>NW_026125281.1:28267500-29632500 GCF_943737965.1 Phodopus roborovskii
TGATGAGAATATCAGTTCCCAATGTCCATCTAAAATGTGCACTGACCAAAGCAGCTCTGGAAGTTCACTATACAGAGCTTTCCAGACATTCCAACTCTGAGCGAAAAAATTGGGATAAAAAAGTAACTGGCTTAAATGAATTTTAAAAAAGCATAAAATACTTTCAATTTCACATTTGAATATTATTTATCCAAATTTACCTTAGGGATGTGCAATTCTCTTTACAAATGGGAAGAGCACTTGTGGGTCTGTAAGTGCTTATTTCATGCTGCCGCCAATAAACAACTGTTTCCACTTTTCCAGAATAAGCAGCTCCATCCTATTTCACTCTTTAGATCATCATCGAAATAGCTTCCCAAATCTTCCACAAGCTACACGACAGTTTGTTCAGACAGAATATTTATAAAATTTTCTAATTCCTGACATTTTTTTGTACAAAAGGATAATTGTACAAAAGGATAATAATCCACCACAATGGATTTATAAGGAGGAAAAAGTCAATGGTGTTATAGAATGATGCATTTATCAACTTCCAAGCCCCAGGTAGAAATCTTAAATAATTAGCTGGGAGGCAGACAATTAACAGGTGATCACTGAATTAATGTCAGTCCCTTTTTCTGTAATAGTACCTGTTATGTGCCTCTGTCAACCGTGACATGTACCACAAGGTGTGGGTTTCTGATGCCACTTTTCTCAAAATGCCTTTACTGGAAATTTCTCAGCTACATGGGGAGGAAAGGACAGATCATAAAAGACTGCTTTGGGTGGCCTCTGAGTCTACATTAGAAAGTCATGCTCAAAAGAATACATGTAATAGGAGAGATCCTTGGGGAGACATGGTCATACTCCTGTCATGGAAGCTGTAGGATTCGTGCCATCAATCTCAACAGACAAGTGGACATATCAAGCCACAGCTGGCAGCTGCTGACCAAGAAAGTAGTGTAGTAAATATGAGCACAGGCAACTGTGTGTCTTCGTCCTTCTTAGCAGGAAAAAAAAAAACTATTCAGAGAGCAGCAGGACAGACAGAGCTAAACACAGTGCAAATGTAGCTTCAGATTGTCTCAGTCCACATCTACCTGCACAGTCCTACTAGCATGGAGAAGAATCACCACTTACCAGCTGTCAAACCTCAAGAAGAACAGAGAAGCAAGCTTTGAAACCATGTTTGTAGACAGAGAAGAGTCCTAGTTTTCTAATAAGCCCACTACTCTTATTATTTTCATTCTCCCTGTGTCTAAGGAAAGGATTTCAGTATTGTTTACAGTCTCAATAGAAACCAGTTGAAGAACTAAAGACGACAGACATATGCTTTTGGCTCATGGAAAATCTGGCTTAACAATTGAAATGAACTGGATCAGAACTCACAGCATGAGACAGTGATTCCAGGGATGAAGGTGACAGAGATTGAAAGGAGTGGAGGGGGATGCTTGCTTGTGTACTCTGACACATTTGCTTGAAATTTGATAATTCACTGTTAACCTATATGTCTGAATTCCTTCATTTTTCTTCTCATCTACAGGTGTTTCCAAACTACTTTTTTGATTAAGTTGCTCTTAATATTTCATAATATTTCACTGTGAGAAACATAAGGTAACCACCATTGCTTTGTTGAGAACTCACTGCTAATTGCTGCGTAAGATGCTGGTAAATTTGCAATACAGTATTTGTTGCTTAAAATACTATAATTTGTTACTGTTCAGATTGTCACATCTAGGATGCTCTTGTAAAATACTACTTCTAGTCATACTTGACTTTATATATTAGTATATAATGGGGTCCAGGCGCAAACATCATTTCCCCATTACTCAAGAGGCACAGAAACCAGGAAATCTGAATATCAGGAACTTCTACATATACTCAATGGCTGTATTCCTTAGGGATGCATTGAGGCATATTAAATTTGTCCTACTTCACTGCGCTCTTTCCACTCATATTGAGTTTATCCAGACAACCTGTTTCTAATGTTAGCCTATTTCTATTATCATATAACTATTCACGAACAGTTGTATCATATTCAGATTTGCTCTCTGCTTGCTAAACTTATAGTTCAGTGCTATTTCTTGCCTTCCCACTACAAAGGTCGATTCTGTTGAGAAGGTTGAAAAGTTTGGCTCATATCAGTTGACCTTTGCCAAGGGTAATTCTTATGCCTATAGAAAAAAAAAGAGTTTAATAGGTTTTCCTTTACAATCATGTCTGGGAAAGCATCTGGTCATCTCAAACCTAAATTTAAGATCACCTCTTAACTGAAAATGATTCTGAAGACCAAAGAAGTGAAGTTTTATTTACTAAACAGTCATTTGTCTAAGGGCATTTAACATTTTACATCAGTAAAATGGCACCTAATTCATTTTGTAATCTAATTTCTATGTGACAATTAAAAATTAAACACACCTCTTTATATATGACTGAAATACATTTAAATGTAACTATCTCTTTAGCCTTGGCATGGCTGTCCATATGTGAAAACTATCTACACGTTTCATGACTAAAATATCCTGAAATAAAATTCACGCTGATAATTTTTCAGATGCCAAGATAGTTTTTCTTCATTATAGAAAGATATACTATATTCTACACTTTTGGTAGTTCTGAAAGAAAAATGGAGCTATAAATAATGATATTTCTTATACTGAAATCCCCAAAACTTCTGTCTTCTAACAAAATTACCATTAGAGGTGAAGGAGTTAAAAATAATATATAAAGACATTCCTGGTCTAGCCAAACAAACACATGAATAATAGATCTTCCGTATGATGTGAGGACTGTGAAATGTTATAAAACATTAAGTCTCCTACTTGTGAAATGATTCAACAAGGCTCACATGTGAAGGGTCCCTGAGGACAGCTCCATCTGCGTTCTTTCAACCACCGCTCTCTGTGAGATGAGAAGGCTGTTAGGGGATCTTGGCAGGCCCTTAATGGCTCCAAGCCTTCATCTAATGCTTCTCTCTAAGAGGCCCTGCATTTAAGCCATGCATTCAATGATGTGGTTACAACATTCAGATTTTTAGCATGTGAGTACGCCAAGGCCAAGGAAGGGTTGCCTGTCAGACAGCAAAAGGATTAGTGACTACAACTCTTAAGGAAAGAAGACACTTGTGAGTACAGACCCCAGTGGGATTAACAGGTTATCTCAGGCAGCAAGAAAGCTTGCCAGAAGTGGTTCATCTGCTAGAGAAAATGGAGCATGCAAAAAGCACAGACTCCTTGATCATCTGCAGATAGCTTGTATTTCAATCTTTTGTTTCAAATGCAACAGGGTATCTCCTGAGGGACCCTAAAAATAGATATCACTAAGGAGAAAAGCTACTTTCTACTGAAGTTACAAACAAAGCAAGAGCTATTCCTAAGAGCTCAACATGTCTACTTGAGACTCCAGTCATTTATATCACACTTTAAAAGTCACATTTCATGTGATGAAATAGCTTGCTCAAATAATTACACTTTGTAACATCTTTGGCATAAATCCATTTATTTTAATGCAGTCATGTCATTCCACAGAGTCCTTTTTTTTTAACCACATTTCTACATGTTATGATAATAACTGAAAACATTATATGTCTTAAATACATTAGAAATGTGCAAATAAGGAAAATGTATCACTTCAATACACTCCTTAAGTTTTGAACATTTCTGGTTTCCCATCTATAAGTGACAGTATAATAATACTTTAAAATGTGAAGACGTTTTAAAGAATGAAGCAAGGAAATTTGGGAATGTAAGTGGAATTTGGTCCATGTTGTATCAATGACTACATTTTTCAAAATTGGACAATGATTATTATACACTAAATACATTTAGTGTATGCTTATTTAGTCATCTTCTTGGAATCCCCTTTCAGGTCGGATATTTACTATTCAATGTGGAGACAATGGGAAATAGTAGTTCTTTATAGGCTGAAAAGCCAGATGTGAGTGTAAAAAGACATTAGAATCTTTTTTATGTTGATTCTTTGCCAACCTCATGGGAAGAACTAATTAGGACCAATAATGGGAGCAGGTCAGTGGATATTGGAGTTAGTCCTGTCCATGGGAGATGGTCAATACAAAATGAACAGAAATTAGTCTCTCGTGGGTAAGGATTCTTGTTTTAGCTGGTTGCTGAGGACTGAAACCTATGAGCCTTTATCAATTCCTGACTTTACTTACAGATCAGTTAACTACAAAATGGGGAACACTCTAGAGAAACCCGAAAGTGATTGTGCAGCGATCAATACTGCAATCTTTTAAATAACGTTACACATGTTCTTAAAGAAATAATGAAAACACCTAGTTACACATTATGCTTTCTTTACATGAATTTGTCAATGCACTAATTAGTTGTAGGGAGACTCAATTAAAGGCTCTTCAGTCAGTTAGGGCTCATACACGGAACACTGGCCTTCTGAGGAAGACTTTGGTGGTGGTGAGTTAGTAAATGTATTAAACATTATTAAAATGGGCTCTAGAAGGCAGCCAGGCAGCATGATTTGTGACATTTCTACTCTTGAATATGAAAATATTTCTTCCATAATAGAATTTTTGTTACCAATATGATGTCACTAGATGCAAAACTTGGATGAAATGCTCAGTAAACTGCACACTTCTATGTACAACTTCTACCCAGCGGTACTGTAAAAGTAAAATAACCCCAGATAGTAAATATGTTGACTTTGAATATGCATTACTTTTGTTTCTAAATAATTGAATTACAGCTTATATAGTTAATCTTTAACAAAACTGTGTTTAACAATTGGCTCATAAAATTTCTGAAAACCACCAGCAGGAAGTAGTTTGGAAAGAATGACGCCCAAATTCCCAAATATTGTGTATAAATGTTTGTTTTCATTTAATTGGACTGTTATACAAAATTAAATAAAATTAAAAAAAATAAATAAAAATTTCTGAAAACCTTCCCATCTGGGACAAGCTGGCTCTAGTGCCCAATGGCCTTAGCTCACTATTGGCCAGCTTTAAAAAAAAAATGCTAATGTGGAACAGAAAGGGTAGAAATTGAGGGAAAATTTCCATTCTAAAGGATGTTTAGGACAGAGATTTCAGTGCTTAAAGAGCATGTGCATTTCTATCTTGTAACTAAAGACAAATCCAAAACATGCTATTCTCATAGACTACACTTTGAAAGATTTCCTTTATTAGGAATTTAGGTTTTAGGAGCTCAGTGTGGTGTTATATAACTATAATGACAATACTCACAGAGCAGAGGGATCATCACAAGTTTGAAGCCGGCCTGAAATACGTAAGACTCTATCTGAAATTGTGTGTGTGTTGGGGCCGTGTTATTATAGCTATGTTAATGTCTATTGAATACTGCACCTAAAACTAGATGGCCATTTCCATGACAGGGCATTCACAGTCCATCTTCCATTTATTTGAGGATCCTTGCAAAATATGTCAAATTTGAAACATAGATTAGTTTGCTTTATTTGCCACATTTGTGTCACCATAACATTCACTACAAATCATTGCTAAAGAATGATCCTTGAGCTAGGCAGTGGTGGCACACGCCTTTAATCCCAATACATGGGAATCAGAGGCAGATGCATTTCTGTGAGTTTGAGGCCAGCCTGATCTACAGAGTAAGTTCAATAGTAAAACCATGCCTCAAAAAAATAGAAACAAAACAAAACACACACACACACACAAAATGATCCTTGAGGGAAAGTGATATTCTGTTCTGGAAGCATGTGTTGTTAAAACAGTTTCATTGAGATTGGAACATTTCATTCTGCATGTAAAGCTGCTTAAACAGGAAGGTAAACAACTCAAAACAGCTTCAGGAAGTCCCTGGAACAGACCACATTCACTAGGCCCTTCCCTGCCAGAGTAAACAAAGTTGAAGGTCTCTCTCCAAGGAAGTGGAGCTGAGGGGCAAGGAAGACTCTCTGAAGTGAGGAGCTGACAAGAGGAAAAGACTCACAAAGAAGAAAAACTGCAACAATGAGTCTGAGGCCAGAGAAGCAGCCTGAAGAGGTTACTAACAGAGTCACCTAGAGAGAACACTCTCTTACCTGCTGAGCCACCTGCAGGCTAATCTGTGTGCTGTTCTGTGAGCTGTCATCCATTCTGCAAGGGGCTTTGGTGATGCAGCTGTCTTTGAGTCATTTCTGTGCCTGTAAGTAATCCCTCTCCCATATTCCTCTAAGTAACCCCAGCAAAACTTAATGGTTCACCAAATTGGAGTTTGGTGATACTTCTGTCTCTCCTGGGGGTTCCTCATCTGGGGTGAGTAGATACATGTGTTGTATCTCCCCAGGAAAAGCATAAAGATTTGCAGGCCTTAACACAATTCATGTTAAGGAGATTAAAGTCATGAATCATTGTTGCATCTAAAAATATATTTTAATCTTTAAGCTTTTCAATATCCATCAAAGAATATCCCTAAAACTGACATTCAAGCATGGTTGCGGGGACACTAGCCCCCTTGAACCTGTGGACCTGTGGGCCTTGCCCTGCTCTCCCATTCTCTCTGCCTTGCTAACAACCACTAGATTACATTTTTAGAGCTAGCCACCAAGGTTGCTTTCCTTATTTGGCCACTTCCTTCTTGGGAGGCTGACCACCAAAGTCCAGCAATCAGAAGCCCCGTTTGGCTCACCTGACTAATGTGACTAACTAAAGTTACAAACCTCATCCTAACATGGGGTTTCTCCTTGGACCTTTATATAGTGTCATTTGCTTGTGTTCCAAGTCTGCCTCCCTCTATCCAGAAGCAGTAATTTGTCTCTCTATAACAAATACCCCTTCCTCCATTTCCATATCCCCTTCCCTTCTCCTTGTCCCCTATCTCCTTTACCACCACATCCTAGCCCATTCTAAGGTAGACCTCCCCTTTTTGTCCTCGTAAAAATTATACAAGCAAGGTCATTTGTTGCTGTTTTCTGCCTGAGTCAGAAAGCAGCCACTTTACCTTTTTCCTTCCTGCCCAGCCTGGGAGTCTGGATTTTCTTTCTTTCTTTCTTTTTCTTTCTTTCTTTCTTTTCTTTTTTTTTTTTTTTTTTTCAAAATTTGTATTAATATTAGAGTATAGAATAGAAAGAAGTACTGTAAAAAAAATCAAAATAAGCAATTCACATTGCTGGCTCAATCTCCACTTTTATTAGCTAATTTGATGTTCCAAAATGGTGAACATATTTATTCCCCCATTAAAGATCACCTTAACATTGATAGTGGCTATCTAGCTCAAAGTGTGTTGCCTAGTCTCAGGTTAGAGACTAACTAGTGGCAAGCATGTGGCTTACGCCCAACTAGGAAACCTTTCTTGCAGGCCTTACTGAAGGACCTGGGCTCAACACAGCTCACATTTGGCTGATCTTCTGTTTACATCATAATCATTCTAGCACCATTACCGCTCGCACAGATACTGGAACATTGGGATAAAGGGAAGGCAGATGTATCTACTGATCTTCATTCTGTTCCAAAGTCTTCCAATTTTATGTTTAAATTTTGATTTTGTCTCTTTTAATTATTACATAGTGGGTGTTTTGGAATTTTTCTTCATTTTTTTTTTTTTGGCTTTGTATGACCATCATTGTCATTCTTTTATTATTGTGACAATGATGGAGATTATGATGGTGCTGCTGCTGATGATTTGCTTTAAACGAGGTCTCAGTACAGAACTTACTATTTAACCCAACTTCTCAAACTCTCTCTGTTTCTCTTTCTTCATATTACCCAGTGTTGGGAATATAGGCATGAACCATCATGTCCAGCTTTAATATCTAATTTATTACTATCATGAAGAATGTGTTATCTTGCTTCTTTAGGTAAAATGTACTTAATTTGTGGAAAATAATTGCTATGTAGATTTTTTTCCCAATCTATCATTGCAAAAATCTTTAGTAGCATGACCCCATTTTCTTATGATTGAGTTATTAAAAATTCTTTTCTTTGTATAATCAAATCACTTCTAGAGGACTAATAGACACATTGATATATCACAGGTAAAATATGTGTGGGAAAGGTAAATGGTAGACAAAGCAGCCTATATTTTAATAGCAAATAATACCAAAGTCCTAAAGATGGGAAGTCTTATTTCCCAAATGTATGATAAAGACTCACTTTTTAGGGAAAACAGTTGCATGAAGGAAGCCACTATGAAAATGAACTGATTGAAACTGGCGACATTAATTTTAAAAAGCAATAACGTCATGAAGAAAGAAATGACATGGGTATATGTAAATAGCTCCATTTCAGTGAATGTTGTTCATTTCTATTTCCTCAGCCTCACTATCCTGAAGGTCAAGGGAGATGACAAGGGAGATGACAACAATGGTGAGTTATGAAGATATCATTTTAGGGTTAGTAAGTAAGCAACCATATAGAAGACACATGCAGTGCATCCATGGGCAGGGCAGGGACGCTATAAGAAGGATTTGGGAAGGACGGAATCACAAAATACATTTAAGCCAAATGAATATGAAATATTAGTCAATGAAATGAAACATAATAGCTGAGATAGAAAAGACCTGGTAATAAAAATTTTTTGTCAGGAGGCTTACACCATGAGGTGTTCAGAACTTTCTGATATGTGCCTATCAGAAAAATATATTTGTATTAATCCCAACCAGGCTGGTAGCCATGCAGGCCATAGTTTGTGATCTATATACTACCTCCTAATTATAGTTAATGATATGTACTAAGCGTTTAAAACATCCTGAGAGCCCTAGTTTCTTTCTTTCTTATTTTTTAATGAATGTATCCTAACATTTATTAGAGAAAATCTGGATAATAATATACATAGAAAAACAACCTGCAAAGAGATGGAAGAGGCTGCTACCCACAAACCAAGGAGAGAGGCTCAGAAGGATCCTCATTGCCATATCTTCTGGAAAGCAGCAGTTTTAAGTCCTGGAGCCTCAGCAGCTGACTGACATGCCACCCTTTGTGGTACTCAGAGGTTAGTCTGTATATCTCAGTGTTTGAATGTAGGCTGGTCTTCTGAGTTACTTTGGCCATCAGAAGTGGTCCTGTCTGAAAAGTTTCTATACCCTGATAAGGGTCTCCACTGATGCAACAATCCAAATCAGATCAACCAAATCAAACTGAATTAGAAAAAAACCCACATTTAATGGATACCACAATTCCCAATGACCTTCCAGCTCCACAGAGAGGAGACTGGAAAGGGAAAACTGGAAAAACCAGGAGTCTTTTCTCTGGGGAACAGTTTAAATACACTGTGGAAGTGGTCTTGAGTATCTCTGGGGGAGGGGACCATCATTTTGAGATGCAATAGGGTTTGGAGGGAGATGGGGGAGGGGCATTGAATGATGGAACCTCTACCATAACATTCCAGAGTGCCCTAGTTTCAAAAATGTAGACTACCAAAACAAATAGTTGAGGTGATCATTCTAATTAAGTTGTTTGTAATCTTTTCCATCATGTACCCACATAAAAATATCACATTGTACACATAAATTTGTAAAACACATTATTTAGCCATTAAAATTATAATAAAATAAGGACTTCAGTTTGCAAAACAAAAATAAGAATATTCCTTAATTTCACACACAAAGTCTGAACCATCCTAGTATACAATGGAGAAAAATCGGGAAAGTATTAACATCAAGTAAATATTTATTTCATATATTGTGAGACCTGAGGATCATTATTAAAAGAGAGACAAAGACACACAAAGAGAGACCCCCAAATCTATTGCAACAGCAATCCTACCATGGTAACAATCACTGGCCTGGTTCTACTTGGACTCCTTCTTAACAGTATGAACTTTTCTGACTACACTTCCAAAGAGCACTAAGCTTGACTCACACAACCTAGATGTCATGTATATTACTCACAACAGAAAGTGCTGAGATTGAAGGTACGTTCCACCATACCCTGTTTTAAGCTTTTTTTTTTTCCAATCCTTTCTACAAAGTCGAAACTTATCTTTGTGAGTTTTTTTTTTTTCTCCCATAAAATCACCACTCCTTTTGTTCTATTCTTAATCTGTTTATCTCCTTGAATACAGGACTTAGCTCCATTCCATTTCCTGATCCTCCTTTTTGCATCAAATTGTGCATTTTGTATTTTTCCTTTCTCGGTTTGATTGTTTTCATTATATATCTTCATAGGAGTTAACACTAATGACCCCATGACAGAGTCTGTAGTAGGCGGTTTTGTGATTTTCCTTGCAAACAGAATTAACCCAAATTAAGAATCTGCCTCACACTCTTTGGAGAAGGGTAAAAAGCAGACTCATTCTTCACTGAGATATCACAACAATTTCCAAGCAACAGTCTAAAATTCTGCTCTGTAACTTCTTGAGCCAGGCCACACAGTTCAAATCAACCACTGTCTTCCTTGTTCCTACTAGTATGAACAAATAATCAGTGCTTAAATCATCCCACCAATTTCCTAACCCAAACTCCCAAAGTCCAAAGTACTCCAAACAAAAGCACGTTCAGGCCTATCACAGCAATAACCCATTCCCTAGTCCCAACTTCTGTCAGAGTAAAGGTTTCTATTGCTGTGACATATATTAAGAAGTTTAGTAATTATTATGGAGTGAAATGGTGTTGTGCTGGGAGACATGGTGCTAGAGAAGGAGCTGAGAGTCCTAAGTCTTGACTCACAGGCAATGGGGATTAGTCTAAGTGTCACACTGAATGAAGCTTGAGGAAATAAGATCTCAGAGCCTACCTCCCACAGTGATACATTTACTCCAACAAGGCCACACCTACCCTAACAAAACCACACCTCCTAATAGTGCTACTCCCTATAGGCTTATAAGGGACAATTAGACCACACCAACATACTCATAATGGAGACAAAACACTTGCCAGGAGTCCAACATTCTGACTCCATGGCTTGATAGCCAGTAAGCCTGCAAAAGAGAGCAATACATTAGAGATTAGGATCCCATAGGGACAACACATTCAGAGTAGCTGAGTCAGCCTAGGAGGCCCAGATCCATTCTGTTTACCTTCAGCAATGATGCATCTGTCTCCTTGATAATCTTGAGGAAAGTTCAGTCTTTCCAAGTTTTCCCAATCCAGAGAATTTGCCTTATTTGAGTGACAGACTATCCACATTTTGGTGCAATTCAGAATATGCAATCAAATTGCCCTTCATAAATCCCTTGTGTTGCTCTGATTTCAAGGTGCAACCACCCACATGAGGGAGTGGCCTGATAAAACTCTTCAAGTCCAATCTACCTCAACCAGCAAGTTTTAAAAAACATAGATCAACTGATGGGGATGTCTTTTGTATATGTTTGTCTTATTGGTTGATGAATAAAGCACTGTTGGCCAATAGCAAAGCAAGATAGGTGAGACTAGGAGATGAGGAGGAAATATTGACAGAGTCAGTCACCATGTAAGCTGCTGGAGGAGTTATGCTGGGCATAACCGGGTAGGAAGCCACAGTCTCATGGGTTAGTAATTAAGACAGAGCTAGCCAATAAGAAGCCCTAGCCAATGGCCAACAGTTTCGTGATTAATATAATATCTGCATGTTCCTTTCGGGCTCAAGGGTCATCGGACCTGCTGGGCCAGAAAGCTCACGTAACAACAGTCTTACAATTCAGACAAACCAAAGTACACCATCAAGCAGAGTCAAGCATTCTATGTTGGCATTCTCTGTAAACCATTCCTTTACCTTCCCCTGTCCTTGAGTGTGTTTTTGTACAAATTCCCCTTTTACAGAGGCATTAGCCATACTGGCCTGGAATCTACATTAATTGCTTTATTTAATTACCTTAATAAAGATCATCTCCAAATTAGATCCTACCAAAAGATACATCAATCATCATTTATGCATAATTCATCTCACAACACTCATGTCCATTTTCTACTAGTAGGATGTTCTCTTTGTCTTGTATTCATAAAAGCAAGATGCCTTGTAACTTTACCGATGATTAAGAAAAGTTACAAGACTCAGTTTAGTGCTTTTTTAAATGTTCAATGAAATAGTTAGTAATTCTTATGAAATAAAGTATCTCTATTGCTAAATATGATCCAGAACTCTTTTCATAAAGACGGACATGAAGCAACTTGGTTTCTAGGGAAAAAAAATTACCAGTGTGTGTGTTTGTGTGTGTGTGTGTATCTCATATAATAATAAGAGGTTCTGTGTTAGCTAACCTTGGTTATTAAGTCAACTGCTTCCTAGACATGGTCCAGGAAGATTTCTGAGTGTTTGTGAGAAAACTCCAAGAAACCCAGACAAGAGTCTTGTGACCTCAGTTTTTTCAAACCATAGAACTATTCTTGGATTATGTTTTTGTACTCCTCCAAGGTGTAGCAGATAAGAGTGTGAGTTTACTTCACTTTATTCATTACAGCTGGCTATTTTTATTTGTTTATATACCTTTATAAAAAAAACATGTTTTTATCCTTCACAAGTGGCTTGTCTGTCATGTGCAGCTTTTGTGATTGTACACTTTACTCATGTGACTATTCTAAATACGGTATAAATTATGTGAATAAAGTTTACTATGCACAAAATTTTTGTTCACCTCATCTATAAGCTCCATTCTTCCAGGCTTCTCCACCTCCTGACAGTAAACAGACTATATATATAGAATCATTAAAATAAACAGAATTCCAAAATAGACTGAAGACCAGCTACAATAGATACCCAGCCTTGTGGACTAAACAACTACTGGATTCTTGGACCTTTTCATTGGAAGGTAGCCATTGACGACTAGCTAAAAACCACTCTAATATGTATCTAGATAAATGGATGGATGGATGGATGGGTGGGTGGGTAGATTAGATGATAGATGATAGATATAGACAGATGCTTGATAGATGATAGAGATAGATAGATGATTGTTGATTGATAGATAGATGATGGCTGATTGATGATACATAGATGATTGATCGATGATAGATAGATATAGATAGAGCATAGATGATTGATAGATGATTGATGATAGACTGATAGATAGATTCATTCCATGGCTCTGCTACTCTAGAGAACCCTGACTAATCTCAGTCTCGTTATTAATTTTTATACAAAGTGTATTTTGGTATTCAGCCCCTATTATCTTCTCTTGACTCACCCTCAGTCCTGCTGCTCTTCCCAAATAGTCACCCTTCAGTCTTAAATTATTTTTTCTTTATATTTGAATTTGTTTAGTGGTCAAAAAATTCAATTAGGAATGCTTCGACGCACATGGATAAGGCCTTAGTTACAGGATCATACACACCACTGAAGAAAATCACCTCTATTCCCTAGCAACCATTAACTGTCAACAGCTCCTCAGCAAAGAATAGGGATCTTTGATTCCCTCCCCACTAGCAAGAGTAAACTGATTATAAACTCCAGGTAGTGTTCAAGTGTTTTTAGATAAATGTTAATAAAATGGCAGTCTTGTAATTTGCTTAAAGAAATGATAAAAAGATACAATCGTATCATCTTTGCACATATCTTTATTGTTACTGGTGACCACAACTCCTATAATTTTTGTTGTTCTTGTTTCTTATATGTGTATGATGCTTATGTTTGTATTGACCTCATTTTTCTTTCTCCTTTCTCCCAAAATAATCTAATCCAGAGTTTGGAATATCAATATTCCCCGTGATTGTTAATTCTGACCATTTGGCCCAGTCTGTTGCCTAAGTTCAAAAGTCATAATTCCGGCAATCAGAATCTTAAAGTTTCTAAACATGTCTCTTTGTATCACCAACCACTTCTGCTTGCCCTGAACATGTGCGCACACATGTCCTTCACCCACTTCATCCTTCCTAGGCCATGTATTTTGTAAAAGCACAGACTGCCCTTTTGTATTTGATGTGTAGGTCATCTCTCAGTCTTGGCTAATGCAAGGTGATTTCAGACCAGAAAAAGTCTCATTATCAGCTATAAATTAATTTCCCTCACCTTTTTAAAGTTTCATTGGATGAACCAGAATATCGAAATAAAGACAACGAAAGTTAAGAATCACACTGCGGGGCTGCAGACATGGCTCAGCAGTTAAGAGGACTGACTATTCTTCCTGAGGACAAGGGTTCAAATGCCAACCCCCCTGTGACAGTCAAACCCTTCTGTAACCCCAGTTTTAGGAAACTGGATGCACTCTTCTAGTCTCAGCACGTGTTGTATGTATGAGGTACATAAGATATACATGCAGACAGAGCACCAATGCACCTAAATAAAATAACCCTTAAAAAAGGAATTATACCACACAGAATAAAGATAGCTATTTAAATTAAATCACGTAAAAACAAGACTATCATTATATCTACATCATAAATTAAATGTGTTTCCGTACTGGCTGCCCAGTATTTCTGGGGGTTGAGCAGTATTTTTCCAGGACTTAATTCAGAATTCACCACAGATAATGTCACCACCATTCATGTACCGGCCCATTTATTTGAGCATTCAAATATCACAGATGCTCTGTTCACAAGATGGTTGGAAGGTGAAATAGAAAGTCTTGAAACCTTGCTTTCATTGTCAGCAAATAGATGCTAATTTTCTTTAACTGGGGAGATAGCTCTTTAAAACAAAGCATATGACCCATCTATATGTTAATAGCTGCATCGTTGGGTTTCTGTAACTATAAACAAGTCATCTTACTTTTGAGTTTTAATGGGTTGATTACCAGCTCTGACAATAAATATAGTTCTCACTGTAAAAGACTAAAAAATATAGTAAATTCTTCAAAGTAATGGCATGCCAAATTTTACTGAAAGCCTTAGAGTCTGATGTCTGTGATGCAGAAAGATAAACATTTTGTGGGACCCATGCCTGCTATAGTGTGTTCACAACTTAACCAAGGCAGCTCAGGAAAAAGAAAAAAAAAAAAAAAAGAGTTTCTGAAATGCCATGTGGAGATGATAGCAAAGTTCAAAACATATAATTAAGGCTCATTTAAATATGGTAACTAAAGCTGATTTAGCATACATATGATTGGGTGTTCAGTTAGCTTTAGAACCTACAAACCTATTATACAAACATGCATCATTGAAAAGTGTCCTTACATAGATGTATTTAAAACTTCTTTGATGACTTGAGAGATGAGTGGGATGGTAACAAATTGCCTTTCCTAGGAAAAATCACTTTACAAAGTTCCCTAATCTGGTCTGGCAAAGTCAGAGAATAAATGTGATTTGGGGGAAAGCACATACATTTGCATGGAGAAACAACAATAATGGAAACTGACTAAAAGGACAGGAAGAGCAAGGTAGAATACAGAGTTTGCAAATCAAAGTTCATCAACATTAGTCACCTAAAAATAGCAAGTGCTCTCTAGTTAGATTTCCAACTCTAATGTTTTTTCACTCAAGAGGGAATGAAGTACATATGAAATGGAATTTGATCATTGAAATCTTTCCATTCCTGTGGTTTTTAAGAGAAGCTCTTGGGCTATCTATGCGGTGGTTTACAGGCCATTCACCGTTACTGTGTGAATTCTTTGCATCAAGTCTAAACAGCAAAGGGCAGCCTGCAGCCCCTCTTCATACCAGCACTTGCTAAGGTCTCATAACTCCATCTTCCAAGAGTTGGTCAGAGTAGAGGAAAATGTGAAAGGAAGAAAGGAGAGCTGTTTTCAGTGGGAAATGCATCAGGCCTGGGAAGCTGGGGTCCTTTCACAAGGCATGCTGGAGTAGGCTAACATGGAGTATGATTTCTTTGAGGTAGTTATCGAACATAACCATAATTGTAAATTGAATTGTATAAATTTAAAGAAATCTTGATCAAAACACAAGTACTAAAACATTTAAGGTTCATTCCTTCAGAATGATTTTTCGCTACATTCTTTGTTATCTGTGCTTTTGGAGTTGCTTATGCCTCTTATTTTATCTGGATATTAGAAATACTAAATAAAAGTTTACTTGTAACTGGCTGAAGTAGGAGTACTTATAGCAAAGACATTGGAAAATGTTACAAGTTGGGATATAACTTATGGCACACTGAGCAATGGTCCTATCAAACTTGTGAGTAAATATATTTCAATAATGCATGTATGTAATACCTGTAGCCACTACATTGTAAACCGAAATTCATATAAATAATCTTTCAGTGACTGAAAATTATTATACAGTTCAGAAAAAGAAATTTTGATCATAGATAGTATTGATGAAATTCCATTGTTTCAGTGTATTCTTTCTCCTTAAAACAAATAAAATATTAACCAGTATTCATATCAAAACAATGACATCAAGAGTTTGTCAAACTCAACAAAAAAATCTACCAGATGTAATTTCAACTATAAGCCCTTTATATAAATAATGCTATCATATATGACACAATAATGTAATAGAAAAACAAATGCATGTTGGCTTTTTTTTTTTTTTTTTTCAACTTGACACAGGCTGGGGTCATTTGGAAAGAGAAAACCTCAGGTGAGAAAAATAACCCTATGATACATGCTCTTAATTGGTGATTGATGTGAGAGTCCAGGTCACTCTGGGCTGGTGGCCCTGGGTGTGTATAAGAAAGCAAATCATGGGGAGAAACCCAAGAACCATCATTCCTCGTGGCTTCTGCTTCAGTGTCTCTTCTCAAACTCCTGCCTGGAGTCCACATCGTGATGCTAACTATGGACTGTGATGTAGATTATAAGATTTTGGTCATAGTGTCTTATCATAGCCATAGAAACTTGCTGAGACAATATGTATGCTTTCTTTTGTTTAGGATGTAGTTCATATATGCTTATAATCACCCCTCTACCATAGTACAACAACTTACTGGAGGGGGTTTGGGGGGGAGTTTATGAGTTCCTTATAGGCAAATTAATGAAATGGGTATCTCCCAGAGAATAATTTCAGGAGTCAAAAGAAATGTTTATGGGAAAAAAACACTATATAAACGGAGGCTATAGACATTGTCTTAAATTCAGCAACTGTGTTTCCACTCCTGGGTGCTAAAATGCTAAATACTTGCACTTGAAGTGTTTGGGAAGCATAACTTTTGGCCCTAACTTCTTATTGTTTACAATGATTAGAAAATCAGTGATGTTTATGTAAATAGATAAGAATCAAGGGTTGACTGAATTTATTCAGTTTGCTAAGTTGAAAGCCAGGTTCATTTCTAAAAATTACTGTATAAGTTGTCTGTTGACTTTTTTCTCTAAGGTAAAACAAAATACTCACATGAAGTTTTATATATTTCAAGAAAACAGAAAAAACACATTTGGTGTGTGTTTCTCATAGTGCAGACTAGGTTGTCCTACAGGCTTATGAATTTATTTGTTTTGGGTGGATTATAGAACATTTAGCTTATATAAAATGAAGCTCTGGGCAAAAACTGGCAAAAAAACTTGTAAAAGTGAAAATGTTTTTTAAAAGCTCCAGGAAACAAGGACTAACTCATTATTACATCTCCCGGTTAATGGGTCAAAGAGCCCAGCAAGAGCTATAGTCCTTCCTTAAGTTCACTGAAAGCTTCTTTCCTGGCTGGACTAAATACCCTAGTTCACCTTTGAGGTTTGTGTCGAAAGATAGACAATGCTTCCCAGAAAGTGAGTTAATCTCACAAAGTCTGGCACAGGAGATGGCAGCCTTGACTTCTGGTGACCATGAAACACACCACAGTGTCAGCCCTGAAAACAAAAGGATCGCGAGTGTTTGCTTACAACCAGAAAGGTCTTTTTCTTTCCACCCTGCTTTCTAACTTCGGATTCCTACTCACTCCCTGGGCAAGGCGCCAAGTCAAAGAAAAGCCCTGTCCACTCCCGCAAGACAGCTGTCAGCCGGTCGCAGCCCGACGTGCAACATTTCAAGAAAATCAAAAGCCGAACTGAAATGGCAGAGACTGAACTTGTGGTCCCCAAGCACAGCCGCATCTTCCTGGAGTCCTAGAGTAATCAACCATCACCTTCCAGCTGCTGAAAGTGAGAACCACCAGAAAGCTGAGACTGCTGCTGTCTCAGAAGCTGGCGGTCCACAGACACCTTCTAACTAAACAACATCCCGTCGCCTGAAAACCATCCCGAGCCCTGAGCCCGGATATAACTTCAGCAGTATTGCAGAGGGTGCACACACACGCCAGGTGTCCGACAGAGGGGCGGGGAAATCACTCTCTGGGAGCGCCACCCCAGCTGCCCTCGGAAAGCGTGGTGGCGACGCAGCGCACCGGACCAAAAGTAAGACCGCGCCCTCCTGCGGGCAAGAGCTACTGGGCTGGAGGCGCAGGCACCCTGGATGGGACAGCGAGGGTGGGGATCCATCCAAAGCGTTCTGCGTGCTCACGGATCTTTAGCCATGAGCTGCAGGTACAAGGCTGGACCTCTACCAGCCGGTCCGGAAGGTCAGACTGATCCCAGAACTCGGACTCAACCAGGCACTTACCAGCTGTAGCGCGCAGAGACAGATGAGCGAGCAGCGCCCGGTGCAGCAGCCCATGGTGTGACCGGCGTCCCAGCAGCGCGGCTTCACGGAGATCTGAGAGCTCAGTCACCGTCGCCTGAGACTCCAGAGCAGCCCGCGCCGCGAGCGCTTGCGGGATGGCCAGGCTCGGGGCCCCAGGGCCAGCTTTCGGCTCGCGGCAGCCTGGCCGGAGTTCGCCGCCGCCTTTGTTAATCTGCACGCAGGGCAGGAGGAGGTCAGTGCGGCGCTCCTTCCAGAGCCGCTCGCTTGCTCGTCAGCCAGGGTCCCTGCCTCCTAGCCCGCGGGTCTGCTTCTTGGGGAGGGGGAGCCCGGCGCGGGAGGGCGGGGGTACGGAAGAGGCTACAGCTGGTGAGTGGGTGAATGCCTTTTAGGGGAGGGGAGTGTGCTGGAGGTGGGCGTCTGGAAAGTGCGGTGGGCTGTCTGAGTAGGCGAGCGAGCGTGTATGCGTGGAGTCTCTCTCTCTCTCTCTCTCTCTCTCTCTCTCTCTCTCTCTGTGTGTGTGTGTGTGTGTGTGTGTGTGTGTGTGTGTGTGAGAGAGAGAGAGAGAGAGAGAGAGACCCCGCCACTGGGGAGGATCGCCTTGTCTTATTAGGAGTCTGGGGAGAGAGAAAGAGATTGTGAGAGAAAGAGAATGAATATGAATGAGTAGAAATCCGGGAAGCCCCAGGGATTTGCGTTCCTGGCGCCCGGAGCAATTGCGGAGCGACAGGCCTTGGGCTTTCCCTCTTGGTGTGAAGAGTGGCTGGAAAACAAGGAGCTAGGTTTATTTAGCCAAGCGGTCTCTGGGAGGTGCAGGTTCAGTTTAGAGTAAGGGTAAGAAGGACCCAGAGACTTGATGCTCAGAGTGAAAAGTGCCATGCACAGCGCAGGGACAAGGTCCGGGCAGTGGATGCAGACACGGAAGACAGGCCAGGCAGGAAGAGGTGATGGGCTTGGCGCTCAGAAGCAGCTTATTAAGAGTTCTGGCACTCAGCCCTGGGTCCAAGTCTCAGTCAGGTTTTTTTTTTTTTTTTTTTTTTTTTTTTTTTTTTTTGCGCAGGGCGCCCCTGCTGGAATCTTGTAGGAAAAGTTGACTAGGGTTGCAGCAGAGAAAAATGTTCCACCAGGAGCTCAGAAATGAGAGACAATGTGAAAATTGAACTTCAGGATCTAACTCAAAGTGCTCTGGGAATCTTTACTGGGACCTTTATTGGCAAGGGGAAGGCAAGGACAATGCACAGCATTTTAATAACAATGAGGTATTTCTAGAATAAAGGCAAATATGAAGTTCTACAGAGATACATGGAGAAGAATCTGGGAGTAAACCCTAATCATAGTTAAGATACCAAAGTCTATGGATTCTATAGAAAGGTCTGTTTCCCCTGCCCACCAACAGAACAGAGCCTGGAGTTCTGTAGACTTAAATTTCCTCAGGGCTCAGCACAAGTAGCTAAAATCACCCTGACCAATTGCCTGCAAAGAAGCAGACTTCAGAATAAGGCTCAAAACACTATTATTACCCACTGCTGGCCTCCTAAAAGGTTCTTGGTTTATAGATTAAGAGAAGGTGAAGGTAGGTGGTGTCTCATGCCTTCTGTCTCAGCACGCCGTAGGTATAAGTTAGCTGATGTGTTTCAGTTCAAGTCCAGCCCCTGTGTAAAGACAGGAAAGATGAGAGATCGTTGTAATACCTTTGCTCCAGACTTGGAGATTGCCCAACCCATTCAGGCAGTAAAGGTATTTTGGGTTTTGATTAGCTTGTCGGTAAATGTCCTGTTCTTTAAATATTTTCTCTATGAATATTTTTTTAATTTTGCAATAGTGTTCCAAAGAAATATCTGCCCATTGTATCCCTGAAATTATAATAGGAACACACAAGTTAACTCAAATTGCTGTCCAAGAAAAAGCCAAGAGTGTTCATTGTTGCAAGTCCATTTCTTTTCATTCTTTTGTGAAGGGGAATGTGTAGTCACAAGTCCTTTTATTTATTTTTAACATAAGTTTAAGACATCTATGCTCAAAGACTGTGAGGGAGTGCAGGTTTTTATACACATACAACATATTCATGGCCATCACAGGTGAGTGAAAGCAATAAAAAGATAGACACTGAGAAATAAATAGTTTAGTACATGGGGAAAGACTAGTAGAAAGTCTGGATCATTGACTACTCTAGTTGCTGAGGGAAAAGGTTGCAGAAGAGGGAACAGATAAGTCTGTCGATGTCTTCCATGAATTTTAACAACCCCTTCAAGTCCTGAGGTTGTGAAACCAGTGGTCCTCTCCAGCTCATAGGACAATGTATTTTACTTATGAATTATTTCATTTATTTAGGAAGCCCTATACAACAACAGGCACCTAATGCTTGTCTATTGCCAGGTTCCATCCGCTGTGCATATCCATTCATTTTGAAGTAGGTGCATGGACAAGCTGTAGATGCAGATAGAGAAAGTTCTCTGGTGACCACAGGGAGGCACCTGGATGTGAAGGCAGTCAATCTAACTGGAAAGCCTTTGGACTTCCAATTACCTTGCTGTCACTAAAACCTAGTGCACAAAGCATTTCCTCTTGGGGGGGGGGGGTAGTGAGCCTATGGGGGCATGGAGGCTGGGGACTGCTCTCTTAGAAGAAGAGATTTGCACCAGGCCAACCCCAAGGCTGTCTTACCAGGTGTGATGATGTTTTAGAAAACCTGAAGTCCATGTGCACTTCTCTTTCAGCTTCCCAGAGACCCAGACTGGAAATGTGTCTTTGTGTAATTCAAACAGCTGAAAATGCATTGATTTCAAATGCATTTTTAGAAAGCAAGTCAACTTCAATAATGAGTGTATAGGTTTATGAAGTTTGGGTTTTCACTGATTGTAACCCTTACATCTTATCTTTATGCAGTGCTGGAAATCATGAGCTGACGACATAGCAGTTATACATTTGTGTAGGTGCAGGGAGTTTTGTTGCTCTTCATTTGTTTTTTGTTTCATTTTGTATAGGGAGTTTTGTTGCTCTTCATTTGTTTCTTTGTTTATTTTCCCTCTTGTATCTTTGATTATTATTTTGCCAAATGGGGACTAAGTCTCCCAATAAAGGAACCCAGGGGAAACATTTTCATTCAAACCACCACAGCTATCATTTTCTTTTCCTATTTTAACATGCACATGAAATCCTAAAGAATTACACAAGTACACAAAATATACTATTTATCCTATTTAAAAGAAAACATTAAGATGGACTTACAATTCAAAATGAATACTGTTTTACTTTTACCGTATGTGTTTAAAGTTTTGATTTTCTCTGTTTGGCAAAAGAGGTAGAATATGGGGTCTTGCTCCATCCGTAGTACATGCTCTGTCAATGATCTGAGTCATTCACTGTCCCATTGGGCATTTTTATTCAGGTAATTGAGAAGAGTTTCAAACAACCATTTAAAATAGCAAAGGAATGCATAATGTCCAATAAATTAGTAACAAGAGAATGAGCAATCACTTCTTTAATCTGCACTGTGATATAATAACTAATGACTTCTGGGAGAGGAAGAATTAACTTCTCCGAGATGAATCCTTAATTGGTTATCTACTACTATAAGATGGTCAGCGTTGAAACCACAGACACACACACACACATGCATGCACACAAAACACACTGGGGGTGTTCAGCAAGTTATATTTGTGGTTGTGCACATTATACACACGCATACATGTGCAGATACATAGGCTGGCATATGCATATGTAATAATAATCAAAGAAAAAGGGGCTATCCAGCCAGGCAGTGGTGGCACATGCCTTTAATCTCAGCACTTAGGAGGCAGATGCAGGTGGATCTCTGTGAGTTCAAAGCCAGCCTGGTCTACAAAGTGAGTTCCAGGATAGCCAAGGCTACACAGAGAAATATTTTCTCAAAAAAAAAAAAAAACCAAAACAAACAAACAAACAAAAAAGAAAAAAAAGGCTATCAATTTGAGAATGAGGTTGCATGGGAGGAGTTGGAGGGAATGGACTTGGGAGTGGTCAGAGAGAGGAAAGTGAAGGGGAAAAGTGATGTAACAATGTTTTATGTAAAAATGGATAAAAATTTAACCCACATAGTACACAAATTACCTCTTTATGAATGTGTTTTGTTTTGTTTTATCTGTGTAGCATTTTAAAAAGGCTCTCCTTTGAATATTTTAAAATATGCTTTTAGGGAATGAGAAGTGGCATTTGAAGATAAACTGTAACAGCTACCTTTGCATTTAGAGTCTACATGTGCCCTCAGTAATGCTGTGGGTACATCAGAAAGAAGTCTGACTTGCCATGAGAGAGCATGTTTCTACTGTGTTTTTACCAGTGTATTTTCTATAATGTACCTACATTGAAAAGAGATGAGGAATTAATGGATTTTTGAGAGGAAAAGAAAGGTAGAAACTTAGCTCAGGTTTTATTTTACTCAATATAAAGATGTATTTATCAACATAAAATAAAAACCAAAATTGTGCTCAAATCCACCTTCTGGCTAAAAACAGCACAGACACATCCATATAGGTATTCAGGTGTGGTAGAGCTCTGCTACTGTAACAGAGAAGAAAACACAGGAATTCCTTTCACCAAGCAACAAATCCAGTCAAGGAAACTCTAAGGACTGGGGCCAGGTGGAGATGGGAACAGGACCAGGACGGATCAGAACTGGGGTGGGATTGGGGTGGGGAGGAAGTGTTCTGGGAGAGAAACTGGAGATGGAGAGGAAGGAGCTCACCTCAGCTGTGGTTAAGCTTGGAGGAGGATCAAACATATAAAATCACATATTGAATATTATAGCTAGAAAAAAAGGACCTGTTAATTATTCAGACCATAAGTGATTGCTCTTGGCTGCCAGACCATGGAACCTGAACCTTCTCTCAATCTGGTTAGGTTAGAGGTTCACAGTAAGGCTTTGCCAAGATAGACTGTTCTAGCATTCTGTCATGTAATCTAGTCCAATGAGTCCCACAAGTACTCAAGACTCCAGAAGTAGTTTAGAACAAGTAACCAATACATAACTAGTAATCTCCCCCCTCTCTCTTTTCTCTCTCTCTCTCTCTCTCTCCCTCTTTCCCTCCCTTTTTCTCTCCCTCTTTCCTCCCTCACTCACACCAGCACCATTGTAGCTGTCAGTTTTCAAAAAACACATGTAAAACTTATGAAAAGTAGTCTTACCAAATAAAATAAATATCCTGAATTTTAGTGACTGAAATTATGAAAATTTATATCTTAATTATGTACATATTTTTACTTGATAAGGACTTTCCATGTGATATCCCAGTGAATTACATCTGTATGAACTATAGTTCCATCCATCTTCTGATTACCTGAGGCAGGGGTAAAGTAAGATAATGTTGCATGTGAGCTTTTTAAATATTAGATATAAAAGAAAATATTATTTCTTCCATATTACAGGGTTAGAATCATCACATGAGCACAGGTAATTGCAAGGAGACTAGAAAATCTGACTCAGCCATGAATAAGAGGAAGGGGGTGGATTTCAAGGACAGGTGGATCTATGATAACTTTTCTGCTTCTAAACTCATTTTTCCTGTAGTCTCCTTTGCTAGCCCCACCCTCAGAAAGCATTTTCTAATCATGGTCACTCTCCTCTGGAAGATTCCAAATACAAGGCACTGCTTTTCTCATTCCATTCCTACCTTAACAATATTTATCTATTGAGTTAATTAATTAGAATAACATTTTCTATATAGTTAGGGTGGTGCATACTGGTGAATCAGTATTTGTTGAACTCCTCAAAGAATAAAATTCTTCCTTCTTCTGTTATGATACATTCTCTAGTGACACCAAGATGGTAATCCTTCAAAACGTGACAACCAAAGCAGCACCCGGGTGGCCACACTCAGCTCTTGTTCCCACTTGATCACATCACCTCTCTTGCCCTAGGGGACAATATACCTTGCTTCCTTTCTGAGCTTAGGTTTGCTTGTGTTACTCAGTTTGGCTCCAGAAATGTGGGCAGATAGAGGTGAGGGGCTTGCATTAGTTCTGTTATTTCCTTTTCTCATCAGTGCTGTGACAAAATACCAGAGAAGCAGGTATGGGAAGGATACATTTGCTAGGGCTTACAATTGAGAGGGTACAGTTCATAATGAAGAGGAAGACATAGTATCTGGACAGAGCAATACCACTGTATTCATTTAGGCAGAATGTAGATTAGTGTATCTTTTACCTTTCATTTTGAATTCAATGCTTCATTTTAAATTCTGTGGTGTGTGTGTGTGTGTGTGTGTGTGTGTGTGTGTGTGTGTGTGTGTACCTGCACATGTGTGTCTACCATGTATATGCAGTGATATCAGAGGCAAGAAAGGGGCTTTGGATCCCCTGAAACTGGAGTTATATTCCATCATGAGCCAGCACCACGAGGGTGCTAATTTGAATCCAGGTCCTTTAGAAGCATATCCAGAGCTCTTAACCACTGAGCAATCTCTCCAACTTCAAGTTCATTATTTTACTACAAAATTAAAGTGGGTCCTATAAGAAGAATCAAATCCCTTAACTATGAAATAATGTAAGAAAGGGGTAAAATAGTTAAGTGAACTATTTAGTCCATAGGAATGAGCACTGTAACCCAGAACTATTATTCTATACTTTTGAATTTGCCCCTATATTTATAGTT
The DNA here is from genome assembly GCF_943737965.1 of Phodopus roborovskii. NCBI lineage: Eukaryota > Metazoa > Chordata > Mammalia > Rodentia > Cricetidae > Phodopus > Phodopus roborovskii. The sequence goes on from NW_026125281.1 coordinate 28,292,390, forward strand.
TATATAGTTCTAATTTCTGGCCATTTCAAGTCCCAAAATGCTGGAGCAATATTTATTTTCCAAAGACAAAACACAAATTTTAAGACCAAAATTTGTTAGGTACCTCAAGTGATTCTTTTTTCATCCCTTGTTTTCAATACAGCTATTGTGATCACAAACAAATTATCCAATGGCAAATGTGCTCCATGTCTGAACAACACTTAAAGATTGTGGTAGATAATAAAGGATATGACTCATGACTGCTCCAATGTTTATGGTGTAATGAGTGACAAAAATAAATAGAATTGTTCTCTTTCTTTTTTTGAGTAGGGTAGGGATGAAGACAATAAATACGTTTAAATTTGTCCTCAGAAGAAAAGGAGGAGGAAATAACGGTAAGTACACCAAGAAATTTCTCCTATACATCCAGGTTGGAAGACTAAAATTCTTTTATTTGTAAATAATTGATAGGAATCTTCATTTTAAATACAGAACTGTAATAAAAAGGACAGTCATGCTATAAAAAAACGACACCAAGATTCCTTTACAGTTCTTCACAGGCAGTATTGGTTGATGTTATGTGTTGTCTTACTCTGAGCACAGTATTTGCATAGCATGTAGACACACCTCTGGATTACTTAGAATGCAAAGTAAATGCTATGTAACTAGTTGTTAGACTATGTTATTTAGAGATGCCAAGAAAAACACTTCAGCACATGACTTGTACTAGCACATTTTCCTCTAGTAGTTTTAGTCCCAGACTACAGGCTGTGGATATGGAACCCACAGAGGGTCAGGTATACATCCTTACAGGACAGACATAACAAGATCTACTTAAAAACTTACTTGTTTCTATCTGATTGTAGGAAAAAGCATTCTTAATTGAGATTGAACTAGTTGGTGTGAAATGTCTAACACACAAGTATATGTAAGAAATGAAAAGCAGGGAGAGCCTTACATAATACTTGGAAAGGACAATAAAGAAAGCAGAGTCTTCCTTTCACAACCAATATGGAAACCTTTTAATCATCTAGGTCAATATCACCTCTTCTACATAAAATAAGAGTAAACACTTTGAGTTTAATTTTTTCCTTTTTAAAAAAAAATTACTATTATTTTTTCTTTTATTGAAAATTTTTCCCCACACAATATATTCTAATTACGGTTTCCTTCCAGATACTCCACACTTCTTCCCCTATCTGAATCCACCCCTTTCTTCCTCTCTTTAGAAAAGAAACATTTAAAGAATAATAAAACACACATACACACGCACACACACACACACACACAATAAGAGAAAATATAATAAAAACAAACACACAGGAACAAGTAACAAACATAAAAGAGGGGAAAAAAAAAACAAGCAAACAAAAAACCCAAAGCACAAGAAACACATATAGATAGAGAGACACACCCATTCATACACAGGAACCCTGTGGAGACACAAAAGCAGGAGCCATAATACATACACAAAGTCCTTGCAGGAAGCAAAACTTTAAAAAGTTAAAGAAAATAAAAAAATGTTTAGAGAATAAAACAAATAAATAAATGCATTTACAAGACATTACAAGTCAAGAAACCACCAAAGATGTCATAGAGTTCTTTTTGTGTTGGTTGTCTAGTGATGAATGGAGGTAGGGATGTTGCCCTTAAGAGAAGTATAGTCCCAGTGAGACAACCTCAGGGAAAAGCTAATTTTTCATTCCACCATAGTTATCAACTGCAGATTGCTCTGGGATAAAGATGGGGGCTTGTGTGTACTTCTTCTCTCGGGGATGGAACCACATTTGGTGCATATGTGAGTTCACCCGTGTGTTCTGCCAGCCTCTTTGAGTTCATACCTGCATCAGCTGAGCTGTTAGACGGCCTTGTTTTCTTGGTACCCTCCATTCCGCTACCTCCTAGCACTCTTGCCACCTCCTCCACTGTAGGATTACATGAGTCCTGAGAAGAGTTTGATGGAGACATCCCCTTTTCATCGCTGAGTGTTCCAAGGTCTCTCACTCTCTGGATGATATCTAGAAGTGGGCCTCTGTGTTTGCTATCATCTACTGCAGAAGGAAGCTTTTCTGCCTGAGGCTGAGCAAGGTTTTCATCTATGACTATAGTAGAATGTATGTAGGAGCCACTTTATTTCTCCTTTTTGTTCTTTTCTTTTTTTAAGAGCAATGGTATTTGCTTTTACTCTGCGTCCCTGGGCTATCTAGTGTGAAATACTTGGTCATCCAGCAAACATCAGGTATGGGTTGCATCTCGTGGAGTGAGCCTTAAATAAGATACTGGTTGGTTAATCTCACAAGCTTTGTGCCACTTTTATGTTAGGGCATCGTGCAGGTAGGTCCTCACTATAGACTGAAGGGTTTGTAGTTGGTTGGATGTTGACATTTTTCCTTTGGTGGTGTTTAGAGAACATACTACTAGTATCATGTGGTGAAGGCTTTCAGTAAGCACCAACTCAACTTCTCCATGGTCAAGGTGTTATCTTTCAGTGTGTGGAGAGCAACCAACCGTGAAAATAACGTGGCCTGCTCTGAGTTCTCAGGGAACCCATTTGACCAACAACTCAATTAGATATAACCCATTCCTGACACAGGAAGCTTCATTTGATGACAGAGATATCCAGTTATGGTCCAATCACTCCTGTTAAATGGTGATTTCATTTACCTTGTCTTTATATATGTATATATTTTAGAAAGCCTCTACCATACTAGGTTTCCAAATGAGCCCTAGTCTTATCTGTCCTTTCCCGATTTTCATACCTCGTATCCCTCTTCTCTTCCCATGCCCATTTGGTCCTTTGGATCAATTACTGTGCCCATATTTGTTCATCAATAACTGTCTATCCTATTTCCACTTCCTGGTGAAATCCATTATTACAGTTTCTTACTCTATAGCACTATGATCTATTATTATACTCTCTTACTCCCAGTCTCTCACTCTATACCTAACCTCTCTTATTCTGTGGATTTTAGCTTCTTATTGACAACTTAATAGCTAACATCCACATATAAGGAAATATATACAAAATTTGTCTTTCTAGGTCTGAGTTAGCTGACTCAAAATGGATGAGTTTTTCTAGCTCTATTTTGTGAATTTACCAGTGAATTTCATGAATTTTTCAATAGCTGAGTAATATTCCATCTTAAAATGTACATGTTCTTTATCCATTTACCAATCAACAGGCATCTAAGCTCTTTCAAATTTCTGGTAAGTATGAATTGAGCTGTTGTTAGTTTTATATTCTTTGGTCTTTGGGCTTCCAAATAAATCATACATAGTCTTATTCTTACTTGTAAATGCCAGCCTTAGTTTGGCATGTTTCCAGCCAGCTTTTCTTAAATTAGCCCATCTACCTTTTGCCTCTGGGCCTTTTCTTTTTCTTACTTCTGTATATCTTATTTTCACTCTTAGTCCATGGCTGGCGGGGTGGCTGGACCCTGATATCCTCTCCTTGTTCTATCATACTCTCTCTCCCTCCTCATGTTTCTTCCCCTATGTCTTTTCTATTCATTCTCTCTGCCTGCCAGCCCCACCCATCCTTTCTCCTGCCTTGATACTGGCCATTCAGCTCTTTATTAAGCCATCAGGTGTTTTAGACAGGCAAAGTATCATAGCTTCACAGAGTTAAACAAATGCAGCATAAGCAAAATAACACATCTTTACATCATTAAACTAATGTTCCAGAGCATAAATAAAAGTAGCACATCTTAAAATAAATTTACAACATGTAACAACATAAGAGTGGTACAGCTTCATCTTGAGTTATATCTAGTCTCAGCTTCCTGAGCAACTGCCGTAATGGTTTCTGTAGTAGTTGTACCAGTTTGTGCTCCTACCAGCAATGGATAAGTGTCCCCCTTCCTCCACATCCTCACCAGAATAACCAGAATAAACTGCCATTTGTTTTATTCATCTTGGACATTCTGGCTTGTGTAAGATGAATTCTAAGGTGGTTTTGAGTGGCATTTCCTTGATGACTAAGGATGTTGAACATTCCTTTAGGTGCTTCTCAGTCATTTTTGTTTCCTCTATTGAGAATTCCCTATTTAGATCTGTATACCATTTTTAATTGAGTTATTTGTTTTCTTGTGCATTTTTGAGTGCTTTGTATATTTTAGATATTTGTTTTCTTGTGCATTTTTGAGTGCTTTGTATATTTTAGATACTAGTCCTTTATTGGGTGTGTAGTTGGTTTTTTCCCATTCTATAGCAACAACTTTGTCTAAATTATGGTATCCTTTTCTTTACAGAAACTTTTCAGCTTCGTGATGTTCAATTTATTAATGCCAATGCTATTAATGCTCTGTTCACAAAGTTTTTTTTTCCTGTGCTAATGAGTTCAAGATATTCCCCCACTTTCTTTTCTATCAGATTCAGTGTAAATTTGGCTTTCTATTGATGTTTAGGTGCATTTGGAGTTGAGTTTTGTGCAGGGTAATAAATATGGATCTATTTTGCACTCTTCTGTGTACAACTAGTTTGACCAGCAAATTTTTATGAAAATACAGTAGGACTACTGGTATTACATATGCATCCTGTCCAGCCTGGATTTTATGTAGACTCTCGAGATTTGAACTCAGGTCCTCACAATTGCAGAGCAAGTATTTTGCTCCCAATGAAAACTCCCATAGTCTTTTTTCCAATGTTCAAAGAAACACAAAGGTAAAGACAAGAAATAATCTATCACCACTTCACACCATTTCAAGCATAAGCAGGATTAGTCACAAATACAAATGCATATGGATTATTCTTTACAATCAAAAGCATAGGATATGCTCATTTTAACACTGAAAAACAAAGGATACCTCTAAACATTGCTTGCAAGAGTCAAAGCAAACAGTTTGTCTCAATTATTTTGTCCTCATCTTCTAATGCCTTGAACAGAAATCTAAGGATTCTCCAGGCTCTACAACTGATATGATAAGGTACTGTACACTTCTGCCAGCTGTGCATTTCTGAACTTTGGTTTAAACTTTGGGATTTAGTCCTTTTCCAAAGTTGTCATGTTGTTCTCACAACTAGAAAACTTCTGGATGACCAGGAAAATAAAAAAGCTCCCCAGTCAATGTCTTCTCTACAGGAACTTAGTAATCACACTGTCTTTCGGTCATGTTTTGGGACACAAGGTCTATTGAAGGCTGAGATGAAGGTACTTGTCCAAATATTAGAGACACTTTTGCTAATATGATTCAGAGATACTTCAGTAAAAGGTCAAAGCTTCCTATTCTCAGAAGATACCTGATGGGAGATGCCATTATGTATATTTGTTTCTCATACTGGTTAATGAATAAAGCACTGTTGGCCAATAGGAAAGGAAGATAGGCGGGACTAGGAGACAAGGAGGAAAGAGGAAGTGGTAAGGAGGAGTCAAGATGGAGAGTCTCTCGGTAAGACCACGTGGAAATACATAGAAATGGGTTAATACTTAAGACAGAGCTAGCCAATAAAAAACAAGTAACTGGCCTACAGCATAATATCAAATACAGAGTCTTGGTGTGTTAATTGGGGCTGGCATGGCAGCGGGACAAGACCAGCAGTGGGAGGAAAAACCGTACTCCTTACAGATACCTTCTACTGAAATCTATCTGTAATTCTCAGATGAGTACTGAGAGTATTCTACAAGCATATGCAGAAGTATACACAGCTAGAAAAACTTTGAGAGCCTAATGCACACCTGTTCAGCTCATATCAAACCAGGGTATTTTCAGTTAATAAGATACATAACTACACAAATGACTTGATGTTCTGAAATGCCATGTACATTGTACAATGATTGAACTAAGCTAAACCAATCCTGAAGTTCATTGTTGTCAAAGCACTGTTTTCTCTCTCAGAAAGTTTCACATGTGCTGTGCAGTGTTATATAATCACTCTACTGCAGCTTGCTCTCCAAACTTCATCCTCCTTTTATATTTGAAATTCTGTTCTACTTCACCAGCATCTTCTTGCTCCATCCTTTTTCCTTGGTTACTTTCTGTGTCCTTGGATCTCAATTTTTAGATTTTGCTTATACCTGAGATCATTTGGTTTCCTGTGCATCCCTTATTTTTCATTGCAGAATGTCCCTTAGGTTGTTTCATGTTGTTTAAAATAAAATTCTTTCCTTTGCTTTTAAATTAGACTAATATTCCATAGTATATAATAGTATACATCTTTTTTCAATACATTCATTACTTAATATGCAGTTATGCTAAGTGCACTCCTTATTAATTATGATGGCTATATGACAAGGCCCAGAATCACTTAAGAGACACACTCTGAGCATGTTTGCATGGATTTCCAGAGATCATTAACTGAGGAGAGAAAGCTACTTTCTCATAGTTTCTTCCAGTATTGTTCTTTGTTTGGGATCACTAGTTCATAACTGATTTTATATGGTATAAGATAAGGATGCAACTTTATTCTTGTGTGTATCTGGCATTCTTGCCATCCTCAGAATGGGTGGAGCCTCCAGCCAGTCCCCCAAGTGTAAGAAAGTTTGAAAACAAAGCACTGCTATTGCTTCTGCCATCCTCTGCTAACATCAACTTTTAACTTTTTTCGGCTTGTCAACATGGATTATCAGCGGCTCTTCAGGAACCTTCCATGCCATCAGTACAAAACTAAGACTGCTGAAGCATCTAACAATTATAACAGTATAATAGACAACCACACTGTATTTTATTAAAAACTTCAGCATTATTTTATAATTTTAGTGTGTAAGCCTTTTATGTGCTATTTGTTTGTATTTATATCTCTATATTGAATACTCTGTTGATGATGTAAGTAGGATTTTTTTTTTTTGAGACAGCATTTTACTATGTAGCCACAAGGATTGTTGTCTTAGTGTCTTTATTCACAGTTGGCTATTTGTGTACAGAAACAACTCTGTTATTTGTGTGTTTTTTTATTCTTTTAAATTTCATTTTACATTCTAATCACAGTGCTTCTTCCCACCCTTCTGCCTGTCCCTCTCCATCTCCCCAAACCCCAGTTCTAGTCCACTCCTCCTTACAGGTAAGGGCTTTCATGAAAAGTCAACATAGTCTAGCACAATAGGTTGGGAAGCCAAGCCCCTCTCCCATGCATTAAGGCTGAGCATGGTATCCCTTCATAGGGAATGGTCTCCAACAAGCTATTTCAAGCTTGTTTGTATCATGGTCCTCTGCTAGGAGCCCTTCTGATAGTTCAAGCTTTACACCTGTCTCCTACATATGGAGAGCCTAGTTTGGTCTTCTGGAGTCTCTACTGCTGTCAGTCTAGGCTTCATGACTTTCCACAAGATTGATTTAGCTGTCTCTGTAGATTTCTCCATCATTACCTTGACCTCCCTTGCTCATGTATTTCCTCCTCCCTCTCTATGACTGGATTTCCATAGTTAGGCCTAGTGATTGGTTGTGGATCTCTGTGTCTAGCTCCATCAATTGCAGGTTGAAGACTCTATGATGATAGTTGTGGTATTCACTAATATAATACAGTTTGTTTGACCTCTCCACTATTTCTAGGAGTCTTTAAAAAAGGTTCTCTCACCACGTAATAATCAAAACATAAAAAAACAAAATAAAGAAAGAATATTAAGAGCCACAAAAGAAAAGACAAAGTAACATATAAAGGCAGACCCATCAGTCAGAATGGGCAGAATAACACCTGACTTCTCAATGGAGACTTTCAAAGCCTGAAGGTCCTGGACAGACATTATGAAGACTCTAAGAGATTACAGATGCCAACACAGATTACTATACCCAGGAAAACTTTCAATCATAATAGATAGAGACAACATGATATTCCATGACATAACCAGATTTAAACAATACCTGTCCAGAAAGCCAGCCCTAAAGAAAGAACTAGAAGGAAAATTCCAACCAAAGGTGGTTCAAGTTACCCAGGAAAGCACAGGCAATATATAATCTCACACCAGAAAATACTAAAACAGGGGAAAACACATACCACCATAAAAAAATAACCAGAAACTAACAGTCATTGGTAATTGACATCCCTTAATATCAATGGACTAAACTTACCAATAAATGGACACAGGCTAACAAAATAAGAAGACAGAATCTATCCTTCTGATGCATACAAGCGCACCCCAACTTCAAAGACAGACATTACCTCAGAGTAAAGGGTTGGAGAAGACTTTCCAATCAAATGAACACAAGAAGGAAACTGGTGTGACTATCCTAATATCTAACAAAATAGACTTCAAGCTAAAGATAATCAAAAGAAATGATGAAGGACATTTCCTATTCATCACAGAAAAAAATCAAGAAAATATTTTTATACCATATATTTTAATGAGTTTCATATCCCCCAACTCCTTCTTGCCTCTCTCCACTTTCTATCCACCCCAAACCACACTCTTTCTTTCTCTCTCATTATAATAAACCAGCATATAAAAATAATAATATAAAATGAAAACAAACGAGAATTGGATTAAAAAAAGAGGGGAAGATGACAAAGAAAAAGAGCAAGAAACACATATTGACACTGAGTCCTACACATTCAAACACACACACACACATAAATACACAGACACAGAAACACACACACACGCGCGCAAACACACAAGAAAAGCAAAATTGGAAACCATAATATATAAACAAAAGATCTGGCAAAGTATTATGAGACAAAAAAATAAATAAAACCTTCTACCATATGTACAATATGGTTGGTTGAGTCTGTTTTGTGTCAACCATCTCCGGCTGGGCATGGGGCCTGCACTGTAATTTGCTTTGTGTGTCCATTTCTCCTCTCAGCCCTGGGACCCCATCTGGCTTAGACCTGTGTAGGAGTTTGTGCATGCTGCCATAGTCTCTGTGAGATCGTGTGTGCATCAGCCCCATGGTGTTTAGAAGGCCTTGTTTCCTTGTTTTCTTTCATCTCAGCGGCTCTTCAAATCTTGCTGCCTTCTCTTCTGCAGAGTTCCCTGAGCCCAGGGATAGGAAGGGGATAGGAACATACCCCATTTATGACTTGTTTTTGTTTTTATGACAGTGTCTCACTATGCGGCCATAGCCAGTCCAGAACTTTCTATGTCAACTTGGCTGGACCTGAACTCATAGAAACCTGTCTTTGTCTCCCAAGGGCCACTATGCCACTATGCCTAACATATAAAATTTTAAAGATAAATACCTATAGGTATTTTCTGTAATCTTCTATGTAACCATTGACTGCATATAATATATCACAAGTAAATGGCCTAGAATGTTCATGTTCACATTAGCATAGCAAAAAAAGTTACACTCCTTTTTGTTTTTGAAATTAAAAAAATTATATCATTTTCTCCCTTCCCTTTCCCCTCCAACCCCTCCAACCATTCCTCTGAACCCTCTTGCCACCTAGCCTCTTTCAAATTCATGAATATATCATATATATGTATACATACATATATATATACATATAAATAATCGGTAATTACTTAGAAATGCATGGGATGAATTGATCTGGATATAGAAATAGACTACAACAGGTGGGAACTGTTACTATTCAGTTCTGACAGGATATGCCCTCAGCTGCAGCCACTAAGAGCACCACCTGTGCACATTCACTACTTTCCCTTGTAAAAGGCCCTGCCCACCTCCCATCCTTCTCTCTTTCTTTCTCTCCCCATCTCTGTCTCTCTCTCTCTCTCTCTCTTTCTCTCTCTCTCTCTCTTTCTCTCTCTCTCTCTCTTTCTCTCTCTCTCTCTCTCTTTCTCTCTCTCTCTCTTTCTCTCTCTCTCTCTCTTTCTCTCTCTCTCTCTCTCTCTCTCTCTCTCTCTCTCTCTCTCTCTCTCTCTTTGCCTCTCTTTCCTGCTGTTCCTATCCCCACAGGCTGGTCTCCTGCACTCCACTTCCCCTTTTTTATGATCCCTCTCCCCCCTCAAAAAAAAAAAAAAAAACCAAACCTCTACTTGAACCCTGTCTCTTGGCGTCTTTCGCTCGAACACTGCTTTTCTTAAATTGTAACAGGAACCACCCCAGCCCCACTTTAGAGTATGTCCATGCTCTTGTAGTGAAGGATATGGTAAAATAAGGAAAATATAGAGCATGTTTACAAATAATGCTATAGTCTAGTGGGCCTTGGGTATAGCATTAGGAGGAAGAGTAAACTGTAGATGAGATGACTCCATAGTGAAGCAGAACCTTATAAAGTGGCCAAAAAGATAAGACTTCTTGGTTAGGAACATAGACAATTTTCAAGAGAACAGGGATGGAAATTTACCAGCTAGATAAGTTTTTCAAGTAACAGTTATTTAATACTGGAATTGGTGGGCGATATAAGATATTATCAGAGCCTGGTGGATCAGGACTTTCTCCTGTGTAGTAGCCTAGTTTTCCCTCCACCTGTCTTTTTCTCTTACCTTTTCTTGCTCTTACAGCTGTCCCTGTCTCTACAGACAAGGAGCTCTTGCTTGCCTTCTCATCCAGACCATATGGGCACTAAATCCTGGCAGCTGTTCAGAAGAAGCTGCACAGTGAAATGTGTTCAGTGCTGTACAGGGCCTGACTCATTTCTTCTACTAGCAGTGACTGGTTTTAAGACTTGACATCTATTTATTAGTTAGCAGTCTGCTGAGGACAGCGTTTCTGTGGCTTCCTTTCCTGGAAACCTTACTAGCTCAACACTCGCCAATCCATCACGGCTTCACAAAAGAGGTACTGAAAAGCAAGCTTGTCTCTTGCACTTAAAATTGAGATTAGCCTGATAGCACTGCACAAGACTGTTCTGGAGCCAGCTTTGGTTGTTTTCAAAGGACCCACTTTGGTTTGTTTTGGGCACTTTTTGCCTTATTGGTCTTTTGATTGTTTTTTTGGTTTCCTGTTTTATTCTTACGGGCTTTTGTGTACATGTGTACTTTTTTATTGTTTATTTATTTATTTTTAAGAGAGTGAGAGAAAGAACATACATTTAGAAGGTAGAGAGGTGGGGAGGATTTGAGAGGAATGGGAGAGGAGAAAAAGACATGATCAAAATATACTGTCAGAAAATAGATGTTTCAATTAAAAAAAAATTACTCCAGATACTTAGAATCCTCCACAAACAATACCAATAACACGAAGCTGTAAATGGATTTTAAAATGAAAAGGAACATCAGTGAAAGGAACGTCAAACACTTGTGTAAGCAGTGCATTCCTTTTCTTGGTACCTGAGTCAGTGCTGCCAGGCCAGCTGTAAAGAATATGAAGGATGGGAATGAATATTTGCTTATTTTTATTTTATGCCTGTGACTGTTTTGCCTGTAGAGTAAGAATATGCACCATGTCCATGCCGGGTACCCATGGATGCCCCATGAGGATGATGAATTCCCTAAAACTGTAGTTACAGTTGTTAGCCATTGTGTGGGTGTTGGGGGGCCTAAACTTGGGTCCTCTGTCAAAGCAGCCAGTGCTCTTGACTACCGAGCCACCTCTGATTTGCATAAGATCTGTTCAAGTTTCCTCAGTTACTGTTAGTTTAAACACTGAAATCATACTGAGGACCAACAAAACAAATGAGGATGCTTATCTTAGAAAGCATTGCCAGCACCTTTGCTAAGTAGCCCCTTTTCAGTTAGCACTCTAAGGAACGACCTAGGCCTTCCTGTGTTGGTTTCAGTTTATTTCTGTTCTACCAGAAATTTATTTCTGTTCTTCCACCATAGTATGTCTGCCAACCCTGAAGATGTTCTGACATAGTGTGAGTCTGTAAACACCACTTGGAAATATGAGCGTCAAGGTTTGCAAAGTGATCTCCATGGATATATTCTTCTTCGTCCTGTTCTCCATCCTCCTGCTCTCCTTCCTCCTGATCTCCCTCCTCCTGTTCTCCCTCTTCCTGCTCTCCCTCCTCCTGCTCTGTCCTCCTGCTCTCTTTCCTCCTGCTCTCCCTCCTCCTGCTCTCTTTCCTCCTGCTCTCCGTCCTCCTGCTATCCCTCCTCCTGCTCTCCCTCCTCCTGTTCTCTGTCCTCCTGCTTTCCCTCCTCCTGCTCTCCGTCCTCCTGCTATCTGTCCTCCTGCTTTCCCTCCTCCTGCTCTCTATCCTCCTGCTCTCCCTCCTCCTGTTCTCCCTCCTCCTGCTCTCCCTCCTCCTGCTCTCCCTCCTCCTGATATCCATCCTGCTCCTCCCTTTCCCTATGGAAAATATATAACTTAGTTAATATCAAATTATTTATTAAGTTGGATAAAATAGTTGGAAGTAATGTCTGTTGATAGCAGAATTGAGTTCTTTATTTCCCTTTTATTTCCTCAGGGTACTGGAACTCAGTGATATGAGGCAAAGGTGCTATCATGGATCCCGCACACTAAGACTTTTCTTATTTCCCACATGTTGCCTCTTAGTAAAACAAGATCCTCCTCTTCCCTTTGTCCTCCTCTTCCCTCTGTCTCTGGCCCTTCCCCTCCCTCCTTGCCTCCTCCCTCACTGCCTATCTCCCTCCCTTCCTTTTTCTTTGCTTCTGAAACCAGGACCCGTGCATATTAGGAAAGCATACTTCCAATCAGCTACATCTCCAAACCTACACATCTCTTTCTTATTTTGTTCCATGGGTAATTCAAACAATTTGTCAGTCACTTGAAAACTGTGAAACAATGAGAAAATGAGAACTCAATACTAATATCAACCTAAATCCAATAAACTCTATGATTACCTATCATAAAGACACAACACCAAACCAAACAAACACAGATCACAGCCATGGCAGTGTAGCAAGACCTACAGGTTGTGGATGACCAAGGGAAACAGAAAAAACATGCACAGGCATATTAAGGGAACACGTGGGTGCTGATTATAAATTGTGTGCTTACAGTAAGGATAGTAAGGACTGGCACATAGTAGTGGGGCCTGCCCTGGGATGAGTATGAGTTCATAAACAAAGCAATGAGTCAATGAGAAAAAGCATGAATCCATTTGGAAAGAAAAGGTGGTATCTTCACATATGAAGACTATTCCAAGGGATTTTTGTTTTGGGATTGGACAGCTAATGTTGTGCTCCACAGTAACACCTATCCCACAGTTTTAGAGAGAACCATTTCTCCTTGATTACATCTAACTGTCCCTTTTAGTAGACTTATGATTATTTAGCATTATTTTATTTATTATTTATATTTCACATCATTATTTCACATTTTATTATATTATTTTAGTAGTTATGATATTTTTAGATTTATTCAGTAGATTTATGTGTAGAAAATGATAAATCCTTGCTTCAAGGATGGAATATTTTCAAGCAATATCCAACCTCTACTTTAACCATTTATCAAAACATCACTTTCCTGGAAAGCAAAACCTGTATATTAAGAAAACCCAATGTTACATGACAAAGAAGACAATTCTACAAGTCTCTTACTAAATATAACATTGAATAGAAACATCTCTGCCCCTTAATTTTCAGACTCATGTTCCTTGATTCTTGCACAAATTGTGCTAGCTACTAAGTGGTTACTAATCCTTAACAATATAAATAATTCTATTCTTTCATTTCAGGTTCTTCTGGGAAAAGGGTTGCTACAGTAAATCTCCTAACTACACAGATAGGACCACAGCAATATTTAAAAAGCTGTGATGTGAATTCTTTTAGTCAAAAATAATGTCTACTTAAGAGTTACAGTCTCTTCTCTTCTAACCTTCAATCTTGTCCAGTCTTGTGCTTTTCAAGTCTTCCATTATATACCCAACACACACACACACACACACACACACACACACACACACACACACACACACACACACACAAAGAGAGAGAGACAGAGAGAGAGAGAGATGAGAGGAGGAGAGGAAGAGAGGAGCAGGAAAAAAAAAAGGTGACACTGAGATATGAGATATATCAAAATCAAGCCCAAATTGGGAAATTTCTAAACCTTCATGCAATTTGTGGAGCCATACAAAGGGTCCAATGGGACAATTGTGTGGTGTCATTAGGGTGTCATGTGATCACCATAACCTGAAATTTTTCTTTTCTTAAAGAAAACCTTAAATACTCATAAGCTCAACAGTAAAGGAATTTAGCTATTCTCTACATACTCTTTATACAAAATCAAAAAGTTCTAAGGATGTATGCACTCCTTTTTTGAACTGAGGAATCAGAGAACACTAAGTATTACTGTGTCTCCGTGTTCAGTGTCTAGGCAATCTGCACATGTTCAGATAGTTTTTCTCCATTTCTCCATGACAGAATCTTTATGTGTGTCTCTGTCTACCTTAGAGAGACACCATTTTTTTCTTATAACCTATACCGATTAGAGGAAGAGATGCATAGACAACAAGGTAAGAATACACTCAACAATATAAAGAGCAATAAGACACCATTAGAAAATAGTGGTGCTACAACAGCAAGACCTGAACATCCCAACACAGGTGAAGTAGAAGAAAATTACATAAAAAATAACTTTATGAGAATGATTGGCAACTTTAAAGAGGAAATTAAAAAATCCCCTAAAAATAGAGGAAAAGACAAACAAAAAATTAGAAGATATCTTATTTGTTTTGATCTAGATTTAAGTTTTAAATGATTATTATGAACAATTCTGTCTCTGCTTTCCAGACTCTCCTGAACACAACAGAGAAACCATCTTTCAGTCGTGGAAAGTTAAGAAAGCCTTTAGACACTCTGGAATTTCTCCTCACTGTCCTGAGTCTCTTTTAAGGCCACCCAGAACTCAAGAATAGACTAATAAATACTGATATGAAAGTCTTCAGCCTGCCCTTTCTTCAGTGAGCTGATGATTTTATTAAATGAAGTTTTAGTTTCCATTAGTTTCCATATCTTGCCTCCTCAGACAAGACCCTCCATAGGTCATAAATTCTCTGGTGTCTATTTTTGAACTTTCCACTATATAATGAAACTGGATGTTCACACACACACACACACACACACACACACACAATATCAAGGTGATACTCTTGTATTTCTATATATACTCAAATGCTGGAAAATTAATTGTTTCATCTAGCATGCTAATGAAGTTGACCAAACTCACTTCTAAACTTGAAATCCCTGGTGGGATTTCCTGTCATGGACTCCACCAGCAATGGAATGGAGCTCACTTTATCATAACCAGTTCTGGTCTGGAATTTCATAAAGAATCAGGATTTGTTTATCCTTATTGCATAGATCAGAAATCTGAAGCTCAGGTTGGCTAAGTGACATACCCTATGCAGTTCAATGAGATTAGGGCAGAAAGATATTTCTCCTTATTTAAAATGCTACTTGTTTTTGAGAGAACAAGCAGGTGGCTAGAAGTCCAGATAGGAAGCCCACCCTTTGAACTCTTCCACTCTCTAACTCACTTGGTGTCTTCCCACACCACCTCCAGTTCCAGGTCCTACTAGTCTACAACTGGGGTGGGGACTCTCTGCTCTGCCAGAGACCATACTGGCTGCCAAGAATTCCAGGTAGACAGCTATTTACTGAACTCCCCTCTCACTCAATCAATGCACACCCATGCTATCCCCAGTCCTTTGCCCTCCTAATTGCCTATCTCAAACCCATCTAAGGCAGAGACTCAGTGTTGTGCTAGAGACCACACTTGCTGCCAGAAGTAGAGTGGAGACTCACTTCTCTACCTCAGGCCAAAATGGCCAGAAGACCAGAGAGGAAACAGAAACCATGGAACAAAACCCATCCTACAAAGACAAACTCAGAAACCAACATCTAGATATATAACCACCATAAACCCAGATGCCCAGAAGCCATCATAAGAGTATAATAAACAACTTCCAAAGAAATATGTCACCTCCAGAATCCAGCTGAGTACTGCAAGCCTTGAATATTCCAACACAGCAAAAGCACAAGAAAAAGAACTTAAAACTAACTTTATGGAGATGATTGCGGTCCTTAAAAAGGAAATGAATAAATCCCTTAAGGAAATCTGGAAAAACACAAACAACTGGAGGAAATGAATGAATACCTTAAAGAAGGTCAAGGAAAAACAAACAAGCAGTTTAAAAAACAAATACAAGTGTTCAAGACCTGAAAATTGAAATAGAAATTTAAAAAACCACACACACACAAACAGATGGGTTTCTGGAAATAAAAACTCTAGGTAAGTGTACAGGAACTATAGACATAAGCATCACAAACAAAACAGAAGGAAGATAGAATCTAGATACTGAGATATGAAGAAATACATATATAGGTAAAAGACTATTAAATCTAAAACTGCCCTGATATAAGACATCTAGATATTCTTAGGCCAAACCTAAGAACAATAGGAATACCAAGTTCCCTCATGTTCTCCTCCCCCATTCTCCCCTTCCCTTCAAGATTTCTTCTCCCACCGTCCCCAATACTACATTCACAAATTTCTCAGGAGATCTTGACGATTTCCCTTTCTCAGGGAGATTTCATGTATGTCTCTCTTAGGGTTCTCCTTGTTACCTAGCTTCTCTGGTGTCATGGACTAAAAGGCTGGTTATCCTTTACTTTACACCTAATATTCACATATGAGTTAGTAGCATGTTTGTCTTTCTAGGTGTCTGTTACCTCACTTGGGATGGTCTTTTGCTAGTTCATCCATTTGCCTGTAAATTTCTTGATGTCACTATTTTTTTTTAACCGATGAGCAGTACTCCATTGTGTAATTATACCACATTTTCTTTATCCCTTGTTAAGCTGAGGGGAATATAGGTTGCTTCCAGGTCCTGGCTATTATGAATAATGTCACTATTAACATAGGTTTTGTGGTTTGAGTGTGCATCCTTTAGGTTTGTGCCCAAGAGTGGTATTTCTGGGTCTTGAGGTAAAATGATTCCTGATTTTCTGAAAAACCACCATTCTGATTTCCAAAGTGATTGTACCAGTTTTTACTCTCATCAAGGAAAGAGATATTTTGATTGAGTGAGTCATTATGAGGCTAGTGAGAAATCTGGTACTACGGAAATTCCCATGAATCCACAAAGATGATCCCAACTAAGACCCTAAGCATTAGTAGAGAGGGTACCTGAACTGGCCTTCCACTGTAATCAGAATGATGATCATCTGAATTATCATCATAGAACCTTCATCAAGCAACTGATGGTAGCAGATGCAGAGTTCCACAGCTAAGCATTGGGCTGACCTCCCAGAATCCAGTTGAAGAGAGTGAGTAATAACGATAAGAGCAAAGGGGTTAAGACCATTTTGTGGATACCAACAGAGACAACTGGCCTGAGCTAATGGGAGCTCACTGCGTCCAGACTGACAGCAAGGGAACCTGCATTGGATGCACTGAGCTCTCTGAATGTGGGAGATAGTTGTGTGGCTTGCACACTCTCTGAGGGCACTGGCAGAGGGACCAGGACTTATCCCTAGTACGTGAACTGGCTTTTTGGAGCCCATTTTCTTTTGAGGGACACCTTACTCAGCCTAGATATGAGGAGAGGGCCTTGGTCCTGCCTCAAAGTCATGTGCCAGACTTTGTTGACTCTCCATGGGAAGCCTTATCCTCTCTGAGGAGCAGATAGAAGATGGGGCGGGGCAGATGGGGAGAGTGAGAGAGGGGATGGGAGTGGAAACTTGGATTTCTATGAAAAATGAGAAAAGACAATAGAATAGAATAGAAGAAGAAGAATCCCAAGTCAAAGGATCAGAAAAAAATTTTCAACAAAATCGTAGCAGAAAAATTTCCTAACCTAAAGAAGGCGATTCCTATAAAGGTACAAGAATTTTACAAATAACAAATAGACTAGACCAGAAAAAAATCCCATCACTACATCATAATTAAAACACTAAATATATAGAACAAAGAAAGAATATTAAAAGCTGAAAGGGAAAAAGGCCAAGTAACATATAAAGGCAGACCTATTAGAATCACACAGGACTTTTTCAACAGAGGCCCTAAGGAACCAGAAGTGCCTGAACAGTTGTGCTGCACATACTAAAAGACCACAGATTCCAGCCCAGATTACTATACCTAACAAAAATTCCAGTCACCGCACATGGATCAACAAGATTCTCCACGATAAAGTTAAATTTGAACAATATTTATCTACAAATCAAACCCTACAGAAGGTACCATAAGGAAAACTCCATCTCAAAGAGGTTAACTATACCAATGAAAGCACAGAGAGGAAATGTAGGACTCCCAGAGGTTGAGGATACTAGGAGAACGTGGCCCACAGAACTCAACTAAGTAGGCCTTATAGGAGCTCACAGAAAGTGAAATGGCAATCATGGAGCCTGCACGGGGCTGCGGTAGGTCCTCTTCATATACGTTATGATTGTTAGCTTAGTGTGATGGGGCGTGTCCTCCTGTATATGTGTTTCTCTTATTGGTTAGTGAATAAAACGCTGATTGGCCAGGCAGTAAGTATAGACGGGGCTACAAGAAGCAGAAGAAGGAGAAGGGCAGAGAGAGACACCATGTAGACACCAGGAAGATAGGATGCACCAGGCATTCTCTGGTAAGATAAGGCCATGTAGAAATACATAGATTAGTATTTATGGGTTAATAATTAAGACAGAGCTAGCCAAGAAGAAGCCCTAGCCATTGGCCAATAGTTTCATAATTAATACAGCATCCATGTGTTTATCTGGGGCAAAGTGAATGTGGGACCAGGTGGGAAAGAAACATCTTCATTTTTGTTTTTATAGGGTCCCTTATCGTGGGGATGGGCCCCTCTTTAACTATTCTGTTGGATCTTAAGACCCTTTTACTGCTATTGGGGTACCTAACCCAGCTTTATGAGAGTGTACCTAGTCTTATTGCGTCTTGTTATGTAGTATTCACTAGATTTTCCTGGCATGACTGCTCTTTTCTGAAGGGAAATGGAGGGGAAGGAGAGAGGTGGAATGCGGGAATGGGAAGAATGGGAGGAAAAGAAACTGTAGTTGGGATGTATTGAAAACACAAAATAAAAATAAATGTTTCTTACTTCGAATTGACAGATGTACTAATCTATTTATGGAGTGCCATGTGTTTATTTGGTACATACATCAGATTTTATTGTTATTGCTTTAGGTGTATGAATATTTGACTATATTTATGTGTGTATACCAGGTATGTGTCTCATGCCTTCAGGCTAAAAAGGGTACCAGGTCCTCTGGAGCTGGAGTTACAAATTATGATTTGCTGCTATGTGGGTAGTAGAAACTGAACCCAGGTCCTCTGTAAGAACAGAAATGTTTTTATAAGCTCTATTTCTGTTGTTTAATTCTCAAATCAGGTTAGGCCTATGTCTTAGCTAGGCCTAGCAATGAAACACCGTGGCCAAAAAGCAAGTTGGGGGAGGAAATGATCTATTTGGGTTACACTTTAGCATTGCTGTTTATCACTAAAGAAAGTTGGAACAAGAAATCAAACAGAGTAGGATTCTGGAGGCAGGAGGGATACAGATGCCATGAAGGTTGTTTACTGGCTTGCTCAGCCTGCTTTCTTAAAGAACCGAGGATCACCAGCCCAGGGATGACACCACCCACCATGGGCTGGGCCCTCCCTTACTAATCACTAATTTAGAAATCCCTTACAGCTGGATCTCATGGAGCTATTCTCCCAACTGAGGATCCTTACTTTCTAATGAATCTAGCTTGTGTCAAGTTGACACACAAAACCAGCCAGTAAAGCCCATCTATGTCCTCAAAAATGTATTATTTCTTCCTATTGTGAACATTTGTAACTCTCCTATATTTTTACTAAATAGAAAATAAGTAAGTTGGTCCATGGTAGCAAGATTCAGGGAGATGGCAAGCTAAGTTCTGTTACTGAAAGAAAATTGTTATAGTACAATCTTCCACCCTTCTATAACTTGCATGCGTACACCACAGCACTGACCCAAAACCACAGCCATGGTCCGATCCCAGAACCATTTTTTTTTATCAAACAACATTATCAGATAGTTAGAAAAGTGTCAGCTTCACAGATTATGAAAGACACTTCTTTGTCAGATTATCAGTGTCTTATCAATTACCCAAAGCACTTTTCAGGTGCTGCCAATTTAAGAGAATCTTTGCATGAACAACCATAAAGTAAAGCCTTTTGAAGATGTTTCATTGAATGGATGTATGTTGTTTCAATGGTTACGTCACCAATGTTTTAAAGAGAGGGAAGACAAAAAGGCCCATATAAAGTCCTCATCTGAACTCATGCTTTTTCGTTGGAGTTTTGTTTTGTTTTTAAAGCTAGCTGCTATTGATGTAGATTCATTGTATTCATGTCAGCTCCACAATCCACTGAAACACACTAGTGTCTTTATGACCCCATGAGTAATTAGCCAGATGAAATTCAGCACCTGAAGCAAGTTTTGTAGAGCATAACCTTATTCTTGAAAGGAAATTAGCTGCCCAAAAGATTTGCATGCACCTTCTATTTTATATTTTAAAAGTATCAAACTTATTATCCAGTAAAACATAGTGAAATAATATAATTCAAGAAAAAGAATGCTCCCTTAAGCCCTTTCCGATAATTTCCTAGTCTGCCTGAAATTAAAATTAATACACTAGGTTTCCATGAACAAAAGTTAAATAATACCAAGCAATTAAGGGAAAACTCTGAACGAGTGTTGTTTTCTAAGGGGCTATATGGTAATGATCTCTACTTAGAAAACCAGAGTCTTGTAGATTTTTATAAATGTAATTATTCAAGGAAACGGGATGTTCTATTTGTATAGTAGAAAGAGTCAAATGAAACAAATAAGTTTAGTTTCCCCTTCAAAATAAAAATAATGATGTTACATGGGCAGTGATATGCTTGGTTAAAATCACCAGAAGAATAAAGGAAGTAAAATTCTTAGTTTCCTAGTGTGCAGTTTTTTTACTTGGAATGATAAGACACTCAAGCACAATGAGTTCTGATTTTAGTTTTCTTTGTTGAGTAAAAAGAAAGAATGAAGTTAGGCGTTTCTGAGTTAACCAATGTGTGCTCTCAAGTCCCCATATCCTTGTTCTTTGTGACATGAGTCTCAGCATCCTTGTCCTGGCATTTCCTCAGTTTCCCCCAGCAGTGTTTGAGCAGTTGGAATTCAACCAGGCACACAGAAAGCTCTGACCCCTTGCTCTCTCCCTCAGAGGGGTCAGAAACAAATGACCTTATGTTTTATAAAACAAAAGTCACTCTCATATTTGGCATGTATTACATGTTCTAAGACTTGCATATTCAATAGTAGATGCTTTTTATCAAGAGTGTTTGTCAGTTTTAAAATCCTAACATAATTGATCCCCCTCAATTCATCTCTCTCTCAATTTTCTTCTCTCGTTCCTTTCTTTTCCATATAAATGTCTATCAGTATTCCTATGACAAAGTGAATAACATTACTGTACACAGATGAGGATATTAGTTGCTAATTTTCCATAGTTAAGACTCCATACGAATATAATAAAATCCGAGCAAACAATTTATAACAAAGATGTAAAAATTTCTTAGATTTTATGTGCAAATATAATAAAGCTTTCTAGAGCTAACTACTTACAGTGCCCAGCATTATTCTCCAAATCCCCTTATATCCAAAATTTCTTAGCTTTTGAAATCGTTTCTTCCAAATACTTCCTTGCAGTGCCCGAGTTTTTGCTTAAAATTACTCCTTATTAAAAAAGTAAACTTGGATGTATGTTATCACAGCGTCAATGCAAGTGGACAAAAAGTAAAGTATTTGGTGATGGAACAGTTTCCTCTTGCAGACCCTGTTTTCTGATAGCAAAGGACATCTGAGCTTTCCTTCTGACAGCTCTCATTTCTCTGTCTCTTACAATGAAGATACCTGATAGACCTTTGTTGCTGTGCTACTTGCCCAGCTAACTGTGTGCCCCTGGAGGAATAGAGTATGACTTCTCCATCCCTCTATCCACGATGGCCAATAACTACTCTCAATAAAATGAGGACAGTTGAAGAATTCTCGTACTTAAAGCAAACATTTTTCATGTTCTTCATCACTGATTGCTGTGTAGTTTGATAGTCTGGAGCACTTTAAAGTATCATATTCTCTCTTAGAAAAAGCTCGCTCAAGGTCAGGAAGCCCTAAACTAAAGTTTACAAAAGAGGAATAAATTCTTGGAAGTAGAGCTGACTTCTTCCTAAAATCATAGTAGGTAATGGGTGGCTACCAGCAGCATGAGCAGTGGAGCTCTTTGAGAGCCTTGTCAGCCCACCTAGGATTCTTTCTTACTCCTTGGGGGCAGGTCACTCAGTACTGACAGCATCTATTCATTCTTGTCTGCTGTCATCTGCCTTCAAGCAAGTGTGTCCTGGACAATTCTGTGTATAATTGGGCATTTCCTGTCATCCAGCTGTGACCTTTAATACCTCACGCCCTTTACAGCTGAGCCCTGAGCAGCACTTGAATTAAAATCTTGTCATTAATGTTCTGTGTCAGCTAAGAGAACCCAGTGAGACATCATCTCTTCCATCATGATTGTTGATTGTTGCCTGATCATTGTCCTTCAGTGTTTTAGTACATTGGAAGGGATTGCATCATATTGCATGTGCTCCTTCGGAAGCATATGCCGATTCTTGTTTTGAAACTAATAAAAAAATGGAAGAAAATAAATGCCCCCAAATAAATTTTAAAAAAAATAAAATCTCCCAACTTAAGAGCCCTTTCCCTGTTGCACTTTGATTTGGCTTGTGTGACATCAGAACTTTGTGTAGATAATTAAAACCAGCTCCTGATTTAAGCTATGCTGCATTGAGACTGTCATCTAAAATAATAGCTCTAAAACTATTGTAATTTGGGGAAGATAAAATCACAATGAAAAATGAAAAGTTACTTCAATGCATAAAAGCAGACATTAAAAACTAATGATACAACAAACAAGAGAAGTCCAAGGTCACAGGAACCTTTTCCATCCCTACTATGGACCTTGAGAGCCTGCTTTATAGTGGGATTAAATCAGCTGCAATCCATAATGCCCTAAGAGTGTGGCCCTATTTCTGCAAAACTACTTCCATAAATTTTCACTTAATGGAACTGACCAGAAAGTGGTTTTGAGGCATTTGCAGCATACTCTCTGTCTTGTCAGGACACAATGAAAGAAGTGTTCCTCATCGTCAGCTCACAAGGCTAAGGAGACGAGGAAGATTGTCTGCCTTTGCGTTTCCACTAGTCCTAAAAGCTACAATGGTGCTACACATGCACACACATAGAGAGTAAATAAACATGAGTAGAAACCAACCAATGTCCCTGGGAACAGCAGACAGGGCATGTATTGGGACAAACGGAAAGTGTATCCAAGACAAAAAAGAGAAATAGGTCTTTTATTTCTGCTTGAGATAAACAGAATGAAATAGCAAAATAAAAGTGCTCAGTAATGTGTCACTTACTAACCATATATCCCATGGCTGACACACTTCTCTTTGATTCTACATTCCGGGCAAATGGTTCTAATTAAAAATGGTAAGACATAAAAAGAAAACAAAGGGTCATATTAAGCAGGTTGATCCAAACACTAGATAGAAAAAGTGCAATGCTTATGTTATTATATTACCAGCACAGACCTCTGAAGACTGCATCTCCATGATCCTCACAAAAATGATTGGATACACTGAACTGTTAACTGTGACATTCTTACATCCTTAAATAATGATTACAGTAAGAAGGGAAATAATGTCAGAGAAGGAAGTGCTGTTTCCAGAGCTGATCTGGGCTTTATCTGGTGACATCTCCTGTGACAGCTTGGCTGACAATGTTCAAGGAGCATTCATATACCTGAACTTCACGGGGACTCTGGGACTCTGTCCTCTGAGGCTCTGAGCTACTTATCACTCCATCTCCTTTTTACTTCAGACCTGCCACTCTTAGCTCTCTGGAGAGATAAAATCAAGAGGCAGTTGTGCATGCCCACACCCAAACCTGACACAGGTACCGAGCCCCCTTCACCTGGAAGAGCCAACCTAGGGCATTCAATTTGTCATGGTGTAGAATGTTGAAAGATAAAGCTGTCTGATTCCCAGTTATCACCAAAAGAGATAAATTGCAACTGACTGATGCTGGCATATCAGAAGTCTCAAAAGTGGCAGGCTGTTTATATTTCCTGCAATGTTCTTAACAGTAAATTAGAAGAGATACTGAACAGCATTAGAACTGACAGAGTATAGAAACCAGTATCAATAGAGTGACTCGGAAATGGAACGAACTCTCAGCTTTACACATTAAGTACAAATTGATCAGTAGACAAAGACTCCCTCCTAGAAAAATAAAATGCAGCCAAAAGCTCATCGATAGAGACAAAAGATGAACTTGGCAAACTCATTACATTGCCTGTGAAGCTTTCTGATAAACTGCAGGCCAGAGACAAAGCTTTTTGTTAAAAGAGCAGTCTAAGGACTTGCACTCCATCTGCCAGTTGCTGCCTACAAAAACATCCCTTAAGTAAGACATGTGAAAGCATGAGGAAAGGAATGAGGAAGTCAGTGTATAAGACTTTGGATCACTCAAATTTTAGAATGTCTCAAAATTGTCTTATGTTATACTAGCCCTCAACAATGGGGCAAATATCTTCAGCCATTGGTTATGAAAAGATAAAAATCTGGCAGAACCAAAACTTAGCTATCCATTTAAAGTCTTCTACATTTATGAATGACAGATCTGAATGGGTCAAGACTGTGTCATGCACAAAAAAGACAATGATCATTGATTATAAGAACACAAATCTCCTCCTGGCTGGATCAAAGGTACCTTACATGTTATGCATCCTCCAGAGAGTTTGAGTCTATATGTGCAGTCAAACTGTTCAGGTTTATAGATTTAGCACTGTCTTGGGGTTTCTATTTCTGTGAAGAGATGCTGTGACCACAGCAACTTTTATAAAGGAAAACATTTAATTGGGCCTTGATTACAGCTTCAGAGGTTCAGTCCATTGTCATCACGGTGGCATACAGGCAGATATGGTGCTAGAAAAAGAGCTGAGAGTTCTCCATCCTCATCAAGGCAACAGGAAGAAGACTGCCAGACACCAGGCCTGGTTTTGGTTTCTAAAACATCAAAGTCCATGCCCTAGTGACACACTTCTTCCACCAAGGCCACACCCTCTCCACCAAGGCCACACCCTCTCCAGCAAGACCACACCCTCTCCAGCAAGACCACACCCTCTCCAGCAAGACCACACCCTCTCCAGCAAGACCACACCCTCTCCAGCAAGACCACACCCTCTCCAGCAAGACCACACCCTCTCCAGCAAGACCACACTGGCTAATAGTGTCCCTCCCTATGAGTCTATGGGCTTCTTCCAACAAGGCCACATCCTCTCCATTCTCTCCAACAAGGCTACACTGCCTAATAGTGTCACTCCCTATGAGTCTATGGGGTCATTTTTTATTCAGACCACCACAAGGTCTGAAATGATTCCAAGTCTTCCAGTTTAGAAATATTGACCTCAGGCTATTTACAGATTTGGGGCTAGAAAGTACGTGCTCTGGTATAGTTACTTTGAAATAGAGAGAGATGGATCTGTGGCCATGGGAGTGCTCTGCCATCTCCATCAAGAAGACTCCTGATGAGGACAAGTAGCCTACAGCAGAGCTCTCTTCAGTTACATGCTGAGGCTTGTTGCCATAGTTCCAGTAAATAACAGAGCAGTAGAGACTTTAATTGTGGCCCTCCTGTCTGCCTTGTGACACTTTCTGAACTCTAAGGTAAGCTGAGACCCTTCCTTAATCCCCGACCCCCTTTAACAGAGCCATTCTAAGGAAATGGCTTGTTACTCCCCAATGTCTCCAAGATATTTAAGCTGGTTTTCAAATAATGGTTATTCTCCTGCTTCAGCATCTGGAGTATTGTAGTAACCATCACGTGCCAAATGCCTGGTTCCCTTTTCCTCTGAAGGGAATCACATCTATATTAGAATCTTAAAGCTCTTGTCTCCTACTCATGTTTCCTTCCTCTTTATCTTGCACATTGAATGTTTCCTTGGAAATAACATTATGGGGAGCTGAGGTAGCAAGATTTTATACCCCAAAATTGAAGATAGCTGTCAGGCTTTGATTTGACCATCTACAGAGTCTATTTATGAAAAAAGTAAGGAGTGCTTTATTAAAATCTTTGAGAAGAGTTATTAACACCTAGTGGGGCATTCTGGTTTTAAGCCATGTGGGATTTCAATTTTTTTTCTGTTTCAACAGAGTCATAAAAAGAATGCAGAACTCATTGTATTTTCTCAAGGCCTTTGATAATGTCACAGAGGAATCTGTATTGGTCTATGCATATTACTTTGATGAAGGACATCAAAGGGTACTCAGAAGGATGTATGGGAGACATGTATTACGGGGAGTTGGAGAAGACTGGGCAAAGGCCCAGATGGGTAAAGCACTATCACCTGGGATATTTATAGAGCATTGGCTATGTACCAGCAGTGAATAAAGCACATTAAATACAGTTTGCATGTAAATACAAAACCAAGATGTAATCCATCTGACAATCCTGCAAAAGAGATGATAGTCCCCTTGCCAAGCATGAAACAGTCTAAGCTTGGAATCTGACAAGCAATGTAGTTTGCAAAGAGCCAGCATAAAAATAAACTTCTGTCATTCACAAGCTCTGGGAAAAATACAACCCATAGTCTTCTGTCCTTGGAGATTGATATATATATATATATATATATATATATATCAAATTCCATGTTTTAAGTTATGATAAGCAAAGTGAGAAGAGAGACATGGGTTGGGTTGCTTCTGTAATGTAAAATCACTATTTTCCCAATCTGCCTCAACCATAGCTTGATACACAAGAATGCAGAAGAGAGATGTGGTTTGTTGATTATTCTCTAGAACCTGCACAAATGCCTTGTTGAAGGGATGGTTTGTGGGCAGGACAAACAGCAGGCTAGTGGAGGTAGGCTGAGTGGAGATATCACATCTCCCCCAAACACTGCATCTCAGAAGACAGGGGCACATTCTCTTCAGGACATTATAAATCGTTTTTGATTTCTGTTTTAACTGTGGTGTCACTACCAGTGAAATCCAGGTTTGTGTGCTGCCAGCATCCTAACTAGTCAAGAGCTGTAGCCTTTTGTCATTCTCTACGAAGCTTAACCTAATGTGGTAAGAACTTGTATTGGATTTTGCTCATGCATAGCCTAGGCATCCAAACTAGCAAGTCTATTAGAAAAGAACAGTGAGTAGATATTTCTGGGAGAATTCTTTCTACTTTAACAGACCTAGAATAACTGTGCTACTGTTATCTATAGAAGCATTGTTGCCTTTTGTTTTTGTTTTACCATATATTTCTGCCTTTTTGTCTTAATTTTCTTGTCCTATGAGTCTATCTCCTTTTGAAAGAGCTTCATTGCAGTCTCAATCCTAGGTTTCCTTGTTAGAACACAAATTATGGTAGTGATGGCAATACCTGATACATACATAATCCCAACTACCATAGTATGTTTGGGGAGTACAGGCGTGAGAGACAGGAAAAATCAGCTGAACATGGGAGCATCCTGGATCATTGGAACCTGACCAGTACAGTTCAGTGGTTATTGTCAAGGCTGAAATTTACTGGATTTTATATACTGTCTTGGAAGCATTAAACAAAATGAGAATTCAAGGTCCAACTACTAACCTAGGACTCTGATAGCCAATAGGCTTCCATGGTAACATTCAAACATCTCCTATATTCTTAGGGAAAAAACATGCCAAAAAAGAAAGGTCAGGATTGGATCACAAAGACAATGGAGAATCAATATGTACTTTGAAAATGTGTTATTTACCAGACCAAGATTCCTTATAAAAAATGAATGGCTCTTAGAGATTTGAGATAGAAGAATCTACATTGAGCAGAGATGCAAGCAGAAGTCCATTTCAACCCATCACTTCCAACAGCACATCCTTAGATGTATGTGATACAGCTATTAGCCTCACTGCACTGGAGAGAAAAACAGAGGTGGTCTCTTACCAATACATCTTCCACTGAAATGGGGGCTGGATTTGGGTTCCTTACTGCAGGAAAGGGGAACTCTGATTATAAATGCTGTTTCCGGTGCCCTCTAGGACTAAAAGAAGAGTTGTGCTCAGGTTCTGGGGTGTTCTTTGGTATTGCAGTGCCCAGTGATAACTGTGAATAGAAAATCATACAAACAACAGTACCAATAAGGCAGAGCAAGTAAGAAGAAAGACCCAGATATGAAGGTCTGGGATACTCATGGGGTGAGCAGCTTTGTTCTGCAGAAATATTGGATGAACAAGAGAAATCAAAAGAACCGATGAAGAGGAGATCACAGAGACCACTTAAACTTTTGACAGCATGCATGCTACTGTTTATTTTACTAACCCCACTTAAACAAGCTTTGGGACAAGAATTGCACCAGTCTTCCCTTTGGAAATGCAGTGACAAAATAGATTCAGTGAATCACCTTAAACAAACAATCTCAATAGTGAAACAGTCTGTGTTGGGGCAGATGACACTTGACTTGGGCCACTTTTAGCCTCACCTGTGGTGGCAGATGGTTTCAGACATATAATGTTCATCTCCCCTTACTGTACCACCCATTATAAGCACCCATAATAAGCACAGCTTGTGTGAATACCTGTGTTTCATAACTGTCACAGATGTCAACAGCACTGGCTTTATTCATCAGAACAAGCAGCCTGAAACAAACACCCTTGGTGGTGACCTTCAACCAATGGGAGGAACGGGTCAGCGGGAAAGGGCCTGGAGTCACGACAGCATCACTGGGAAGGATTCTGTTCATCTCCCAGCAGTTCTGGATGAACTGAGCCCAGCTGCCTTTAGCAGTGGAAGCAATAATGTTCACTTATATTGGCTTCTCTCCTTTCTTTCTCAGTCACTCTGCTTCCCTCCCTGTCTAATTTCTGCTTTTCAAGGTCATCGCTCAGACAAACTTCTTGCCCTGGAGCCTCTTTGCAGGCTCTACTTTTAGTGGAAACTAAACTAAAACATACAAAGCAATTCTGAAATTTTCCCTTTCTTCCTGCCTCCCCCGCTGCTTTGATAGACATGGTGGCTCCTGCAGGAAGGGGCAGACAGGCTGCATTCAAGAGAGGGAAAATGTGTTATTCAGAGCACCTGAGGTATGAGTATGGCTTAGCTGCCAGACTGCAGATTTCTATGGCCTAACAGAATCTTTACCATAAACCGTGGATGCTGAAAATCCACCGACATAGCTAGACAAGTTGCTGCTATGGGGAATTTTTAACATTCACTCAGATAACACACATTTTTAGGGGAAAAAATCTGCTATGGAGTAAAATTGATAAGCTTACAGGGAGTATACCTCATAGGCCTATAATTTTTACCTTTCAGAGACCTGCACCCATCTCCTGCCATCATTAATTCTGTTTTAGGAGCATTCCCAGTTGTC
The DNA here is from genome assembly GCF_943737965.1 of Phodopus roborovskii. Lineage (NCBI taxonomy): Eukaryota > Metazoa > Chordata > Mammalia > Rodentia > Cricetidae > Phodopus > Phodopus roborovskii. The sequence continues at coordinate 28,321,521 of NW_026125281.1, forward strand.
CCTGGTGAGCTGTCTGCTGCTAATTCTAATCACCACCTTCTAAGAAACATGAAGTGCATGAGAGTCTAAAAGCTTAGATCAATGAGTCATCAAGAAGCTAAATGGAATGCCTGGACTCCAGGGCCTGGTGCGGCATGGGAAATGTTAACGGGTGCTCTTTTAGGCACAGCAGTGGGAGTAACAAAGCAGTCAGCAGTTTCCAGCCACAAATTATTGAATTATTTCGTGTGCTCTATAACCAACCTTTGAACTGTGTGGACATGTCCTTCTTTTCTGAAACAGAACAGGTTTTTAAATGATGTCCTTTATAACATAGCTGACAAAAATCTCAAATAGGAACTCCAAGTTCTTGAGTTCAAGTTGAAGGTCAAAGGATTCAAACTGTACTGCCACTCACAAAGTTGCTTTTCCCCCCTGTACATGATTGTTTGCTGGACCCCAAATTCAGTGTCATAATTGCTTCTTAGTTAATACTTAAAGCCTTGATGTTCTCCTCAATATATATGGATATATATTATGTCATATGGGCATGTCTAAAGTCTGCAGTAGCCTTAAATGATTTTGTCTCTTCTACAAGACTCCCGAGATCTCTGCTTCTGATGCATGATGTGTTCATACTTGGATACTTTCTCTGTGTCACAGGATATACAGAGATAGTTTTTTAAATCACTGTTGGGGAATTTTCTTTCTTAACATGTAGAGAGTTAAAAATCCTTCCCCTTATTTCAGCTTTCTTTGTTAACAGCTAATCTTCTGTCTTCTTTCTATTCTTCTACAGCTGTCAACCTCCTTTCATAACTTCCCAGTGAAATCATCATTATATTTAAAAATAAATTCATTATTGACTACCCCAGTGCACAGTTCTATACAGAAATTAGGTTCTCTGAGAATTTCTGAGCTTTCTGTTATGGTTCTTGCTTGATGAGCAGGGTATATGACCTTCTGTTTACATGGGCTGGGGCATTAGCCACCTTCTGTTGGTATGATGTCCCTGAATGAAAAGGAGATTCAGCAGATTCAGGTTATAACAGTTTGCAGGTGCCACATTATAGAAAATTGCAGATATATATCTGCAATCCTTACAGAAAAGACACTGCCCAATGAGGAAGGACTTGTACAGGAAATGATCACTGGCATCTAAGATTCCTTTGGAATTACCTTCTGCAAATTGTGTCTGTGAGAAAACTAAAAACCCTGGCAGTTTGCCTTTCCTGAGCAGATGCTATCATCTGTGACTGAAAACTGCATGCACACTGTCTTAGACAGGAATTTTACTGTTAAGAAGAGACACAGTGACCACACCAACTCTTAATAAGGAAAACATTTAATTATGGCTGGCTTCTAGGTTTAAATTTTTAGTCCATTATCACCATGGCAGGAAGCACGGAAATGCTTGGGCAGACATGGTGCTGGAGAGGGATCTAACAGTTCTACATCTGCATCTGCAGGCAACGTGAAGACATGGAGACACTGAGACTGGCTTGAGCTTCTGAGACCTCAAAGCCTCGTTCTAGTAGCACTCTGAATCCAACAAGGCCATACCTACTCCACCAAGGCTACAATTCCAATAATACACTCCCTATGAGAATATGAGGGCCATTTTCATTCAAACCATTACAGAGACAGCTCTGCATTCTTGGCCATACTAGAGTAGAGTTCCTATCATGTACTCTGAGTCAGGACATGAGATCAGATGGCTATTATCAAGTGCAGCAAACTCTTCTGTAAGCAAAGTTCAGCAGGTTTTTTGAAAATCTGTGTCTCTACTTTCTGTGTGTTCTTAATATGATTCACATTTAAAAAATTAAGTGAGTGCTTGCCACTTCTGGCTAACTTTGTGGTGATCAGGTCTCAGGAGCTTCTTATAACTGTTTTAGAAGCTATTTCTTTTCATGATTTTTAAGACCATTGAACACACTGGAAAACTGACAGTTCTGTAACTCAATGCACAAATACTTTCCAAGTTGTCATTTGCTATTTGTACATCACTCTGTAAAGCATTATATCACCATTTAATTTAAAAGATGTGTAACTTAATTAACTATGTTCCTCTCCTTGGAAGTTTGAGTTTTATTTGGGAAAAAGTTTGTGAAAGATTTATGCTGACCAGTTTTGACTGGGAAGAGGGAAAATCAACTGAAGTATTGCCTCTAACTGATTGCTCTGTTGGAATTTCTTGGAACATCTTTTTTATTGCTAATGATGAAGGGGTACATAGCCCATTGTTACTTATAGCATCCTTGAACAGATGTCTGTGTGCTGCATACAATCAAGTAGGTAGCTGAACAAGGCAAGGGGAAGCAAGCCAAAAACTAGCATTCCTTCTTGGTCTCTGATTAAGTTCCCACCTTGAGTTCCAAACCTGACTTCTATTGATGATGGACTATAAAGATAAAGGTGAAATAAACCTTTTCTTCCCCACGTGGGTTTTCGTCAGTGTGTAAGTTTGAATGTAATTGCCCCAATAGTACTATGGGAAATGTAGCATTATTGAAGTAGACCTGTGTTACCAGCAGAGACACTGTATTAGATATAAAATTTTTGGCCTGTTACTAGTGCTTTTTATTGGCTAGCTTCATCTTAAATATTAAACAATTTCTATCAATCTAAGTATTTCCATGTGGTCTTATCTTATGGAAGAAAGGGCCGGAGTTCTATTCTCTTGGTCCTACATGTTGTCCATCCTCTCCTCAAATCGTCTTTGTCTCCTAGTCCTGCCTATCTTGCTTTCCTATTGGACAGCAGTACTTTCTTCATTAGCCAATACTAGAAACATATTTACAGAATGACATCTCCAATCATTTCCTGTTTTCTGTCTAAAATAAAAAGAAACCTTTTAACCTTAACACAGCAAAATATATAACAAAATAGTTATCAAATAAGAACCACAGTTAACAATATTTAGTCTATTAACATTTAGCAAGATTTAAAGAAATTATTGCATTATCCATTCTATCTTTGTGAGTGTAAAGTCCTATATGTAACTTATCTTTAATCCTAACTAAGGAAAACTATAACCATAACTATCTGTCTTCAACTCCATCAAAGACCATAGCAGGATAATATATAAACTCTAGAAATGACTGAGACAACTCACCTGGTCAGTCACCCAAAGTTCTTCTGTAATGTTCCATCTTTAGCCCATAGGCCATAGTGTGTCTGTCAGACTCCTCAGAGAAGCAGGAAACTTTAAACTGCCCACCTTATTGGCTAGTTTGTCAGAAAATTTTCTCTGTGTCCTGTAAACTGTCTAGCAGATTCTTCCATGGAGCAGGAACCCTGTAGTAATGTCCATCTTGAATTAGCAGTCATTTTTCTGTGGGTCGTGCATGTCCAGTTTATACAGCATAAAGGCAAACTGTCCAGACAAGAACAGTATCTTGTCCAAATGGTTAGTCTTGTCATATTGAAAGCAAACTCCATAACAAGGTTCTTTGACATCCATCTTCCTTTTTAACACAGGTGGTATTTCCAGAAGCAGTTGTGCCTCTCACTGTTAAGAAAAACCCTAAACCATTTTGAAAGCCACATTCTGTGGGTCTTTGAAAGGTTTGAAGAATGCCTATCCATTTGAAATATCTCAAATACATCTTGAAAACCTAACTCATTTTCAAGTTTTGACTATTATAGGTAACTATCTGTAATCTGTACTAAACTACACATTACATTTTTAAATGAGCTATATGAATACAATACCCAAACAAGAGGAGAAATATACATATCACAAACCTTAAATTTGTATGAATAAATGAAAATTCATTCTAAAACAAAGTATTTATTTCTATACCATAACCCCCTTTTTACCTTTAAAAAGAGATTGGTTGTGATCATTAACCATTTATAACCAATCCCCATTTAAATGAAAACAAACATTTATAAACAATATTTGGGGATTTGGGCGTCGTTCTTTCCAAACTGCTTCCGGCTGGTAGGGGGTGCTATCTTTGGGATCCTAAGATGTAGAAATCCTGGTTATAGTAGTCTGCAAGGCTGCCTTGTCCAAGATGTTTTGAATGGTTGCTCATCTGGGACATTGCTTCAGGGAGTCTTGCTTGATCAAACCATGTTAGTTTGGAAGGAATTCACAGATTTTCATTTTCTGTGGAAACAAAAAATAGAAATCCTTTTTCCCAGCAACCTGTCATTAGACTTAAATTTTGGAGTCAAGGCATTTTTAAAATATATAAATCGGATTAATCCAGCAGTGTTTCTTTTCACAGTGGTGGCTATTTCCTCAGCAGTCAACCAAAATAATGACAATACAGCATCCAGACTCTTTTTGTGCTTTCCATCTTCATGTGGCTTGTTTATTATATTTCTTCTATTTCTATTCTTTTTTTTTTTAGACAGGGTTTTTCTGTGTAACTTTTGCCTGTCCTGGAATTTACTCTGTATACCAGGTTTTCTTTGCAATCACAGAGATCTGCTTGCCTCTGTCTCCTGAGTGCTGGAATTAAAAGCATGTACTTCCATATATAGCTACTCTCTTTCCTTCTATTTTTTTAAACCATTTTATCCTACGTATATTTTAAAACACACTGTATCCTTTAGAGGTTTTTCTTAATCTGAATCTGTCTTTATTGTAAATCTTTTTTTTTTTTTTTTGGCCTGTTATCTGTTAAATAACATTGCTAAAATTAAAGCCACAGCTGTGTTAGCCACAGACTATCAAAGATGGCCGGGGATACATTTACTTCCAGAACTGAGAGCTGTGCTCACTGCCTTGGTCTATGCTGCCATCAAGCAGCATGCTGCCAACTTGGAGATGTGGTCACTGCTATTGCCAGCTATGGTACACACCATTCAGTTGTTAGCAGAGCTCTGTAAAAGCCTTGTGGTTTTTTTGGTGTTCTGCTGAGTCAGGAAATCTCCCTTAAAGGGGCCGCACAAATCTCTGCTTGTCTCTAGCAAAACAGAACCAAACAGAGAAAAATGCTGCTACTAAGAAGCCTTGCTTGTCTCAGTTCTTTTGTTTCTAAAACCCCTTTTAAACTGTTGTTAAGTTTTAAGGGCAAGTTCTTGGTAGCCAGGTGCCATTTTCTTACCAGCAATTTTCCTGCCAGCCTGGTCCCAGAACCACACCAGCCCCAAATAACACACAGAGATGCTGTATTAGATATGAAGCTGTTGGCCGGTTACTAGCATTTCTTAGTGGCTAGCTCTGTCTTAAGTATTAACCCATTTCTTTCTTTTTTTTTCAGGGAGTTTCATTTTAAATAATGATATTTGTCACATATTTAAATTTAAGTTTAAAATGTATTTTTCTACAGTTTTTGCTATTACAAATAATATTAACTTGCTGGTTTTACACATAATCTTGGAATTACATTACATTTTTACTGCATTACATAGATTTAAGCATATTAAGGGACCTATATAATGGGAAAAGAAAATATTTAAAATCATTTATGTTTTTATATATGAAGTCTCTTTGGAACTTTAGCTATTATAATGAATGTCACAATTACACATTAATCAGCATTTGTGCCTCCTTTAATTTATCCCCATAAGACATTTACAGAATTGATTCAAAGAACCTCTGTAATTCCCAAATGTTGTAGAGGAACTGTTTCAGAAAACTCTTCCTTTAACAAGTTTATCTGATACAGTTACTGTTTATAAGGTGTTGCATTGTCACTAGCAACTTATTTATTTATTTTTCTTATTTTACATATCAATCCCAGATCCCTTGCCCTCCCTCTCTCCCATTCTCCCATGACCCCCAACCACCCTCTCATCCCACCCACCCCTACTACACAGGGAGGGTGATGCCTTCTAGGAGGGTCAACAAATTCTTTCAAGTCATTTGGAGTAGGGACTAGGCCTTCTCTCCTGCCTCTAAGTTGAGGGAGTATCTCACCATGGGGAATATGCTCCCAAAGTCCTTTTGTGCACCAGGGACACATCCTGGTTCCACTGTCACAAGTCCCTTAGACTGCCAAGGCCTTCTAACTAAGACCCATGTTCAGGGGGTCTGAGTCGGTATAATGCTGGTTTCCCAGCTATCAGTCTGAATGTCCATGAGCTCCCCCTTGTTCCGATCAGGTATGTGGGTTTCTGTAGTCTGGTCTTGTCCTCCCTCTCTGCATCTGGATTCCAGTTTGGATCAGTGTTTAGCTGTTGGTGTCTGCTTCTGTTTCTATCAGCTACTAGATTAGGGCCCTATGATGCTAGATAAGATAGTCATTAATCTCATTATCAGGGAAGGACATTTATGGTAGCCTTTCCACTGTTGCTCAAATTTCTCTATAGTCAGTGTTGTCTTCAAACCTATAATGGCTCCCTCTTTTATGCTCTCTCTCTCTCTCTCTCTCTCTCTCTCCCTCATCCATTCCTCCCCTGACTCAATCTTCCTAGTCCCATGTGCTTTCCTCTCCTCCTCTTCCCTTTCTCCTAGCTCCTTCTCCAATCACTGTCCCCCTCCCCCCGACTCCCAATATGCTCAGGAGATCTTGTCCCTTTCCTCTTGTGAGGACCTTGTATGAATCTCTAAGATTTCTCCTTGTATCCTAATTTCTCTGGCAGTGTGAAGTATACTCTGGTGATCCTTTGCTCTATGTCTAAAATTCATATGTGAGTGAGTACATACCATGTTCCTCTTTTTGTGACTGGTTTACCTCATTCAGAATGGGTTCTTCCAGTTCCATCTATTTGCCTGCCAATATAAGATTCCATTGACCCCCTCCCCCCTGCGTAGAGTAGTATTCCATTTTGTAAATGTGCCACATCTTCTTTATCCATTCTTCAGTTGAGGGGCATCTAGGTTGCTTCCAGGTTCTTGTTATTACAAATAATGCTGCTACAAACAGAGGTGACAACATGTCTTTGTTGCATGGATGTGGATCCATGGATGTGGATCATTAGGGTATATACCTAAGAGGGGGATTGCCAGGTTCTGTGGTAAACTGATTCCCCTTTTCCTGAGGAACCGCCATATTGATCTCTAAAATGGCTGTACATGTTTGCACTCCCACCAGCAGTAGAGGAGTGTTCCCCTTTCTCCACATCCTCTTCAGCATAAGTTGTCATTGGTGTTTCTAATTTTAGCCATTCGGGCAGGAGTAAGATGGTATCTCAAAGTTATTTTGATTTGCATTTCCCTGATAGCTAAGGATGTTGAGCACTCTCTTAAGTGTCTTTCAGGCTTTTTGATTTCCTGTATTGACAATTCTCTCTTCAGATCTGTACCCCATTTTTAATAGGGTTATTTGGTGTTTTGTTGGCTAGTTTCTTGAGTTCTTTGTATATTTTGTAAATAAAGGGCTGGTGTAGGATTGGTGAAGATCTTTTCTCAGTCTGTGGGCTGCTGTTTGGTCTTGTCTACTGTGTCATTTGCCTTACAGGAGCTTCTCAGTTTGAGGAGGTCCATTTATTAATTGTTGATCTCAGTGTATGTGCTACTGGAGTTATGTTAAGGTAGCAGTCTCCTGTACAAGGGTACCTCCTACTTTCTCTACTAAGAGGTTCAGTATGGCTGGATTTATGTTGAGGTCCTTGATCCATTTGGACTTGATTTTGTGCATGGTCTATCTGCAGTCTTCTACACACTATCATCAAGTTGTGCCAGCACCATTTATTGAAGATGATTTTCTCCTCCCATTGTATACTTTCAGATGTTTTGTCAAAAATCAGGTGTTGCTAGGTGTGTGGGATATTAACCCATTTCTATCAATCTAAGTGTTTCCATGTGTTCTTATCTTACTGGAGAGAGGGTCTGGAGTTCTACTCTCTTTGTCCTACATGTTGACTCTCCTCTTACCTCTCCCCAAATCCCCCTTGTCTCCTAGTCCCACCTATCTTGCTATCCTACTGGTCAACAGTGCTTTATTCATTAACCAATAACCAAAACATATTTACAGAATGACATCTCCCATCAGGAATTGCCTTGTTGGAGAAAGTGTGTTAACCACAACACACTTCTCCCTCTTGGGTTGATTCCATTCCCTTTTAGCAGCTTTCCTTAGCAGTTATCCCCATGGCTCTGGCATCTCCAAAATTTTGAGGTCTCCAAAGCAGTCTAGGCTTCAGTATTTGATTATAGTAGCAGAAAGCAAACTACTAAAGTAATCTCAGGAAAGCGTCCACTGCACTTATGCTATAAAATAATTTATTCAATTTCAGTAGTGCTTATGTAAATTTTAGATCTCAATTTCAATTTATCAAAGTGATATAATGTGAGACATAATTACTAAATTATCAGGCTTTCAATTGCTATTTAGATATTTCAAACTAACAATAAAAAATAGTGGTGGTACACGTCTTTAGTCCCAGTATTCAGGAGACAGAGGCAGGCAGATCTCTGTGAGTTCAAGACCAGCCTGGTCTATAGGAGCTAGTTCCAGAACAACCTCCAAAGCCACAGAGAAACCCTGTCTCGAAAAATAAACAAACAAAAAATTGCATATTTTCTTTGGGGATTTAAGCTTGCAAATTATCATGTAACTATTCCCATGCATGTGTTTTGTGCTTACTGACTCCATTCTGTTTAAATATGTGTGTATATGTGGTGTGTGTGTGTGTGTGTGTGTGTGTGTGTGTGTGTGTGTGTGTTCACCTTATTCAGTTTATTCAGGAAAAATTTCATGCATTCATTTTCTTAATATCAACTTTAAAATTATATTATATAACACCAGACAAATAAAACAAAACAAATTGGTGTCATACATATATTAACTTGAATAGTTTTGATTGAGTTTTTCCATCCAACTTATATCCAGAATTTTATTTGCCCCATTCCCCATTTAGACTTCTCATGTATTTTGTTAAAATAAGTCTTATATATGTGATTGTTGTTGCTGCTTTGAATTATATTTTTGTCTCCCAAAGTATTTCATATATTTATATTGAGACATAAAATTATTGATTCTTACATTTTAGTAGTAAATTGCTAAATTTCTGATCTTGTTTTTAGTTTCTCAGTGATTAAGTTTGATATTAAGATACTCTACCATAAAAGCTATGAAAACTGTCATCCCCTTCCTTTTAACTTGTATGTCTCAGATTTCTCATCTTTTCTGAGGAACTGGCTGGTTCCTCCACTACAATATTAATTATGCTGTAGTTATTTTTGTCTTTTTCACAGTTTTACTAGCATGGAAAATATGCTTCCTCCTTAATTAAGATGTCAATGTTGAATTGTCTTTATGTTCCTGAGATAAATCCTACTTAATCATTTTGCATCTTTTAAAATGAATTTCTGATTTAGTTTGCTAATGGCTTATTTATAGCTTTGCATCAATATCTGTGAGTGGGATTAGGCTGTGATTTATTCACTCATATGTTTGTAATTGTTGCAATAATCACCTTGTTTGGGATCAATGTTATATTAACATTGTAAAATCCATCTCCATGTCTTTCTCATTTACAAACGCTAGAACAGCTTAAATAGTGACATCATTCTCTTTTAAAAAAATAACAAAGCATCACTTCACTGTATGTTAAGTTTTCAGTATAATCTTGCAAATAGTAGCTGTGATAAAGTTGTTTAGAAATAAAGGTGTTTGATTAAGGAATAAAGAATATGGGAAAAGAATACAATATGAATTTCTTCTAATTAAGTCATGTGGATCATGTTTCTTGTCTTCAAAATATTTTGAAAGTTGTCACTTTGGGTTGATCCCTGTTCTTTTGGATAAAATAAAGGTGTGGTGGTGATTAATCCCACTTAGATAAGTATGTTCACACAATTTGCCTGACCTCAAACAAATAAGTCAGGACCTAATCTCTCGTTGTATTTCAGTGACTAGAATAGTTGACTTCTCACAAGAAAATCATTAAATGCATTACTACTAACATATTCTTTGCTAACTATGCAATTATGACATGGTTATGTTTCTAAGTCACTCACCACAGTGAAATATGGGTGTGCAATTCATGAAAACAATAAGACAGCAACTGTCTTTAACCTGACTCTTTCTTTCAAAGAGAACAGGCTTGCAGAAATTTATAGGTTTTTGTCCCATGGTATTCAAGATGTATGTTCCTTGGGGGTTTGCAATAGTGTTCTTTATTGTTTGAAGTTTTGAAAGAGTTCCTAGGAAAATGTTTGAGTTTTGTTCTTATATACATGTAGTGACTTTGTCTTGTCTGTTTGTGAAATGCTGTAGATCAAATACAGCTCAGAACCAGGTATGTTGGGCAATAACTCTTTCCTGATCAAGACCTCTAATTCTCATGAAGCCATGTGCATGGCTGTTTATTGGAGCAGTGTCTTGCCTATGAACCTGTAATGGTGGCCACACCCTTTTGAATGTAGCTTCAGCTGGATGGAAGCAGAAAGAGTGAAACAAACCTGACAGCACTGAGATATTCCTGAGAGTATGTTGGGCACCAATGACACTCCATCTGGAGTTTATTCTCTTATCGGTTGCTGGTCTCTTGGGCAAAGAACTGCCCCCACCTCAACCACTGACCTTAGACATGCTGTCCTAACTGGGCTTTCAAGTAATAAACTGCCTGACCTTGCCAAGTCAGGGTAAGACAGTTTTTCAGCTTCCCTGATTCTGAGATGGTCTGTCTGATACTTTCAACCTCGATCAGAAAAAGTTCTTATTGTAGAAAGTAATGGTTAACACAGAAACTCAAAACTGTTCAAACTGCTGAGAATAAATAATTGAGAGTACTTATACCAACCCCACCTCTACGTACATCACGGAAGAAGAGAAAAAACAATATAAGAGCTAGTGAATCGGGATGGGTGGGAACACTGTGAAATCCTGTCTCCTGGACATGACATTGTTGCTCAACACATGAACTCACAGCAGATGTGTTTGCTGGCATAAAATCTCTACAAGAAACTTTAACATGGAAAGGAAGGGACTTCTGACATCCCAGCTGTGATGGCTAATCTTTATTAATTTGACTATATTTGAAAGTAACTAAAACCCCAAGCAGTTCTGCACACTCACGAGGAATTATTCTTGGTTGGATAATTTGAGGTGGGGAGACCTACCCTAAATCTGGAACACTGGGGTCAGAAGATCCACCCTAAAGCTGAGACCCTGCTGGATTCCCACATTAAAAGGCTTAACAGAAGGAAGTTTCGGTTTATGTGTTCTTGCCCTCCTCTCACTGGGAAGTTAAACTCTCCGGAGCCATTCCTTTACTGGTGTCATAACTCCTACTTCTTTATGATTTCTCTGTGTGTGTGTGTAATAAAATGTATATTTCATGTGTACATTATATATGTACATTTTATTAGTTGTGTTCCTTACAGACCCTTGAGTGGTATACTATTCCTAGCTGAGGAATTAATAGTAATTGATGGCAATTACTCCCTCTTATGGGAGGTGGGCATTGGTAAATTGTCCAAGCCCTTGTGGTTGGTCTCACACATTTACATATGGGTAGCTCTAAGTAGACTTAGTGTGTTACATTAAAAAAAAAAAAAGATGGTTTGGATGGAGGTAGGAAATATATTAAGGGGTAGCAGGAGCTGAAAAGAGGAAGTATGGAAGATAAGACTAGGACATATCACATATATCTATGAAAATTTCAAAAATGAAAAACTAATCCAAGTGTCCTATATGTAGTTGTTATATATTTTAAGCAAATACTCTAATGGTTAGAGTAAGTTAGACATTGTGCTAGGATGATTCTTAACTGTTAAAGAGAAAATCAGGTTTGAGTGCAAAAAAGAAGGTAAAGTTTGAATATGAGAGAGAGAGAGAGAGAGAGAGAGAGAGAGAGAGAGAGAGAGAGAGAAGAGGGAAGCCATAATGGTCAATGGTCAAGCTGGAACTGATTGTAAGATTTCTCCCTGTGGCTAGTTTACATAATGCCAAAAAATACTACAAAGGTTGCTTGGGTATGAAATAGTCAGTAAAACATAAACTTAAAGCAGCTATGGCGGTCTGCACTGTTCTGCACAAGACAAAAGATTTTATTTGTCAGTAATGGATGAGGGATGAATTCTTGGGACCCTTCCTCTCCTTGCAGAACAATTGACTGCTTATGGACTGATTCTGGAAAGGGGGATCACTGTCTTCAGTTGTATTCCCATTGATAACCCTAGTAAGATCCATTGCATAATTGTTAACCCATGGTCACAGGATAGTCCTACTTAAACTCAATGAGTCACAGCACAAAACAAAAAGACATAACAGTTAAAAGAGTCTTCTGGGGAGAAAGAGAGTTTGAAAGGGATGAAGAGTATAGGAGGTGAGAGTAATAAGAATGTATTTCATGCACATATGAAACTGTCAAAGGAGAAATTTAAATAATCACTGTATACTTAAATGAAGGAAATCATAATATTATTGAATAAGCATGAAGACACAGCAACTACAGACTTTTAAAAATAAAAAAGATACTATTAAATAATGTTATAGTTTAATTGTGAAATGTCTATATAGGCTAATATTTTGAATACTGGTAGCTGTGGGACTTCTAGGAAGTAGAGCTTGTTTGGCAGAAAGAGGTCACTAGGAACAAGTCTTTAAAGCTTATGCCCACTCCTAATTCCAGTATCAGGCTCTCTCTTCCTAATATGCTATGATGAGAACATATATTACTGTGCGTGGTCCATTGCCCTGTTTTCACTAAGACAAATGGAATCCTCTGGGAAACTATGAGCAAAAAAGATGTTTTTCAATCTTAACATCATTTATTTTGAGAACTCTGGTCACAGTTACACAAAAGAGTTTAACTCAAATGCCTAATCACAGTTGGCCCCATTTTGCAAGATAGACTGAAGAGGAAACCATATAGAATCATATTACCTGTTAAAAGAATGATTTATGGTATATAACGTGAGAGAAGACATGTAGGTTATGCCACAGATTAGAGTAAAAATAGATATATGAAAAGAATATGTTGGATTAAAAGTGTCTTTGGTCTTTAACTGTAATGACATCAAATGTTAATTCTGCTGGGTAGGCATATTGGTTTGTAAGGGAAGATATCTTCGAAAATGAGGAACACACCATCACTCTGTAGTGTCAGGGACAAGCTCGGGGTACTAGTCTAATTAGGCTCAGCTCTGATTTTCAACTTTGCTTTAAAAACTTGTTCTCTGTTCCTTAATGTCCCATTAAAATTTTATTTGACTCATCCTGATCAATTTAATAGTATTTAACAGATACTTCTGAGAACAGGAATAGCTATAACAATTCCTCTGTGATAACAATCCTCTGTGAACTCCTGGCTAAGGATAAAATGCACAAGAGGAATTTGTTGTGTGCATTGTGTTTTCATAGAGGAAATAAAAGAGTAAAATCTAAACAATTTACATTGACGTATTTTCTACTTAAAAACCACACTGGTCAGTGTGGTAATAGTGTTTTTAAAATGTAAGTTTTCAATGCATTGTAGCTAGCTCTAAAGTGCTTTGATGTAAATCTAAACACAATCCAAGATTTTCTCTCAATGACCAGCTAGACTTTGTTGTATATGTTGTTGGGATGCCAACAGGGGTCAAGACAGGATATAAACCAGTGTCAGAGTGTTCATGTATGGACTGGACACTGATGGCAGCCCCATTCCCTGCTCCTTCAGGGGGATCTGATCTCTAAGTTCATCTTAGCATAAGCTATGAGGAGCATAGTTGCTTTGAATCTGTTTGTCATGAGTTCTCCACATCAATGCCTGACTCTTCCAGAAATGAGGATAGCACCCCTCTTAAACATCTATTTTATTTTTCTGGATTCCTTGCCCTAAGGTTACTAGCTCTCCAGTAATTTCTATATGGTCCACTCTTGGCCAGAAATAAATAGATATGCAAGATCAAGAGCAACATCAATAAAGACTGATGGGTTTACTCTAGAACCTTCTCTTCTTACTCACTTGAGTTATAGTAAACATCTCATTGATTTCCATACAAATGTGCAATTTGTGCCAAGAACATTTGGTCTGGAACAAGATTGGAGAGCGGTGTGTGGAGGTAGTGTGGGTCGGATGCTGGGGGTTCCAAGAAAGATTCTTGGAATTGCTATTTTCAGACTCATCCATGTATGATATCTACAGGAGAATGAGGTCTGTGTCTTGAGCAAGTCAGAGAAGTGCATACAACATATAGGAGGAAGTTGAATATCTAGACCTGGAAGGTAACTAACCTTTCACACAGACCTCGAACTGTTCATATCTAAAGCAAAGATTTTTGACCAGGCTGAGTTGGGGCAAATAAAATACACAGTTCTTTTATGTTAAGGTGAAGTATAAGGTCATAGTGAATGCCCCTTGAGAACTGTCAGGTGGATCAACATGCAGTGTGTAAAGTATATGACTCAGAGATTGTTGGGAAATGGCCTCTAATTCCAAGAAAAAGATAGGATGATATTTCTGTAGTTCACTGTAGTGTAATGGTACAAGCAGATTGGTTAGAACCAGGAAAATGTACTTTTATTTCATTGTGTAAACAAAAAATTATCCAAATACATAGAATAACTGGAAATGAAAATTTGTGTGGCAAATATATTTACTACATGGGGGGAAAGGTAAAAAGGATCATTACATTAGAAAGTTTATAGACTTACTAGGTTATGAAACTGGATAAGGATAGCTTCAATGAAATGTTTGGGAAAGAGAATGTAAGTGTTTTGATTTCAAGAATGCAACAGTCTGGTAGTCGGGCGGTGGTGGTACATGACTTTAATTCCAGCACTCAGGAGGCAGAGGCAAGTGGATCTCTGTGAGTTTGAAACCAGCCTAGTCTACAAAGTGAACAGAAAAACTCTAATTCAAAAATAAAAATAATAATAATAGTAATAAAAGAAGAAGAAGAAAGAGACAGTCTGATAAGTTATTTAATTCCAAGTGATCAGCCTTCAACATGTATACATGTGAGAAACACTAAATGGACTTAGCAGTTTTTGTTTATATTTACATATAAAACAACAATGAAGAAGTCATAAATATGAAAGACAGTTGGGGGGACACAGGAACTCAAAAAATAATAAATAAAAAAGTGTGGGAAAGGCAAAGAATATAAATGTATGTTGCCACTTCTACTTCATTTCTTCTGGTAATTACTGATGTGTACCTGTGAAGTCTATGGAAATACAGTCACTATAGTTAGATTACTGAGTCAGATATTTGAAACCACAGTTCAGTGGTGAGTCTCAGTTCCTTATCATTATCGGTATTCTTGCTGCAAACTTTAAATGACTTAAGAATTCAGGCAAGTGAGAAGAGGAACATGGAGAACATCTTTGAACTCAGATGAGAGAAAGGAGACTGCAGAAGGAATGAACCACAGCTCTGTAGTTGTGGAGAGCAATGTTTTCCTATGAAGCCTAATACAATGCTAGCTGTGGAAAAGACATGCATTAATTTGAGTCGAACTGGCATCAGCGTTCACCCAAGAAAATATTATTGCCTTTTTAAAAAGCTGTAAGATGTAGGATCTCACAAAAATGATTAAATTTTTTGTTTCCTGGTGTTTCATAGATTATGGAAATGACATCATCAAATATGAGATCCCAAATCCAAGCTGGTTTAGAATAGGAACTGATATCATAAAAAATGAATACTTAGTTTATCAATAATGAAGGATTAATGATAGAGTGCCAGACTAATGCTACTGTTTAAAGAAATCTCACTGTGGTAGAGATTGGCGTTAAGATGTTATTAAAGAAGCTCATTGAATCTCATATTTTTCTCATGTGTAGTGGCATAAGTACAACACTATAGACAAGTTTCTATGTACATACTTTGTAAGTTATTCCTATGTCAAAATCATAACAGAAGACACTAAACTGTGCATCATCTCTTGGAGAGTGTAGGTGTTGTTGCTGAAAAGGGTCTTCCATGGCACACTGATCACTTCATACAATATTTAGTTCCAGCATTATTTCCCAATGGTAGAAACTTAGAGAAATGTTGAAATTCCCTGGGGAAATTTCCTGTACTTTCCCCAAGGATGAACAATACAGTTTATATATACATTAATAATCCTAGCATCCTATCTTCAAAGAAATGTTTAATAGCCTGATGGATTATGATGCAGAGCAAATGGCTTCTATGAAGTGTTCTTTTAGTTGCTTTCAGCACAGCAAAAAAGGACATCCTATATTTGTAGTCTCCTTTCCTCAGTGTAGATTCCATTACTCTCTGAGTTTATCAGCAAGAAGGATGATGCTTTGATTGAAAAAGGAACATTATTGCTGCCATAGTCAGGGCTCACCAAGGGCAGATCTGCACATCATTCTTTTCCTTTCTTCCCCATAAATGTGACAGAAAGCAATGGTAAAATTCATCAGACTATGACAATTGCGCAGTTCTTCATAAACCACTCAAAAAACATATCTAACCAGTGCCATGCATAGATCCTTTCATCTTTAGTTTTCTTCTTTGAAGAAATAGAAAAACATGCTGAAGGACAAGGTCAACCAACCTTTAGCTCATCAGCTTAGAATTACTAATCCTTTAGCACGATTTTAAACTTTAAGTAGAGGGCAAACAAGAACCTTAATGTATTCCATCCTTGCTTGCCCAGTGTTCACTCAGAGATGCTCTGGCTCTGTCTGGTTCTGCATTACTGAAGTTACAGTAATGACCTCCAACTAACTTGCCTACTTCTATATCTTGCCTTCAAAATGAATTCTTCACATCATTAAGAGTGTTAAAGCACAAGGCTCTCTCCACACCTTCCAACTGGTTGGCAGTCTTTCTGTATTACTTCTTTTATGTATTTGTGAGAAAAATACTTTTTCCTCCAGATCAGAGATATCAGTGTACTTGGCTCTCCTGTTTCTGTATTCACAATGAAGCAGAACATCATAGGACTAGGAACATGGCTAACAGGAAATAGACAGTGAAGACAAACCAAGGATGAAATAAAACCCTCAAAGGCATGTCCCATATGATCTACTTCCTCCAGTCAGGACTGGTGCTCTCCACCTTTCAGAAATCACCATCAGCTTGGCAATAAGAGTTCAACACATGAAGTTTGGAAATATAGGACAGTCCTGTCCTGCTCATCCCCCAACTTCATCCAGTGAAATGTCTCCTCCTCCCTCCAATTTTCAACTTCCGGTCAGTTTTCTCAATCTTTTCTCCAAGATTCCCTGGATTTGAACAGGTTTGCCTTACTCCTCATCTATGACTCTAGGCTTCATGTTGTGTCCTATCCATGTTTGTGTTCTAATGATATCCCTTCAAAGATGAAGCTGGATGAGTTTCAAGGTGGTTCAATTTTCCCTCTTCTTTGATTGTTAATATTTTTCTACATTATTCCAATGATATAATTTATACTATCATGTTTTAGTTATTTCAAGTATATAAAACCTAATTTGACTATGATGTGGTACAGTAGGAGAATTTTTGAACACTGGAAATACTCTTTAATTGTCATGAATCTTTCATTTTATTTTATATTAGTATAAAAAATTATGAAAACCTTCTGTATATGTAGTTCCATGTGTGGCCTCAAGAGACAGCATACAAGCACTATTAGTCGCATACCACTAGTGACATATATGTAAAAATAGTCTCTAAGTTAATGACATAGCATTTTTGTTATTGGATAAACAATGATTTATAATAAATCTATTAATATTATTAATCTATTAATATATTTTTAAAATATACAGAAAGTTGAATGTCAGTACAAATTGGGTTTGCATCCTCCTGTAATTTTATCTCACCAAAGTAAAATTTTGAATGCCTCTGAGATGAATTCTGTCAATATCTATATTCACACAATAGAATTAATTAAAATATCTACTATGCCCTAAAGCAAACACTAAACTAGACATTAGCTGTAGACTATCCTTTAGTCTACCATTGTGATTAAATAATTTCCTAAATGCAAAATTTTTCAAGTTTTAGGCAAGTAAAAACAATACATGTGTTATCTACTGAAGTATAAACCACCCCACCTGGAGACACTGAGCAAAATGCTGGAAGCATTCAGATATCAACAGTGAAACTCATGCATATTCACCTATGTAGAAGAACATTTATAAGTGGTCTCACACTGAAAATGAAATACTTCCACTACATTTTATACTAGAAATTCAGATATGAGATCTTGTATCTGTAGTATTCAACGGGAAAGTATTGAACAGCCTCTGCTTTTGGAGAACGTGCAGAATGTTTATAGCTTAGCTAGGTTACAGTGGCAGGGCCACAAGAGTGTTACAATGTTGAATTTCTTCCCTTATTCTTTAAAGGGCCATAGCCTGAAGCCATCCAAGGACTTTTCCCTAGAGCTCACCTATCCCAGACCTCTGTTTACTTTGTGCTCACTCTGTAGCTAGCAACTAAAGCAAGAGTATCTTGATCCAAAACTCACCTATAAGTAATGGCCTTGTCTGTGTGAAGCCTGTATCCATACCACTTGTGGAATCACTATGGAATGAATGGCCTGTAAAAATAACGCAGTGGTAGAACACTTGCCTAGCACGTTTGAGATTCTAAGTTAAATTCCCAGCATCATAATAAACACATAAATAAGTAATAAACCAAGTTAGTCAAGTTTGTAGTAGACCCAGAGATTTTGACAGAGTGAAGAAAGGTTGGGAGAGCTGCAGTTTGAGTATCACTCCTGCTTCAACTTCTATGGGGTCAGAGGCTTCAGGAAGCAGAAAGCCAATCAAAATGTCTGTTACTCATAAGTTCATTGGGTGCTATTGTAGATCAGGGCGCCTGAACTTAAGAGTGGGAGGAGTCAGGAAGAGTCTGTTCCATGATTTCTCAGCCTGGCTTTAAGGGTGTCATTTATTTTTATGTCTCATTTGTGGGACATTCCATGTTTCCCCCTACCAAAATTGTTTCCAATGCATGTTCTTTATCAATACAGAATAATGATGAGAGACAAGAACTTGACAAATGTTTGTTTTTGAGATAATGCTTTCTCTGGCCAAATTCTAACTTCAATGAAAAGCAATTCTTTTTTATTATAAAATTCATATAATAATTTTCACTTGATTACAGAAATTTTGCTAAAGCTAAGACAAAATATATTGCTAAAATAAACACCCAAGATTGCACCTAGTTTATTTTTCTTTTATGTGATGGGTATTTTGTGCATGTCTACTGACCCTGAAAACAAGAAGAAATGGAATCATAGAAGGTCATGATCTACCATGTGAGCATGGGAAATAGAGCCCAAGTCCTCTGAAAGAGCTGCCAGTACCTTTAACTGCTGAGCCATCTCTCCAGAACCAATTTGATTAGAAATTATATTCCATGGTTTCCTTCTCTTTTTTCGCTAAGGTTGATCAGGACGATAGGTGTGTAAATAGGATGCACTGAATGGCCTTCAAGCTGTCTTTTTTGGCTGGGGTTAGGTCAATGACCTCAGTATATGTTAATCAGAACAGCAGATATCAGAGTCAGTAACATCAAGTGAGGTGTCTGCAAATTCATAAAGATGTCACTGTTCAAAGCTTCAATGATGTCTGTTGGACATAATTTATCCATGGCCTGATCATGAGGGAGTTCTGGTTACAGCCAGTGTCCCACATCCCTTCATACCTGGTCATGTTTATGTTTTCCCTCTAACACACTATCATGACCTATATCACTGAGTTCAAGTCAGGAAGTCACCTACATATCTTTTCTCTCTCCAAGCTCAAGCTGTATTCAGGCTCAATAATACACAACCACTGTTTTGTTTTTTTTTCTTTGTGTGTGTGTATATATATATATATGTATGTATGTATGTATGTATGTATGTATGTATATATATATATATATATCCACATATATAGCATGTAATATATATGCTATTTTTTCTTATTTTAAAATCCCAGTTCCTTCTCCTTCCCTCCTCCCATGCCCCCTGACTTCCCCCTCTACTCCATCTCCCCCCAGTCCACAGGGAGGGTGATGCCTTCCAGAGGGATCATTAAAATCTGTCAAGTCATTTGGAATAGAGTCTAGGCCCACCCTCCTGCCTCTAGCCTAAGGTAGTATCCATTCCTGGGAATTATGCTCCCAAAGTCCTTTTGTGTACCAGGGATACATTCCAGTTCCACTCTCAGAGGTCCCTTAGACTGCCCAGGCTTTCTGAGACCTACGTTCAAGGGGTCTGAGTGGGTATAATGCTGGTTTCCCAGCTATCAGTCTGGGGGGGTACATTAGCTCCCACTTGCTTAGGTCAGCTGTCTCTGTGGGTTTCTGTAGTCTGGAGTTGACCCCTCTTCTTTTCACTCCTCCCTCTCTGCAACTGGATTCCAGGAGTTTGGCTCATTGTTTATCTGTAGGTGCCTGCTTCTGTTTCCATCAGCTACTGGATGAGGGCTCTATGATGGCATATAAGTTAGTTATCAATCTCATTATCAGGGAAGGACATTTATGGTAGCCTTTCCACTGTTGCTCAAATGGTTAGTTGGGGTCACTCTTGTAGATCTCTGGACATTTCCCTAGAGTCAGTTTTCAAACCTATAATTGCTCTCTCTCTCTCTCTCTCTCTCTCTCTCTCTCTCTGTCTCTCTCTCTCTCTTCTCTCATCTATTCATCCCCTGACTCAATCTTCCTGGTCATTTAGGAAAATGGGAATCAGTCTACCACAGGACCCATCAATCCCACTTTTAGGCATATACCCAAATGATCCACATCCACACAACAAAGACATCTGTTCAACTATGTTCATACCAACATTCTTTGTAATAGCCAGAACCTGGAAGCATCCTAGATATCCCTCAACTGAAGAATGGATAAAGAAGATGTGGTATACTTACACAATGGAAATGGAATATTACTCAGCAGAAAAATACAATGGAATCTTGAAATTTGCAGGCAAATGGATGGAACTAAAGAAACCAACCTGAATGAGGAAACCCAGTCACAAAAAGAGGAACATAGTATGTACTCACTCATATATGGATTTTAAACAAAGGACAAAGGATCACCAGCCTATAATTCACACTGTCAGAGAAACTAGGATACAAGGAGGAACCTAAGAGATTCATACAAGGGTCCTCATAGAAGAGGAAAGGAACAAGATCTCCTGAGCATATTGGGGGGGTGGCAGTGAGTGGAGAGGGAGTTAGAAGAAAAAGAAGAGGAGGAGAGGAGAAAAATATTTTTTTCTTGCTAGGATATTACTAGGCAGGAATTTCTTTGATATGTTTGTCCCAGATTATATTGCAGCTGTTTGTAATAAATATTTGTTTCTAAGGAGACATGGAAAATTTCCTCAAGCTAGTCAGCAGAAAGTTTGTTTTCTTCAAGGAGAAATTTCTTAAACCACCTCTTTCCTTCTTCCTTGGATACAGATGAGAAATCTGCATTGAGCAGCCTTATTGCAACATGTAAAATCCCTGAAGGTGAACTGGGAACACACTGAAGATGACAGAGATAAAACAGAAAAGTCAGGTCACTGCTAGCATTTCCATATTAATCATGTGTGTCTTTAAAAAGTGTGCTTTTTGGGGCCACAGTTGGGCAGGTCTGCTGATGGTTACAGCAGAATCTTCATTATAACTGTGTTCCACCAAATGCATAACACAGGCATCCAGAAGCTATGCCATTATTCACTCTAGATCTGTAGAAGTAAATAATCTTTAAGTTACACATCATACAAAGTATCACTTGTCATTTTAATTTTATATTTATTTTAAAAAATCATTCTAACATTTAAGATAATGCCCAGGCTTTGTGGCACATGTGTATAAATCCTAGCACCTAGGAGACTGAGGAAGGCTGATTGAGAATTTGTTTGGCTACAGAGTATGACAGTGTCTCAACATTAAATTTAAATTTTCCACATATTCCATTTTTGTAAGCATATTAGAAATGTGTTGAATGATTTGTTAGTATGCCATTAAACTTTATAGCCAAAATATTCATCTGACTTGTGGATAATTTTATAATTCATTATCTCAAATTCCCATGATTATTCAATATCCTTTACAGTAACAGTATGATGAAGTATTTCTTAAGCCCATTCATAAATTATGCAATCCCAGTTTGTGGTTCTTGACACTTTTTTTGCATATGTGTAGAGTGAATCAATTTTTGTAACCTCATTTTGGAAATGTTGCTAAATACATAGGATTAGCAAAATCCATCACCCTTTCTCCTAGACATGAAAGAAGTGTAGATTTATTCCTCCCTCCCCCAGGGCTTCTTTGAGGTCACTGTTACCCAGTCTGGAAGGCTGTGCTTAGTGTTAGCTGATAATTACACATCACATGCTGTAGAGAGAACCACAGCAATGGATATGAAATACATTTTTCTATGACTGGTGTTATAGAAGCTAATTCTACATGAAGAAATTGATTGTGGGAGTGTGTACAGAAGAAGAGCAAGGAGTACTAAGGTGCACTCCTTGGTATCAACAGAGGAAAAGAAGACCTAACTATGGAGTCTTCACTAGAGACAGATTGAGTCTGGACAGAGAATTTTGGGCACATCATGTCAGCGTGGAGGGTACATGACTTCCTGTAAGGTGGAGCATGCTTGGCCAAGATATTAGAGAATGTGGTCGTTGTTCACCAGTGTTTGGAACTAACGTAATACATTGAGCATGGCATGTGGAAAGTAAATGTGGAAAAGACACTAAGAGAATCCAATAGTCTACAAAATTTAACCACCCAGACCCCATTTTCCTCATGTGCAATTTATTGTCTAAGCACAGTTTTTGCATAGTTCTATCTAGTCCTAATGTCTGAGGAAGCTTGTAATGAGATGCTTAATGGTGAAAATTATGGCATGCATTGAGGTTTTTCTTGAGATTATCACTGATATCTGACATCATCTCTCTTCATCAACATCTGTATCTTCCTTCTTGTCAATGGGTAGTGTTCTAGGTAAGGTTAACTTCTTTATTGTGGTAACTCAAGCTGCAGCATATGTTGGGTTAAAAACAAAAACAATGTTTACACATTCTTCTATGATCATAGTTACTCTAGTTGTCAAAATTCAGATAATACTGAACCTGTGAGTGCTATGCATTGTATTCATTTAAATACTCATTATTTACCCTATTCCCCTCCTCTTACAGATCATGAACCTTGCTATGAAGACTAGAGTCACTTACACGTATGCCATTGTACTCTACTGTCAAAGAAAATGTTAACTAGGTTTAGTTATTTTATGTTGAATAGGAATATTACAATCCATGTTTCCTGTAAGGCAGGATATCCAGGACTGTTCAGCCTAAATTTTTCATGATTTTATCAAATGGATCACGTGAATTAATGGTGACTAGTCTACTCCATTATCATCTTCGAAGTATTATCTCTGTGTAGACAATGTACCCCATAGTGACCTCCGATTGAAGATATTTATCTTCCATAGAACAAATGCCATCTCTAAGCTGATACTTCAATTGAATAGTGGAAAGTGTTAGATTTTATTAACCAGTTTATCTATATTGTGAAACCAGGGGATGACATAATTACAGAAATATCAGTGATATTCTCTAGGTTGGAAATTGGGTTCCTTGGTCTATTACAGCATCATGTAGCATGTCGTGTTAGAATTAAAATATTCTAAAACCCATGGATAGTTGTATAGCCTAAGGAACTTCAGGCAAGAAAGGCATATCTAAATCTATGATAAATTTCACTTCAATCAGGATGAAAATTACCTGCTAAATTATAGAATATACTTAGCATTTTTTCTTCACATGCATGTCTGTAACTATAAGGTGGAAATTTAGCAATGGCAACAGCTATTTCTACCTTGTGAAAGGGAGCAAACACAGCATATTCATAACATCCATCTTATCCTGAAGTGGTGACTTCATTAGGAAATTATTGCTCATGCTCACATACAGAGCTAGCTGGTAACATAGGCAACTGTGCTTGTGTGGGATTAGTCATTCTATTCATTTGCGTATACCGCATCTTCTGCACTGGATGATCTCAGGTAACTACTCTGTGATATAAATGATTTCATTTCTCATAGTTCCAGCCAATAGTCAAAGTCAAAAACATTTTACATGCCCACAGGGGCTCCATACACAATCTGGTTTTCTGCCAATTTTCTTTTTAATTCAAATTCCCCAGAAACTCAAATCCATCATGTCTTCTATACACATCTAAATAAGGAAGAGATGTTTTGTCTTTTGTAAAGATTAAGGAATATAACTGAGCATTTGCTTAGTGTCTTTGGGGATATTTGTTTTTGTTAAACTTTAGTTAGAAAATGGTCATCATGTCAGGGACTAAACGATCTTTTGCCACCAGAAAAAGAAAAGCAGTCCCTAGAAAATACCAGTATGGGACACATGCCTATTTCCCTCCTTTTCTCAGTCTTCCATTCAATCATGATGCTTCATTTCCTTTAATTGAAACACAATTTAAACTTTTTGTAAACAACCTACATAATAGACAAAAGGAAGAATATAAATAAAGTTCATTCTTTTGGAAATGAACAGCATTGACATGCTGTGGTCTCCTTGGTTAGTGTGAGCACACTTAGGAACAGGAACAATATATAAATGACAGAGTCCATTCATGTTTTTTCCTAAGTTAATATTATAATCATTAAAAGACATCTCTGAATTTACTTCCAAAACATGAATCATCAGCATTTTAGTAGTCAGTTCAAATTGTCTAAGAGCTTAATTCATTTCTAGTTTTGGATTTTGGGGAGTACATAGTCCCTCTGTGAAAGTTAAACATTGATCAAATAAAAGTCATAGTCACATTTTTCATGAATTTTCATCTATAATTATGGGGGAATGTAGCATTCCTTACTTACAGTAATTCTAAATAATTTCTAAATAATTTGTTTTTTTACCATATTCAATGGTTGGGGAAGCATGTTGCACCACCCCTTATCCTCATTTAAAAGGATTATGGTGACATATTTCTTATGATCTAATAAAGCTTACCTAGAGATCTGAATTCAAAACTAGCCACAGCCATAGAGGCCAGGCAGTGGTGATACACACCTTTAATTCCAACAGCTATATTAGTTAGCCATAGAATCTGGGCAGTGGTGGCTCACACCTTTAATCCAGCATTAGAAGGGTATATAAGACAGGATTAGTGTCTCACTGTGGGCAATTATTCTTCAGCCACATTGAAGACAGGATTTCCCCAATCTTGGCAGAGGTAAGAGCTCTCTAGTGGCTTGACTGCTTTGTTTTTCTGATCTGCAGTTTGAAACCCAATATCTGTCTCTGGGTTTTTACTATTTGTACTACACAGGATAGTTGCTTTTTCAGACATTTGGTTCCTTACTTATCAACTACGAAGTCAAGTACATACAAGGCTTATTTTCATCTCTGGAATTTTAGACTTCCTTTGGATTCAGTCCCATTAGAATGCTACAGGTAAATAAGAGATAGATAAATAGCTACAAATGTTAGTGAACATTTATGAGAAGATTCTGAGCCTTATAATTAATCTTCTGTACATTAACTATTGTGTTGAGCACATGGCCTGCCATGAAAGCACAGCCAATCAAGGCAATATGCCCCCCTACTCATTTCCCTTCCAGTTGTAGAACTCGCCTTGCACTAGCCTCGTCTATACCAGGCATATATTTCATCATCTTTGTGATTCACCTTGTCCAAAAGAAACAAATTCAGCTGTATCCTGGTTTCATTCTTCTATTCATGCAAGAAACATATTCAATGTACAGAGGACTGGAGTCCTGCTTTTCTGGTGTCATCTCATGGCTTGCAATTTCTCAGGGAACCAGCAGGGGAAAACTGCTCATGCGGGATTGCCCCAATTCACTTTGGACTGTGTTTTTCTTTACTCAAACTTTGGTTCAAGGAATTATTGAGGTCTAAATAAAACTTATATGCACTATTCTAAATCCACATTATTAATATCATCACCTTTATACAATCTATATCAGATAGCAAAACTTGACAGTAACTATCAAGTCCACATTGATATTCAATTTGAAGTTGGCCAGTGATTGTGTTAACTTTAAAATACTTATTTGTCTTATAATAGATATCCATAATCATAATTGTCTCATGGTAATAGATAATTATTATTACTATAGCAATGTCCACCACCATTCCAAACTTTTTCTGAATCTATTCTTCTTAGTCAATGTTTAGTGTATCTAAATGTTAGTTATATCTAGTGGGTGCTTGGGCTAGAAATAAAGATGTTTAAAATCAGACTACGAAAAAAAAGTGAGACCTCTAGAATTTCTAGTGTTGAATCTAGAAAAGAACATTTGGTGTTTGATGCAGCTCTCTGATAACCTAGCATTCTTAAATAGTCTTGGGGATCCACAGTTTCAACCACATTTCTGGGATTAAGTCTTTACATTGAGAACCCAAAGTATGGGTGCATAAGATGAGTCTCCATGGCAATGTTGGGTCAAGATGCCTCATGTTTTAAATTCTCATTAATGGAAGTGCAACATCATTCTAATATGTGAATATAATCCTATAATCCTCCAACATAAGCTAACTAGTAGAAAGGAAGAAAAGTCATGTGTTATGGAAAAGATTATATTATAACTGGGTTTGAGATGTGGGCTATGTTGAAACAGGCTGTTTTGGGAAAGGTTTGTAGGACAGAAAAAAATAAGGATAATCTACTCTTATCTGGGAATCATTCAAGGCATATGATGATAGATGAGGTTATAGATGATGGTAGATTTGTAAAGCTATAAAAGGTAAGAAAAGATTACAGGATGTGCATTTTGGTTCTGTTTACATCCCTATGCTACTTTCATCTTTCAATATACAGGGAATTTCACAGAACTGCAGTGAACTTAGTTTGAAATTTTGTTTACTTCTTCATTCATATCTCTTTGAGCCAACACATGGAAAAATCTTCTGTTTCTTTTCTCTAGAATGAAGTTGCCAACTTCCTGAAGGCTCTGTCAAGGTTGGGAAAGAAAATAACCTGTCTAAGATAGGGTGCTTAGGTCTTAGTATAACCAACTTGGTAGACATGGAAACTATAACAAGATCAAACCTGTATTTAAAATAGTCAATAATATCAAAACATGTTAATTATGACTATTTTTTAGGCATAGTAGTAATTAAATCATAGATATTTTATAAAAATAATCTATAAATGATCCATGACAATTTCAGATTAATAAACAATCTAGTATGCCAAGCATTATGTGCTAGAATCATACTTGAAGAAACTATCTGATATGAAGCAGCTATATATTAGTACCCTTCCATAGTGAAAACTCAGGAAATCCTCAATATGTTCTGGATTTGTATGTCCACTAATCTTAAACCTCATGCATCCCCCAAATACATACAATTTCAATTCTATATGTCTGACTCCCTCCATATCTCCTTGGCATCTCCCCAGAAACCTCCCTGCCTAGATATTGGCCATTCAGTTCTTTATTATATCAATCACTGTAATACATCTTCACAGAGTGTACAAATAGCACATAACATTCAATCTTTTTTTTAGTAGAATTTTTGTTCAACTGCTGTCTTCTGTTGAGTAGCTCATACCATACACCCAGCCCCATTATTCCTGATTATATGAGCTGAAACTTGATTTGAGTGCATATTTTGCTTAAAAGGGATATGAAAAACCCCAAGTCTAGATGGGCCAAGTAAGAGAATAAACATACTGAAACTAGGATGTACACTATTTAAATAGTACTTCTAATATATACTTCTAAACAAGAGAAACTAAAAGTAAATTTTAGTAAA
This sequence comes from Phodopus roborovskii, assembly GCF_943737965.1. Classification (NCBI taxonomy): domain Eukaryota; kingdom Metazoa; phylum Chordata; class Mammalia; order Rodentia; family Cricetidae; genus Phodopus; species Phodopus roborovskii. The sequence continues at coordinate 28,349,023 of NW_026125281.1, forward strand.
AATAAAAATATAAGAAAAATTAAAGATACCATGAGAATAAACAAGATGCAAAATGAAGTTAAGCTCAAAAAATTAAAATGTAGAAATCTGATCGTAAAAAGAAAAAAAAGCTTCAAGTATTGCAGGTATATATCAGAACATTTTACAAAAGTATACTAAGAAAAAATAATGCAAAATTAATATTGTTAAAAGACCAAAGAGTAAAACATGAAAATGTGTAATAGCAATTATAAGGATTAATAACCACAGAGAGAGCTGCATGTTGCATGTAAAAATGGTGCAATGACATTACCCTAAGCTTTAATGCCACACAGAGGCAAGAGTGAATTTCATTGTGGCAGAAAGCCAATGTACACATTGCAAAATACTTTGCCTTGCATGCACAGGGCCTACTTAGGTCTGCATCAGAGTCTCTGTGTATATATTATGGCTTCCTATTTAGTGTTTTCATGGACTTTTTGAGTATGCAAATGAGTGGGTCTTTGCCTCTTGTGCCTTTTCTTGGGCTCTTTTCCTTTGGTTTTTCTTGTCCACTCTAATGTGGTAGTCTTTGTTTTATTTTTATCATATTATATTTTGTTATATTCTATTATTATCCCTTGGAAGCCTGTTTGTTTTAATGAGAAACAGAATGTGGGGGTGGAGGGGATAACTGGGAGGGGGAAAGGGAGAAAATTGTAATCAAGATATATTATTTAAGAAAAAAGATCTAAACAATACTTTGCCTTGCATTGTAGAATATGAAAAGGATCTAACATATAGTTACTATTCAATGTAATTCATGGTGCTTGCAATGGTGAAATTTGACAAACATTAAAAACTAGAAACAGAAGTTTGAGTTCCCAGAGGTGTTTGTCTAAGGTGTGGAAAGAATCCACAGGACTACCCAGGGCCATTATAGTGAGCAAATGCATGGTGGGGTATCATAAAGAGAGAGGCAGAATGGTCCATGTCCTATGGAGAGAGGCAGATCTGAAGAGGTGAAGGTAGTGAAGAACAGACAAATGTAAGAGGCCTGCTTTCTACCCAGTGCCATGGTGATGCCTAGTCCCGTACTGCCAAAGGGACAGGTCTGGGTCCATGACCTTCCACAGCCAGTCTGTGTTGATGTCCATGGCTCCTCTCACCACTGAAGGCAGTGAGGCCCAGGGTCTGAGCCAGCCACATTGGTGCCAGAGGGCCATTCCACTACAGAAACCATCCTGATCTGGGTGGCCTGAGCTGCCTGCCACCCAGGGTCATGCAGTTGTCAGAGCTTGAGTTGCAACTGAGCATCATGTCTGGGTCTATATCTCTATTGCAGGCAAGGTCTGTGTTGATACCCATGATGCCTGTTAACATCTTAGGCCATGTGGATGCCCAAGATCTGGCCGCCATTTGAGTACATGTTGGTGTCAAAGGGCCACTCTACATCTATGGTGATGCTAATCTGAGTGATCTGCACTGCCAGCCAGGACCATGGTGACAATCAGGACTGGGCCGCTGCCAAGGGCCATATCTGAGTCCATGGCCCTAACACAGGCAAGGTTTGCATCAATGTCAGTGGCACCTGTTACTACCGAAGACTGTGCAATTTTCTGGGGTCTGGGCTGCCACCAGGAGCCATGTTGGAGTCAGGGGACCAGCTGTTGCTGGGCACATGCTGATCTGGGTGGACCTACACTGCTACTCAGGACTGTAGTGACATCAGGGCTCAAGCTGCTGCTAATTGCCATGTCTAGGTCCATGGTCCTGCTACAACTGGGGTCTGTGTTGATTTACTAAAAGAGCTCATGGTGAACCAAGTGTTGAACCATGTGTTGAAATGTGAGAGCCATGCTGAGCTGGACCCTACCCTTACTAGAGAAATGACCCTGCCCCTCAAAGGCCATACGCCTCAAATGGACCCTACCCCTAATCACAGGCTTGGGAGAGCTGGCTCCACCCTTGACCTGAGCAGGTGGGTCCCATTGATGAGTCAGAACAACCCAACTATCACCCAGATCCACATCCTGGGCTTTGAGTGGGCACTCCCCAACCTCTACCCCATCTGTGACCTGCTGGAGCAAGTGAAGGGACTGGGCCTACAGAATGATAGACACAGTATCTCCATGGCTGGGGGCAACTGCAGGATTTCCAAGAGTGGTTTTTATGAGGGTCCAGTATTGATGGTGAACCAGAAGCCAGAGGCCTTAAACCTGACCAACAACATATTAAACAAAAAACATTTGCAAGTAAAGCTGTGCAGATAGTAGGATCTCGATAGGACATACAGCCTCTCCCAATGCCACCAAGAGGAGTAAAGAGACGATGATGGAGAAGCAGAGTATTTTCCTTTTTGTAGGCATTTCTTTTGTTTTGTGCTTATATTTGTTTTATTTTTTAATATTATTATTCTTATTTGCATTTTAATTTTTTCCTTATTTTTATTGATTCTTCTTTAGTTTTCCTTTAGTGGAGGATATTTCAAGGGTGAAGGGCATACATGGAGAGACTGAGAAATGAGTGGGATTGGGTGCATGATGTGAAATTCCCAACAAATCAGTGGAAAATTTATTTTTAAAAGAAGATATAGCCTCATTGGCCAGCATCTATGATGTCCTGAGTCTTAAACACTATACTTGCATCCTAAGATTCTGCCACAAAATTATTCCAATCAGTATGAACATACAGCAATAATAATAACAATATCTCTAAGTGTCCAACAAAGTATGTATATACAGCCTATAAAAACTTAAAACCTACACTAAGAAGAGAACTAGCCAAAGGAAAAAATTAACACAGGATTTGAATGGACACTTCTCAAATTTATTTTGGGTAGTCTGATTGAGAAATTCGACTTCTAGATCACTAAAGAAATGCAAATTAGTAGTAATTTCATTCTAAATAAGTTATTGGCAAGGCAGTATTGGTGTATAATTTTAATCCCAGAATTCAGGGAGGCAGAGGCAGACAGATCTCTGTGAGTTTGAGGCCAGCTTGAATTCTAGGACAGCCACAGCCAGGCCAGAGATAAACAGAGAAACCTTCTCAAAAAAAAAAAAAAAAAAAAAAAAAAAAGAAAGAAAGGAAGAAAAAGAAAAGAAAGAAAGAAAAAAAGTTACTGAATAATGGCTAAAACAAATATTCAACAATAGCATTACTTATAAAATGCTTCAAAATGGCAATTATAATTCCTTGGCTACATTTATTTAAAAATCCATGTTTTCTATTGTGGTGGCTTGAAAGAAAATGGCCACTATCGGGAGTGGCACTATTAGAAGGTATGGTTTTGTTGGACTGGGTTTGACCTTTTGACCTTTTTTCCAGGAATCTGTTAATATGCGGGAGGGCTCTGAGGACTCCCATGCTTAAGCTATGCTCAGTGTGGGCACAGGTTGCTTCTCCTGTCTGTGAATCAAGATGTAGAACTCTCAGCTTCTTCTACAGCACCATGTCTGCCTGCATGTCACCATGTCTGTCGATGATGATAATGAACTGCATCTCTGAAACTGTAAGCTGGCCTCAATTAAATGTTTTCCTTTATAAGAGTTATCATGGTCATAGTTTCTCTTCACAGCAATAGATATCCTAACAAAGACATCTATGATCTTGCATTTTTTTTCTACATGTAGGTCCCATTATTAAAATCTTAACATAAATTCACCAAATCATGTAGTAGAAAAGAAAATACTAGAATATAGAACATTAAGAATAACACAAGTATTCTTGCTTTTAGTTGTTCAAAGCAGTAAACTACAGAAATTTCCTTCAACCCCATAGTGGATAAATAAATATCTGTGTATACAAACCTAGAAAACAAGAACTTCCCCAAGAAAGAAAGTCCTAGAAATTCTCATAAAAAATAGATGATTTTCTGAGAGGTGAGGAAGGTCAAACTCAACTACGGCGAGACATGAAGAAGCATTCCTCCTGAGCACAAAACACTTTAAATTTAAGTATTAGCTGAGGATCCTCTCCACGCCCTTGTACTATAGGGTCAGATAATAGAATCTCCATACTCTAAAACATTCATATACATCCCAGTACCATCTGCCCATAGTGAACAGGGCCCTTCCAAATTATCATCCATCAATAAAATGCCTCACAGGCTAGTCTGATCTGATGGACATAATTTCTCAATTGAGGTTCCCTCTTCTTAGAGGATTCTACTTAGTATCAAATTGACAAAACAACAACAAAACTAGGCACTCCTCAAACCAATTAAGTTTCTTCTCACACTAACCAAATAAACAGCCAGACAAGGAAACAAAAAAGTGCATTGTTAGCACACATACACAAATTAACCATGAAGTAGGAAATTTGTAACCTATCCCATAGACATCCTGTCCATAAGTTGCATAGATGTAAACTGTCCTTCTACACAGTTATCACAAGAGAAAAACAATATTAGAATCCAATGAATTGCCTAATGAAGATACCATCTACAAAGAACAAAGCAGGAGAATAATACAAGACAAGATTAAAATTAAATCTCCCCCAACAAGCATTAGAGGATACTTATGATCTGATTGAGAGGTTGATATCTTTAAAAGAAAATAAAACTTGGTTGAGTCCATAGGAGAGAGAAAAGAGTAAGAGAGAGGAGGAGAAAAGTGGAAAAAGGAGAAAGAGGAAGAAGATGAGGAGAAGAAAAAAAAAAGGACAGGGAGGGGAAAATAAGACAAAATTATATTAGCTGATGCCTCAATTATAAAGCATCCCAATGAGAAAAGATGAAAACTAACTTTATTTAGGATGTCAGCAAATTAAACACAAATGTCACTAATAGCAAAAATGCTAAAACACAAAAAAATGTAAAAAAAAAAAAAAAAAAGCATCAAGGAAAAAACAGGTAAGAGGATGAACACATGATTGATTTGCAAGGGAAATTGTTGAAGTGGCCTTTACTTTTACATTTATTATTTATTTATTTATCTATTTGTTTATTTATTTAAATGAGATAGGATTTGCTCTATGTAGCCCTGCCTATCCTGGAACTCCCTCTGCAGATAAGGCTGGCCTTGAACTCCCAGAGATTTGCCTGACTCTGCCTCCCCAGTACTTGGATTAAAGGAGTGCACCACATCTACCCAGCCTCATTTTTATTTGTAACAGGGGAAAAATAAAAAAACACATTCATAGGGATCTGTTTTGAAGCTGTGCAAGTGGCAAAATCTGAAAAGGCTTCACAACTACATTCTACAGGCATTGAGGTAACATAGGAAGGGGGAGAGAGAGAAAGACTAAATGAAAGACATAAAATCTCTGGGGCCAATTACTACTAATGACCACTCTCTGGGAAGAGTCTTGATTGTTGTGTAGCTATCTTCTGTACCATTCCTCTGCTTTCTGTAAGTTTTAAATCACACTGAAATAATTTTTAAATAATAAGTCTTAAAACAATAAACTTATTAAGAATAACGTCTATGGGGTGAAGAAGCATATATGCGTGCATGATATTTATAAACATATGATGTCAGGATGTAATTTATTTTCAAAGCATAATTATATTTATGTTGGAAGGAATTTGGCCAGGTTTGAAATAATGATTGGAAATTGTGTTGTTAGCTGTAACATTTTTCAGGGTCACTTTTGCTTTTTTCCTTTTGTTCTATCTCCCAAGTTAGCATAAATTAGCACGTCTTTTTTTTTTTTTTTTTTTTTTTGTATTTTCTTCTGTTTTTCTTTTATTAAAAATAGACTTTTTTCAGCTCCTTTGAGATTGTCCCATGTCCCCTCTCATCTGACTCCACCCACTGTCTCTCTTTAGAGAACAAATAGGTACCCTAAGAATAATAATAAACAAGTTAAGATACAACAAAACCAAATTGAATAGGACAAAACAAACACACATAAGAAAAATAGTCAACCAAAATTCTCTTTCCATTCTTTTTAAATGCAAATGTTTCTTTTAAAAAGTTAATAGAAGTCAGTTGCTTTTCACATTTTTCTGCATTTCGCTTTCAAATCAAGTGTAATTTAAATATGAGATAATAGGTACAACTTCACTAATATTCAGAAATATATGTTTCATTTTTCTTAGTCCCAGTTCCTTCTTCCTCCAGTTCTTCCCTGTTCCCCCAATGTCCCCCACCCCCAGTCCCCTTCCCTACCCCACTCCCCACTCCACAGGGAGGGTGAGGCTTTTTTTTTTTTTTTTTTTTATGTTTCAAGACAGGGTTTCTCTGTGGCTTTGGAGCCAATCCTGGAACTAGCTCTGTAGACCAGGCTGCTCTTGAACTCAAGAGATTCTCCTGCCTATGCCTCCCAAGTGATGGGAGATGCAATTATGTATATATGTTTCTCATACTGGTTAATAATAAAGCACTGTTGGCCAATAGGAAAGGAAGATAGGAGGGACTAGGAGACAAGGAGGAAATAGGAAGTAGGAAAGGGAGCCAAGATGGAGAGTCTGGAGAGAGCTGGACGCCAGCCACCTCCCAGGTAAGAGAAGGCCATGTGAAGATACATAGATCAGCAGAAATGGGTTAATAATTAAAGGCAGAGCTAGCCGATAAGAAACAAGTAACCAGGCCAACAGCATTGTACCAAAAAAAAAAAAAAAAAAAAAAAAAAAAAAAAAAAATGCACAGCTTTTAAATAACCCTGCTAACAATTTATTGGTGTGCATGAGAGATGGCAATGGCGGTGACCACATCTCCAAGCCGGCAGCATGCTTTCTGGGTGGCAGCGCAGACCAAGGTGGTGAGCACAGCTTTCCTTGCTGGCGGTAAAATACCCGCCACCATCTTTGGTAAACCGCGGCTGACACAGCTATGACTTTCATTTTAGCAATGTTGTTGTTTACCACATAAAAGACTTGTGGCCAGACGAAGATAAAAATTTACAGTAAAGACAGATTCATATTAAGAATCTAAAGGTTTACAGTGTGTTTTAAAATAAGGAGACATGAAAAAAAAATAAAATGAGTTTAAAAAGACAAAGAGGAACTGGGTGTAGTGGCACACGCCTTTAATCCCAGCACTTGAGAGACAGAGGCAAGCAGATCTCTGTGATTTGCAAAGTAAACCTGGTATGCAGAGTAAATTCCAGGACAGATAAGAGTTACAAGGAGAAACCCTGTCTCAAAAAATAGAAAAGAAACAGAATAATAAAAAGCCACAGATGGAGTGAGATCCCACTACCCTGCAAAACCTTCTCAAGTTCCAGCCCAGCCCTCGTCCTCTTCTGCCGGCTATTGGCCAGAGGTGAGTCTGGGCCCAATCGGGGCTGCCTGTCCCCTTCAACCTCTTTCCCCCTCCCCCGCCTGAACTCCCTGGATTGGCCCCTGATCCTGCTGCTCCTGTCTCCGGTCCCCTTTGAGAGCACCCTTGGAGCTCTGATACACCCCCACCCATCCCAACCTCCAGCCTACCCCCCCCACCCTGTGCCCTACCCCACCTACGGTCCTGCCGCTCTGGTTGAGCACTGGGACAGAGGGTGGAGCCAACAGTCCACCCTACTTCGGAGACCTCTCGGAGCAACTCCGAACAAAGGAGACCTGACTAGCCACGTGAGACCACCTGTAATTTCCACCGGCTTGGTCCCTGACCCCGCCTCCAGTCCTCTGCTGGAGTCCCAGGCCCCTCCCAGAGATCCGCCTATCTCTGCGGGTCCACTTGGAGTTCCTGCAGGCAAGATCCTTGACCCCCAAATCCGGGCCCTGCCAAAGAACTAGGTCTCAGCTGGAGAGCGCCAGTTTCCAGTGAGATCCCACTACCCTGCAAAAACTTCTCAAGCTCCAGTCCAGCCCTCGTCCTCTTCTCCCGGCTATTGGCCAGAGAGAAGCCTCCTAGAGAGCTTGGACCACACAGAGATACAGACATTGAATCTTTGATCCACATAAGCCCATCTGGGAAGGACCATAGAGAGAGGGAAGAGACACCACCAACACCTACAGGAAGAAGCTATGGGAAGAAGGCAATACAAGAGAACACCTAACAACAGAAAGACAAACATGACACCACCAGAATCTAGGGAATCTACACCAACTAGAATGGAACACAACAACAAAGCAGAGGAAGCAGAAGGGTATGACTTAAAAATCACCATCATAAAAATGATAGAGGCCCTCAAAGAAGATATGAGAAAATCCCTTAAAGAAATAGAGGAAAAAACAAACAAAAAAGTGGAAGAAATGAACAAATTCCTTAAGGAAAGTACAGAAAGCCAAGAAAAAACAATTAACCAGGTGAAGGAAACGGTTCAAGATTTGAAAACCGAAATTGAGAAAATAAAGGCAACACAAATGGAAGGAAAGCTGGGCAAAAAATCGGAAACCACGGACACAAGCATAACCAATAGAATTCAAGAGATGGAAGAGAGAATCTCAGGCGCAGAAGATAAACTAGAAGAAATAGATTCATCGACCAAAGAAAACCATAAATCCAACAAATCCTTAACACACAATATCCAGGAAATGTGGGACACCATGAAAAGGCCAAACCTAAGAATAATAGGCATAGAGGAAGGTGAGGAAGCCCAGCTCAAAGGTGCTGAAAACATATTCAACAAAATCATCGAGGAAAACTTTCCAAATCTGAAGAAGGACATGCCCATGAAAGTACAAGAAGCATACCGAACCCCAAATAGGCTGGACCAAAGAAAAAAGACCCCTCGACATATAATAATCAAAACACCTAGCATACAGAATAAAGAAAAAAATATTAAGAGCAGCGAAGGAAAAAGGACAGGTAACATATAAAGGCAGACCTATCAAAATTACACCTGACTTCTCCATGGAAACCCTCAAGGCCAGAAGGTCCTGGATAGATGTTCTAAAAGTATTAAGAGAACACGGATGCCAGCCTAGGCTACTATATCCAGCAAAACTCTCAGTCAATATAGATGGAGAGAACAAGATATTCAATGACAAAACCAGATTTTCCCAATATGTATCTACAAATCCAGCCCTACAGAAAGTATTGGAAGGAAAATTCCAACCCAAGGAAGGTAACTACACCCACAAAAATGTAGGCAACAGATAATCCAACTACACCAGAAACCTAGGGTGAAGCAGAACAAATATATTCACAATACCACTGCCAACAACAAACCTAAATCAAACAACCATCAACAATCAATGGTCCTTACTCACCCTCAACATTAATGGTCTTAACTCACCTATAAAAAGACACAGATTAACAGAATGGATACGAAGACAGAATCCATCCTTCTGCTGCATACAAGAAACACATCTTAGCTCCAAAGATAGACATTACCTCAGGGTAAAGGGTTGGGAAAAGATTTTCCAATCAAATGGAAATAAGAAGCAAGCAGGCGTAGCTATCCTAATATCTAACAAACTAGACTTCAAACCAAAACTAGTCAAAAGAGATGAAGATGGTCATTTCATATTCATCTCAGGAGAAATCCATCAACACAAAGTCTCAATTCTGAACATCTATGCCCCTAATACAAAGCCACCCACATTCGTAAAAGAAACACTACTAAAACTCAAAGCTCATATAAAACCTCACACACTTATAGTGGGAGACTTCAATACACCACTCTCAACACTAGACAGGACCACAAATCAGAAACTCAACAAAGAAACAAAAGAATTAACAGAAGTTATGTCTCAACTGGGGCTAACAGACATCTATAGAACATTCCATCCAAAGACAAAAGAATATACCTTCTTCTCTGCTCCACATGGAACCTTCTCTAAAATCGACCACATACTAGGAGACATAACAAACCTCAACAGATACAAGAGAATAGAAATAGTCCCCTGTATCTTATCGGACCACCATGCTTTAAAATTGGAATTCAACAACAATACAAATAGCAGAAAACCTGCAAACTCATGGAAACTTAACAATGTGCAATTGCACCACTCCTGGGTCAAAGAAGAAATAAAGAAAGAAATTAAAGACTTTCTAATATTCAACGAGAATGAGGATACAACATACCCGAACTTATGGGACACCTTGAAAGCAGTGCTACGAGGGAAGTTCATTGCACTAAGTGCCCATATGAAGAAAACAGAGGATAGTCACATAAATGAATTAACAGCGCAACTGAAAACCTTAGAACAGAGAGAAGCGAATTCACCCCGCAGGAGCAGACGCCAGGAAATAATCAACTTGAGGGCTGAAATCAACAAAATAGAAACCAGGAAAACAATACAAAAAATCAATGCAACAAAGAGTTGGTTTTTTGAGAAAATCAACAAGATTGATAAACCTTTATCCAAATTAACGAAAAAGCAGAGACAGAACATGCAAATTAACAAAATCAGAAATGAAATGGGGAACATAACAACAGACACAGAGGAAATCCAGACAATTTTCAGGTCATACTTCGAAAATCTGTATTCCACAAAAATTGAAAATTCAAAGGAAATGGACAAGTTTCTGGATAACTATCACTTACCAAAATTAAATCAAGAACAGACAAACAACTTAAATAGACCTATAACCCGAAATGAAATAGAAGCAGTCATCGAAAGCCTTCCAACGAAAAAAAGTCCAGGGCCAGATGGATTCAGTGCAGAATTCTACCAGACATTCAAGGAAGAACTAATACCACTACTCCTCAAACTGTTCCACAAGATAGAAACAGAAGGTTTATTGCCAATCTCTTTTTATGAGGCCACAATAACTTTGGTACCCAAACCTCACAAAGACACAACTAAGAAAGAAAACTACAGACCAATATCCCTGATGAACATCGATGCAAAAATACTCAATAAAATAATGGCAAACCGAATTCAAAAATACATCAGAGAAATCATCCACCATGATCAAGTAGGCTTCATACCTGGATTGCAGGGATGGTTTAACATACGAAAATCTATCAACGTGATCCACCATATAAACAAACTGAAAAAGAAAAACCATATGATTATCTCCCTAGATGCAGAAAAAGCCTTCGATAAAATTCAACACCCTTTCATGATAAAGGTATTAGAGAGGTCAGGGATAACAGGAACATACCTAAACATAATAAGAGCAATATACAGCAAACCAACTGCCAATATCAAACTGAATGGAGAGAAACTTAAGCCAATTCCTCTAAAATCAGGAACAAGACAAGGCTGTCCTCTCTCTCCATATCTCTTCAATATCGTACTAGAAGTTCTAGCTAATGCTATAAGACAACAAAAGGAGATCAAGGGCATCCAAATTGGAAAGGAAGAAGTCAAACTGTCTCTATTTGCAGATGATATGATAGTTTACATAAGCGACCCAATAAACTCTACCAGGGAACTCCTACAGCTGATAAACACCTTCAGCAAACTAGCAGGATACAAGATAAACTCAAAAAAATCAGTAGCCCTATTTTTTTCAGACGACAAAGAGGCAGAGAAAGAAATCAGAGAAACATCACCCTTTACAATAGCCACAAGCAACATAAAGTATCTTGGTGTAACGCTTACCAAACAAGTAAAAGATCTATATAATAAGAACTTTGTGACTCTAAAGAAAGAAATTAAAGAAGATACCAGAAAATGGAAAGACCTCCCATGCTCTTGGATAGGTAGGATAAACATAGTAAAAATGGCAATCTTACCAAAAGCAATCTACAGATTCAATGCAATCCCCATTAAAATCCCACCACAATTCTTCACCGACCTTGAAAGGATAATAATTAACTTTATATGGAAAAACAAAAGACCCAGGATAGCCAAAACAACCCTATACAATAAAAGAACATCAGGAGGCATCACCATTCCTGACTTTAAGCTCTACTACAGAGCTATAGTTCTGAAAACAGCCTGGTATTGGCATAAAAATAGACAGGTAGACCAATGGAATCGAATTGAAAATCCTGATATTAATCCATGCACCTATGAACACCTGATTTTCGACAAAACAGCTAAAATGATACAATGGGGCAAAGACAGCATCTTCAACAAATGGTGCTGGCACAATTGGATGAGGGTGTGTAGAAGACTGCAGATAGACCCATGTCTGTCGCCATGCACAAAACTCAAGTCCAAATGGATCAAAGAACTCAACATCAATCCAGCCACATTGAACCTCTTAGAAGAGAAAGTAGGAGGTACCCTGGAACAAATTGGTATAGGAGACCGCTTCTTGAACATAACTCCAGGGGCACAGACACTGAAAGAAACAATTAATAAATGGGACCTCTTCAAACTTAGAAGCTTCTGTAAGGCAAAGGACACTGTTGACAAGACCAAACGGCAGCCCACTGACTGGGAAAAGATTTTCACTAATCCTATATCCGACAAAGGGCTGATCTCCAAAATATACAAAGAACTCAAGAAACTAGTCAACAAAACACCAAATAACCCTATTAAAAAATGGGGTACAGAACTGAAGAAAGAATTCTCAATGGAGGAAATCAAAAAGGCTGAAAGACACTTAAGAAAATGCTCCACATCCTTAGCTATCAGGGAAATGCAAATCAAAACAACTTTGAGATACCATCTTACCCCTGCCAGAATGGCTAAAATTAGAAACACCAGTGATGACTTATGTTGGAGAGGATGTGGAGAAAGTGGAACACTCCTCCACTGCTGGTGGGAGTGCAAACTCATACAGCCACTTTGGAGATCAGTATGGCGGTTCCTCAGGAAAATGGGAACTAGTTTACCACAGGACCCGGCAATCCCCCTCTTAGACATATACCCAAAGGATTCACATCAATGCAACAAAGACATCTGTTCAACTGTGTTCATAGCAGCACTATTTGTAATAGCAAGAACCTGGAAGCAACCTAGATGCCCTTCAATTGAAGAATGGTTAATGAAGATGTGGCACATCTACACAATGGAATACTACTCTGCAGAAAAAAATAATGGTATCTTGAAATTCGCAGGCAAGTGGATGGCACTTGAAGAAACCATCCTGAATGAGGTAACCCAGTCACAAAAAGAGGAACACAGTATGTACTCACTCATATATGGATTTTAGACCTAGATCAAATGATCACCAGCCTATAATTCACATCACCAGAGGAACTAGGATACAAGTTGTATTCTAAGAGATTCATATAAAGTCCCTCACAGAACTGGGAAGGGACAAGTCCCCCAGACCTCAGGTATAGTGGGGGAGGACAGCTAATGGAGAGAGAAGTAGGAGAAAATGAGAGGGAGGAGAGGAAGGCATGTGCGACTAGGAGGATTGAGCCTGGTTAGGAATGGAAAATAGGAAAGAGAGAGAGAGACAGAGACAGAGAGAGAGAACATAAAAGAGGGAGCCAATATTGGTTTGAAGATAAAGTTGAACACAAAGAAAGGTCGAAGGAACTACAAGACTGCTCCCAACTAACAATCTCAGCTTCCGTGGAAAGGCTATCATAAATGCCCTTCCCGGAGAGTGAGATCAACAACTAACTTCTCCATGGAGTCCTCAACTAATGCCTGTTGAAAACAGGAGCAAACACCCATACATAAACACTGAGTCAAACTAGAACCCAGAAGCAGATGGAGAGGACAAGACCATGCGGTAGAAGTACATAGAGACAGCTTACCTGAACAAGGAGGAGCTAAGGGCCACTAGACTGATAGCTGGGAAGCCAACAGGGGTCTGACTCGGACTCCCCTGAATATGGGTCTCAGCCAGAAGGTCTGAGCAGTCTGAGAGACCTCAGACAGTGGAGCCAGGATGTATCCCTGGTGCACAAAAGGACTTTGCAAACATATCCCCCATGGAGGGATAACTGCCTTATTCTAGAGATAGGAGAGAAGCCCTAGTCTCTACTTCACAGGACCTGTCAGATCTACATGACCCCAACTGGATGGCATTCCCCTACATATTGTATTGTGGTGGGGGGTTGGGAGGGGAGGGTGTTTAGAGTGCATGGGAGAGGGTAGAGAGGGTAAAAGGGAGGGAAGGAGGGAGGGAGGGCTTGGGGGGAGGGAGGGAGGGAGGGAGAGGGAACTGGGATCGACATGTAAAATAATAATAAAAAAAAAAAAAAAAAAAAACGCTTTGACTCCAAAATTTAAGTTGAAGAACAAGTTACTGGGGAAAAGTATTTCTATTTTTGTTTCCACAGAAAATGAAAAGATGTGGATTCCTTCCAGACTAATGTGGTTTGATCACACCAGACCGCCTGAAACAGAGTACAAGCTGATCCTACATTCCAAACAGCTGGACAAAACAGCCCTACAGACTACAGCTAGGATATCTGAATCTTCTTCGAATCCCCCAAGACAGCGCCCCTTACCAGCAGGAAGTAGTTTGGAAAGAACGACGCCCAAATTCCCAAATATTGTGTATAAATGGTTGTTTTCATTTAATTGGACTTTGTTATATAAAATTAAATAAAAAATACTCTATATGCAAAAAAAAAAAAAAAAAAAAAAAAAAAAAAAGCCACAGATGGAGAAAATTTGTATACTGTACGGTATTATATTGTCTTTGTATTGTTTGACTGCTGAGGAAACAACAACTGTTAAAGGAAATGCTGCTGGATTAATTCAATTTATATATTTTAAAAATGCTTTGACTCCAACATTTAAGTTCAAGGACAAGTTACTGGGGAAAAGGATTTCTATTTTTGTTTCAACAGGAAATAAAAAGCTGTGGATTCCTTCCAGACTAATGTGGTTTGAGCAAGCCAGACCGCCTGAAACAGAGTACCAGGTGATCCTACATTCAAAACAACTGAACAAAGCAGCCTTGCAGACTACAGCCAAGATTTCTACAACTTCTCAGTATCCCCCATGACAGCGCCCCCTGTCAGCAGGAAGTAGTTTGGAAAGAACGACGCCCAAATTCCCAAATATTGTTTATAAATGTTTGTTTTCATTTAAATGGACTTGGTTATAAATGGGTAATGTTCACAGCCAATTCTTTTTAAAGGTAAAAAGGGGATTGTGGTATAGATATGACTACTTTGTTTTGGAATGGATTTTCATTTATTGATTCCTTTGTTTTGGAATAGATTTTCATTTATTGATACAATTTAAGGTCAATTTTGTGATATATATATTTCTCCTCTTGTTTAAGTATTGTTTAGAAATGTAATGTATAATTCAATACAGATTATAGATAGTATCTATGATAGTCAGATATAGTTAAGTTAGTTAAGTTTTCTAGATATACAGAGATGTATTTGAGATGAATAGGCATTCTTCAAACCTTTCAAAGACCTACAGAATATGGCATTTAAAATGGTTTAGGGTTTTCGTGACAGTGAGACATAATTGCTCTTGGCAATACCACCTGCACCAGAAAAGAAGATGGACATTGAAGAAACTCGTTTTGGAGTTTGCTTCCAATATGGCAAGACTAGCCATTTGGACAAGATACTGCTCTTGTCTGGACTGTTTGACTTTGTGATGTATAAACTGGACATGCAGGACCCACAGAAAAGTGATTGCTGATTCAAGATGGACATTGTTACAGAGTTCTGCTTCATGGAAGAGTCTGCCAGACAGTCTGCAGGACACCGAGAAAAGTGACTGACAAACTGCCAAGAAGACAGTTTAAAGTTTCCTGCTTTGCTGAAGAGTCTGCCAGACACACTATGGCCTATGGGCTGAAGATGGAAGATTACAAAAGAACTTCGGGTGACCAGGCAGTGAGTTGTCTCTGTCATTTCTAGAGTTTATATACTATCCTTCTGTGGTCTTTGATGGAGTTGAAGACAAATAGTTATGGTTATAGTTTTCCTTAGTTAGGTTTAAAGATAAGTTACATATAGGACTTTAGATTCACAAATATAGGATAGATGATAGAATAGTTTCTTTTAGTCTTGCTAAATGTTAATGGACTAAATATTGTTAGCTGTGATTCTTATTTGATAACTGATGTGTTATATATTTTGCTATGTTAAGGTTAAAACACTTCTTTTTATTTAAACAGAAAAGAGGAGATGATGGGAGATGCAATTATGTATATATGTTTCTCATACTGGTTAATAATAAAGCACTGTTGGCCAATAGGAAAGGAAGATAGGAGAGACTAGGAGACAAGGAGGAAATAGGAAGTAGGAAAGGGAGCCAAGATGGAGAGTCTGGAGAGAGCTGGACGCCAGCCACCTCCCAGGTAAGAGAAGGCCATGTGAAGATACATAGATCAGCAGAAATGGGTTAATAATTAAAGGCAGAGCTAGCCGATAAGAAACAAGTAACCAGGCCAACAGTATTGTATCAAATACAGAGTCTCTGTGTAGTATTTGGGGCTGGCGGTGTGGCAGCATGACAATACCAGGCGGCGGGCGGAAAAACAGTACACCTTACTAATTCCTTCTTCCTCCAGTTCTTCCCTGTTCCCCCAATGTCCCCCACCCCCAGTCCCCTTCCCTACCCCACTCCCCACTCCACAGGGAGGGTGAGGCTTTTTTTTTTTTTTTTTTTTTTTTTTTTATGTTTCAAGACAGGGTTTCTCTGTGGCTTTGGAGCCAATCCTGGAACTAGCTCTGTAGACCAGGCTGCTCTTGAACTCAAGAGATTCTCCTGCCTATGCCTCCCAAGTGCTGGGATTAAAGGTGTGAACCACCAACGCCCAACTACATCTTGTTTTTCTAAGAAAATAAAGTTTTTAGAAAGCTATTCAGCTGTCTTTTATGTTTCCCTTCTCTTTGGCTTAAATATGTGCATCTGGAATGGCAGGTGAAGTCGCTGTAGAAAGATTGTTTTTTCTACAGAGCCACAGCAGCTATCAACTTCTGGAAAATGTCTCCCTTAACAAGCGAGAACGTAGCTGAACTTTTCTTTTTGGACTTTACTTGCTCCGCCGGTTCCCAAATAATGGCATAAAGACTTTTTTTTTTTTTTTTTTTAATAAAAGCTTGGCAATAGCTTAGGCTTCTTCACAATGAGCTCTTACAACTTAAATTAACCTACTTTCTGCCACGTGGCTTAGTACCTCTCCTCCATACCTAGGTCCAACTTCCTTGGCATCTCCCACTCGCTAAATTCATCCCTGTGTTCCTCTCTCTCCCTGAAAGTCCCACCTCGCCTCTCCTGCTTAGCTAGCTACTAGCCATTCAGGTTTTTATTAAACCAATCACAAGAAGTGGGCTCTAATGCCATGAAGGAATGAATGTGACAGCAAGAGTGAGGAAATGCAGGCAAAGAACAAAAGCTTTCTTCTTCCATGTCTTAAATGGGCTTCCAGCAGAAGGTATGACCCATATTAAAGGTGGGTCTTCTTGGATGCATTCAGGCATTACGCTGGTCTGCCCCTGTCACCTGGCAGAATGCACTCAGGCAGTACTGCGGTCAGCCCAGGGTTCCATGAGTACTAGTCTGCAGGCAGGGGTAAAGGACCCTTTAAAAGTCAGACCCAGTCCACTTACACTCTCTTTTGCTTTCCCTTTTGCCTTCTCTTTTGTCCCCCCAGCTCTACTCTCTCCTGCTTTTGGTTGGCTACCAGCTAACCCTTTTCTTCTCCCCCCTTCTTTTTCTTTCTTTCTTTTTCTTTCTTTCTTTCATATTTTACATATTGATCCCAGTTCCCTCTCTCTCCCTCCCTCTTTCTATCCCTCCTTCTCTTCCTCCCTCCCATGCCCCCCCAACAACCCTCCCATGACATCCCCCTACACACACTCCACAGGGAGGGTGATGTCTTCCAGGAAGGGTCAACAAAATCTATCAAGTCATTTGGAGTAGGGATTAGGCCCTCCCTCCTGCCTCTAGGTTAAGGGAGGATTCCTCCATGGGGGATGTGTTCTCAAAGTCCTTTTGTGCATCCTGGTTCCACTGTCAGAGGTCCCTTAGACTGCCCAGGCCTTCTAACTGAGGCCCATATTCAGGGGGGCCTGAGTCAGTTCCATGCTGGCTTCCCAGCTATCAGTCTGGTGGCCCGTTAGCTCCTCCTTGTTGAGGTCAGCTGTCTCTATGTGTTTCTGTAGCTTCGTCTTGTCCTCCCTCTCTGCATCTGGATTCTAGTTC
Source organism: Phodopus roborovskii (assembly GCF_943737965.1). Taxonomy (NCBI): domain Eukaryota; kingdom Metazoa; phylum Chordata; class Mammalia; order Rodentia; family Cricetidae; genus Phodopus; species Phodopus roborovskii. Next base: position 28,366,805 of record NW_026125281.1, read on the forward strand.
AGCTCAGTGTTTTTAGCTGTCTGCTTCTGTTTCCATCAGCTACTAGATGAGGGCTCTATGATGGTGGGTAATTTAGTCATCAATCTCATTATCAGGGAAGGGCATTTATGGTAGCCTTTCCACTGTTGCTCAAATTGTTGTGGTGAGTCTTGTAGGTCTCTGGACATTTCTCTAGAGTCAGTTTTCTCTTCAAACCTGTAATGGCTCCCTCTTTTATGTTATCTCTCTCTCTCCTCTTTTTTCCTTTCTTCCCCTCTCTCTTCTTCTGCTCCCAGTGCCTCTATGTCTCTTACCTTCCCCCTCACTTCCTTTTATAAATAAACTCCTCATTCAAGCTCTATCTGCCTGGTATGTTATTTCCTCCTGTCTTGGTCACCCTCAACCTGCTATGGAACCTGCTATGCTCTCCCACATGGTTCATTACCTTGGGACCCCACTCACTTGGGACCCTTGCTTGGGACCCCCTCCCTTCTCCAGCTTTTATTCCTATAACTGTAACTAAAGGACAACACTTCTCACGTCAAAAGATGTGGTTTTCCCACTTCAAATCCTTTATGTGATAAAAATCCCTCACAGATATACCCAACTTTTGTTTTAACTTCAACACAGTGGCTGCTACTTAATCTACTCCTATCTTGGCCAGCACTTGCAACTCCATGTCACCAGCCTGCTTGTCTAACAGCAGCCTGACAAGAATTCTGCTCCCATGCATCTGCCCTACTTACGCTCCTAAAGGTGACTTTAACTAAATCTCTATTATTCTAGTTATACATAAGGCATACTCAAGATTCAAAGGATGGGGTAAACCCTGCAAGCTCAGAGAGGCTGAGTAGCAACTACCTAACCTTTTCTTCTTGTTGGCATTCACAGAGGACCCATGCTTCCACTTCCCAAACCAGAAAAGGCTATACTACCCCCAACCCCACTCTACTATTTCCATGTCTCTCTTTTTCTCCCTAATGCCCTCTGAGGCTGTATGATTACTTTCTGTCAATTAGTTGCTAAGGCAGCCTCCTGCCCATGGTTAATTATATTTAATGCATGTAAATGCAAACTTGGGGTTCACAGTGTGATCAAATGTCCCCCAACATTTTCCCCTTTTGTTTAAAACTATATACAAGAGAAATAACTACCACTTATTGTCTAAATAGAAATGAAAATGTTTTACTTCAGCACAATAGAACTGTACGTATTAACAACAATAATCAAGTATTACATTCACCATGACCTGACCATTTTTATTTGACAATTCAGAGAAATCTCTCTTATCTATCCTGTCTTTGTAAGTCCAAATTTTTGTATCTAGTTCACTTGTATTACCAACCCAAAACTATCTTCTTGGACCTCAAAACATTTTCTTAGAAAAACAATTTTAGTTTTTATGTCTCTCAACCTTGTATATACTTTATACTTCTTCTGTGAGTTTCTTTTGGGGATTTGGTAACAATAAATACTATAACAATAATGATCTAGTCTTCACCTCCATGAAAGACCTGAGAAAGATATAATATTACCTGAGTAAACAGGACATGGAAGGCAAGTAAATTCCAAAACTATAGAAATAGCAGAATCACCTGGCTCCCTGGACAGTCACCCAAGGTTCCCCTGCACAGTTGCAGCATCCATGTTAAGCCTACAGGCCTAGAATATCTGGCAGACTTTTCTCTGAAGCAGGAATTTTGAAGGACTTCCCAGCCTTGTCTTGGCAAAGTTCAGCAGTCACCTTCTTTGTGTCCTACTGTCCGGTTTGGACAGGGTACAATTTGTCAGTAGTCAAAGCAAGGGAAGATTCTTGCCCAGTGGTTAATTTGCCAGAAATAAAAGCAAACTCCATATAGAGGTTCTTTGATGCCCATCATCTTCTCTGAGCTACATTGGTACTGCCAAGAAGAGATGCATCTCATGAAAAGTCTTATGTTACTAAAACATCTTAAGGCCATATTCTGTAGAGCTCTGTCATATTTGAAGATGATGTATAAATATGTTTTATTGTACAGATGATTAACTACTAAACCGTGTTTCTTAATTATCTTAAACAGTTTTTAATTATAGCTTTCAAGGACTAGAACTTACAGTTTTTATGAACTGCATAAATACAATACCTTTACAAAAATAGAAACACACACGCATGCACGCACACACACACACACACCACAATGTTATAACAAAAATAACCTTAAATTTGTATCAATATACAAAAATCCATGGTGATATTAATATTTGATACTAGTAGTTGTTTCTGAGTTTAAAAGTATAGTCAATAATAGTATACCCCATTATCCTATCATTCCTATTTCCACACTAATATTTTTTCAGAAAAAGATCCTGCTGGAATCAGGATCCATCGACTTTGGGTGTGCAGGCTGTAGCAGGAGCAGCACCTGACTATTCCAAACTCTGGGGACTTGTTGTATCCATGCTGCAGCAGGCATTTGCACCTAGTACCCAGTAGCATACAGGCTGCTCAACCGCTTGGCTACAGAGCAGGCCTTCTTAAAGGGGCCTCATCTCTATACACCATAAATACAGGACCAGCTAGAGAGAAGGCAGTTACTAATAAGCAGTGTCGAGCCCTGTGTCCAGATCTTTTCTTCTTCACCTTTCTCAGGCCCAGTATGGGTATATGTGACCCCACATTGGTTACCAATAGTAGTGGGACTTTGTTGTCAGACTTTCTTTGGATCACCTGCTCCTAAATATGAAGAAGAACAGAGAGGCTTAAGATTTATGTTAATAACAACTAACTTATGCACCATCGTGGAGCCCTCATCTAGTAGCTGATGGAAACAGAAGCAGACACCCACAAATAAATACTGAGCCGAACTAGAATAAGATTCAGAGAGAGAGAACAAGACAAGGCTACAGAAACACATAGAGACAGCTGACCTCAACAAGGAGGAGCTAATGGGCCCCCCCCAGACTGATAGCTGGGAAACTAGCATGAAACTGACTCAGATCCCCTGTACATGGGTCTCAGTTAGAAGGCCTGAGCAGTCTAAGGGACCTCTGACAGTGGAACCAGGATGTATCCCTGGTGCACAAAAGGACTTTGGGAGCACATTCTCCATGGAGGGATCCTCCCTTAACCTAGAGGCAGGAGGGAGGGCCTAATCCCTACTCCAAATGACTTGACAGATTTAGATGACCCCTCCTGGAGGGCATCACCCTACATGTGGAGTGGGGGTTGGGGGTGGGTGGGAGGGGAGGGTGCTCCGGGGGCATGAAAGGGTGAGAGAGAGGGATAGAGGGAGGGATAGAGGGAGGGATAGAGGGAGGGATAGAGGGAGGAATTTTTATTTTACATATATATATATATATATATATATATATATATATATATGGTGCTGCTCCACATTAGTACAATCTCATATATATATATATATATATATATATATATATATATATATATGTAAATAAAATAAAAAAAAATCAAGTGGTAGTAGTTTTCCTATCCCAATCCTTCCTGGTATTCACTACATGATTCATGATCAGTGTGGTTGTGCTGGTTACTCTTCTCATTGCTACGAGAAAATACCTGATAAAAGAGCAACTAAGGAAAGGTTTGAAGATATATTCCTTCATGGATGACAAGGCATAGTAATGGTTGGATAACATGGCTAGTCACATTGTATCCAAAACAAGGAGTCACCTGACTGATGTATATATATAATTGTTCTTTATCAATAAAATTCCAGAGAAGCAATCAGTGACCTCTTATCTCTTCCATTCCTCCATCCACAAGGCTTGGATCCTCTATAAGCCCTGCCTTACTACTTCCTGTCTCTCTATCTGTACTCAGTTCTCTAAACTTCTATGGGTTAATAATTAAGTCAGAGCTAGCCAACAAGAAGCCCTAGACATCAGCCAACAGTTTATAAATTATTATGTCTCAGTGTGCTTATTTGGGGCTAAGCTGCTGTGTGACCAGGCTGGAAAGAAACTCAAGCTACACTGTACCTTGATTTGCTTTTGTTCTCTCTCTAACACAACGTACCATGTACATTCATCTCAAGTGGTAAGAATTAACTGAATCCAAATGTGAATGCAAATATTCAGAATAAATAAGATTGTTCATTTACTAAACAGATCCACCAAACTTTTCCTAAATGTAAACAGCCATAGACTTACTCCTCATTAATACAACTTGCAAGAAACTCTGAACAAACACTTAAATATATAAAAACGGAACCAATGAAGATTTATGCATGCGAAAGTATATCAGCTCTTACGTATGTTACAGTAATTGAGTGTTTTCTGATCTGTGTCAATACAGTATGTTTTTAGAATATACTGAGCTTCAGAGTAGGCAAAGGGTGTGTTGAATTTACTTTTCTTAATCATGTATTTTGATGGTGATGTAATGGTCTAAATTATTTATTGTTTTCTAAATTACTAAAATCAACCATGTTATGTAAGTGTGTAATAAAGAAGAAAAATGATGCTTTTGGTGCTGCTCCACATTAGTACAATTAGTTTCTTTTACTTAGGGCACCATGACCCAGGCTTTCTGATTTTGAGAGGCAATGAATACCCTGTGGTTGAAAAACCCTGGGAAGAACATGGCAAATGTGGGATACCTCTCTATGAGCTGTATCAGCTGTTTGTCAGGAAAGATTTCAAAACAATAATGTATATGTTAGTATCAATACACATAATATAAAATCTATGCAGTCTAGTTGCCCACCAGAACTACATGGTACAACATCAATCCTAAAGGCTGAGGACACCACATACTTGAGACAGAATGGTTCTATTTTGTGCCAAGTTGACATAAAACTACCCAGCATGATATAAGAGAAGTGCTATATAACACTGCCTTGTGGATGTGTCATGATTACAATCATGAACATATGTCATCTATAGATAAATACAAAAGACTCATGCATGTACACAACACTCAAACATATACACATGCATGCATACATGCACACATACATACTGACCCCACACTCATAAAGTTGTGATAGTAGGAGTGGTTCTGACGGGCAAAAGAGTATTGGTATGGAAGACAATACAACAGAGTACTGATGAATGAAAGCCACCATTCTCTCTCTCTCTTTCTCTCTCTCTCTCTCTTTCTCTCTCTCTGTGTATGTGTGTGTGATGGTCAAAAATAAAATAATAATTTTAAAAACTATAAGCCCAAATATGAGTTGTTTTGTCTGGTATTTGTCACAGTGATGAAAGAGTGAATAACATATCATGCAGAGAATTCTGTATAATTTCATAAATACTTTCCTATTATGAGGTGCAAATACAAAATTTCTAACCTTACAGTGGATCAAATAAAAGGCTTCTCTGCATGCATATGAATGCAATGAATGAAAATAGACAGACAATGATTTATCTGTTCCTTAATTTACTGACTTCTCAAAGCTATCGGTACATTCTGCCATGTGAGAAATTTATTTTATCTGTTTATATTTTGCTTAGAATCCAATTCTACTTAGAATAGCCCTTGAGGCTTCTGTTTAATGTCTCATTTCTGAGCTTATAGTACATCTCCAAATCCTTTCTACTTTTACACTGAATTACTTTACTTTTTCTATTGAGAGACTTTAGCATTTCTATGCAGAATGTGATTAAGTTTAGGTCTATGTATACTTCTATGTGGGATCAGTTATGTGTAGGGTGCACCTAAACTATTGTTAAGTTGAAGCATACACATGAGTGCTTAGCTATTCAAGCTTCAAATGATGCTTTGAATTAGACTTTAATTAATGCTTTTAATTGATTTACAATGGTATTTTGAATGCCTGGTAAAAAGTTGTTGCTTAGTCATAGAATTTGTATTTCTGAAAGCAGAAATATGTAGAAGAAAGGAAAGAAGGAAGGAAGGAAGGAAGGAAGGAAGGAAGGAAGGGAGGAAGGAAGGAAGGAAGGAGGGAAGGAAGAAAAAGAAGCTGATGAAGTCAGGGAAATATACATAATAATGACTTGGGAAGGTAAAGAAAATGTAAAGTTGCTAAGTAACTTTCTAAGTGTCTAGTAAAATATTAACATAAACTTTAAAAGTATGCTCTCATTTTAGTTTTCAGGGGGAAGCTCCCAACTAATCACCTTTGTGGCTGAAAAGGCGTAAATGAGGAATCTAACATTCAGTGGAAATTCATGAGTGCTAACAAATTTCTGTAAGATTAAGCATCACTCATGATGTGAAAACAGGACTATCCTAAGCCTGACCCCTACCTAGTATTAACAGCAAGTAAGTGTGGATTCTGGCAGTTTTTCTTTTTTAAGTTAGGAGGTATAGATAGCAATCATTTTCCTTAATAAAATAATTTGTCCCTATTAAGTTAAGCACTGCACATAGGAGCACAGACCCAGAGATCTGTTCATCCCTTCATTAGGCTCATGGGACATCTGAGTCCATGCTTAGAAATGTACAATTATTCTGAATCAGCTAACAAAGGCCCACTTAAGACCCTCTCTATAGGCCTTAGCCCTGACCTGTGGCCAGATTTTTCATCTTCTGACCTTGTCATTGCTACCCTTTGAGAGTAACTATAACTGGATGTTTTTGTGCTCTGACGTTGGTATCCAGACTCAAGTTATACAAGGGGCCAGAGAAACTCTCTGTGCTTTGTTATTGCGATCTGAGTTTAGAGATGTCTGAATTGGCTCCAATCAACTGAAGCTATCTCTCAAGTAATCCCCACCCACATATAAGATATTTTTAAATATAGCTTCTTACAATGCCAGCAACTACCACTTTGGCCTGGTCTTACAGCAGAAGTGTTATGTGCTTTTCTCAAATGCATACATGAGGATGTTATCAGCTTTTTTCCTGTGAATCAATACAGTCTGAATGCTTTGATCTCCTATGCACTTACATACCACCCTTGTGTCTTTTGTTATTGTTTATGTTCTGTTGTTTGTTGGGATATTTGACTTTTTATTACTTATGTGATGTATACTCTTTGGCAGGATTAAAGAAACAGTATACATGGCATAAGTAATATACCCCAGCTCTTACCTTTTATTTTATTCAACTGGCTCATTCCAATGTGTGTTCCAAATATAAGGTCTATTAACTTAGTTATTTTATAGTTCATTCAGTTGTAATTTGATATCGCCCTCATATAATTTTGATTTCCGCTTTTACATCTACTGCTTCTAACTGACCCAGTTAATAACAGTACAAATAACAACCCTGTTAGTTACATAAGCAGAGTCTGCAACAGTTTCCAAGCTGAATAAATGGGATGGTGATGTCAGTTCCCATTCATCAGCCCAGGGAGATTAGTGATTCATTTCATGGAGTATAGTGAATTGATTAGTCATTTAAATAACCACCTTTGTTCACCACAAATCAAGGTCTCACATATGAAGGCAATGGAAGATTCTCCTGTTCCTGCTATATATGGAGTAAAAGCTGATGCAGACTCTAGGGTGCTAGATGCCAAACCTTCATAACCCCCAAGGAAAACAAGACTCTCATAGACAACTTAGGTTTCCTATAGTAAACACAATATTTTGATTCATAGTAATGTCATGGTAAATTGAGTGTGAGTTATCTGATATCAAATAAAAATAGCTTGGAGTTGCTTTTCATGCTACTAGAAGAAAGAAGCAATCAACTGTCTTACCAAGCTGTGAACACTACATGCTAAAGTAATGACTAACCTGACATGATATGCCCATTGGTGAAATACTGGGACAAACATTATGAGTAACAAACATCCTCCACTTTTTGATTGACTTTTAATCAAATTTCACACAATAGAACCCATGCTTGGTAATATTAACAGGGCAAACAATCTTTGAGAAGGCCATGAGACCTAGGAAAGAAGCCCATACTATTATTCTTTTGAATGGACATAGTAACAAACTATCCCAAAGTTCTCATTTTATATTCATAGATTAATGCAACTCCTAACCTTCATCAGAAAAGCTTTTTTTTTTTTTATAGTAGATGAGAATAAAGAGACTGCTCAACACACAGAAAATAAGATAATAGGGAATGTTAAGCTCTAAAATGAACAACTATATAATACTACTCTCTAAAGCTTAGGGATCATTGAAGAAAAGACATAAATATTGTAGAAACAAACTATGTGTGGCTGGTGAGGGCATGGACTGTATAAGAGAACCTATTGTCACTTTCCAAATCAGTGTACTTCCCAACTACAATTTAAATATGTATCCCTATATCTAAGATAAATGTAGCTGCCACCCCTTGTCACAGATGTTTCTTTTTGTATATGATAGAGACCTCACAGAAATCCACACCTGGTACATCTATATCACAATTACTATACTGAAAGTTAAAGGCTCATTTCAGAAGAGGAGACAGAGAGATTTTATGACCCAGAAGACTAGAATGTCTGTTATGAGACAATATTTTCTATATATGATAGGGAAAGGCACTCAAAAATATTAACAAGTGGTTGCCTAAATAAAACCTGAGTACTGACAACACAAGTTGCGGAAAGTTCATGAAACCCACATCTAAATGAAGAGCTACAGAAAATCCATTGCTTCTGAAAGAGGGAGAAATAGGTCTTCTCTAGGTTATACAATCCCAAATGGTCAGCTGTAAACATACATACATACATACATACATACATACATACATACATACATACACACAACGAGTTCAACAAGTTGTATTATGTAAAGCAAAAATAAAGGTAAAGTCATGGATTTGAGGAGTAAGAGGGACACAGGAGGCATTGGAAGGGGATAAAGATGGAATAGAAATGATCCAAATATAGTACCTAATTATGTAATTCTCAAAAATATAACAGCAAACAAAAAGTTAAGGTTGCTTAAGGAACATGTTCTGTTCACAAAGAAATAAGTTTTGGGTCCAGGTATACTGTGTGTTGCTTTCTTTTGCTTGGGAATTTAAAAAATCCTCATTTTTGTCCATTTTCCTGTCACTGTATGTTTGCTTTGTACCAAGTCTTTCCTCTCTGTCTGGCATTCTCTAGTCAATAGTTTAGTTGGATGGTCAGCTTTCTGTCTGAAATTCATGGGGAATTCTTCCCCATTAATCTAATATTGTCACATATCCTTCAAAGATAGGAACATATTCCAGTAAAACACATTCTTATGTGATTTTATAGTTTTGTACTGTGACTTCACTATGGCTACACAAAAAGACCTAAGGGTCTCTTTTCTACATGTTTCTCATCCTATATGATACATCATTAGAACATTCAACTGTCTTTAGGGGTCATGTGAAAATTTACTGTTTGAGTCCTGTCACAGACTGCATCACAATTTCACATTATATGTTTGGACATTCAGTCAACTCCTTTGTCAAAAATTAGGTGTTCATAGGTGTGTGGGTACCAACCAGGGTCTTCAGTTATATTTCATTGGTTCATCTGTCTGTTTTTATGCCAATACCAACCTGTTTTCATTACTATATCTCTATAATAGAGCTTGAAGTTAGGGATGGTGATGTCCCCAAATGATACTTTTTTGTACAGGATTCTTACAGAATGATATGAAGTCTATTGTTAACCAAAACATCACTGCCAGCACACATTATTGTATTACTTGTCTACATTTTACACAGTGCAACCCACATGTAAATATCTCTTCCATATGTCTTCATGCTTCATGCTTCAGGGCACTATTTATCCAGGAAGGTGATCCAGATATATCTGCATATAGAAACATTTTAATATAGGATAGTAGAGGCAGAAAAAGGAGTTAATAATAGATGAACTAACATTACATAGCATTATTTTGACCATTATTTTAACCTTTTCTTAAAAATCTTATCAAGACCTTTTCTAAAATGTTCAGAAGGTTCCCACTCTTTGTTTGCATGTACTACTGTCCAGAGTTGACAACAATGAAAAGTTTCACCCCTTATCTGCTGTTTTCTTGATTTATTGGCCTATAAATGACTTTTCATTGTTTGATTCTATTATCCAGCTTTTTGACATGTTCTCTCCATCTCTCTCTCTCTGTCTCTCCTTGATAGTTTTTTTTCTAGTTCCAGGGATTTCATGATTCCTTTATCTACAGCTAGTATGGCCAGGGCAGAAGGTCTTGGCAGTGCTCTGTGACCACTTAGTCATTTCATCTGCTCTTTGCTAGGTACAACTGATAAATGAAAGATATGAATAGGCAGTGTTTAGTAATACAGTTAAGCTTAGTGTTTATTAATTCTTCTTCTGCTTCAAATATTGCCATGATTTTTGGAAATGTTATTTTTAGCATTTTGTATAAGAATGGGATGGATATTTAAAATATCTTACCCTATGTACTTGTTAGCTTTTTATCAACTTTACATGAAGTTGGGTCATTTAGAAAGAAGAAACCTTAACTGAGAAAATACTAATTTCAGCTTGGCCTGTAGTTAAGCTTGTGAAGTAGTTTTTATTACTGACTGATGCAAAAGACTAATTTGGGTAGTATGATACCTGAGAAACTGGTCCTCGGTTATGTAAGAGAGCTGGCTGAGCAAGCCAGTGAGCCTCATACCTCCATAGCCTCTAGTGTAGTTCATGACTCTAGCTCTTTCTCTGACTTTCCTCAAGGATTTATTTTGATTATAACATATACTAAATCCTCTCCTCTCCAAAGTTGCTTTTGATCATGGTCTTTATCACAGCCACAGAAATTTAACTAGAGTCCTCTGAGGATAGGATTTTGTTAGATACTAAAATAATGTTTTTTAATCAAGTTATTAATGGTTGTAACTTTGGAACACACTGAAATCTAATAAATATAGAACAAAATCAAAGGAGAAAAATTCTGTCATTGAGTCAGGCTCCCTACAAAAGATAGATAAAATCAAAAGACATAAAAGTCTTCACTGTCTAAACCTCATTTGGAAATAATGGCCACTGCAGTTACAAGTCAAACTGAGGTCACCCTGGAGCAAAACGGCCAAAGAGCTCAAGATGACCACTGTCATTTTAAAAGGACTACCGTGTGAAAGGGGGCACACAGGCAGAACACTATGTGGGGTAAAAGCAGGGTTTAATGTAAGAGAATTTCAAACACAAGATAGCTAGACCTCTCAGGGTACTACTATCAGAAACCAGAAAAAAAGCAAGAAAGATTTTGGTTTCAGAAAAAGCATGACACTGCTCACTCTCACACCCCCCACCTCCCTACCCAATCCCCCAGCTGCCATCTCCCTGCTCCTCATCCCACCATCAATCAGTGTACTCAGTTCTTGGGTTCTTCTAAATACAGAGGTATCTGGTATCTTCTTAAGTGATTAAACAAACAAACAAAAGCCATTTTTAACCAACTGACTATCATGAATATTTGACAATGGCCTTCCATATCAATATTCACCTTCAGCTTAGCAAGACTGCTGACTTTGTCTTAACTAGTTTTCTATTGCTGTGATAAAACGCTATGACCAAAGGCAGCTTGAGAAGGAAAGGGTTTATTTCGATTACACATCACAGTTTATCATCCGATGAAGTCAGGGCAGGTATCTGGAGGCAGGAACTGAAGCAGAAGCCAGACAGAAGTTCTGCTTACTGTCTTGATCCTTCTGTCTTGCTCAATTGATGGGAGACGTCATTCTGTAAATCCGTTTCTCATATTGGTTAATGAATAAAGTATTGTCGGCCAACAGGAAAGCAAGATAGGCAGAGAAAGGAGGAGAGACGTAGTAGTAAGGAGGAGTCAGCATGTAGAGGCAGGAGAGAACAGAGGTCAGGGCCCACTCTCTAGTAGATGAGACCATGTGGAAGTACTTAGATTATTAGAAATGGGTTAATAATTAAGACAGAGCCAGCCGATAAGAAACTAGTACCTGGCCAACAGTATCATATCCAATACAGTGTCTCTGTGTGTTAATTAGGGCTGGCAACACGGTGGGTCCGGGCCGGCAGGAAAACCTATCACAACACTCAATCTGTTTTCTCATTTCTTTATTTGTTAGTTCTTTTTTCATATATTTCATACCAACTACAGTTTCCTCTCCTTCTTCTCCTCCCAGTCCCCTAACATCTCCCCGTCTTCCCCAGATCCAGCCCTCTTCCGTTTCCCTTCAGAAAAGAGCAGGACTCTCTGGGAAATCATACAAACACAGTGTAACAAGTTTCGATAAGACTATGCACATAACTCTTATCAGGGTTGGACAAGGAAACCTAGTAGGCAGGAAAGTGTCCTAAAAGCATACAAAAGAGTAGGAGACAGTTCCAGACCTCACTGTTGGGAATACAAAAGAACACGGAGTTATACAACCATAATATACATGCAGAGGACCTACATCAGACCCAAGCCGGCTCCGTGATTGCTGTGCTAGTCTCTTTGAGCCTCTGTGAACACTAGTTAGTTGATTCTGTGGGCTGTGTTCCTGAGATATCCTTGCCCTCTTTGGCTCCTATTATCCTTTCTCCCATTCTTCCTCCAGATTCTCCAAACTCAAACTAATATTTGGCTGCTCCAAAGCCCACTTTCTTATATAACCTAGGACTGACCACCTCTCCAGTGATAGTGCCACCCAAAGTGTGCTGGAACACTGTGACATCAGTCATGAATTAAGAAAGTGCCCTACAACCTTGCCCACAGCCCAGTCCGATAGGAGCATTTTCTTAATTGAGCTTTCTTCTCCTCAAACAACTCTAGCTTGTGTTAAGTTAACAAAACACTGCTGGTCAGGGCACTCTTCATTCTGAGAGTTAATATTTCAGATAAAGGAGGGTAAATGATCACAAGTTGACACGTCGGGCAGATTCGCTTCACGTTTTTAACCTCTAATTTTTAAAAATTAAACTAATTCAAGTAGATCTGATTTATATAAGGATGAAGATGAAGAGAGGAGGAGGAAATAAGGAGAAGAGGAGAAAAATGAGGAGATGGGGAGGAGGTGTATCTGAGAAATTACTACCCAGTTGACACAGAATGTTGAGCCTCCTGTCTGGAATCCAGTGGTTCCTACATATAGTTTGATGCTAATAATGAAAGATTAGTTAAGATGTTTTATAGCTAGAGGAAGCAGAGGTGAAAATTCCTCACAATAAACTCCCATTAGGGCCTCAGCATTTATTATTATTATTATTATTATTATTTCAACTTTGAAGCTAAGTCTCTTGGGAAATATTAGGAGTTGTTTAGACAGCATTTCTGTGTTCCCTATGTGGGAATTATTATAAAATGTCCAACTCCCTTTACTTGCAGCCCACATATGCTTGGTAAACAACCATGGATGCTTTCTTGGAATAGAAGCATTAACCTGGATTCTAAAGTAAGTAAATTATTTTCATGAAGAAAAATGTTATTCCTACAAAATGAAATAGGAAGCGCAGTGAAAGTATAGGAAATATATACGTTTATGATGTAAAAAGCATTTTTAGGTTATAAAATTAAAGATAAATTATTTCCAGGGTGAGACTTTCTCTTACAACCATATGGACTTCAGAATATATATATATATATATATATATATATATATATATATATATATATTAGTTTTTTTATTATTGAATGTTATCATTCTCATAATTCATCTGTGTATTATAGCACATAGCTTGAATTAACAATATAAGTTATCAAGGAACTAAAAATAAGCTGGTCCTATTCTCAGTGGGAAAGCCATGGCATAAGGTGTTCAGAACCCTGGGTTCAATACTCAGCCTGTCCTATTCCTGAAAGAAGACTAAATACATTGTAGTTGTGTTAACAAGGTTTTCCTTGTTAGAACAGTTGGAGATGGTCAGCTCACAAAGAGAAGATTCATATTGGGCAAGAATGTTGGAGATTTCAGAGATTAATGATTGGCCGCATTGTTTGGGTCACATGAAAAGACACTATATTATGTCAGAAAGGGCATAAGAGAACAAAGCTACTCATCTTATAACCAGAAACTAATATGCAAACTGGGCCTGTGGTCCCATGATCCCTTTAAGGACATACTGCTTCACTGTTTCGGCACTCCCAGACAGCACCAGGCTGTAACCATGTTTTAGTGCATAAATCCTTGCGAACATTCTAGATCCAAATATAGCAAAGTCTTCTATGATGGGTACAGGTGGTTTTTCCATTAACATGTGTACTGATAGCTACTTGGCACCATTGTACCTTGATTTTGAACTCTGAATTTTAGAAAGAATACATTTTTTAACTTTAAAAACAAATATCCCATTCTAAAACAAGGTATTTTTTAATCTAATATGGAAGTATTAGTGATTAAAATTTTTCCATTTGATACCATTTACATATTATATTATATGTTATATTAGTTATGTGGCTCTAAATTCCCTAAACTCTTAACCAATCTTTCACACATATATAGGCAAATTCTACCAGGATCAGTGTCTCACAGTCTGTGAATTTTGACCCCTTTATGGATGAATGACCCTTTACAAGAGTCACCAAAGACTATTGGAAAACACAGATGTTTACATTATTGTTCATAACACTAACAAAATTACAGCTTTGAAGCAACAGTGAAAATAATTTTGTGACTGGGGGGGGGTCACTGCAAAATGAGGAAATGTATTAAAGGGTCGCAGTTTTAGGAAAGTTGAAAATTGCTTAGCTAGATGGACTATTCATTGTCAGGGTTACTTTATTTTGTAATGTGGGTGTCTGAGTGTGTGTGTGTGTGTGTGTGTGTGTGTGTGTGTGTTCACACAACCATGGAGTCCAGAAGAAGACAGCAAACATCAGATCTACTGGAGGTGCAGTTACAGATAATTGTGAGTTTCCTGATGTGTCTACTGGGGATGGAAGTTAATCCCCTGGAAAAGTAGCAAGTGCTCTTAACCATTGAGCTATCTTTCCAGCTGTCAGGGTTAGCTTTCTGTTTGAGATCCATCTCATATGAACAGAGCTTCAAGGTCTGGTTCCTATAAGTGTACCTCAGACTTCTTTCTGTCTTTTTTATACAGTGTTTTATTGACACTTAAAAATGTCTTCCATGTACGTAAAATGAATTCAGATCCTATTTGCTCCCATTTGTCCCCCACTACTCATCTCCCCTCCTAATTTTGTGTACTCTTTTTTTTTATTACTAACATTTTTGTTTTAAACCCCAGAGTCCAGTATGTTCCGCCCATAAACTGATGGGGGCAGAGTCATCCGAAGGAGAATGGTGACTTACTAGATGCCACGCCATTAAACAAAAAATTAGTTTCCCTCCCCCAAAAAGCCATCAGTTGTCAATAATATCTAGCTTGTTAGGATGCAGGGGCTGAATACAATACCTTTATCCCTCCATGCTGAAACATTGTCCAGCTTGACCTTGCACAGTTTTGTGCAGGCAACTGTATTTGTTCTAAGGGCTTAAGTGAAGGAGTTTGCCACATCCTAAAGACACTATTTTGCTCTGGTCTTCCCTGACTTCCGGTTCTTACAGTCTTTCTACTTCCTCTTCTGCAGTGGTCCCTGAGCACTGGAGGAATGGTTGTGATAGAGCTGTTACTATGTCACTGAGAACTCACAGACACTTCTATATTTTGACTAGTTGTGAGTTTCTGCTTTAACTGTCAGCCTCTGCACAATGAAACTTGCATGATAAGGTCTGAGAGCTTCATTAATCTGTGGGAAGAGAGATAAAGATTCAGAGGGAAGTCCATACTATTCAGTCAGAAGTAATAGTAGGTTCATTCCTAGGGCTTATGAGCTCTACAACCATGTGCCCTTGGTTTTATTACACTATCAAACAAGCATTTCCCCTGGAATATACCTTGAATCATAACATCTGCATCACTAGTGCAAGCATTGGTTTGCATTGGTGACATGCTTCTTCAGTCACTAGAAATACGGAAATTATTTGATCATTTTTGAAAGACTATCAGAAACATGATACATGATACTTGAAGAAAGGGTGATTCAAGTTTTCACAAGATTTGGTGATGTATAGTGAAAATGATGTATTTCTAAAATGTTGCTTTTCATTTGTATACTGGCAAGAAATCAGTATAACAACTCTAGGTCATACTAAGGACCTACAGAAATTATAAGAACAATTTTAATGAACATACACAATATAATTTGAAGCATGGAAATAACTTTGGTTAAATGATGTTCTGCACTAAATGATAGACATCACTTCTTTTGTATACAATGATTTTATGACCTGTGTTGATCTGGTTGACCTAACTGCCTACACAGCACCCAAAAGAAGACTGGGTAGTATGATTTATCAATATAGATCTAGTCAATGAGCTGAGCAGGGAAAGGGGGACCCTCTCTTTTCTAATCTCAGCATCTTCCTGTTATTTAATGCTTCCTGTTCATTAATGCTAGCCTGGAAAATCATTATGGAAGATGTTTTTTTTTGGTCAAATGTGTTCTGACAATAATGAATAAACCCAATAGTCACTTCTGACACTTCTCTACAAGCATCAAATTATTATAAGCAATGTGAAGTTTTGCAGCAACCAAGTCCACAAAATTTTAATTCATTGTGTCTATGATTAAAGAATAATTTATAAAATGAATATTTGTAAATATCCCTTGGAAATCTTCAAACACCAGATTTTGTAGAAATTAGACTTAGTTATATAATCATGTTCATGTTCCTCTTACTCTTTCAAACATTTTATGTATTATTATTTTGTATGTGTGCATGGTATGTCTGTGTGTACATGAATTCCTGGATTATGTCTGAAAATTATGAAGTTGGTTCTCTACTTTTAAAGTTTCAAGGGTTTCCTAGGACTGAACTCAGGTTTTCAGGATTCTGCAACAAGCACATTTATTTACTGAGATAGCTTGATAGCCCTCATATTCTTGATATTTAGCCTGTTGAATTGTTGCTAACAGTTATTTAACATTCATAGATTTATTTTAGCCCAGATTCCAAACTGCATGCTGGTGTAAGTATGATTTATAACTAGTAATTGCATTGGCATTGATCCAAAGAATTCTATTAGATATTATATTCTACTAATCACACATATTTTTTAAAGAAAGCAGATGTTTGTATAAACAAGTGAAGCAGCAAATTCTCAGGATCTTCCTGAGAATGGAATGAAAATATTAGGTAACCAGTGATCAGTACCACAAATAGCTGTTTCTTTGCTAGACCAGTTGGCAGAGCTAGTATACCACTCAGAGTTGCACTAGAATGCAGAGGTCAAGGACAGAAGGAGATGAGAGGTATCATCTTTACAATTGGTCATTATAACCACAACAAAAGCCTTCTGATCTCAGAATGTCAGTCACACTGACAGGCTGAAATTTCAGAAGAGTATTGTAGGGTAGGTATGTGTGTGTGTGTGTGTGTGTGTGTGTCTGTGTGTGTGTGTGTGTGTGTGTGTGTTAAAGACTAAATTTAACAATTAGTTTTTCACCATTGTCTATTAACTACATATAATAGTGGTGTTCAGTGTGATATTTCCACACATGCAACCACCATGCACTGATCTTTATTTCCCATCTTTATTCCCCTCCCCCAATGCCTATCCTTCTCACTCTATCACTACTAATCATTATTGTATATTCAAGTAGATTTTTTTTCTTAAACTCTATATATGAGAGAGAATAGATAACATTTTGTTTCAATGTCTGGTTTATTTCCCTCAACATAATGTCTGATAATACAGTTCATTTAAATGTGACAAGTATGGTTTCATCATTACTAACAGCTGAGTAACACATTATTTTCCATGCATACCACATTTTTATTCACTAATCAGTTGATCAGCACTGACTCTGTGTTTTTTGCCATTGTGAATAGTATTTTAATAAGCATGGGCACATAGGTGACATTTGTATGCTCATTCCATTTGCTATGTATATATACCTTGCAATAGTGTTTCAGAATTATATGGTAATTTTACTTTTAGTTATTTTGTGGGGAAGGCACCTCTATATTTTTCTCCATAATGGCAATCTTAACACACATTTTCACCTATAATATATGGCATTATTAAATATTGTACACATCATCCGCTGTATAGTATAAAATGCTATTTTTCTCAGTCTTCACAAATATTAGTAATTTTCTGAGTTTTGATAATAGCCATTTTAACTAGGATGAGATACAATCCCACAGTACTATTCAATGACCCCATTTACTAACTTTAACCCTTGTCTGCTCTCTGACGTGTTGTTAAATTGATCTAACTAAAGTACAAATAAAATACAAATAAAAATATGATCCAAGTTATTTTTAATAAAATAAGATATATTTAGTAAAAAATAATTTATTATTTTGGGCTGAAAATTTGTTCTTTGCTGAACTGGTATAATTTTCAAACTAAATTATTTATTCCTCCTGAACATATTCCAAGCTTCCCCAAATATTTATGCTTGCTGACATTACTTCTGCAACAGAAGAATTCACTGTCCCTCATGCAGCACATCAAGTCCATTTAAAAGCCTGCTTCTATGATCCCTCCTTACATGTTCATACAGAGAGGAGATGCTTACCCTCCTTTTTCTTCCTGTAATTTTTTTTTTTTTTACTGTATTTCTTTTGTGGCATTTACTATCTCAAATTCAATGCTGATTTTCATTCTTTGTCCACTTAATAACTCACTTACAAAAATTAACTGAAAAGGACTAGTTGGTGACCATTGTCTTCTTTTTCCCTTGAAACTAGTTTGGTAGTTTACACCTATATGGGTTCAGGGAAAAGATTTCAGTGTATTAAAAAATACTGAAAGCTAGCTTTTTAAACCTGTGTTTCCTTCTTATGATCTGAACTAGCCTGCTTTGATAGTGATTATAGAATTCATTCCTGGCATGACCACATCTTTTTTTAGACTTTATTCATTACATTCTGAAATACTATTTTGAAACTTGACACTGTTATTCACTTTAATTTTTAAAAATATTGTTTAAGCCAAAGTTTACAAATATCTTGTAATATGAAATCAAATATTACCAATAAAATATCCTTGTTCTGGGCTGGCCAGATTGTTCAGTGGGTAACATTGGTTGCTATGACAGCCTAATGACCGGGTTTAACCTTCAAAACATATAGTGGAAAGAGAGATACAACTCATGGAAGTTATTCTCTCTCTCTCTCTCTCTCTCTCTCTCTCTCTCTCTCTCTCTCTCTCTCTCCCTCTCTCTCTTTCTCTCTCTCGCACACACACACACACACACACACACACACCACCACCACCACCACCACCACCGACGACCATGACAATAGCAAGTAAATTGAGCACAAAGGAACTATTTTTAAAATGTAAATCCTTCTTCTATTTTTCTGGTGATTCTTACCCTCTCTGATACCCGGGCTCTGCTGCAAATGCAATGGCTTTCTCCTACTCCTCTGGATTATCTGGAGCTTCCTTGCCTCTCCAATTTCCTCAACATTTTTCTACCCATGCTATTTCAGCTCTTGCTGCTCTAAACAAAATGGAACAGCAACTCTAATCTTAGTAGCATTAGCCTCTGCTTTAGTACTCACCATATGTACTGTTTGCAATAGCTGATCATGACATTTATACATTATCCATTAAGTCACTAAGGATAAGGATGGGCTTTTTTTAAAAAACCTTTCTGCTTTGCAGAAAGTAGCTGTAAAATGGGTAATGAGACCCCTGCCCCCTGCTTCTGGAAATGTGCTGTGGAGAGCTTATGGGCTTGAATGCCCCAAGGAAATACTTGTGAAAATTGTTTTTTAACTCATTATTTAAAATCGCTACAATATATCTTCAAATCATACAGCAATGATGAAACACTGATCAATAAACAATACTTAATTTTCCTAAGAACTCTAACTGTAGCCTGTGACCAGGATCTCAGACCACCTCCTCCACCTCGATGCTCACTTTGAATGAAGTTCTGCTGCAGCAGAAGGCCATGATGATTCCCCTAGCCCTTAGACAAAAGAGAGGCTATCTGTGAAGAAGGAGTACCTGCCTATACTTAATACCTTTCAAGACTCTGGGTTGTAGGGATTTAATTCAGATGAGTGTGGCTGACAAAGTCACTGCCCTTCCTTCACTGTGTATATGACAACCTAAGAATAATAGAAACTTGACTGTCTTTGTTTCAGCTCACCACAGTTATGAGAACCCTTGTGGAGAGAGGCAAGTCACAGAAAGCAAAAGGCTCCTTCCTCACCAAGTGCTCTGTGATGAAAGAATGAATCATTCCAAGAAGAAGAAGAGGTCGCTGAGATGATGCTTGGAGTGACCTGGGTAACAGAACAGAGAGCTCTGAATTCTTCTTGTAATAACTGACTATTTCACATGGACCACAAAAAGTTTAAACATAAAAAACAGAAATTTAAACTTAAGATTTTTCCCAAACTCAGTGGATAGTTTGGAGGTTGGGGATGCTATTAATAAAGAGAGAACCAAGGACAGAGTGATGGGCAAAGGAGGAACTGAGTCTAATTTTAAGAGTTTTGTCCTGGACAGCAATTTCTGTCTCTATAGACATCATCTGAAACAGTAAAGCAAATTCTAAGCAATCAGAATAACCTAAAGTTAGCATGATGTTTTCAAAAGAAGATAATTTAACAGACAGGGGAGAGCAGTAGTCAGAGAAAGACATTCTGCCATCAGATGATGTTGTGACACTACAAAAGGCTTCACTGAAGCAGACATCACTGCAACAGCCAAGGCAAATCAGAGACCAAAGAGAAAAAGCAAATAACAAAAGTAAGACAGAAATGTCTCAGTACACGTAATAACCATCATCTGCTATTAGAAATGTCCAATTGCCAGGAAAATGTCAGTAAAATACAATATACTATATACAGGAGAGGGAATGTGGTGCTATGACTGAGAATGGCTCTCACAGGCTCATATATCTGAATGTTTGTTTCTCAGTTGTTGGAAATGTTTAGAAAGGATTAGAAGGCATGGCCTTGTTGGAGAAAGTATATCACTAGAGGTGGGTCTTAAGGTTTCAAATTCTATGCCAAGCTCTCCCTCTCTCTCTCTCTCTCTCTCTCTCTCTCTCTCTCTCTCTCTCTCTCTCTCTCACACACACACACACACACACACACACACACACACACACACGGATGTAAAACTCTCAGCTACTGCACCATACCACTATTTCCCACTATGATGATTATGGGCTAAACCTCTAAAGCAGCAAGCCCCCCATTAAATGCTTCCTTTGACAAGTGTATTTAATCATGGTGAGTCTACACAGCAATAGAACAGCAACTAACAAGTGGGATGGAGAGATGTCAACCAACATAAGTTTCCTGTGAGAGAATCCAAACCTTGGACTTCTTTGAATGACAATAAATCACCCATTATAAATATTTGCAGGACTGGAGCTCTGGGCACCTCCCAGAGATCTGCCTATGCCCTCAAGGCCACTCTTGAGTTCCTGTAGGCTGGATCCTTGACCCTCATTGCAGGGCCTCTGCAATGAGGCCTCAGCTGGAGAGTCCCAGGCCCCAGCTAGATATGCCTATCAGTGTGGAAACATCCTGAGTATCAGCCCAGTTTTTGACCCCACCATCTTTGACCCCCATAGCCAGGCCTTGGCTAGAGGGGAGTCTGGGACCAATTGAGGAGGAATCTCCCCCACACCCTTCCCCGGGAACTCCCTGGATTGGCTCTGGATCTTGCTGACCCTGTGTCCTGTCCCCATCGAGAGCGCTCTTGGAGCTCTGATACACCCCCACCCACCCCCACCAAGATCCTGCCCTCCCCCTACCCTGTGCCCTACCCTGACCACTGTCCCAGGGCTCTGGTTGAGCACTGGGACAGAGGGTGGAGCCAACAATCCTGCCACCATCAGGGAACTTCCTGGAGCTGCTCTGAGCACACTAGACCTGCCTATTCATGCGGGACCACCCATAATTTCTAATTGCCTGGTCTCTGACTCCCACCACCAGTCCTCTACTGGAGCTCCAGGCCCCTCTCAGAGATCCGCCTATCCCCACAGGGCAACTCTGAGTTCCTGAGGGCTGGATCCTTGACCCCCATCTCAGGGCCTCTGCCAAGAGGCTTCAGCTGTAGAGTGCCAGGGCCAGGCTAGATCTGCCTATCAGCATAGGGAACATACTGAGTCCCAGCCTTCAAGATTTTTGACTCCCATCCCCAGTCTTCTGCTGGAGCCTGATCTAGACCCCTATGCTGGGCCAGTGCCTGTGGAGAGACCTCCTAGAGAGCTTGAACCACCCAGAGCTACAGACACCGAATTTTGACCCACCTAAGCCCAACTGGAGAGTACCATAGAGAGAAGGAGAGACCCCAACAACACCTACTCGAAGAAGCTATGAGAAGACAGCAATACAAAAAAACACCTAACAATAGAAACACAAGCATAACACCACCAGAATCTGGGGAATCTATACCAACTAGATCTGAACACCCCAAAGCAGATGAAGCAGAAGAGAACTACTTAGAAATTAACTTCATTAAAAATGATAGAGGACCTCAAAGATGATGTTAGAAAATCCCTTAAGGAAATGGAAGAACAAACAAACAAAAAATTGGAAGAAATGAACAAATTTCGTAAAGAAAGTACAGAAAGCCAAGAAAAAAGAAAAAAAAAATGAACAGGTGAAGGAAACGGTTCAAGACTTGAAAACTTAAATAAAGACAATAAAGAAAACGCAAACCGAAGGAATGCTGGAAATAGAAAAACTGGGCAAACAATCAGGAACAGCCTCAAGTATAACCATCAGAATACAAGAGATGGAAGAGAGATTCTCAGGCAGGCACGGAAGATAAACTAGAGAAAATAGATTCATCGACCAAAGAAAATTGCAAATTCAACAAATCCTTAACACAAAACATCCAGGAAATGTGGGACACAAAGAAAAATCCAAACCTAAGAATAATAGGCATAGAGGAAGGTGAGGAAACCCAGCTCAAAGGTACAGAACACATACTCAACGAAATCATTGAGGAAAACTTTCCCAAATTGAAGAAGGACATACCTATGAAAGTACAAGAAGTATACCAAACAACAAATAGACTGGGCCAAAGAAAAAAAGACCCCTAGACACAATAATCAAAATATCTAACATACAGAATAAAGAAAGATTATTAAGAGCAGTGAAGGAAAATGACAGGTAACATATAAAGGCAGACCTATCAAAATTACACCTGACTTCTCCATGGAAACCCTCAAGGCCAGAAGGTCCTGAATAGATGTTCTACAAGTACTAAGAGTCCACAGATGCCAGGGATTCCTCTAAAATCAGGAACAACACTAGTTTGCCCTCTCCCTCCATATCTCTTCAATATTGTACTTGAAGTTCTAGCTAAAGCTATAAGACAACAAAAGGAGATCAAGGAGATCCAAATAGGAAAGGAAGAAGTTAAACTGTCTCTGTTTGCACATGATATAATAGTTTATATAAGCGATCCAAAAAAAACTCTACCAGGGAACTCCTACAGCTGACAAACACCTTCAGCAAACTAGCAGGTTACAAGATAAACTCAAAAAAAATTAGTAGCCCTTCTTTATTCATATGACAAAGCGGCTGAGAAAGACATCAGAGAAACATCACCCTTTACAATAGCCACAAACAACATAAAGTATCTTGGGGTAATGCTTACTAAACAAGTGAAATACCTATATAATAAGAACTTTATGACTTTAAAGAAAGAAATTAAAGAAGATACCAGAAAATGCAAAGATCTCCCATGCTCTTGGATAGGTAGGATAAACATAGTAAAAATGGCAATCTTGCCAAAACCAATCTACAGATTCAGTGCAATCCCCATTAAAATCCCAGCACAATTCTTCACTGACCTTGAAAGGATAATAATCAACTTTACATGGAAAAACAAAAGACCCAGGATAGCCAAAACAACCCTGTAAAATAAAAGAACTTCAGGAGGCATCACCATCCCTGACTTTAAGCTCTACTACAGAGCTATAGTTCGGAAAACAGCCTGGTATTGGCACAAAAATAGACAAGTAGACCAATGGAATCGAATTGAAAATCCTGATATTAACCCACAACAATGAACACCTGACTTTTGACAAAACAGCTAAAATTATACAATGGGGGGAGGAAAGCATCTTTAACAAATGGTGCTGGCACAATTGGATGATTGTGTGTAGAAGACTGCAGATAGACCCATGTCTATTGCCATGCACAAACCTCAAGTTTTATCCAAATGGGTCAAAGACCTCAACATCAACCCAGCCACATTGAACCTCTTAGAAGAGAAAGTACGAGGTACCCTTGAACAAATTGGTATAGGAGACCGTTTCTTGAACATAACTCCATTAGCACAGACACTGAGATCAACAATTAATAAATGATACCTGGTCAAACTGAGAAGCTTCTGTAAGGCAAAGGACACAGTGGACAAGACCAAGTGGCAGCCCACAGATTGGGAAAAGAATTTCACCAATCCTACATCTAACAAAGGGCTGATCTCCAAAATACACAAAGAACTCAAGAAACTAGTCAACAAAACACCAAATAACCCTATTAAAAAATGGGGTACAGAACTGAAGAAAGAATTCTCAATAGAGGAAATCAAAAAGGCTGAAAGACACTTAAGAAAGTGCTCCACATCCTTAGCTATCAGGGAAATGCAAATCAAAACAACTTTGAGATAACATCTTACTCCTGCCAGAATGGCTAAAATTAGAAACACCAGTGACAACTTATGCTGGAGAGGATGTGGAGAAAGGAGACCACTCCTCCACTACTGGTGGGAGTGCAAACTTGTACAGCCATTTTGGAGATCAGTATGTCAGTTCCTCAGGATAATGGGATTTAGTTTACCACAGGACCCAGCAATACCCATTTAGGCAAATGATCCACATCCATGCAACAAAGATATGTGCTCAATTATGTTCATAGAAGCATTATGTGTAATAGCAAGAACCTGGAAGCAACCTAGATTCCCCTCAACTGAAGAATGGATAAAGAAGTTGTGGCACATCTACACAATAGAATACTGCTCTGCAGAAAGAAAAAATAATGGAATCTTGAAATTCACAGGCTAGTGCATGGCACTTGAAGAAACCATCCTGAATGAGGTAACCCAATCAGAAAAAGAGGAACATGGTATGTACTTGCTCATATATGGATTTTAGACCTAGAGCAAAGGATCACCAGCCTATAATTCACATCACCAGAGGAATTAGGATACAAGGTGTATCCTAAGAGATTTATATAAGGTCCCTCATAGAAGGGGGAAGGGATAAGTCCTCCAGAGCACATGGGGAGTGGGGGGGCAGCGAATGGAGAGAGAACTAGGAGAAAGAGAAGGGAAGGAGAGGAAGGCACATTCGACTAGGAATATTGAGTCAGGGTAGGAATAGAGGACAGGAGAGAGAGAGAGAGAGACAGAGACACAAAGAGACAGAGAGACAGAGAGAGAGACTATAAAAGAGGGAGCCATTATTGGTTTGAAGAGAAAACTGAACCTAAAGAAAGGTCTACAGACCTACAAGACTGACTCCAGCTAACAATTTGAACAACAGTGGAAAGGCTACCATAAATGCCCTTGCCTGATAATGAGATCAACAACTAACTTATCTACCATCATGGAGCCCTCATCTAGTACCTGTTGCAACAGAAGCAAACACTCATAACTAAACACTGAGTCGAACTAGAATCCTGATGCAGAGAAAGAGGACAAGACCAAGTAGCAGAAACTCATAGACACAGCTAACCTGAACAAGGAGGAGGTAACTGTCCCCCAGACTGATAGCTGGGAATTCAACTTGGGACTGACTCAGAATTCCTGAACATGGGTCTCAGCTAGAAGGACTGAACAGTCTAAGGGACCTCCGACAGTGGAACCAGAATGTATTCCTGGTGCACAAAAGGACCTTGCAGACACATCCCCCATGTAGGGATACTCTCTTAACCTAGAGACAGGAGAGAAGTCCTAGTCCCTACATCAAATGACTTGTCAGATTTACATGATCCCACCTGGATGGCATAGCCCTACTTGTGGAGTGGGGGGATGGGATGGGAATGTGGTCAGGGTGCATTTGAGGGGGGAGACAGGGTAAAAGGAGGGAGGGGAGAAGGGATTAAAGGAGGGAAGGAAGGAGGAAGAGAGGGAGGGAGGGAGAGGGAACTGCAATTGACATGTACAATAAAAAATAAATAAATAAATTTTAAAAGAAAAAAAAAACATTTTCAGACATTAAACTACATCATTATTAAAATAAAGGAACATAAAACATCAATTCCAGCCTGGGCTTTGTGACACCCATTCTCAGAAATCAAAAGAAAATGTCAATAAAGTTATAGAAATTATTTTAAGAGTCAAATGGAAATTTTGGAGTGGTTGCACACATCTTAGTCTAACATAGGGAGTCTGGAGCAGGAGCTGGAGGATATGAGTTTAAGGTTAGTGTAGCTGTGTAATGATACCTTGTTTCACAACACCAAGAAAGGAAAGTCAAAAGAAGGAAGGACAAAGGAATAAAATGAAACATTTTTAGAAAAACTCAAGTAGTTTCAAAGTGTCATAAGAAAGAAATTGGAAGAACATTAATCAACCTCCAAATGGATACTATATCACACCTATAAGAATGACTATGACAAATATGACAGGTGTTGTCAAAGTTGTGGATAAATTGGGGCCCTCATAGGATGCTGAAGGAACACGTAAGATGCAGGCACCTTGGAATTGCATTCTGTAGTACCTGAAAAGTTAATGATCAAACAACTCTACTCCTAGATATATATCCAAGACAAGTGAAGGTACAAAACAAGCTGTAACAATATCCATAGAAGCATTATTTGTAACAACTGAATATGAAAGCCAAAAATGGCCACTACCTGATGTTTGCCTAGATAATATGTGCTATAACTAATGATTAAATATTATGGAAACATGCTACAACCCACAGAGCCAGAGAAGCTAAGGAACAAAGAGAGCTGGTAAAGCCTCCTGCAAGAGTCGCACAGTGAAGGGGAAAGAGAATGGACTCTGCCCGTGAATGGAGGAGGGGGTCTGGAAAGAAGAATGGGGATGGGAACAGGAGGGAACAGGTTGGGGGGAAAGGTATGAGGAGAGAGCACTAGGAGAGACAACTGAAATCTGGGGCATCTCTGGGATGAGTTAGAGATGTAGAGCAATGGAAACTCCTGGGACTCTGTGAGGGTGACCCTAGCTAAGACTCCCAGCCATGGGGTCTATGGAGCCTGAACCAACCATCTCCTGTAACGAGGCAAGACTTCCAGCAGAAGGATTAGGACAACAATGCAACCACAGACCCTTTATCTACAAATACAAAGTGTGCTG
Organism: Phodopus roborovskii; assembly: GCF_943737965.1. Taxonomy (NCBI): domain Eukaryota; kingdom Metazoa; phylum Chordata; class Mammalia; order Rodentia; family Cricetidae; genus Phodopus; species Phodopus roborovskii. The sequence goes on from NW_026125281.1 coordinate 28,393,855, forward strand.
GGGTAAAGATGTCACAAAAATTGTGGGAGTGACCAACTAATGACACACTGCCCGACTGGAGACCCATACCCTGAGAGGGAGCTGGCCTCTGAGATACTCTAGTACCAAACACAAAGGGCAGAAAAACGTCAATGAAATGATTCCTAATGGTATTCTGCTATTCTCATATATTGGTGCCTTGCCCAACGGGTCATCCAAGAGGCTTCAACCGGCAACTGAAAGGAACAGAGGCAGATACCCACAGCCCAACATTAGGCAAAATGTAGAGAATCCTAGGGAAGTTGGGGAGAAAGGACTGTAGGAGCCAGAGTAATCAAGGACACCACAAGAAAACCCACAGAACCAACTAAGCTGGACTCGTGGAGACTGAACAGACAACGTGCAGGGAGCCTGCATGGGACTGACCTAGGGTGTTTGCATGTGTGTTACAGTTATGTAATGTGCTCTTCTGTGAAATGAAGAACAAACAGTGAGAGCAGGGGCTGTCTCTGATGCTGATACTTGCTTTTGAGACTCAATCCCCCTACTAGACTGCCTAATCCAGTCTTAATAGAAGGGGAGAAACCTAGTCTCACTGACTCATAATATACCATAGCTGGCTGATACCCATGGGAGGCCCCTTGTATCGGAAGAGAAATGTCAGAGGCGGAATGAATGTGGGAAAGGACAGGAGGTAAGGAGAAGGAACTGAGAAGAGGGGAGAGAAGGGAAACTCGGGTTGAGATGTAAAAAAAAAAAAAAATAAGAATAAACAAAATATTATTTAGCAACTTAAAAAAATAAATTTTTTGTTTGTAGTGCAACAAAAATTACCTTTTAAAGGCCTTTCTAGCTAAATGACTTGAAAGATTTGATGATTCCTCCTGGAAGGCCTCACCCTCACTGGGGAGTGGATGGGGAATGGGAAGGGGAGAGGAGGAGGCATAGGAGAATGGGAGGGAAAGGGAATTGAGATCAATATGTAAAATAGGAAAAAATACAAAATAAAAAGGCTATCCTAGTTGAAGAAATTAGAAATACTGTACTATATAATCTATCCATACTTAATATTTACATAAAAATCCACTTGGTTGTAAGGATACAAAAACTGGGTACTGAGGTAGGCATGTCGATGTCTGCATTGGGATTTTATCACTGAAGTGATAAAATGAATTGTGTTGCTGTTTCCAAATACATGAATATAGTAACTACTTGTTCATCTTAAACAAATGAGTTTGGTGGTGTGTAGATGGTACATCAATAGTTATTTTAATAAAAAACTTTAAATGTGTAATTTCATAAAAATTATCAAGCAATGTAACAAAACTAGAAACTTATGCAATTAGTAGAACAAACTATTGGCATTTGGGATATAATGAAATGTGGCTCTATATCAGAAAATATTAGGATGTTGGTTTTTTAATACAAACTATTGGCATTTGGGATATAGGAATGTTAGAATATTAATTTGATTAGATATAATGAAATGTGGCTTCTATATCAGAAAATATTAGGATGTTGGTGTTTTAATGTAGTCTGAAGCAGAGATCCCACATGGCTCATTACAAACATCTCAACTCTTCTCCCTCTCCCCCTCTTTTATCTACAGGCATTAAGCTTCTTGGAGTGCTAGAATCTGGGATGTAAAGGGATATTTATAACTGGATGCAAAGAGGCATTTCCCAAATAAACCATGTAAGATTAGAGTAAGATACATATTGTTTCTGGCACTTAGATATTGTCACCAGAAGAAAGTCAAATGAACTATATACAGGGCAAGTTGGAGGAAAGAGACCAGACTTCACTGTAGAAGGGAGGGAAAGGAACTGAAGTGACATTTAGTTTTGTTACATTTATTTTACTCCGTGTGTGTGTGTGCGCACGCACACACACGCACACAACATACATACATGTGTCAGAGTACACCTGTGGAAGTCAGGAAACAACTTGTAGTAATCAGTTCTGTCTTTCCACCTTGTGGGTCCTGAAGATGGAATTACTTGGGTCATTGGAGTTGGTGGCAAGCACCCCTTCCCACTGAGCTACCCACTGGCCCAGGAGTGCCACTTTTAAAAAATTAAAACAATAAACAAATAAATAAAATTTAAAAGGAAAAAGTCTGTGTCTGACTTCAACAGCTATTTTAGAGGTTTTGGAAGCAACATAGCCAGCAAGAGATAAGATACCAGCTTTGACACTATGAATATGGAGACCCACACACAGATGTGGAGGCTCAGGACCTGGAAGAGTGGCACTGTTGACTAAGTGCCATGGTCAGTTTCTTCCATGAGGCAAGCAGGCCACACATTAGCAAAGTTTAGATCATTCTGAACTTAAGTTCCTAAGTTTACAACTGGCATCTGATGAAGACCTCTCAAGATTCTGTTAGGAATGGCTTAAAGATGGTATAATTTCCAACCATCAATACAGACATTAGCAAAGTTTAGATCATTTTGAACTTAAGTTCCTAAGTTTATAATTGGCATCTGATGAAGACCTCTCAAGATTCTGTTGGAATGGCTTAAGGATGATATAATTTCCAACCATCAATACAAAGGAAGTCCAAGGCCAAAGCGTAGCTGTGCTCTCCATCCAATAGACACAACATAAAGTACAAGTGAGCTACAGAAACAGGTTGCGCTAAGGACCAGCTTAAGAAGGATTGAAAGGTGCTGATAGCTGCACTGACATCTCAAATGTTTTCATTAGAAACCTTTTGCCCTGTGATGAGAAAGCTTAAGGACATGGGTTTATAAGAACAGGGCCCAGAAACTTTGGAGTGAATTAGAGTCATCTTCTGCTCCAGTGAACATGTAGGGCAAATCTCCACCCATGTGTTAAAGGAAAAACCAATGCAACAGGTGTCTCCAGTGATATTTTGGGCATGAATTTAAAAATAAAATGATTTCCTTATTCAAATATAATAAATAATGTGCATTTCCCATATCCCCCGTTTATTATTTGGAAGATGTTTGTATTTATTACTGTACTTCACTGTGACAAAGGAAGGTTGTGATGGGACATTATTAAAAATTCAATTTTGGAGAGAATTTTATTATACATCCTCACAAATAATAAAACAAAACATTATTTTACAGTGCTGGTGGTTTTCAAATATCTATCTGACAGCTTCTCTCTCTATTGCTTTGTTTGTCATTTTCTTTCCTTAGAGGAACACACAAAAACAAATCTATCAACATTTTCCAAGCAAATAATTTGGCTATTCTTGTTTGTTTGGATTTCTTTTTTTTAGAAATACAAAATGCTCTGTCATCATATCTTATCACAATGAAGATGGAATAGTAAGATTAAAATGAGTGTATTTATTACATAGAGAATGTATTGTAACACTATACTTAATCAGAATGGAGTAAAACACAGAATATAAAAGCAACATTGTGTTGGTAGTTCTGTATATTTGTCAGAGTACTCAGAGGGAAACAAAACTAATCAATACAAGAAATATAAATTTTGTTATATAAGAAGAAAGCAATACTATTTCAAATTTTCTCTTTTTACAAATAAATCATTTTCTCATGGAAAGAACAATAGAATATTATCCTTCTTCATATAGTAAATTATTAAACATAGCAAATATGCTACCAAATGGTTTTGAAAACCCAGCTGTAATTTATACAAACCAGAAGAATCACCAAAACATCTAACTGTGTGTAAAGGCTTTATAAAGACGGGTGTGGGGGCTGGAAACTCAACAGTATGTGGTCCTGTAAGTCTTTACTGACCTTCAATGAGGGCTTTTGTGGCAGTGTATGGCAGAAGTGGCTGAAAAGTTGTCACATGGTAAGATGTGGAGGTGGAGATGCAGGAACTGTGTTTTAACTCCTTCATTTTATCACTGAATCTCAAATTACTATGCCAGGAATTTGAAAACACTAATAACCTTGCTTTTGTTTTCCCCTGCTGCATAATAATTCTAGAACATTTCACTGTTGTTGAATAAAGTACTTTACAAATTAATAAAACAACAAATAGTCCACTCAGGAAGTCATACAAAGGTCTTACAAGAATGGTACTAATCCCTCCTGGAAGAAAATCACAGGGGCTTAGTCATATTGCACTAGACCCCACCTCCTAAACATTCACCACCTCTCACACTGACACATAGAGTAGTGAGCCTCTGTGCACCTGAAAGGGTCACTGAAGCCTTATTTAAATCATGGCAGATGCCATGCAGTATGAGGAGGAACCCAGGCACAATCAGGAACTGAAGAGTGAGAACATTTTTCTGTGTGGGTTACAAAAGGCTTAGGAAAGAGAAGTTTGTTAGCCACAGAGAAGTCTGTACATAGAGGTGGTCTTTGATTAGGACTCAACAGATAAACCAGTTTCAAACACGTAGAAGAAATAACTCGGAATGCAATTAAACATGCATTGAGAATGAAGCATGTGTCATGTTACAGTAAATTTATATCAGGGGGTAGAGGAAGGTGCGCCATGAAGGTGACAATGTAAATTGTCACTTCAAATATGTAAATGCATATTGTTTATATAATTTTATTTAAGTGGTTGCTGTCAGTCATTCAGAGAGGAGAATATAGGAACCAAGTGGCCAACATCCTTATGGATGGAAATAGTATGTATGCAAGTAGCCTAGAAATGGTTTTCTAGTGACAACCTGATCCAGGCCATCGACCTGGCCCTGCAAACTCTCAGCCCTATAAGCTGGACAGTAACTTCACTTCTCTAAAGAGTCCCTTTGCTGTAAAATACATCAACACTATAAACAATACCTTCATGCATATTTCCAGGCTATAGAAAGAGCCTGACCCTATCCTTGGCACTGTGCCAGCTCCTCGGGGGAATTCTGTCAGCACCCTAACATCAGACAAGGGAGGGGTCAGGCTGACTCTGAGGAGCAGGGTCTCCTCAGGAAGTTCTCCCTATGAGATACTAAACACACATTCAAATTCAGCTAAGCTGAAAGCAGTAGGTGGTATTTGACAGAAGTATTCTCAGTAGCTAGGCTCTGAGCAGAAGTCCTGGAATCCAGTTGTAGGGAAGGAGGAGTGATCAAGACTAGGCTGGGGAAACCCACAGAAATAGCTGATCTGAACAAGGGGGAGCTCATGCACCACAGTCTGACAGCTGGGGAACCAACATAGGACCTACCCAGACACCCCTGAATGTAGGTGTCAGTTAGGAAGCCTGGGGAGTCTTTGAGGCCTCTGGCAGTGGAACCAGGATTTATCTCTAGTGCATGGACTTTGGGAGTCCATTCACCATGGGGGAATATTCTCTCAGCCCAGATACATGGGGAGCACCTAGGCCCTGCCCGAAATGCTGTGACAGACTTTGATGATTCTCCATGGGAGGCCACACCCTCCTTGGTGAGTGGATGGAAGTAGGGTGGAGTTCGTGGGGGGCTTGGGAGGACAGGAGGGAGAGGGAACTGAGATTAATATGTAAATAATATTGTTCTCAATTTAAATGAAACTTAATTTTAAAAAAGTGTTCTGTGTCCTCAGTACAGGGATGTAAGGAGTAAGGTTTTTCCTTCCGACACTGGTCTTGTCCCACCGCTGCTCCAGCCCCAAATAATGCACAGAGACTCTGTATTTGATATTATGCTATTGGCCAGTTACTTGTTTCTTATCGGCTAGCTCTGTCTTAAGTATTAACCCATTTCTATGTATTTCCATGTGGTCTTACCGAGAGGGGAGGAACGGCGGTCCTGTTCTCTCCAGACTCTCCATCTTGACTCCTCCTTACTACTTCCTCTTTCCTCCTTGTCTCCTAGTCCCACCTATCTTGCTTTCCTATTGGCCAACAGTGCTTTATTCATTAACCAGTATGAGAAACATATATACAGAATGACATCTCCCATCACAGGGATGCTGGGCTTTAAATCTCCCCAAGCCCAGCTGTGGGTTAGAATTCAGGAAGAGAAATCAGAGAAAGAAGGGAAGAGCCTGGAAATGCACCAAGGTCTTTCTGTCACTTAATGTGTTATATCTGAGTCTCCAACTACAGTAGTCCTGGATTGAAATTCCCAAATAGAAGAACCCAATGAGTGCTCTGTAACTTAGTGGCTGGAGTTGTGAAGCTCTTTGCTTCTTCTTAATCTATAAACTTGGGATAGAGTAGGTGTAAAGACAATGGAGAATTAAAGTTTCATTTCTCAAATACCCACATGTGTAAGATGAGGTTGTTGAAATCGTGTATCTCATGGGTAATTTGCCGGGAATAACTAAAATAGTGTATTCAAACGTTACACAGAGAGAGGATGGAGAGAGCAAGAGACAGAAAAATCCTGTGTTCCCAGTGTGAAAAATGATTCATTATAGTCATCTATACTTAGTGCAGACACTAGATCATCTTAACTTGGGAAAATGTTTTCATAGTTTAAATTAATAAGTGTCCTGTTCATCCTATTGCTGCAGCAGGAACTCTCTCTAAAACTTAATGGTTTATAACCGTAGCAAAGTTCAGTTTGCTCACAAATCTCCACTTTATCCAAGGCCTAGCAGAAGCACCTCATGTCTGCCCCATTTGGCAGCATGGAGAATGGAATTATTTCATTATTATTTAACCACGTTTGTGGAGGTTGGTGCTAGGTGCCAGCTGGCAGCTCAGCTGCATGGTATTCACCAAACTGACCATTCTCTGAGGCTGTTTTACTTCCTCAGAGTAGGGCAAACCGTCCTGAGGGCAATGTCTTCAGCAAGAGAAGATCAGGTAGATGTCAGGTCAGTTTTCCAACTTTTTATTTAAAATCATGTGTCATGTAATTATCCATTAAGCCATTCATTAAACCATTTATGCCAGCCCAAGATGAAGGTGAGTAGACTAGAGTATATCTTTGAAAGCATAAGTACATACAAATGTGCTAGAATGTTTTGAAACTACTGTAGACTACTGTTTTCTTTGCAGTCCCTTTTCTTAAGAGTGAATTCTCACTTAAAAGCTCTATCTTCTACCATCACTTTAGGGGGTAGAATTTAATATGCTCTATATGAAAATGGGCACAAATATTCAATTCATAGTACTCTGCTTCTCAGCCAGTCTTTTAAATTAACTTGTTATTATTATATCTTGGTGGTATTGGACAAGTTCTTTCCATAGATCCCAGAGGACATCTTTGTAGAAATGATTCCAGGGTTGGAACTCTGATTGCCAGATCTACACAACAAGCACCTTTACTACCTACATATCTTGCCCACCACGCTCTCAACTCTGTTCCTTTATTTGTTGCTTCTTTTATTGAAAAAAATTTCATGCAGTGTATTTAGATTAAGGTTTCTCCTCCATCTTAACATTAAGATTTTGTTGTCTCATGAAAAGGAGTAAAACATGAATTAATGATAATGGTTTCCTTTCTCTAGAACCAACTTTCATAAGCTAAGGTTGAAAACAGGAATGGCAAAGCAATGATGCTCTGCAGTCTTTCCAAGCATATGCCTAAACAGCATCTTCATTTGGACAAACTCAGCTGTATAAAGCATGGCTGGTATACATTCCCGGAAAGAACTCATGTTTTCAGGCAGTATTCATGTGGCATTCAGGAAGAACCCATAGTAGCTGAATAATCCACCCACCCCTCTACTCAAAAATTCATAAATAGCCATATTTTTTTAACAAAGGCCCAAATTTTAAATATGTTTCTATATCTGTCTCTCTCAAAGAAATGTCAGCACACATGCCTAATAAAAGAGGATAATTATTCAAATTCTCTGCTTTTCTGAAAAGGGGGAATAATTGTTTATAGAGCCTCTCTATGATAGGATTTCTTAAATGCTGGAAACCAATCAACATTTCAGGTACCATGAAGAGCATGGTAAGTAATAAGGGGATGTATCATCTTAAAGAATTACTACCTTTTTCAATGATTCTCCTCTAGATAAGATAAACATTCAGATAACACCAAGATGTACTTTCCTTTTTTTATTTTTTAATTTTTAAATTTAATATATTACTTAATTTCTTATTTTACATAATTCAGTTCTGTCTCCCTCCCATCCTCACATGCCTCTTATTGACCCCCTCATCCATCCCCCATCCACTTCCCAGGGAGGGTGAGGTCATTCATGAGGGATCATCAAGATCTGTCGAGTCAATTGAGGTAGGGCCTAGGCTCTCCCGGATGTCTTAGACTAAGGGAGTATCCCTCCATGGGCAATGGGTTCCCAGAGAAGTCCATTCCTGCACTAGGGATATATTCTGCTTCCACTATCAGAGGTCCCATAGAATGCCTAGGCCTCCTAACTGAGAACCACATTCAGGGGGTCTGGGTCGGATCTATGATGGTTTCCCAGCTATCAGTCTGGGGTCCATGAGCTTCCCCTTGTTCAGGTCAGCTGTTTCTGTGAGTTTCTCCAGCCTGTTCTTGAAAACTTTGCTCATCACTCCTCCCTCTCTGCAACTGGATTCCAGGAGTTTGGCTCAGTGCTTAGCTGTGGGATTCTGCCTCTGCTTCCATTAGCTACTAAATGAAGGCTCTAGGATGGCATATAAGGTAGCCACCAATCACATTATCAGGGAAGGGCATTTAAGGTAGCCTCTTCAATACTGCTTAGATTGTTAGTTGGGGTCATCCTTGTAGGTCTCTGGACATATCTCTAATGTGAGATTTCTTTTTAAACCTACAATGGCTCCCTCTATTATGGTATCTTTTTGCTTGCTCCCCTCTATTCTTCATGTGAATCAATCTTCCTGCTCCCTAATGTTCTCCTATCCTCTCTCATTCTCCCTTACTCTGTCTCCTAACTCCTTCTCCTGTCCAACCGGCTCCCAGTTTGCTCAGATCTTGTCCCTTTCCCCTTCTGTGGGGAACCATGTATATCTCTCTTAGGATACCCTTTGTTTCTTAGGTTCTCTGACAGTGTGGATTACAGGCTGGTGATCCTTTGCTCTATGTCTAAAACCCATATGTGAGTGAGTACATACCATGTTTTTCTTTTTGTGACTGGGATGCCTCACTTAGGATGGTTTCTCCCAGTTCTATCGACTTGCACACAAATTTCAAGGTTTCATTGTATTTTTTCCAACAGAGTAGTACTCCATTGTATAAATGTACCACCTTTTCTTCATCGATTTTTCAGTTGAGGGGCATGTGGGTTCCTTCCAGGTTCTGACTATTACAAATATTGTTGCTATGAACATAGGTAAATGGATGTCAGTATGGTATGATTGTGCATTTTTTAGGTATATTCCTAAGAGTGGAATTACTGGATCTTATGGTAGACTGATTCCCATTTTCCTGAGGAATCACCATACTGATTACAAAGTGACTGTATGAGAGAGTTTGTACTCCCACTAGCAGTGAAGGAGTGCACCCCTTTCTTCACAACCTCTCCAGTATAAACTGTCCTGGTATTTTTAACTTTAGCCATTCTGACAGGAGTAAGATGGTATCTCAGAGTTGCTTTGACTTGCATTTCCCTGATGGCTAAGGATGTTGAGCACTTTAAGTGTCTCTCAGCCATTTTAGACTCTTCAATTGATAATTCTCTATTTAGTTCTGTACCCCACTTTTTAATTGGATTATTTGGTGTTTGGTGGACTAGATTCTTGAATTCCTTGTGTATTTTTGGAAATTAGCCCTCTGTCAGATGTGGGGTTGATGAAGATTTTTCCCAATCTGTGGATGGCCATTTTGTCTTGTGAACTGTATCCTTTGCCTTACAGAAGATTCTCAGTTTGAGGAAGTCCCAATTATTAATTAACTATCTCAGTGTCTGTGCTACTGGTGTTATGTTCAGGAAGTGGTCACCAGTACCAATTAGTTCAAAAATAACTCCCACTTTCTCTTCTAAGAGTTTCAGTGTGGCTGGATTTATATTGAGGTCTTTGATCCATTTGGACTTAAGTTTTGTACATGGTGATAGATAAGGATCTTATCCAGCATCCAGTGATGTCAGGACCATTTGTTGAACATGCTTTCTTTTTTCCATTGTATACTTTTAGCTGTTCTGTCAAAAATCAGGTGTTCGCAGGTGTGTGGATTAATATCAGGGGTTTCAGTTCGATTCCATTTGTCTACCAGTCTATTTTTGTACCAATACCAAGCAGTTTTCAGGGCTATAGCTCTATAATACATCTTGAAGTCCCTTACCAGGGAGGGTGAGGCCTACCATGGGGAGTCTTCAAAATCTATCATATCATTTGGGGCTGGGCCTAGGCCCTCACCCAAGTGTTTAGGCTAAGAAAATATCTCTCTATGTGGGATGGGCCCCCAAAGTCCATTTGTATACTAGGGATAAATACTGATCCATTACTAGAGGCCCCATGGACTGCCCACTCCACCTAACTAACACCCACTTTCAGAGGGTCTGGGTAGGTTCAATACTATTTTTCCATCTATCAGACTGGAGTCCCAAAGCTCTCTGTTGTTCAGGCCAGCTGATTCTGTGGGTTTCTCCAGCCTAGCCTTGACATCTTTGCTCATCACTCTTCACTGTCTGCAACTGGATACTAGAAGTTCAGCTACTGTTTAGCTGTGGGTGTCTGCTTCTGCTTCCATCAGCTTCTAGGTGAAGGCTTAGGATGGCATATAAAGTAGTCACCAATCTCATTATTGGGAGAGGGCATTAAAGGTAGTGCCTCAACTACTGCTTAGATTGTTAGTTGGGTTCATCCTTGTAGATCTCTGGGCATTTCCCTAGTGCCAGATTTCTCTTAAATCCTATAATGGCTCCCTCTATTATGGTATCTCTTTTCTTATTCTCCTCTATTCTTTACCTGTGTCAATCTTCATACTCCCTCATGTCCACCTCTCCCCTATTTTTCTCCCCTTCTCTTTCTCTTAACTCATTCCATACTCCCAATTAGCTCAGGAGATCTTGTCCCTTTTCCTTTCTCCTCAAGACCATGTATGTCTCACCTAGGGTCTCCTTGTTTCCTAGCTTTTCTGGCAATGTGAATTATAGGCTGGTAATCCTTTGCTCTATGTCTAAAATCCATAGATGAGGGATTCAGTGGCAGGAAGGGTCTGGCCACTGGTCAGGGGACTCAAAGAGGGGGAGGTGGGCAATGTGAATTATAGGCTGGTAATCCTTTGCTCTATGTCTAAAATCCATAGATGAGGGATTCAGTGGCAGGAAGGGTCTGGCCACTGGTCAGGGGACTCAAAGAGGGGGAGGTGGATTGGAGGAGCCCCTGTTACTCACCTCTGTACTGGAGATTGGAGGTGCAAGACAGGAATCAAGATGTACTTTCAGGAGCCAGTAATCACCCACTCAATTGTGTGATCCTTTTCAGGAATAGTTAAGGAAACTCAGCCCTGATGCCTATAAGAATGGCACACAGCTTGCTAGCATCCTGATAGAGACTTATTGTCAATTTGGAATGTACAATGGGAGTTTCATGTACCCTCAAGGTCTAAGCTATATCATTCGAAGATCCCAGTGCACAAAGAGAAGCAAATTTATACAGTTCTTAAAGGGGGTATTGCACTCTGCAATTTATTGATAGAAGTGAAGGCACAATCCTGCTTATGAAATAGGTCTCATAATCAAGGCAGAATGAAGGGATTCATAGCATCAGAGAATAAATGAGAATGCTCATGAAGGAGGAATAAAGAAGGATGAGGAAGAGGGGAGCAGGTACAGAGGAAAAGAAAAGAAACAGCAGACAAAGGAGGAAAAGGAGAAGGAAGAAAGCTGAATGCTCAGAAAAAATATTTAAATATAATGAATAAAGAAAATTTGAACTTAGTTAAAAAGAACAGACAAAATTTTATGGCTATGAAAGGGCAGCCTGTGTATGGTATCACATGGGTTTTTCAGAATTACTATGAAGGTGTTTTTAATTTTTTTCCTTAAATTTAGTAGTTTCTCATTTGATTTTTTTTTTGTTAACCTTTGAATTTTTATTTGTATTACCTGTACATACATACATGACTGTTGTCTGTACAGGTTAAAAAAAATCACAAGATTCTCTAGGACTGACGTTACAGATGGTTGTGCTTGTCATGTGGATAGTGGGAATCAAACTGGCCTCGTCTGGAAGAACAAACAGTGGTCTTAATCACTGAGCCATCCCTCCAGCCGCTTGCTCTATGTCTTAAACTTATCTAATTTAATATCCTGTCATTGACTCTCTTCTTGCCGCTCTTTAGGCTACACTTGACTGTTGCCAATGAATGTCCTGTTCTGTATGAATCCTCCATTGTTGGTCCTCAAATTTGAGTCTGCATCCAAGTTCCTTTGACCATAATTATAAAACAAAACTGGCCCTGATCCCAGTTTCTGATTCAGTGGTTCTGGAATGAGATTTGGGTATCTGTCTTCCTTGACAGTAGTAGCCAAAGATTGAGAAGCCATGATTTGAAAACTACTCCACTAAAACTTACATATGCTCATTCATTGTCTCCATGGAATCTGCTGCTGAAGATATTTCACAAATTCAGGACCATGTTCAAACACTTGCAGTCTTGAGACTGTTTCATATATACTCTGTGGACCTGAAGGATCCAGGTCAGTGGTGTATTCACTTCCTATCTGTCCTGTTAGGGTTTGGATCTTAAATATTGCCAAAGTTCCATGTATTAAAAGTTTGGTTACCAGCATCTGGTGAAATTAGAGGTTATGGAAAACCTAAGAGGTTTAGTCTAGTGGGAGAAAGGTGGGTCATTGAGGACATTACCTTGAATGAGATATTGGAGATATTGGGACTCTGGCCACATCTCTCTTTCCAGCCACCATAAGGCAAGTGGCTTTAGTCCACAGCCTACCACGCCTAAACACTCAACTCATCACATCTTGATGGGGGAGGTCCTTCTGTGTGCTGTGAATATATATTTTTCTTATTGGTTGATGAATGAAGCTATTTCAGCCAATGGGCAGGCAGGACTTAGCCATGCAGGAAGGATAGGCAGGGCTGCCAGACTAGGAGAATTCTGGGAAGAGGAATGCAGAGAATGAGTCACTGAGGAGACACCATGTAGCTGCCAAAGGAGTAACATGCATTATGGGTAAGCCACAGCCTCATGGCAATACACAGTTTAGTAGATAATTAAGAGAGAGCTAGCCAATAAGGAGCCTGAGCCAAATAGTTTATAATTAATACAAGCCTCTGTGTATTTATTGGGACTAAATGCCCATGGGGCCAGGTGGAACAGAAACTACATCTTAAACATATCTCAGAATAATGGATCCAACTCACCAAGGACTTCAGCAAACCCTCTGAAACTGTGAGTGGAAGTAAACCTTTCACTACATAAGATGATGTGGGATATTTTGATGGCACTCCAATACTACCAAGACTGCCAATAAAGTTAAACCTTGACTCAGTGGGTGGATCCCATGACTAGCTAACTATAATTGTTCACAGAGAAGCCAGCAATTTGGATAGACAAGATGCAGAGGAAGGAAAGGGTGAGTACTTGAATTTGGTGCTTCCTTTTGGTTTGGGGATGAATGAAGAGATATGGGTATCAGGAGAAAAAACAAGGTCAGCTGATTGCTTCTCAGATTCTCTGATCTAGCAGGTTTTCACTCTCACTTCTGATTTCCAAATCTTTGTTGGTAATTAGAATGATAGAGACTTAAAAGTTTAAACCTACATATCATGCCTCCAGCAGACTCTGGGATACAAGACTGGAAAGGCCCTGCAGCCTGTGGTCTGAGTGTCTTGCATTTTTGTAGGGTGTGGGACAACAGAAGATAATTAAAATATCAGTAGATTCATGTGCAGCTGCTTAGCTGACAGAACTCTATCAAGATAATATAGCATTTACTTTTCTCATTAATGTGAAAAACACCTGATGTAAAGGATTTATGGGAGGAAAGGTTTCTTTTGTCTGACAGGCTGAGGATACAGTTCTTAGCAAGTGAGACGTGATGGAAAGGGTGGGAGTCAGCTGCACGTACCACATGGGCAGTCAGAAATGCCCAGAGGTTTCATTCTAGGTGATCCTATATCCTATCCAGTTGGCTATCAATATTAAGAGCTGTGGGGAGCATATATGGAATCCACTCCATTTTGCCACATATTCAGGGAGCTCAGAGCATTTCTATTGTCCTTAAGACAGTTGCTTTTCTTGGGCCTCAGTGGTGAATGGCTCTTATCTAAATAACAATAGGCTGGGGCCCAGACAGGTTTACACTCACCCTGGAGTACCTTAGGGATTAGGGATAAGAGGTAGTAGCTGCTGTTTGCTCTTTATACATAATAATAGGAGTTCTCTGCAATTGACCTATCCTTTGGTTGATTGCTTAAATTTGGAGGTGTGAACTAAACAGGGCATTCAGGATAGACTGAATCTGCTGTCTCAATGACTATCCTGTGTTTCCTCATCCACACTCCCTGATTCAGGAATGGACCAGGGGCCACTGGGCATGTTCTGATTGCAGCCCTGCAGAGGCAGCTTCTGACAAAGCACCAGAGTTGTTTCTCTCCTGTATTTTGTCATAGTAACAGAGTTGACATGTATCTGTTAGTTCCCAAGGCATTTAACAGCACAGTTCTTCTAATGGTCTTGAATTCAGTTCTCAGTAACCACATAGTGGCACACAACTATCTCTAACAGTATCCATGTCTTCTTCTGTCATGCAGGCATACATGCAAAGAGAGCACTCCGTTACTTCTCCTTTTAGACTTCACAAAACAAATGTGGTCCAGGCCCATCTACCTTTTGGCTTGTACTCCACGCCTTCCAGTCTCACCTGCATGCCCTGGGACCTTGAGAAGAAGGCAGGGACTTCTGACTTTTGAGCTCTACTCTCCTTCTATTTATTGGTCCTCTTTTCTGAGGAATCTTTCATTCTGTCTTCATCACACACTCTTCTCTAGTGAGTGTTCTCATTTCTCATGCCCTTGGCATTAGAGAATTTCAGAAATGCATCAACTAACACAAGTATTACAAAGCAATTAAAATTACGATTTAAATTTAACTTCAGGGTGTTTTTGAAAGACCCGTGGAGGGCGTGGACCCTCACACCCCAACTCAGGAAAGGCAAACCCCCCAAATCACTCACAAGAAGCAGTCTTGATGCAAAAGCATGAGGTCTTTTATATTCCAGTGCACTGGGATCTGCAGCCACACTCCACGTGGGGTAGAGGACTGGAAACCCTGGGTACAGGGTTCAGACAGCTTTTATAGGGTTACAACAAAGCCCACACATCACAAACCAATCATCTCATAGCATCCAGTGTGGACCAATTAATTTGAACTATCCAAGCCCACTCTTAGCCCAGGAAGTCTGCTTTCGCTAGGGCTTCTGGGTAGTGTGGCACGGCTCATTTCCTGTTCTCAATCACTCACAGGTGCAGTCGGTAAACCTCCCTGTCGTAAACAGTCAAGAATGACCTTTTGCCTACCCACTGCTAGGGGGCAGAGTCTAGGGAAAATTAGGCTAAATTTTTCCATCCTTACATTTTTAAGGTTGATTTTATAGATTAGACAACAAATTTGAACGCTATTAGCCTAAACCCAGCTTGACTGCAACCTGTCTCTCTAGAAATGCAAATATTATCAACTGTGCAAAGAAAACAATACGATAACATATAAGTTAAAAAATAATATGCAAGCACATTCCCCATGGAGGGATATTCCCTTAGCCTAGAGACATGAGGGAAGGCCTAGACCCTACCCCAAATGACTTGACAGATTTTGATGATCCCTCCTGGAAGGCCTCATCCTCCCTGGGGAGTGGATGACGAATGGGATGGGTGCTGTGGGTGGGAGGGTGGGGGGGGGCTTGGGAGGGTGTGAGGGAGAAGAAACTTGTAAATAAGAAAAATATATATAAAAAAATGTAAAAATAGAGAAAGAAAAGAAAGCAGGCCAAGAAAGCCATGAGAGTCAAAAACCAGTAATCAACTCTGATCCATGGCCATTGTTTTAGCTCCTGCCTCCAGATTCCTGGCCTGTTTGAGTTTGTGTCCTGACTTCCTTTGATAATGAAGTTTGATATGGAAGTGCAAGTCAAATATACCCTTTCCTTTCCATGTTGCTACAGTCACTGTTTTATCACAGCAATAGCAACCCTATCTAAGGCACTACGAATATTATCAAAGTAGTTAATAAATACTTTTAATGAATGCATAAATTATTCTACTAAAATTGCAAACCCCTGAGTTATTTGATGACATTGGTCAAAGTTTAGGAACAAGAAGCACATTAATGTGGGTAGTCATTGGGACATATTTAAAAGGTAGTATACTACGACAGAGATTGCATTGTTAGGGTGGAGTAATCATTAGCAAACAGAAAGCTGGGTTTATGCCCAGGAAGGTTGGACTCTGATCCAAACTAATTAAGGTTTATGAAACAGCACTTTAAACATATTGTCTTCATTGCTTACCTTTTAATGAATGAATGGATAAAGAAGATAGGGAATATACATAGGATGGAATAGTATTCAACCATAGAAAATAATCAAGTTCTGGCATTTGTAACCATTTGGATAGATAGCGAACATTACATCAAGTAGGACAAGCTTGGCAAGACAAACACTCCATGTTGTCATTCACATGTGGAAGGAAGAGTTGGCTTCACACAGTGGTGAGTGCCAGTGCCTGAACAGAGACTAGATGAAGGCAGGGAAGTACATGAATATATTAGGTAGAAGAGGGGAATTTTTCCACCTTTATTTTTTTACCTTATATATTATTTCTTTTATATTTTAAAAACAGTTTAATTTAAATAGAATTACATTACTTTATCTACTCCTTTTCTTCCCTCCAGTTGATCTACACCACTGTACGACAGGAATGATTGACAAACAAATAAATAAATAAATAAATAAATAAATAAATAACTAAATAAATAAATTGCATACTTAGGAAAGAAAATTAGAATGTTTCCCCAAACAAAGAAATGATAAGATTTGGAAGGTAGTGAATAATCCAGTTTCCATGATCTGCTGATTGCATATTGAGTTTATATACTCAAAAAGCACATTGTACTCTATAAATACTTATGGTTATTACATGTCAATTAAAATTTTAGTGGAAATAAATGATTGAGGCATACACAGAATTTACTTGAAAAAATATAAAATACCTTGTTAAAATGGAACAAAAGTCTAATAATGTAATTTTCTTATAATTAAGTATTGAATCAAAATATATTATGCATCCAAAGAAGTGTGAGGTTGTAATCCATGCCAAGAGAGAGCAGAAAATAGACAAAAGATGTTTTCTAAGGAGACAGAGGAGACTGGATCCTGAGCACAGGTGAGAAGGTCAGCCTTAGATATGACAGAGAACCCAGCATTGTAGCAAGAGTAAAGGATTTAAGAAACCTCTGGGGAAAAGGATTTCTATTTTTGTTTCCACAGAAAATGAAAAGATGTGGATTCCTTCCAGACTAATGTGGTTTGATCACGCCAGAGTGCCTGAAACAGAGTACAAGGTGATCCTACATTCAAAACAGCTGGACAAAACAGCCCTACAGACTACAGCCAGGATATCTGAATCTTCTTCGAATCCCCCCAAGAGAGCGCCCCTTACCAGCAGGAAGTAGCTTGGAAAGAACGACGCCCAAATTCCCAAATATTGTGTATAAATGTTTGTTTTCATTTAATTGGACTTTGTTATATAAAATTAAATAAATAAAAAAAAGAAACCTCATAACAAAGGCAATGGCTTCAGTCAGTAGAGACTTCTTCCTCATAAAAAGTTCTGTACTTTTATTGTGAATTTTCTCTTTGCTGAGTAATACAAACGAATACTATATGGGTGTAGAAAAAAGAGTCTGTTGGTAAGCATAACAGAATTAGCAGTAAATAGTGCATCCCACTTAAAGCCTAGGAACATGCTCACAAAGTCATTGCCTACAAAGGTATGTGGTTTCTCTAGAGGGAGATATATAGGCATTTTGTCATCACTATGAAAAGTACCCAGCGAGAAACAACACAAGGAAAGAAAGATTATATTTGACTTCTAGCTTAAAGAAATGAAATCAAGCATAACAGAAGAGCATGGCAGAGAAGCAGGAGGCAGCTGGTGACATTGCATCTACAGAAAGGAAGGCAAGAGCTAAGGAAGTTGCACTAATTAACTTTCTCTATTTTTATTCAGTCTGGGGCCCTGACCCATGAAATTGTATCCCCATATTTAGGGTGGGTCTTTTTACCTAAATTACTCTAATCTAGATAATCCTTCATAGTCATGCCCAGAGATCTGTTTGTGTGATGCTTCAAAGTTCAATCAAATTAAAAATCAAGGTTAGGTTACAACATAGCTCTAACTTTTGTCAATTTGACACCCAAACATACCACCTTTAATCTACAGCTTCCACTTGTTATCCCTATAAGCTGATGGTCATTTTATAATGCAAAATTTATTCATACAAACTTCAAAAGACCCCCTAGTCTTTAACAATTTCAATATTGTTGGAATAAAAAAAAAATCTCTTCTGAGGCTCAAGCTAATCTTTTAATTGTGAATTTCTGTAACAGCCAAAAACACGTTATGAACAATATACAAATAAAAATGGGCTATGTCTAGATATAGACATAAATGTAGATATTTTGCATATACACATACATATATGTACATAATATATAAAAGAAAAAGAAAAAAGAGTTTATCAACATAAGTATGGCAAAGGCATGGAAGAGGTATGATGGAGGAAAGATAGGGTAGACTGGAAGAAGGGAACAGGAAGAGTGATATAATTCTATTTCAATTGAAAATATTAAAGAAAACCATCAAGTTATATAGTTCTAATACACAATGACACACAATAAACATTCTCATTATAAAAAGAGAAACGGGGAACACGTCATGGAAAGACAGGGCCAAAGCAAGACTAAGTCCCAGCAGAGCAAAACCAAAACCTCCAGCTATATGCATTTCACAAAGCATCTTGGACCCATGATGGAATTTTATAGCTTCCAAAAAACATAGGTAGGTTCATCCTTCCAGTTCATCTGACTTCAATGTGCAACCTCTCTTTTGATCCAGATGGAAAGGTTAGCTTCAGGTATTACAGGAAATATCACTCTAATCTAAAAAATGTAGAGGATAGAAGAAACATAATAAATGGCTACTTGGAATCACTCAACTCTTCTTTGCTGTATAACTGCTTCATACATGCATACTTCATATCATAAGATAGAAGCATGGTTCTAGTGTCTCTAATATCTAGAGGTTTCCATTGTAACTTAGTCTTTACCTGTTTGCAATGGTCCCTTGGAACCTAATTGCAGGGACTCTGAACCTTCCATACATTGTATGGCTACAGTAATTCTCTGGAACTGTGGAGTGAAATTCCATAATACCCTCACTCTTGAATCTTTTAGGCCTGCTAAATCATCATTGTGTACATGAAACTTATGAATTCTCCTGCCAGCTTGATATGGATCCTGCTTCTTGTACATCACTTATGGTAGCCGTTGGATGCTGACACTGTGGACAATACCCTAAGCAGTTTGTTTTCATGATCAGGCAACCCTTTCAGCAAGTTCATAGTTTAGGCCCTCTTTTCAAGTTAACTTGCATTTTTAGAAGAGTGAGCCTTTGATGGTTGGGGTCTTGACCTCATTCCTATTATTTCATGTTAAAGCAGTGATATCTGTTTATCATGCCTATTGCCCTATGTTAAAGCAAGGCTTTATGTTTTTCATAGCATCTCTCACAGTACACACCTTGGTTACAACATTGAACTTGCTTGAGCTCTCTTCCTTGAAGAAACTGTGTGTTGTTTCTGTCTTTCTGCAATGACTTATAGATTTTCACTGTAGACTTGGATAATATTGGTCAACAATAACCATGTCACAACCTGAATTCTATCCCTCCTGGAAATTCCCTCTACTAAACCAATTAGTTCATTACTCCAGAACTCAGCTTCACTCAAGTTTTCAAAGTTCTTCATTAATCAGAATGAAGTCATATTCTATGCCAAAGCATATACTTAATAATTCCTAGACCAGTTACCAATTGAGTCCTGTTTCCTCAGAAATATCATGAGCCATATTTATGCCATTCCCTCATTTCTCTTGACGTTCCAATCTTGCAAATTCACTTTGTATACCATTTACCAGTGTTTCTGATAATCTCCTAACCAAAAAACCAAGGCCAGACCCAGATGGATTTAGTGCAAAATTCTAACAGAAATTCGAAGAAGTGCTAACACCAATACTTTTCAAATTGTTCCACATAATAGAAACAGAAGGAAAATTACCAAACTCTTTTTATGAGGCTACAATTAGACTGATAATAAAAACACACAAGGACACAACTAAGGAAGAGAATTACAGACCAATTCCCTCATGAACATGAAAAAATAATAAAATACTGGCAAACCAAATTCAAGAACACATCAGAAAAATTATCCACCATGACCAAATAGGATTCATCCAACGTGAGGATGGTACAACATATGAATATGAAAATCTGTCAATGTAATCCACCATATAAATAAACTGAAATAAAAAAAATAAAAATGCATGATCATCTTACTAGATGTTGAAAAACTGTTTAACAATATTCAACACTCCATGATAAAGGTCTTAGAGAGTGGGGATACAAGGAACATAGCTAAACATAATAAAGGCAATATATAGTAACCCAACAGCCAACATAAAATTAAATGGAGAGAAATTCAAAGTACTTCCACTGAAATCAGGAACAAGACAAGGGTGTATACTCTCCATATCTATTCAACGTTAGTACTTGAAGTTTTAGCTATAGCAATAAGATAACAAAAGGAGATAAAAATGATCCAAATTGGAAAGTAAGTCAAACTGTCAATATTTGCTGATGACATGATAGTTTACATAACTACTCCCAAAATTCTACCAGAGAGCTCCTACAGCTAATAAACACTTTCAGAAAAGTGGCAGGATACAAGAATAACTCAAAAAAATCAGTAGCTCTCCTATGTACAGATGCCAAATGGGCTGAGAAGGAAATCAGAGAAACATCATACTTTACAATAGCCACAAATATCATAAAATATCTTGGGGCAACTCTACCCAAACAAATGAAACACCTTTGTGACAAGAATTTCAAGTCTTTAAAGAAAGAAGTTAAAGAAGATATCAGAAAATGGAAGGATTGCCCATGCTCTTGGATAGTAGAATCATCATAGTAAAAATGGCAATCCTACCAAAAATAATCTACAGACTCCAAGCAATCCCCATCAAAATGCCAGCATAACACTTCACAGACCTTGAAAGAACAATACTCAACTTTACATGGAAAAACAAAAATCCCAGGATAGTCAAAACTATCCTGTACAATAAAGGATCATCTGGAGGTATCACCATCCTGAACTTCAAGCTCTACTATAAAGCTATAGTAATGAAAACAGCTTGGTATTGGCATAAAAATAGACAGATAGAGCAATGGAATGAAATTGAAGGCCCCATATCAACCCACAGACCTATGAACACCTAATTTTTGGCAAAGAAGCTAAAATTATAAAATGGAAAAAAGAAAATATATTCAACAAATGGTACTGATATAACCGGCTATCCACATGTAGAAGAATGGCAATAGATTCATATCTATTGCCATGTACAAAATTCAAGTCCAAATAATCAACATCCCCAATATAAATCCATCCACACTGAACCTGATAAAAGAAAAAGTGGGAAATACATATGAACACATAGGCAGGCACAGGAGACCATTTCCTAAATATAACACCAGTAACACAGACTCTGAGAGCAACAATTGAAAAATGGGACCTCTTGAAATCAAGATGCTTATGTAAAACAAAGGACATGGTCAACAAGACAAAACAGCTCCCTTCTGAATAGGAAAAGATCTTCAGCAAGCCCACATTTGACAGAGGGCTGATCTTCAAAATATGCAAAGAACTCAAGAAACTAGAAATCAAACTACAAAATAATTAAATAAAAATGAGGTACAGATCTAAATAGAGAATTCTCAACCGAACAATCTCAAATGGCAGAAAGGAAATACTCAATATCCTTAGTCATCAGGGAAATGCAAATCAAAACCACTCTGAGATTCAATCTTACACTGATCAGAATGGCGAAAATCAAAACACTAATGACAGCTTATGCTGGAGAGGATGTGGAGAAAGGGAATATTTCCCCATTGCTGGTAGGAGTGCAAACTTGTACAGATACTGTGTAAATAAGTATGGTTATTTTTCAGAAAATTAGGAATCAACCTGCCTCAAGTGTCTGCAATTCCACTGTTGGACTCATACCCAAAGGATGCACATTCACACCACAAGGACATTTGCTCATCTATGTTCATTATTATTTGTAATAGCTAGGTCTTGGAAACAACCTAGATGCCTCTCAGTTGAAGAATGGATAAAGAAAATGTGGTGTGTTTACTCAGTGGTAAGAAATAATGGCATTCTAAAATTCACGAACAAATGCACGTGAGGTAACTCAAAGCAAAAAAAAAAAAAAAAAAAAAAAAAAAAAAAAAGACAAATATAGTATGTACTCACTCATAAGTGGATACAAGACATAAAGCAAAAGATACCCAGCCTACAATCCACAACCCCAGAAAAGCTAGAACACTCTTCCAGAAACATAAGCAGATACAGAAATCTAACCAGTGGGCCAAGCTCCTGTAGTATAATCAAAGTGAGGGAGGATCAAAAATATTAACAAAGGAGTCAAGCCCATTATGGGGAAACCCACAGAATCTGCTGACCCAAGCTAGTGAGAGATCACTGACTCAGATCTGACAAATGGGAACCTGAATAAGACCAAACTAGACTCCATTAATATAGGTGACAATGGTGTGACTGGGACAATATATGAGGCTACTGGCAGTTGGTCCAAGACCTAACACTAAGGCACAAACTGACTTAGTGGAGCCCATTCTATATGGAGAACCATGCCAAGTTTAGACACAGGGTGTGGGGTGGAGAGATGCCTAGGTGATGGGACAGATTTAGTAGACTTCTTATGGGAGGCCTTACCCTCTCCATGGAGCAGATGGGAGGAGGGGAAAAGTGGAGGGAGTGGGTGGGAGGAAAGAAGGGAGGGAAAACCGGGATTGGAATGTAAAAAATAAATTATTAAAGGAGTGTTTCTGTCCCCATGTTCCAAACTGTTTTGCATTGATCCTGAAAAACACTTCAAAATGCCTAAGAACCGTGGTCAAGATCATCACAATAGTCTCATTGCTTGGCTTTAATTTTCTGTGTTAGTTACTTTCATTATTGCATTGATAAAATATTGGACAAAGGAAAACTTTTTTTTTTGTTTGAAGCAGTCTTTTTTTTAATTTCTTCTTTTTAAATTTTATATAACCAAGTCCATTTAAATGAAAACAGACATTTATAGACAATATTTGGGAATTTGGGCATTGTTCTTTCCAAACTACTTCCTGCTGGTAAGGGGCTCTGTCATGGGGGATTCAAAGAAGATTCAGAAATCCTGGCTGTAGTCTGTAAGGCTGCTATGTTCCAGCTATTTTGAATGTAGGATCACCTGGTACTCTGTTTCAGGAGGTCTGGCTTGATCAAACCACATTAGTCTGGAAGGAATCCACATCTTTTCATTTTCTGTGGAAACAAAAATAGAAATACTTTTCCCCAGTAACTTGCCCATGAACTTAAATTTTGGAGTCAAAGCATTTTTTTTTTAAATTTGATTTATTATTGTAAATGTTGATCCCAGTTCCCTCTCCCACCCTCCCTCCCTCCCTCCCTTCCTCCCTCTCTCCTTCCCTCCCTTTTACCCTCTCTGCCCTCTAACATGCACTCTAACCACCCTCCCCTCCCATCCCCCCATCCCAATTCCATATGTAGGGGAATGCTATCCAGTTGGGGTCATGTAGGTCTGACAGGTCATGTGAAGTAGGGACTAGGGCTTCTTTCCTGTTTCTAGATTAAGGCAGTTATCCCTCCATGGGGAATGTGTTCCCAAGGTCCTTTTGTGCACCAGGGATACATCCTGGCTCCACTGTCTGAGGTCCCTTAGACTGCTCAGTCCTTCTGGCTGAGACCCATATTCAGGGGGGCCCATTAGCTCCTCCTTGTTCAGGTAAGCTGTCTCTATGTGCTTCTGCCACCTGGTCTTGTCCTCTCCATCTGCATCTGAGTTCTACTTTGAATCAGTGTTTATGTATGGGTGTTTGCTCCCGTTTCCAACAGGTATTAGTTGAGGGCTCCATGGATAAGTTAGTTGTTGATCTCATTCTCCAGGAAGGGCATTTATGGTAGCCTTTCCTCAGAAGCTCAAATTATTATTTGGCAGCAGTCTTGTAGTTCTTTAGACCTTTCTTTGTGTTCAATTTTATCTTCAAACTAATATTGGCTCCCTCTTTTCTGTTCTCTCTCTCTCTCTCTCTCTCTCTCTCTCTCTCTCTCTCTCTCTCTCTCTCTCTCTCTGTCTCTCTCTTTCCTGTCTCTTCTATTCCTAACCAGGCTCAATCTTCCTGGTCACACATGTTTTCCTTTCCTCCCCCTTGTTTTCTCCTACTTCTCTCACCATTCGCTGCCCCCCCCCACTTCCCCTGAGCTCTGGGGGACTTGTCCCTTACCAGTTCTGTGAGGGACTTTATATGAATATCTTAAAATACACCTTGTATCATAGTTCCTCTGGTGGTTTGAATTATAGGCTGGTGATCCTTTGATCTAGGTCTAAAATCCATATATGAGTGAGTACAGACTGTGTTCCTCTTTTTGTGACTGGGTTACCTCATTCAGGATGGTTTCTTCAAGTGCCATCCACTTGCCTGCGAATTTCAAGATACCATTATTTTTTTCTGCAGAGTAGGATTCCATGGTGTAGATGTGCCACAATCTTCATTAACCATTCTTCCATTGAGGGGCATCTAGGTTGCTTCCAGGTTCTTGCTATTACAAATAGTACTGCTATGAACATAGTTGAACGGATGTCTTTGTTGCATTGATGTGAATACTTTGGGTATATGCCTAAGAGGGGGATTGCCGGGTCCTGTGGTAAACTAATTCCCATTTTCCTGAGGAACTGACATACTGATCTCCAAAATGTCTGTATGAATTTGCACCCCCACCAGCAGAGGATGAGTGTTCCCTTTTCTCCACATCCTCTCCAACCTAAGTCATCATTGGTGTTTCTAATTTTAGCCATTCTGGCAGGAGTAAGATGTTATCTCAAAGTTGTTTTGATTTGCATTTCCCTGATAGCTAAGGATGTGGAGCATTTTCTTAAGTGTCTTTCAGCCTTTTTGATTTCCTCTATTGACAATTCTTTCTTCAGTTCTGTATCCCATTTTTTAATAGGGTTATTTGGTGTTTTGTTGACTAGTTTCTTGAGTTCCTTGTATATTTTGGAGATCAGCCCTTTGTCGGATATAGGATTGGTGAAAATCTTTTCCCAGTCTGTGGGCTGCCATTTGGTCTTGTCCACTGTGTCCTTTGCCTTACAGAAGCTTCTAAGTTTGAAAAGGTCCCATTTATTAGTTGTTTTTCTTAGTGTCTGTGCAATGGAGTTATGTGCAGGAAGCAGTCTCCTATACCAATTTCTTCAAGGGTACCTCCTATTTTCTCTTCTAAGAGGTTCAATGTGGCTGGATTGATGTTGAGGTCTTTGATCCATTTAGACTTGTGTTTTGTGCATGGCAACAGACTTGGGTCTATCTGCAGTCTTTTACACACCCTCATCCAATTGTGCCAGCACCATTTGTTGAAGATGCTGTTCTTGCCCCATTGTATAATTTAGCTGTTTTGTCAAAAACCAGGTGTTCATAGGTGTTATGGGTTAATATCAGGATTTTCAATTCGATTCCATTGGTCTACCTGTCTATTTTTATGCCAATACCAGGCTGTTTTCATAACTATAGATCTGTAGTAGAGCTTAAAGTCAAGAATGGTGATGCCTCCTGAAGTTCTTTTATTGTTTAGTGATGTTTTGGCTATTCTGGGTCTTTTGTTTTTCCATATAAAGTTGATTATTATCCTTTCAAGATCAGTGAAGAATTGTGGTGGGATTTTAATGGGGATTGCATTGAATCTGTAGATTGCTTTTGGCAAGATTGCCATTTTTACTATGTTTATCCTACCTATCCAAGAGCATGGGAGATCTTTCCATTTTCTGGTATCTTCTTTAATTTCTTTCTTTAGAGCCACAAAGTTCTTATTATATAGGTCTTTTACTTGTTTGGTAAGTGTTACACCAAGATACTTTATGTTGCTTGTGGCTATTGTAAAGGGTGATGTTTCTCTGATTTCTTTCTCCTGACAAAAGAAAACTTAAAGGAAGAAGTTTAGCTTTAGTTTCCAAGTTGAGTGGATACAGTCCATCATTCCCTTGTGGAGATACAGGCATAGAAGCAGGAGACAGCTGATCACATTGTGTTCACACACAGGAAGCAGAGAATAATGAATGCCATGCTCAGTTTACTGTTGTCTATTTCTTCTAAGTGAGGTCCCCAAGTATAGAAAGGTACCATCCATATATAGTTTA
Source organism: Phodopus roborovskii (assembly GCF_943737965.1). Classification (NCBI taxonomy): domain Eukaryota; kingdom Metazoa; phylum Chordata; class Mammalia; order Rodentia; family Cricetidae; genus Phodopus; species Phodopus roborovskii. Next base: position 28,420,134 of record NW_026125281.1, read on the forward strand.
AACCATCCTACCTCAGTTAACCTTACCTATGCAATCCCTGGTGAACATGCTCAGACACTTGTTTACATGGTGACTTTAAGTGCCATGAAGTTGACAATCAGGGTTCCCTATCATAGAAGGCAACTGTACGTGCAGTTCAGTGTGTAACAAGCAGCTAGCTTGCAAGATGGGCCATTCTATCAGTAAAGAAATCTCATAAAGTACAAACAGAATGGACCGTTATGAGTCTGGACAAAAGGTGTTAATGGATAGGAGGCTGGAAGGAGAAAAACAAGAGTCAGGGATGAGAGGATAGTGAAAAGTGTGAAGATTAGAAAAAGAAAAAAGAACCCACTTTAGTCAGACTGTGAGCAATTGTCTGCACATTTTCCCTGATAAAGGTCATTGGATTTTTAGTCCATTACAAACCAAAGTATAAAAAATAGAAAGATAATTAATGTTCTTCTGTAAATGTAAAGAACACAAAACATCATTAGTTTAATGCACACGATGGCATTTTTATAAAATAGGAATGACTTACATTGCTCAGAAAAATTATCCTTGACAATCCATTGTTCTTCTAAGTCTATTTATGAAACTTAGTAGTGAAAAATAATAAAACATATAACCCAAAATAAATATAAAGAATACATATATAACAGAAGTCTCTAAAAGTCATGATTATAGTCTTAGTACTATCTCATATTATAATGTAAATGTGTTTCAGTCAAATTATTTCTTGTGAATACTATGAGGAAGTAAGTGGAAAAAATTGAGCATTTTGCTGGATTTAAAATTTTAATAGATTGCATTTCAGTTTAAACTTCAAATCTTATTTACTTTCTAACTGATTAAAATAAATTCTAAATCTTACTACAATGTCTAAAAATTATGAAATATATATGTTCAGAAAAATTATTTTAATCAGTTGCTAAACTTGTGAACTTGAACATTGCCACATGTTCAAGTTCACAATTCTTTGGAAATTATTTTTAATATTTACATATTTGAATTACTAATTTGAATAGGGTAGTTTTCATAAAGGCTTCATTAGCACAAATAATTGCTTTTCAGCTATATATTTTAATAACACTATGCCTTTATTGTCTTTATTTCAATGTCAGTAACTTTGATAGACTAAGATGTGAATATAAATAATGCATGCACAAATATTTGTATCTTTAAAAGTTAATCATTACAGTACCACAGACATCTTTCTGACAAAAATGACTTACTAGGATACACATGAAATGCGGAAATAACAATAAACAGAAATGAGGATATAACTCACGTAGAATTTGCTTTCAGTGTGATATCTCATAAACATTTAAGTAAAAATTCTCTTTATCATACCTAACATGTAAATAATTGACATGTGGAAAAAGACAATTATCCTCACTCTGCTGCACTCAATAAACACTTTATTTTTATTTTTTGTTTTTTGCATCTACTTTGTTCCCAGCTACACATGGAGAATGTGAAGCAAAGGAAGGGTCAATTTCTAAACACAAGAAGGGGCAGAGACAGAATTTATGGACTAAACATGCCAAATTTAGCACACTTGAATAATTTGTTGTCATTGGTTTCAGTCTGCAAATTTGAAAATTTCATTAATATTTATTGATTTTATTTGATCATTACTTTTGTGAAAATAGTCAAATCTGTTTACAACATCTCTAAACATTTGCACTAGTTTCTGAACTATATGGATTATTTTTCACAAAGACCAAATAACTGTTTAGCTTTTTGTTTTATAAATAATCCTGATCTCCCTGCTTCATGTGTCTACAGTAATTGCATCTGCACACAGCAGAATATGTTAAATATTGCTAAACAAATGAAATAAGCAGTCAATAATTACTGAATATTAACATTTTAAAACATTTTTTTTAACCTGAGGTTTTCATAGAATGATACAAAATGATTTCATTATGCAAATGGAAAACAAATTATGATTATCTAAGATAAGATGCAATTACTTGGAGCCTAGCTGCTATGAATGAAGGGTCTGATTGAATCTGACCATTTTTGAAACATAATTTATCAGGTCTGCGCCTGAATAGAGAAAAAAATTAAAGCAATGTATTAAAAATGTATAATTCTGAGAGAGTTTAAAGCTGAATTAGTGCCAGTAGCCTAGCAATATATTTTGTAAAAGTTGTGAAATACTTAATATATTGTAGAAGATGCTGTCATTTGTTCCAGGGTTTCTTTCTGGCTTGCTCTGAGCCTTCTTGTCATTTACCACTGTTGAGTCCTAATAGGTGGGTTATACACACAAGCAGCCATCCTTCATTTTCAGCAGGCCTATGCTTATACAAACCCCCAGCTTCCTGTTGAAGCAAATGTGGCCTGCTGACAGCCTTATGACTTTAGATTCCATGCTCTGATCACTATACAACAGGACAGCATTGCACACTGATTGCAGAGCCTTTTGCAGCCCTCTAATCTCTTGTGAGAAAACCCATGCTCTCAAATCTGTGTCCTTATTGTCTGTCCTCGGCACAGCCAGGGTGCTCCTCTTTCAGTGGCTCCAAAGGGCCCAGGCCTCAAAATCTAGGCCTGGGAGTTTTATAGGGCATCTTCCTGAGAATCTCTTTCCCTTACTCTCTATTGTTGAACCTCTTCCCGTTTGGTTTTAATCTTACTCTTTTCTTTCCTGAAGAGAAATAAACTTATTAAAGAGCAGGGAGATGGTATCTGTGTCTACCTTGTTGAATTCATAGAACTAAGAAAACCCTGACATGTACATTTCATTAATTCTTTCAATCATTCATTCAACATTCAACAAATATTTTGTAATTTTGTGATCAATGGTAGAACATAATTTGTACTGGACTAGATTTAAAAATCCCAAAGGAAGCCCCTGGAGACTGTGTACAAATCACAGCCATGTTCCTTTTACAGTTTTTGCAGTATTTTACTTGTACATATCAAATTCTAGAGAAACAAAGAAGGAGATAGAAATGAGGATGATTTGACCCAAGGTTTAGGATGATAATTACAAAAACATGAGAACTAATCTAGTAAACCAAGTCACAAAGCCACGTTCTGTGGCTCAAGTCACAGAACCATGCTGTAGTTGGTGCATAGAAAATATAAAATAGGGAGAAAGCCACAAATATTTATTGAAATTTATTTTATTTTTAAAATGTGCAGAAAACATCTTTCCACAATGGTTTGGGAACCTCACCATCAATGGCACACAGGAAAATTACCATTGAACATTCACTGTATGTGTTGGTTTGAAAGAAAATGGACTTCATAGGGAGTGGCAATATTAAGAAGTGTTGTAGTAGCTATGGATTTGTTGGAGGAACAGTGTCACTTGGGAGATTTGCTTTGAGGTCTCCTGTGCTCAAGCTACCTAGTTTACAGTTCATTTCCTGTTGCCTGAGGATCAAGATGTAGAACCCTCAGCTCTTTCTACAGCACCATGTTTGCCCACATGCCACCCACTATGAAGATAATGGACTACAGCTTTAACAGTAAGTTAAAGCCTAATTGAATGTTTTCTTTTGTAAAAGTTGCCTTAGTCATGACATTTCTTCACAGCAATAGAAATCCTAATTAAGGCAATTTTCAAAGTGAGGGTTTTCATAAGACATTTTCATTTAAGTGAAAATTTACTTCAGTCAAATTTACTCTAATGTCTTTCCTTTCTCAGCCCTCCCTTTCCACTATTCTTGCTATTTCCTCCATATATATGAATGTGTCTCTGTGTGTGTATTCATGTGTGTATGCATATAATATGTATGTATATACATATCTGTATATATACATTTATAATCTAGGATTCACAAATGAGAAAAACGTGATTTTGTCATTCTGATTGTAAACTTTTAATGCGACAACATCCAGTTGTAACCATTTTCCTGAAAACAACATAATTTCATTACTCTCTATGGATAAGAAAAATGCATTATCAAATATATATATATATATATATATATACACACATATATATATGTATGTAGTATATGTGTATGTATGTATATACATATAGATGTAATATATCTGTAATATATCATTCACCTATCTATCATGTAACCATATGGATGAAATATAGATATACATTTCATTTTCTTTATTTATTCCTCTATTGACATATACCTAGGCTGAGTCTACAACCCATTATGAACATTGTTACAGTAATTGTGGGTGTGTTGCTGTGGCCTATGGAAACAGTGTCCTTAGGTATCTGTGAGGAGTAGTATATTTATGTCACATAGTAGTATTTACTTTCACAGTGACTGGAATAGCCAAAGCAATTCTGAGCAAAAGATAAAAGTTCTGGATCTCATTTCAAATTATACGATAGAGCTATTACAACAAAAACTGTTTGGACAGACACATGCATAAATGGAAAAGATAATCCAGAAGTGGTCATAATTGACATCTTATCTGCCCAGGTCTTTGCTGTGGGATTTGCCCTATGCTATGTCTGATACTTAGTAGCACCCTCTGCCTTAACATACTAGATATCAACAACATTTCCTGATTTTGACAATCAACAACGTATCTGATTATCAAATGTCCACAGAAGGCAAAATTAGTCCCTGATGATCATAGCCCTGATTTGGTAGATAAAATAATACCTCATTTACTGTAAAAATGAGGCAGTATTTACCAATTTGAAGAGGAATTTTTATCCTTTTAACTCCTTTCAATTATAACTATTTCTTCCTAGGTAAGAAATTTGTAATTGTTTTTGAGAGAGTCTCTAAAGGCATATCATTCATTTATAAACCATTATGATATTTAGATTAAGGAAACTGGAACAGATTCCTGGGTAGAAAAATCTTGCTTATGCCAATCATTCTGGTGTCAGTGATGCTTACTAGTAGAAGTTTTTCCATGGGGAATGTGTTATAATGAACCTGAAAGCATTCAGTGTAGTTCCAGGGGGCTAGGAGGCATTCAGTAAACAGTCATAACTGAGAGTCTGGAAAAATAACTTCTAACCTTTGGGATAGGCTTCCTTGTCAGTGAAGCAGAAGATTATGTTTTGTGTTGTATCTAGAATGAGTCACATTAGAACTCAGCTCTCTAAGGCTGGTCTGGATAGGTTTCCAAAGCATCAGATTGCCTTCCCTCGCTCCCTCTAAACTCTTAACAAGGAGATATTTCTCTGGTATGTTGATTGTAAATCAGCAAGAGGCTTAGGAATGCACAAAAGATGAGGGTCATCTTTAGGAACCACAGGCACAAGGAAGCTAAACAAAGCCATCATGTATACACAGCAGACTAAGAAATATAAGAACCTTTTCTTCCTGTAGCTACAACTCTACTAGAGGGCACAGACAGGAGCAGCTCCTAAAAAAAAAAAAAAAAAAAAAAAAAAAACTCCAGTATTCTCCATAATGTTGGAAGTCCTGAATCCAACTCTACATGCTTTTATTGTACCCATGCTACTTTGAATTTAAATAGGAAGGATTTATTGGATAGACTTGAACTCTTCTTAAGTATGAGCAGAGTCATGGCAGACAGGGGGACAAAGGGTGGACAGATGATCCACTGAGCATCTGTCTGAAAAAAAGGGTGAGATAGGTACAGAGAAAAATGCAGCCTAGAGAGTAGTGTACTCCCTATGAACAGAAACAATATGGGTGGATAATAGATGATGTAGACAGACTATTACTTTACTTACTCCTAACACTATACACTATTTTTGCACTTCAGATTAACCTCTTGTCACTCAAGAAGAAAATCAAAGAGAGTATTTGTTCACTGTAATGCCAGATTTCTGCTGTCTGCATTGTTCCATTTTCTTGGGTTTATACTGTTTACCAACTTGAGAAGGATTGACCTATGTCCATTCATTTTTACTCATAATGGATTCATGAGCTAAACAGTTTTAATAAAGGCTAAGTTGTTGAAATAATGATGCATACACTGTGGTTATATTTAAAATAATTGAATTTATTTAACTTCACCTTGCCAGTAGATCAGTGCTCAGTGGATCATCTGTCTACCTTTCATCACCCTGTCTGTGATGGTTCTGTTCATACTTACAGAAGAGTTCAAATCTAACCAATAAAGCCTTCATATTCCTGTAATTCACAATAACTCATCTATTATAACAAAGAAAGCATTAGTAATTTATACTGAATGCCACTTGAATATAAATTATTTTATACTATTAAATGGTTCTACTTTTAGTGTGTGTGTGTGTGTGTGTGTGTGTGTGTGTGTGTGTGTGTGTGTGTGTACAGGACAGGGTTTCTCTGTGTAGTCCTAGCTGTCCTGGAAATTTCTGTTTGTGTAGACCAGGCTGTCCTTGAACTCAGAGATCTACCTGCATCTACCTCCTGAGTGCTGGGATTAAAGGCATGCATAGCCACCAGCTGGCGTATTTGGTTTATCTTTTAAGCTCATTTCTTCAAGAATAGTAGTCAATGGGGTTTACTAGAGTACAACTAAAGGGGATTTATCTAACACACGACAAGTGATAAATGAATGTCAATTTATGTTCTTTCTTGGGGAAGATGTATTTAGTCTTTCTCTTCAGCCCTCTGAAGCTCAGCTCTCAAATCAGCATGTAGAAGATACTCTGTAATTACTTGATGATGTATTAAATCATTTCATTACTTACAACCTTCACACCAGAAAAGAATAATAAGACCATTTTATAGCTGTATTTGCTATAATGTGTGAACAATGTAGTTGAGCTGCTAGAGGAAATGTATGTAATTTTATAAATATATAAAATTTAATTCAGGCTAAACCCTTTCCTTAATCATGGGAAATAAAACTGTCAGTTACATAAGGTACAATTTAGCAATAGTTTCCAAATTATGTTATGAATTAGAATCACTTGAAGAATGTGGTAGTCAGCTTCCTATCTCTACCTGTAAAAAGAGATTACAGGAGAAAAAGGTTACCTTAGCCCCAGGTTTCAGAGGTCACAGGTGGAGATCAGCTGACACTTTTGCTTATGGCCTGTAGGGATGTAGGACATCATAATATCATAGCTGATGTGTATGGAGTAGGAAGTTTCTCACCTCATGATAGTCAACAAGGAAAGGTGTGTGTGTGTGTGTGTGTGTGTGTGTGTGTGTGTGTGTGTGTGTGTGTGTGTGTGTGAGAGAGAGAGAGAGAGAGAATGGCCAGGATTCAAAATATACCTGTAAGGAGTATGGTTTTTCTGCCTGCCGCCGCTGGTCTTGTCCTGCCGCCGCGCCAGCCCCAAATAATACACAGAGACTCTGTATTTGATACAATGCTGTTGGCCCGGTTACTTGTTTCTTATCGGCTAGCTCTGCCTTAATTATTAACCCATTTCTGCTGCTATATGTATTTTCACATGGCCTTCTCTTACCGGGGAGGCAGCTGGCGTCCAGCTCTCTCCAGACTCTCCATCTTGACTCATCCTTACTACTTCCTATTTCCTCCTTGTCTCCTAGTCCCTCCTATCTTCCTTTCCTATTGGCCAACAGTGCTTTATTATTAACCAGTATGAGAAACATATACAGAATGACATCTCCCATCATATACCCTTCAAGTGCATCTCACAGTGACCATTTCTTTTTAAGTACTCTTCCTTTATATTTGTCCCACCCTCAGGCATCCTCATCTCAGCCCCAAGCCTTCCACATTTTAACCTTCTGGGAAAATGCAGATGAAATATATGACAGAAAAATGATTAATCATGCAAATTTTTGATTCCAAAGACCTACAGAGGACCCAGAATTTTCAGTGATGACAAGCTCTCTTGTGACAATGATTCGTCTGCTTCTTGGACAGCATGAGAAATGATTCTTTAAGAAAACACCCCCCTGTGCCCATCACAGGTCTGTTGTACCCACTGGTAAGGGTTAATACCAAGGAACATCAAGAAAAAAGGACAAATAGTCCAAGGAGAAGAATTGTGCATGATTAATTTGTTTATTTAAGGTCATATATTCAAATAAGGAGGCCTGATTTTCACAGAGGCAGGAAAAATGAGTTTTATTTCTGGTACTTCTTTTCCTTTTCTGAATTAGACAGATTATCATAACTAGAAAGAGGGTCTTCACTTCGTCTAATCTGGGCTCACTGTCTTTTTCAAAATTTGGAAACTTGTACACCCACAAAACTACAAAGTGGTGGCTGCAGCTTCATATGAAAAACTTATCAAAATTCTGAGTCAAACTATTGTTGCAGCTCCAAAATTTCCCAAACCTAAAATCTCCTTTTACTTTTTAAGAACATTCCCTGTGACTTTACAAATAAGATTTTTTTTTAGAACTATTGTAGAAATTCTCTAGTCCTTTTGAGATCAGAATTTACAAATTAAGTTTTCTGAAAATAAAGAATGCTTATATAATCAGAAACCCTTACATACCACACACACACACACACACACACACTGCCAACTCTGTGTTCAGAGGCTCTATATTTATAATGGGATAGTGGCCATGAAAACACTATTCACAACACGATTACTGACCATGTGTACAATGCCTTTTCTTTTCTCGAGTAGCAATAGTTAAACATCTATTGTTCCAGTCCTGATTCTGTGACATTGTTTGTAGTTGATATTACTATAGGTAGACTCAGTGTAAAAATTTCATGATTTTTCAAACATCTACTTAGAAAGCACTTCATTAAACCTATCTACAGGTTTCATAATTCTGTAACATAATTCATTATTTGATGGGAGATGGCATTCTGTAATTATGTTTCTCATATTGGTTAATGAATAAAGCACTGTTGGCCAATAGGAAAGCAAGATAGGCTGGACAAGGAGACAAGGAAGTTTCGGGAGGAGGTAGGAGAAGATTCAACATGGAGGATAGAAAGAGCAGAAATTCCGCCCCTTTCTCAGGTAAGATGAGACCACGTGGAAATATTTAGATTAATAGAAATGGGTTAATATTTAAGACAGAGCTAGCCAATAAGTAATGCTAGTAACAGGCTAACAGCTTTGTATCTAATACAGTGTCTCTTATTTGGGGCTGGCACAGCTGTGGGACCGGAACAGAAGGGAAATTGCTCATAATAATTCATAATTCTACAACATTGTATTGTTAGCAGTGAGGTGACAGAGTCCCAGTTCTCTTCTGTCACCCTAAGCATGTGACAGTCCCACTATTTAAGAGCCTTGATTCAGCCAAATGGGACTTCCAAGACCTGAATGTACAACACCAGTGTATGTTGCAACTTGAATGGAAGAATCTCATAAACCCCAGGCCTAGAGGAATAGCTATAGGCAAGTCAATAAGGAATCAATCCTATGCATATAACCAACACTAAATGCTCTCAGCTGTTTGTATTTATATGTACTGATGGTGTCCTTTGCCTTACAGAACGTATCGATTTCATGACGTCCCATTTATTAGTTGTCGATTTGAGTGCCTGTGCTATTCGTATTCTGTTAAGGAAGTTGTCTCCTTTGCTAATGTGTTCAATAGTATTTCCCATTTTCTCTTCTGCCAGGTTCAGTGTATGTTTATGTTATGTTGAGGTCTTTGATTCCCTTGAATTTGAGTTTGTGCAGCATGATAGATATGAACCTATTTACATTTTTCTACGTGTCAACATCCAGTTAGCCCAGCACCACTTGTTGAAGATTCTTCCCTTTTCCATTGTATAATTTTAGCTTCTTTGTTAAAAACAAGGTGTTCATAGGTGTGTCTAATTTATGTCTGGATCTTTTATTTGATTCTATTGATTCACTTGTCTGTTTTTATGCCAACACCATAAGGGTTTTATTACCATAGCTCTGTCATAGTGTTTAAAATCAGGGAAAGTGATACTTTTGCAAATTCTTTTATTGAACAGAATTGTTTTAGGTACCCTGTTTTTTGTTTGTTTGTTTGTTTGTTTGTTTGTTTTTCAATGTGAATTTGAGTACTGTTCTTTCAATGACTGTAAAAAAATATTTTGGGATTTTAATAGGGATTGCATTGAATCTGTAGATTGCTTTTGGTAAGATGGCCATTTTTACTATGTTAAACCTGCAGATCTATGAGCATGGGAGAACTTTCCATCTTCTGATATATTCTTCAATTTCTTTCTTCAAACATTGGAAGTTATTGCCATACATTTCTTTCACTTGCTTGGTTAGAGTTACATCAAGGTATTTTATGTTATTGAGGCTATCATAAAGGGTATTGATTTTCTGGTTTCTTATCAGCCCATTTGTCATTTGTATATAGAAGAGCTACTAATTTATGTTAATTTGTTTGTTTGTTTTGAGTTAGTCTTATATCCTGCTGTAGGAGTTCCCTGGTAGAGTGTTTGGAGTTATTTATGTATATTATCATATCATCTGCAAATAATGATACTTTGATTTCTTCCCTTCCAATTTGATTGCCCATTATTTCCTTTAGTTGTCTTATTGCTCTAGCTAGAACTTCAAGTAATATATTGAATACATATGGAGGGAGTGGTAAGCTTTGTCTTATTCCTGATTTTAGTGGAATTACTTTGAGCTTCTTTCCATTTATTTTGATGTTCACAATTTGCTTACTGCATATTGTTGTAATCGTATATGTTATGTTAGGTCCCTTGTGTCCCTGATCTTCCAAGACTTTTAGCATGAAAAGGTATTAGATTTTGTCAAAGGCTTTTTCAGCTTCTAATGAGATGATCATGTGTTTTTATTCATTCAGTTTGTTTATAAGGTAGATTACCTTGACAGGTTTCCTATATTGAACCAGCCCTGCATTTCTGGGATGAAGTCTATTTCTCATGGTGGTTGACCTTTCAGATGTGTTTTTGATTTGTCTTACCTGTATTTTTTTAATATTTTGCATGAATGTTCATTAGTGAAATTGGTCTGTAATTATTTTTTGTTGAGTTTTTGTGTGGTTTGGGTTTCAGGGTGACTGTGGCCTCAGAAACTAATTGGCAATGTTCCTTATGTTCTATTTTGTGGAATAAATTGAAGAGTATTGGTGTTAGTTCTTCTTTAAAAGTCTGGTAAAATATCTTGCCCTGAGCTTATTTTGATTGGAAGACTTACTGACTGCTTCTATTTCCTTAGAGGTTATCAGTCTGTTTAAATTGTTTATCTGTTCTCAATTTATCTTTTATTAACTGTTATCTATCAAGACATTTGTCCATTTCTTTTAGATTTTCCAATTTTGTGAAGTACAGGTTTTTGAAATATGGCCTAATGATTCTCTGGATTTCTTCAGAGTCTTTTGTTATATCACCCTTTTCATTTCTGATTTTGTTGGTTAGGATATTCTCTTTCTGCTTTTAAGTTAGTTTGGGTGAGGGTTTATCTATTTTGTTGATTTTTCTCAAAGAAACAGTGCTTTGTTCCATTGATTCTTTATATTGTTTCCATTTTAAATTTGTATTTCTTTAATAAATTTAATTGTTGATTTGTTTATTATGCTGGCTGCATCTCTCTCCCTCCTCTCAGTCCTCCCTGTTCCTCTTCGGTTTCTACCCCCAGTCCACTCCTCCTCCATTTCTGCTTAGGAAAGGGCAGGTCTCCTATTAGCATCCACAAAACATGGCATATTTCTCTTTAAGAAAGGGTAAGTCTCTCATGAGTATCAACAAAACACAGCATGTCAAGCTGCAGCAAAACTAAACACCTCCCCATATATCAAGGCTTGGCAAGGTCACCCAGCATGAAGAGTAATGTCCCCAAAGCCTGTCTCCATCAGTTGCTAGATGACGGTTCTGATGACAATTGGGCAAAACACCAACCAGTCTTGTCATAAAAGATGGCCAGTTCAATACATATCTGCTATTGCTAGGAATCTAAGCTGGGGGGGTCTTCCTTGTAGACTGCTAGAAGAATCTTTTCTATTTTATTAATTTTAGGTCTCAATTTGATTATTTCCTGCTGTCTACTCCTCTTAGGTATGTCTTATTTTTGTTCTAGAGCTTTCAGGTGTGCTGTTAAAGTCACTAGTATTAGATCTCTCAAGATTCCTCATGAAGGCACTGAGTGCTATGAATTTTCTTCTTAGCACTACTTTCATTGTGTCACATAAGTTTGGTTATGCTTTGCATTCATTTTCATTGAATTCTAGGAAGTCTTTAACTTCTTTATTTCTTCCTTGACCCAGTATAAAGTTGTTCAGTTTCTATGAGTTTTTCCCCCCTTTTTTTCTATTGTTTCTATTGTTGAAATCCAGCTTAATTCATGGTGGTTTGATAAGATACAGAGGATTATTTCGATTTTTTGTTTCTGTTGAGACTTGCTTTGTAGTCAAGTATATCGTCAATTTTGGAGAAGGTTTCCCATTCTTTTTCTTATCTACATGGTATATAGAGTACCATGGAGAGTTGGTGGGTGTGCCTGAAGCAGCCAGGAGTTCCAGAGTATATTTATACCATCTGTCCTTTTCCCCTTAGGTCCCTGCCTCCGAGGTCTCTGTCAATCTGTTCAGACTGTAGTACTGACCTGGAATCCACTGACCCAGACCTGCCTGAGAGATACTCTAGAACACACAGAAATTTGGGATTGCTATACACTGGCCAAAAATGTCAGTCCAAATCATCTGTCCAGACCTTTTGGTTGTATGATTATCTATGTACAAATTTATAATCTGAATAAATAATCTTTACAGGATTTTTTTCTATATGTAAGTAAATAAGTAAGAAATATGATGGAACTGAAATAATTTATGAATCCCTTTCCCTGGTGTTATATATTGTTCCATAATGCAAATTTGTTAAATGTGTAATATTGAATATGTAATAATCTCTCCAATTTTCATTGGAATTCAGCTCTAAAAGTGCAAAAATTTAATTTTTTCCTAGTATTTTTTTATTTTTGATAATTTTTAAATTTAAATTTGAAACAAGCTTGTTTTACATGTCAATCTCAGTTCCCACACCCTCCCTTCCTCCCCTGACCCCCACCAACCCCCATCCCATCCCCTTTCTGCTCCTCAGAGTGTGAGTTAAAAGTGAAATTTTTAATATTTGTGGATCCAGATTATAAAAATTTTTTTTTCTGAATTGTGCTAAGTTGTATTCACTCAGAAGAAAAACAAACAGACAGACAAAAAAATTCCAACATTTTAAACAGGACCATTAGTTAATATAAATGCATTGAGTAATCCAGTCTTTAGAGAAACAGGGCTTACCTACAACTTAAAGTAAAAATATGAATGTGTTTTCTATGACGGTCATATTATTTTATGAGGTTAAAGCAAACAGAGTTGTCTAAATTGATAGAGACATAAAATTTGCAGTAAAACACTACTGTATCTGAATTTGCAAGTGGTAGGATATGTTGTCATGTACACAGGTCCATTGAGAGATAGATTGAAACACAGCAAAGCCAAGTGAACGGCATCTGTGGGTTTTCCTAATTCCAGCAAGTGTCTAAAAAGGATCATTGCCACAGTAAATGGTGTTATCATGCATATCCTTTATAACAAAGGCTTTGTAAGCACCCTGTTAGCCTGAAAAAGTCAATTACTCTGTTCACCTGTTAGTAGTCAGTTAGTAGTCACAAAGAAAGTAAAAAAAAAAAAAAAAAAATCCTTGGAAAATTCTTGCTTGCTTATCTTTTTGACATTCTCTGAGAACAGCAGCTGAAAGACAGGCTTATAAAAAGGACTCCATAATTAACTTGTCCTAAGAATCATACTCATGCAATTAAATCACAGCTAAAATATTGTTGCCTTGCAAGCAGTTGCTTGATAAGAGAAAGGTAATTTCTACATAAGAAAAAAACAGACAATAGGAATTATTTTAGCATCCGTTACTTTTCCTCTCCTGATCCATTTATGATATATGCTATCTATTTTCACGATTAACCTTATTTCCTGCTAAATTATTCTCCCCCCAGAATATAACCAAATTGTCCCCAATCAGTCTACAGGAAGACAGGAAGTGTGTCTGTATATAAACACTCATTAAAAGTGTGAGAAACCATGGTCTTCATTATAAGAACCCCACAGTCTCGAAGTCGAGAGAATGAAGAAGTTTGTTCTATGACGTTGAAAAAAGAACAGTAGCCTAAAGGAAACATGAGAATGGCTGGACTGGTACAAAACAACAGCTTTTATATCCCTAGTCAATGTTCCCTGCCGGAATTCCTTATTGCTGAGTTCTTCCAGGAGGCATAATCTTTCCCACTCCTCTAGCATAGTCCCATCGTTCTGGGTGTGGAAATTCCAGCCCCTTTCTGACTCCTGGGCTTAGTTATGAGGCAGTTTGTTCTTTCAGCCTAAGATCAGCAGTGCAAAATGCTAACTAGGGAAGACAAGGTCCTAGTGCCTCCGGCTCAGCTGTGATTCACCGACGAGATCAAAGCAAATCTCAAACTGAAGTGGAACATGCTGATTTATTTTTGTCAAATACTATACACACACAAAAAGTGTCACTGTAGATATTTTATTTGCCAGTCTAGAAGTACTTCTGTAGCACAGACAAATACTTCAGCCTAAATCCTCTCAAATAATTTTGCAGCCTTTGAGAAAACAAACAAAACCAAAAGAATATAATTACATACAGCAATATAGAGTTGTTTTACTAAATTATTAGTTTTATTTTATTTTTAATTATGTGTATAGGTGCACGTGATGAGCGCGTGTGTGTGTGTGTGTGTGTGTGTGTGTGTGATTTTGTATGGCTATGTATATGTGTGTAGGTAATTACAGAGGCCGGAAGAAAGTATTTCAACTCCTGGATCTTAGTAGTAGTGCTGGAAAATAAACGCAAGTCCTCTCCAAGAGCGTTGGGGACCACTTGGCAATCTTTCCAGTCCTGGTAAGTGATTTTATTACTTACACAAATATTTTCCCTTAGAATTCATTGTGAGAATAAAAGCATGTTTTTGTAATACTACATGTCTAATTTTTCATACACTGATAGTTTAAGAGATATGGCCTAATAGGACCTTAATTAAACATTGATGACTCAGAAATTAGAGTATGTTTCAACATGTATGTCTTAGTTACTACTATGCTAATGATGATGACCAAAACCAAGTTCGGAAAAAAGGTGTTTGTTTGGCTTACATGTCTAGATAAATCACAGTCCATCACTGAGGGAAGCAGACAAGGCAGAAACCTCTTGGCAGGAACTGAAACAGAGACCATGGAGGATGCTCCTTACTTGAATGGCTTGCTCAGACTGCTATGTTACAGTAGCCAACACCACCTGCCCACGTGTGGCACCACCTCCAGTAGGGTGGGCCTTCTCACATTAATTGTTAATCAAGCAAACACCACAACAGGCCCACCTTCAGGCAAATCTAGTGGGGGCTCTTTCTCAATTGAGATTTCACCTTCCTAAATGACCCTAGCTTGTGTCAAGTTGATAACAATAATAAAGTAATAATAATCGGCACAATGAGCATATAACAATGATTCTAGGAAAGAAAAATGTTGACTTTATCAATCTGCCATCAAGAGACGCCTTAGTCTTTCAGATGTCCCAGAAGTCTTCACCTCTACAAAATCACATTGCCATATGTGATCATCATATGTTTCCTGAATCTAATGTCTCATGTGAAAACTTGGTTCCCGTCGAACTAGAAAATTACTTCCTCATACAGAGACATGCATCATTCTCATAGCACAGCAACAACAATCCAGTAGAATCACACTATTTATAACTATATGGAAACTTTCATAGTTTTATCAATCTAAGAAAGCTTTTAGTCCTGATTTCAACTTCTATCTAGAGGGTAAAATGACTTAAGATACAGATTCTCCCTGATGATTAAGGATGTTGAGCAATTCCTTAAATGCCTCTCAGCCATTTTGGATTCCTCTATTGAGAATTCTCTGTTTAGTTCTGTACACCAATTTTTAATAGAGTTATTTGGTGTTTTGGTGACTAGTTTCTTGAATTCTTTGTATATTTTGGAAATCAGCTCTCTATCAGATGTGAGGTTTGTGAAGATCTATCAGATGTGAGGTTTGTGCCATTTGGTTTTGTCAACTGTGTCCTTTGCCTTATAGAAGTTTCTCAGTTTGAGGAGGTCCCATTTATTAATTGTCAATCTCAGTGTCTGTGTTACTGGTGTTATGTTCAGGAAGTGGTTTCCTGTGCCAATTCTTCAAGGGTATTGTTGTTGCTTGTTTATTTATTTGGGGTTTTGTTTTGATTTGTTTTTAACCTCACAGGTCCTTAGTGCATATTTTATGGGATCCAGTTTTGGTTTTGTGGTTTTATGAGATACCTATGTATGAAAATGTGTGTGGAGGGGCTTGTGTGTGTGTGAGTGTGTGTGTATGTGTATGTGTGGAGTGCGTGTGGGATGTGTGTGGATTTATGTGTGAGTCTATGTATATGTATGGTGTGTATGTGTGTGTATGGTGTGTGTGGATGTGTGTGTTGTGTGGTGTGTATGCCTGTATGTGGTGTGTATGGTGTGTGTGTGGTGTGTGTGATATGTGTGTATATATGTGTGGAGTATGTGCATGTGATTGGGGTGTGTGTGATGTATGATGTCTGTGGTACAGTGTGTGTGGTATGTGTGTATATAGTGTGTATGATGTGTAGTGTGTGGTGTGTGTGTGTGTGATGTGTGGTGTGTGTTGTGTGTGTATATGTGAGTGTATGTGTGTGTGGTGTGTGGGGTATATGTGCAGGGTGTATGTGTGGTGTGTGTGTGTGTGGTTTGTGTGTGTGTGTGTGTGAGTGTGTCTGGTTTGTGTGCTATGTGTGTGTGTGGTGAGTTTTCAGCTGCTCTTAGCATATTTCAAGTGTTCTGATCTACGTAAGGCTAGTGGTTCTGAAATTGGACAGTGAATGGATGAAGTTGTTTCTGCCATCATTGATACTTCTGCTAGACATAGATTTCATCATTTGAAGAAAAATAGTAGGAGTTACCACACTGTTACTCAAAGGTGCTATGAAATAATACAAACATAAAAACTTTTAAAGCAAAATGTTAGTAAAGATTCTCTGTGAAAACTTTAATTTTACATAATTGATTTGGTTATTTTAAGGTCGAGCAGAGTTCAGTAAAATAATTATCACAAGGGACATGATGGATATATAAAGTATCGGAAGAGTACAGAATAGAAGACAATGCTAAAATTACATTCACATTATAAAAAAGCTTTAGAAGAAACTGCCCAAGGCTTACAAAAGAAAAAGAAATCTCAACAAATGCACAATTACAAAGATAGACAACAATCAGCTCTCATTTTCTATCCAAGTAGACAGAAAATCAGTGAGGAGCTGGTAAAATTCCAAACAACCACTTTGGCGGACTGATGTTTACAAGGGTACATATCCTACAAGGCACGGACTCACATTCTTTGTCAAGTGTGCTTAGAAATTTGAAAAAGAATGTATCAAGAATATGTATAAAGAAACAACTCAATACACAGTTGAAAGGCTTGAAGCCATGCAAATATGCAGCCTCACAACAGAACTAAGAATCTAAGGACATAGAATCTAAGGAAATTGAATGCTTCTAAATCATCCTACCTCGAATAAATCACAAAAGAAAAAATTCTTAAGATTCAATGAGACTTGAAGCAGAACACAACTTGTGGAAAGTGACTAGTGAATAGAATGTTAAAGCTTCTTTATAAACACTAAAAATGAAATCTTAAATCAATAATGAAAAGCTTTATTTTCCCTAAGTGGAAAAGAAAAATTCAATAAAATTATAAGACACAACAAATAAAACGCTGGCCTTGTTTAACAAGGGAATACTATGAACAATACTCTACAAACAAATGTAAGAGGAAGAAAACAGGTAACTTGCTTGCTAGTGCTTAATAGAAGCTATTTTCACAGGGACCGAAAAGTAAAAGGGCTACTGACCATGTACAAATGAAAGGGCAAATGAAATGTGTGGCCTGCACGGGGTGGAATGTCGTTCAGCCATAGAAACAATGGAGTTCTAACTAGACTATATGCTTTAGTGAATATTAAGCACAAAATGATTAAGAAACTAGCCCTTTTGATTTGATTTCTCTAGATGAGATCATGAAAAAATAGTTTGAGTTCTTGATCAATGTTGATAGAATTCAACTGTAAAACTCTTCTTTGACCTTGGTGTTATCTTTTTCTTGAATGTGTGTAAATTATTGATCCAATTTAATGGATCTATTAAGTCCTTTTTTTTTTTCTCCTTGGGTGAGTCTTTGGTAGCCTGAGTTTTGAAGCAATTTATCTATTATGTCCACGTTGATACACACACACACACACACACACACACACACACACACACACACACAATCTTCTCACATTATCTAGTTTTTGTGTTTCTAGTTATTTCCCTATTGCTGTCCTTTTTTCAACTTACTTGATTTTTGCACTAGTTTCTATTGGTGTTTTTCTCCTTGTGTACATGAAGAAAAGTCTTCCTTTCCCAGAAAGATTATTCTTTTCCCCTGCCCTCTAGGATGTAAATTATTGACTTCAGCTTTCCCACTTTGCTCTGTGTAGTGCTATACATTTCCTTCAGAACAACATTACTTTCCCACTGCTTATACAAATTTGACACATTGAGTTTTCTTTTTTTTGTCCTCAAAGTGTGCTTCAGTTTCTCTTGAATTTTTTTTTAACCCAGGTTATTTTGCTATGTTTTTTGATATCCAAATATTTGGCATATACATACAGACTTTCTGTTGTTTATCTTCAAGTCACTTCTGTTGATCTGAAACTACCTTGGTTGATTATTTCTTCATGTCACATTTGTCTTATGGTCCAGAATGATAACTATGTTGTTAAATATTTCAAGCAAAATTGAGAAAAATATTTGTTTTGCTATTTTGCCTTTTTCCTTTGCTGCTCTTATTATTTTTTCTATATTCTGTATGTTTGGTACAAGACTTTCACTATTTGTAGTTGATAGGATAGTTTATATAAGTGACCAGAAAACTCTACCAGGGAAATCCTACAGCTGATAAACACCTTCAGTAAAGTGGTAGGACACAAGATTCACTCAAAAAATTCAGTAGTCCTACAATATACAGACAATAAAGAGGCTGAGAAAGAATCAGAAAAACATCACCCTTCACAATAGCCACAAAGAACATTAAAATATCATGGGGTAATGATAACCAAACAAGTAAAAGACCTATATAATAAGAACTTTGAGTCTTTAAAGAAAGAAATTAAAGAAGATACAGAAAATGAAAACATCTCCCATGCTCTTGGCTAGGTAAGATTAACATAGTAAAAATGACAACCTTGCCAAAAGCAACCTGCAGATTCAGTGCAATCCCCATCAAAATCCCAGCACAATTCTTCACAGACCTTGAAAGAACAATACTCAACTTCATATGGAAAAACAAAAGACCCAGGATAGCCAAAACAACTCTGTACAATACAGGAGCTTCCAGAGGTATCACCATCCCTACCTTCAAGCTCTACTATATAGCTATAGTCCTGAAAACAGCATGGTATTAGCATAAAAATAGACAGGTATTCCAATGGAATCAAATTGAAAACTGATATTAACCCACACACCTACGAACACCTGATTTCTGACAAAGAAGTTAAAATTATATAATGAAAAAAAGAAAGCATCTTCAACAAATGGTGCTGACATAACTTGATGCTGAAGACTGCAGATAGATCCATTATCTATCACCATGCATAAAACTTAAGTCCAAATGGTATCAAAGACATCAACATAACCAGCCACACTAACCTCTTAGAAGAGAAAGTGGGAAGTACGCTTGAATGAATTGGTACAGAAGACTGATTCCTGACCAGAACACCAGTAGCACAGACACTGAGACAGACAATTAATAAATGGGACCTCCTGAAACTGAATAGATTCTGTAAGGCAAAGGACACAGTCAACAAGAGAAAATGGCAGCACACAAAATAAATGTTCACCAACTCTATATCTGACAGAGGGCTGATTTCCAAATTATGAAAAGAACTCAAGAACCTAGTTACCAACAAACCAAATAATCCAATTAAAAAAAGTGTGGTAATAAACTAGATAATTCTCAATAGAGGAATCTAAAATAGCTAAAATACAGTTAAGAACACCCTCAGCTTCCTTAGCCATGCGGGAAATGCAAATCAAACCAACTCTGAGATACCATCTTACTGCTGTTAAAATGGCTAAAAGACAGTTTATGCTGGAGAGGATGCGGAGAAAGGGATATACTCCCCCACTGCTGGTGGGAGTGCAAACAAGTACAGCCACTTTGGAAATCAGTATGTTGGTCCCTCAGGTAATTGGGAATCAGTCTACCTCAAGATCCAGTAATTCTACTCTTAGGTATATACCCCCAAAATATACTTTCATACCACAAAGATATCTGTCCAACTATGTTCATAGTAGCATTATTTGTAATAGCCAGAATCTGGAAGCAACCTAAATTCCCCTTAACTGAAGAATGGAAGGAGAAAATGTGGTGCATTTACACAATGGAGTACTACATAGTGGGGGGAGGGGGCAATGAAATCTTGATATTCACAGGCAAATTGATGGAACTAGAAGGAACCATCCTGAGTGAGGTAACCCAGTCACAAAAAGACAACCATGGTATGTACTCACTCATGTATGTATTTTATACTACAGATTATCAGCCTACAATTCACACAGCCAGAAAAGCTAGTAAACAAAGAGGACCTTAAGAGAGACTTACATGGTACCCTGGAGAAGGGGAAAGGGAAAAGATCTTCCTAGGAAATTGTGAGAATGGCTGGAGGGGAGTGGGAGTTTGGAAGAAGAGAAGGGGAGAGGTGGGAACGAGGGTGCTGGAAGATTGAGTCAGAGAATAAATAGAAGACAGCAAGAAAAGAGATATCATAATAGAGGAAGCCATTATAGGTTTTAAAAGCAATCTGGCAGTAGGGAAATATCCAGAGATCTACAAGTATGACCCCAACTAACGATCTAAGCAATAGTGGAGAGGCTATCTTAAATGCTCTTTCCTGATTATGAGATTGATGACTACCTTATATGCCATCCTAGAGCCTTCATCCAGTAGCTGATGGAAGCAGAAGCAGAATCCCACAGCTAAGCACTGAGCCAAACTCCTGGAATCCAGTTGCAGAGAGGGAGGAGTGATGAGCAAAAGAGTAAAGACCAGGCTGCAGAAACCCACAGAAACTACTGACCTGAACAAGAGGAAGCTCATAAACTCCAGTCTGAAAGCTAGGAAACAAGTATATGACAGACCTATGTCTCCCTGAATGTGGGTGTTAGTTAGGAGGACTGGGCAATCTTTGAGGCCCCTGTTAATGAACTTTGGGAGCCCATTCTACATAGATTGATACTTTCTCAGCCTAGACACATGGGGGAGGGCCTAAGCCCTGCTCCAAATGATATTACAGATTTTGAAGTCCCCCTCCATGGGATTCTGCCCACTGGGGAACAGAAGGGCATGGGATGGGGATTTGTGGGGGCATAGGTGAGTACAGGATAGTGCAGGAACTGGTATTGAGATGTAAAACAAGCTTGTTTAAAATTTAAATAAAAAATTTAAAAGAAATGTATTTTTCATTTTATGTACCAACCCTAGTTCCTCCCCCTTCTCTTTTCCCACCCCCTGTTCTCCCTTTCCAATCCTCATAAGGGGTAAGGCCTTCCTTGGGTTGTCAACAAAGTCTAGCATATCAAGTTGAGGCAGGACCAAGGCCCTTCCCTCTGTATCAAAGCTGAGCAAGGTATCCCACCATAGAGAATGTGTTCCAAAAAGCCATTCTATGCTCGTGGGATAGATCATGGTGCCACTGCTACCTTCCCCAAACCACATGACTGTCACCCACATTCACAGCATCTAGATCAGGTTCATGTAGGTTCTACACTGTCAGTCCATAGTTTGTGAGCTCCTGCTAGCTCAAGTCAGCTGTCTCCGTAGTTTCCTCCAAAATGTTCTTAACACCCCCCCCCATTCATATTATCCATCCTCCCTCTCTTCAGCTGATCACCAGGAGCTCAGCCCAGAGTTTGGCTATGGTCACTGCATCTGCTTCCATCAGTTACAGGATGGAGGTTTTATGATGACAATTAGGGTAGTTACTAATCTGATTAAAGGAGAAGGTCAGTTCAGATATCCTCTCCATTACTGCTAGGAGTCTTAGCTGAGCTCATCCTCAAGAAGACTGTTTTAAGTAATTCCAGGTTTTATTTATCTGTTTATTATCTATTTCCACTTCAACATTAAAAGGTAGTTACACTAGATGTAGATCCTTACATGAGATTTTGTTCCTTCAGTGTTAAAAATATTTTATTTTATTCTATTCTCATTGCTTGAAAGGCTCCTCATTTAATGAAAATGTTCTTTTTAATCTAATTACTAACGTTTCATTGACTGATGCATAAAGCCCTTTATCCTGGGACTTTATGTTAATTTGCAAAGCCAGCTGTGACCATTGAACATTTCTGGTGGCGTCTGCAGTCGTTTCCATCAGGCCTCTTCCGTTCTGTGCACCTAGTCATCTTTAGGGTCACTCACAATTATCTTCTTCAGCAGCTCTTCTGTCTTGCAACACTCTTTCAACAGCAATTCATTGTTAGTACTCTGGCATGCTACTTGGAGTGCTAAATGAAGAGAAGCAGTCTTATATTCTTGGAAGTCAATTTCACTTTCCCCCTTTTGTCAAGACACAGTAGACCAGACAGCCATTCTTCCAGATGGAACACCTTGTAAAGGCAGTCTGCTTAACGTATTAGCCTTCAGGATTAAGAATGTTCTACTCCCATTTTATAGTGGTTAGTCTTCCCTTCCTCCCTCTCCAGGACCTTCTTAAGGAAGTGCTAACAAACCAATAGCATGCTTTCCTTTGTGCCTTGGATGGCCTTGGTATTGTTAGACATCAAATCGTTATTGTAACCGTTGTTAGCTAATGCTATTTTTCTTCACAGTCATGCAGAGATTTAGGCAACATAGAGAAGGCTCCTGCTATATGATCCACATTAGGCTGGGGGTGGGAAGTGGAGCTTGTGGTGAATATTAAGAAAGCTTTACAGGAATCTACAGAAATATCAGATTCTATTGAAGACATATTTTTTCCTAAGATGTACCCTCTTTGTACAAGGGAGACTCACCTAAGTACAATGTACTATTCCTGAACCTAGCAATGAAGGAGGTGGTACACTTTGGGAGACTAGGCAACGCCAATGTCTGCATTACTATTTCATTTACTATACTCAGCACATCCTCTTCAGATCATACATTGAATCTTACATTTAATGAAATTGCGGTACTGGTCCCAAATTCCATCAGTAACATTCAAGGCAATTGTATTCATTTGCAAGAGCTATTGGCAGAACTGAGAGTTCTCGGGTGCACAGTTTCTGTCGTCGTTGTCTTTCCAAAAAAAAAAAAAAAGTAGTGCATCATCCAAGATTGTGCCACTTCCTAGGGCCAACTCACAATCAACAAGCAGTCCTTCAGGGCTATAGAGACATGTCAACTTTGTCTTGATTTAAAACAACATTGAGGAATTATCTCATGATGACATAGTACTTGCTACAGTAGAATTTATTTCTACTTCCCTTCAGTAGATGAATAGTATACATTCTAAGATATCCATCACTAATCCCCTAAACCTGTACATAGGAAATGTTAAATGGAAAAGGGGAAGGGATTATGTCATGAATTTGCATTGATAATCAGCTGTCTTTAAAATGAGGGTGTTATTCTGTATTAGCTTTAAAAACCAACACAGTCACAAAATACCCTTGAAATACAGGAAAGAGAGTTTGGAATCAGAAAGTTGAATTATAAAGGAATCTCCACCTACATTTGGGGTTTTGGAGATCGAGGAAAGAGAAAGGAACAAAAGAATGTGGTGTTTTCTAGAAACTGGAAGGGCAAGAAAATAGATTTTCCCCAGAAGTGACCAAAAGAACAGCTTATCCTATCTGGGAAGACACTTTGATTTCAGCTCAAGGAGACACATGGCAAGTTTTGAATTGAAGGAACTGTAAGGTAGGAAATAAGGCTCTGTAGTGTTTAGCGACAACACTTGTGGAAATTTGCTCTTTCAACTTCAGCTTCCTTTCTTTCTTCAAGAATACTGACTTTGAACAGTATTCCTTTATCAACAAACATCATACAGCAAAACTGTCTCAGAGTTTTCCACTAGTAATATGACCAGTAACTCAACAAGTATTTGGATCTTTTGTACTTTTACGGTTAAATTGCAGACCTCATGTATCCATAATCACTAGTGACACTTCTGAAGCAAACTTTCAGCTCAAGACAGGAAGGCTTAATCTACAGTTGCATCCTGGGCAGAGTGTATCAGACGATGAGGGTCTACACCCAAGATTGACAGGTACACTCTGTTACTCAAGAAAAGCAGAGACTATGATAATCTGAATATGCTCCCTTCAAAATACATTCTCAAACTTACACTCCAGTGTGGCTGTATTAGAAATGTTCTACCTTCATGATTGGAATTAGTGCCTTCATATAATGACTGGAGACTGGCAGCTAGCTGTCCTTTAGCCTTCTGCTCCTTCTGTCCTTTTTGATAGAATCGGGGACCAGACATTGAATAGATAGCAAACCCATTAGCACTTGGAACTTGGAGTTCATAGACTGTGAATAGTAAGACTCTATTATTTATAAGTTAGTAAAAACTAAATTCTTCATCTTAGCAACTGTGAATGATCTAGGCTGCTGCCTTCTTGGCTTCTTTGTTTATCTTCTCCTTGGACCATAGCCAGCATGAAGTAATAGACTTTCAGTTGTCAGTCTCCATGCCTCTGCCTGTCTCTCACTGTCTCTTCATCTCCCCTTTTCTTGATAGTTTTCTCCTTCTTGCCTTGTTCTCTCCCAACTTGAAGTTTTGATGGAGAATTCTGGTTCTTGGTTTCTCTGCGTGCTTTGTGGCTGGGAACAGCCTCTCAGAAGCAAGCTCCAGGAATCAAATCATAGTGTTCTCTTTGCTTATCTCAGGGATCACAGTCCTTGACTGCTGGATGATCTATATATAATGCTCTGTTCCTAATCGCATCATTTGGTCATCAATAAAGTGTCATATTCTTTTGAAAAAAAATTCCTATGGGCTTGCTTCAAGGTCTTGTATCTTTTATTTGACTTTAACACAGTATGTGAAAGAAATCAACACTGATGAATTAACAACTTTCCAGAAAAATTGAAAGAAGAAATTTAACTTTGGTCAACTATCAAGACTTTGACACCTTAATTCTTTCAGGAATGATGGAAGAAACAAAAGCCTATCAGGATATGTCTTCCTTGATGACATGTGCTTATAGACATCAATGGTAGATTCAAGGACATAGAGTGTTGGAGTTTATCTTAATTACTAATTAGATGTGTGATTATGTACAGGTTTCATAACCTTTGTGGTTTTAAGTAGTCTCTACCCTAAAATAAGTATCCTAATTTTTTTTCTCATTTATGTGCCTGTGAGATAATACAGGTTTAAAGGCCCAACTAAACTAACTGTAGATGCCTAATCAGTTACATATGTCTTAATGAGGTAGAAAGAACATATTGATGGTGAAATGTGATTATGCTCAATAGGCTTTCACACATAACTGGATAAATATGTGAAGACTTTTTTCATGTGTATAGAACCTCTGGGACAAAAGTGTTGATGGAAGACTATTAAAGAGAATTGTGACTTCAGAAAAAATATCAGTTATTTACAAATCCGAAAGGTAAAGGAGGAGAGTCATCACGGCAAACTTGACCAGTGTACACCTGAACCTTGTTCAAGCAGGAAGTGGGCAGGCTGAGAGGATGCAGCTCGACTCAATAAACACTGAAATCATCAAGTGAGTCACCCTGTCCTGGCTCCACATTCAAGGGGCAGTATTTGGATAAGCACTGAGCTATTCTTGAAGTCTGCTTAAAAAGAGGAGTGTGCTCAAGCTAACTACACTTAACTTGCTTGGTCAATAAACTTTCTATTGTAAGGATAGATTGTATTTTTGAACAATGTATTAATGTTATATGAGCTCAATTAGTATGGATCAGTCTATCTTGTTCCAATATCTCTAGGGAATACTGAAAATTCAAAATTGTGAGAGACTGTGGAAAAGAAAAAGACAAAGGATGTTCCAAGCCAACTGATTTACAGATCTCCCTGTTTGTGAAAACACCAATGTTTCATTTAATATTTTCTACTTTTAATTTTCCTATTATAAAAACCACTTTGTCAGTAAAACAGTCTTACTATTTCTTGTCTGTGGACTTTACAGGCTCTCAGAAGATCTTGGGAGCAATACTTCTCTTGTTTTCATTTCATTGTATGTATTCATTGTGTTTTTGTACTATGATACACAAGGACATTTCCATACAAAGTCTAAGAATCACGTATGAGACACAACATGAAATCTGTCTGAGACTGACTTCAATTGCTTCATACGATCACATCAATTTGCATACATTTTTCTGTAAAAGGAATAACTTTATTAATGGGCAAAATTCCCCCTTGTACTCATGTACACATGCATGTGGGAGCACACACACACACACACACACACACACACACACACACACACAGTTTATGTAGGGGTTCACTGTTGTCTTCACACTCACCAGTTTTTTTTTAAATTCAGTTCTCATGGTATGATATAAGAGGAGTTTCACTTTCTGTGTTGAGTGGTGATAACTTCCTTTAGACTCCTGAAATTGTCTGTGAGAATTTTCCATCTCTGTAGGTCTGCTCCTAGACTGAAAAACAGCACTTATAGAATGAAAAGGATTTTTTTTCTTTCATTAAAGAAACAAAGTTATGTCCTTAACAGAAAAAAATGTATACAAATGGAGGTGAATATAAGAAGCAAATCAAACCAGTCTGAGATAGATATCATGTTTTCTCTCCTATGTGATTCCTAGACTTTGTATGCAAATGTCCTTTTATAATAAAGTACATAAAGACAATAAAAACATACAATGAAAATTAAAACCAGAGAAATATTGTTCCTCAGATCTGGTGACAGCCTGTAAAGCAAAGAGATAAGAAATGTTATGTAGACAGGAGAGGTTAAGATTATCTTACTGATAAAGTGATATTTATTGTATCCATTTTCAATTATAAATGGGAAGGCAAACTACCTACATCTTTTAATATTTGATTTCAAATTATAGATCATAGACCAAAAGGGAATTCCTGTTTCTTTGGGCATTCTCTTATAAATCCAATTCTACAGTATCCATATTGTTGGTTTGAGATATGATTTTACTATGTTTAATTCAGCTCTCACGTTTACATGAATTGTTTTAATATTATTTGCTCTCAGTTTCTGAAATATATCAAAGAAAACATTGTTTTATCAAAGACACCATGCATACTTTTAAATTATAAAACATGTTTCATAATTCACAAAGTTAATTATGAATAGAAATAGATTAAATATGAAAATAGTAGGTGTAGTAGATTGAATAAAAATTGTCCAATAGGGAGTGGACTTTTAGGCCATGTGACTTTGTTGGAGGAGGCATGGTCTTGTTGGAGGAAGTTTGTCACTGTGAGTGGGCTTTGAGGTTTCAGACGCACAAACTAGGGTCTGTGTGACAATATGTTCCTGATGCTTGGGGACCCAGATGTAGAACTCTCAGTTCCTTCTCCAGTACCATGTCAGCCTGCATGCCACCTACCATAACAATGGACTAACTGTAAGTCAGCCCCAAATAAATTTTTCCTTTGTAAGAGTTTTTGTAGTCATGGTATCTTTTCACAGCAATAAAACCCTTACTAACACAGGAGTTAGTACCTGAAATATGACTGTGATAGGCCTGACCATGCTTTTGTTTGGCAGAATGTGGACTTTGGATTAGAAACAATATTTAACATCCTAAATGGGGCTCAATGGGACATACTAGTAGGGACATGGAAGAGAGTAGAACCGAGGGTGATTTAAACCATGAGGGCCTGGCACAAGAGGTTTCCCAGTAGAAGAATATTAATATTTGGATTGTGCTCTTGATATTTTGGTGTTGAACATGACTGGTTTCTACCCTTGTTAAAAGAGAGAGAGAGAGAGAGAAGAAAACTGTCTGAAGCTAAGTTGAAGACTTATGGATTAACAACTTTGATGGAGGATATTACCAAGCAACCCAGCATTGACTGTGTTGTGTAGCTATTAGTTGTCAGTCTTACACAGATCTATAATGAACTGGAGCAAGCTGAGCAAGGCAAACTACAAAATGGACAGTTCTAGGAGAAAGGAACACTAAGAAGTGTAAACAGGTTAAACAAAAGCCTGATGCTAAGTGGAATAAAGTAAGAGCAAGAACCCACCTAGCTAAGGTTCCAATGTGTGAAAAGAATTAAAAGTTTAGGAATGGGCATGGTATAGCACACCTTTAATCCCAGAACTCAGAAGGTAGAAGCTGGTAGATTTCAGAATGATAGGCCAGGCTGATCTACATACTGAGTTTCAGAACAGCCAGGCTTAGACAGTGAAGGGAACCATCAAAAACAAATGAATTTGAACAAGAAAACCTTGTATCAGCACAAGCAGTAGAACTTGGAAGCTTCAACCATGTTGTCTGAGTTTACAGAAAGACAGAAGAATGGAGCTATGGAATATCCCTCCATGGATAAATAAAACTGCCCAGGCCAGACATAAGTATCAGGAATATCCGTACATGGAGGCTAGAGAGGCCATTGCATGAAACTGGGAAGGTAAATCCTGGATTGCCTTGGAGACTCCAAGATATTAGAGATGATAGAGTCATGGGATCCCTGCCAAGGAGAGCTGCTAACAGGGAGTGGAATCATCCTGAAGGCAAGAAGTATGTTACAATCAAAACAAATCCAACCAACCAACGAACAAAAATGACCCAAAAACACAAGTGAAGTTGGAGATCTGAAGAGTGCATTGACATCAGACTTGGAGGAGAAGAGTTTGTAATTTGCCTCACTGGTGTTTTGGTCTAATATTTTCACATTATGCTCCCTTTCCTTCCTTTTGGAAAAGTAATATATAACCAGTGCCGTAATATACTAGAAGTATGTGATTTGCTTTTTGATTGTTTTTGTTTTATTTAATATTTTTTTAAAATTTTACACATTGATCCAAGTTCCCTGTCCCTCCCATCCTCCCAAGTTCCCCAACAACCCAGCATCCACTCATGGGGGATCACCAAAATCTGTCAAGTCATTTGAGGTAGGACCTAGGTCCTCCCCCATGTCTCTAGGCTAAGGAGTATCCCTGTATGCAGCATGGGCTCCTGAAGTCCTTTTGTGCACTAGGGATACATTCTGGTTTCACTGTCAGAGGTCCCGTAGGCTGCTCTTTTAACTGAGAACCACATCCAGGGGTGGGGGTCGGTCTTGAGCTGGTTTCCCAGCTATTAGTCTGGGGTCCATGAAGCAGCCCCTTGTTCAGGTCAGTTGTTTCTATGGGTTTCTCCAGTCTGTTCTTGACCCCTTTGTTCATCACTTCTCTGCAACTGGATTCCAGGAGTTCAGTTCAGTGTTTAGCTATAGGTGTCTGCCTCTGCTTCCATTAGCTACTGGATGAAGGATCTAGGATGGCATAAAGTAGTCATCAATCTCATTAACAGGGAAGAGCATTTAAAGTAACCACTCCAGTATTGCTTAAGTTGTTAGGTGGGGTCATGCTTGTAGGTCTCTGAACATTTCCATATTGTCAGATTTCTCTTTAAGCCTATAATGGCTCCCTGAATGATGATATCTCTTTTCTTGCTTTCCTCTTTTCTTTCCTTGGCCCCTCCCCCTAATGATGGGCGGAACTTGCATGGGCATGTCATCGCTATGTCACTCATTACAGGGATGCGTAGGGGACACAGTCATGAGCAAGTTTCCCTTTTAAAGCAAGCACCCTCCCTTCCTCTCTCCTGCTTTTGGTTGTCTACCAGGTACTCCCCTCTTTTTCTCTCCCCCTTTCCCCATTTCTCCTGTTCCTGGTACCTCTATATCTCTTCCCTTCTCCCTCACTCCCCTTTCTAAATAAACTCCTCATGTAAGCTCTATCTGCCTGGCTTGTTATTTTCTCTGCCTCGGTCACCCTCATCTGGTATGGAACCTGCTATGCTCTCCCACATGGTCCCTTACCTTGGAACCCCACTCACTTGGGACCCTCACTCGGGACCACTCCCACCCCCCTTCTCCAGCTTTTATTCAACTAACTGTAACAAAAGAACAACAATGTATGTCTCTCTTAGGGTCCTCCTTGTTTCCGAGCTTCTCTGGCAGTGTGGATTGTATGCTGATGATCGTTTACTTTATGTCTAAAATTCATATGTGAATGAGTACATACCATGTTCCTTTTTCTTATTAGGTTACCTCACTCAGAGTGGGTCCTTCCAGTTCCATCCATATGCCTCCAAATTTTAAGATTTCATTGTTTTTTTGCTTTTTCTGGTGAGCAGTATTTCATTGTGTAAATATACCACATTTTCTTTATCCATTTTTCAGTTGAGGGGTATCTAGATTGCTTCCAGTTTCTGTTGATTACAAATAATGCTGCTATGAACATAGTTGAACAGATGTCTTTGTTGCATGAATGTGCAACTTTGGGTATATGCCTAAGAGAGGAATTGCTGGATCTTATGGAAGACTGAGTACCATTTTCCTAAGAAACCACCATACCGATTTCCAAAGTGGCTGTACAAGTTTGCGCTCCCACAAACAGTAGAGAAGTGTTCTACTTTCTCCTAATTCTCTCCAGCATAAACTGTCATTGGTGTTTTTGATTTTAACCATTCTGAAAGACAGGAGTAAGATGGTATCTCAGAGATGTTTTGATTTGCATTTCCCTGATGGCTAAGGATGTTGAGCATTTTCCTAAGTGTCTTTCAGGCATTTTAGATTCCTGCATTAAGAATTCTCTATTTAGTTCTTCACCCCAATCTTTTTTTATTTAAATTTGAAGTAGCCATGTTTTACATGTCAATCCAAGTTCCTGCACCTTCCTGTCTTCACCTGTTCCCCCAACCAACCCTCATTCTATTCCATTTTTGCTTCCAAGGGAGGGTGAGGCCTTCCATGGGGAGTCTTTTGAAGTCTGTCATATCGTTTGGAGCAGGGCCCAGACACCCCCTCACCAAGTGTCTAAACTGAGGGAATATCCGTCTATGTGGAATGGGTTCCCAAAATCCATTCCTATAGTAGAGATAAATACCAATCCACTACCAGAGGCCCCATATATTGCCCAGTCCTCTTAACTAATACCACATTAAGGGAATTTGGATCAAGTTCTATGCTGGTTTCCCAGCTATCAGCCTGGAGTCCATGAGCTCTCCCTTGTTCAGGTCAGCAGTTTCTGTGGATTTCTCCAGCCTGGTCTTTGCTCATGACCCCTCCCTGTCTGCAACTGGATTCCAAGAGTTTCACTTAGTATTTAGCTGTAGATGTCTGTTTCTGCTTCCATGAGTTAATAGATGAAGGCTCTAGGATGGCTATAAGGTAGTCATTAATCTTATTATCGGGAAAGAGCATTTAAGGTAGCCTCTCCCCTATTGCCTAGAATGTTAGTTGGTGTCATCTTGTAGATCTCTGGACATTTCCATATTGCCAGATTTCTCTTTAAACCTATAATGGCTCCCTCTCTTATGGTATGTCTTTTCTTGCTCTCCTCTATTCTTTCCCTGACTCAATCTTCCTGCTCTGTCATGCCCACCTCTCCTCTTCTCTTCCTCTTAACTCCCTCTCACATCTCCCCATGCTAAATGTGGTACAGTTACACAATGGAGTACTACTCAGCAGAAGAAAACAATGGAATCTTGAAAGTCACAGGCAAATGGATGGAACTAGAAGAAACTATCCTGAGTGAGGTAACTCAATCACAAAAAGACAAACACAGTATGTACTTTTCAGGAGGTCCCATTTTATTAATTGTAGATTTTAATGTCTGTTCTACTGGTGTTATATTCAGGAAGCAGTCTCTTGTACCACTTCGATCAAGGGTACCTCCCACTTTCTCTCCTAAGAGATTCAGTATGTCTGGATTTATGTTGAGGTCTTTGATCCATTAGGACTTTAGTTTTGTGTGTGGCAATAGATATGGATCTATCTGCAGTCTTCTACATGCCAGCATCCAGTGATGCCAACACCATTTGTTGAAGATGCTTTCTTTTTTCCATTGTATAATTTTAACTACTTTATCAAAGATGAGATGTTCATAGGTGTGTGTGTGTTAGTATCAGGATTTTCAGTTCAATTCCATTGGTCTACCTGTCTATTTTTGTGCCAATACCAAGCTGTTTTCAGGACTATAGCTCTATAGAAGAGCTTGAAGCAGGGGATGATGATGCCTCCTGAAGTTCTCTTATTTTACAGGGTTGCTTTTGGTATTCTGTGTCTTTTGTTTTTCCATATTAAGTTGTGTATTGTCCTCTCAAGGTCAGTGAAGAATTGTTCTGGTATTTTGATGGGGTTTACATTGAATCTGTAGATTGCTTTTGGCAAGATTGCTGTTTTTACTATTTTTATCCTACCTATCCAAGACAATGGGATATCTTTCTATTTTCTGGTATCTCCTTTAATTTCTTTCTTTAAAGGCACATAGTTCTTGCTATATAGGTCTTTCACTTGTTTGGTTAGCATTGCCCCAAGATATTTTATGTTTTTTTGTGTAATATTTCTCTGATTACTTTCTCAGCCCTTTTACTGTCTGTAGGGCTACTGGTATTTTTTGTGTGTTTGTTTGTTTTGTTTTGTTCTGTTTTTACTTAATCTTGTATTCTGCCAGTATGCTGAAGGTGTTTATCAGCTATAGTAGTTCCGTGGTAGAGTTTTTTGGGTCACTTATATAAACTATCGTATCATCTGACAATAGTGAATGTTTGACTTCTTCCTTTCCAATTTATATCTCTTTGATCCCCTTTGTTGTCTTATTGCTAGTACTTCAAGTACAACATTAATGAGATATGGAGAGAGTGGGCAGCCTCGTCTTGTTTCTGATTTTTATAGGTATTGCTTTGATTTTTCTCTCCATTTCTTTTGATGTTGGTTGTTGGTGTGCTTTTACTATGTTTAGGTATGTTCCTGTTATCCCTGATCTCTCCAAGACCTTTATTATGAAAGACTGTTGGATTTTTTCAAAGGCTTTTTCAGCATCTAGTGAAGTGATCATGTGTTTTTCTTTTTCAGCTTGTTTAAATGGTGGATTTCATTGATGGATTTCTATATGTTGAACCATCCCTGCATCCCTGGGATGAAGCCTACTTGGTCATGGTGGATGATTTCTCTGATGTGTTCTTGAATTAGATTTGCCAGTTTTTTTTTTTTTTAGTAATTTTGCATCAATGTTCATGAGGGATATTGATCTGTAGTTGTCTTAGTTGTATCTTTGTGTGTCTTGAGTCCCAAGGTTGTTGTAGCCTCCTGAAAAGAGTTTGATAATGACTCTTCTGCTTCTATTGTGTGGAATAATTTGAGGAGTATTGGTAATAGCTCTTTGAATTTCTGGTAGAATTCTGCACTGAAGCCTTCTGTCCCTGGGCTCTTTTTGACTAGAAGACTTTTGATGACTGCTCTTACTTCATAAGTGGTTATGGGTCTGTTTAAAGTGCTTATCTGCTCTTGATTTAATTTTGGTAAATTATATGTATCCAAAAAAAATTGTTCATTTCCTTTCCATTTTCAAATTTTGTGGAATATAGGTTTCAAAATATGACCTGAAGAATCTCTGGATTTCTTCAGTGTTTGTTTTTAGGTCCCCCTTTTCCTTTTTGATTTTGCTAATTGCATGCTCTGTCTCTGCTTTTTGGTTAGTTTAGATAAGGATTGTCTATATTGCTGATATTCTGGAAGAACCAACTCTTAGTTACATTGAGTTTTTGTATTTTTTTTTTTTTTTTTTTTTTTTTTTTTGTTTCTACTTTATTGATTTCAGCCCTCAATTTGATCATTTTCTGTTGTCTACTCCTTCGTTCGGAGTGAGTTTGCTTCTTTTTGTTCCTAGAGCTTCCAATTGTGCTGTTAATTCTCTAATGTGACTATTCTCCAGTTTCTTCATGTGGGCACTTAGTGTATAAACTTTCTTCTTAGTACTGTTTTCAAAGTGTCCCTTAAATTTGGGTATGTTTGTCTTCATTCTCATTGAATTGTGGGAAATCTTTAAGTACTTTATTTTTCCTAGTTCCAGGAATGGTGCAATTGCTCATTGGTCAGTTTCCATGAATTTGTAGTGTTTCCACAATTTGTGTTGTTTTTAAGTTAAAGCATGGTTGTCTGATGAGATTCAGGGTGTTATTCTAATTTTTTTCTATCTGTTGAGGTTTGCTATATTGTTTTTAGAGAAGGTTCCATTTAGTCCTGAGAAGGTATACTCTTTTGTGCTTTAACGGAATGTTCTATATGAGTCTGCTAAATCCAATTGAGACATAACTTCTGTTAGTTCCTTTGTTTCTTTGTTAAGTTTCTGACTGGTGGTCTTGTCTAGTGTTGAGAGTGGGGTGTTGAAGTCTCCCACTATAAGTGTGTGAGGTTTTATGTGAGGTTTGAGTTTTAGTAACGTTTCTTTTAAGAACACAGCTACCTTTGTATTTGGGGCATAGATGTTCAGAATTGAGACTTGTCCTGATGAATTTTTTGTGATGGTTATGAAATGACCTTCCTCATCTCTTTTGATTGATTTTAAGTTGAAATCTAATTTGTTAGATGTTAGGATAGCTACACCAGTTTCTTTCTTGGGTATATTTGATTGGAAGATCATTTCCCAAACCTTTACTCTGAAGAAGCTTTGAAGCTTAGATGTGTTTCTTGTATGCAGCAGAAGGATGGATTCTGTCTTTGTATCCATTCTGTTAGCCTGTGTCTTTTTAGGCGAGTTAAGACCATTGATATTGGGGGAAATTAAGTACAACTGCTTGTTAATTATTGTTTGTTTTGGATTTGTTGGTAGTGGTGTTATTATTGTGTGCAGACATATCCTGCTTTTTCTTTTGGTTTCTGGTAAAGTGATATTATCTATTGCCTATGTTTTTGTGAGTGTAGCTAACTTTCTTGAGTTGGGGTTTTCCTTCCAGAAATTTCTGTAGTGCTGGATTTGTAGATATGCATTGTATATATCTGGTTTGCCATGGAATATCTTGTTTTCTCCATTTTTAGTGATTGTGAGTTTTGCTGGGTAGAGTAGTGTGGACTGGCATCCATGGTCTCTTAGTCTTTGTGGAATATCTATCCAGGACTGTCTTCTTCCCTTGTTCTCTTCCATTGGGTACAAGTGCGGTCTCTTAGAGTTATGATTACCTGAGTCTCAGAAAAGACTTTGAACTTTGGACTTTTAAACAAGTTTGAGACTGTTCTAGGCTATGCAGACTTTTGAAGTTGGACTAAATTAATTTTGCATTATGATATAGCTACAAGCATATGGAGATCAAGGAAAGGAATGTGGTAGTTTCAATGAAAACCAACCACCATAGGCCTATAGAAAGTGGCACAATCAGGCGGTTTAGCCTTGTTGGAGTAGGTGTGGTCTTATTTGAGGAAATATGTCACTGGGGGCAGGCTTTGAGGTTTCAGAAGGCCAAGCCAGCCCAGTGTCTCACTCTCTTTCTGCTGCCTCCTGATCTGGACATAGAACTCTTAGCTACTTCACCAGTCCTGTGTCTGCCTGCCTGCCACCATGCTTCCCACCATGACAATAATGGGGTAAACCTCTGAATTATAAGCTGGTCCAAACTAAATGTTTTTCTATCTAAGAGTTGCCATGGTCATAGTGTCTTTCCACAGCAGTAGAAACCCTAACTAAGACAGTAGGAGTCGATTACTAGTCTTTCTATATGTTTTAGTCATGATGTTAGGATTAGGATTCTTCATTAGAAAAATCTAAAATTTCATTTTATTGTAATAACTGGATTTTGTTGTGTGTGAGAGAAAGGATAGTGTGTGTATGTGTATGTTTTCCCATGCCTGAGTCCCACAGAGTTGTTATGTGGCTAACACATAGTTGCAAAGAGGTGGGGAAAGGAAACATATGTACAGATATTGGGAAGCAGGAAGCATAATTCCCATTAGTAGATATCATCAGCCTAAATGAAGACACCTCCCCTCCACCTCCAGCCAATACTGGGACTTCACCACTTAGTCAAGATGCAAATTCCTAGGAGATACAGATAGATAATTTGGCAAAATGGAGACAGTGAAATGAAAAAAAGGAAGGAAAGACGGGGTCTGGCTTTTTTTGCTCAGGTTTATGCAAGAAAACACATCAATTTCACTCCTCAGAGGAAAGTGATACATTTGGAAGAACCTTGAACTCCAAACAAAATAGAACAAAACACAATTGTAGCAGATGCGGAAAATTTGTTCAGATGAAATTCTCAGCTTGGCTAATAGATGTAAGATATTAAAGGAGTCAAGTCTTCTTACAGACCTAGGATATTAAAGTAAACTCTATGATTATTGATATTTTGTTTTATTAGGGGGCAGACTAGTCTAAAGATTAAAATGTTTCTGGAGATATCCAGCTCAAATGTAACGTGTGAGACATCTGTCTCAAATGTAAAATGTGAGATATCCATCTCAAATGTAAAGTGTGAACTGGCTGACATGGACTCTATGAATGGATCTCAGGACCTCTGCAAGAGTAGTACAAGCTCTTAATCAGTGAGCATCTTTCCAGACCAAAGTTTGACATTTCAAGCATAACTCTATGCTCTGACACATAAAGACGTTCACTTCTTTAAGCTTCATAAGAGCAAAACAGAATAGCTTTCCCAGGACCAAAGCTTTGACTACTTGAATCTATCTTTGAGGGGAAAAAAGCAGGTGAAATTGTTATATTCTTGGAAATGCTTTTCTTGGAAAATCACAATGAAAAAAAGAGAAGCAGGTATTGTGTTTATTTCATGTCTTTGTCCTCTCAGTTTCCAGTTTGCAGTGGATAATCTTTTTTTTTTTAATCTACAGAATCTGGTGTGATGAACTTGGTTTACAAGGGCTTTTCATTTTCTATATTAATTTATTAAAATTTGGTTGAAAATGAGTGATTTCAATGTCCCAGAATTGAATCCCTTGGACTAACAGCACTGGGGCTTGTCTCAATTGTAGCTAGGCAACACAAAAGAGATGGCAGGATGGGCATGGGAAAATGCATTATTGTTCTTTAACTACCAGCTATTTCCTTAACACCTGGAAGAGAAGAGAGCAATCACACTTTCCCATAATGCAGCCCTTTGTAAATGTAATTCACAGGTGCACTATCTAAGTACTCAGGAGGGTCTGACAGTTCCATCCATCATAATACAGCCCTCACGATGTCACTGCCTCAGACTGATGGATTCAAAATGACACTCATTCAACCAGGAAAACAGAAAAAGCCGAGAAAATATGATGTAAAAATCCCTTAGGCCCTTCAATATAAATTCTCAATGTGTATCATTTTCTCTCCCCTAACTTTTGTAATGTGTGTATATGTACTTGGCACAAATTTCTATGACAAAACACACTTCCTTAAAATGTAAAAGGTATGACTTTAAAATAGGCTACAGCTGCATAAAAAATCTATTTATGTTCCCTTAACCATCTGAAAATTAAGGCTAAAGATCACATGTTACTTCTAGCTTTGTTCTGATGTTTTTGGTTTTGCTACTGAAGAGTGTAGTTTAAAGTTGTCCTCATGTAGACTATTGATGTCAAACCCAATTTCAGCATTTATTTCAGTTAAAAAATCTGTTAACATATTGGCCACAGATGGACTTTAAAGAAATAATTTCATAAATTCATAAGAAACAACAAATAGAATAGACACAAATACCTTTAACTCTACTATCAAAAGTTAAAAAAGTAAAACTAACAAAGTAATTGGAAATCCTACCTCTTCATGTTTCTTTATTTTTAAGTGAACTATGCTGGGTATCTCAGTATTTAGTAAGGTCAGTTAATGTAGTAGCAAGTCTAATTTTTTATTCAAATATAGTAACTGAATATTATATAAGTGTGTATAATTTTAATACTTGCATTTTTGTTTAATTTATAATTAATAAAGACAGTCCAAGCATTTAGACAGCAATGCTACTAGAAAAAAATAACACAGCTCTCAAATTCTTTTCTCAACTTTTGAAAGTAGTTAATTCCTCAATTGTGAAACATAATATCTGTGTTATTTATAAATGTTATAAATGCTAGTTTGCTAATTTCTATCTTTAGGGGTATATTGTTGACAAAAATTTAGAATTTAAAACATTAGGAACTGATATGTGTATCATGAAATAAGTTGACACACATCCATTCATACAGAAAATTTTATTTACAGTATGGACATATAAAACCCACTTTCTCAGTATATGTAAAATGTTCAGTACAGTGTCACTAACTATAATCACTGCATTGTTCTTCATCAGGTCTCCAATGACAGAAGATTTCAAATGTTCACTATTATCAATAACTAGCATCACTATGTTTGCTTATCATCAGATCTCCAGTACACACTCATTCCTCATGCTGTATGATTATAGTACAGTATTCTTTTAAAAAGATTTTTAATGTGTGTTTAAGAGTATTGTCTGCCTGTGTAAATGTGTGGAGTGCCCAGCTTTGACACTGAGTTTACCTCCACCTTGAAGCCCGAGGCTTCAAGATTCTGCAGGATACTAGGAAAGGCTTGAGACTTTGTTTACAGGTACCAGCTGTACCTATAAAGGCCTGACCTTTATAGGTGCTAGGTGTGGGTTCTACGATATAGTGCAGTATTTGCTTCTTCCTCTCCACTCATGACAAGTGTCCTTTTTTTCTTCCTGAGCTACAGCCAGGTAGTATCATTGCTCATCTCATTTACTTGAATCTTTTGAAGACTTTTTCATGAATAATAATTTTGATTGATGTCTTTGAAATAGAAGTCAGAACCAAAAGTCTGATAATGTCATGTGGCTGGTCCCTATCTAGGAATCTTTTGCCTTCAATCCTGAACTTGTGATGCATATGTTGTCTTCTCCATCCATAGCTTGTTATCTCACTGCAAAGTCCAGATAGGTGAAGGCTCCATCTAGCCCATGATCTTCATGTTTTCACACTTCATTCTCTCTATTAATAAAATGAAATAATTATCTTTATTCTCCTTCAACATAAATTTTAATAAAGTCTCATTTTCTAATTATAATTTTTGTAGCCTTATTTATGTAGTTTAGATCTAATGTGTTCTTCAGAAGTTTGGAAGCAGCTCCAGAAGTTCTGCATTCATCTTCACCACATTGTTCTGTGGTGTGACCACAGATCAATAATTTTCCTCCAATGACAAGAAGAGGAAGGAAGTATTTTTCTTGAGGTCTGTTACTGAAATAGCACTGGAATCCAGAGGCACAGGACCCAGAGTTCAAGCCTGTGCATGGTCCAGGAAACCTTGTTGTTTTGCAAGCTATAGTGTTCTCAATGGTAGCTCCAATGTTTGTAAGTAGACTAACCATATTTCAGCTCATCCAGCCAAAGAATGTGCTACCCATTGCATGATCAAGATTTTTTTTTACCCTTGGATGAGAATATAGAGCATATACTGAATGGATTGTGTGGAACACACACACCCTTGCAAAGCTGTTGGCCATTCTAGGAGTTCTCAGTTTCTCAATCTACTTTGTTTACCACAAAGTCATCTAAGTCCAAGGTACCATGTGCCCTTCACTCACATTAGTCTGTTAAAATCAGGGAGCATGTTTATCAGCTTTCCATAATGTAACAAATGCCTGAGAAAAATCAATAAAGATGAAAGGATTACAGTTGTGGAGGTTGCTGCCCATCACTAGACAAACTTATTTAGGCTTCTTGTGGGTGAGCACATCACAGCAGATGTGTGAGGCAATAGCCTTCTCTTTGGGGTCAGAAAACAAAACCAGAGAGACATGAAAAGAAGTGGGCTGTCATATTCCCACTCAAGGGCTGCATCTCTATTGACTGCAAACTTTCCCCACAGACCTCATTTTTTAAAAAAGTTCCGCTACTTAAAAATCTTCATTAGACACAAGAAATGTAGAAAGGCAACAATTTGAGAAAAAGAAAAAGACTGCTTTGGAGAGAAAAGGGAGGCAAAAATCATAAAGGAACGTTATAGACATATACATTAAAATAAAACTCTATTAAAATTGACTGGATCTATTGAAAAGTCTATTAAAATAATGACATGTTGACACTCTGGAGACAGGGTTCTTGATATCTCGGCCTTGGGAGGCATTTAAGGCCCAAACTGTAACAGGGACTTTATAAATGTGAGGCCTTGTGTTATTTCTTATGCTTTCTTCAGTTTTAGTCTGTCGGACTCAACACTCAAGTTGAATTTTAGCTTCTCAGAGTGGAAGTGGGAGGCAGCACCTCGAGGCTCTTCACAGAGCCACTGCTTAAGGCAGTGGGAAACATTCTCAAGGAAATCAGTAATTAAGGAGGTGAGGTACTATGGATTTCCTTGTGCAAATCCTTGGCCGTGGTACCAATGTGACATTGCAAGTGACATGACATCAAAGCGATTTTACAGAGATATAAATCAATCCTAAACAAAAGGGATGTTTTGTCTGTGAACTAGTGATAATTGTCCTTGCATAAGATGAGGGAGAAAATACATAAATGTCTGTCTCTCAAAAGGAGTTAACATTTTATTTTCAGAAATTGTTATATTCACCGCAGGGGTAGTAAACACCTTTAGGGGTAGTAAAGGTAGTAAATACCTTTAATTCCAGTACTGAGGAGGCAGAGGCAGGTGGATCTCAGAGTTTGGGAATAGCCTGGTCTACATAGAGAGTGCCAGGACAGCCATATTAAGTTTTTAAATTGATTTATTACTGTATATTAATTATATAAAGCAGAGGCTTTCATTGTGACATTTCATACATGTCTATAATGTCCTTTGATAATTTTCACCCCTCTTTAATCTACAAAGTGGTCCTTTTCCTTTTCTCAAATTGTAATCTTTTTATTTTCACTACTTTTTTGTGTATAAAAACATCAAGATTTTCAAATGAAAAAAATCTATATACATGTTTAGTCATTCTGAGTCTGGCTTATTTTGATTATTATTAGGATCTTCAGTTCTGCTCATTTTCTTATAACTGACACAATTCTTTTTTTATTTGCTTATTATTTTTTGTCCATACATCAAAACTCTCATGCTCTGTTTCAAGCCACTGAACAATTGCTGTTTTCCAGGCATGCTTAACAAAAATATGGAAGATATTCTGGCATTTAGGAGTACATATTTTTGCAACTGAGGCATGTTGGAAATAAAGTGCAGTAGGGGTAGGGAAGAGGAGTGGATAGCCTGCCAGCTTTCGAAATGAACAGATTGCTGAGTGTGAGCTGCTCATACCAATTAGCTGCTCCTGTGTAATCAACTACCCCAAACTCCTGTTTCTTTAGCTCACAATATGTGAGATAGCAAACTAGTTTGTTCACAGTTGGGCCGTGGTTGGGCTCATCACTAAGTATCATCATGAGACGGCTGCCAGTTTACTGGGTTAGCCACCAGGTTTCATAGAGATGGCTCTTCAGCTGGGGGAGAGGTTGGACAGAACCATATTTCTGAAAATTCTGCAGCGTAGGTGAGAGTCCTTTCTATGGTCCCCAGACCAGCAGGAAGAATGTCCAGTGCTCATGTGTTTTTCAGTCCTCTGCTGAGTTCATATTTACCTCTAGACCAGAATAAATCACAAATTTAGCTGATCTAGTTTCAGTCTGTTGTTGCGATAACACACTCATACTAAAAGCAATATAGGGAGAGTTCACAGAGTTTATTTGACTTACACTTCCAGACTTCAGGACATCACTGAAAGAACTCAGGCAGTGAGCCAAGCAGGATCTTGAAGCAGAGAGGAATGCTGCTGAGTATCCAAATGTATGAGCCTATAGGTTCCATTCTCCTCCAGCCCCTGTTACTCATGAATACTACAAAGAGTCACGACAATACTGTACCCTGCCATACTTATTTATAATGTAATTATGACAAAGGCAATCACAAGTTCATAAGAATTCTGATGTTCTCCAGAATGTCCTACACTTTAGCAGATTTTGCTTAACCTTGAAGCTGAGTTTTGTTTCCTGGGGCTGACTCTCTAACTTGCCTCATTTACTGTGCCCAGTCCCTTGTCTGCCTTTGACCGTTTATGAAGTTGACCGGTTTGACTATGAACTCATTATAGGATCATTCTGACTCTATCTCACACTGAATAGAATTAAGGGTGTATACCACCATGTCCAGCTATAAATAGTTTCTTAATCCATCACTTGATTTGGGCTTTGCTCATCCAAATTTCCTCCATTCATGTGCCCATGGGATGTTCAACCAGCTACTGCTTTGAAGCCCAGTGGTTGGGTGGTTAAATGACTGGGTTACATGGCTGTCAAGCAGTCAAGCCTTAGGGCTACACAAGCAGGGGCCCCAAGAGAAATATTAAGGCAACTCCAACCTTCCAGCTACATAAAGCTTCTAATATGCCATTTGTGTTCACAGCTCATGGCCTAAAAACCCCACTATTTTGGATTCAAGAGAATGAAGGCTCCTCGTTTGCTTGCCATCTCATTACTGTACCCTAATATCCTTCTATTATTTTTTTTCTGTTTTTTCTCTTTTCTTAGACAACAGCCTCTCAGGAAACGATGGATTTTGTTGTTGTTGTTGTTGTTGTTGTTGTTGTTGTTGTTGTTGTTGTTGTTACAAATGTTAACATCCTTTGGGGAACTCTCTTGTCACAGAGAGAGTGTCTCATTCCACCATCATTATTTGTTATTGCTTGATGTATAAGCTAAGTGCTAGATACTTTGACAGAGAAGGAGAGGAAGGAAAGAAGGAAGGAAGAGGAATAGCAAGATGGTTCAGTGGGATAAAGGGCCATGTTTGCAAGACTGACAACTTTAGTTTAAGCCCCACAACCTACCCAGTGGAAGATGAAAACCAACTCTCGAAAGTTGCCCTCTTACCTCTAGGAGTACACTGTGGTATTCTTGTGACCTCTGCAATATACAGGTCCATGTACACGTGCATACACACAAATAATTCTATAACCTTTTTAAAATGTCAAGAAAAAAAAAGAAAGGAGAAAAAGAGAGACATAAGTAAACTTGTGAGCTTATATTACTGTACTGTGGAAAAAATTGAAGATTAATAAATACTCATCTCAAACTATACACAGTGAGGGAATCTCACTATTGCTAATTTATGCTGAATACTAGAGGAGTAAGGCTGGTCTAAGAAAGAGATATACAAGTTTGCACACCATTTGGTTCCTTAACTCTTCTTTTTTTTAATTAATTCAGTAACACAATATTTCAAATGATGTAGCATCTTTTAAATAAATATAAAATGTGAATAAAAATTAGATCAGGCCCTGGATTGGTAGCACTGTAGTAAATGAGGAGGTTCTTCCTCTCCAGCA
This sequence comes from Phodopus roborovskii, assembly GCF_943737965.1. Taxonomy (NCBI): domain Eukaryota; kingdom Metazoa; phylum Chordata; class Mammalia; order Rodentia; family Cricetidae; genus Phodopus; species Phodopus roborovskii. Next base: position 28,463,210 of record NW_026125281.1, read on the forward strand.
GTTTGGACCAAGAGAAAACCCAATTTGGAATTCTTAGCTTCTCCCCACATGTCATTAGTCTTCCTGTGGTCTGTTTTTTTGTGGTCTGTCTGCTGGCTGTGTGTCTGATGTCTTTCATCTGTCCTCTGTTGTCTGTAGCTTTTGCTCCATATCCGTTGAAAGGCACAGAAAACATGGTATGGTAAAGAAATGGGGAATTTGATTTTACAGAAACTTATTAATGGGGTTTTACAAGGAAAAAAGTTACCTTACTGATTCAGAATAGAACTCCAAACATGCATGTAAACCCACTACTGTTTACAACATTTATGGTAGATATTTGGTTTTGTTAGGGTTGACTTCAACCCACTGGCTGCTTTCAGCATATGATTACAACACAAATACACAGATACACACACACACACACACACACACACACACACACACACATACACAAAAACACACTTACACATTACTCTGGATTTCTGTGTCATGGAGTAGCCATTGAAATGACATGGAAGAGTACAGAGTTTAAGATTAAAGTTTAGATTCTGTTGTAAAAGCTGATTACATAGGAAGCCAAAACATGGTACAGATAGTTATATTAGCTTCTTAAAGGCAAGTTGAACAGTCTGGATACAGTAGGGAAACAGACTGAGTACCTAGCTCTAATGATCTCAAGGCATATTATTAACTTAGTTGTACTGTATGGCAAAAACTCAGTTTCTGAAGGTAAGACGTATTGTCAGAAAAACTGTTCTTACAAAATCCAGAGGTCTGAGAATAATTGTGCTGGGATTTTGATGGGGGATTGCATTGAATCTGTAGATTGCTTTTGATAAGATTGTCGTTTTTACTGTGCTGATCTTACCTATCCAAAAGCATTGGGGATCTTTCCATTTTCTGGAATCTTCTTTAATTTCCTTCTTCAATGACTCAAAGTTCTTCTCATAAAGGTAATTAGCATGTTTTGTTGGAGTTATCTCAAGATAATTTATGTGGTTTGTGGCTAATGTAAAGGGTGATGTTTCTCTGATTTCTTTCTCAACATCGTTTTTTGTCTATATATAGTAGGGCTGCTGAATATTTTTTTTAGTTAATCTTGTATCCTGCCACTTTGATGAAGGGGTTTATCAGCTGTAGGAGTTGCCTGGTAGAGTTTATTGGGTCGCTTATGTAAACTATCATATTACCTGTAAATAGTGAAAGTTTGACTTCTTCCTTTCCAATTGGTATCCCCTTGATCTCCTTTTGTTTTCTTATTGCTCTAGCAAGAACTTCAAGTACAATATTGAAGAGATATGGAGAGAATGGACAATCTTTTCTTGTTCCTGATTTTAATAGGAATTGCATTGAGTATTGAGTTTCTCTCCACTTAGTTTGATATTGGCTGTTGGTTTGATATATATTGCCTTTATTATGTTTAGGTATGTTCCTATTATCCCTGATCTCTCCAAGACCAGTATACTTTAAAGGACAATACTCAACTTTATATGGAAAAACAAAAAATTCAGGATAGCCAAAACAACCCTGTATAATAAAGGAATATTTGGAAGCATCACCATCCCTGACTTCAAGTTCTACTCTAGAGCTATAATAAAGAAAACAGCATGGCATTGGCACTAAAACAGATGAGTAGACCAATGAAATTGAATTGAAGCCTCTGATATTAACCCACACACCTATGAACACCTGATTTTTTGACAAAGAAGCTAAAACTATATAATGGGAAAAAAAAAGAAAGCATCTTCAATAAATGGTGCTGGCATAACTGGATGTGGACATGTAGAAGACTGCAGATAAATCCATTATCTATCAGCATGCACAAAACTTAAGTTCAAATGGATCAAAGACCTCAACATAAATCCAGCCACATTGAACCTTTTAGAAAAGAAAATAGGAGGTACCCATAATGAATTGGCACAGGAGACCACTTCATGAACATAACACCTGTAACACAGACACTGAGATCAACAATTAATATATGGGACCTCCTAAAACTGAGAAGTTTCTATAAGGCAAAGGTCACAGTCTACAAGACCAAACAGCAGCCCACAAAGTGAGAGAATATCTTTACCAACCCCACATCTGACAGAGGGATGATTTTTAAAATATACACAGAACTCAAAAATGTAGTCACCAAAATACCAAATATTTCAATTAAAAAGTAGGGTACATAAGTAAAGAGAGAATTCTCAATAGAGAAATCTAAAATGGCTGAAAGACACATAAGAAATGGTTCAACATCCTTAGCCATTAGGGAAATGCAAACCAAAACAACTCTGAGATACCATGTTACATCCATCAGAATGGCTAAAATCAAAAACACCAAAGACAGTTTATGCCACAGTTTATGTGGAGAAAGGGGAACACTTCTCCACTGCTGGTGGGAGTGCAAACTTGCACAGCCACTTTGGAAATTAGTATGGTAGTTCCTCAGAAAATTGGAAATCAGTCTATATCATCCAGCAATTGCCATCATAGAGCCTTCATCCAGATGGGAACAGAAGCAGAGACCCATAGCTAAGCACTGAGACAAATTTCTAGAATCTAGTTGTAGATAGGGAGGAGTTTTGGGCAAAGAGGTCAAGAGCATGCTGGGGAAACCCACAGAAACAGCTGACCTGAACAAAGGGGAGCTCGTAGACCCCAGACTGACAGCTTGGAAACAAGCATAGGACTGAACCAGGCCCCCTGCATGTAGGTGTCAGTGATAGATAGTTTATGGGGCCCCTGGTAATGGAACTGCATTTATACCTAGTACAAATGGACACTGGGAGTCCATTTCACATAGAGCCTAGACACATGGGGCAGGACATAGGCCCTGCCCCAAATGATGTGACAGACTCTGATGATACCCCATAGAAAGCCCTTCCCTTTCTATGGAGCAGAAGAGGGATGGGATGGGGGTCAGTAAGGGGCATAGGAAAATGGGAGGGAGAGGAAACAGGGATTGACATATAAAATAAGACTGTTTCCAATTTAAATTAAAAAATAAAAGGAAAAAAATAAGATCCAGTAATTCCACTCTTAGGCATATACCTAAAGGATGCTCATTCATACAACAAAGACATCTGTTCAACTATGTTCATAGCAGCATTATTTGTAATAGCCTGAACCTGGAAGCAACCTAGATACCCCTCAACTGAAGAATGGATAAAGAAAATGTGGTATATTTACACAATGGAATACTACTCAGTGGAAAAATAAAACAATGAAATCTTGAAATTCACAGATGGAACTAGAAGAAACCATCCTGAACGAGGTAACCCAGTCACAGAAAGACAAGCATGGTATGTAGTCATGCACATATGGATATTAGACATAGAACAAAGGATTACCAGCATTCAATCTACACCACCAGAAAAGCTAGAAAACAATGAGGACCACCAGACAGAGACAAATATGGTCCCCTGGTGAAGGGGAAAAAGACAAAATTGCCTGAGGAAATTGAGAGCATGGAGGTGGGGGGAGGGAGGAGCAAGAGGAGGAGGGTAGAAGAGCAGGGGTAGGAGATCATGAGTGATCAGGAAGATTGAGTTCAGGGATGAACAGAAGAGAACAAGTAAAGAGACACATCAATTGAGGGAGCCGTTATAGGTTTAAAGAGAAATCCAGCACTATTGAATTGTACAGAGATCCACAAGGATGACCCCAACTAGAGAGGCTACCTTAAATGCCCTTCCCCTATAATGAGATTGATGACTGCCTTAAATGCCATCCTAGAGCCTTCATCTAGTAGCTGATGGAAGCAGAAGCAGAGATCTACAGCTAAACACTGAGCAGAACTCCTGGGATCCAGCTGTAGAGAGGGAGGAGTGAGAACAAAGGGGACAAGACCATCCTGGGAAAACTCACAGAGACTGCTGACCTGGGCAAGTTGGAACTCATGGCCACCAAGATGTCAGCTGGGGAAACAACATGGGACCAAATGGACTTTGGGAGCCCCTTCCCCATGGAGAAATACTCTTCCAGCCTAAGTACATAGGGGAGGACCTAGGCCCTGCCCCAAAAGACTTGACAGATTCTGATTATCCCTCATGGAAGGCCTCACACTCTCTGGGAAGTGAATGGGGTTGGGGGGGGGGGCTCAGTGGGAGGCATGGGAGGATGGGAGGGAGAGGGAATTGGGATTGATATGTAAAATGGGATTATTTCTAATTTAAATGAGATTTATTTATTTATTTTTTAAAAATTATCCAGAGAGATGAGTCCTCAGACAAAGGTGCCTGCTGTCAAACCTGATGAGACAAAGGTGCCTGCTGTCAAACCTGATGACTTGAGTTCACTCTCTGGGATCTACAAGGTGGAAGGAAATAAACTAATTTTCCTCTGACCTCACATGTATGCTATAGCATTCTTGGGTACATACACACCCAAACACTGATAATAATAACAAATTAAATTATAAAAATATTTTAAATGAATTTTTTAATGCATCAATGAATCGTCCTGTTAGTTGTCTATCCTGATTTTGTATTATATATCCATTTGATATCTTAAAATATAGGACCAGCTGTGATATTTCATCTTGGTTAAGATGGAGTGAAATAATAAGCATGCTATCTGTTTTTTGAGCATGATTTAACAGTTAATTTCAAATTCTCTATTGGCCATAAGCTTTGGAAACATATCTCCATTTAATTGCTCTGTAGCCTAGTCCAGTAGTTAAACCTAGATGATTCATCCTCCAAGCTCAAAAGTTTCAAAGATCAGTAGGTAAACTGAACGATACAGTTGCCTACAATTAATTATAGTAAAAGACAAATTATTGTAAGTGCTAAGAAAAGAAATAAAAATATCCTGTACTTACATTTTTATTTGTTTCTCTTTTGTTAAAGAGGTCTCAGAAACTTGATGAAATTCCATGACTAATGTGCTTATGAAGTATGTGGTGATTCTTAAGGGCAGATAGTGGCTGAGCAACAATATGGATGCTTTTCCTCTAGTCTAAGTCAAAGTTACTAAGAAAGAAAGAAGGGGAAATTGTGAGGATTATTGTAGTGGGAAACTAAAGCTTGAGTAAAACAAAAAGTAATTATGCTAAGGAAAAGGGTCATAAAATAAGACAAGGTTATAAAGCAAGGATATTTTGTACATTTCTGTGAATACTATCCAGTCAGTATACACACCAGCAAAGCCAAAGTTTCTATGGTGGAACTTCCAGGCTCACTCCCTGTGTACTGTAGGAGTGTCACACATTTTTGGTACATACTTATTAAGCAAGAGGCCACTGTGCCTTTGATACAGGTCACATGCAAACTCAGATCAATTTATGATCCTGGAGCGGTAGAGTGCTTTGGAAACTCGTAGAAGACTGCTGTATTCTGGATGTATCTGGAGTTCAAGAGGAGGCAGATTCAGATGGCAGATGAAGAGCAGGGAAAGAGTCTGATAGATGTCTCTATAGATGCTCTAAATGTGGCTCCCAGTTCTTTCACAAGAAACAGTGTTTTACATGTTGAAGAGAGACGATGTAGAAGTGGCCCTTAGTTGCTCCCCTGATACTCTCTTCACCAAGGTCTCTAATGATGTCCAAATGTTATAAAAATAACATAGGCTCCTAGCAATTGCTCACTCTCTGCACAAGGGGAAATGAACAATTCTTTCCTGAAGTATCTAGCTTGTTGGGGCTAATACCCAAATAAGACTCAGGCTCTAATGGAAAATGCTAATAACTTTCATACACTGCAGGCTCATGCATTTGACACAGATGTCATCCTTAAATCTCTTTTAGTCCCTGGCACCAGGTTACACTTTGACAATTAAATAGAGATGGGAGACTGCAAGTCTAGCTACTTAGGCAGAAGGGAAATTTACACAGCAAAGTTATTGCCAGAATTATTTCTTAAGGACAGCAGTGTTGTTCTTTTTGAATATCTGTTACACATGGTCATCATGCCTATTTGACAGACTTACACTTTCCTCGAGAATATAACTGGGATTTTATGGCAATACAGGGCTTAACATTCATGGTGACCATGTGCAGGCAGCCACCTTGATTTGGATGTTAGAGGCATGTTCTTTTGGGATATTCTAGTGGCTGTTGACTCCTTCTGAGCAAAGTCTATATCCTAACTTACCTGTAACAGGCCTGGTTATATTTGGGGGACAATGGCCCCTTAGCTAAATTCTAATGTGTGCGAGTTAATATCTCCTAAGCAAATCTATTAGTTAATCCTTGATAACATAACATTGGTTCCATTACTTTGAGTTTCTCCTACTTTACAAGGATATATCTCTTCCCTATAGAGGTAGAATATACAGAAATAAGGGGACATAAAACATTTCTACTGACTTTACCAGAAAAGAAATTCATTGGTTTACAAAATGTAATGTCTAAGGTTCTATTCCTCCAATACTTATCCCATATGCGCACCAGCAGAGCTACACTTTCTATGGTGGAAACTCCAGGATAACTCTAGCAAAGTCCCTGGTTTGGGACTTTGGGTTCTCATTACAGGAATTCTCACCCAGGCTATTCCTGTGCTCAGTAATGTGTGGTGGGATGATCATGTTCTGTGGTATTAGTTATTTTCCCTGTTGCTCTGATAACACACCTGGGAAAAAGCAACTTGGGAGACAAAGGGTTTATTCAGCTCAATGTTCAAGGGTTAGGGTTTATAATTGGACCATTATGTAAACAATTTTCTTTCAAATCTGGTTATTATTAATTTTTTTCTACCTCCTTTACTACTCCTTAGGCCTTTTCCAGGCTATGATAAATCCAAGTGCATTTTTCACTTTAATAATTCCTTCTATACTTTAAAAATGGATTTCAACTTTTGATCCCTTGTCTTGATTGCTCACTAGAGAAGTCCATTGAGGGACAAATCATTTAATCATTGTCAAACTCAACCCCCCCACACACATACACATACCCACATACACCAAGATTATACCTTCTGACTCTGCACTATGCCAGTGGAACTCAAAGGACCAGGCTTTGGCTCACTGTAGAGAGAGCAAGAGGGGTGCCAGGATGGGAGAACAATAGGCCCAGAAGAGTTTCTTAATCCTTTGTGGGTGCTGGAAGAACATGCCAGTACAATCAAGAATGCAGGGAAATGAATACACAGCAGGCCAAGGGGTCAGCAAGAGGCAGGAGGCCAGGCACATTCAAAGTTAATTGTTTCACAGATGTCATTGCTGACTAAATCCAAGGCTTTGTGTTCCTTGATGTGTCCCTTTCTAACCTAAATTTGTTTCACCCTGTCCTATTCTCCCTGGCCAGTAATGAGTATGAATGTAGCCTTACTTCAAAAGAAACACAGCTAAACACAACTTAACTCCCACTGGATCAAGGACCTCAACATAATGCTGGATACTCTGAAACTAACATAAGAGAAAGTGGGGAACAGTACAGAAGTCATTGGCGCAGGAAAGGACTTCCTAAAGGAGATACCATTGCCACAGGCACTAAATACAACAATTAATAAATGAGACATTATGAAAACGTAAAGTTTCTAGATGGTAAAACACACCATCATCCACACAAAGCAGCAAGCTTCATAAGGAGGAAAGATCTTTACCAATCATATGTCTGATAGAGGGCTAATATCAAACATATATGAAGAACTAAAAAACAAACAAACTAAAACCAAACCAAATCAAAAGCAAAAAACAATAATCCTGGACAGCAAGAAAACTGATCACCCAATTAAAAATAGGGTATAGCAACCATTATAGAAATCAGTATGGTGGCTTATTAGGGTTATGGTAATTCATATTCCCCAAGATCCAGCTATAGCAATTTTTTATAGTTTTTTTTTATTTAAATTTGAAACAAGTTGTTTTACATGTCAATTTCAGTTCCCTCTCCCTCCTATCCTCCCCTGTTCCCCCCCACCAAACCCCAGCCCATCCCCTTTCTTCTCCCCAGGGAGGGCGAGGCCTTCCATGGGAAGTCTTCAAAGTCTGTCATATTATTGGGGTGAGGGCCAAGGCCCTCCCCTATGTGTCTAGGCTGAGAAACTATATCACTCTTGAGCATATACTCAAAGATGTTTCATCCTAACATATATAGAGTTAGGTTTAATCAACTGTGTTTGTTGCTGCTCTATTTATAATAACTAGGGACTGGAAACAACCTAGATGTGTCTGAGAAAAAATGGATAAAGAAAATATAGTGTACACAATGGAATATTATTCAGTCATTAAAAATAATAAAACCATGAACTTCTCAGGTAAATGTATAGACCTAGAAAATATATCCTACGTGAGGAGTCCTAGCTCCAGAAAGAAAATATGGAAATACATACAATGAAAAGCAAGACACAATCCAAAGGAACACAGGGATTGGGTGTGGAGTAATGGACTACATAGTATAGATGGATCTCATTAGGAAAGGAAATAGAGTAGATCGATATATACCGATGTGGGGCTGGAATGAGAGGAACAAGTGAGGAAGAGGAGCGGGGAGGAAGACAAGGGAGAAAATACTATGCCTCCATTTGAGGCATAGTAAGGAAACGTAGTAAGTAGAAGCTTCCTAAAATATATACATGCATGAAGGTGATACAAATGAAATTGCCAAGTAATGGGGGAGTGCCAACTGGACAACTGTTGTCTTCAAAAAAGCTTCCTGTACCTGGATTGGGTCACATCCCGTTGTTGGCCAAACAAGTCTATGGGAATCCCCAAACAACTGAGGCTATTGCCAAGACTACAAGTTGTTCATCACAAACTGAGAGCAAGGCCTCATTGCCGAAGACAGCACATACACAACTTTTTTTTAGCATTGAGCTGGTGCCTACATAGAGTCTTCCTCACTGTCTTCTATCATTTTTGGTACCTGAAGGTACTCTGTATGCTACCAAAAGAGAATGTAAACACAAACCCAGACACAAACCCTTTGATCTACAATAGTGTCCCATCTGCAATATTTACTAGGGCAATGGTATCACAAACTTTGAGGAGTACCCAACTTATGCCTTATTTGACTTAAGGCCACTCTATGAGATGGAAACCATGCCTAACACAGGAACCTGAGACTAGATAGCACAAGAATACAGAGTGAAACCAAATACTATTGTTCTTAGGAGAAAAATTCTAGCAATGAAAGACCCCTAATGACATTATGCTATACTCATAGATCAGTCCCTTGCCCAGCATCATCAGAGAAGCTTCCTCCTGTAGCTTATGGGAACAAGTACAGAGACCCACAAGCAGACATTATGCAGAGAATGGGAGACCTTGGAACACTCAGCCAATGAGATGTTTGTTTCAAATCCCTTCTCCCCCCCTCTCCCCCCAGGGCTCTGGGCACTCTATGGAAGAGGAAGCAAGAAGAATGTAACATGGAGGATATCAAAAAAAAAAAAAAAAAAAAAAAAGACACTCTAAATGAACATGACCAAGGATCATATGAACTTATAGAAACTAAGACAGCATACTCAGGCCTGCACAGGTCTATAGCATGGGTTTTGTGTTTATATTTTGACTCTCAATTTAATATTTTTATGGGATGCCTGAATGTGAAAACAAGTGGCTCTCTGACTCTTGTGTCTTTTTCTTGGGCTTTTTTCCTTCTTTGCTTGTCTTGTGCAACTTCAGTGTGTTAGTTTACATTATATTAATTATTGTATTTTATTTTATTTCCTTAGTTGTCTGTTTCCTGATAAGAAACAGAAAGGGAGTGGATCCAGATGGGAGGGGAGGTGGAGAGAAACTGTGAGGAATAAAAGGAGGTCAACCCATGGTCCAGGAGTTATTATGTGAGAAAAAAGTCTCTTTTCAATAAAAGGGAGAAATGAGGTACACAACTAAACAGAGAGGTCTCAACAGGTGAAACACAAATAGCCAAAAAAGTTTTAAAGACATGTTTAACATTCTTAGTCATAAAGGAAATCTACTTTCAGATTTCATTTTATACTAGTTAGAATAACCATGATTAATAATAATTAAAAAAAGACAGCTCATCTGGTGAGGATGTTGAGTAAGGGGGACTGCTCATTCATTGCCAATGGCAGTGGAAACCTACAGTCACTATGGAAATCAGTATGGATGTTAATATATCTAAAGATTTAGCTGTGCCACTCTTTGGAATACAAACACGTGTGTGTGTGTGTGTGTGTGTGTGTGTGTGTGTGTGTACATATACATACATGCATAGATACATACATACATGCATACATACATACATACATATCCAAAGAATGTTTAATCCTACCACAAAGATGCTTACTCAACCATGATTTCTGCTGCTTTATTCATAATAGCCAGAAACTGAAAATAGCCTAGATGTCCATTCACAAACAGATGGATAATGAAAATGTGGTTCATATACATAACAGAATATTATGTAGTTGACACAAACAAACAAACAAACAAACAAACATAAAACTTGCAGATAAATGGGTGAATTGAAAAAAATCATTCTGGGTAAAATAACACAGAACCCTTAAGAAAAATATAGTATATATTCTCATATGTGTGGATGTTACATTTTGGGTATTGTTTAGGCATATCCAATCCATATACCCACAGAGGTTACATACAGAATAAGGGACTAGAGGAAAAATGGATGATCTCCCAAAGAATGAAAAATAGAATATGCAATTATGGAGAGACTGCACGTGAGTGTGTCTGTGTGGGTGGGTTGGGGACAGCAATGGAAGGAATAAATGAAGAGGCAGAAAGAGGGTATAAGGGAGGAATTATGGGGAGGGAGAGTAACACTAGGGGCCACTTGAGGAGTCATACAGAAGCCTACTACAATAGAAGCTTCTTCAAATATGCACATATGAAAGAAAAATAAATGGAATTACCAAATGGAGGAGCAAACCCTCAATAAGACATGTATTACCCCCAAGTAGAACTCCAGTTCTGGGAATAGGTTATATCTGATTGAGTTGTTAGCCAAATCCATTGAAACCCTAAACACTCAGGAGATAGTCAAGGCTATTGGGTAGTCTTCACAAACTGATGGTAAGGCAGTATTGGTGAAGACACCACCTACAGGTCTCACTGGACACAGAAGTCACACTGGTATTTACGAGAGCTTTCAGCCCTGCTGTGTCTGTAGTATTAGAAGCACTCTGCACACTACCAGAGGAGTAAGAGAGACACCAAAGCAGCTACAAACTGCAGTCTAAATGGGGGACCATCCTGCAAAACATACTGGTGCAAGAGTGAGGGCACAACACTTGTGAGAGAACCACTTTAATCTGATTGAAGACCCACTCCATAAGATGGAACCCATGTCTAAAACTGCTCAGATGCTAAGGAACCAGAGACTAGATAGGTCGTGGACCTAGTGGAAAACCAAATACTATTGTTCTCCTAAAGCAGCAATTCTCAACCTATGGGTCACAACCCTTTCACAGGGATTGCTTATCAGATACCCTGCATATCAAGATATTTGCATTACGATTAATAGCAGTAGCAAAATTATAGGTATGAAGTAGCAATCAATGGAAACAATTTTATGGTTGGGGTCACCACAACATGAAGAACTATATTAAAGGGTCACAGCATTAGGAAGGTTAAGAACACTGTTCTAAAGGAACATAGCAATACAACAATTACTAATTCTGCTTCATCAAAGATCAGTATTTTACTCAGCCATCATCAGGAAAGCTCCCTCATGCAGGAGCTGTGAACAAATACAGAGACCCACAACTGAACAATGAACTTAGATTGAGATTCCTTGGAACACTCAGTCATAAATGGTACATCTTCATCAGATCCCTTCCCTCAGGGATTTGTGAACCATGTGAGAAAAGAGCCAGAAAGATCACAAGAGCCAGTGAGGACACAAGACACCAAAGAAACAAGACCTTCCCGACACAGCAGAACCCGTGCACATGTGAGCTCACAGAAGTTGTGGTAACATGCACAAGGCCTGCACAAGTCAGACCCCCAACCAGGTGGGGTCCCAGTGCTGACAGGGGAGCTGGACAGAAGTCCCTGTCCCTACCCCAGTGTTATTTCCAAGTGTCACCCACCTTGAAAAGAAAAACGATTTCTTCCACGGAGTCTCACTGCATAGAGAAGCCACATGTAAGGTAAGCCCCATCTCAGCTGTAGGTGCCAAGCAAAATGAACTCAGTGGTCTATCTTGACTTCTTTTTGCTCTCATAATTATTTCCTTGGGTTTATTTTTCCCTTACTGGCTTTTTGCTTATATATTATGGCTTGCAGTTTTGTGTTCTTATGGGTTTTGTATGTGTCTATGTGTGCATGTCTCTGTGTACACGTTTCTGTAGCTTTTTTTTTTCTGGTTTTGTGTATATTTGTTGCTTTTGTTTCATTCTTATTTTTTATTTAGCTGTTTTTTTAATCCTTCCCTCCTACAGTACATTCCAAACACAGCTTCCTCTCCCTCCAGTCATCCCTGTTCACCCCCTAAAAGCCCCAGCTTCCCCAATCTCTATTCTTCCAAGTGTCCCTGTCACCTCCTGTCTCCCCAATATCCATTCCTCCTTTGTTTCCCCTCAAAAAAAAAAAAAAAAGAGCAGACCTCCCAGTGACATCAACAAAACATAGCATAGCAAGATGGAATAAGACTTGACACAAACCCTCATGTCAAGGTAGGACAAGGCAACCCAATAAGAGGAAAAAGGTCCCAAGAGCAGGCAAGACCCAGAGACAGACCACTCCCACTGTTAGGAGTCTCAAACAAAACCTCAAGCTAATCAACCACAGTATGTTTGCAGAAGACCTAGCACAGACACATGCAGGCCCTGTTGTTGCCCCTAATGTTTGACTGTGGGTCTCTGTATCTACTGCCATTAGCTACCAGAGGGAGCCTCTCTGATGATGATTGGGCTAGAAACAGCTCTATGAACATAGCAGAATATCATTAGCAATCATTTCACTGACTGTTTTGCTTGTTGTTTGTTTGTTGTCAATTGTGCTTGGTTCTACTCTAGGTCTCTGAGCCATCTAGCTTCCCATTCCTGGCCATCCAGGCACTGTTTGACATGGGCTCCCTCTTGTGACTGGGGTCTCGATTTAGACCAGTCATTGGTTGGCCACTACCACAATCTCTGAGCCATTTGCCCCAAGACATCTTGCAGGGAGGACAGGTGTATGTCAAAGTTTGCTATCTAAAACTAGAGAAAGACGGTATGGTGTTGGATGGGTGGGGAGGTGGGAAGATTTTTGGATGAGATGAGGGAGGAGAAGCCATAATCAGAATAGAACATATCAAAAAATGCATTTTTAATAAAAAAAGTAAAAAAGACAGCAGAAAGATGGCTAAGACACAGGATCAATATTTTCTGCTTATCATAGATTTTGGATGCCCCTTAGGTTTCTTCTCAGGTCATCTCTCTTCTCATAGCACACATCTCCCTGACAACTGTTAATCACTGTCTACATTTCAAATACCTGCTGTAATCTCATCATGTTTAGGACTCAGGCTCCAACTGGCCTGCTTCTAGATCCAGATATATAAGCCCCGATTTTACTATGCTTCAGCTGTAGAAAACCTCACAGGCATGTCTAACTCAACATGTCCCAAATGCGTGCACAGGTCCAATACTTTCTCTTAGGAATTGGCCTTACTGTGCTGGCTAGTTTCAAGTCAACTTGGCACAAGCTAGACTCATCTGAGAGGAGTGTACCGCAACTGAAAGAAAAAAGAAAGTTTCCCTAGGCTGCAGAAACCTACAGAAACTGCTGACCTGAATAAGGGTGGGAGCCCATGGACTCCAGTCTATCTAGGAAACCAGCATAGGACCAACCCAGGCTCCCTGAATGTGGTGTTAACTGGGAGGCCTGGGCAGTCTATGGGGCCTCTGGTAGTGGATCAATATTTATCCCTAGTATATGAATGGACTTTGGGACCCATTCCACATAGAAGGATACTCCCTCAGCCTAGACACATGGGTGAGGGCCTGCACCCTGCTCCAAAAGTATGACAGATTTTGAAGACTTCCCATGGAAGCCTCACCCTCCCTGGGGAACAGAAAGGGGAAGGGATGGGGGCCGATGGGGGAAACAGGAGAGGACAGGAGGGTGCGGGGGACTGGGATTGACCTGTAAAACAAGCTTGGTTCAAATTTAAATAAAATTATAAAAAATAAATAAAATATTGGGAAGAAGGCAATCCTGTAAGCCTTTTTCTTAATTAGTGATTGATGTAGGAGAGCCCAGCCTGTTGTGGGTGGTGTGGTTCCTGGGCTGGTCTTAGGTGGTCTTAGGTGCTATAAGAAAGTAGACTGACCAAACTAACAATTTGAGCAACAGTGGAAAAGCTACCATAAATGCCCTTCCCGGGTAATGAGATCAACTACTAACTTATCCACCATCATAGAGCCCTCATCTAGTAGCTGATGGAAACAGAAGCAGACGCCCACAGTTAAACACTGAGCTGAACTCCTGGAATCCAGTTGTAGAGAGAGAGGACAAGACCAAGCTACAGAAATCCACAGAGACTGTTAACCTGAACAAGAATGAGTTCATGGACCCTCAGAGTGATAGCTGTGAAACCAGCATTGGACCGACTGAAGATGGGTCTCAGGTAGAAGGCCTGGGCAGTCTAATGGACCTCTGATAGTGGAACCAGAATGTATCCCTGATGCACAAAAGGACTTTGGGAGCACATTCCCCATGGAGGGATACTCCCTTAGCCTAGAGGGAGGAGGGAGGGCCTAGTCCCTACTACAAATGACTTGACAGATTTTTTTGACCCCTCCTGGAAGCATCACCCTGCCCGTGGAGGGTGGGGGATGGGATAGGAGGGTAGTATTGGGGCATGGGAGGGAGGGAGAGAGGGAGAAAGGAAGGGAGAGGGAACTGGGATCAATATGTAAAATGAGAAAGTAAATAAATAGATAAACAGAAATTATAAGTAAATAAATGAAAGTAGACTGAGCCATCCATGAAGAACAAGCCAGTAAGCAGCATTCTTCCTCTGCAACAGCCCCAATCTCCAGGTTCCTGCTATGACTTCCCTCTGTGATGGACTTTTGCCTGGGTGTAAATAAACGAAGCCCACTCCTCCCCACCTTGCCTTGGGTGTGGTATTTCATCATAGCAATAGAAACCCTAAGACAGCTGCTGTAATCCAGTTGCCTGTGCCAGGAACCTGAAAAGTGCCCTCCCCTCCCGCTCTCACACCTGTTACCGTGCAAATCCATTCTGTCCATGCTTGAGAAATATATTCTGGTCCCACCAGTTGTCTTCCTTCTCTGTGGCCACAACTTCACAGTCCATAATCCTCTGTGCTTCTCAGCCTTTCTGTTCAGGATAGCGCTTTTGAAATAGCAATCTCAGATGTTTGAAAATACTTAAGTAAATGTTCAATGTCACAAGGTGTCCAATTTTGTCATCTGTCATACTAACACTTTCAGTTCATTTCTTGCTTGTCCTCTGTTGACAGGTCTGGGGTTCCTGCCGTACCGACATTTTATTTGGATGGTGGGTGACACTTCTGTTCTCTGTGCCCCCTGAGTCTTCATATAAGCTGTTTCTTCTGTTTTTTTTTTTAAATTTAATTTGTTATTTTAAATGTCGATCCCAGTTCCCTCTCCCTCCCTCCCTTTTACCCTCTCTGCCCCCTCACATGCACCCTGACCACCCTCCCATCCCCCCACCCCAATTCCGCATGTAGGGCAATGCCATCCAGGTGGGGTCATGTAGGTCTGTCAGATCATTTGAAGTAGGGACTAGGACTTCTCTCCTGTCTCTAGATTAAGGCAGTTATCCCTTCATGGGGGATGTGTTCACAAAGTCCTTTTGTGTACCAGGGATACATCCTGGCTCCACTGTCTGAGGTCCCTTAGACTGCTCAGTCCTTCGGGCTGAGGCCCATATTCAGGGGGGCCTGAGTCAGTCCCATGCTGGAGTCCAAGCTATCAGTCTGGGGGCCCATTAACTCCTCCTTGTTCAGGTCAGCTGTCTCTATGTGTTTCTGCAACCTGGTCTTGTCCTCTCAGTCTGCATCTGGATTCTAGTTGGACTCAGTGTTTAGGTATGGGTGTTTGCTTCTGTTTCCAACAGATACTAGATGAGAGCTCCATGGAGAAGTTGTTGATCTGAATGAGGCTCCCCCTTCAGTTTATTGCATACCCTTCTTTCTGAATATCACTCTCTCAAAGTCCCTTCAGGCTTTTCTTCCAGGGCAGACCAAGGCTCTTCCTAAGTCTCTAGTACCACTGCTGCCATCATACGAGAGCATTTGACAGAAGAGCTTTTTTATCATCCTTTCCATTTCATGTAGGCGTTGACCTATGTACCATTCTAGTAACTGCTCCCTCAGAACTGGCTCCCATAATTGGCTTTAAAATGTGTCTGATGTATCAACACACTTAATATGTGTTTCCAACTGAACATTGTGTCAAATTCAGAACAGCCAATTTTCTTTTCAGGGTTATGATGTATGCTATCTTGCCTTTGCTGTTTCTTTCAGAAGTTCACTCCTTACATCCATATATGTCCAGACATTATAATGAGTTTTATGACAGGAAGCTTTAGCTCATGCCTACCATAGGATACTCAAAAGAAATATTACCATATAGATATGAGTGAAATTGTTATTACGTATTTGGGTTGGTTGTACTCTGTTTTACAATTGTATTTTGCTAAAATAGATATCAAAAACATTCTCAAAAAATTGCTTTTGCTGCATGTAGTTGAGCTACAACACTCATCTTCATAGATAGCCAGGGTTTATCACTTATGCACAGAGATTGAACACACTTCATGTATTTATGTCTACATTTTCATGAAGTTTCTCTCTCTCTCTCTCTCTCTCTCTGTGTGTGTGTGTGTATATATGTGTGTGTGTGTGTGTGTGCATGTGTTTCACACAGCATTTAAAAATATTTTAGCATGGTAAGCATTTTATGCCATATTTTAAATTTGTTGGATTAAAACAGCCAAAGAAGTCTTTTTTCCCAATAAATATAGAGTTTACAAGACTCTTCAAAACTTTGCAATAATAATAATAAACATTTTAAGTGAACACACCCCAACATGTACTGTGTCATAAAGCACTATTTACCTAGAGGATAAATTTCCTTGTAGCAATATAGTGATTATATGTATTCTTGTTAAAATCCTGTATTCAAATGATTTTTCTGGTTTAACTAATGGCTTCTGTTGAGGCTATAAAAAGGGAAGATTTTAAATTAGTTCAAACAAGTCAAGAATGATGCCAGAATGATGAAAGTGGAGATACAGTTATATTCACAGTTTATCTAGTCATGTGATCATAACTACACAACCAAAAATTGACTCTGCAAAATAACCCTGAGGAAATTGAGAACTGAATCAATGCAAGAAAAGCATTGCATATTACTATTACTAAGCTAAGAAATGGCATTGGATTTGCTTATTGGCTATTCCTAGCTTACAGTGGACAAATTTGTGAGAAGAAGGATTTTGAATGAATGGTACTACAAAACTATTATGAACTGAGTAAGTATGGGTGGTGGAGAGTGTCATTCAAAGACATAGAGACTGCAATGAACATAGCTCACCATGTTTTTGTTCTTTTGTTTCTAAAACCCCTTTTTAAGCTTTTGTCAAGTTTTAAGTGAAAGTTCTTAGTAGCCATGTTGAAGGCCCCATTTTGTTACGAGTAGTTTCTCCACTGGCCTGGTCCCACTGGAGTGGATCTGGATGTGGGGCAGAACTGGGAATAGCAGAGAGAAGGGACTGTAGTTAGGATATATTATATGAAAAAGTCTGTTTTTAATTAAAGGGGGGGGAGACTGACATGTAGGCAGATGATACTTGGATAATCATGTGTTAACAGTGATACATCCCTCCATAGGATGAGAGTACCATTTTGAAGAGTTTGGCTACAGCTAAGTTACCTTTAAAATGACCCAAACAGTATTATTGAAGCATCAACAAATGGTAGTTTCTTTTATTTATTTTTTTTTTACTATTTAATTCTTATTTTTTTTTTTATTTTACATATTGATTCCAGTTCCCTCTCCCTCCCATCCTCCCATGCACCCTGACTCCCCTCCCATCCCATCCCCCACCCACTCCAGAGGGAGAGTGAGGCCTTCCAGGAGAGATCATCAGAATCTGTCAACTTATTTGGGAATTTCAAAAACAATTTTCTTTGCAAAGAGAATAATTATAAGTCACTCAGGGTGAACATGGGGACAGTCCAGCATAGTTGGGCTTCCTCCTGCTCCACTTTACCTGAAGAGTGTATCACATATGTTAGCATAAGGTCTCATAGAATTTCCCCTCTGCAGACACTTGCAGGGTTTAACTTTGCCAGCATATTAAACTATTGACCCATCAATTAAAAAAAGAAAAAGAAAAGAAACAGGACAAAGAAATGTTCTGTGCATCCCTGCCATTTTTTAGACCTCTGTTTATAAGACATCTGGTGACAGTATCAAATCTGCTGAATACCTCATCCCTATAGTTGCTAAGAGTCTCTGAGTTGAGAGTGACAGAAGTCCTGCACAAACAACTAAGGGACCTGGATGTGCAGTGATTGTATCTCATGGCTAGGTGACCTGTCAGCCCTGTGGGCATTGACTTTCCTATGCACCTGGGTCACACTCTAAGCCCAAGACTATTGGTTAGATTAAACTCAACATAAAGCACATGAGACCAGAATAGAAAAGGGCTGACTTCTGCCAGAATAAGGATAATCCATTTAACAATTGTGTATTGTGAGATCATGTCTCAGAAATGAACCAATAGGGCAGGAGAGATGCTTCGGTGCTTAAGATCACTTGCTGCTATTTCAGATAATGCAGGTTGTGTTCATAGCACCCACACAGAGGCTCACAAATGTATCTCCAGTTTCAGAGGACCTGGGTCTTTCTTATGGCATCTTTAATCATGAGGCATACATGCAATGCACCCCATACACATAAAGTAAAAAAAATTTTTAAAAGAGATCAGAAAACCCACTATTGTGTATATCCACTTTGACTTGTCAGAAACAGTTGATCCTTATGATCTGGTTCTGAAATATTCCTTTCTTACATAATGGGATAGTTGGTTTTAAGTCAACTTACCATAAATTATGTCCATCTGAGTAGAGAGCACCAACTAAAGAATTGTCCCAATTACCTTAATTAATGTGGGTAGACACACTCTGAGTGTTGGTGTCACCCTCTTGTAGTAGCTGATAAATAAGGAGGAAGACTATTTGCCTTTGTTACTATCCTAATGTAAGCTGAATTAATAAAGCTCGCATGTTTGTGTGCATGCACATGCAGTACACACACACATACACACACACACACAGACACACACATACACATACACACCTGTATTGATTCTTCCTTTTGATGCTATTCCTCTAGAGAACCTTGACTGGTACACTGTTTAATTTTTAGTTCACCCCTAGACCTGTTCTCAGCACACTGTTGTGCAGGCCATACCATTTACAATTGACTGCACCTAAGTGTTAGATCACTCGACTGTTACTCCACCTTGGGACATATCATTATACCCTGGTCTGGCACCAGACAACTCTGATTGTGGATCACATTGTCCCAGCTTTCTGCTCTGCGTGCCATTGTCAGGGCTTATCTTAGACCACCAACTCTTGCCTCTACCAGCCTTCAGCAAGCCCCTCATGAAGCCTGCCATGGAGAGATAGATGCAGCAGGCAGAAAGTGCCCAGTAGGATGTGAAAGCTTCATTTCCTATGCAACTGGAAGGAGATGGTAATGCAACCTGGAAACAGGGTGATAGCACACAGGTCCAGGGACTATCCTCATAAGAAGACACAGGAAGAAGAAGAAAAAGCCCACCCCAAACTTCGGTGGGTGGGGGGATGGCTTAATTTTTTCTTACCTCACAATACAAAACAACTGCTTCATGTGACACTTATGTGACAAATGTCTGAGTCCATTAATCTTTGAGGCTGGGTTCATACCCAGAGTGTGGGTGTGGTTATATCGTAGGCAGTTGGACCCTGAGGTGAGTTATCTGCTCATCAAACACTAAAGCAAGAAGAAACATTGTGTGTCTCTTTCTGCTTTATTTCCTCTGAGTGTTGTGCCCCAGTGTTTGAAATTCACTTTTACCTCTCAGTGTGATATAAAATTCCTACACTTTTTGTTAGGAATTAGAGACCATTCTGAGAAAATGATACTGTCAGACGAATGATCCAACTGTCAGGTCTCCTATCAACCTGGCCAAGTCAACTTTCCAGGCTAACTCAACTCCACTATGCCCCATGAGCCTTGGAGCATTTCTGTTACAGCAGCCTGTCCCTCTCTCCGACTTTAAATTGAAGGGGACCTGAAACACATGGACTGCATTTTCTTTCTATCTGTAGATGGGGGCCAAACATAATTCTAGCCTCATTGTTGAGCAACAATATTGAATAGCAATAAATATATGTTAGCTGTTGGGTCACAGTAAAAAGACATCAGTGAAGATTCTCTGTTGTGCAAACCTTCTCTTGTTGTTATTTTAGGTTATTTAATGAGAAAAATGTAAAACATACTTTTTAAATGAAAATTTTGACTTCATGTGTATATATAATGCATTTTGAACATATGCACCTCTATTAACTTCTCCTTCTTCCTTCCCCCTCCCATTGAACCCCTTCTTTTGAAATAGTCTTCCTATTTACATGTCTTTTTGATGTGTTCATATGACTCAATAATTTTGTTTAAGGTTGTTTACATGTGCACTGGTAAACTTTTGAAAATATAAAGTTTTGAATGGCATCTGCGTATACAGCTACACAGAGAAGGTGATCAGATTTATTGCAAGAATGGAATTAAATCCTCTTACACCCAACACTGTGTTTAGGTGCTGACTACAAGAAGAAATGAAGGCTTTTAAAATTTGTATTGATTTTGGGAAAACTATTTTAAATAAACACTGTAAAATCATTCAGAAAGAAAAAGGCAGGATCAATGCCTAAGATCAATACTAGCCATTATTTTGCTTTTAGTAATGACCGACATTGCCCTTTATAGTCCTCTTCAGCTCTCTGACTTTGTTAGGTAATTGTCTGACCCATGGCGTCTTTCAAAAGGCCTTTAGAAGAATGAACCTAAATGTCTAGGATCTAGGAGAGAACAGAAAAGGACAAATGCTTGTCTGGGGATGTCTTTTTGAAGGATCCAGGTATCAAGATGAACACTTTCAAATAAAAAAATAAACATAGTTATGTTTTTATAACCTACCAGAAGCCTGATAATCTTCATTGCCCTCAAATAAAGCTAAGTATACTTGAAGTTGATGATCTTGTTTTCAAGAAGTGGAAATGGAAATAGATGGCACTCTAAAACAAAGGGCAGATGCCAGGTTCCTTGTCAGAGAGAAGAGATGATGTTAGGGGAGGGTTGTGAGCTCACTCTGGGTAAGAGGATGGCAGCAAAGGCCTTGCACCCGGCAGGTCTAAAAGGGGAAGGATTACAGACCAAGGCAGAAGCCAGAGAGACTCATCACACTTAGAGGAACATAGTTTACAAACATTTGGAACTTGAATAATCTGGATTTAAACAAGTTTTCCCCATAGTAACATACTTTATGGTACCAGGTCTTCATATCAGAACCTGGGAGGGTGTTCCCTTTCCTAGAATTTCATAAGAAGTTTTTTATTTAAATACCAAATTTAAATGACAAATTATTATAGGAAACTATCCAAGACTGGGTTATTATTTCTTGCATTCTAGAGAAATTAAGTCAGCTGTTTGACAGTTGTTTATTTGTTTTGGAAACAACATCTAGTTCTGGTTGTCCTGGACCTTACTGTATAGACCAGGCTGGCCTCAAACTCATAAAGATCCATGTGCTTTTACCTCTGGAGTACTTGCATTAAGTGTGTACCATATTGCTCATCTATTTGTCATGTTTTTTTTTTAATGTTTCTTTTTTTTGTTTCAAATATCATACATGTATATCATGTATTTTAATCAAATTCATCCCATTCCCTCCCCGCCAGTTTTTCCTTATTTCACTTTCTCCTCCCAATTTTATGCGCTGTTTTAAAAAAATCTTCTGAGTCCATTTAGTGCTACACAGTTGTTGAAACATCAACCAGAATATAGGTAGCCTCCTAGAGCCTGCATTCATGAAGAAAATGAACTCTCCCCAACACTATAACAGATGGATAGCTAATAGCCTCTCAATTAAGGATGAACTTCACAAATACCTCTCCCACTCTATGCTGGAATTGCCATGACAATGACATACTTGAAAAATGCTATTTTATTAAAGAGGTCTGCTACATCTTGCTTTTGCAATATTTCTAACTTCTCTTCATCGATGATCTCTGAGCCTTGGAGGAAAAGCATGCGTTATACATGACCCATTTAGAGCTGAGCACACCAAAGTCTCTTAAGCCTTTCATGTTATCAGTAGTATTTCTCTGTTACTCATCATCTTCTGTAAAAAGAAGCCTCTCTGACTAGAGTTGAGCAATAATCTATTTGTATAATGATAAGTACTTGGGGGCAGTTTAATACTATGTTCATTTAGCAGAATTTAGTAGTATGTTCTCCCTTAGGGTCTATGACTTAACCTGCCAAGAATACTTTCGGCCTAATTAACAGTGTCAGATATGAGTTTCCCTCTTGAGGCATAGGCTTTAAATCCAACCAGTAAGTGATTGGTTAGTCTCATAACATTCTTGCCACTATTTTACTAATAGGTATATCTTGTCAGGCCAGTTATTATTGTAGCTCTCAAGGCTCATAGCTGAGTAAGACTATTGATGACCTTTCTTCCCCCATTAGATTGCATAGAACCTTTCAGCACTATAAAGTTATCCAGGTGTGAAGCTTCCACTCAATACCAGTAGGACCTCTCCATGTATGACTCAAGTATGAGGTACATTCAGCAACACTGTCTTACTATAATGGTTGGAAGGGTAATGAAGAGTGTTGGCAACACCCTGTGATATCTGTGTATTTATGATACTTCACTGACCAACACCTTGAATAGAGGTATCATTTTCCTTTTAGGATGTTACTTTATGACTGCATGCTTATGGTGACAGGGACCCCTCTCACGGTTTCACATCAGAATCTGAGAGGTTGTGCGTTTTTGTTTGTTTGTTTGTTTGTTTACATACAGGATTTCTATTCAGACTGAGATGACCTTTAATTTATAATTGTCCTAACTCAGCTTCCTAAATTCCTCAGTGCTCAGTTCACAGGCATGCACTCCACACTGTGCTGAAGCTGGCATTTCTGACCAATGAAAATGGAGTCTACTTTCTTTGCTGCCAACAACTCCCATATGTGAGCAAAGGAAATTAAGCCAACCTTAAAATAATATCATAATATTAAGTATAAAAAAGTCCTAAGAAAGAAATTTCCAAATACTTCATAAGATTTGCAATATGGAGGAAAGTTATACCCCCAAATTTTCTTCATTAGGCCTCCCAGGAACTTAATCATCATGATGGAAATAATTTCTATGATTTCTATACTCAACGGAAACCCTGCTAGAATCATCCCCAGGCTTAGGTGTAATGCCAGAGAAGCCTTTAAGTGGTATGATATCATTTTCCTAAGGGTCAGTTGTTTTCATGAGGACTTAGCATGATGTTGCAGAAAAGCCCTAGACCTTTATGATGGTGTGTCTCAGTTGGAGAATCATGTCTGCCTTTTAATCCTGGTCAGTTGGCCTGATAATTGCTTTTAAAACCTTGATTCTTAGGTCATTGCTTGTGTACATAACAGAAATAATGCACGACTGCATGCGTTTTCAACCTAATGAAACATTTCAAGTGTTTTTTCTTGAGTTATCATGGTAGTTGGAATTTTCTTACATCTGGAAGACAAAACTATCTGTTCAGATTCCTAGCACAAAATCTATAGCTTCTAAAATGTTCTAACATATTCTAAAATGTTAACGAGAGAATGTTATATACCATTATACAATGCTCACAAGAACAGACATGTGCATACACTTCACTCTCCCCAAGTAGCTGGATAGGCAGAGAACATGCTCAACTTGAACTCACTTCAACATTTCACAAAGGACCCTCCAAATGCCACTAGTGATATGTATACATAGCATTACTCAAACCTACACCTTGTTGGTACCAAGAAGTAACCATGAAATCCCGTGCTAGACACCCTTGTTAATAAAGGACAGGACATAGGGGGAAATGACTAGACACATTTCCTGAGGCCTCTCATTCCATCTACTCAGTTATAAATTCCACGATGCATATGAGAACAGTGTTAGTGGCCAGAGCATTGAGTGTGCCCTATAAAAGGTACTAAGAGTCATCACGTCTTTGAATCTGGGGTCAAACTATGAAGATGAAGCTTTCACATACTGAACAGCTATCCGTAGTGTGATAAAGCTGAGAAAGGTCAGATTGTAGACAGTCTGTATACTCTATGTCAAATACTGCACTGGAGCCTGGTGGTCCCCAGACAGCCCAATACATTTCTTGTAACAACTTTTTGTCTCTTTAAGTAGCTCCAAGCTTCTCTCACTCCCAGCTATGATTGTTTCACTCATCTTACAAAATAGAAAAGCAACAAGGGAAAAACAAAACCCTGTGTCTCTGTCATCTGATTGAATCTCTACGTCCCTGTACTTGTAACAACTCCCACCTCTTTTAGTGTCCCTGCAATTGTCAAGGCCCTAACATTGCTTAGACTTCACTTCTGGCCTGATGAAGAGCATGTTCTAATGTTATTCCATCTTTCTCATAAAAAGTTTTTTTCCCCCTTGCAAACTGAGCATTCCCGTGGATACACAGACATGCCTTAATATTTTCTGTATTTTGAACAATCAAAACCCCCAACCCCAACACACCCGTAAAGTTTTGTCTCACTGTAATTTCTAAGTCAGTTTTCACCTTATTTTGGCACTAACCTGAAAGAATATTAACAACTTCTGTTACAGTCTGAACACCCTTGTCTCTCAAGCTCCTTTCCTCCACCCCGCAATCTGACTGTCACAGATTCCATTCTCAAAACCAATAGTCAATCCCCCTCTTTATCTTATTAGAATCTTTATAACATCTAGTCTGGGTCACTCTACTCCCCCAACCCCACCACACTCCCTTGGAAAACTTTTCTCCTCTTCTATGCTATCACTTCCTGATTTATCCCATGCTTCCCTGTCTCAAAATTTCTTTGGACCCCGGAAGACTCTTAATACCTTCAGGTGCCAAAGTCAGCAGGGCAGCACTTTCCTTTTCACTTTCCAGCCTATTAGTTGTAGCTGATCCCATCTTGTCCTTTTTAATAAAGAAGGGACTCAAAATAACACAACTGGCTACTGATTCATTTCTTTAGAAGCTATTAAATCACAAAAAGTAGAATTTAGCTAAGGGAGCGCTTCCTCCACAGTAGCGCAAAGATAAGTAGTATGCTATCCAGGCCTGATAGAGACAAACAAAATTGATAGTACTAGGATATAAATGTTTGTTCACCAGGATTGACCAGCCATTAGGCTCATCCCCAAATAACACTCCTCTAAGAGGCAGCTCAAGGGGCAGCACAGGGTCACAGCCACCCTTAGGCCCTGGTCTATCATTAAGTTCCTTCTGCTCTTAAGAGCAAAAGCTTAATTCTGCCAGGTGGTCAAGATGGCCCCCAGGAAACAACTATCCAGAAAACAAAACCCCAACAACAACAACATAAACAATAACAAAAACCACTGGTGTACTTAAATAATCCTGGTAGGATTTTTGTTATGTAAATTTCCCTTCTGCCCAGGGGCCAGAGTTGTGATACCCTGTCTCCATTTAAGTGTTCAAACCTGGGTCAATATCTAAGAGATTTAAGGATGGCTGTGTATGTGGAATGCATAAGCCTAAGGTGTACATAAATTATGAAGGCCTTCTGCTCAAGGCCAGCTCCTCTTTGGATGCTAGGCAAAGGCAGACACTATAAAGAACATTTGTTTTTGTTTATCTCTAAGTGTGTGGAGTGATTCCTCACTGGGAAGACATACTTCTATGACACTTTGACTTCAGTTATCATCCCGTATGTGCTGGTGCCTGCTGAGGTGACAGGGTGGCACCTGGCTTCCAGCTGTAGAAGAATATTGCTTAGGATAAAGTCCTTCCCTCCCCCAGGGCTGATAGCTAAGCAATCCCAGCTCTGATTTGAAACTGTGCCATAGTTCAGGGGTAGCAGAATAGAAACCCCTTTTAATATAAAGACATATCAAAGGAGAACTAAAAACGTTGGTGTTGGGGAACACAAATGTCATGCATAACTAAGTTTCTTCATACGAGTTTACAGCAATCAGAACCACCAGGCTGCATTTTGTGGGAACTGGTAACTGATTTTCTCAATTGCAACAGGGGTTTTACTGTTGGGGAAACAGCCAACAAGGCTTTAATAATGAAGTGATAATACTAGAGAATTAATATAGCTTCCTAGTGAGAAGTCAGTCCAGCCCTTAGTGATTAATAAAGGGAAACTTATTTATTAATATTGCAAGTCAACTTCTGGCTAATGCCCTGAACAGAAATTCCCCTCAGCCCGTGTGGCCCGAGTTACACTTTGAGCACTTAAAGATGTTTCACAGAGACAGAAGTTCCAAGGTTTGAGTATTTAGATGAACGAGGAGATTTACAGGGCAGAATATTGCCATAGTTATTCCAAGTCAGAGCAGAGTTGCTTTTCCCAGGCAGCTGTTAACCAAGGCCACCCTGTCTGGCTGGCAGGAAAATGCTCTTTCTGATAGTAAACCCAGACTTAGTGTTAATGATGATTTAGTGGCCGTGGCCCAGTGCTGTCCCTTTTGAACGGTTTTTCGAAGGCACGTTCTTTGACATGGGGATGTCCTAATGGCCAGCTGTGAGACAGAGCTTTTTGTTATGGGACTAAGGTTCAATTCGAAACTATCTTAGTGAAAAAAATCTTAACAGGAACATATTCCCAGTAATCTTAAACTTTGATTATGTTAGAGAAATAGACTTTTCCTTTCCATAGCATTTTCTAAACAACTTTATCAGATCCATTGTGACATCGATTTATTTTCCTAGTTTCTTCTCTATCCCTTTAATGGAAGAGTAACATTTCTCAAACAAATAGATCTGTGCATTTTGTTATTAGAACTAACTTGGAATAAGTTTAAGAAAAGAAAATTTCATAAACCTTCACAGACATTGAAATTTCTTGGCAATCAGAGCCCAGATCATTACCACCATGTTCTACCCAGGAAACACCTATCCTTGGGGATTGACCAGGTACTCTGCCTTACAGATCTTAGGTGCTGCAAGGCAACTTCTGCATGGAGGAAGATTATTATATCAGGGGCTCATGACTTATCTAGAACACCTCCTTTTAGCCAGTGAAATTCCAATGTATCTCTTATTTTCTGCTTCCATCTCCCTCAGAGTCCTGAAATGCAGGATGTCCATCACTATAGGAGAAAGACCTAGGAAAGCAAGCATTAATTCAAGAGGAGAATTGAGGGGAGAACTTGTCTTTTGAAATGATAAATGTAAGAAAGTGTGGTGGGACACAAGCCTGCCAAGGTCCTCTAAGCCCAGAAGGGTAGAAGACAGTCACAGGTCCACCTGGGTTCTCCAGGCCCAGCCAGGTGGAAGACAGCCATAGGCTTGCTTGGGTCCTCAAGGACCAGAGAGGCAGAAGACAGCCACAGGCCCACTTTGGTTCTTACTGAAACACCCACAGATCGTGGACCCTCACGCCCTGACTCAGGAAAGGTGCCCCCACCAAATCACTCACGAGAAGCAGTCTTGATGTAAAAGCATGAGGCCTTTTATATTCTAAGTGCCCTGGGGTCCACAGTCATGTACCACACAGGGGTAGAGGATGAGGACCTTGAGGGCAGAATTGAGATAGCTTTTATAGGATTACAACGAAGCCCGCACATCATAAACCAATCATCTCACAGCATCCAGAGCCCACGCAGTGCAGACCAATCAATTTAAACCATCCAAGCCCGCACTTTATAGGCCAATCAGTTTCCATAGCCCCAGAGGTTTGAATTGGCGGGTTCCTGGGTGGGGTGACAAAGCTCACCTACTCACAGGTCCTGTCATAAACAGCAAAGAATGTAACCTTTCGCCTATTTACTGGCTGAGGGCAGGGTCTGGAATTTAAGGTTTAAACTTCTAGCTTCCTGGGGTCATTGGAGAGTTAGGCTTTATTTTTCCATCCTTACATTACTTAATGGGCTGGCTGAAAACAGACACAGGCCCACCTGATTCCTCCAGGCCCAGAAGAGTAGAAGATAGCCACTGACCTACCTGGGCTGCCCAGGATGGCTGAACACAGCCACAGGTCCATCTGGGTCCTGAAGGTTCAAGCTGGCTGAAAACACCCACAGGCTTGCCTATCACCTGGGACTATGATGACAACCCAGACCAAGGTGCAGCTGAGGGCCACATAGTCTTGCTGTAGCTGGGGTTTGTTTTGATCTCTGAGACCCATGCTACTACAGGAGGCCACAGAAACAATG
Source organism: Phodopus roborovskii (assembly GCF_943737965.1). Taxonomy (NCBI): domain Eukaryota; kingdom Metazoa; phylum Chordata; class Mammalia; order Rodentia; family Cricetidae; genus Phodopus; species Phodopus roborovskii. Next base: position 28,491,503 of record NW_026125281.1, read on the forward strand.
TGTGCTGAAATGCAAAGGCTATGTTGAGCTATTACTACCTTTTGCTAGTCCTGGAGAGCTAGCATGAAGTAACAGAGCTGGACCCATCCCTCACAGGAGAGCTGCCCCAGTGGCATAGGTGTAGAGGAGCTGGCTCCAACCCCTTGCCTGAGGGGGGTAGTCCCAGCGGCCCAGACTGACCAATCAGTTACCACTTAGACCCACATCCAGGGCTTTGAGTTGGCCCAACCCAACATCTACCACATCTCTGACTTGCCAGAGTGCGTGAAGGGACTGGTCTTGCAGAACCACAGCTACAGGATCTCCATGACTCCAGGCAACAGCAGGATATGCAAAAGTTTTGGTGAGGTTCTAGTATTGACAGTGTCCCAGAAACCAAAGGCCTTGAGCAGACCAATAGCTCATTGCAATGAACATTTGCAAGTAAAGCTTAATGGGCAAAAGGGTATACTGTTATACGATTTATGAGGAGTGGTAATGATTTACTGTCATTATAGTACTAGAGTTTTAAATTAAGTAAAATATTTAGTTATATTGTGTAGTCATTTGTTAAAGAATCCATGTCTTAGGCTGGTTTACTTTGATTTAGAAAAGCAATGCACACACACAACAAAAACAATAGATGATTTCTTTTTCTAGTGCTTGTCTATCACACTTTATAAGTGAATCTATCACTTACAGAATGACTCAAGACAAGGATTCAGTTAGTGTCCCTGAAATCCTAAAGGTCACTGACTGAAGTCCTCTCAAAGGAGCATTTACAATTGACTGCTAGGTATAGCCAAGTGTTTGATTAGCACCAGGGAGAGGGCATTATTCTATTTACTTACTTATTTTATGTATTTAGTTATTATTTATACATTTTTGGTTTTTTAGGATAGGATTTCTTTGCGTGTCCCTGACTGTCCTGGAACTCGCTCTATAGGCCAGGTTGACCTTGAATTTAGAAATTGGCTTACCCTGTCACCCCAGTACTGGGATTAAAGAATTGTGCCACCTTGCCCAACTGAGGAGAAAGATGTCCTTACATTCAGGTGAGGCACTGCTCTTGGAACTAAAGTTACTAAAAGCATGACTCTTCTGAATTTCTGAACAAGTTGCTTTGTCACCACTACACAGTCCATTTTCTGAGGCCAGGGAGACAGTTACCATTTGAGTAAGGAATGAGAGCATCATGAAAGGTGATGTGACTATAAGAGGCCATGTGTGGTTATTGTGTGTGCATAGAGACCTCTGCTATCTTTATTAAGTTTCTTAAGTCTGTGGATTTCTTAATATGTGAGTTCTATATTTGGTTTTCTTAAGAGTCTCAAAAACAAACAAACAAACAAACTCTTATGATGGAAAATTGCTAAAGAGTATTCAGCTAAGCCACAAGTTAAAAAAATCAATACCAGCAGTTGTAAGTTGAAGAAAAATGGTGTTCCCAATTGCAATTCTCCCTCCCCAGCTGTTTTGGCTGAGGAGAAACAATGCTAAGTTTAAAAAACAACTGCAAGACAACTCTATGTCTACATTACTGCACACAAACTCCAATATGACTGGAAATAAGTAGTACTAAACCAGAGTCGGTAGAGACTGTAAGAATAGACAATTTGTACTGTAATTGAAGTTTAGAGTGGCTGAGAAGAGCTTGTTGTTTGATCACAGATTTAACCTCCAATTAGGCTCAATTCCCCTAACAAAAGTAGCCACCTCTGACTTAGTAACAGGCCATTGGGCCCATCCGTGTTGGCAGTGCAGGGTTTTAACCATTATTAAGTCTTGACCTGCCATTAAGTCCCCTGTACTCTTGTCAGGAAAAGCACAACAAACAAATCACTACTGAAGTTAAGAAAGAATTCTTACAGTGTCTCTTTGGTATAAATCTCCCACATACCCACGTGGCCAGACTTACAGTCTTCCCGTCTGCTTAAATTGTTGTAAGTGTATCTTGAAGCATGCTGAACTCATAAGACCATGGTGTATATAAACCAGCAAAGTCTCCTATTTAAGGCTGCCTTCTATTCAAGCATCAGCCAGAGCTTGACTCACCCTACCATTAAAGAGGTTTCTCATTTTTCTTGAATGCTGGAATGGGTTCTTACTATATTTCTTGCAGTTGCCATTTCCAATCTGAGAAAAATTCCTTATCTTCCCATGATTACTTAATTCTTTCATTCATCTGCTCATTAACAAAATGGCATGGCATACACTGTGTCCCTGCCCAGAGGCAGAGAGGAAGGCAAGGATGGTAAACACTGCCCAACAGCAGAAGGCAGATGGCCCACACCAAAGCTGGAAAGGGCACATATGCCCATTGAGATTTCACTAATACTGAAGCATTTAAGCAAGAACTAGTAGACCTCAGAGAAAAGTCAGAACTGCAGGTGCAGATTTAACAGTTTGTGTGCTAAACTCTACCTCCAAATATGGAGTTCCCGACATGCAGAGTCTGTGATGATCCCTCCTGCATTTCTGTCACTACTGGGGAATATTTGACAAAGTGAGGCTATGTTATGAACATTTCTTTCTGTATTCTGTTCTTTGGAAGCTTACCACTAAGTCAGATGGTAAAAGGAAGCAGAATTAACTTCATTCTCCTGGAGACAAGACACTGAAAATTGTGTGGATATACAAAACCAACATTGGGAATGAAAATATTTTTTATAGAAATACTTTGAGGCAATGTTTTTTTTTTCCTATATGGTTTTGCTTAATAATTGCAGTGGAATTTGCCCCAGACAATTATTTCTGTGGTTTCCAGTAGTGATGTTTTGGTTAATTAGTAGTTGAAAAACATTAAGAACTCTTGCATAGGACAGAAGCAATTATAGTCACCAGTGTGGACTAGAACAATATTGTATGGAGTCACAGTGCTCTCTCTTCACTAATACTCAGGAGTTCATTTCCATATTCTGATGGACTTCAATTGGTTTGAGTGTTGCAGAGTATTTCTTTACACTGTGTGAAGATATGTCACTCTGATTAGTTCAATAAAGAGCTAGGCAAGAACAGGTTAAGTGTGATTTCCAGAACAAAGACCCAGAGGAAGCAAGATGGGCAATATGGGGACACCAGGGAGATACTGAAGAGGTTGGACATACATTACACAGTAGAGGTGATCAAGCCATGTGGAAGAACATAGATAAATAAAAAGCAGGATCATTTAAGTGATAAGAGCCAGTGGGACCAGCTTACACTAATGGCCAACTTTTTATCATTAATAAGAAGTCTATGTGTTGTTACTTGTGAGCTGGTGGCCATAGAAAAAGCATGCTACATTAGAGCACTGAAGGGTGCTTAATGGTCTCAAGCATAGGTGTGTCAACCTTCAGTAAGAGTGCTCAGTTGTATACACAGACTTAGCCACAGGGCATGAGGGTTCAGTGGTCTCCCAGAGCCTGAAATAGATGTTTGCAAGACAAAGCAGTTCTTCATAAACTATAAACTCATTCCCAACTCCAGCTGTCAGTGTAGAGCTTTCCAGACTTACATCTTAAATATAGAATGTGCCACAAGTGTGCAGTAAGTAATCGGCCTAATCTTTTCTGTAAGTTGCTGTCTGTGGTTTTCAAAAACATAGTAAATTTCTAGCAATTGAAAATGCATCTCTATGCCCAGCCAGCTTCACTTCTGCAGTTAAAAAATCAGTCTTCAATTGTTCATGCACATCACCTCATGTCTACCCCTTGATTGGCAGTCATTGGTTTTAGGGACCTGTAATCCTTTTGTACTGCAGGATACCTTGCCACCTGATTCTTTTTAGTCTCATCAAATGTAAAATTAAGACTGTAAGCATAAAAAAGCTCCACCTCTGTCAGGATCTCAGCGAGAGATGATCATAGCTAAAGAGCATCTAGTCCCTGCTACCCTGAGCTGCTCTGCAGGGAAGCTGTTTTCTCAGATTAACAGCCTCTGTGTTTTCTACTAAACATACAGAGTGACATACAGAGTATGTTCTCTCCTCTATGTGTTCTATAATGATAGAACAAGCAATGAAGAGCTGTATTTACTAATGGAGACACCAGGTGGCTTGTTTAAAAACAGCACCATTAGACCATGGCAAACTATTCCAGACATTTCCTTGACACAGTAACCATACTAACTCTAAATCAAATAATCCCTTTGTACCACTAAGGAATCTTAGATTTGAGAAGAACTTTTGTCAATATTTGCATAACAAAAATAACTCAAGGGTCTTTTAGAAGGAGTTACAGTAGGAAGAAATGCCATTTTTTTCTGATATGTACACAGAAGATGAGTGAGTTTGTTTAATAGTATATTTTAAAAATACTATTTAAGATCAGAGGCCCATGCTTTAGTCTGTCATACTGTTTGTTTGCAGTTAGAAACTTCAGATAGAAGATTCTGTAAAATGACCCAGCAATGGAAGTAGTTGAATGAATAAGGGAAAATTCATTACAGAAGATGGATGAACATACTACTTATCTCATGTGTGGTTGAGAATAAACATGGCTCACATATGTGACCATCTGCATTAAACTTTCAGTAATAAACCCGAACCAGCGGAGAGTCAATGATTGTGCAGCCATTGGTTAGAAACCAATGTCTACTTTATGCCAGCTAGTAGTGAAGAAAGCACAGGCGGTGGTGGACAGTTGAGGGTGTTGCTGACTTCTCTGCTTCTAGATGACATGCTCTGTGAGTCTAGAAGTGACCAATGCAGAGTCACAGAACCACACCCTGAGCCCAACTATCTGGCCACCTCCAGTAGTTGCTTTTATAACCCCAACAGAAACAGAACTAGTTTTATATTGCAGCAGCCCTTGCTGAAAGTCAGTGAGGAGGAGTCATCATTGGCTTTTAACTTTAGAGTTTTTGAATTGAGGATACTCCGGAAATAATATTTCCTCTGATGAGATTTCCACTGTGTTTGTTGGCATATGCAGATCAAGTGCCATTCCCAAAGATAAAATAAGAAGGGAATATGGGCATTTTCTAGGAAAGCTACACTTCGGTTGGCACAAGATTGTGGTGCTGAAGATGAGGCTGTTACCTCAGTGGAAGTTTGGAAGCTTATGAATTGTGAAGCAGCGCTGTTTCTGATGTGCAAGAAGTTTGCCAACAGTATGAAGAATGGGCATTCAAATTTATGAAGAGATCTGACACTGGGAAAGCTAAAGTGCAGGCATTAACAGAGGGCTGCTGGCATGAATATTTGAATATGTACAAAATACCAACTGTTTAGATCCCAGAGAAAACTTTTAGGTGAGAGTGAAGATGTGGATAAGAAAGAAAACACAGTTATTCATGACCATTCCAATAATTAGTAAGTCAATTTCCCTTTCCTATTTTGGCTGTATTATTTCCTACCTATTTAGTGATACCAATTTTAAAGTTCTACTTTAAAACTGAGGGGACAAGATACACCTAAAATATGGATGGTATCATTCCCTGGCTTAATAAAAGTCAGAGAACTGAGTTGATAGCAGCATTCATCTCCTTCTGTTTCCTCACCATGGACACAGTGTGATCAGGCACCTCTTAGTTTTACCCCCACACCTTTCCCACCATGATGGACTGTACCCTCACCTTGTGGGTCCAACTCATCTCTTTCTTCCTTAAGTTGTTTTCCCAGGTATTTTGTCGGAGAAAAGTAACCAATGCAAAGCCTAGCACTGATAGAGTTGGGGCATGGCTGTGAAATGCTTTGGGAAATGGTTTGTGGAAACAATGTGGGTGAGATATTTTTTGTAACTGGACCTTTCTCTCCCACCCTCCAGTTCCTGAATAATCACTCAGAGGATTGATATTAATTACAAACTCTTTGGCCTATAATCTCAGGCTTACTATCAAGTAGCTCTTACAACTAAATTATCTCATTTACATTATTTTACGCTCCCCAGTAATCCCCTGGCATCTTACTCCTCTGGGGGCTACTTGGCATCTCCCTGACTCAGCCTTCTTTCTCTCTGTTTGGATTTCCTGCCTAGCTATACTCTTACTGGCTATTGGTCAAATCAGCTTCTAAGCATCTAAGGATATCTTTAAACCCAGATTTGAAATTAAAATACCTGTATGTTGGTGTAGCTTACCAACCCCCAAAATCAAATGCTTTTCTATAGTTACCTCATTAACAGTCAAAATAATTCAAAGAAAACTTAATAGTATACATAATCCAGACTCTCTGTATTTTCTACCTTTACATGGCCTGTTATACTTACTTTTATTACTCTATATCCCCTTTAAAGACCTCGTTTATTATCCTTAAATTATTTTTTAATCCATGACCCTGTGTATCCTCTTTCCTATCTCTCTCAGGCCAATGCACACTTATCAAGCACCCTGTGATACATTTGGAGGCCTTTTTATTATATGGATCTGTCCTTGTTGTGTATCTGTAATCCTTTTCTGACCACTGTTTTAAATGGTTAAAGAGGCTGCTACAACCAGAGCAGCCACTTTGGCTGTTGATTCTGCCCTGCTAGGGTTTTCAACATGCAGGAGTACCAGAGAGAGTCATGTCCCCGTCCCCCAACTCTGTGAAGCAGGACTAAGTAGCATGCAGCTGTGCTCTTTGGGCCCAAGCTGTGTTCTCAAGCCCACACGCAGTGACTAGGAGAAGCCTGCTTTTAGCAAACCAGGAAGACATGCTAGGAAAGTAGGCAGACCATTCCATGGGCTGGGGTCCTGGGCAAATAAAAAGGAAGAAGTGGGTATAATATCTTATCTTCCAGTGTCTCTCTGCTTTGCTACTGTGACACAGTGTGACCAGCTGCCTCTGCTTTCCTACCTACAAGGGAGTATACAGTCAGCTCTGAACCAAATACCCTCCCTCTAGTTGCTTTTGACAGGTATTTTGTTACAGTAACAGGAAACATGGCTACAGCACCTTCAGACCCCTTTTGCTACCTTCTGTCCTCTTCAGTTCTGCTTCAGATTCATCATTTAAAAAAATAAATAAATTTTCTATGGTCACTTTCTTGCTGGTTTTCAGTTCAGTTTTACAATGGAAAGGCAAAGGACAGTGACTGAAAATGAAGTAATTAATTAACTATTAGCATGCTGTAGAGTTATGTACCTTATAACCCAAAGTCTCAGGAGGCTGAGGCAGGAGGATCAGAAGTTTGAGGTTACCTTGTTCTAGAATAATTTCAAGGTCCTAGCTGTATGAGACTGCTTCCATATGCAAAAAGAAAGAAGCAAAGAGAAACAAAAACACGTGTTATACATTTGACTTTGTTAGTGTTTTTATTGCTTCAATGAAACACTACTACCAAAGTGAGTTGGGGAGGAAAGGATTATTTAGCTTATTTCCACACTGCTGTTAACCAGAATGGAATTCAGAACAGGAACTCAATTAGGGCCGAATAGTGCAGGCAGGAGATGACACAGAGGCGATGGTGTTGCTTTCTGCCTTGCTTTCCCTGGATTGCTCAGCCAGCTTTCTTCAAGAACCCAGGACCAACAGTCCAGTGATGGCACCACCCATCATGAGCTGAGGCTTCTGTGTTGATCACTAGTTGAGAAAATGCCTTACAGCTGGATCTCATGGAGGCATTTCCTCAGCTGAGGCTCCTTCCTCTCTGATGACTCTAGCTTTTGTCAACACAGTATTAGCCAGTGCCATATTAAAGCCACATTTACTTGCTTCTTAAGTGCCACCATGTTAAAACCTACAATAGTGTTCCCCCACAGAGATCTTGCTTATTGAAATGTGTTTCAAACTACTAAGTGTTCAGAATTCTTGAAAAGCCTCCTTCTTAAGAGTCCTGTTTGCTATTATTAAACTTGCCAGTTTTGTGGGTTATAAAAAAAAAAGTTTTATGAGAACAGAGAAAGCTAGTGTTATTCTAGCTACCATGTGCATAAGCTCTAAATTAAAGTTTATCATTTTGCATTACTCGGGATGTGGTATTACAGTAAAAGCCAACATGATGGGTTTAACAGACATTACATCAAATAAGGGAATTCAGAGTTAGGCAAACAATAACACTACAAAGATAGGAGATCTGAGACTCTGGTCTTTACCTGATCATGATTAGCTTATGGTTCAAGGAGACTATTACACCTCAGCCAGTTTTGTTATTGTTGTTGCTGTTGCTTGCTTGTTTCTTTGTTTGTTTTTTTTTGGTTCTTGATTTTTCCAATTTTTCCTGTACTGTTTCTCTTCTTTCTTTTTATTTCTTGTTTATTTTCATTCAGACAGTTACTGTTTCTGAGTGAAGGTTCTAGAACTCTTATGCTAAGCTGACAGGGGCCCTGAGAGCATTCTGTGATTCCCTACTTACATCATAAAATCAAATGTAGGTCTATGATAATGCCTTTCACATTCAAAAACATGCCAAAGTGTTTACCACGACTTCTAATTAAATCAACAATTAGCTTAAGGTACAAGGGGACTGTCTTGTACAAAGACATGGTCCCTGTGCAAAGAGGGACAAAAAAGAGATATTTTTGTAATATTCTCCTGATTTTTTTAAAAAGGAAGTTACAAAGGAAAAGTAGCAGAGCAATGTAGTTCTTCTTCACTTACTTTATAAGAGCACAGTTGTGTTTTATAATTGTCTGTTAAGGTTCTCTGATCCCATTTGATGAGTCAGCTAAAACTTCATCCATTATCATTTAATTGCAAGTGCAATTTTTTTTATTATATAAAAATAGCCAAAGCCATGAATAGCTATTTTGTTAGGAAAATAAAGGGTGACAGACATGATGTTAAATCTGATTTTATCTTATGAACCATTGCAAATAACACCTAAATTCTTTATTGTTCTAATTTTGGTCCTAATTGAAGTTTCCCAACCATGAGATGGTATGCATTAACTTTACTAATTAACTTCACAGCAAGAGAATCCATAATCTTAATGATATTTGCTGTTCTATTTGTTCTATGCAGGGTTGTTCTAGAATGACCTTATGTTCAATTTCCTCCATCAAGAATTCCACCTGTGCATTTGAATTTCCTTTTAAAAAGCACAGCAGCTCATCTCTCAGGAAATTATTCAAGCTGTTCTCTGGGAAGCAGCAAGCTGCTTTCATTGAAGTTAGAATCCATCCTCTCCTTTCAACAGCCTAAGGTTTTCAGTTGGTGGCCTAACTCTCACTAAAATCATTAGCGGTTTATTAAGACAAATAAGGCTATGTGTGTGGAAGATTTTGAGAGACTGGGCAAGTTTGGAGGTCATCATATCCGCAGGTTCCTAAGAAATCAGTTTATGGGGACAGCACCTCATGTCTCTCTACTTTCAGCGCGTTTAATGTGATAACTGCTACTGGCATACTGTACTTTTCACTAAGACAATAGAGTAAGCATGACCATGTGGGAATAGTAGACATTCGAAGCCACAGGTCACAGGCCATAAGTGTGATTTTCTGTGACCAGAAAAGATCTCTGAAACTGAATGTGAACAACTTGACTTAGAGCAAATGATGATACCAAATTATTATATATTAAATCAACTCTGGATGGGGGATTCCACACAGATCTGTAAGGATGGGGGTTATTGGAAACACAATCTCATTTTTATATGTTCCTAAATTGAGACACTGGAAAATATCTACTTTCTTCAAAGACCTGTTCTCATTTACGGAGAGAATGAACAAACTTGTCTTATTCTTAATTTTAGTTGCCCTACTTCAAGTTTCTGTCCATTTAAGTTGATGTTAGTTATGGGCTTGCTACAAACTGTCTCTATTATGTTGTGGTAATTATTGAGAAAATTATCTACTCCCAGATTCTCTAATTTGATGGAGTACGTTTTATGATGCTCTGGATTTCCTCAGTGTATGTTATGTCTCCATATTTGTTTCTGATTTTGTTAATTTAGATATTTTTTCTCTGCCTTTTTGTTAATTTGAGCAAGGGTTTGTAGATCTTATTAATTTTCTCAAAGAACCAACTCTTTGTTTCATTGATTCTTTGTATTGTTTTCATTGTGCACATTTCATTGATTTCAGCCCTGAGTTTGATTACTTCTTGTAATCTACTCCTTCTGGGTGTGATGTCTCCTTTTTCTTGTAGAGATTTCAGGTGTGATATTAAATTGCTAGTATGAGCACTCTGTAATATTGCCATATGTTACCGTGACTTTCCAACCAACCTGGTCCCAGAGCCTTGTCAGGCCCAAATAACACAGAGAGACAGTGTATTAATTATGAAACTGTTCGGTGGTTACTAGTGTTTCTTATTGGCTAGCTCTGTATTAAATATTAACCCATTTCTATCAATTTGTGTTTCCACATGGTCTTAACTTACCAGAGAGAGGGTCTGGACCTCTTCTCTCACATTCTACATCTTGACTCCTCCTACTACATCTCCCAGAATCCTCCGTGTTTCCTAGTCTTGCCTATCTTGCTTTCCTATAGGCCAACAGTGCTTTAGTCACTAACCAATAAGACAAAGATATTTACAGAATGACATCTCCCATCATCGCCTCTTTTCTGTCTAAATAAAAGATGGGTTTTACATTTAACATAGTAAAATAAACTCTAGGACTGACAGAGACAATGCGTCTGGTGAGTCACCTGAAGTTTTCTGTAATGTTCCATCTTTAACCTATAAGCCATAGTGTGTCTGGCAGACTCCTCGACTAAGCAGGAAACTTTAAACTGTCCACCTGTATTGGCAGTTTGTCAGTCACTTTTCTCTGTGTCCTGCAGAATGTCTGGCAGACTCTTCCAAGAAGCAGGAACTCTATAGCATTGTCCATCTTAAATTCAGCAGTCCCTTTTCTGTGGGTCCTGTATGTCCAGTTTATACAGCATAAAGTAAAACTGTCCAGACAAGAGCAGTATCTTTCCCAAATGGCTAGTCTTGCCATATTGGGAGAAACTCCATAACAAGTTTCTTCGATGTTCATCTTCTTTTGTGAAACAGGTGGTATTGCCAGTGTATTCACTGTCAAGAAAAAACCTAAACTATTTGAAATGCCATATTTTGTTGGTCTTTGAATGGTTTGAAGAATGCCCATCCATTTGAAATATATCTCTATAAAAACCTAACAACCCTACCTATAAATTTTGACTATTATAAGTAACTATCTATAGTCTGTACTAAATTATACATTACATTTTAAATGGGCTATATAAACACAATACTTAAACAAGAAGAGAAATATACCCTGTGTCTTCAAAGCCTGTAGTGGCAGATTAAGTCTCATGACAGTGTCCTATATAAGCTAAAAAAGACAAGAGTGGATTCTCACCAAGAACCTTCAGGAAGCAAGGCAACTCTACTGGCTGAGACCAAGTAACACACTCCTGACTGTAGATGAAAAGTGCATTGTTTTAAGTCACTGAAAGTTTTGTGATATTATTCCAGAAGCAATAGGAAACTGAAGTAGCTTTCCTGGCAATGCCAATTGGCAGAGTTTGGAAACCGCTATGATGTGCCCTTTGGCAGGCTAGTCTTCCGGCCACAAAGGGACAACACTATTTTCTTACCTTTGATGTTTTTGCCGCTGAGGGCCAGCTGCCCAGCCTTGTTGCTCGCCCAGCCATATGAAGTCCCTGTGTGAGAGAGAGTAAAGCTGTGAGTGCCACCTGTAGCCACCTGAGCCAGTGGGATTCCCTCCAGGGACTTCACCTTCTGTGGGCCAGCCTCACAACTGATGGTCTTCCCCAGGCCCAGCTGCCCTTCGCTGTTATTTCCCTGAAAAAACTTGGCCATCTACAAAAATAAAGAACATTTCGAATTGTACGCCCACTGAATTACCATGATAGTAAACACTATCACACTCAGTTCCACAAAATAAACCTATCTACATTTGAAAAAAAAAGAGAGAAATATACATACCACAAAATTGACCTTAAATTTGTAACAATAAATGAAAATCCATCCCAAAACAAAGATTAATTTCCATACCATAATTCCCTTTTCACCTTTAAAAAGAGATTGTTATGATCATTAACCATTTATAACCAACCACATTTAAATGAAAACAAACATTTGTAGACAACATTTGGGAATTTGGTGCTGTTCTTCCCAAACTGCTTCCTGCTGGTTGGGGGAATGCTGTAATACCATGCATGGGGAGCCTAAGATTCCTGGCTACAGTCTGAAAGATTGCCTTTTCCCAGCTTTTTCAAATGCTGGATCACCTAGGACACCGTTTCAGGGTATCTTGCTTGATCAATCCATGTCAGTCTGGAAGGAATCCACAGCTTTTCATTTTCTGTGGAAACAAATATAGAAATTCTTTTCCCCAGTAACCTGCTCTCAGACTTAAGTCTGAAGTCAAGGCACTTTTAAAACATGTAAATTGATAATCAAGTGTATTTTAGCAGTTGTTGTTCCTTCCTTAGCAATTGAGCAATTTAAAGGCAACACAATAGCATATACTATCCAGACTGTGTATTTTCCATCTTTAGGTGACTTCTTTATTACTCTATTTCTTTTACTTTTATTTTCTGTGAACTTTTGTCTGTCATGAAATTCCCTCTGTGCACAAGATTTGCCTTGAAATCACATTGATCTGCTTGCCTCTGCCTCCTGAGTGCTGGAATTAAAGGTGTGTGCCACCACTGCCCAGTCACTTTATTTCTTTTTATTTTCTCTCCCAAGCCTATGTACATTTTTAAACATACTGTAAAAAACCTTTCAGGTTTTACTTTATTTGCATCTGTCTTTTCTGTATATCTCTACCTTTTTTTCTAGCCACAGGTCTTGTTTCTGCTAAACAGCATTGTTAGAATTAAAGCAACTGCTGGTTTAGCTACTTTTTTTCCCAATATAGTGGGGGTATGCTTCCGGCCAGCACTAAGAGCTGTGCTCACTGCCTTGGTCTATACTGCCATGAAGCAGCATGCTGCTGGCTTAGAGATGTGGTCACTGACAATGCCAGCTGATCTTACACACTATTGAATTGTTACCAAGTCCTCTTAAAAGAGCCTTGTGGTATTTTGCTGCTTATGCTGAGTCAGGAAACCACCCTTAAAGGAGTTGCACAAGTCTCTGCTTGTTTCTCACAAAACAGAGCCCACCCCCCCAAAAAAATACTGCTACCAAGAAGACTTCCTTGTCTCTGTTCTTTTGTTTCTAAAATCCTTTTTATGCTTTAATCAAGTTTTAAGTGGAAGTTATTAGTACACACATTGTAGGTGTCATTTTATTATGAGAACTTTCATGCCAGCTTGGTCCCACAGCCAAGTCATTTCCAAATAATACACGGAGACACTGTATAAACTATGGCCATTTGGTTATAGTTTCTTATTGGCTACCTCTGAATTAACTATTATCACATTTTTCTATTAATCTAAGTATTTCCATATGGTCTTGACTTACCAGGAATGCCAGTCCTGCATATCCTTTGCCTGCTACATCTCTGCAGAGAAGAGAGTGATTTCCTGTTTGTCCCTGCTTATATTCTGATTCTGCCCAGCTACATCACTTCCTGCCTGTCTGTACAAACCTCCAGACTTCTATGGTTAAAAAGTGGCTGTATCTGTCATGCTACATCACTTCCTGCCTGGCCAATCAGTATTTTTATTCATCAACCAATAAGACAAACATATATATATATATATATATATATATATATATATATATACATATATATATATACACACACACACACACACACACACACACACACACACAGAAGAACATTCCCCATCAGTCATGTAAATGCTAAGTGCCATGAACTTGTCTCTTAAAACCACATTTATTGTATCTCACAAGTTTGGGTATATTGGGTATTTATTTTCATTCAATTATAGAAGGTCTTTAATATTTTCTTGACCCATTTTTTCATTAAGCAGAGAGTTGTTCAATTTAAACAAGTTTGTAAGTTTTCTGTTGTTGATATCCAACTTTAATCTGTGTTAGACTGATAGAATTTTGGAGGTTATTTCAAAAATCTTGTATCTGTTTCAAAAATTGTGGCCAATTTTTGAAAAAAAAAATCCATGAGGTGCTAAGAAGAAAGCATATGAATTTGTGTTTGGGTGAGATGTTCTATAAATATCTGTTAGATCCCCTTATTTCTTAATATTTGTTGCTACAAGCTGAAAGATCATACAGTAATTAATCATCTTCATTTCATAAGACCAACACATAAGAATTAAGAATTCTTCTAGAGGCTTAAACCAGGATACAAGCCATATTGGAATATAGTCTTGTGAATGAATTGGCTATTTCTTGCTGTAGGTTCTTCCTGTAGCTTATTCCCCTCTGTAACAAACTTGGGATTTACCGCCCAAAGTTTAGCACTAACTGATCATCTAACGGAAACAAATTCTCTCATGCATTTGGAGTTTACCGATTATATTCCCTAGTAATGTGTAAAACCTGTGCTCCATTAACAGGCCCTAGTTTACTGATTCCATTCCTTAGCTACATGTGAGAGCTGTCTCCCACTATCAGGTCCTTGTTTCCCTCTGCTATGTAATTATAGATATCTTCCTTCCTGCAATTATCCTTATTGACAGGCATTTGGTCAGTGTTTAGGGCCCAGGCAAAAGAATTCCATCTAAGACATTCCCAGATATCCAAGGACATGGAATTACTACATGTGCAAAGCTGCTGATTCATAGCTGCCTAGATGGATAGAAAAAATAAGCATGCACTGGTTTTGCCTTGTTGGCAGATAGAGAAGGGATAACCTAAACTAACCCTGCAATAACAGATTCTCAAACTTCTTGCATTCACCTTCATGCCAGTTTATTAACCCAAGATCTCAGCTCAAAGATTTACTGCTCCCTTCTGTTTCCCCTAAGAAGATAAAGACAAAGGGAATCAGCCCATTTGCTCATCCTTAGGAAAAAGTAAACTTTCCTGAAGGCCTGTACTGCCACTGAGAGCAGAGCACCAGGAGGGCCAGGTTCTATTTCTTGTGCAAATTAAACTTAGATCTTTTCTTTGACTTATGGTCCTAAGCAGTTGGCGCTAAAAGCTTCTCATGGAAGATCTAGTTTATTGCTCTGTGTATAAATCTTATCTGCCTTGCTGACCCCAAGAACTCAAGCCTCACATTGTGTTGCAAAAAGAATTACTGTTGCAAACATTTATATACCAGCACCTGCAAGAACTGGTGAAGAAATAGGAATATGGAGATATGTTGAGGAGCAATCACATGTTAGTTAATTTTTTCTCTCAGACTTGCTTAGTTATTCTTCCTCCACCAGCTATAGAGTCTTAGCTGGATCCTATAAAAGATCCCAAAGGGGGGCTGACACCCCAAAATATCCCAATAATTTTTTGTCTCCAGTATTTCTGTTTAATTTTTGTCTAGATGACCTATCTAGTGGTGAGAGTCTCATGCTATTGGTGTGTAAGAGTCATTATATGATTTAAGCTTCAGTATTGTTTCTTTTACAAACTTGGGTACCCTTGTGTTTGGGTGGAGATGTTAAGAATTGAAATGTTTTCTCCATCTGTGGTAACTGAAAGTTTTGCTGGGTATATCATTCTGGATAACATCTGTAGCCTCATAGAGTCTGTAGCACATCTGTCCAGGCTCTTCTGGCTTCCAGAGTGACCATTGAGAGAACCATTGTGTAATTCTAAGAAGTTTACTTTTATATGTTACTTGGTCTTCTTTCCCTTGCAGCTTTTAATATTCTTTCTTTGTTCTTTAAACTTAGTGTTTTGATTATGTGTCAAGGGGACTGTCTTTCCTGGTCCAGTCTATAGGCATCTACTTCTTCAGGTTAGGAAAATTTTTTACTTAATTGAAAATATTTTGAGGGCCTTTGAGCTGGGGTTTTTCTGCTTGTCTTTTCCTGGTATTCCTAGATCTGGTCTTCTCATAGTGTTGCAGGTCACCCTGCTCAGACACCCCTTGGGGGAGGGGGTGAGAAGACGCAGCACCAATGACTCAGGTACTGGGAGTCAGTGATTAACAGAGCATGCTGCAAACTCATTTATTAAGGAGGTTAGTCCTACCTTTATACCCCCTCCCAAGGTCCCATTGGTTCAGGCAGCTGACTCTGCAGCTTTGTCCTTTCCTCATTGGTGTCTCTGGTCTGGTGTCTCCTTGTCAGTAGTCTCTGGATGTAGAGGCAGGCTTGGCTCAGAGAGAAAATGCCTGCCTTGCATGCTCATATGTGCTGGCCTGGGCAACTTATAAGGGTGATTGACTTGGGAAGGCTGGCCAAAGTCTCCTGCATATCCGTCCTTTTTGTGTGTTTGTTTGTTTGTTTTTTAATGTGCCTACTTGGAGTTGAAGTTCTGGCTTCTGCCTCATTAGCACCACCTCAGAGATCATCCAGCATGATAGACCATGACTGTCTTAGGTTTGCCTGCCTTGCAGGTTCTTACCCATCACTGACTACTGGCTCTCGAAGGATGACATTTCTGGGAAACAGGCACTGGTGGGAGGAGCATCTATTAAACTGATGCCTCCGGAATATCTGTGAGCAAGGCCCAAGAGACATCCCAAGGAGGACCATGTTCTAGGTGTTGAAGTGCTATGAGAATCTGGAGTGTGGAAATACACTGTAGGAAACACTTAAAGAGAATGATTAGTAATAAGACAATACCCCAATCAAAACATAGGAACAAGAAGTTTCTCTTATATTACAGTATCTCAGATTTCTTGCATATTTTCAGTCTTTATTGTTAACTTTTTTTGACATGAGTATCCATTTTGTCTTACCTTCAATGTGTGAGATTATCTCTTCTGTCTCTTGTATTCTTTTGGTGAAGCTTGTCTCTGTAGCTCCTGTTGGAGTTTCTAAATTTTTCATTGCCAGAATTACTCCAGTTTTGGTTTTCTTTATTGCTTCTATTTCTATTTCAGGTCTTGAACAGTTTTACTTATTTCCTTTCGCTGTTTGTGTTTTCATGGATTTCTTTAAGGGAATTTATTCATTTCCTATTTAAGGGTCTCTATATATTCATAATGCTGTCTTAAAGTTTTTTTCTTATGCTTCATCTGTGTTGGAATATTAGAGGCCTGCTGTGGTAGGATTGTGGAGCTCTTATGAAGACATAGTATCCTGACTGCTATTGATTGTGTTTTTATACTGGTGTTTTTTAGGCATTTCAGATATGAAACATTATAGTTTTAAGTGCTGATATATGCTTTTGTCTTTGATGAGTGTAAATATATTATTATTATTATTATTGTCATTATCATTATTATTGGTTTCTGTTTCCTGTCTGAATTTTAGGAGAGTATGTTGGGTATGTATTGCCTGGTAGGAAATTTTGCTGTGGACCTGATATGTGTGGCCATTGGGGGTTACAGATAAAATGTTATCTATGCCCTCAGCCCAATAATAAAATCTCTTATATTTCCCCTTCCCATGGAGATCTGGGCATACCCCCATGAACTCCCCTTGTTAGCTAGTCTCTCTGCTCTCTGGATCTGTGGATTGTAACAGAGTATCCTTTGTTTTACAGTTAATATCTACTTATGAGTGAATACATACCATGTTTTTCTTTCTTGGTCTGGGTTACCTCACTCTGTATGTTATTTTTTTTCTAGTTCCATTCATTTGCCTTCAAATTTGCTGGTGTCCTTGCTTTTAACAACTGTGTAATTCTCTACTATGTAAATGTACCAATTTTCTTTATCCCTTCTTCCTTTGAGGAACATCTACATTGTTTCCAAGTTCTAGATATTATAAATAAAGCTGTAAGATAGTGGGACAAGTGTCCTTGTGGTACTATTGAGCATCCTTTGGTTATATGACCAAGAGTGGCATAAATGGATCTTGAGGGAGACTGATCCCCAGTTTTCTGTTAAATAGCCACATTGACTTCCAAAGTGGCTGTACTAGTTTGCATTCCTACCAGCAATGCAGGAGTGTTCCCCTTGCTCCACATCATTTCCAGCATGGGGTGTACTTGTGTTTTTTGTTTGTTTTGCTTTTGTTTTTTTTTTTTTTCTGTAGAATGCATATTGAAAGGATAAAGAGTAGTAATTACATATAAGAGAAAATATATGATACTTGTCTTTTAGGGTCTAGGCTACCACACTCAGGATTTTAACACCAATCATTTAGCTAAAACTTACATTGTCTTAGCAGACAAATAGTATCAATTACATAAATGTATCACATTGTCATTTCCAATTCCAGGCTATTATGAATAGAGCTATAATGAATATGATGACTTAGAGTCCTTTCAGTATATGCCCAAGAATGACATAACTAGATCTTGAGGTAAATCTATTCATACTTTTCTGAGGAACCTCCATACAGATTTCCATAATGGCTATAACAGTTTGCACTCCCACCAGCAATAAAGAAGTGTTTACCTTTCTCCACATCTATGCCAGCATATACTGTCATTTGTTGCTTGATCCTGGCCATTCTGACTGAGATAAGATGGAATCTCAAAGTAGGTTTAATCCTGATTGCTAAGGATGTGGAAAATTTCTTTAAATGCTTATAGGACATTTGTATTTCAATTTTTGAAAATTCTATGCTTAATTCTGTACTATTGTATTATTTTTTTATTTTACATATTGACCCCAGTTCCCTCTCCCTTCCTCAATTCCATGCCACTCAAGACCCCTCCAATTTCATCCCCCCACAGTGAACAGGGAGGATGATGCTTTTCAAAAAGAATCATCAAAATCTGTCAAGTCATTTAAAGTAGAGTCTAGGCCCTCCTTCCTGCCTCTAGGCTAAGAACTATACCTCCATGGGGAATGTGCTCCCAAAGTCCATTCATGCACCAGGGATACATGCTGGTTCCAATTTCAGAGTTCCCTTAGACTGCACAGGCCTTCTAACTGAGACCAACTTTCAGGGAGTCTGAGTCAGTCCAATGCTGGTTTCCTAGCTATCAGTCTGGGGGTCCATGAGCTACCCCTTGTTCAGGTCAGCTGTCTCTGTAATCTGGTCATGATACTTTGCTTATCACTCCTCCCTCTCTGCAATTGGATTCCAGGGATTCAGCTCAGTGTTTAGCTGTGTGTGTCTGCTTCTGTTTCCATCAGCTACTAAAAGAGGGCTCTATGATGGCATGTAAATTAGCTATCAATCTCATTATCAGGGAAGGGCATATGAGGTAGCCTTTCCACGGTTGCTCAGATTGTTTGTTGGGGTAACCCTTGTAGGTCTCTGGACATTTCTCTAGAGTCAGTTTTATTTTAGAACCTATAATAGCTCCGTCTATGTCTTTCTTTCTTTTTTTTTCTCGTTTATTTGTCACTTGACTGCATCTTCCTGGGCCCACATATTCTCCTCCCCTCCTCTTTCTCCTAACTCCCTTTCCACTCACTGCCTCCCATACTCCCAATATGCTCAGGAGCTCTTGTTCCTTTCCACTTCTGTGAAAGACCTTGTATCTCTTAGGTTACTCCTTGTATCCTAGTATCTCCGGTGGTGTGAATTATAGGCTGGTGATCCTTTGTTTAGGTCTAAAATCCATATATGAGTGAGTAGATACCATGTTCCTCTTTTTTTGTGACTGGGTTACCTCCCTTAGGATGGTTTCCTCAAGTTCCATCCATTTGCCTGCAAATTTCAAGATTCCATTGTTTTTTCCCCCCACTGAGAAGTATTCCATTGTGTAAATGTGCCACATCTTCCTTATCCATTCTCAGTTGAGAGACATCTAGGTTGCTTCCAGGTTCTTGCTATTACAAATAATGCTGCTATGAACATAGTTGAGCACATATCTTTGTTGCATGGATGTGAATCACTTGGGTATGTGCCTAAGAGTAGAATTGCCATGTCCTGTGGTAGACTGATTCCCATTTTCCTGCGGATACTGATCTCCAAAAGGGCTAGGAGTTTGCACTCCCACCAGCAGTGGAGGAGTGTTCCCTTTTCTCCACATCCTTTCCAGCATAAGCTGTCATTGGTGTTGTAATTTTAGCCATTCTGACAGGAGCAAGATGGTATCTCAGAGTTGTTTTGAGTTGCATTTCCCTGATGGCCAATGATGTTGAATACTTTCTTAAGTGTCTTTCAGCCATTTTGGATTCTCTATTCAGAATTCTCTATTGAGAATTCTCTCTTCAGTTCTGTACCCCACATTTTAATAAGGCTATTTGGTGTTTGGTGACTAGTTTATTAAGTTCTTTGTATATTTTGGAGATCAGCCCTCTGACAGAATTAGGGTTGATGAAGATCTTTTCCCAGTCTGTGGGATGTTGTTTAGTCTTGTCGACCATGTCCATTGCCTTACAGAAGCTTCTCAGTTTCAGGAAGTCCAATTTATTAATTGTCAATCTCAGTGTCTGTGCTACTGGTGCTATGTTCAAGAAGCGGTCTCTTATACCAGTTTGTTCAAGGGTATGTCCTAATTTCTCTTTTAAGAGGTTCAGTGTGGCTGGATTTATTTTGAGGTCTCTGATCCATTTGGACTTAAGTTTTGTGCATTGCAATAGACATTGACCTATCTGAAGTCTTCTACACACCATCATCCAGTTGTGCCAGCACCATTTGTTGAAGATGCTTTCCTCCTTCCATTGCATAATTTTGGCTGTTTTGTCAAAAATCAGGTGTTCATAGGTATGTTGGTTAATATCAGGATTTTTAATTTGATTCCATTGGTCTACCTGTCTCTTTTTGTGCCATTACTAAGCTGTTTTCAGGACTATAGCTCTGTAGTAGAGCTTAAAGTTGGGGATGGTGATGCCCCCTGTAGTTCCTTAATTGTACAGGGTTGTTTTACCTGTCCTGGGTCTTTTTTTCCCCCAAATAAAGTTCATTATTATCCTTTCAAGATCAGTGAAGAATTTTGCTGGGATTTTGCTGTGGATTTCATTGAATCTGCAGATTGCTTTTGGAAAGACTGTCATTTTTACTATGTTTATCCTACCTATCCAAGAGCATGAGGGATCTTTCCATTTTCTGGTATCTTTTTAAATTTCTTTCTTTAAAGTCAAAAAGTTCTTGCTATATAAGTCTTTCACTTGTTTGGTAAGCATTACCCCAAGATACTTTATGTTATTTGTAGCTATGGTAAATGGTGAGGTTTCTCTGATTTCTGATTTCTTTCTCAGTCCCTTATTGTCTGTATACAGTAGGCCCAAGAATTTTTTTTTTTGTTAATCTTGTATCTGGCTAATGTGCTGAATATGTTTATAAGCTGTAGGAGATCCCTGGTAGGGTTTTATTTTTTGTTTCTTTTTTTTTTTTTTTTTTTTTTTTTGTCTTTTTTTTTCAGATCACTTATGTAAACTATCATATCATCTGCAAATAGTGACAGTTTGACTTCTTCCTTTCCAATTTGTATCCCCTTGATCTCTTTTTGTTGTCTTATTACTTTAGCTAGAACTTCAAGTACAATATTGAAGAGATATGGAAACAGTGGACAGCCATGTCTTGTTCCTGATTTTAGAGGAATCGCCTTAAGCTTCTCTCCATTCAGTTTGATATTGGCTGTTGATTTACTGTATTGCTTTTTATTATGTTTAGGCATGTTCCTGTTATCCCTGATCTCCCCAAGACCTTTATCATAAAGGGGTGTTGGATTTTGTCAAAGTCTTTTCCAGCATCTAGTGTGAGGGTCATGTGGTTTTACTTTTTCAGTTTTCAGCCTACTTGGTCATAGTAGATGATTTCTCTGATGGTTTCTTGGATTTGATTTGCCAGTATTTTAATCAGTATTTTTGTGTCAATGTTCATGACAGATATTGGTCTGTAGTTGTCTTTCTTACTTGTGTCTTTGTGGGGCTTGGGAACCAAGGTAATGGCAGCCTAGTAAAAAGTTTGGTAATGAACCTTCTGCTTCTATTGTGTGGAATAATTTGAGAAGTATTAGTATTAGCTCTTCTTCTTTGAATTTCTAGTAGTAAAATTCTGCAAGGAAGCCATCTGTCCCTGGCTCTTTTTTTTTTTGGTTGGGAGGCTTTTGATGACCGTTTCTCTTTCCTTAGAGGTAGAGGTTATAGGTCTATTTAAGTTGCTTATCTTTTCTTGATTTAGTTTTGGTAAGTGATATCTATCTAGTAATTAGTTCATTTCCTTTGAATTTTCAATTTTTGTGGAGTATATGCTTTCAAAATATGACCTGAAAATTCTGTTTTCCCTCATTGTCCATTGTTATGTCCCCTTTTTCATTTCTTACTTTGTTGATTTGCATGTTCTGTGTCTGCTTTTTGGTTAGTTTGGATAAATGTTTGTCTATTTGTTAATTTTCTCAAAAAACCAACTCTTTGTTATATTGATTGTTTGTATTGTTTCCTAGTTTCTACTTTATTGATTTCAGGTCTCAAATTGGTTATTTCCTGGCAACTACTCCTCTGGGATAAGTTTGCTTCTTCTTGTTCTAGGGTTTTCAGTTGTGCTGTTAACTCATTAATGTGACTTGCCCTATTTTCTTCATATGGGCACTTAGTGCAATAAACTTTCCTTGTAACACTGCTTTCAAAGTTCAGGTATGTTGTGTTGTCATTCTCATTGAGTTCTAGGAACTCTTTAATTTCTTTCTTTATATTTTCTTTGACCCAGGAATGGTGAAATTGGGCATTGTTCAGTTTCCATGAGTTTGTAGGGTTTCTGCAATTTCTATTTTTGCTGAATTCCAACTTTAAAGCATGGTTGTCTGAGAAGATACAGGGGACTATTCCAATTTTTTGTGTCTGTTGATGTTTGTTATGTTGTCTAGTATGTGGCTGCAGGTGGAGTCTCTCTCTCTCTACCCTACTGTCCTGATTCCATTCCATTGGTCTACTTGTGTATTTTTGTGCCAATACCAAGCTGTTTTCAGATCTATACTCTATAATAGAACTTGAGGTCAGGGATTGTGATGCCTCCAGAAGTTCCTGTACAGAGCTGTTTTGGCTGTCCTGTATTTTTTGATATATGCTGAAGAGGATGAGGAGAAAGGAGGATAGTCCTCCATTGCTGGTAGGAGTGCAAACTTGTGCAGGCTCTTTGGAAATCAGTATGGCAGTTCTTCAGTAAAATGGGAATCAGTCTATCTGAAGATCCAGCAATATTACTCTTAGGCATATACCCAAAAGATACACATTCATACAGCAAGGACATGTGTTCAGCTGTATTCAGTGAAGTATTTGTAATAGCCAGAACCTGGCAGCAACCTAGGTGTCCCTCAACTGATTAATGATGGAGGGGGGAGGAAATTAAATATTGAAATTTACAGGCAAATGGATGGAACTAGAAGAAACCATCCTGAGTGAGGTAACCCAGTCACAGAAAGAGAAGCATGGTATGTACTCATTTATATATGAATATTAGACATAGAGCAAAAGATTACCAGCCTGCAATCCACACCTCCAGAGAAGCTAGGAAACAAGGAGGACCCTAAGAGAGATATACAGGGCCTCCCAGAGAAGAGAGGAGGGGTAAGAGCTCCTGAGAAAATTGGGAGCTAGGGGGATGGAGGGAGTAAAAAGAGAAGGGGAGAAGAGGAGGGGTGAGGAGAACATGAGGGATCAGGAAGACTGAGTCTGGGGAAGAATAGAGGAGAGAAAGAATAGAGATACCTTAATAGAGGTAGCCATTATAAGTTTGAAAAGAAATCTGGCACTAGGGAAATGTACAGGGATCCACAAAGATGACCCCAGCAAAGAATCTAAGCAATGGTGGAGATGCCACCTTAAATGCCCTTCCCCTATAATGACATTGATGACTACCTTAAATGACATCCTTGAGCCTTCATCTAGTAGCTGATAGAAGCAGAAGCAGACAGCCACAGCTAAGCACTGAGAAATACTCCTGGAATCCAGTTGTATAGAGGGAGGAGGGATGAGCAAAGGAGTAAAGACTGTGCTGGAGAAACCCACAGGAACAGATGACCTGACCTAGTGAGAGCACCAGGACTTCAGTTATAAAGCTAGGGAACCAGAATAAGACCAAACCAGGCCCCCTGGATATGGTTGCCAGTTAAGAGGCCTGGGCAGTCTATGGGACCTGTGACAGTGGAACCAATATTTATCCCTATTGCACAAATGGACTTTGGGAACCCATTCCCCAAGGAGGGATCCTCTCTCAGCCCAGGGACATGGAAGAGACCCCAGGCCCTCTCCCAAATGATGTGATAGACTTTGATGATCCCCCATGAAAAGCCTCACCCTCTCTGGGGAGTGAATGGAGTGTGGGATGGTAGAGTTGTTGGTGGGGAGCATAGGAGGATTCTAGGGAGAAGGAACTGGGATTAATATGTAAACTAAGATTGTTTCTAAATTAAGTAGATAAATTTAAAATCGGATATCTGTAATTTGTCTGGGTCCTCACTTATGTTCTATTAATAAACATGTCCATTTAATGCTGATACCATATTGAATTATTATTATAGATTTATAGGACTTGAAATATAGTGTGGTAAAACTCCAATAACCCTAGTAGTTTTTAAATTATTGTTATTACTGTTGTATCTATCCTGTTTTTAATTTTATTTGTTTTGTCTATGTGTGTGTCACTTTTGGTAGGATGGCCATTTTCACTAAATTAATAATGGAATGATACCTGATAATTCCATCTTCTTGTGTCTTCTTCAATTTTCTCCTTCAATGCTTTAAAGTTAATTGGTAGTTTAGTTAGAGTTATCCCTAGATGTTTTACTTTTGAAAGTATTCAGAATGGTTCTGTTAACCCTGATTTTTTTTTTGTGTCTGTTTGTCATTTGTATATAGGAAGGCCACTGATTTTTGTTAGTTGATTTTGTATCCTGCTACTTTGCTGAAAGTGTTATCAGCTATAGAAGCTACCTGATGGAGATTTTAGGGTCTAAAAATAAATATGTATAAAACCAAATAAAAATGAAGATACATTGATTTCTTCATTTCCTATTTGTATCCTCTTGGTTTCCTTCATCTGTCTTATTGCTAGATAAAGCTACAACTACTATATTGGGCAGGTATGCAAAGTATGGACATCCTTGTCATGTTCCTTATTTTAGCAGAAATGCTTTGTGTTTCTGTCCACTTAGGTTGATGTTAGCTGTGGACTTGCTACAAATTATCTTTATTATGTTATGTCCCTTGCATCCCTAATCTCTATAGGACTTATTTCATAATGGAGTGTTGGATTCTATCAAAGGGCATTTTCTGGATCTAATTAGATGATCGTGTAGGTTTTCTCATTTGGCCTGCTTATGTTGTTAATTGCATTTATTAATTTACATACGTTGATCCATCCTTGCATCTCTGTGATGAAGCCAATTGATCATGGTGAGTGATCTTTCTGCAGGTATTTTATTGAGAATTTTTGCATTCATGTTCTTAAGGAGTATTGGTTTACAATTTTCTTTTCCTGTTGGGTTTTTGGGACTTCATAAAAAGAATTAGGAAATGTCCCTTCAGTTTCAAATTGCAGAATAACTTTAGCAGTGTTGGCATTAATTCTTCTTAGAATTCTGCACTGAACCCATCTGGCCCTGGGCTATTTTGTTGGACACTTTTTAATTACTGCCTCTATTTCATGAACAGTTGCCAGTCTGTTTAAAATACTTACTTAATTTTCATTTAACTTCGGTTGATCTTATTTATCAAGAAAGACAGACTTTTAAAATATGTACATTTAATATTTTTATTTTTAAATATTTTAAAAATATGGTACAGGTTTTTAAAACAGGTACTTATGATCCTCTTAATTTTTTTGGAGTCTGTTGTAATATCTCCATTTGAATCTCTAATTTAATTAATTAGATTTTTTTGCTATATTTTTACTAATTCAACTAAGGGTTTGTTAATGTTATGAATTTTCTCAAAGAACAAACTTCATTTCATTAATTCTTGTTGTTGGCTTCTTTGTTACTATTTTATAAATTTTAGCCTGTGTTTACTTCTTTCCATCTGCTGTTATGAGTATTGTGTTTTCTAGCTTGTCTAGCACTTTCAGATATAACTTTAAATTGCTAACAGAAGTGTCTCCAGTTATTTGATGTAGCACTTAAGTGCTATAAACTTGCCTCCTAGAATTGCCTTCACTGTGACCTATACATTTGTTTATGTTGTGTTTTCATCTTTAGAATTCATAGAATTCTAAAAAGTCCTTCTTTACTAGTCTTTTTATATTAAAAATAGATTTTTCTCTTATATAATGCATCCCTACTACAGTTCCCCCTCTGTCCATTCCTCCCAGCTTCTTGCCACCTCGACTCTCGCATAGATCCACTACCCCTTCAGAAAAAAAGCAGGCTTCCAAGAGTCAACAGCCACACATGAAAAAGCAATATATAATAAAACAAGAGAAAAGTCCTTACATTGAGTCTAGACAAGGCTGACAGTCAGACATCCAGAGAGAGAGGCTGTACATTGTGTCTCCATCATGTACCTCTCCCCTCAGAGACTAGGGAATCCCATTGAAGAATGGGAAGAGAGAATGTGGGAATCAGACAGGATGAAGAACACCAGAAGAACATGATCCCATCTAAGCAGGGCTTGAAGGGGCTCACAGAGACTGAAGCAGTAAGCATGGGGGACTGCATGAGTCTCTGCAGTAGGCCCTCTGCACATATTCTATGGCTGTTAACTTGGTGGTTTCGTGGGACTCCTACAGTAGAGGTGAGTGTATCTCTGGCTCTTACCTGCTTTGGAACTCTTTCCTCCTAATGACCCAATTTTCATTCATCAGTGTGTTATTCAGTTTTCTTGAGTTTATATATTTTCTGCTTTTACTGTTGTTGACAGTCAGCTTGAATCTATAATGTTGACAGAGGATACAGGGTGTTATTTCAATTTTATAGTATCTGTTTATATATATTTCTGCTATGAAATACTTTTAATCTTAGGAAGGATGTGATTATTAGTAACCAAAGAGGAGAATAGACAATAAAAGTAAAATTCATTCTTTTAAATTGAGTACTTATTAATTTGCTCAACACTGTTAAGTGGCATAAGATATTTTTTCCCCCATGGAAGGTATGTTCACATCCAAGGGGAAATTAATTTAATATTTTATTATTTAAAACAACTTTTAAATATAAGTATATTTTACATAGTCTCACTCTCCCCCAAGTCCTTCCAGATCCTCTCCACATCCCTACCCATTGAACTTTAAGTTCCTTCTCAAAAAGCAAATGAAACCAAATACAACAACAAAACTTCCCGAACCAAGAAAACAAAATAAAACCAAACTCAGAAGGAAAAAAATACCAAACTGTAACCAAATAAATACACACACACACACACAGCTTTGGGGTCCTTTGTATGATGGTCAACTGCCTCCAAACACAAGGCCAGTACTGAAATCGTTAATATACTCAGTGTCAGTCTACTGAGAAAATTGTTTTTACCTTTCCAGGCAGGTACAGTTGACAGTTCAGTTGTTAACATTTACTCTAGTGACTGGGTTGTCTGTTATGAGTAGGTTTTTCCTGCTGATCTGATCCCTCAGTGTCATCTGCCCCAAATAACACACAGAGATGCTGTATTAGATATAATTCTGTTGGTTGGTTACTAGCATTTCTTATTGGCTAGCTCTGTCTTAAGTATTAACACATTTCTATCAATCTAAGTATTTCTACATGGTCTTATCTTACTGGAGAGAGGGTCCGGACCTCTGTTCTCTCAAGTCTCTATATGTTGACTCCTTCCTACTCCTTCTGGACTCCGCCTTGTCTCCTAGTCCAGCCTATCTTGCTTTCCTATTGGCCTACAGTGCTTTATTCATTAACCAATAAGAGAAACATATTCACAGAATGAGGCCTCCCATCAGTTGTCATTCATTCATTCATTCATTCATTCATTCATTCATTGTTTTAATATACCAAAGTTAAATATAACAAGAGAAAACAAAAACTATCACACCAAAGTTGGACAAGACGAACCAACAGAAGGAAAAGAGCCCAAGAGGAGGCACAAGGTTTAGAGATCCATTTATTCACACACACAGGAATCCCATGAAATCATTAAAATGGAATACGAATCTGTTCTTTTGTATCCAGCAGTATTTGGTTTATGAAACCAGGAGCTCCAAAATTTCATACATGTATTTATAAATGTCATATCTTATGTATAAATGTTCTCTTTGTTCATATGTAGTGAACTTCATTATCTCTTATGCTAATTCTAATTTGAAATATATTAGTTATCAGAAATATCAGTAATTTTATTTCCATTTGTTTGTAAACTGACTTTCACCACTCAGTAAATGTCTTTGTCATCAAACTATGTTTCTTAAAGATATAATTTGGTAGTTGGAGCCTGTTTCCAAATCCAGTTAGATAATCTCTGTCTTTTAATTGGAAGGCTAAGATAACTTAACTTTAAGGTTATTATTGAGAAGAGTATATCAATACAGGACCAAAAAGCCTAAGAGAAAATGAAAAACAAAAAAAAAAAATTAGGTGGGCAGGTGGGAAGATTTTAAGAGTCTAAAGATCAGGGAGTTTGTTGTGAGATTGTTTCCTATTACTGTCAGATTTCATCTATTAAATCTTACCAACATAATTACCTAAATGTGAGTTGAACAAGGACAACAGGAATAGACATGCTCAAATGGATGTTAGTGCTGGGAGTAGGAAAATTACAAGATCCTCATAGTTAAGGAATTCTCAGAGCTAGAGTCTTCCCCAGGGAAGAGCACACAGATTGATTATCCAATACCAAATGGTCAACCCTGAAAATATGTGTATAAACAACATTATACTTATGTATTTAGGAATGCAAAACACACACACATATATATGTGTGCGTGTGTGTATGTGTGTGTGTGTGTGTGTCTGTGTGTCTGTGTGTGTGTACATGTATGTGCTTGTGTAGCATGAAAAATAAAAGACCCAGAGACTAATATTGGGCTTCAAGCTGAAGATCAGAAAAGCAAAGCAGCCAGCCACTAGCTCTTACCTCTATCTCAGGTCAGACCAAAGGGGAGATCCTCAGAGGGCTCCCAACTTCACTTCTCCTCACATTCACTCAGACTGCTATGCTATCCTCAGTGTGGCCAGAGACTTAATCTCCACATAAGACCCTTTGATTTTTATGCCTCTTTAGTGCTAGGATTAAAGGTGTGTGATTCCAAATGTGATCATCTTTGTGTGAGTTGTTTCTTTTAGGACTGGATCAATTTCATGTAGTCAGTGTGGCCTTGAAATAACAGAGATCTGTCTACCACTTAATCCTGAGTCCTGCGATTAAAAGTGTATACCACCATTGCCTAACTTCTATAGCTAACTAGTATGGCTGCTTTTCTCTTTTGATCCCCAGTGGCTTTAATAAATCAAAAGTAATATATCACCACATGCGTGTGCATATATGTGTGTGCAGGTATGTGTAACAATAATTAATGGAAAAAAGGGCCATAAAATTGAAAAAGTGTGAAGAGGGATATGTAGGAGAGTTTATGGAGAGAAGGGGAAGGGGTAAATTACATAATTATATAACCTCAAAAATAAAAGGAATAATAAAAAATAATATAAAGTAAAAATATTACCAATAGTTCAATAAAACACAAGTGTGAAGGATTACAAAACGAGGCATCAGGGCAGTTTCTTTTGTGTTCTTTAAAGTCAGAATGTGCCTGGTAGATGTGGTGGTAGTGAACAGTCAGATGAACTTGTGAACTTTCGTGGTTAACATGATTTGTGATGGTTGGTGCTAAGCCAGCAGTGGAAAAGTGGCAGATGTCTAGTTTAACTATTTTCACTCTACTAACCTCCCTTTTTTGTGTACTTGGGGCTTCTTCTGGATACTATTATCATTTTGGGAGATTCTCCACCTTTATCAGATGACCAAGTTTGTAAGCTGATGGCTAATGTTCTAGTTACAATGCATCTCTCTCCAGTATGTTGAAAATGATAGAAGCAAGAAAAACCCTGAGATATTTACCTATGGGCCTGTCTCTGTACTTTTATGATCCATAAAACATTAAACACTGTGATGGAGAAAATGTGGCTGTGGATGTTTAGTAGTTTACTGGTACTGGAGAATTCTTACTCTACATCAATAAAGTTTGTTGTAAATGGATGCAAAGGTTCATCCATCCATCGCCCTCAGGCCCAGTGAAACCAAACTCTGAACATACCAGAAGGTCGTAGAGACAATACCTTCTTCCTCCTGTGCATTTCTCTGTGTGAACAGTCTCTTATTACCTGTCCCTTTTGACTTGTCAGCATTTGGCTGTTCTACTTATCACTGCCTCCTAGCAGCAGCTCTTTACCGTGGGCTGTGGCCAACTGACTTCACATACCCTGACTTGTGATTGCTCTTAGGGCCCTCAGATAGCTCAGTGCTGTTGAGTAACTTTCATCTTCAGATGGTGCCTAGCCCCATGATTCAAAACCAGGAGTAGCCATCAAACAAAGCACAATTCCACTGGTAACCCATCTCAATGAAGTTACTATTTCACTAAATCCTGCAATTAGATTTGAGGCTTTCAAGAACTATGGGATTATCATAAGAGAGGATAGCCAGGGCTTTTCCATAAGAATCTCTTGTCTTAGCTTTGAGATGGCAGGTATGCTCATCCTGCTACCTCAGAGCTGCACAGACAGAGAACTATGTGAGTCCTCTCACCACTTTTCAGCTGCCTTATTACATTTTTTTTTTAATTTCTGGTGGTCTTATTCTTTTTCTATCTTTAGAACAGATTCTCATCTATGTTATTTGGACTCTTCCCATGCATGTGGAGGCAGTCTAATCTGCTTGTCTGTGTGATTTACATGAAAGCAGGCCCCATAGTCTTATATGTTTGAGTACTTGGTCCTGGATTGGTAGAATTTGGGGGAAAGGATTAGAAGGTCTGACTTGCTGGAAGAGAGGTACCACTTGGGCAAGACTTTGAGGTTAAAAAAAAAAAAACCATACCATTTCCTATGTGATCTCTCTGCCTCTTGCTTGCCACTCAAGATGTGAGCTCACAACTGTTCCTGTTATTATGCCTCTAATCCTGTAAAACCATAAGCCCAATTAAACACTGTATTTACAAGCTGTCTTGGTTGTAGTGTTTTGTCACAGCAATAGTAAATAAAATAACCAAGACACTAACCTATTCAAACATATAACAAAGTTTCAAATCTTTATGACAATTGAAAAGTATTTATATATTTCTCATAGTTCTTAATTCTGTTATTTCTTAAGCAAATTATGCTATGGACAGGTAAGTTTAATTTTTTCTTAGAGGGTTAAAAACCAAACTACATATGCAAAGTACACTCACTACCACTCCCCTCCCAAATGTTTACTTGATACACACACATAAGCACACACACACACACACACACACACACACACACATGCACACACATACAAAATATGGTCTAATATAATCTTTATGTATGAATATTAAAGTCAATATCATCTTTCTTACTCCAAATGCAGCCATAGTTTTCATGTTTCAAGAATGTTGCTTCTTATATTTTTAGTTGTGAGCATTTAATTACTGAGCTGTGAAAATCTGTCAATGTAATCCACCATATAAACAAACTGAAAAAAAATACATGATCATCTCATTAGATGCTGAAAAGGCCTTAGACAAAATACAACAGCTCTTCATTATAAAGGCCTTGAAAAGATAAGGGAATAACAGCAACATACTGAAACATAATAAAGGCAATATACAGCAAGCCAACAACCAATACCAAACTAAATGGAGAGAAATTCAATGTGATTCCTCTTAAATCAGGAACAAGACAAGGCTCTCCACTTTCTCCATACCTCTTCAATATTGTACTTGAAGTTCTAGCTAAAGCAATAAAACAACATAAGGAGATCAAGGGGATACAAATTGGAAAGGAAGAACTCAAACTTTCACTATTTGCAGATGATATGGTGATTTACAGAAGTGACCTAAAAAAACTGTACCAGGGTACTCCTACATCTGATAAACACCTTCAGCAAAATTGCAGAATACAAGATTAACTCAAAAAAATATCAGTACCCCTCCTATATACATGTGATAAATGGGCAGAGAAAGAAATAGCCACAAATAATATAAAATATCTTGAGGCAATGCTAACGAAACAAATGAAAGACCTATATAATAAGAACTTTGAGTGTTTAAAGAATGGAATTAAAGAAGATATCAGAAAATAGAAAGGTCTCCAATGCTCTTGGATAGGTAGGATCAACATAGCAAAAAAAAAAAAAAAAAAAAAAAAAAAAATAGCAATCTTACCAAAAGCAACCTACAGATTCAATGCAATCCCCATCAAAATACTGGCACAATTCTTCACAAACCTTGAAAGAGCAATACTCAACTTTGTATGCAAAAATAAAAAACTAGAGATAACCAAAATAAACATGTACAATAACAGAACTTCTGGAAGTATCACCATCCCTGACTTCAAGGACTACTATAGAGCTATAGTAATGAAAACACCTTGGTATTGGCACCAAAAACAGACAGGTAGACCAATGCAATCAAATTGAAAATGTTGATATTAACTCACACACCTGATTTTTGACAAAGAAGCTAAAATTATACAATGGAGAAAAGAAAGCATCTTCAACAAATGGTGCTAGTATAACTGGATGCTGACATGTAGTAGATTGCAGATAGATCCATATCTATTGCCATGCACAAAACTTATGCCCAAGTGGATCAAAGACCTCAACATAAATCCAGCCATAGTGAACATCTAAGAAGACAAAATGGGAAGTACTGGTGATCACATTGGCACAGGAGATCACTTCCTGAACTTAACACCAGTAGCACAGACACTGAGATTGACAATAAATGGGACCTCCTGAAACTGAGAAAATTCTGTAAGGCAAAGGACACACTCAATATGACAAAATGGCAGCCCACAGCATGGAAAAAGATCTTCACAAGCCCCACATTTGAAAGAGAGCTGATCTCCAGAATATACAAAGAACTTTAGAAGCTAGTCACCAAAACACCAAATAATCCAGTTAAAAACTGAGGTACAGAACTAAATAGAGAATTCTCAATAGAGGAATCTAAAATTGCTGAAAGACACTTAAGAAAGTGCTCAACATCCTTAGCCATCAGGGCAATGCAAATCAAAACAACTTTGAGACACCATCTTGCTCCTGTTAGAATGGCTAAAATCAAAAACACAAATGCCAGCTTATGCTGGAGAGGATGTGAAGAAAAGGGAACACTCCTTCCTTGTTGGTGGGAATGCAAACTTGTACAGCCACTTTGGAAATCAGTGTGGTGGTTTCTCAAGACCCAGCAATTCTACTCTTAGTCATATATCCAAAAGATGCACATTCATGCACTAAAGACACCTATTCAACTATGTTCATAAGCAGCATTATTTGTAATAGCCAGAACCTGGAAGCAACCTAGATGCCCCTCAACTAAGAAATGAATAAAGAAAATGTGGCATGTTTCCACAATGGAGTACTACTCAGAGTGAAAAAAAAATGACATCTTGAAATACACAGACAAATGGACCGAACCATCCTGAGTGAGGTAACACAGAAATAAAACCATGGTATGTACCCACTCTTAAGTGGACATTGGACTTAGAGCAAAGGATAAATAGTCTACAATCCACAACTTCAGAGAAGCTAGGAAACAAGGGAGCAAGGACCTTAAGGGAAACATACATGGACCCCTTGAGAAGTGAACAGAGACAAAATCCCCTGAGTAAATTGGGAGTGAGGGAGGAGGGAAGCAGAAGGTAGAAGAAAGAGGAGGGGATAAGGGGAATGGGAAAGAGAACATGAGGGACCATGACAGTCAAATTAGGGAAAGAACAGAGAAGGTAAGCAAGGAAAGAGATACCTTAATAGATGGAGCCATTGTGGGCTTAAAGAGAAAGCTGGCAGTAGAGAATTTCCCAGGAATCCACAAGGTTGATCCCAAGTAAGAATGTAAGAAATAGTGGAGAAGTCACCTTAAATGCCCTTTCCCTCTAATGAGAATGATGACTACCTTAAAAATGCAATCATAGAGCCTTCATCCAGTAGCTGATTGAAGCAGAAGCAGAGTTTCACAGCTAAGAACTGAGATGAACTCCTGAAATCCAATTGTAGAGAGAGGCAGAAGTGATGAGCAAAGGGCCAAGACAGTGCTGGGGAAACCCATAGAAACAGCTGACCTGAGCAAGTGGGAGCTCTGTGACCCCAGACTAACAGCTGGGGAATCAGCATAGGACTTAACCAGGCACCCTGAACCTGGGTGTCAGTTGGGGGGCCTGGGCAGTCTATGGGGTCTCTATCAGTGGAACCAGTATTTATCCTTAATGCAACAGGCCTTTGGGGGAACATTCCCTATGGAGGGGTAAACTTTCATCCTAGATACAGTAGGGAGGGTCTTAGTCCTCCCCCAGATGATGTGACAGATTTGATGATCCCACATGGGAGGCCTCACCCTCTCTGAAGCATGGGTTGGGTTTGGGATGGGGGGATGGTGGGGGGAATGGTAGGATGGATGGGAGAGAGAATTGAGATTGGTATATAAAATAAGGTTGTTTTTAATTTAAATGAAAAATTAATTTAAAAAATAATTTTGTGCTGGGCATTGGTGGAGCATGCCCTTAGTCCCAGCACTTGAAAGGCAGAGGCAGGTGGATCTCTGTGAGTTCAAGCCAGCCTGGTCTACAGAGCACGTTCCAGGACAGGCTCCAAAGCAATACAGAGAAATCTTGTCTCAAAAAACAGAAAGAATGAGAGGGGGGAGGGAGGGAGGGAGGGAGGGAGGGAGGGAGGAAGAAAGAAAGGAAATAGAATGTCATTTCTATAAAGGTCTCTAAATCAATTTCTTGATATGGTAAGTTTGAAGTATCAGATTCCAGATCACCACAAATGTTGTATTTCAAAATTCAGCTTGGTGGCTACACACTTAAAAAGGAGTATTCCACTTAAAAAGTCAAAAGACAATTTTCAACTAATTGTCAGATTACCTGTTTAACTAAAACAGAGACATCAAAGGCAGAATTGCCCAAATCATACCACTCAGAACCAAAAACAAATCTATGGTTACAAAGGGTAGATTAAAGTCGACTGAAGAAAACTAACACTAGAAATGTTAAAGTGTTCTTGACTCAAATATCATACACAACACGAAACCCAAGGAAACTTTGAAAACGGATGGGAAAATAGTAAACTATTTTCTGAGCCATCCTCATAGAAAGAATTTAAAGTAAATAATGTGTATGACACCACAATCAGAAGCCTTAGTTTACTGATCTGCTTGGTTCCTCAAGTGAAGTGTACAAATGAAGTTTTTTATGGGGAAAATGATTTCACAGGAAACTGTGTTCTGAAAAAAAAAAAAAAAAAAAAAAAGGTAAACTAAGGGCTGAGGACATATCCTAGTGGTAGAACACTTGACAAATATGAACCTGGCCTTGAGCTTTTTGTTTAGTTTTTTTTTTTGTTTTTTTTGTTTTTTTTGTTTTTTTTGTTTTTTTTCCTGGAGCCATAGTTTTATGTGTGTGAACAAACACGAGGTATAACGTTCTATTAAAGGTATCTTAAAATTGTTTGATTCTTAGAACCAAAGTTCTAATAAGTCAGACCACCATAGAAAGGGGCTATAAATATCATACACAACAGAAACAAAACCATTGAAAAGTCAGAGTATAAAGTTCATGGACTGAATTGCTGTGGATGGCACCCTTTCACACTGTTCCTCCCTTCTTTCAATATTGATTAAACATTTTGAGCTGAAGTTCCTCACAAAATAAAGAAAATGACATTTTTCTTAGCGGGTCACTGTACTCATGGAACAAAACATGTAGATATAAAATCATGCGTATATCCAGTGTGGACAATCAGGTAATGTCAGCTATGTTTCCTATCACTTCTTTTAGAATTGTGTGTGGGAAATCACTGTGAATTTCTTCATATTTCCTGCTTTATGTATAGAATTCTCTCTCTCTCTCTCTCTCTCTCTCTCTGTGTGTGTGTGTGTGTGTGTGTGTGTGTGTGTGTGTATGCTTGGAGAATTTGAAAACATCCAGGTATCGCAAAGCCCTATACCTCTCGAAATGTTAAATAGTGAAGACAATTGGCTCATAAGTTTACTCAGCATCAAGATCTCAGAATAATGTCAGCGTAGCTTCTTGGAAAATAAAATTATTAGTTGAATTTTCAGCCATTGTGTCTCTTGGTATCTTACATATGCTACAGGAAAAAGTGCTTATCTTTATGGTTACATGTGTTACTTAGAGGGAAAATAATGCCAAGTCATGTAATTTTCAAGGAAATAACAATGACCTAATTGTACCCTTGTTGATCTTAATATGAAACATGAAAAATAACCTTAGAGTCTTCCAAAGATGCCCAAGTACTCCTAGTGAGAGCAGTAGGGAGCAAGAGAATCTGGTAGCAGCAGTACATCAAAAAGCTATTTACATTTTGAAGGACAAGATTTAATTAATAGTGTTACAGCTGTGAAGTCAATGTGCAGATTTGAGTTGCAAGCACGAGGGACCATTATATTTATTTAACGTGTCACTTAGCCCAATGATCCCCACTTTTATGCTAATGCATGGTAATAAACATACATCCCCAAGTGTTGACTGAGTATTGTTCATGGCTGTTACTTATTCTACTGATGAGCATGATAATAGTGTTCAGTTAAAACATGCTTACTTTATTCTGTCCTTAAATAGGTACATTCCATACATTGCTCCATTTGTTTTTTTTTTTCAACAGCCCTATTAGATTGATGCTAACATTATCTTTGTCTTACTTAAAAGGAAACCAAGACTTTAACAAAATGAGTAATGTGCCATGGGCTGTGCTTTCTGTGAAATAGTCAATTGTTAGTCTTTATCTTCCCATCCAAAACCTCTTCCATTGAAAGAGTACCTCTATTACTTTAAAGTATGAAAGTAGCTATCTTATTCCTGTTCAATTCCTTTGTCCCACTGGTGAGAGAGACATGTGTCTGTGAAGGAATGGTATGGAATAGTC
This sequence comes from Phodopus roborovskii, assembly GCF_943737965.1. Classification (NCBI taxonomy): domain Eukaryota; kingdom Metazoa; phylum Chordata; class Mammalia; order Rodentia; family Cricetidae; genus Phodopus; species Phodopus roborovskii. The sequence goes on from NW_026125281.1 coordinate 28,528,096, forward strand.
TAATAGTCTAATATTCTCTTATATGTCTTGTGGCATAATGTACTTTTTTTCTTATTACTATCCACAAAAAAATGTGAGTTTTTATTCAAATATAGGATGCATAAAACAAAAAACATGCCTTAAAATTTGATAAAGGAAGTCATCTAACAGCACAATTATTTTTCTGTGAGAAAACCCACAGACGAAGTACAAATTAATACAAAAGATTTATTGATCAAAGGGCTTAATCTATTTACTGAAGTCATACCAAAGGAAAAATATTTTCAAGCATCAAACAATTATTTCTAAGAAAGGAAACTCTTGATTGGTAGAACAACTGATTAGCATGAGCTTTGTCTGGGTTTCCCTCCCAACACAAAAATTATCTAAAGTAATGGAAAATCCAGAGTGTGAAAAATTGTAATTATAAAAGCAAATAAGCTTTTTAAAAGGAAAGCTGAGTAATAATGATGACTTAAAACTAGTTCATCTAAACAGGAGCCAAAAAAGATGAAAAGCAAAGAAATCTCACACATCTGAATGAAAAACAAGATTGTTCTTCAACTCTGAACCAAAACCTATGTAGTATGAAAAAAATGGGCAACATTTTCAAATTTTACATGTGGGGGGGGTAAGAGCATCAAGACAAGGCCATCCTCAGGTGAATATGGAAGTCAAGGCCACATTAGCGTACTAAAGGGCAGGTCACAAAATAAGTAAGTCTGGCCTGAAGTTTTTAGCCCACACATGTTATTCTACTTTTTCAAAGCATAACCAACATTGGCATTTAGGAGTTACATTAAAAAAATATCTCAGTTAGGTGTGGCACATACTTTAATCCCAGGAGTCTGGTGTCAGAGGCAAGCAGATTGCTGAGTTTGAAGTAACTTCAGGTCAATTAAGGATACATACTAAGACTGTTTCAAAAAACCTAAAATCAAATCCAGGAATGCTGGTGTAAACCTTCATTCCCAGCACTCAGGAATCAGAGACAGCAGGATCTATCTGTGAGCTCAAAGCTAGCCTGGTTTGCATAGCAGGATCCAAGACTTTGAGGGCTACATAGAAAGAATGTGTCAAAAAACCAAACCAAAACAATGTAGTTTTTCATTACATCAAAATTATAAAAGTTCTTTATTACCTAACCTTCAAAGGTCTTTAAAATTCGATTTTCTCCAACAGGTACAGCCTTTTATGGTATTGATAAAGATTTAAAATGATTCTTCTAAACTACTAATATTAAATGCAAACAGATTTTGTGTATCCTCTCCTCATAGTAGACAAAGTATTGTTTGGCATCATACTTTGCAAATATTTCTGTTATGACTAGCAAAACAGACTAGTACTATGAGGTCAGAACTTTTCAGAACACACTGTTATGCCATGCAACCAAAGAATAACATATTGAACAAAAAATTCAGTCCTGTGTAGCACCCAGGGAAGCAGTTCAGGTGGAGGTTGAGCAGGAGCAGCATCTGGGGCTAGCATTATCATGGAGGAGAAGATGTTCACCAAGGAGCTCCACCAAAAGATTGAGAAGCTAAACATGTGAAAGTAGCTCTGAGTTCCAGAGCTTCTTCAAAGAGGCTCAAGAAATCCTGGCAAAAGAACCCAATGTGCAAGAGGTTCGATGTCCACTCTGTGTGTGAAGATGTGTACAGGCAATTGCATGACCTCATGAAACATTTTAGACTCAGTGGCAAATATCCAGATACAAACTACTTCTTTATGATGGACTATATGGGAAGAGTATATGACTCAGTTGAAACAGTTGCATTGCTTATAGCTCTTAAGGTTTGTTACTGTGAGCATATCACCATAATTCAAGGGAACCATGACAGCAGACAGATCACACAAGTTTATTGCTTCTACAATGAGTGTTTAGGAAAATATACAATGCAAACACTTGGGAATACTTCACAGACCTTTCTAACTATCTTCCTTTCATTGCCTTGATGGATGGGCAGATCTTCTGTCTACGCAGTGTTCTCTCTGATACATAGACATAATGGATCACATCTAAGCACTTGGTTGCCTACAAGAAGTTCCTCATGAAGGTCCAATGTATGACTTGCTTTGTGGTCATATCAAGATGACTGTGGTGGCTGGGGGATACCTCCTCAAAGAGATGATTATCCCTTTGGCCAAGATATTCCGAGACATTTTACCATGGCAATGGCCTCATGTTGGTGTCCAGAATACACCAGCTGGTGATACAGGGATATAAATGGTGCTATGACTGAAAGGTAGTTACAATCTTCAGTGCTCCAAACTATTTCTGTCATTGTGGTAACCAAGATATAATCATGAAATTTGACAACACTCTTAAGTATCCTTTCTTGTAGTTTGTACCAGCACCTTGTATAGGCAAACTACATGTCACCTTACATACCGCAGACTACTTCCATCTGCTGCTCCTCATCTTGGAACAAGAGGCCCTACAAACAGAGAGGGAGCTTTCTTTACCTGGCAATGTGGTCCCAAATAATCACACAGGAACATATATTAATGACAAGCTAGCTCCTTTCAAATTTACCCATTTATATTAATCTATGCACTTCTATGTAGCTCCTGGCTTTACCTGTGGTCTAGTACACCTTGCTGCTCAGGTGGCCATCTGGCATCTCTTGATGCCACCCCTCCTCATCTGAGTCCTCAATTTTATTGTTCCACCTAACCCTATCCGGCTTGGCTATTAGTCAAAACAACTTTTATTATTACCACATGGGAGCAACATGTATTCACAGCTTACAGAAGGTTCTCCAACAGGACTCACCAGTCATGACTTCCCAATTCACCCATGTTCCTCTTATAGCTCCTTGTCAGATTTACAAGACAGCACACAAAATCATTGTTACCAGCTCCACTGCCCATAATGTACTTTTAAATTTTATTTTTAATTTTATATTCCAACTAAAGTTCCCCCTCCCACCTGTCCTCCAGCCCCCGCTTGCCTCTCCCAGCCCATCCTCCTATCCACTCCTCCCAACAGGTAAGGACTCATGTGGGAAGTTGAGAGAGTCTAGAACATTAAGTTGGGGCAGAACCAAGACCCTTCCCCTGTGCATTAAGGCTGAGCATGGCATCCCATCATAGGGAATGGACGTCAATAAGCTAGCTCATGCATCAGAGATAGATACTGGTCCTGCTGCCATGGGCCTATAAGATAGTCAAAATTTCACAACAGTTTCCCACATGCAGAAGGCCTAGTTCAGTCCCATGGAGGATCCACAGCTACTGACTGGCCCAGAGTTCATGGGTTTCTGGGAGCTTGGTTCAGCTGTCTCTGTAGATTTCTCCATAATGATCTTGACCTCCATTGCTCATGTAATCCCCCCTCCCTCTCTTCAACTGAACTGCCAGAGTTCAGCTTTGTGCTTGCTTTTTAAGAGGAGAAAAGAAGTAATATTCTGTGACTTGCCATTAGATATCATGTTTTTCATCAGCATCTTTTTATTTTTTTATTTTTGACTCTAACAGTTTTTTATTTTTCTTATTTTACATATCGATCCCAGTTCCCTCTCCCTCCCTCCTCCATCCTCCCACCCTCTCACTCCACATGTAGAGTGATGCCTTCCAGTAGGGGTCTTCTAAATCTGTCAAGTCATTTGGAGTAGGGACTAGGGCCTCCCTCCTGCCTTGAGGCTAAGGGATTATCTCTCCATGGGGAATATGCTCCCAAAGTTCCATTACATCCTGGTTCCATTGTCAAAGGTCCCTTAGACTGCCCAGGCCTTCTAACTGAGACCCATGTTCAGGGGATCTGAGTCAGACCAATGCTGGATTCCCAGCTATTAGTCTGGGGGCCCATTAGTTCCTCCTTGTTCAGGTCAGCTGTCTCTGTGGGTTTCTGTAGCCTGGTCTTATCTTCCCTCTTTGCATCTGGACATCTGCAACTAAACAATGAGCCGAACTGGAATCCAGATCTAGATCCATCAGAATCTTTTTAATTATGAAGTATAATACTCAAGGCAGCCTCCTACAGCCCCATAGTTCCAATGCCCCTTACTCTGTTGTGTTCCCTATAATATTTGTAACTTTTAAGCATATCTTAATATTTCCTTTTTATAATACTTACAGTTTACATATTACCACATATCATTGTACTATGTTTTATGTGTTATGTACTATTGTACCCATTTTTATGTGTTAAAATACTGAATTATATTAGCTGATACCTATGCACATGGCTTCAGTACCTACTATGTCTATTGGTATTACTAGCATATCTACTCAGTGTGGATGAGCAGAAACAATAGAAAGAGAGTAGGCTACAGAACCATAGAGTTAACTAACACCCTTACCTCAGAACTTCTTGTTAATAACAAAGTCCTTTGAAATGAGTTATTTAGGGCTGTGACCTGATTTACTTAGAACCCAAGACATCAAAAGCAATAACTTCCTGAAATGCTCAGCTAGAAAATAAATAAAACTTCAAAGAATATCTGGTTACTCTGCAGGTCATGTTCTATAGTTGGTGTGCTATACTGCATTTTTTTACTGTATGAAGCTGTGTTAGTTTGCCTCCCTAAAACACCTGATTTGTATAATAAAGAGCTGAAAAAAACCAATAGATAGGCAGGAGAGAGAAATAGGCAGGGCTGTCAGGCAGACAGAATAAATAGAAGAAGGAGATGGGGGAGAGAAGAGGAGGTAAGGAGGATGCCAAGGGCCAGCCACCCAGCTACCCAGTCAAACAGCCAGACACAGAATAAGAATAAAAGATATACAGAAATAGAGAAAGGTAAAAACCAAGAGGCAAAAGGTAATCAGAATGGTTGAAATTAAGAAAACCTGGCTAAAAACAAGCCAAGATAATTCTGGGCACTCATAAGGAAGTCTAAGTCCCCATGAATTTATTTGGGAGCTGAGTGCTGGGGCCCCAAAGGCAAAGGATACAAATACCAACTATAGACTGGGTTCTATAGACTGGTTCAGTGAATAAAGTACCTGATGCAAAATGTGAGGGATTGAACTTGGATCATTGGAAACTACAAAAAATATCAGATGAGTAGGACATTCTACATGTAATTCCTATTCTCTTGGAAGGCAAAGAGTCTCTGGGCCAAGATAGCAGGTCACAGTGAACATATCAGGGAACTCTTGGTTCAAGTCAGACACTTTGTGTTAGTGAATATAGTAGCGAATGATTGAGTATCCCAACAGCAAACCTTGGGCCTCCAGCCACCCATGCACTCACCTCACAAATACAAAAGCAAAGAAAGAAATTCAGAGAAGTGTGAAATGAAGAATCTAAGCTCCAGAAAAGTAGGAAGCCAAACCCAAACACAGCAGGTGCAAGAATTATAATGATCATGAAAGAGATAAATTAAATAAATACTAATAATATATATGCATGTTTACATGTATAATTCTTTGAGATATATATATATATATATGTGTGTGTGTGTGTGTGTGTGTGTGTGTGTGTGTGTGTGTGTGTGTGAGTCAAAAGTTAGTTATTTGAAAAGAAAATTAACAATACTGGCCAAACCCTAGCCACAACAGCCAAAGGAAAGAAAAGACCCAAATAAATAAATTTAGAGATGTAATTTTGTTGAAACAGATCCTAATGAAATCCAGAAGATGAAATGGATAAATTCTAAATGCATATGAGCTACCAAAAAGTAAAATCTAACTACATGGGCAATCAGAAAATGATAGTAATTAAAAGTCTACTTACAAAGAAAAGCCCAAAATAGATTTTACTTAATTTTCAAAGAAGACGTACACATTTGTTATACATCAAACAGAAAGGACAAAAACACTTTTTTTGACTGTGTCACCATTTATTTTAGCTGCTCTTTATTGAACATTAAGAAGTCTTCCAGACCCATGCCTTAAACAGATCTACAAATTAACATTTCCACTTACTGCCTTGTTTATTATCAAGCCTAGGAAAGATGAAGTATTCACACATGTTGACATATTATTTCCTAAAAGAAAACTATAAAAAATACTGCCATCAGCAATGTAAACATTGACCATTTCCAATACAACTTTCATGATACCATTTTGCATTAAAAACGACAGCTCAAAATTGTTCCATTTAGTTCTCCAAGTAACCCCATTAAAGCTAATAAATAATCACTGGGTACACTTAGCATATCTTTAAAACTTAGTGTTTGTATTTTCTTGCTATATCATTATGATGGTCTTGCTTACTCTTTCTTTATTATTTCAAATACTCTTTATGCTGGGTGACATTAATACCATTTCACTAATTATTCTGCTCACAGTTTCAGTTCTAAAATCATGGTTCAGAGTTTCTTTGCTTCTTCTTCTTCTTCTTCTTCTTTTTTTTTTTTTTTTTTTTGATATAATTCTGTTGGCCAGTTACTAGTTTCTTATGGGCTAGATCTGTCTTAATTATGAACCCATTTCCATTAATCTAAGTGTTTACACACGGTCTTATCTTACCGGAGAGAGGGGCTGGAGTTCTTCTCAATCTTCCATCTTGGATCTCCCCCTACTACTTCTTTTCTCCTCCTAGTTTCCTTATCCCGCCTATCTTGCTTTCCTATTGGCTGCTTTATTCATTAACCAATAAGAGAAACATATTTACAGAATGACACCTCCCATCATCTCCTCTTTTCTGTTTAAAATAAAGAGTTTTAACCTTACCATAGCAAAATATATCACACAACAGTTATCAAATAAGAATCACAGTTTAAAATATTTAGTTCATTAACATTTAGCAATATTTAAAGAAAATATACTATCATCTATCCTATCTTTGTGAGTCTAAAGTCTTACATGTAACTTATCTTTAATCTTAACTAAGGAAAACTATAATCATAACTATCTGTCTTCAACTCCATCAAAGACCACAGAAAGATATTATATAAACTCTAGAAATAACAGTGACAACTCACTTCCTGATCAGTCACACAAAGTTCTGTAATTTTCCATCTTCAGCCCATAGGCCATAGTGTGTCAAGCAGACTCCTCAGCAAAGCAGGAAACTTTAAACTGTCCACCTGTATTGGCAGTTTTTCAGTCACTTTTCTCTGTGTCTTGCAGAATGTCTGGCAGACTCTTCATTGAAGCAGGAACCCTGTAGCAAATGTCCAACTTGTATCAGCAGTCATTTTCTTGTGGGTCCTGCATGTATATTTTATACAGCATGAAGTCAAACAGTCCAGACAAGAGCAGTATCTTGCCCAAATGGCTAGTCTTGCCATATTGGAAGCAAACTACATTACGAGTTTCTTTAATGTCCTTCTTCCTTTCTGACTCATGTGGTGTTGCCAGGAGAAGTTATGTCTCACTGTCAAAAAAAAAACCCTAAACCATTTTAAATGCCATATTCTGTAGGTCTTTGAAAAGTTTGAAAAATATCAATCTCAAATACATCTCTATATATCTAGAAAACCTAACTAACACTATAAGTTTTGACTATTATAGGTAACTATCTATAATCTGTATTAAATTATACATTATATTTCTAAATGAGCTATGCAAACACAATATCTAAACAAGGGAAGAAATATACATATTACAAAATTGACCTTAAATTGTATCAATAAAGGAAAATCCATTCCAAAACGAAGTATTTATATCTATACCATAATCCCCTTTTTACTTTTAAAAAGATTGGTTGTGGTAATTAACTATTTATACCCAAGCTCATTTAAATGAAAACAAACATTTATAAACAATATTTGGGAATTTGGGTGTCTTTCTTTCCAAACTGCTTCCTGCTGGTAGGGGGTGCTGTCATGGGGATCCTAAGAAGATGAAGAAATCCTGGCTGTAGTCTGAAAGGCTGGCTTGTCCCAACTGTTTTGAATGTTGGATCACCTGAGATGCTGTTTCAGGGGGTCTGGCTTTGATCAAACCAATTTAGTCTGGAAGGAATCTACAGCAGAAAAAACATTAGAAATCCTTTTCCCCAGTAACTTGTCCTTAGACTTAAATTTTGAAGTCAAACCATTTTCAAAATATATAAATTTGATTAATCCAGCAGCATTTCTTTTAACAGTTGTTATTTCCTCTGTAGTCAAACAATTTGAAGATAACAGAACAGCATATACTATCCACACTCTTTTTTGTGCTTCCCATCTTTTTTTGCTTATTTTACATGTTGTTCCTAGTTCCCTCTCCTTCCTTCCCTCCCTCTCTCTCTTCCTCTTACACTCTCTCCCCCCTCACATGCACCCTGACCACCCTCCCCTCGCATCCCCCCACCCCAATTCCACATGTAGGGCAATGCCATCGAGGTGGGGTCATCTAAATCTGTCAAGTCATTTGAAGTAGGGATGAGGGCTTCTCTCCTGTTGCTAGGATAAGGCAGTAACCCTCCATGGGGGATGTGTCTGCAAGGTCCTTTTGTGCACCAGGAATACATCCTTGTTCCACTGTCTGAAGTCCCTTAGACTGCTCAGTCCTTCTAGCTGAGACCCATGTTCAGGGGTCTGAGTCATTCCCATGCTGGATTCCCAGCTATCAGTCTAGGGGCCTGTTAGCTCCTCTTTGTTCAGGTCAGCTGTCTCTATGTGATTCTGCAACCTGGTCTTTTCCACTCCCAATGCATCTGGATTCTAATTTGACTCAGTGTTTATGTATGGGTGTTTGCTTCTGTTTCCAATAGGTACTAGATGAAGGCTCCCTGATGGTGGATAAGTTAGTTGTTGATCTCACTATCCGGAAAGGGCATTTATGGTAGCCTTTCCATGGTTGCTCAAATTGTTAGTTGGTGGCAGTCTGGTAGGTGTTTAGAGCTTTCTTTAGGTTCAGTTTTCTCTTCAAACCAATATTGGCTCCATCTTTTATGTTCTCTCTCTTTCTCTCTCTCTATCTTCTATTCCTACTCAATCTTCCTAGTCACACCTGCTTTCCTGTCCTCCTCCTTCTATTTCTCCTACTTCTCTCTCCATTCACTCCCTCCCCCACTACCCATGTGCTCTGGAGGACTCGTCCCTTCCCCCTTCTGTGAGGGACCTTACATGAATCACTTAGAATACACCTTGTATCCTAGCTCCTCTGGTGGTGTGAAATATAGGCTGGTGATCCTTTGCTCTAGGTCTAAAATCCATATATGAGTGAGTACATAACATGTTCCTCTTTTTTGTGACTGGGTTACCTCATTCAGGATGGTTTCTTCAAGTGTCACCCACTTCCCTGTGAATTTCAAGATTCCATTATTTTTTTCTGCAGAGTAGGATTCCATTGTGTAGATGTGCCACATCTTCTTTATCCATTCTTTCGTTGAGGGGCATCTAGGTTGCTTCCAGGTTCTTGCTATTATAAATAATGAACAGATATCTTTGTTGCATGGATGTGGATCATTTGGGTATATGCCTAAGAGTGGGATTTCCAGGTCCTGTGGTAAACTAATTCTCATTTTCCTGAGGAACCGCCTTACTGATTTCCAAAATGGCTGTACAAGTTCGCACTACCACCAGCAGTGGAGGAGTATTCCCCCTTTTCCACATCCTCTCCAGCACAAGTTGTCATTGGTGTTTCTAATTTTAGCCATTCTGACAGGAGTAAGATGGTATCTCAAAGTTGTTTTGATTTGCATTTCCCTGATAGCTAAGGATGTTGAACACTTTCTTAAGTGTCTTTCAACCTTTTTTATTTCCTCTATTGAGAATTCTTTCTTCAGTTCTGTACCCAATTTTTAATAGGGTTATTTTGTTGACTAGATTCTTGAGTTCTTTGTATATTTTGTCAGATGTACAATTGGTGAAAATCCTTTCCCAGTGTGTGAGCTGCCATTTGGTCTTGTCTGTTGTGTCCTTTGCCTTACAGAAGGTTCTAAGTTTGAGGAGGCCCCATTTATTAATTGTTAATCTCAGTGTCTGTGCTCCAGGAGTTATGTTCAGGAAGCGGTCTCTTATACCAATTTGTTCAAGGGTACCTCCTACTTTCTCGTCTAAGAGGTTCAATGTGGCTATATTGATGTTGAGGTTTTTGATCCATTTGGACTTGAGATTTGTGCATGGCGATAGACATGGGTCTATCTGTAGTCTTCTACACACCCTCATCCAATTGTGCCAGCACCATTTGTTGAAGATGCTGTCCTCTCCCCATTACATTCTTTTAGCTGTTGTGTCGAAAATCAGGTGTTCATAGGTGTGTGGGTTAATATCAGGATTTTCGATTCAATTCCATTGGTCTACCTGTCTATTTTTATGTCAATACCAGGCTGTTTTCAGAACTATAGCTCTGTAGTAGAGCTTAAAGTCAACGATGGTGGTATCTCCTGAAGTTCTTTTATTGTATAGGGTTGTTTTGGCTATCCTGGGTCTTTTGTTTTTCCATATAAAGTTGATTATTATCTTTTCAAGGTCAGTGAAGAATTGTGGTGGGATTTTAATGGGGATTGCACTGAATCTGTAGATTGCTTTTGTCACGATTTCCATTTTTACTATATTTATCCTACCTATCCAAGGGCATGGGAGAGCTTTCCATTTTCTGGTATCTTCTTTAATTTCTTTTAATTTCTTTAAATACACGAAGTTCTCATTATATAGGTCTTTAACTTGCTGACACAAACACTTTTAAACTCAGTCTGCAAAGCAATTAAAACAGTGTTCAAAATGGATAAGGACCCCCCCCAGAAAAAAAATAAAAAATAAGTTAACACACACACAGAGACACATACACACACACACACACACACACACACACACACACACACACACACTCACAGCCAAACTGCAAATAACCTTGTTGAACAAAGAAGCAATATCCCAAATATGAAACTTCCAAACTGAATCCAAGAGCATATTGGGAAGATCAGACCAAGTTGCCTTGTCTGTTTCTTCCCAGAGATACAATGTTGGTTCAATATTTGAAAAATCATGAATATAATACACTAGTAGAATTCAGGGCAGAAACCACACAAACAACTCAGGTGCAGAAACAGTTCAGTACACCTTCACAATAAAGGTCCCAAAGAAGTTAAGAATAGATGGAAGATATCTCAATGTAATAAAGGCTATATATGGCAAAATTACATCCAACATTATACCAAGATCACAGACTTCACTAGAAAACTTACAGATGTGATACTTTCCATAAATTTCAGGATACAAAATCAATGTACAAAAATCACAAGATTTTATGCACATCAATTACAAACATGCAAAGCAAAAATCATGAAATATATCTTATGAATCCTCAAAATATCTAGTAATAAACCAAGCCAGATGAAAGACCTCTCCATGAGAAAATTTTAAGATACTGTAGAAATAAATTGAAGAAGGTAATGGATAATGAAATGCTCTTCCATGCTCCTGGAAGCACAGGTATCTAAAGTAATTCTAAACAGAAAAACATACAGCTAGAGAGTGTGGTGGTTTGAAAGAAAATGCCTCCCAAAGGGACTGGCACTATTAGGATGTATGGCTTTTTGGGGGTAGGTATGGCCTTGTTGGACTTGGAGGATGTTTGCCACTGTAGAAGCAGGATTTGAGGTCACATATATGCTTAAGATACTGCCCAGTGTCTCAAAACACTTCCTGTTGCCTACAAGATGTAGAACACTCAGTTGCTTCTGCAGAATCATGTCTCCCTACACAGCACTTGATGATAATTGACCTCTGAACTATAAGTGCTAACACAGAAGCTACCACATTTCCTGACCTTCCAGGAGATGACATGTGGAACCACAAAGACAAAGCCAGCATAGTGCAAGCACAGATACAAGCATGCACACCAATGGGGCTTTATAACAGGCCCAGAAATAAACCTGTCCATCTGGGGTCACCTAATTTTTTACTAATCAGGAACATACACTGGAAAAAAACATTTTAAATAATTGGTGCTAACAACACTGGGTATCTATCTGTAGAAGAATAACATCAGGTGTATTTTTCACCTGAACAAAAATCAGTTCAAGTTGAATCAAAGACCTTAATTAAAAATTAGAACTCTGAAACTACAAAACATCTCAGAAGATAAAAATAGGCAAATATTTCTTAGAAGCTCAGTAACACAAGAACTGAGAAATGAGATTACATGAAATTAAAAATCTTCTAGACAGTGAAAGAAACTATTAACAGAAGTGCACAGGCAGTCTTAAAATGGGAAAAATCCTTTCTAGCAATGCTTCAGACAAAAGGTGAATACTTGTAGGAAGAACTACAGAAAGTAAACACACCAATGCCAAACTACTGATCTGTAAATGAACTAATAAACCAAACAAGCATTTCTCAGAGGAACATATATAAATTCCCAATAAATACCTAGAAAGGTGTTGAACATCTTAGAGAAATGAAAATGAAAACTATTTTGAAACTTCATCAAATGCAGTAGTTCTCAACCATAAAATTAATTTCATAACTGTAATTTTACTACTGTTATGAATCATAACACAAATATTTGTGTTTTCTGATGGTCTTAGGTTACTTCTCTGTAAAAAGGTTTGTTTTCTGCCTCCAAAGGGGTTGTGATCCACAATTTGAGAACCACTGTCATAGTGAGAATGCCTAATAGCAGGGAAATAAATAAATGCTTGTGAGAATGTGAGAAAGAGCATCATGTGTGGTGATGTACTCCTTTAGTCCCAGTAACTTTCAGAGGCAGGGAAGATAGATCTTTGTGAATTCTAGTCCATCCTGATTTACAAAGAGAGTTCCAAACACAGTGTAGCTCTGTATTAATAAACAAATGAACAAAACAAGATGGTAGGGGGAAGGGAATCATTTTTGAACTACAAACTGCAATTTTTGAGATTGTTTGAAAAAAAAAATAGAGTTTCATATGTCACTCATTGTGCTTCAAGACTTCCCATACTACTATGGAGGTTCTCTCACGTTTGTTGTTTACCTCTGTGCTTTTCACAAGGGAAGGAAATGAAAGCAACCTAGGTATTATCAATACATGAATGGACAAAGAAGGCGTAGGGTATACCCAACAGAATTTTATTCATCAGTAATGAAAAATGAAATCATGAAAACCTCAGTAAACTGACAGAACTGGGAAGCATCCTAGCAAATAAGCTGACCCAGGCTTAGAAAGTAGATGCCAAATGCCCCTCCTCATGTGCAGCGTCTAGTATTCCTCTTGTTAAATGTGTGTATATCTAAGTGGGAGCAAATATTGGCGGAGGCAAAGAAGATAGGAAACAGCCCGTGGGAAGGGCAAAGAGCTGCTTTGATGCAAGGTGGTAGAGAAGACAGCAGAACACACGAGATACTAATGTCAGGTGGAGTACTGGTGGTAAAAGAATAGAGCTAGGAAAGGGGAAGAACAGAAATGTTTCTGGAGTTTCTTGTCCCACCTTGCCCACTTTAGCCCAAATAAATACACAGGCTCTATATTAATTATAAAACTGTTAGCCAATGGCTAGGGCTTCTTACTGGCTGGCTTTCTCTCAATTATTAACCCATAACTACTAATCTATGTATTTCTACATTGCTTTATCTTACCAGTGAACACCTAATGTGTTCTGTCTTCCCAGTATCTATGTGGCATCCCTTCTCAGTCTCTCTCCACCTACTTTTCCCAGAATTCTTCTCATCTCCTCATCCCTTCTGTCTTCCTTCCTCTTTTGGCCAGTGTTTTATTCATCAACCAATATGAGAAACATATATACAGAAGGATATCCCCCAACATCAGAATATGAGGGAAACAGAGAAAGGGAAACCCATTCTAAATGGTGTCTTTGCAAAGTGTCACAAGTAAGCTAATAAATGATAAAAAGGCAAATCTAAACCAGTCAGGCAGATCTCCTAAGTGCTGCTTCCATCACAAGGCCAAGGGGCAACCCATATGTCTCTCATAGAATTTGAAGGCTTCTTTTCTTTAATTTAATTTTTAAATTTATTCTAGTGTCTTTCAATCTTGATTCCATTCATTACCCATCTCTCTGTACCTGCCCCCACCCTTGCATCCTCCCTCCCAAAATAAAATAAAAATATGACTTAAAAAAAGAAAGAAAAATAAGGAGGAAATCTCATCATGGAAGCTGTAGCGTGACACAGTGAGTCACACGGTAAATTCTCTTGTCCATATATCTTTACTTGCCAGTGTTCATTGCAAATAGTCATTCATTGGTCTGGTTTGAGGCCTCTGGTTTCTGCTACACTATTGATGCTGGACTCTCACTGGGACTCTTCCTGGGTATCCTGCTGTTGCCCTATTTCCTGGAGATCCTGAAGCTTTGGGTCTGCTGGGCCGCCCCTTCATGTGCTCCAGCAAATCATAGATAGGGTGAATGTTGGGGTGAGTCAACTCATAACCCTGGTTCTGGGCCTGGGTAGTTGGAGTGTTGGCCAATCTTCCAGCTCTCCCCTGACCTCCCCACCTGGGTGAGCTCTCCAGGTTTGCCCTGGCTACTTCACCCCTTGTAGCAATCAGCAAGGGGCAGGTCCAGTTCTCCTGTTTTCACCTCTCAAGGTTGGATCTCCCACACCTGGACCATCAAGGTCAGCACTACTGTGTTGCCCAGACGATGTACAGGAGCCAGTCTCCTAAGAGCTGCACCTGATGAGGGGCAGATATAGCTCTCCCATTCTTATGCCCTCAGGGCCAGCTCTCCCACCTGTTGGGGAAGTGGGGGTCATCTCTCCCCAATGCACACCACCATATAGTAGATGAGAGATAGGGACAGCTCTCTCAAGCTTATGTTCTCAGGGCTGGTTCACTTGCCCCCTGTCAATAGGGTGAGCTCTACTGTGCTTCCCAAGTGAGGTTCAGTGTCCTCTTTCTAGAGTTTTGCAGCTGGTATGGGGGAGGGTCAGCTTCCTTGCCAGTTAGAAGTGGTAGGGGCAAGGAGGGAGGACATCTTTACACACCCCCGCCACCACACCCGAGATAAGGGAGGCAATAGCAGCCATGCCCCTTTACATGCCCTCAGGACTGGATCACCTGCACCCCTGTCTTCAGGGTCAACTCTATTGTGCTGCCAAGGTGAGACACAGGACCCATTCTCAAGAGTGACACAGCTGGTAATGGGTAATCTAAGGAGGGCATCTCTCCCTCAACCACAACACCACATGTCAGGTAAAAGGGATGTGATCTCCTCTCCCATTCTCATGCCCGCAGGGCCAGCTGGCTCAGTCCTCTGAGATCTGTGTCAGTTCTATTGTGCTGCCCAGATCCCTCTTCTGTTGTGCCAAATTCGAGAGACCCCAAAAAGACCACCAAGGAACCAACTCACTGACGCAAATGCACAGGGTTTATTGTTAAGTTACAAGCCTCGGCAGGGACCCTATCCAGCAAGCTAGCACATCCGCTGCAGGAACAGGGTCTGTTCACAATTGCAAGGGGCTTATAAAGGAAAAACCTAATTGCAGGGTGGTGCATGCCTTGACTATACAGGATTAAGTAAGAGTAGGTGACCTTTGGATTCATTGACTGGGGTCGAGGGGGATTTTCAAATAGTTACTAACAGTTACCACAGGAGCAGTTGTGGTGAGATGTTATTTACCAAAATTAGTCACTTTGACCAGAGTGAGCACAGTCTGAGTGCTCTCTGGAATTGTTTATGGCTCCTTGGCTGGAGCTGATTCAGCCTTGTGCCATGCTGGGAATTTCTCAAGGTGGCTTTTCCTGAGGATGGAGTTAACTCCAGCCTTTCCGTTTTACTTTTGTCTCACACTCCTGGATGTTCCAGCCAGTGAGTGGCAGGGTCAGTTCTTCCCGGTGTTGTATCCAGAGAGGTGTGTAGCCAACTCTGTATAGTGCTATCCTCTCAGCCAAGGATATCAACACAGACTCCAGCTGCCCCAGGGTGATTAACCCGTACATGGGCACCTGCAGCAGCCCAGACTCAGACATCACCATGGCCCTGGGTGGCAATGAAACCACCCACTTTGGCCCTCTCCTCACCACTTTTACCTTTTCAGATATGCATGTCCAAAATAATATCTCCAATCTCTCTCTCTCTCTCTCTCTCTCTCTCTCTCTCTCTCTCTCTCTCTCTCTCTTTCTCTCTCTGTAGTACTTGTTCCCATACAATACCATACATTTGCTCACCATAGTGTTCTCCTGCTCAGCACTTGAAGGCACTGGATGGAACCATGCCTTATCCTCAGAGCCTGGAGGGTCTCCGTTCTCCAAGTCTGTCATGGTCCTAAGAAACACCATGCTTCCTCCTCAGAGCTTAAAGCAAGCAATTTATTCATAAGCCTGAGTCACAAATGAGAAGTTAAAAAAAAAAAAAGTTTGTGACCCCATATTTAATCATGTTCTTTAGGTTATTTACAATAACAAATTATGTCACTTTATGTTATCAACAATTATGTTGATTGGATTATCTTGTTATGTTACTAGTAATGTGATCATAATAACCAGGATGCTTACTTTTTAAACCAATGGTATGATAAACACTGTGACAGCGTGATGAACATACTAAAGAGATATTGTCTCTCAGTGGACCAAAATAAACATTGCACAGGGCAACATAAATGGAGAAGGAAGTGTGGAAATGAAAGGCAAACATAAGAAACAGGACTGTTTATAATGTTACCAAGAGTAAGTTCAGTACCTTGTCCTGTATGGCCTCCAGGGACTTGGACCTAACTTGGAACAATGAGGAAATGAAGAAAAGACAGACAGAAAGACAATAGAAAATCTCAAGTTCAGTGGCCTGGGCTCTCTGATAGAGAAATCTAAGCACGTGGATGGTCAGCCTGTTCTTTATATAGAGTTGAACAAAGAGGCAGGGGTTATTGCACATGGAAAAACAAGGAGGCAGGGTTTGTTATATACAACTGAATTTAGGACACAGGTTTAACAAAATGTGTAGGAGCAGTCTTCCAGCTGTAAATATCCATGGGGAGAAAGCTGTGGTGGACACTTTTGGCACATATTATCCATACTCACACACAGTCCCTCAAGGAAGGGTTTGCCATGGCCTTTCTCCATAGGTCTGGGTTCGGAGGTCCTTGAAACCTCTGTGCCCTTGTCAACAGCATACATTATCTCAGGACTTCTTCCATTTTCTACACTTCCGGGTGGGAAAAATCAAGGATCACTGAGAAATATGCTGCTTGTAGAATCTGCTCAGAGCTTCCAAACTTCCAAATCTAATGATTTCTAAATTTTTCAGCACCTGATAATAACATTCCATTGGTTTTTAGAGCATTTTGTAGACATAAATGATGTTTTATTTAATTCTGGCTGACACTGATTATTGTTTTCAGAGACTTCTCATTTTGGAGCAAATGATATAATACCTCCCCCAACAAGTCATCCATCACGTTAAAATTAGCTGTGCTAGTGAACTGTCAGAAATAGAGAAAGTACTGACACCTCTTCCTAGTTCTGATAGAAGGCTACTTTTAAAGATATGTGTGTTTAAGTAAGGTGAGATGATTTTCTATTTCTTTATAGAAACAAAAACCTGTACTTTCTGTGGATCATGTATTGAAAAATACTAATTAAATAAAGTCATTGACCTGATCATAATGGCACAAGCTTGTCATCACAGGTACTTGGATGAGTGAGGAGGAGGATTGGTTGTAAGTTCAAGATTAACCTGAACTACATAGTGAGATTCAGGTTAGCCTAGGCTAATGTAAGACACTGACTTGAAACAACAACAGCAAAAATAAACATTGATAATGACTCCTCTGCATTAGAAAATACTGTGTTTAGTAATTTATTTTTCTGTTTTAAACACTTAATTTGCAAAGACTTACATATTCAAGGTTTATAATGTGATTTAATACTATATACACAAATTGTGTAATTATCACAATCAGATTAATCTCTGCACCAATCACTACCTATGACATTTCTTACATTCCCCAGAATTTGTTTAGTTTATAGCTAAAGAAGAGGTTTTCAACCTGTGGGTTGTGAACCCTTTGACAAACCTCTGTCTCAAAAAATATTACATTATGATTCATAACAGGAGTAAAACTACAGTTATGAAGGAGCAATGAAAATAATTTTATTGGAGGGGGAAATCACCACAACATGAGGAACTGTATTAAAGGGTTGCAGCATTACGAAGGTTGAGAACCACTGATAAAGTTTGAAGTTTTGATCAATATCTCTGTTTCTCTGCTTCAAACCTGTGGCAAGTGGTCATTAAACTTGATTGTTTAGCTCTTTATAAAGACCCTGGAACCACTTAACCAAGTTATTTTTAGATTCAGACTAAGAAACAACTCCCAGAGAATGAAGCTACCAGACAGCTCAGCCAACCAAGAATGTGAATTCCCTTGGAGGCAAAAGAGTCACCATATGAAATATAATAGTATAGCCATTTATTTTATTTCATCAGAAACATCAATGAATTTTTGACTACCTTAACTTTCACTAGTGATATAAGTCATATCATTTTCTTCCAATGATAATAAATGATGTTTAAGAGAAGTAATATTTTGAAGCTGTATTTGTTTGACCAAATTTATTTCTGTAAGTAGTTTTATATTCTGCCCAATAATGAAGTTATGCATAGTAGGTAGTATCTATAAATAGTTAAAGCAATTGGAAGCATCATTGAATTGTAATAGACATAAAACATAATATGTGTACTCTACTTTTTTAGTTTTGAAATTTTTTCTAAAAGCTTAGGTGTGGAATTGATTCCATTTAATGTCATATTTTTTACCCTGCTTTTGAAGTTATTGGTACAACTTTTTCTAAATGACTCTGTACTGGCTGGTTTTGTGTCTCAAGTTTACAGAAGCTACAGCCATGAGAGGAAGGAGCCTCAGTTGAGGAAATGCCTCCATGAGATTCAGCTGTAGGGTATTTTCTCATTTAGTAATCAATGAGGGAGGGCCCAGCCCATAGTGGGTTGTGTCATCTCTGGGCTTCTAGTCCTGGGTTCTATAAGAAAGTAGGCTGAGCAAGCCATGAAGAACAAGCCAGTAAGCAGCACCCTCCATGGCCTCTGGATCAGCTCTTGCATCCAGGATCCTGCTCTGTTTGAGCTCCTGTCCTGACTTCCTTCAGTGGTGAACAGCAATGTGGAAGTGTAAGCTGAACAAACCCTTTCCACACCAACTTGCTTTGTGGTCATGTTGTGTTTGTTGCATCAATACAAACCCTAAGACAGACCCTTAAACTAAAATGATCTATGGCTTCTGACTCTAGAGATGTGGGGACAATGGATAATGTAAATGCTAAGTTAACAATGAATTGTGGAGATTATTAGGCTTCTGCTTCCATACAGACATATTAGAAATCATTACTGTAAGCCTTACAAGGCAAGGTAGGCAAACTAAAAGTCAATTATTTTGATTACTCCCATCAGAAAGCAGTCTCCAAACTACCATCCTACCATTTGGAGAGATAGGCTTACTCAGTGAGATGGATGAGGTCTACTTATGAGAGCAGAAGATCACAGAGCT
This sequence comes from Phodopus roborovskii, assembly GCF_943737965.1. Taxonomy (NCBI): domain Eukaryota; kingdom Metazoa; phylum Chordata; class Mammalia; order Rodentia; family Cricetidae; genus Phodopus; species Phodopus roborovskii. The sequence continues at coordinate 28,547,340 of NW_026125281.1, forward strand.
GCAAATCAATTCAGTTCACACATGATGATTGTGGTGGATTGCTAGGTGCTGTGTTGGGTAGCATGAAGAGTGAACCTATTATATAGGGCCACGATCTTGAGCTCCCACATACCCAAAAATTTGTCCTATAGGAATCCACCATCTGGGTTCAAACAAGGATCTGAGGAGAGCCTGGCTTCTGTAGAAAGTAGGAGTAGATAAGCAGTATGGGAAATAGGGACAACTATGCTGTAACAAAGACAGAGCCATGAGACTGAACTAAGCCTGAGCTTTGTCTCCGTAAGGTGATGATCCTCCTGTAGAACCCCTTCCAGAATTCCAGTCTCAACTAAGGAGAAAAACGTCCTCCAAGCTGTGCTCTTCTATCTCCAAGGAAGAATTCCTCAAAACTACGAAATGTCAACCGAATCATCTTTTATTTCTTTCCCTGAAAGAAAAAAAAAGAATAAATGCAATGAGTAGAAACTAATGATAAATATGGTAGGTAAAAATTACTTCAATGAGAAAGGCTCAAATATCAAAAAATTAAATGGGCTATTAGCATGGATAGTAGACACCGATCTTAAAGAAACTCTTCATAAACATGAAGATGCATAAGCATTATGCAAAAGGGGTTGATTAGATATTATGGAACATTAATAAAGTAGATGTATATTTTCTCAGAAAAAGACATCAAAATGAGTAATATTATTGAGAGTAACAAGAGACATTATCAACAAAAATGATAAATCTACCTAGAAAAATCAACATATTTTGGGGAATTAAACACATTCTAAGTAACATATGGGTCAAAACATGAGTCTCAAAAAGAACTTTAAGTTATTTTCAACCACTTTAATTTGTTGGATATAGCAAAGGTAATTGCTAATCCCACCATTGGAGAATAAGATTACTACCATTATTTGAAGCCAAATTTGAAGCAAGCTTTAATTAAACACTGACCACATAGAAGGGCTATTGCCAGGTCCATACTTGTGTTCCTGGGAAATGGCCCAGAATCACAGTTTGCATTGGCTTAAGAAGGAAAACCCATATTCATTGCATTTCCCATTAGGTCCAATCAGAGTCAAGCATACATCCTGATCCAGCTTTTGAACCTCCCACCCACATGTGATGAAGCACATCCAGTCATGTGGATCAAATACACTTGTTTAGGGTAATAAAAAGCATGTGGTTTGTTACAAGGCACCCCCAGTATTTTAGGAACTATTTGTGCTTGGGCAAGGCGTTTGTAGATCAGAGGGATTTGGGTTTCATGGATCTCTTAGGCATAGTAATTAAAACCTAAAATGTAACTTTGGTTAGCATAGTAATAATTAAAATTAATGTACAAAACTCATGTATTTATCAGGCAAAAGATCTAAATAATAGTCTGTGTTAAGAAACCACAGAAAGAAAGGCTAAAAAATAATAATACATAAATTAAGTCAAAGCAATCAGAAGATATATATATATATATATATGTATGTGTATATGTATATGTATATGTATATGTATATGTATATGTATATGTATATGTATATATATATATATATCCATCCAAGCAATAGGAAGACCTGAGAGTTTGGATCCTCAGAACCATGTAAAACTAAAAAGCTACAGAATATCTATGATAAAAGATGGGAGGCAGAGACAGGATTTCTAGAAGCTTTTAGGGCAGCTAGCCTTGCTCATGTGGGAAAGTAAGCTACAAAACCCAAGGGTGGGCCTTTGAATTTCACACATGCACTATGGCATGACTGTGCCTACACTCATACACATGAGCAGGTTTGCCTGCTTCCCCCTCTCTCACACACACACAAATATACACACCATAAATTAATATAGTTGTAATATAGAAAATAAAAGAGTATTGATGAAAACAAAAGCTGGTCCACTGAAAAATTCTATACAATTAATTAAATTTCCATGATTAAGTTGAAAGAGCAAAGAAAGAAGTTATAACTGGTCAGTATGAGAAAGAGAGGACACCATTGTTTATTGTGCAGACACTATGAAGATAATAAGGGAGTAATTTGCATAATACTATGTCCACAGTTGAACAAATTTCTTCAATGAGAAATATATAAAACGAAGCAATTTTTTTGAATGCTATGGTAAACTTAAAACAAAAAGAATACACCCAACTTTGAATGTAGAAACTAATGACCCAAATTTCTGTCATCCCATCTGAATGCATAGTAAATAATCAAGCCAGACAGATGATGAACTTTTCATTTAAAGATGAAGACAGTCTTCACAATGTATCTCAGAAGAGAAATACTTTCTACCAGGCCATAACACAAGCCAAGAACTTTATCAGAGAAGAAATTGACAGACTAATATCATTCATGAATAAAATAGAAAGTGTTAAATATTATGAAGTTACTTCAGTCATATGTGAAAGGAAGTATTATATTCTATGACCAATCAGGATTTTTTTTTTCTCAGATCTGCATGGTTAGTTGAACATTTGCAAAGACCGCTAACCTACATCCTTGCAACTCTACTCTGAGAGACAACTGTGAGGGCTTGTAAGAAAACAAGAGTCTTGTGACCTCTGTTCCTCCAAAACAGGGATTTGTTCTTGGAGTGTGCTTTCATAGGCATGGGTTTACTTCCAGTTACCAGCCACCTTGCTATTATTTGTATGATGTTCCCAAGCAACAGTTGTCTTATGACTCAACTCTATATGACCTAAACTCACGTGAACACACCTTGCCCATGAGACTGTGTACAGCTTGAACTCAGGTGAACTTTTCTCATGTGACCTTGCTTAACCCTCAGAGTATAAATTGTCTGATGTTCTGAATAAAGTTGCATGATATTTTAGCTCACCTAATTTTTAAGCCCCATTCTTGCAGATTCATACCACTGACTAAAGCCATAACATTCTAAGCAATTTAAACTTAAAAAAGAAGGAGGAGAAGAAGGAGGAGAATGATATTTTTATCAGTGGACACAAAGATGAATTCAAAACAACTTAGCAGTGACGTAGAGCACAACCTTGAAACAATCTGGAAGTACAAGAAAATCTCAACTTGGTAAGAGACTCCACCAGGAAAGTGTTGCTAGCTTTCTTACTTTGAAATCGGATTCTTTCTAATGTTACAAATGCAAGTATAGAGTTTTTTTCATATTCTTAATCCTACCTGTCCAGAATAAGATCACTACTACCATCTTTGAGCCAAATTTGGAGCAAGCTTTAGTTAAATAGTAGCCAGGATGATAGACTCTGGCAAAGTCCTTTCCTGGGATCCCAGAAAATAGAAACAAGTCACATTTTGCAGAGGCTTAAAAAGTCAACCCCATAAGGCCACCATATTTCCCAAAATGTCCAGTCAGGGCCAAGCATATATCCTGACTTATTTCCTGCCTATGTACTATATGTGATCAAGCACATCCAGTGCAATTGAGTCAAACAAACGTCTTTTTGGAGGGGGAGGGTAGCTTGAAAGTATATGGCTTGTCATCTCCCATAAACAACAGCCTCTAACATGTCAGGAACTATTTGTCCTTGGGCAAGGGGCTTACAGATCAAAGGCTATGATAGAGCATGAGAGAGACCTTGGCAGGTTGGGTCCAAGGAACCCCATGGTGGCAGAGATAGAGAGACAGAGACAAAGACATGGGCAGAGGAAAAGGAAGAGGAAGGAGAAAGGGAGAAGCAGGCAGGGTTCTGCCTTAGAAGGGACCGCAGGGCAATCTAGGCTGCTGCCTGCAATGCCTGCAGGGGTGACATACTCTGCCAGGCCCCAAGGAGTGGGGACAGGTGTTCCTAGATGGTAATAAGAAGCATTTTTATTTCATAGATCTCTTATGCACAACAATTAAACTTAAAACACAAACTTGCCTCTCACAAGATCATCATGCATGGTGTTTATAGGCAGAGTAACCTCTATTTGAAGCACCTGGTATCGGGAAGCTTTTGCCTTTTGACTGTATGATACTTGCATAAACATCACAAGATATGTTCAGGAAAGGATTCAAGTTGGAAGACTAAACTCATTTTGTTGTTGCTGTTGTTGTTTTGTATATACTTTATTGTTGGGCCTAAGGAGGCCTGGGATGGAGGCCCAGTGGAACCTCCTGAGCCTCCCTAGAGTTTGACAGCCTGTCTTTGGCCTGTAACCTCCACATGGGAGTGACTCAGCCAAAAGCTTGGTGGAATATTATTGGCCCTTTCTCTTCATGTCCTCTTACCCCATACTAAGAATCCTACCCCTTACCGCAATCCTATATAAGTCCCTATTTGATGCTGAGTTCCTGCTTCCACAGACTCCTGGCCTAATCAGGAGTGGGGGAGTAGGCACATTTACCATCCTGCTCAGCACGGAGAAGGAAACCAGCTGGACTATAGTTCCAAGTTTAAAATATATGTTGAAGCCACATGAAGAAATAGATATGTGCTTCAGTTATTCACATGGAAAATTCTGGGAAGTCATGATTCAAATACTATCATACTGAACATGTGCTATTCTCTGAACATTAACACAAGCATGTGGTAACAGACCTAGTACTGTGTAGAGACAACTCTTTGAAAAGATTTTCCACTATGGAATACTAAATATTGTATGTATATTTCTTATTTTGCTGAAAACAGTAAGTATTTTACAATATTAACCACTAGGCAAAACAAAGTTTTCCTGTTACTCTGGTTTCAAGGCTCTAAAATAAAATAGACTAATGTTGAAATATGTTTTGTTAAGGTTAAACCCTTATAAGGAGAAATTATCTCTCCAATTAAATAAAATTCCTTTTGAATAATAGTGTAAAAGTTAAAGAGTCATGGTAATTTTCAATTAAGCCAAGGGGATGTATTTTCATTATGTAGTATTATTAAGCACCTAGGAAATTCGCTGTAACACATAGTTGATAATGTAATGATTATACAACTGAATTTTAAGTTCAGTGACTATCAACCAAAACGTTGTGTATAAAGTTTGGATTCTTGTTTTTGTTTGTTTGTTTTCATTCTTCTTTTTTTAATTTAATTTATTATTTTACATGTCGATCCCAGTTCCCTCTCACTCCCTCCCTCCCTCCCTTTTACCTTCTCTGCCCTCTCAGATGCACTCTAACCACCCTCCCCTCCCATGCCCCCACCCCAATTCCATATGTAGGAGAATGCCATCCAGTTGGGGTCATGTAGATCTGACAGGTCTTGTGAAGTAGGGACTAGGGCTTCTCTCCTGTCTCTAGGTTAAGGCAGTATCCCTCCATGGGGGATGTGTTCGCAAGGTCTTTTTGTGCACCAGGGATACATCCTGGCTCCACTGTCTGAGGTCTCTTAGACTGCTCAGTCCTTCTGGCTGAGACCCATATTCAGGGGGGCCTGAGTCAGTCCCATGCTGGCTTCCCAGCTATCAGTCAAGTGGCCTGTTAGCTCCTCCTTGGTCAGGTAAGCTGTCTCCATCTGCATCTGGGCTCCCAACTCAGTGCCTATGCATGGGTGCTCACTCCTGTTTCCAACAAGCACCAGAAGAAGGCTCTATGGATAAGTTAGTTGTTGATCTCATTATCCGGGAAGGGCATTCATGGTAGCCTTCCACGGATGCTCAAAATGTCAGTTGGCGGCAGTCCTGTAGTTCTCCACACCTCCCTTTGTGTTCAGTTTTATCTTCAAACCAATATTGGCTCCCTCTTCCATGTTCTCTCTCTAAATTTTGGGTTCTAATAGTGTGTATTAGCTCTCTGCTGCAGTAAGAACATGTGACCTATGATCAACACTGCCTGTAGGCTGTTGTCTACATAGATTAAGTTGCATTTCTAATGAAAAGAATCAATGGTTAGTTGTACTAAGGACAACAGTAGTCACAGAGGTAAAATAAAATTTGAATATTTCACTAGATTCATGTAGCAGCCATTTGGCTTAAGTTTTATCTTTTCAGACTAAAAAAAAAAGTCATTAATTCATCAAACTTTTCTGCATTGGTTACTATTGGTGATCTTGGAGAAGATAGATATCCCAGAAAAAGATGAGAGTACACAAACACACTCAGTTCATGAGCGTCTCTAAATTTTCTGATTTGTCACCAGATCTTTCTCCACATGTTGAAAGCCTAGAAATAATAAGGCAAAAGGATACAAGCAGTGCACTAACAATGCAGACACTGGTTGCTCCCTCTGTCGGTGTGTGGCATGAAGAAACAAATGTAAACACTGTGCTCAGGAAGACACTTGAAGAGTGGTTGCTCCCTCTGTCGGTGTGTGGCATGAAGAAACAAATGTAAACACTGTGCTCAGGAAGACACTTGAAGAGTGGTTGCTCCCTCTGTCGGTGTGTGGCATGAAGATACAAATGTAAACACTGTGCTCAGGAAGACACTTGAAGAGCACCCAGGAGCAATCCATGCTGCGAAGTTGTGCTGTCTGAAAATTGTCAGGAGGAACAAAGCAATTATAGTAAAATTGTCAGATATATTAACAGCACAACTTCCTGTCCTGATGGAAATGTGTGAGTAGCATTCCATTTTGTGGTTTTAGGCAAAAATCTCCGTGCAAGTGACCCTTATCAGGAGACTTATATTCTTCACCAAGGAAGGCTATTAATTGTCTACCATCTATCTATCTATCTATCTATAATCTCAATATCCATATATCATCTATTGTCTATCATCTATCATCTATCAATCATCTATCTCCCATTAAATATTCCATGAGTACCTCAAAAATACATTTGAAGCAGATGGAAGAAATCATTAGTGCATAACACAGGACTTGTTAGTAGAGATGAAGGAGTTATTTCTCTTCATCCATGCTGGAGATGTGTGTGGAATCTTCAGATTCCAGGATAATGATGGGGGAGAAGTCCCCCTGGTAAGTGTTCAGGGCTTCCCCTCGGCATGTTCAGTCAATGAAGCACAATGTTTTGTTTTGTTTTCTGAATGTAAAATTCAGAGTGTGACAATAGGAATTTATCTCATCTATAGCACAGAAGGAAGACCCAGTGGCAAAGATTTTGTTAAACTTGACTCAGTCAAATTGTCCTTGAAAGAGAGGAAACTATGAGACACAGATATATGTAATGAAACATTCAAGAAAAATAGCATTTAAATATAGTATTTGGTGTAAAATGTCCAAACAGTCCTGACAAGGTGAATAGTGGCATTTTTGCTCCAGCATTTCCCTCTTGAAACAGCAAAGAAAAAACTGTTGAGTTCTTATCAGGGTTAAAAATCACGGCAAACAGGATAACATTTTTGGTCGATTTTTGGTGGTGTACAGTGGCCAAGTTCCTGCAAGAGACAGGATTGGCAGAGTGTAACGTCATTGGCAGAGAAGGTGGTTTGGAGAGGATGAAGCAGTGTGATTACTGTGGAAGCTGTGGAGATTATGATTGTTATTATAAGGATAACATCTGTAATGATAGCTATGGATATGGCTCAAATAGAGTTAGCAGATACCTCAATTACTGTTTTTCAGGAATGTCTGGTTCCAGATATTGAATATGGACTCTACTTCCCAAAACACAATAGGACACTGTACAGTGCAACTCCCAAGCTACCAAAAATGACAGTTACAGCTTTTGTAAAGCACTAATTCCTGAGAAAGTACATACCAAGAGTAGACCTGATGTCAGAGTACCTGGTGATGTAGATGTTTGCAACTAATAAAGGTGCTGTGGCAGCTATGCCCAAAAAGAAAGCAAATGTGCAACCCAGATATGGAGAACTCTTTTTAGACTCTATAGTAGAAGCAACAGTAGTGCTATGCAAGCCAGTTTGGTTTTGGTGACCAAGGCTTTGCAATTTTGCCTTTAAATTTATGCTTACTTACTATGTGAAGATCAGAGTCCTTGGATATCTTGAATTTAACATGTTGAGTACAGTAGTCATCTATGATGTAACAGTGAGCTTAAGCTCCCCCCCTTTTTTTTAAAGTTTATAGAAAAATTTGAGGAATAATACTAATACTTTAGAATCTTGGTTTTGTTATTTGTATAAAATTCTGAAGCCTCAACTTATATAGTGATTTCTTTTAAGTGTGTTGCATTAGATGAGCCTGTTCATTAAAAAACAAAAACAAAACAAAAAAGAGAGGAAATTGTATGAAGAAGTAGCCAAGCTGAAAAAAAACATACAATAATAGCTGGTACAAAACCTATTAAAAAGATGAGTGAATGAAGTATTGCCCTTTCAGAAGCAGACTAACAAAAGGAAAGAAAATAAAAATTCTGGGCTCTTCAATATCATTTTATCATGTGATAGTTCAGTAAATAAACGTCAAAACTACTAATCTGTCAAAAGACACCTTTTATTACATTGGAATTAAAAACGTGTCTATACTGCTCTGCTAGCTGAGGAGTTTGAAATAGATATTGAAAATATTGTTGTCAAATGGCTCCAATAAAGGAGATAATTTGGAGTAATAAATTTTATTAATTGGTCACATGTTAACAATGAAAAATTATTGATCTGTAATTTTCTGAATATTAGGTATTATGCTTTGAATACTTGGCTTCTATTAGAGTTCCAACAGAACCAAATTTTATAACTTTAATAATCTACAAAGGAAAGATAAAATTCTATTCCCTTCAAACAAAAAAGGTCTGGATTACAAAACTATTCTACCTTGTAAATGCTGTCATTTCTTGGTCCTTTCCTTTGTGTTAAAAACAGAGTTATATAGTTCAAACCTGCATGTACAAGTTTTAAAAATAAAACAGTGATATTTATGTATATTTTGTGTTGACAAATACAAAAGGAAAAGTGAGATATTTATGCCAGATCACAAGTTTAATCATGCCACATATACATAAAAAAAAAAAAAAAAAACCACTTTTTTCCCACTGAGATCTGATTTAGTGAGAGTCGGGAGCTAACATAGAACTGCTGGTTGTGTTAAGTATATTGTGATTTTTCCCAAGGAAAAAAATAGTTTCAACATTTAACATAAGTTAAAGATAAGTGACCGAAGACATCCAGGAGACTTTACTTTCAATGTTTGAGATACTGTTGTGGTCTATTTGGAACCGCCAGAGAGATATAAGTCAGTGTTAACAGTTAAGGTGATCTGCTTTCTCCAAGACACTTGCCCAAGAAGATAATCAAGAGACAGTAAGAATAAGCTTGATATTTCTTAATTTCAGAATAATCTTAACTGGCCTGAGAATTTTTAATTTATATACAACTCGTGAGATGCTGTTATTCTGCATATATTATAGGTTAATTATTCCAAATAGCTGTCATACATTAAAAGGATAGGAAAAGAACATTTTTGAATCATGAGATACTAAACTGAGTATCACTTTCAAAGATAAATTGCTAATTATTGTTCTTATTTAGGTACTCATAGTGAGGAGTATTATAATCTGTTTCTATGACATTCTTCAAAACTTAATCTAGGAATGGAAGAGTTGTGCTTCAAAAACATGATGAGTATGGCTCTTTGTATATGGAAATATGATGAAATAGCTGGAAACTGTAGAACAGGTAGAAGAGTGATGACATTTGATGCTACCAGATGAGGGGAACCCATGAGCATCTTGAACTTCAAGCAAGAATTCTCATTGAAGTGGTTATGAAAAGCCTGGATGAAGGCAGGACACTTATCTAGCAGTGGTCTGTTGTTCTATGCACAGTAAGCCTCCAAACTTCATCCTGCACATAGGATACCAGCAGACCACACTCTTAACTACTTCTCTTACATTTCAGTTTCTGCCTCCTTTCCACACAAATACCCCCCTCTTTTATTTTCCTAAAGAGACCCATAGAGTTGTAACATGAGATTAGTAATGACAAATATATAGGTTTCATCATACGGGAAGATGTCATGCTTATTTTAGCATTCTTATTCATTCATTCTGCTACAATAATGGCTATATCCATGCCTCTGGTGGTCTGAATAGGAATAGGCTCTTAGATTTGAATGCTTGATCATCAAAGAGGGGCATTATTAGAAGGTGTGTTCTTGTTGATGTGTGGCCTTCTGTTTCTGACAGGTACTAGATGAGGGCTCAATGATGATAGATAAGTTAGTTGTTGATCTCACTATCCGTGAAGAGCATTTATGGTAGCCTTTCCATGGTTGCTCAGATTGTTAATTGGTGGCAGTCTTGTGGGTCTCTAGACCTTTCTTTAGGTTCAGTTTTCTCTTTAAACCAATATTGGCTCCCTCTTTTATGTTCTCTCTCCTCTCTCTTTATCTCTTTCTCTCTCTCTCTCTCTTTCTCTCTCTCTCTCTCTCTCTCTCTCTCTCTCTCTCTCTCTCTCCTGTCTTCTATTCCTACCCAGACTCAATCTTCCTAGTCGCATGTGCTTTCCTCTCCTCCCCTTCTCTTTTCTCCTACTTCTCTCTCCATTCACTGCTCCCCCACTTCCCATGTGCTCTGGAGGACTTGTCCCTTCCCCCTTTTGTGAGGAACCTTATGTGAATCTCTTAGAATACACCTTGTATCCTAGTTCCTCTGGCAGTGTGAATTATAGGCTGATGATCCTTTGCTCTAGGTCTAAAATCCATACATGAGCGAGTACATACCATGTTCCTCTTTTTGTGACTGGGTTACCTCATTTAGGATGGTTTCTTCAAGTGCCACCTACTTGCCTGCGAATTTCAAGATTCCATTATTTTTTTCTGCAGAGTAGGATTCCATCTTCTTTATCCTTCTTTAGTTGAGGGTCATCTAGGTTGCTTCCAGGTTCTTGCTATTACAAATAATGCTGCTATGAATATAGTTGAACAGATGTCTTTGTTACATGGATGTGGATCATTTGTGTATATGCCTAAGAGTGGGATGGCCATGTCCTGTGGTAAACTAATTCTCCAAACTGATCTCCAAAATGGCTGTACGAGTTTGCACTTCCACCAGCAGAATTTCCCTGACAGCTGAGGATGTGGAGTACTTTCTTAAATGTCTTTCAGCCCTTTTGATTTCCTCTATTGAGAATTCTTTCTTCAGTTCTGTACCAATGGGGTACAGAAATGTTTAATAGGGTCATTTGGTGTTTGGTTGACTAGTTTCTTGCATTCTTTGTATATTTTGGAGATCAGTCCTTTGTCAGATGGAACTAGAATCCAGAGGGAGAGGACAAGACCAGGTTGCAGAAACACATAGAGACAGCTCACCTGAGCAAAGAGGAGCTAATGGGCCCACAGATTGATAGCTGGGAAGCCAGCATGGGACTGACCCAGGCCCCCCTGAATATGGGTCTCAGCCAGAAGGACTGAACAGTCTAAGGGACCTCAGACAGTGGAACCAGGATGTATTCCTGGTGCACAAAAGGAACTTGCGAACACATCCCCCATGGAGAGATACTGCTTAACCTAGAGACAGGAGAGAAGTCCTAGTCCTTACTTCAAATGACTTGACAGATCTACATGACCCCACTGGATGGCATTGCCCTACATGTGGAATTGGGATGCTGGGATGGGAGGGGAGGGTGGTCAGGGTGCATGTGAGGGGGCAGAGAGGATAAGAGGGAGGGAGGAAGGGAGGGAATGAGAGGGAATTGGGATCGACATGTAAAATAAAAAATAAATAATTAAAATAAAAAGATACACACCATTTAAAAAAAAAAGAAGTAGGCATGGCCTTGTTGGAGGAACTATGTCACTGAAGGTGACCTCTGAGGTTTAAAGTGCTTAAATTGAGCCCAGTGTTTCTCTCTTTCTTTCCTGCTGCTTGTGAATTCAGGTGTAGAACACTCAGCTATGCCTGCATACCACTTTGTTACCTGTTATGTTGATAACGAACTACTCCTTTGAATGTGCAAGTAAGCCCCAATTAAATGGTTTATTTTATAAGAGTTTCTGCAGTCTTGGTGTCTCTTCACAGCAATAGAACAATGTCCAAAACTATGCATCACATGTGCCAGGTGAGGCAGTCTACCCATATAAGTCTGGGTATCCATTTATTTCTCACTTGATTCATTGGACAGTGATGAGCAAGGCACCAAGGTTTACCAGTCAATGGAGAAGAGCCTGGAAGAAGTAACATCAGGAACACAGATTATACAACAGATAGAAGTGATGGTACATGTGGACTATTTATGTTCTTCTTGATATGTTAGCTTAAAATGCCATCAACAGATTGCATAATTTTCATTTGCTCTCTTGTTTTATTTCGTGTGGTGGGGAAGGGTTCCCTTCTCCTATGGTAAGTAAGTGGCAAAGCTAAGCTTTTTCTTCTCTCTTTCTCTCTCTCTCTCTCCCTCTCTCTCTCTGTTTTCAAATTCATGACCTCTTTTCACTAATTGTTATTGCATATACATGTGTATATACACAGATTTTCTTAATTAATTATAACCAACTCACACCACTTGTATGTATGTTATTAGGGTGACCATTTGGCACTGGACAACCAATTGGTGTGCTCTTTCCTGGGGAAGATCATCTCTTGTGCTCTCAGTTTTTCTCAGTTGCCTAGAGTTCTTTGTGTAGGATTGAAGCCTCGTGGGCTTTTTCTCATCCACTTTGGCATTTCTGCCTGTCATTTTGAGTAAAATAACTGCCATCACTTAATTTTGAGGTTGTTTTATGAGAATTTTAAGGAAGTTCTTCAATGGAACACACACTGATGTAAATTAAATGAAGGAATCTTCAATAAAAAGGAAAGCACATAACTAAAGCTAACGCCTCCCCTTTTCCCACAGTTGTGTACCCAGTCTTGGCAAAACCAGTGAGACAAAACAAAAGGAATGTACATAAACATGAGAAAGATATTTGTAGAGAATGGTAGACAGAGGTAGTAGAGATATCAGAAGAGAAATGAGAGTAGTCTATGTGAATTATGTACATTTGTGAAATGGTCAAAAATATAATTAATAAAAGAAGAACACAAAGAAAACCTCAGCAGCAGTGGAGCTGAGAAGTCCCTGGAAGTTACTCACAGGGTATCTAGTATCTTTCCAGAGTACTTGAAAACTATCACAGTGAGAGTAGGAGACCATGACCAAACCTGGAGTTAGAGAAACTCAAATGACTCTTGGGTACTAGAAATATGCTACATTAGCAACTTAGACATGTGGAAGTTCATGATGTGGGGATCATCCTGGGTACATACCACGAATATTATGCTACTTCTCACATTTACTTACATATAGTATCTTTGCTTAATGAATTCTAAATTTATTTAGAGAGCTACAGATGTTCCAGATTTAAAAAAAAAAAATGTCTCCCTGGACATTGACTTAATCTGAATCTGTATAATGAACTTCTAAGTTGTATCTGGGTGGGGGTGACACTCAACTTCTTTGTAAGTAAAGTTAGATGTCATTTATTCTTATTTCCCCTGATCTCTAGGAGCAAAAATAACAAAATGATTTCAGGCTGAAGATCAGTACAGAGCCACTGATGGCTACATTGATCATGAATCATGAATCAAACTGTGGTCTTGAAACTTACTTGGCCAGCTGATGCTTTTTTTCTCAAAAACCTTGGTTACTCCCCTAAGAACTTCGGTGAAATATCTTTCTTTAAAAGAAGAAGCAAGCTGGGTGGTGGTGGTACAAGCCTTTAATCCCAGCACTTGGGAGGCAGAGGCAGGTGGATCTCTCTGAGTTACAGCCCAGTTTCCAAACCTGCAGAGAAACAAAAACAAAACAAAACAACAACAACAAAAAAAAAAAAACTTTAAAAAAAGACTTTTTAGCAGAGCGGTGGTGACACATGCCTTTAATCCCAGCACTTAGGAATAGAGGCAGACAGATCTCTGTAAGTTTGAGGCCAGCCTGAACTACAGAGCAAGAAGAAGCCAATCTTTTGGAGTTGTTGGCCAGTGAGGTGTCAGTCCTCCAAACGTTGCAGGCTACATTCAGCGCTGTTGGTTCTCTTCCAGAGCTTGACAGTGAGATCCTACTGCTAAAGACACCACACACTGGAGATGCAGAACATGGAAATATTAAACTGGTATTGATCCGGAAGCTTCATCCCTACTAGTAAGTTTTCATATTGCACCCTAACAGAGGAGAAAAGTAACCATCAGCTTCATCCAGCTATAAATCTTTGAGCAATAGTAATAACTGGCCTCTCAAGACATAGCTATTAGTGCAATGGTGGCTCAACTATCATCACAGTAATCAACCACTTTTTGATTTAATCTAAATGGAGTTGCACAAGACAAACTCACACCAGGCACTATTATTGTGCCAAAAACCTATGACTGTACAGATCAAAGGAACTAGGGAGAAAATTATGAGTATGCTAAATGCGCATAACATTCATCTCTCATCAGAGGAGCCTCTACTCACAGCAAGTGGTTATTAATACAGAAATGCACAACTGGCCAGGGTGCAGAGAAAAAGAGGATTAAGATTGATGAGCCCTAACTGGGACATCTACATCACATCCTCTCTCCTCTCAAGCAATAGGGACCATTATTAAAGGGGTTGGAATGACTGTAAGAGCCAGAGATGGTAAATGAATACAAGAAAACTGTCTTCCAGACATACCAAAGCATCAGCACATATGCGTGTATAGCAGTTGTGACAGCATGTAGAATCACATGCAAGCTTACAATAGATCAAATCCCAGCATTTAGAGAGGGGGTAGACACGAAATCCCATCCCTAGCTGAGAAATAATCAATAGATTCTAGAAGAGGTTAAGTCAGTTTTCTTTAAGAGTGTTGTACCTGGTAGGTGTACCATGTTCCAATGGAAGAACATACATTTAGCAATAAATATACACAAATTGGACTTAAGGAGTAAAAATTAGAAGTTACAAAGCTGGGTGGGTAGAAAAGCTGGGTCTTGGAGGTGTTGGAAATGGAGTAAAACTGGTTAAAACACATTGTAAATAACTAATAAAAATAATGAGAAGAACAAGTCAAACTAAATAAACTGATAATTTAAAACCAATTATTTATTTGGTTTTGTTGTTGTTGTTGTTGTTTATCCCTTTGTGTTTGAGAAGGGCTGCTTTGTAGCATGCATTCATGGGCTGGCTTAGAATTCACTACGCCATTCAAGATTACCTCCAATTAAGAGTCACCCTGGCTCAACTTCCAGGGCTGAGATTTTAGGCATGTGATACCATACCAGTCTTGGGTTATAGTTACAAAATATTTGCACACATTGTAAACTGCTTTCCTGTGATTCATTTCTAGGATCACCATTTCTGTGCTTAAAATTTTCCTAATGCTCAAGCTTTTGCCTAAGAGTCATTTGATGTCTAGAGACAAGGATGTCAAGCCGTTGTGGTTAAATGTAGTCTAGAATAATTTATGCTGTTACAAATATTGCCTTTGTAGACTTTTCCTTGGTCACCTAGAAACAGCTTGTAAATCACTTTTCACAGCACATTCTACTTCATAGATATTTTTGTCAATTTGCTTGAGGGTTAATCACTTCACAGTGCTGAGGTGGTTCCATCCAGTAGCTCTAACTCTATGGTTGTGAATTTATAAGCCTGGTTAACCTCAGTAGGTCACAAAACAAAATTGACAAATGTCAACATAAAAGAGTAATTTCTGTGGAGGAGCAGGTGGCCAGGGTAGGCAGGTCAGAAGTGAGAGTGGTCAGTGTGTCTTTCATCTATGTGTGAAACAGGATAAAACAGATGGAGAGCAAAAAGAAGGGAGATTTGACTATTTCACTCCATTTTTATTCTACCATACCTTACTGAAAGCTTGCAATATAGAATGCTTTGTTTGAAGAGTATTTTTTTTTAACAAACTAATATCACCAGTCAAAGAAACTACATAGTCAGTGTTATGGTGGTGGTTCTCACATGAGCCTCTTCATATGGAAATTTTCCATCAGTCCAAATATCAATATGGTATATTTTGGAAATATTTTATGTGTGTCCTTGACCATGTAAGAATCTCTGAATCTCATTTCCTTTGTTATACATATAAGACAGTAATCTTTGATTTATAGATGTTTACTAAGGAAAGAATGCCTACTAAGCACTTAGATGGCAGTCGATCAAGGCAACACTCAGAAAACACATGTCAGGAAGTCCACTTTGGCTTTTATTGAGTCCACACCCTCCCTACTCCTCTATTATCTCTAAAATGTCTGTGTTGACATTAGTGTAATTCCCAGATGCAATAATTACCTGTCTAGGGCCAGGTAAACCATCACTTTACCCAACACAACTGGTACCTCAAGCATTCTTGTAAAAAATAATCATTGTTCCTTGAAAATGCATCGATAAAGCAGTTCCATGTGAAGTCTATATTACAAAAGTATTAGCATTTGACATATATAAATATAGACCTAACTACAAAAAAGATGTTCTAGCAGCAGAGCTTCAATGAAAGGGAAGGTAAGTGTTTCCAGCACACCATATCTCCTAATAATACACTTTTAAAAATGTCAATATCATAAGTTAGAGTCCTTACCATTTACCTGAAGAAAACAGCTTTCATGACAGTCTTGAAGGATCTCTTGTGCCGTGGCAAGCGAATTATGGTGATCAATAACAATCCTCAGCACTTAGGTAGCAATTTTCATCTTCAAACCACTTTACTTGCATTAAGCAAATTCACAATGCAGTCCATCATTTTTCCACAAGAAAATCCATGAGATGAAAAAAAAATTGCAGTTTATTTATCATTCCATATTCCAGAATACAAATTGTGGAAGCTGGAATTTCCCTCAAAGCATGTGCTGCCAGGACATTTGATATAGTTAAGAGAATTAAATTCAAGGTAAATAATTTATGAAAGCAACAAATGTTATGTTGTCAATAATGTGAAAACACGAAAAAATTACCAAGAGGTATAATTGTATAAATTCCTCTCAATCTATTCATTTACCCAATGATTCCAAATAAGCAAATGTGTGTGTGTGTGTGTGTGTGTGTGTGTGTGTGTGTGTGTGACAGGCCTTTAATCATGGTGATCAGTAGGCAGAGGCAGGCAGATCCTTGTGAGTTCAAGTTTAACCTCATCTACATAAGGAGTTCCAGGACAGCCGAGACTGCGTAATACAGAGGGTCTATCCCAAGGGAAAAAATCCTCTCTTGTATGTGTATGACATATGCAAATGTCACACATGTATGTGTATAATTACACGCATTTGTACAAAAGCAGACATATGCCACAGCTCACATATAGATAATGTGGGATAACAGTTCTTGTGTCCTACCTTGTTCGAGACAGGATCTCTGGCTGTCCTTCAGTATGTTCACTAGCTAGCTGGCCTATAACCTCCCAACTTGTCTCCTACAGGAGCACCAGGATTACAGATACATGTTGCCACAGCTTTTATGTGGGTTCTGGGTGTTTAAATGAGGTCCATTTTTCCAAATGAGTGGGTGCCATGGAAAGACTTAATAGTCCATTCTGATTATACTGTATTTTAATCAATCAACCCTAATGCCTATTCTTACTTATCCAATTGTTCAGTGCCTTTGGCATTAACATATTTGTACATTTATACATTTTAAAAATAAGTTATCTGTTATTGTAAAGGTTTGTATATTGTACAATATACAATATAAATATAAAAATACAATATAAAATATAAACTATGCTATTCTGATCATTTCAATGTACCATGAAACACATTGATATTTAATTGCATCTCCATCTAATTCTTATACTTTTCAGCAAACTAAAAGTAAAATTCATGACTACTGCTGGTTTCCCTTCCTCCAGTGCCTGCTCACTACAAATCTTTTATGTGTCTCTCTGGGACACCTGTTACATGGGGTTTATACAAATGGAAGCAAACAATATGAAAGGTCTTTCATCCTGGGGCTTTTGTTTTGTTTTGTTTGTTTTGTTGCGGGGGGGGGGATGTTTTAGGTTTCTTGAGGCAGAGTTGTTTTATATAACCCTGACTGTCCTGGAACTCACTTTGAAGACCAAGCTGGCCTCAAACTAACAGAGATCCAAATACCACTCTCTCCTGAGTGCTGGGATTAAAAGTGTGTGCCATCTCTGCTCAGCTACATACTTCATCTTGAATAATGTTTCCATTAATGTTGTGGTATGCATTAGTATATTGTTCTCTTTTTTTAATGTATTTAAATTTGAAACAAGGTTATTTTACATGTCAATCCCAGTTCCTTCACTCTCCCATCCTCACTTATCACCCCCAACCCATCCCCCATCTGCTCCCCAGGGAGGGTGAGGCCTTCCATAGGGATTCTTCAAAGTCTGTCCTATCATTTGGAGCAGGACCTAGGCCCTCCACTATGTGTCTGAGCTAAGAAAGTATCTCTTTATGTGGGATGGGTTCCAAAATTCTGTTTGTATACTAGGGCTAAATACTAACCCATTACTAGAGGCCCTGTACACTGCCCACTCCTCCTAACACCATATTCAGGGAATCTGGGTCAGTCTTCTGCATGTTTCCCAGCTATTAGACTGGGGTGCATGAACTCCTTCTTGTTCAGGTCAGCTAATTCTGTAGGTTTCTCTGGCCTGGCCTTGCCCCCTTTGCTCATCACACCTCATCTCAGTAACTGGATTCCAGGAGTTCAGCTAGTGAAAAGCTGTGGGTGTCTGCTTCTGTTTCCATCAACTACTAGATGAAGTAGTATGTCTATAGTATGTCCATCAACTATAGGATGTCATATAAAGTAGTCATCAATCTCATTATCATGGAAGGACATTAAAGGTAGCCTCTCCACTATTGCTTAGATTGTTAGCTGGGGTCATCCTTGTAGATCTCTGGACATTTTCCTACTAGCAGATTTCTCCATAAATCTATCATGGCTCCCTCTATTATGGTATCTCTTTTCTTGCTCTCCTCTATTCTTTCCCTGTCCCAATCTTTATGTTCCCTCATGCCCACCTCTATCCTCCTGTTCTCCTCTTCTCTTTCTCCCAACTCCCTCTCCTCTTCCTCCATGCTCTCAATTTGCTCAGGAGAACGTGTCCCCTTCTGCTTCTCCAGAAGACCATGTATGTCTCTCTAAGGATCCTCCTTGTTTCCTAGCTTTTCTGGTGGTATGAAGAGTAGGCTGGTAATCCTTTGCTCTATGTCTAAAGTCCATATATGAGTGAGTACATACCATGTTTGTCATTCAGGATGGTTTCTTCCAGTTCCATTCATTTCCCTGTAAAATTCAATATTACATTGTATTTTTCTTCTGCATAGTACTCCATTGTGTAAATGCACCACAGTTTCTCCATCCATTTTTAAGTTTAGGGGTATCTAGGTTGATTCCAAGTTCTGGCTATTCAAATAAAGCTTCTATGAACATAGTTGAGCACAGTCTTTGTTGTATTAATGGACATCTTTTTGGTATATGCCTAACAGTGGAATTACTGGGTTTTGAAGTAGACTAATTCCACTTTTCCTGAGGAACCACTATACTGATATCCAAAGTGGCTGTAGGGGTTTGCATTCCAACCAGAAATAGAGGAGTGTGCCCTTTCTACACATCCTCTCAGGCATAACCTATCTTTGGTTTTTGGTTTATATTATTATTATTATTATTATTATTATTATTATTATTATTATTATAGCTTGACTGGAGTAAGATGCTGACTGGAGTAAGATGGTGTCTTAGAGTTGTTTTGATTTGCATTTCCCTGATGGCTAAAGATGTTAAACACTTTCTTAAGTGACTTTCAGCCATTTTTAGATCCCTCCATTGAGAATTCTCTATTTCTATACCCAACTTTTTAATTGGATTATTTGGTGTTTTGGTGACTAGCTTCTTGAGTTCTATGTATATTTTGGAAATCAGCCCTCTGACAGATGTGGGGTTGGTGAAGATCTTTTCCCATTCTGTGGGCTACTGTTTTGTCTTGTTGACTGTGTCCTTTGCCTTACAGAAGCTTCTCAGTTTCAGGAGGTTCCCTTTATTAATTGTCCATCTCTGTGTCTGCCCTAGTGGTGTTATGTTCAGGAAGTGATCTCCTGTACCAATTTGTTCAAGAGTACCTCCCACTTTCTCTTCTAAAAGCTTCAGTGTAGCTGGCTTTAATCTGTTTGGATTTAAGCTTTGTGCATAGTGATAGATATGGATCTATCTGCAGTCTTCTACACAACAGTATCCAGTTATGCCTGCACCATTTGGTGAAAATGTTTTCTATTTTCCATTGTATAAATTTAGCTTCTTCATCAAAATTCAGGTGTTTGTAGGTGAGTGGGTTCATATCTGGGTTTTCAATTCGATTCCATTGGTCTACCTGTCTATATTTATGCCAATACCAAGCTGTTTTCAGGACTATAGGCCTATAATAGAGTTTAAAGTCAGGGATGATGATTTCCTTTATTGTACAGGGTTGTTTTGGCTATGCTGGGTCTTTTGTTTTTCCAGATAAAGTTGAGGATTGTTCTTTCAAGGTCTGTGAAGAATTGTACCAGGATTTTGATGATGATTGCAGTGAATCTGTAGATTGCTTTTAGCAAAATTGCCATTTTTACTATGCTGATCCTACCTATCCAAGAGCATTGGGGATCTTTGCATATTTTGGTATCTTCTTTAATTTCTTTCTTGAAAGACTCAAAGTTCTTATAGGTCTTTCACTTGCTTGGTAAGCATTATCTAAAGATATTTTTGTTGTTTGTGGCTATTATAAAGGGTGGTATTTCTCTGATTTCTTTCTCAGCCACCCCCCCCCTTTTTTTTTTTTTTTTTTTTTTTTTTGGCTGTATATAGTAGGACTATTGATTTTTTTTTTAGTTAATCTAGTATCCTGCCACTTTGCTGAAATGTTAATCAGCTGTAGGAGTTCCCTAGTAGAGATTTTCAGATCACTTATGAAAACTATCATATCATCTGCAAATAGTGAAAGTTTAACTTCTTCCTTTCAAATGTGTATCCACTTGATCTCCGTTTGTTGTATTATTGCTCTAGCTAGTACCTAAAGTTTAATATTGAAGAGAAAAGGGGAGAGTGGGCAGCCTCATCTTGTTCCTGATTTTAGAGGAATCTCATTGAGTTTCTCTCCATTTAGTTTGATGTTGGTTGTTGGTTTGGTGTATATTGCTTTTATTATGTTTAGGTATGTTCCTGTTATCCCTGATCTCTCCAAGACCTTTATCATGAAGGGGTGTTAGATTTTATCAAAGGCTTTTTTCAACATCTTGTGAGATAACCATGTGGATTTTCTTTCTCATCTTGTTTATATGGTGGGTTATATTGATGGATTTTTGTATGTTGAACCATTCCTGCATCCCCAGGATGAAATCCACTTCGTCTTTGTGGATGATTTCTCTGATATATTCTTGGAATCGATTTGCCAGTATTTTATTGAGTATTTTTGCATCAATGTTCATGAAGTATATTGGTCTATAGTGCTCTTTCTTAGTTGTGTCTTTGTGTGGCTTGGGTACCAGGGTAATTGTAGCCTCGTGAAAAGAGTTTGGCAGTGATGCTTCTACTTCTATTATGTGGAACACTTTGAGGAATGTTGGTATTAGTTTTTCTTTGAAATTCTGGTAGAATTCTGCACTGAAACCATTTGGCCCTGGGCTTTTTTTGGTTGGGAGACTTTTGATTACTGCTTCAATTTCATTAGGGGTTATAGGTATATTAGTTGTATTTAAATTGCTTATTTGGTCTTGATTTAATATATATCTAGTGATATATATCTAGAAAACTGTCCATTTCTGTTAAATTTTTGAACTTTGTGGAGTACAGGTTTTCAAAGTATGACCTGAAGATTCTCTGGATTTCCTCTCTGTCTGTTCATATGTCTCCCTTTTCATTTTTGATTTTGTTAATTTGCATGTTCTCTCTCTCTCTCTCTGTCCTTTGGTTAGTTTGGATAAAAGTTTGTCTATCTTGTTGATTTTCTCAAAGAACCACCTCTTTGTTTCATTGATTGTTTGTATTGTTTTCCTAGTTTCTACATTATTGATTTAAGCCCTCAAATTGATTATTTCCTGGCATCTACTCTCATTGAATCCTAGTAAGTCTTCAGTATCTTTATTTCTTCCTTGACCCAGGAATGGTGCAATTGTATATTGTTCAATTTCCATTAGTTTGTAGGGTTTCTGAAATTTATGTTGTTGTTGAATTCTAACTTTAAAGCATGGTGGTCTGATAAAATACAGGGGGTTATTTGAAGTTTTTTGTACCTATTGAGGTTTACTGTATTGCCTAATATGTGTTTGATTTTAGAGAAGGTTTCATGTGGAGCTGAGAAGAAGGTATATTCTTTTGTGTGGGATGGTCTATAAATTACTGTTAAACCCAATTGAGTCATAACTTTTCCTAGTTACTTTGTTTCTTTGTTAAGCTTCCATCTGGTAGCCCTGTCTAGTGTCGAGAGTGTGTGAGGTTTTATGTGTGATTTGAGTTTTAGTAATGTTTCTTTTGCAAATGTGGATGGCTTTGTATTTGGGGCATAGATTTTCAGAATAGAGACTTCATCTTGATGTATTTCTCCTGTGATGAATAAGAAATGATCTTCTTTGTCTCTTTTTATAGACTTTCATTTAAAGTCTAATTTGTTAGATACAAGTATTGCTACACCCGCTTGTCTTGGGTCCATTTGATTGGAAAGTCTTTTCCAAAACCTTAACTCTGAGGTGAAGACTATCTTTGAAGTTGAGGTGTGTTTCTTGTATGCAGCGAAAGGGTAGAGTCTGTCTTCATATCCATTCATTTAGCCTGTGAATTGAGACCATTAATATTGAGGGATAGTAATCACCATTGAATGTTAATTCTTGCTTGTGTTGGATTTGCTGATGGTGGTGACATTGTGTGTGGATTTCCCCTCACTTCTTTTGGCTGTTGGTAAAGTGGAATTATCTATTGCCTATGTTTTTTGTGGGTGTAGTTAATTTCCTTGAAGTGGAGTTTTCCTTCCAGAACTTTTTATATGGCTGGATTAGTTGATGTGTACTGTTTAAATTTGGTTTTGTCATGGAATATATTGGTTTATTCACCAATAGTGATTGAAATCTTTGCAGGATATAGTAGTCTGGACTGGCATCTGTGGTGCCATAGTGTTGGCAATATATCTATCCAGGACTTCTGACCTTCAGAGTTTCTATGGAAAAGTCAGGTGTAATTATGATAAATTTGCCTTTATATGTAACTTGACCTTTTTCCTTTGCTGCTCTTAATAATTTTCTTCATTCTTTATGTTTGATGTTTTTATTATTATGTGGCAAGGGGACTTTCTTTTGTGGTCCACTATGTTTAGTGTTATGTAAGCTTCTTGTACTTTCATTGGCATGTCTTTCTTTAGGTTGGGAAAGTTTTCTCCTATGATTTTGTTGAATATATTTTCTGCACCTTTGAGTTATGTTTCTTTTCCTTGGCCATTTCTCGTTGTCCCATATTTCTTGGATACTTTTGTCAGGGCTTTGTTGTGTTTAAGCTTTTCTTTGGTCAATGAATCTATTTCTCCTAATATATCTTCAATGTCTAAGAGTCTCTCTTCCATCTTTTGTATTCGGTTGGTTATGCTTACATCTGTAGTTTCTGATCATTTGCCTAACTTTTCTATGTCCAGCATTCCTTTAGACTGTTTTTTGTTTTCTTTTGTTGTCTCTATTTCAGCTTTCAACCCTTACAAATTTTGAATTGTTTCTTGTAATTTTTGGTTTGTCTTTTCCTCCATTTCTTGATTTTTTTCTTCCATTCCTTTAAGGGATTTTCTCATTACCTCTTTGAGGGTTTCTATCATTGTCATAAAGTTGCTTTTAAGGTCATTCTCTTCTGCTTCATCTGTGTTGGGATGTTCAAATCTTGCTGGTCTCCCTAGACTCTGGTGGCCTCATATTGATCTTTCTGTTGTTGACTGTATTCTTATACTGTTGTCTATACATCTCTACTTTCAGTGTGTACTGGTAGGGTCTTTCCCTCTTCTGGTGGGTTTGGGACCAAGGTTCTCTTCCAGTGGGTGCAAGCAGTTCCAAAATCTGATGACTCACCTACTCCAGAGGGTTATGGTGGGACTTCTCCTTTAGTTGGGGGCTGGACCAGGATGATGGCAGACTGCAGATGAGCCTGTCTGCTAAATCTGACTCCCTGCAGTCTGACCTTAGCCCTCAGTACTCAGGATGCACCTGAGGCAGGCCAGAAACAGCCCCACTCTTGCCCCCCTCCCTTGGTTGGAGGTAAGACCAGGATGCTGGCAGCCTCTGGATGGGCAAGACCATTAGTGCAGACTCCCCTTTACACAGACCTCAGTCCTCAGGACACTCTGAGGCATACTTTGTTCTCTTTATAGATGCATATTTCATTTTTATACAAGCATACTACAGACTAATTTTTTTCCACCTTTTAGTTATAATGAACTCTGTTAGTATGGATAATAGTGTGCATGAATTTGTTAGAATACTTGCTTTTAATTCTTTTGTATATAATGCTAGGATTGGAATTGCTTGACAATATGGTAATATATTTAATTTGATGAGTAATACAAGTTATTACTGCAACTTTAATATTTTTAGGAGTTCTTCATGTGTTCTCAATAATGTAATATTGTTAAATGAAAGATTTGTGATTATTTTATAATATTTTGTGGATTGTATTTTCATTTTCATCTTAGAAATTTGATGCACAAGGTAATTCAATTTCCATTATATAGTTACTCTATTTTTGTTATTGTTGCTATGAATGCTTTTTGTGTCATGCAGTGAAATCAATTTATTAACCCAAGGTCACAGATGTTTATAACTATGCCTCCTCATAAGACTGCATTGCCTATGATAATGATCCCCCCCACTTTGAATAATTAGTAAGTTTTCTATACACAAAATGAAGTAATCTGCAAATTGAAATTTTCTACCCCTTTCAATATAGAGAACTTTTATTTATTTGCAGTTTTCAATTATTCTGGTAAAATATGTCAATCAAATGCTAAATGTGGCAACATAGTATCTTTGTCTTGCTCCTGATTTAGGTGGAAAGGTTTTTTTTTTTTTTTTCTATTCAACTATGGATTTTTCATTGACACCTTCTATCAGATTGATGAAATTTTAGTGTATTTTTGGTTTGCTGAGTACCTTTTATGATAAAGTTAGGACAGGATGTTAGATTTTATCTAATGGGTTATTTTTTTTTTTTTGTATGGAGATGATCATGTGCTCTTATTTTGTGCTGTAAGTATTATTGTTCACGTTGTTGTCTCTATGGTTGAAAATAAATAAAAAATAACTGGAATTATTAGCCTGAATTTCATTCTGTCATTTTGTTTATTTTTTTCTGTGTGTTGATGGACTCTGTATGTATACACTCAACGATTTTTACATTCACACTCACAATGCATTTAGTCTAGTATATGATTGACCTTTTGTTTCTTGTGTTATATTTGTCTTTGGAATCATAAGACCAATTTAATAAAAGCACTGAAAATTACTTATTTTTGAATACTTTATCCTTGTTGTTATGAAAAACTACCTGACAAAAGAAAATTAAGGATTTTATTTGACTTATAGTTTGAGGGGTCACAAATCCACTATGGTGAGGTGGGTATAATGACAGGAACTTGAATGTCCATAGCCATGGAGTAGAAAAAGAGATTGATGCTTATACTCAGCCCATTTTCTTATTTTTATTCAATCTGGGCTCTCAGTTACTGAGATGGTACTGCTCACATTCACTGTTCATCCTTCCACCTCAGTCAAGCCTTTTTGGAAACATCCTTCTAAGAACCCAGAGGCATGTTTCCATGGCAACTCTACATCCTGCCAAACATTGAAAAACAATGAGATCTATATTAATTAATCTTAAATATTTGATAAAATTTCTCAAGAATTTATCTTTTCCTGAAGCTTTCTTTGTGGGAAAATACATAACTACTGGTTATAAGTCTATTCAGATTTTTCAATTACTTCTTGAATTTATTTTAATAGTTTCTGTTTTTAGTTATTTGTCTATTTCCTTTACATTGTTTAGTTTACTTCTATACAGTTGTGTCATGCTCTGTGCTACTAATGGTATAAGTTACAAATTTACATATTATGGACTTATTACTATATGTAGACTCTCCTTTCTGCAGTTGTCTTTTAAATGTACAGAAAAATGAGAAAATTAAAACATTAGCATAAATCCATACTTTTGTTTTCTTGGTACCTTTCTAGGGCATTCTTTCAGCTTCATTTGATTAAGATTGCTGTGCAATGATGTTCCCCTTTAGCTGGAAGGACTCCCTTTAGGATTCCCTTTAGCACTCCCTTCAAATATGTTTGCTAGCAGTGAACTCCCAATGTTTTTTTTTTTTTTTTTTTTTTTATGGGAATGTTCCAATATCTTTTTCAAGTTTGAAGGACTGTTTTGTGACACATAAAACTCTTATTTGACAGCTCTTATTCTTTTTTTAGAACTGTGAACGTGTCATTCAACTCTCGTCTACATTTCATGAGCATAACCAACTTATAATTCTATTGAGGTCTTTACATGCACTAAGTTGATTTTCTTTGTCTAGGTTTTTTCTTTGTCCTTAGTTTTTGATAATTACATTAGGATAAATCTAGGCACAGTCTCTTTAAGTTAGTCTATTTTGAATTCATTTAACTTTAAAATAGAATTCATTTAACTCCTTAGATGTTTATCTTACCTTTTTCTTAAATTCAGACACTTTTCAACTATCATCTCTTAAATTGTCCTGTATTTCCTTCTTCCTTTCACTTTACACATGTCAATGTACTTAATATTGTTCTGTCTATTTCTTTGAGTTCTCACTCCAGAGACTATGGATTCACCTGTTTTAATATTTACCAATTCCTCATCTTGACAGTACAAACAAGCTTTGAAGCCCTGTAAGGTAAGTAAGGACTCTCTACCTCTTGGTCCTCCAGTGAGATTTTCACTGCCTTAAGTTTTGATTGTAGAATTCTCATTTGGTTACTTTTTGCAATTTTGGTAACACTCTTTCTTGTTTTAGTTTGTTGTTGTTTTTTTAAAATGATCTATGTGACTAAATTCAGCCAAAATATGCACACATTGCATTAAAACATTCATGTACTCAGGCTGAAATTGTATACAAGAATATTGGCTTTTAAAATATAATATCTTGAATTATAATATACAAAATTCAATAAAAAATAGTATCTTCAACTACTTGGATATCGATAACACTATTTACTGGCAGATATTAGGAACTGCATGGTGCCCCACAACCATCCATAATTCCACTTCTATCTACAGAATCATATCTATCATATCTCCTCTTCTATCCCCCACAGATACAAGGCATGTATGTGGTATATATACATATAGGTAAAACATCATACACATAAACATAAATTAAAAATATTTTGCAACATTTTGTAAGTTTTCCTTTTAATAATGACTGTGAAGACATACATGTACAATATTCCAAATGTGGTTTGGTTGCATGGGCTATTTCTATTTTTTTAAAAAAAATATTTATTATATGAGGTGCATGTGTCTGTGTACCCAAATGCATTTGGATTTCAAAAGATAACTTGTAGGAGCATATTCTTTCTCCCCACTATGTATTACCTTTTTCTCATACCCTGATCACCAGCATTGGCAATAGGCATCTTTCCCTGCTGAGTCATCATTCTGGTTCACATTGGCTTTTTCATAGTAAATGTTTTCAGTCCTAGAGTACTGTCTGTTACTATAGTTTCTTGTCCCACCAGGTTCTGCTGTCCTTTTCAGCCCCAAATAAACACACAGACACTATATTAATTATAAATTATTAGCCGATGACTAGGGCATCATATTGGCTAGCAGCTCTGACTTCAATATTAACCAATTTCTATAAATCTATGTATTTCTACATGGCCTTATCTTACCAGAGAATGCCTGGTGCATCCTATCCTCCTGGTCCCTCCAAAGTGTCTCCCTTCCATCTCCTCTGCCTGCCTTTTCCAGAATTTTCCTTGTCTCCCAGTCCTGCTTATCTTCCTACATCTATTGGCCAAATGGTGTTTTATTCATCAACCAATAAGGGAAACATATGTACAGAAGGACATTCCCCATCAAATGTCAGCATTTATTATGTTGTTTTTAAACCTTCTCATTCTACTTCACACATATTACTGTAGTTCTAATTCAGTCCTCGGTTGCACCAGTTGAGATATAGAATCTCCTTTTCACCTATTAATTGCCTGAAATTAAGAGGATGATATTTTGTTGTTTACTTTTTTAATGTCAGCATAAGACTTTAGTGAAGAACAATTAAAGACAACTGGACTGAACTAAAGATCTGAATTCCACACACACATAGTTTCTCCTCCTGCATGCCATGTACTAGCAACCTCTCAGATAGTCATGAAGAGCATGAAGTGCTGACACTTGGGGCTGATCAAAGCAACTTTCTTGCATAGCTTTATTCAATTATATACCTTTGATATAGCCTAAATGTCTATTTATTAATTACCTATATTCTATATGGAATGCAAGCACCACAGCACCAAGCATCACATTTTGCCAGAACAATAACCACACCCAGCTCCGTAAAATCCTGGGGATCACATCCTATGGGTTACATTTTAACCAAGTCTCAATAAGTTCTCACTACCCAATAACCCAAGTTGGACAGGCCTTGCTTCCTCATCACTACCACGGAGCATAAGTCGGGCACTAACTAAGCCTATGTCTTCACAGAGTAGTACCTCCCCTCCATCAAAGGGAAGCTTTGTCAAGGAAGACTGAAGCCTCTTACAAGACTCCAGCTGCTGTGTGCTGCCTACCTGCCCATCAGCATTAATGAAGCTCTTACCTGAAGGGTGATTTTATTAGGCACCTTTTCTCAAGCTCCCATCATCGTTTCCCTTCTCAATTGTGCTCCAGGAAGCATAAGTGTAAAAGAAGCTTCTTTAACAAAACAAGAGCTCTTAAGAAAATCAGGGTGCTCTGGGGCAAGAATATGGATGTTCTGAACCACTGCGAAGTGAAGGCTGAAGACTTCTGGACTACCAGAGATAGTACAGTTGCTTCTTATTGTTTTGAGACTGTATTTGTCACTTTTTCTACTTTCTTGTCTTTTCAACTGAATGATCAATTCTCATAGAGACTTTGTGGTTAGATATGGCAATATACTACACGGAGCTGCTGAAACTTTTAAATCACTCAAAAATGTGTGTAACCTAACAAAAAGCAAGTTAATCAGTTTTTTTTTGTGTGTTTTTTTTTTAAATCAAGTCTGGTGGGATAGTTTTCTCCCTTTTTGTGGTTTTCTTTTTCTTGGTAATCATACTGTTTAACATGGCCCCTAAGCATAGTGTTCTAGTGATGCTTGTTGTTTGAGGAGGCTGTGGTAACAAGATGAAGAAGCTGTGTGTTTTAGACACAAGGCACAATGCTGCTGGCTGGCTTCCCATAATTAATGAACCAGCAGTGAATATTAAATAAAACATTACTAATCAGAAGTACACACAAAATGAGTTCAAATATTAACATCAAAATGCTATCACCCCCAAAAAATTAAAAAATTAAAGACAAAAAGCAAGAATGAAAAAAAAATGCTACTACCCAAGCCCTACAAAGGGAAACTGTTTCCATCAGGAGAAGTTGTTCAGGATTAGTATGCAGAGCAGTATTACAGTGGCCACATAGAACAAAAAAGACTGCAAATGATGGCACTTGACTGTACATAAAAATAAAGAAAAAAGCTTACATGTTTGGTCTGTCAAAAAAATTTTATGTGTTCTCTTCTGAACACATCTTTTCTTTGCCACATTATTCCTATGAGGACCTATTTATAAAATTTTTTTAAAAAATGTTTATTTTTATTTTATATGTGCAAGTGTTTTGCTTGCATGTATATTTGTGCACCACATATGTGACTGGTGCCTGGAAAGCCAGAGGAATGCATTGGATTCCCTGAAACTGGGAGTAAGGACCATGTAGATGCTGGGAACCAAGCTCAAGTCCTTAGTAAAAGCAAGTAATCTTAATGGGTGAACCATTTTTCAGCCCCCTGTTGTGAAAATGTTTGAGGTCCTTTGAAGTGTATGTAAGTCTAACTGTATACATGTCAATTGAAAACCACAAACCTTAGACCATATAGAAAATATTCAAACTTCTATCTAAAGAAATTTAAAAAATGCAACTATTGTATAACAAATATATCACCTTTCCTTTTGTAAAAATATTTTAAAGTAAATTAAGGCTATTAACAGTTCCTTGCCATGCCTAGAGAAAACTCTCAGCTAAATGATGCCATGGGGACTCATTTAGAATCTGCCAGAGAGTTCAAACCTAGAAGCACCAGCACTGTCAACCCGATAGCAATGCAAAGGGGACCATCAGATTAGTTAAGATGTGGGACATGGAGGTATTGGTGAAAGCACAAAGGCACTGAAAATGAGAAATTCAAATCTGTAATACATAAGTTCATTTTGAATGGTAGGTATAGTTCAGGTGTCTATTGTGCATCGGTTGGTACTCAAAGTGTTAGAGGTACAAGAACTAGAAAACAAAGCTTTAGTCTCATGAAGCATACACTTCTGAAAATTAAGGCCACAGTCGGTGTGCTAAGTGTGTCTTGTACAGATTTATAATTCACTAAGTATCTGAATGAGATTAATTTGAACACATGCTTTTAAGTTTTAAATTAGGGATAGAAGGAGGGAAGGGGAGAAGAGGGTGAATATGAACCTAACAATAATAACAGTTGACATCCATTGAAGTGTTTTTGTTTTGTTTTATTTTTGACATTCTGCCACTGAAGCATTCATGGCCAAACTACTTGGATCCTGCTGTCCAGGGAGAAACTGCTCATATTTAAAGTTTTCATATTGATGAAAAATTGAGGATGTAAAAGGGATAGTTCATTGAGATTGTGTTAACTTCTGTCTAAATCATCCTGAAATCCTGCTTACTGGGTAATAGTTGCTCAAACCCCATACTAAACAAATTGAAATTAGTGTTTACGTTGTGCCTCATGGTTTAACTATCAAATCCTCATTGACTCTGTCTCTTGGGTTTCATGAGTCTATCCACTTCTTTCTGCACCAATTGTTTTATAAAAGCCACTTGGATTTTACTGATCAGCACGGGAGTTTTGACCTGCTCCGTTTCCGACCTGGGCCTGTTAGGCAACCTGGTGGTCCCCCGCTTGGGAGGTCATGATATTGATGCTGAACACCTGATTGACATAGCACACTGCAGCCCAGAACTCCTGGACTCGAGAGATCCTCCTGTCGGTGTGTGCCACAGAGCCCAGCAGCCACTTGGATTTTACATCTTGACTATTCTAAAGCTTTCAAACTAGTTCGCTCTCACTAATCCTTGCTCTGCTTGCTTCTTGGTGGAAAAACAAAATAAATCCTTTTAATATTATTTTCCTTTGTAACCCATCTACTCAAGTCTTTTCAACTATTTGTGTATGTAGAGCATATTTAATATGTAGAGCATATTTAATATGACTTAAATGCTGTATTTAACTTTCAGTGGCTCTTTCTCCTTTCTTCTTTCTCAATGATTTCTTTCCTGCCATGGCTTTCTCCCATCAATTCCACTGTTACAAGGTTCCCCAGTCTGAGAATCAAAAGTAACACTTTCCAGCATGTTTTACAATCATTCTCTTTCAAAAAGACATATTGTACATTTTCCATGTAGAATCTACGAAGCCATAAGAGAATATCACTCATATCTAACAACCAGAAAAGAAGAAAATCTATAAAACCTTAAACTCCTTTAAGAGGTTAAACCTGATCAGGGGGAGGGCCTAGACCCTACACCAAAGGACTTGACAGATTTTGAAGATCCCTCCTGGAAGGCATCACCCTCCCTGTGGAGTGGGGGGGGGGTGCAATGGGAGGGCAGGTCAGTAGCATGGGAGGGAGAGGGAAGTGAGATCAATATGTAAAATAAGAAAAAATAATAAATACAAAAGAAAATAAATAAAAATAGCGGTGTATAGAAAAAATAAAGAGCTAAGCCTGAGAAGTAGTCAAGAGAAATGATTCCGGATAGAGATGATTGCTTTAAAAAAAAAAAAAAGAAAGAAAAAGCAACATAAGAATTGTTTCATGACAGACTTTGAAGATCCCCCATGGAAGGCCTCACCCTCCCTGGGGAGCAGAAAGGGGATGGGATGGGGGAGGAGCAGGGAACAGGTGAGGAGGGGAGAAGGTGAGGGAACTGAGATTGACATGTACAACATGCTTATTTCAAATTTAAATTAAAACAGGAAAGAAAAAAGAATAAAGAAAAAAGAATTGTTTCATGTTTACATGAACATAGAAAGAAATGTCTATGAGAAGTGAATAAAAAGAAATCAGCCAAAACATCAATTAATTCTTTAAAAACTAGGAGGGATTAATGTGAGTCCTTAAATGCTTAGTTTATAGGTAATCAGAAATTTGCCCTGACTTGCAAATTCTTCCTTGTAGACTTCCACTGACACCATATGGAAATTATTATGGACTAGAAAAGAACACCATATCGGCATGTAAGGCATACAAGCAAGGGCCAATTTCCTTTGACTCTTTCCTTGTTCCCATCTAATAAGAAAGTACTGAGCACCATGGGAAAGCACAGTCCTATCAAGAATATGTGGCTGAAAGGGAAAGAAGAAAGAGTTCTCTCTGTGTGGGAGAACTTTCTTAGTCATCTTCCTATACAGTTACAAGGAATGACTGAATTCCTTGCAGGAGAGGCAAGAAATGCTCACCAAGGGCTTTAGCAGCCTGTGGAAGGAAGAGAAAGGACTCTAAACAAGATTAGACCATGGTCAGAGGGCTTAAAGCCTGTGGGCTTGACTAGTTCTGTTGCTTAATCATGTGATCAATACCTCCCATTTCAGCCCCACCATAATCTAAGGTGCTGGAGGATAAGCAACAGATAAGAAGTTTGACAAAAGGTGTAAAACCATTAGAACACCCGCCCAATCAAAAGTCATAGATGGATGCTGAACATTCAATGGTGAAGAATACCTTTAAGCCTCTTAGTTCCTACAGGAAACCCTAGATAGCAACAGGCCATCACTGGAAGAATGCCAAGTTTGTATGCACCAAAGATGACAATAGCAGTGCACAAACAAAACACTGGTTATCTTCTTACCAGTGTGGTCCAGCTCCTCATACACATGGCCTATAGGAAATGCTTAATTTCAGATTCTAGCCATATTTATCTTGGTCTCTACTATCATTTCTGCATGGTGTCTGTCGTTTGATATAAAATATATATGACTCTCAGAAAAGCTATTTCCTATTTAAAAAGACATCAAAGGGAACTCAAAAACATTAGAAAGTATAATCAATATGCATGCATATGTATGATGCTTTATAAACTAACTAGAAAATATAATTTTTAAGTTTTAGTGGGGGTATCCTGTATGGGGATAATGTTCCTCTCAGAAGTCATAGGCTTCTAAACAAAAAGCCCAATGCCAGGCATGGGACACCTTCCTATGAGTTAGTGGCTAGACTAGTCCCAGAGGCTTCCAAAACACCACTGTTCCTGGCTGCTCTCTAGTATTAGAAGGCAGAATTGTTTTGAACAAAGGACATCAAAAAATCAAGTTGAGACTGACCTGGTTTCCTCCTTTCTGCTAGTATTCAGTTCCTATTGCTAGAAGGTGCTATGTAGGCTCTTGATGGAAAGTCATTATCATTTTCATCCAGCTGTGGACCTGGGAGGCAGAATATGCCTACTGACACCATAGTAGCATGACAGATGCTTTCTGATTGGGTTTGAGGTCTTCCCCACAGGAGGGAACACATGCTTGGTACTATATTTCTAGTAAAAGCCTTATGGATGGAGATGTTACAGGGCTTATGGGAGAACCAGCTACTGGTCTTGTGCTAAATGGGTGTGCAATGAAAATGCCTTCCAAATTTCTATGCTCATGCCCATAGATCAGGGCTGCTTTTAACCTTGGTCAGAGACACTCCTTTGTATAGTAGGGGATGCCTAATGCAGAGACTCACAACTGATCAAAATGTTGAGAATAAGTGACTGTAGTGTACTCAGCTCTATATGGAATATCAATGTTACTCCAATCAAGGTTCAAGGGACATCACAGAAGAATCATGAGCCATGGAAGATGGACAAGAGTGAATTGACATTCTGAACATGCACAGTCTTTGTCATCATGAACACACAACACTGTGGCCACCTAAACAAAATCTACACACACACACACACACAAGGCATGGATATGGGAGCAGCCTGAAGTGGGCATTGGATATTTACCCTGGTCTCTGCAAGAGCAGCAGGCACTCCTCATCTCTCCATCACCCATCACTTATTTTATCTTTTAAAACATTCATAAAATACATAAAATACACAGAACAGAAAGTAAAACAACTTCCTCTTGGTAATAAGATACTGAAAACAACCAGGCTCAGAAACACATTAGACACCATAATTATCAGATACAATTTTATAATAAATATAGGGCTATTAAAAAAAAGACCTATCGATTCTGACTTATGAAGAGGTACAGAAATTTTTATGTGTGAAAATGTTGGAAACAAGTTGAAGAAGTTGCTGTATGTTCTCCCTGTGATCTCTCTTTACCATGACATGATAAATGTGCTGTGATTCTTTAGTATGCTGAATTTTATGGCTATTGCTGGGAGAAAGAAAATAATTTTAAAGTGCATCTTTGTGTTTCTGTGTGCATTCTGTTGGTTCTTAACAAAGAGCTTGGGCCACATGAAGTATTTCACAAATACCTTTGGAAACACAAACTGAAAAAATATATTTCTACTTTCGTAATACACTTTGTTGACTTGGTTTAGATTCAAATATGTGTATTATTATAAGAATTTAACCTCAAAATATATGGAAAACAAAACACGACTGTTTGGAATGTTTTATTGATTTGAAATACAAATAAGGGAAACTGCACATTGCAAAATTAGGAACTTACAAGATCACACAATACATATATAGTTGCTTTACATAGATTATCATGTTGTTTTCTTTAACTTGAGGTTTGTAGAATCTACATACTATGGTGATCTTTCTACAAAAATATGTAACTATCTGAAGGATCTACTCCAGGCACTTGAAATACAGACAGGGCAAGGAAAGATTTGATGAGTGGTCACCTGAATATATATGTTGTTATATTCATCTTGATTTTTCCACTAACATATTTTTCTATACTGGCATAGAAGTATTCTCGTCCTAAAGAGTCCAGTGAGATACCTGAGAAATTGGCAAAACACAGGAATGCATTATTCCCTTGGACCTCTGTTTCTAATGGTAATTGTAACCTAGCAACACAAGCAGCAGTAAAGAGCTTGTGGGAATTGCAGAATTTTGAACTCTGCCTCAGACCTATAGAAGGACAATTTGCATTTTAACATGATTCCAGGTGATTTATGGATCTATTAGAATTCATAAACTGTTATCCCAGCAGTCACTCTCACTTCCATTTCATGCTAAATATGTGCCAATTAATAATGCATCTCATGACTCACTGTCTACAACCATAAAAGCCAGACTGACCTGACTTCATCATAGGATATGGCTCACTGGTAACAGTAACTGGTAATTTTATATCATTATTGAGAAGAGTCTTGAAGACTCTTGGGTAATATCTATGGATATTCTTCAAATAATTTAAAGCAGAATGAAACAGAACTTTCAAGACACTAAGGTCAAAGACTGTAGATTTGAGTCTCCCCATGATCTTATGACCAGGTTCTGGAATCCTCTTCTTGAATATATATTCAAGTGGTGTACAAGGAATGTAGACTTTTGCATCTCCTTATGATTTGGACACATGCCTCTGACATCTTTTTCTTGAATGTATATAGATGGTACACATGTATTTGACTAGAAATGTGATCAAACATTACAAATGCCAGGTGAGATGAAATATTACTTTAATAGGACTAAGACCAGAAACAAGTATTATTGAACAAATATTTCAAGTAGGTAGGAATTATTACTTTGGCTTTTAGAAAATCTATGAAGGATATAACAATACACTTATTCCTACACATTTATTTATTATATAGAAGCATGTACTTTATAGCTATCTTTCTAGTTTATACTATATATCAACTTGATTTACTGAGCCAACTGGCTTGCAGCGATATAACCCAAAAACAACTGTTGTCCTTCATGTATGTAATTATTGCTTAGAAACACAACATGAAAAAAGCATATGACTGTCATTCAATGGAGCCTGACCCTAGCACTGCTTTGGTGTGTTTCCTGATTCCAGACAGGTGGGTGAGAAAACCCACCTTCAAGCTGGGTCATACCTTCTGCTGGAAGCCTATATAAAAGACATGGAAGGAGAAAGTATTTTTACACTTTGCCTCCTTGCCCTCACTCTTGCTGACAAAAGCATTCCTTCACAGTATTAATGACCAGTTCTTCAAGATTCTGCCATATTCTGAAGACCAGCTGAGGCAGCTAGCTTCCTGACCCAAACAACTGTTGGATTCTTGGACTTTCCATTAGTAGAACACACACACACACACACACACACACACACACACACACACACACTCATTCATTCAATTCTGTTACTGTAGAGAACTCTGACTAATACCGAGCCCAAATAAATATATAAATAAAGTAAAGGTACCAACTCAGTACCCAGGGAAGAAATTTAGTGATGTGCCCAGGAAAAATTCATATATTCTGGAAATAATTTATTCAAATAAAAAAGGTAGAAAGCATCATCATCAAACAAGACCACATGAAAAAAACAAATATCAGGGACAGAGAAAACTGTCAAAACAATGATAAATTTAAGCAAATATAAACAAAAACAAATTAATTGAACAAAAATTCTTTAAAAATTGGTTAAGTATAGGGCATCAAACATAAGCTCCATCAGGCAGTAAAAGGACTTGATATAAAAACCTAAATGAAGCTGGGTGTTGATGGCAGACGGCTTTAATCCCAGTACTTGAGAGGCAGAGGCACGTGAATCTGGCCTACAGAGTGGTTCTAGGACAAGATCCAAAGCAATAAGAGAAATCCTGTCTTGAAAAAAAAACCTAAATGAATATGAAACTTATTATAGCAGGAAATTTATTAAATAGAGAGAAAGAAGTGGACATCCTAACACAAGAGCTGTTTGTAAGCCTATATAAATCATAGAAGAAATTTGCTACAACATATAAACTTCAAGAAGTCAAACAGAAAAGCAAAGAATACCAAAAGCTAAAAAGGGAAAATATCATCTTACCTACAAAGGCATCACAATAACCCAAAAAGCTAGGAAAGCATAGAATGGTTAATTTCAAGTCATGAAAATGCATGTCTATTAAGATTGCTCTATTGAGAGAAACTGTCTATTGAAATTTATAGAGAAATAATAATATTACAAACCAAGTGCAAACTAATGTAATTCATGGTATACACGTCATCAATGAAGAAAATATTTAAAGGAACACTATGCAGAGAAGAAAAACAGTCCCATACAAAGAACATAAATAAAAAATGCATTTAAAGAAAAGTTTAGATGAAAAACATGGGAGAACTAGGAAGAAATTCATCATGTTCAAGACAGCAAACCAGAAAATTGCAGCTATTTCTGGGAAGAAGAAAGGCATTATCAATAATATGAACAATTAGAATAAATGCCAATAAAAACAGAGGAAGATTTTAAAGGCCTTTCAATAGTAACACTAAATACAAATTGTTATGAGTATGTTTTCCTGCTAGCCTTGTCCTTCAGCCATGCCAGCCCCCAAATAACACACAGATATGCTGTATTAGATATACAGCTGTTATCCTGTTACTAGCATTAATTATTGGCTAGGCCTGTCTTAAATATTAATCCATTTCTATCAGTCTAAGTATATCCACATGGCCTTATCTTACCGGAGAGAGGGTCTGGAGTTTTACTCTGTTGGTCCTACATCTTGAAACTCCTCCCTACTACTTCCTGAATCCTCCTTCTCTCCTAGTCCCGCCTATCTTGCTTTCCTATTGGCCAACAGGGCTTTTTTCATTAATCAATAAGAGAAGCATATTTACAGAATGACATCTCCCATCAACAAATGGCCTAAAAACGTTAATTAAAATGCACAGAATAATTGACTTTAACTTTTAAAATCAAATTATATGTTGCCTCCAAGAAATAAACATCACTAACCCCTAGTAAAGACACCCAGATGTTGATTGTTAAAGGATGGAAATTAACCAAACAAACAAATGGGCACTGAGAAAATCCAGCATGTGAACTTGTACATCTGATAAAGTAGACTTCAAACCAAACCAAACAGAAGAGATAATTAAGGCTATTGTGTACAAACAAAATCATTTTATCAGTAAAATAAAGCAATTATAAATAAACATTTACACCTTCAATCATAAAAAACTCAAATTCATGAAAGGCCAGATAAGTCCTGACACAATGATAGTGGGGGCATCTAACCAGACCTTCATCTTTAGATAATCATTCTAACTACAAATAAGTAAAAAGATTTCCAAGCTCAATTATATCCCCAACAATACAATTTAATGAATATCTACTTAATAATATTAAGTATGAATCTCTTTACTCTGTTGGTCCTACATCTTTACTCTGTTGGTCCACTGTATTATAAGCTGCAAACAATTCTCAATAAGTACAAAAGAAATAATTTATTATATCTTGTCATGAAACAATTAAATGAAACTATAAATCAACAGCAAGAGAAGTCATAGAACCTATAAAGGTACCAGCAGACTAGAATAACATGAAAAGGATAATACATCCTACTGGGAAGTCTAGAGTGCAGCTTAGGCAATTCCAGGAGGAAACTTTACACTAAAAATGTGGATATTACAAAATAATTGTCCTAATTATGCTCCTTAAGGTTCTAGAAAAAACAAGAAGCAAAACCCAAATTCGTGAATATGGTAAGAAATAATAAAGTTCAAGGCAGAAATAAATAAAATAGAGAATAAAAGAACAATACATAGAATTGAAGAGTCTCTCTTTTTCTCTCTCTCTCTCTGTGTGTGTGTGTGTGTGTGTGTGCATGTTTATAACTTTTGCTTGTTTGTTTGAATCACTTCATTGAAAATAAACAGCATGGAAAAATGTTTATTTACAAGATAACAAAAGAAAAGAGAAGTAGCCAAAATTAATAAAAAATTAGAGATGAAATAGGATCTGTTACAACAGAGTCTAATGGATTTCAGATGATCAATAAGGTAAGTTTTGGAAAACTATATTCCCAAAGGCTAGAAATTCTAGAAGAAATAGATAAATTACTAAGCAAGTCTTCATATAGTACTTTCTTATTGAAAGTAATTCTTCTACAATATATGCCAATAATCATTTCCCTTCCCCCAACTCCTTTAAGACCCACCTCACCTTCTCATCAGCCCAAGTCCATGTGTTTCTTTTTTCCTCTCTCTCTCTCTCTCTCTCTCTCTCTCTCTAGAAAATACTGTGCAGGTGACCAAAACACTGAAACTAGAATAAGCAGTGGGCCTGGGAGAAAGCCAAATAATACTGTACTGATAACAGAACACAACAAATAAAATGCCTCAGAATAACACTCTGCCTCACCCTTAGACCAATGCCTCACTCAGCCACTGTCATAGGAGCTTTCTCTTGCAGTAGATGGGAATTAACAAAGACACACAACAGAACAATGTGCTAACAACAAGCAGTCATAAAATGATGTCTTCACAAATCCCTCCCTCTAGACCCAAAGATCCATATGGAATGGGAGGCAGAAATACTGTAATGTTTAGAGGAGATGGTTAACTAAAGGGAAATACTATATTCCAGACACAATAGAACTGATATACCTACGAACATACAGAGACCGTGAAAGTATTCTTGGGGTCTACACAGGTCCAAGACAGATTGGGCTCATCATTGAGAGGGGAAGTTGAAATATATATATATATATATATATATATATATATATATATATATATTAACAAAGCTAAGTCAAGAAATTCCAAACAATTTAATTTGACCCATAACAATCAACTGAATTGATAATTCAGTAATTAAACTTTGAATTAAACTTAATTCAGTAATTAAAACCCTTTGCAAACAAAACTTCTGGACTGGACAGATTCATTTTGAATTTTGCCAAACTTTTAAGGAGAGGGTGACCATTACTTCCCAAGCTGTTCATAAAACAGAGGAGGAAAAATAACATTTAATCTATACTATAAAGTCATCAGATAACTAGATGAAGAAAATCAAGTGTAGATCAATTTTTATGTTCAATGTACATGCAATCACTGTCAACAAAATATTTGGAAACTGAATTTACACATCAAGAAGAAATCTGTATCTAGATGATTGATAAATTATATAAATAGATGATAAATATATAGGTAGATAGATAATAGATAGATCATGACTGAGTTGGATTCATACTTGGAATGCAGAGATCATTTAACATTGCAAATCAATAAATGATAATAACAAATTTTTCCAGAAATAAATTAGGAAACATACATCTTTCACAGCATTTTTAATGATTTAAAATAATACAAAGAGTCTAGAAAAGAAGTCACACAATTCACCTCAAAGTTCACTGAAACAGCATTTGACATAAGCTTGCATCTTCTTATGACAAAAACCCTAATGAGGAATAAGAGAAACCTTTGTCAACACAATAAAGATTATATATAGCAAATGCAGACCAATATTATATTGAAAGAGGAAATCTGAGTATATGTCCTCAAAAATCTGGAATAAGACAAGGGTACTCATTCTCTCCATTCTTGCTGATTATATCACACTAAGTGTAAAAATGAAAAGATAAGGCAAAGAAGTAAAAAGGTAAGCATAGGGAAAAG
Organism: Phodopus roborovskii; assembly: GCF_943737965.1. Lineage (NCBI taxonomy): Eukaryota > Metazoa > Chordata > Mammalia > Rodentia > Cricetidae > Phodopus > Phodopus roborovskii. The sequence goes on from NW_026125281.1 coordinate 28,587,788, forward strand.
AGACATATATAATCTCTATTTGCATGTAACATGATTCTATACTTAAGTGACCTTAGAGAGTCTACTGTAATCTTAGATCTAATGAATACTTTTAGAGATATTGGAGTATGCAAAGTCAACATACAAAAATCATTTGCATACTGCTCAGAGCCTCCTGAGGCCTGGGATCTGAATACTCACGATGGAGACTGTCCAGTCAAATCAGCCTGCCTAGAGTCTGCCACATCCCTGGTCTGGCATCTGCCCAAAGAGGAAGCCTGCCTACCAGTGCCCTATTCAGAGGTCCTGAGGATTTGGGACTGTGTGCAGATGGGCCTGTCCCCACAGACTGGCCTTCCAGGAGTCTGCCAGTGTTCTGGTTCTGCCTCCGCCCATTTTAGGAGATAAGGTTGGGCCTGTTTCCAGGCTGCCTTCCAGTACCCTGCTTAGAGCTTCCTGAAGACTTGGAACTGTGCACAGGATAACCCATCCCACCGGACCAGCCCACCCACAGTCTGCAAGCACCCTAGTCCCACCTGCACCCACTGGATGGGGAAAGCAATAGGAGTATTGGACCTGTTTGCACCCACTGGAAGAGAACCTTGGTCCTATATGCACCAGGAGAGGAAAAGACCCCACCAGTATGCTCTGGAAGAAGGATGGGTAGATGACAATATAAGAACACAGTCAACAACAGTCTAGGGACTCTACACTAGCAAGAATTGAATGTCCCAACACAGATGAAGCAGAAGACAATGACCCTAAAAACAACATCATGAAGATAATAGAGACCCTAAAATAGGAAATTAAAAATTCCTTTTAAAATTGGAAGGAGAAAACAAATCAAAAAGTGCAAGAAATCAACAAATCTCTTAAAAGCCAAGAAAAAACAGCAAACAGATGAAGGAAACAATTCAAACTGTCCATGATCTGAAAACTGAAATAGAGACAATAGAGAAAACACAACTTAAGGAATGCTGAAAATAGAAAAGCTGGGTAAATGATCATGAACTACAGGTGCAAGCATAAGCACCAAATACAAGAGATGGAAGAGAGAATCTCAGGCATTGAAGATACACTAAGAGAAATAGATTCATCGACCAAAGAAAATCTTAAATCCAACAAATCACTCAAACAAAATGTCCAGGAAATATGGGACAATGTAAAAAATGCCAAACCTAAGAATAATATGTATAGAAGAAGGTAAAGAAAACCAACTCATAGGTGCAGAAAATATATTCAAAAATTTATAGAAGAAAACTTTCCCAACCTAAATAATGACATACCAATGAAAGTATAAGAACTTAAAGAATACCAAATAGAGTAGACCACAAAAAACTCCCCTAGCCACATAATAATCAAAACACCAAACATACAAAATAAAAAGAGAATATTAAAAGCAGCAAAGGAAAAAGCCCAAGTAACATACAAAGGCAAAACTATAAGGAATTTATCTGACTTCTCCATGGAAACCCTGAAGGCCAAAAGATCCTGAATAGATATTCTATCATTAGGACACCACAGATGCCACCCCAGACTGCTATATCCAGCAAAGTTTTCAATAACTATAGATGGAGAGACCAAGATATTCCATGACTAAACCAGATTTAAACAACTCTTATCAACTAATCCAGTCCTACAGAAAGTCCTGGAAGGAAAAATCCAACCCAAGGAAGTCAACTACACCCACAAAAACACAGGCAATAGATAATCCCAATTTACCAATAGCAGAAAGAGAAGTGGGGGAAATCCACACATAATACAACCACCACCAACAAATCCAAAAGAAAGAACAATCAACAATCAATGATCATTAATATCCCTCAATATTAATGGTCTCAACTCACCTATAAAAAGACACAGGCTTAAAAAAAATAGATATGAGGACAGAATCCAACCTTCTGCTGCATACAAGAAACACACCTCAACTTCAAAGACAGATATTACATCAGAGTTAAGGGTTGGGAAAAGATTTTCCAATCAAATACACCCAAGAAACAAGTGGGTGTAGCAATCCTAATATCTAAAAAGTTAGACTTTAAACTAAAATCAACCAAAATAAGATGAAGAAGAGCATTTCTTATTTGTAACAGGAGAAATCCATCAGTACAAAGTCACAATTCAGAACATCAATGTCCCAAATGCAAAGGCACCCACATTTGTAAAAGAAACATTACTAAAACTCAAATCACACATAAAACCTCACACACTTATAGTGGGAGATTTCAACACCACACTCTCAACATTAAACAGGTTCCCCAGACAGAGACTTAACAAAGAAACAAAGAAAACAAAAGTTATGACCCAATTGAGTTTAACAGAGTATTTATAGACCATCCTATTCAAACACAAAAAAATATACCTTCTTCTCAGTACCACATGGAACCTTGTCTAAAATCTACCACATACTCGGCAATATAGTAAACCTCAATAGGTACAAAAAGATTGAAATTACCCTTTGTTTCTTATCAGACCACCATGCTTTAAAGTTAGAATTTAACAACAACTCAAATTGCAAAAACCCTACAAACTCATGGAAATTGAACAATGCAAAACTGCACCACTCCTGGGTCAAGAAAGAATTAAAGAAAGAAATTAAAGACTTCCTAGAATTCAATGAAAATGAAGAGACAACATACCCAAACTTATGGGACACTTTGAAAGCAGTGCTTAAGAGGAAAGTTCACAGGCCTAAGTGACCAGATAAAGAAACTGGACAATAGTTACACTAGAGAATTAATAGCACAACAGAAAATTCTAAACCAAAAAGAAGCAAACTCACCCCAGAGGAGTAGAGGCCATGAAATAATCAAATTAGGGCTGAAACCAATGAAGTAGAAACTAGGAAAACAATACAAAGAATCAATGTAACAAGAATTGGTTCTTAGTGAAAATCAGCAAGATAGACAAACCTTTATCCAAATTAACCAAGAGGCAGAGAAAGAACATGCAAATTAGCATGATCAGAAATGAAAAGAGGGAACATAATAACAGACAATGAAAAAAATCCAGAGAATCTTCAAGTCATAATTTGAAAACCTGTACTCCACAAAATTCGAAATTCAATGGAAATGGGCAATTTTCTGGATAGATGTCACTTGCCAAAATTAAATAAAGAACAGATAGGCAATTTAAATAGACCTATAACACCTAATGAAATACAAGCAGTCATCAAAAGCCCCCCCCCTCCAGGGCCAGATGGTTTCAGTGCGGAATTCTACCAGAAATTAAAAAAAAAAAAAAAAAAAAAAAAAAAAAAAAAACAGCTAATACGAATACTCCTCAAAGTAGTTGCAGAAGGGTCATTGCCAAACTCTTTTTACAAGGCTACAATTACCTTACTAACAAAGCCACACAAAAAGACAACTAAGTAAGAGAACTACAGACCAATATGCCTCATGAACATTGATGCAAAAAATACTCAATAAAATGCTGGCAAATTGAATCTAAGAACACATCAGAGAAATCATCCACCATGACCTAGTGGCTTCATTGCGAGGATGCAAGAATGGTTCAACATATGAAAATCCATCAATGTATTCCACCATATAAACAAAGTGAAGAAAAAAAAACACATGATTGCATCGTTAGATGCTGAAAACGTCTTTGACAAAATCCAACACCCCTTCATGATTAAGGTGTTGGAGAGATCAGGGATAACAGGAATATACCTAAACATAATTAAAGCAATATACAGCATACCAATAGCCAACATCAAACTAAATGGAGAGAAACTTGATGTGAGTTCTCTAAAATCAGGAACAAGACAAGGCTGACAATTCTCACCATATCTCTTCAATATTGCACTTGAAGTTCCAGCTAGAACAATAAGAAAATAAAAGGAGATAAAGGGGATACAAGCTGGAAAGGAAGAAGTAAAACTGTCACTATTTGCAGATGATACAATAGTTTACATAAGTGACCTGAAAAACTACCAGGGAACTCCCACAGCTGAAAAGCACCTTCAGCAAATTAGCAGGATACAAGAGTAACTCAAAAACTCAGTAATCCTAATATATCCAGAAGATATAAGGGCTGAAAAATAAATCAGAGAAATATCACCCTTTACAATAGCCACAAATGACATAAAATATCTTTGGGTAATGCTAACCAAACAAGTAAAAGACTTATATAATCAGAACTTTGAGTACTTAAAGAAAAAAATTAAAGAAGATACCAGAATATGGAAAGATCTTGCCAAGAGCAATCTACAGATTGAACGCAATCCCCAGCAAAATCCCACCACACTTCTTCACAAACCTTGAAAGAAAAATACTGAACATTATATGGAAAAATGAAAGACATACAATAGCCAAAACCATACTGTACACTAAAGGAACTCCCTGGGGCATCACCTTCCCTGACTTCAAGCTCTATTATAGGGTCATAGTTCTGAAAACAGCTTGGTATTTGTGCAAAAATAGGCAGGAAGACAATGGAATTGATTTGAAAACCTTGACATTAACCCACACATCTATGAACACCTGATTTTTGGCAAAGAAGCTAAAATTATACAATGGAAAAATAGAAAGCATCTTCAATAAATGGTGCTGGCATTACTGGATGCTGACCTGTACAGGACTGCAGATAGATCCATATCTGTCACAAAATTAAGTTCAAATGGAGCAAAGACCTCAGCATAAATCCAGCAACACTGAATCTCTTCGAAGAGAAAATTGGAAATACCCTTGAACAAATTGGTACAAGAGATGACTTCTTGAACAAAACACCAGTAGCACAAACACTGAGATCAACCGCTAATAAATCTACATCCTGAAACTGAAAAGCTTCTGTAAGGCAAAGGAAACAGTCAACAAGACAAAACAGCAGCTCCACATCTGACAGAGGGCTGATTTCCAAAATATACAGAGAACTCAAAAAGGTAGTTATCAAACAACAAATAATCCAATTAAACATGGGGTACAGAACTAAATAAAGAATTCTCACTGGACCCACATGTTCTCCTCTCTTTACCTTCTCTTTCTCTTAACTCTTTCTTCACTCATTGCCCCCCCCAACTCATAATATGTTCAGGAGATCTTTCTTGTTCCTTTCCCTTTCTGTGAGGGATCTTGTATCCTAGTTTCTCTGATGGTGTGAATTATAGGCTGGTTATCCCTTGCTGTATGTCTAAAATCCAAATAAGAGTGACTACATACCATATTCCTCTTTTTGTGACTGGGTTACCCCACTCAGGATGGATTCTTCAAGTTCCATCTATTTGCCGGCGATTTTTAAGATTCCATTGGTTTTTTTTTTGTTTGTTTGTTTGTTTTGTTTTGTTTTGTTTTCCACTGAGTAGTATTCCATTGTGTAGATGTGCCACATCTTCTTTATCCAGTATTCAGTTGAGGGGCATTTAGGTTGCTTCCAGATTCTTGCTATTACAAATAATGCTGCTATGAACATAGTTGAACAGATGTCTTTTTTTTTTTTTTTTTTTTTTTTTGCATTGATGTGGATCATTTGAGTATATGCCTAAGAGGTGGGATTGCTGGGTCCTGTGGTAGACTGATTCCCATTTTCCTGAGGAACCGCCATACTGATCTCCAAAATGGCTGTATGAGTTTGCACTCCCACCAGCAGTGGAGGAGTGTTCCCCTTTCTCCACATCCTCTCTGGCGTAAGTTGTCATTGGTGTTTCTAGTTTTGCCATTCTGGCAGGAGTAAGATGGTATCTCAGAGTTGTTTTGATTTGCATTTCCCTGATGGCTAAGGATGTTGAGCATGTGGATCCAGGAAGATTGAGTCAGAGGACAAATAGATGAGAGCAAGAGCGAGAGCGAGAGAGCGAGAGCGAGCGAGCGAGAGATAGAGAGAGAGAATAAAGGGAGCCATTATAGGTCTGAATAGAAAACTGACTTTAGAGAAATGTCCAGAGACCTACACTGATGACTCCAACTAACAATGTGTGCAACAGTGAAAAAGCTACCTTAAATACCCTTCCCTGTTAATGAGATTGATAATTAACTTATATACCATCAATGAGCCCTCATCCAGTAGCTGATGGAAACAGAAGCAGACACCCACAGGTGAACACTGAGCCAAACTGCTGGAATCCAGTTGCAGAGAGGGTAGAGTGATAAGAAAAAGGGTCAGAGACTGCTGACCTGAACAAGGGGGAGCTCATAGACACCCAGACTGAAAACTTGAAAACCAGCATTGGACCCACTCAGACCCCCTGAATGTGGGTCTCAGTTAGAAGGCCTGGGCTGTCTAAGGGACCTCTGACAGTGGAACCATTATGTATCCCTGGTGTAAGAAAGGACTTTGGGAACACATTTCCCATGGAGGGATACCCCCTTAAACTAGAGGCAGGAGGGAGGGCCTAGACCCTACTCCAAATGTCTTGGCAAATTTTGGTGATGCCTCCTGGAAGGCATCACCCTTCCTGTGGAGTGGGAGGGAATGGTATGGGAGGGGGTCAGGGAGCATGGAAGGGAGGGAGGAAGGGAGAGGGAACTAGGATCAATATTTAAAATAGGAATATATATATATATATATATATATATATATATATATATATATATCAATGGAGGAATCTAAAATGGCTGAAAGACATTTAAGAAAGTGCTCATGATCATTGGCCATCAGGGAAATGCAAATCAAAATACCTCTGAGATATGTTCTTACTCCAGTCAGAATGGCTAAAATCAAAAACCTCAAAGACAGTTTATGCTGGAGAGGATGTGGAGAAAGGAGCATACTCCTCCACTGCTGGTGGGAGTGTGAACTTGTACAGCCATTTTGGAGATCTGTATGGCAATTCCTCAGGAAAATGGGAATCAGTCTATCACAGGACCCGGCAATCCCACTCTTAGGCATATACCCAAAAGATGCCCATTCATACAACAAGGTCATCTGTTCAACTATGTTCATAGCAGCATTATTTGTAATAACCAGAACCTGTAAGCAACCTAAATGCCCCTCATCTGAAGAATGGTTGGAGAAAATATAGTACATTTACACAATGGAGTACTACTTAGCAGGAAAACACAATGGAAACTTGTAATTTGCAAGGAAATGAATGGAACCCAGTGAGTGATGTAACCCAGTCACAGAAAGACAAACACTGTATATACTCACTCATATATGGCTTATAGACATAGAGCAAAGGATTAACACCCTACAATCCACACCAGCAGAAATGCTAGAAAACAAGAAGGACCCTACGAGAGACATACAGGGTCCCCTGGAGAAGGGGAAAGAGACAAGATCTCCCTGGGAAATTGGTAGCATGGGGGGTGGTAGTGGGATTTAGAGAGAAGAGGAGTGAAGCAGTTGCATGAAGGAGCAGGAAGAGTGAGTCAGGGAAAGAATAGAGGAGAGCAAGAAAAGAGATGCCATAATAGAGAGGTTTAAGAGAAATCTGACACTATGGAAATGTCCATAGATCTACAAGGATGACTCCATTTAAGAATCTAAATAATAATAGAGAGGCTACTTTAAATGCCCTTACCCAATAGTGAGATTGATGTCTACCTTATATGCCATCTGAGAGCCTTCATCTAGTAGCTGATGGAAGCAGAAGCAGACACCCCCAGCTAAACACCAAGGTAGATAAACCCATAGAAACTGCTGACCTAAATAAGGGGGAGCTCATTGCCTCCAGTCTGATAGCTGGGAAACCAGCATAGGACCAACCCAGATTCCCTGAATGTGGTGTTAGTTGGAAAAACTGGGCAGTCTATGGGGCCTCTGGTAGTAGATCAGTGCTTATCCCTTGTATACAAATAGATGTTGGGAGCTCATTTCACATAGAGGGACACTCCCTCAGCCTAGACAAATGGGGGGAGAGTCTGGGCCCTGCTCCAAATTATATGACAGACTTTGAAGACTCCTCATGGAAGGCTTCACCTTCCTTGGGAGCCAAAAGGGATGGAATGGTGGTTGGTGAGGAAAAAGAGGAGGAAGGGAGAGTATGGGAACTGGAATTGATAAATAAAACAAGCTCATTTCAAATTTAAATTGAAAGAATTATATATAAAAATCATATACTCACACATATAAATATAATATACAGAAATGTTTTAGGGTTAATAATTAAATTCTTCACAATATGTAAGAGTATATGATTGCTTCTGGTACATTCAAACTGACCCTACATTTAGAAAGATAAATTCAAGCAGCATGAGCTATGGATTGTCTCAACAGTACATTTTGCAACATTTTTCTGGAAGTTCAACAGAAGCCATAAATCCAGATGTCAAACTATATCTTTTCCTGAAGCCACTCCTTGCTTTTAAATCACCTGTGAACAGGCACCTTCTATTTTGGTGGTTTTGTTGTTTTGTCAAGACAGGGTTTTTCTGTGTAGCACTTGATGTCATGTTACTTGCTCTGTAGACCATGCTGGCTTCAAGCTCAGAGATCTTCTTGACTCTGCCTTGAGTGCTGGTATTAAACACATGTGTCACTACAACCCAGCTACTTTGGGTAGCTTTAATGACTACAACAGATGATAAATTTTGGACTGAAGAATCCTGACATAAATTGCTACCGTCTTCCCTACTTTTCCATGTCGTGAAGCCTTCAGAAGATGAAAACTTTATTGCTGAAAACTTTCCTGCTTTGATTCTAAATCAAGTATTTAATGTTTGTATTCTTTAGTTCTTGCAAATTTCCTCATGCTTACTCTTCATCAGGAAATTAGTTGTAATAGTGTCATACTGTCAGTTTGGTCTTGCTAATTTCTATTCTTACATAAAAAGAACTGATCGGTTGGAAGAGTTTGAAAGCCATGACGTGTATACAGTACACATCTTCAATGAACAGTCAGTGAAATTAGGGTGTAGAGTAGATCAGACTTCAAAATCCAGACATTAAACACACATACCAGTCTTGTTCATTCCTTAAAATTGCATCTGTGCAGTATCTCCTGCTCCCTGATGCTGCCTTAAAGGCTGAGGGAAGGGTGAGTCCAATTTTCATGAAGGTTTCAGTGACAAAGGGCATTGCTGTGTTCCTTCTTAATAACTTCACATAAGGACATTCATATAATTCACTTTTCTCCATTTTCTTTTCATTTTTACTATTACGTCAAATCCTAAGACTTGGAAAATACAGCACTTGACTGAAAAACAAGTTATCTAGAAAAAGTATGTACTACAGGATATTAACAGAAAAGGACAAAGAAATCTCCACTAATACTCAAACTCCATGCTAAAAATTATTTAAGTTGCTCAATAATAAAGAAATGGTTTTATATTTTTACAGAAAAAAAATCAAGAATCACTTTGGTGAACAGAATTGACCGAGGTAATCTTGTGCAGGCAGCAAACATTATGAAGCCACATCTTCCACAGACATCTACTGGGCTTATTTGGGGAAAGCATACAAGGGAGAAGAGATGCAGCACATCTTGTCTCTTTATCTAACACTGCAAAGTGCATGTGATTACATGTCACATGGGCACATGTACAGTTTTCCAAAGCTCACAAAGACTGCTGTCACACCACTTCCTGTGCTCAGCCACCTCCTTTTGTCGCCTGAAGCAGCTCATGGAGAATCTCCAGCAGTCTGGAGAGCCTGAACTACAATCAAGACAGGAGCATAAGTAGCACAGCTTTTCCTTAAACTTAGGTCCGCTGGAGTTTTCAAACGCTGAAGAACATACCTGTCCTGAAAGTGATTCCAAAACAGCTGATGCTGAGCAGAGCATTTAAACAAAGTGGTCTGATCAAAGATCTGCAGGAATAGGAAGCTGGCTTCCAAACAGCTTTGTTCCCCTTGAATTTAAATTAATTTCCAGTATTATCTCCTTCAGAGTTTATTTAGTAAGAGTTCTGGGGAAATACATTTCACATATTTGAATAATATATAAAATGGTAGGTGAACCTAAAATTCAGTTGATATCTTCTTTTTCATAACAGTGATATCAATGGCTTTGGGGATGTTATATAAGACCAATGTCTTGATCAATATCTCTGGCTTCCTCACAGAGGATAAACATATCTCTATGACGTATATGCCAAAACATGTGCATGTAATATATAACATAAAAAATAGACTTTTATACTAGATTTTATTTTAACATTTGTATTAGTTACTTACATAGAAAGGGTATTCTGTAAAGTATTGGTTAAGTGTGATTGTCACTTAATTATCAATTTCAGTGTTGCTTCTAAACAGACAAATTAAAATAAAGTCATGCCTCATATTCTAACTCTTTTCTCTGTTATCTATACAGAGAACATATACCAAAGACATGAAAATAAATTCTTCTTCATCAGTAATAATAATGAAGTCATCTAATTCACTATTTAAAAGATAAAAACTGGAGAAATGTATTTTAAAATGATATTCAATTTTAGATATCTACAGGACCGCTTATTTATTTATTTATTTTTTAGATTGAAAGACACACAGAATTTGAAACTAATGGAATTAAAGAAAATAACTATGCTCACACCAAGCAAAATGTACCACAGAACAAAAATGGTTATGAGAGACAAAATGAATATTTGAAAGAATCAAAATATTGAGAAAATACCAGGAACCATGTGCACATAATGTCAGAATACCAAAGTACATGGAGCAAAACATCAGAATAAAGGGAGAAATCAAAGTTGGAAACATTAGTATTCCATTTTCATTGAAGAACAATTATACAGATTTTTGAGAAAGTAAGACTTGACCAGTATTGAACACCAATTAGAACAAATGTACACTCCAAATGGCATCAGCTAAACATACAGTCTTAAAATGTGTACATAGAACACACTTCAGGACTGACAATTCACTATGCCATAAGTCAAGTTCTGATAAACTTTAAAGAGTTGAAATAGTCCTAGTTATATTCTCTAGTCTCAAGACTGAAATTGAAAAGTAAGTAACTGAGATTTTGAAAACTTACATATTTGTAAGTATTAAACCAAACTCTAAAATAACCAATAAGATGAAGAATCAACCATGACCAAAATTAGAAAATACTTTGAGAATGATAAAAATGGAAAAATAAAATAGCATGACTCACTACAAAATTAATGCTTAGAGGGAGTGAATCTTTAGAAAGGTCACTGATAACAGGAAGAGAATATGTAGCCAACAAACTTCAAAATATGTCCCATGCTGCCTCATCTTACAAGGTGTCAAACTAATTTGGCAGTGCATTGCACTTGGGTGGAAGGATGAAAATATTTCAAATGATTAGAAGTATCATTATAACTCTATTCCTATTAAATACTGTAAAAATAAAAATCCACTGCCATTTAGTGTCTTTGATTGTTATAACCATTCTACAGGGTAGAGTTTATCATCTTTGGTTTTATAGTTGAGCCAACAAAATAATATAAATTAACTAAGTTACTACAGATAATATACCCATTAAGCAAGAAAATAGGGCCCAGCCCATGTCAACTAGTTCTATTATAGTTTGAATAAAAAAAATGTCCCACAGAGAAAAAAACAGTGCTTAGATGAAAACAGATAAAAACATTAGCTTTCAAAACTTTGGGACAAATCAAAATTAAATCCACAACAGACATTTAGTAGGAAATAACCAAGGTCAGGTGCAGAGTCAGAACAGAGAACATGTTATTGCACACTAATAAACAAAACCAGAAGTAGCTCTTTGAGAGGGTCCAATGTATAGGAGTGCCCTTCTTTCATCTCTGATTTTAGAAATTGGAGTTCTGTTTCTATTATTCTTTGTCAATCTAGCTGATGGATTATTTGGTTTTAGATTGAGAAAAAAGATATTGTTTGTATTCCAAAATACCATCACATTCTTCTCAAATAAAACAAACTCTTAGGGTCCACTGAAGATAACCATCTAAATAATTCTTAAACTGTCTGTAATGGAGGAGTCGAAAAATGTTCCCCCCAATTGGTTTTAAATCAACATTCCTGTAGAGTATAATAAAAATGACCAGAAAATGAAACAGAATGTATTGGAATCTCTGTTTAATGCTTTCTTACTGTACTCAGAAGACATCTAATAACTATGTGAAACTGACAAAAATTTTTGAACATTGTTTATCTCTTTGTCCAGCAGTACACACAGGGCAGAGGCCACAACTGGAATTGTGCTAGCTGAAAGCAATTCATGCTGCCCACCATACCAGCTCAATGATTAAATGAGAGAGCAGAGAGAACTTTTTTAAAGGCTAAGGCATCACATACTTAAAGAGAATGATTCTTACTCCCCTCAGTGGAACTAGGAAGTGGCTGAAACAGGAATAAGACTGACAAATAAATAGAATAAGATCTGTATTGGAGGTACAAAGCTAGATTGTGACTTACAAAAATGTGTATTTTTACTCAGAATGTATAATAAAATTAAAAGTTTACTGCCAATTGAATTTTCACAATGTGGTCAGTTTGTAGTTGCTTCTATGAAGCCAATGCCTTTGAGTTCTTTTATTATTATTATTATTATTATTATTATTATTATTATTACTATTATTATTATTATCATTATCAATCCCATAGACCTTTTTTATTTGTATACTTTATATAAAAATGTTTGAAAATTTAAAAATACACCAAAATTAACCATATTCATTGCCTACACATCTCAATGAATTTCTATATAGTTAGAATAATGATTTTGACTAGTAGCTATGTAGGTTACCATTATATTTTACATGTCTATGTCCATCAAAACTGAAAAGCCCATACAGAGTTAGAAGTAGAAGTAGCTTCCTGTTTGTTTGTATGCTTAGCAATTCTTTTTGTTGAAAACTAGAGATGTTTAGTACTTGTGCAGAATTCTGAGATAAAACCTTCCCTCTAAGAGGGAAATTCCTTAAGATAGAGGATGCCGGGGGCGGGGGGGGGGGAGGGGGTGGTAAGGCATTCCATCCTACAGGAAAGCATAAAGTTCATCAAGCTCAAGAAGAAAATAACTCAGGTTACAGGAAGTCCCTGAAAATGACAGATACACTAGAACTCTCTTCCTCTGAGTGTATATAATCAGTAAGGATTGCTAAGAAAAACTCTTGGACCAGCCAAGTTAACTGGAAGACTCAGACATACCAAGCAGTTTTGAAGAAGCAAATACCAGAAGAGATTCAGACCAGCTGGGCTACTTGGGAAGGCCACTTTCCATCCGGTTTAGCTGTTTGCAGGTTGTGTGGCCTGTTTCAGGTTTCCAGCTGGTGTCCATGCTGGGGTGGAATTCGGTGACCTATGTGTCTTAGAGTCATTTTTGATCCTGTAAATAATGCTGCACCCATACTATTGTAAGAAACCTCAGCAAAACTCGTTGTTTCGCCAAGCTGAACTTCCGTGGTGTTTTTACTTTGCTCTGCCTCCCTTTCTCTATCTGCAGTGAGTAGATGTTTGTTTATGTTTCCATAGCAATAGCATCACACAACAGTACCGTAATTCGGTAATTCTGTATAATAAATCTGGCTACTTTCTCTGATGTTGTATTTTGTTTGTTTTTATGTTGGTGATTGAAAATTAAATCTACCCTTTCTCTGACTTCACAAATTATTTCTATACAGACTGTTTCACTATTGGGTACAATTAAATGAAGTCTTGTTCTGCTACTTCTCACATAGTAAATTGACTCTTAGCAGGTATTTTAAAGGATGTATGTAGCCAACCCAAACGAAAGCCAACCAAAGGGAAACCAAATCCAAATCTAAACCAAACTAGACCAAACCAGACCAGACCAAACAAAACTGAGCTTCACACAAGAAAATCCCCTTCCCTGCATTTGAAAACTGTTTTTCATCCATGGCGATTCTTCACTTCTAAACTAGGCCCTTTGCAACTCTGCTTTATGCTTCACTTGCTGCTTGAAGGAACCATCATAATGCCAAATGTGCAAGAGAGTTCAACGCAGAGATACCTCGGACCCTGTGCATGTGTGAGGCACTCTATAATCTGCCCTCAGTGGTATGTATGGATGGTAGCCGTTTGAAGATCTTACTCACCCATGAATAGATTTCTCCATGGCACTTTAACCATGTCCGATTGTGGGGCTGTCCTCGGTCTCGGTCTGCTCCCCCATCTCTTCGTCTCTCTGCCTGAAACTTCCGTCCCCAGTATTCTCCTTCACGTTCATATTCCACAGATTCTATTGCCCTCCCTCTACTCCCCCTTACAGCTTCTTTCTCTCCTTCCATGGGCACTTTCCTAGCCTTCTGGCTTTTACACATACATACATACATACATACATACATACATACATACACACACACACACACACACACACACACACACACACACATACATACACAAATGAGAGAATGTAAACTTCATATATGACAGCAGAAATGTAGTCTTGGTCCTTCTGAGCCTCAGCTACTTCACTCATTTCTTTAGGTTCATCTACTTTATGAATAATTTCATTTTTTCTTTATAGCTGAATAAAATTTTATTGTGTCTATTTTTGATGCTTTCATTATTCCCGCCTTCCTCCTCCTTCTCACCCTCCTCTTCCTCACCCTCATCCTCCTGCTCCTTCTCCTCACCCTCATCCTTCTCTCCCTCCTCACCCTCCTCTTCTTTCTCTTCCTCCTCCTCCTTCTTCTAAGACAGAATTACTCTGTAATCCTGGCTGTCCTAGAACATGCTCTGCAAATTAGGACTGGAACTCAAAGATCTGCCTGCCACTGTTTCTCTAGGATTAAAGGTGACACCATAGCCAACCGATGCTCCAGTCTTAAAGCATGTATTTTTCTTCTGTTTTCTCCTTTAAGTGTATTTTATAGTAATTTAATAACATACACTCACATTATGTAGAACAATTCTTTACTTAAAGTAAACTAAGTTTAGATGTTAACCATGTCTATGAAATATATGCACAGCAAAACCTCAGTTGGTATTTAATTAAATAACCGACTGCTAAAACTTAGTCAAGTTGACACATAACACCAATTTGCTTCCCTAGAAATACTTTTTGATTATAGAGAAAAGAGTGACTTTACAATGAAGCATGACATACCCTGTTTTCATCAGCCAAGTTACACATAAGAAAGTGGTTTAGCCAGGCAGAGTGTAACAAAAAGCAAAAACATTTGTGTTATACCTCTAACAAGGATAAATAAATTCAAAATAATTAGTTGAAAGAATTAGTAAAACTCAGTAAGGTGCATGCCTTTAATCCCAACACTCGGGAGGCAGAGGCAGGCAGATCTTTGTGAGTTAAAGGACCAAGTTCCAGGACAGCCAGAGTGTCACAGAGAAACCCTGTTTCAAGCAAAACTCAACTGAAGGAGATTCTACAAAATAAGTGCCCTTCAGTCTTTTAAAATTCTGACGTCATGAAAAATTGGGGGGGGATTTCTAATTTTCTCATGTGACTTTATAAGTCCCCACCTCTAGCTCTGACAGAAGAAACAGCTCCGTGATTGTGGAGGAAGATTACACTGAATCTTTTTCTTAGGACAACAGCTGAGATTTTAGAAGTGACACAGGTTACACTTTGTGTTTTTAAAGACAGATTTCCTTCACCAAAGCCATTATTAAGAGTTTCCACTCTTCCCCAAGGTGCAAATGCTACTCATTAACGACACCATCATTTTTAACTTCCCTTTTTATTCTATCAGTTAGAACACATTCTATATATCTTGTAAGTATTAACGTTTTAAGTAAAGTTTAAAATTTTGTTGAATCAAACCCCAAAGTTAGGTCAATGAAAATATCCATGTGTTTTCATGTACTAAAGAGGAGAAATCACCCCCCACTTCTTGACTTGGCATGCCAGAGATTCATTTACAGATTTGGTCTAGGCACTTTTAAAAGGAGAGGAGAGCTACAGGCAAACTTCATTATGTATGCATTTTGCTTTAAAGAATGCTGAGAAGTGACCTAATCTATAAAAAAAAATAAGGTTACCTACAGGATGTGGAAACTGACTACTCACTAAGTAAAACTGAAATATAAAAACAGATTCAAGTATTAATAATTTGTAGTGTCAAATATAAAACGGTCTTTCATAAAGACTTATGTGATTAAAAAATGTAGAAACACTATAAATTCTATATTTTTACAGTATATCAGATTAGTCACAGAGTTTATGTGATCTTAACAAGAGTAAAGGGCTGAGATAAAGAGGCGCTAAGAAGACATTTGCCCATGCAATGCCTTCCCAAGCTGACCAGGGCTTCATACTCATGAAGCCTTCTTTCCTACAAATCCAGAACTCTTCCACTGCATACTCTACCATCTTGTCCTGCTCCTCAGTTAGTTTTGTAATTTCACATTGTAAAAGGTGCCATTTTACCCCTTAAATATGTTTCCCCAAAGTAAGCCTTAGGAAAACCACATAATGAGCTCTAGTTTCAGGAATCTGTAGCAGAATTCTTTACACACGACTCCCCACTAAACCCAATCTTAGTAGAGCTGATGGCTCAGAGAAGGAGTTACAAAATCACTGCAGATTTTAAAGATATATGTCAGTGGACCTGTGCCTTTTATCCTCCCAAAAGGAATTCTGCACAAGTAAGGATGACAGGCCAAAATGTTTATATGTGAGCTTTTGTGTATAGATCCTTCAGTCATATTTCATCTTGAGTGCAATGATACATCCCTTTTCTTTTTGGTGTTTTGAGGCATCTCTGGCTGTCCTGGGCCTTGCTTTGTAAACCAGATTTCCTCAAACTCACAGAGATCCACCTGCCCCTGCCTCCCGAGTGCTGGGATTAAAGGCATGCACCAACACTGTCCAGCTCCATGACTACATTTTTTAATGTCTCCATCACATCAATAAATGGTCATGGCTATTGATCCAGGGAAAAATACAAATTTTTCTGGACTCTTAGTCATCCTGCAAATGTCAAGATGGACTTAGTTGTGGGAAGAATAACTCTGTTTCAAAGAAGTTCAAGCGCTCTTAAGGAAAAATAATTTAAATTTGAGAATTTTAATATTGCATTTGTTCTTATTCAAACTTCTGTAGGCAGAAAAGTGAACTTGAATGCTATAGATAACCACATGATGCATGAAAATAACCTTACTTGAGGGATGCCATGAGAATGTGTTGATGTTCTTGGGATAAAGTCACAGGTTGAATTCAAGATTAACAATATTGTCTTTTAGTCCAATTTTCTAACCATTAGTACAGAATTATTTCTGATGATTTCTCTCAAAAAATCAATCTTAACCAAACAGTTCTCTAATGGAATATAATCATTAACTTATAATTAGATTGAAACATACCACAGTTGTCACTTCCAACACTTTCGAATTGGAACATTTTGAAAATGTGTGAGACATTTTTTTCTGTATTACTATTGAACCAAGATCTTAGTCAAGCTAGCCCAATGCTCCACCTCTGAGCTATATTCCTTAGACATTTTTTTTGTTGTTATCTTTATCCTTAAGGCAAGATCTCCTTAATTTACCCAGCCTGGCCTTGAACTTGTTATGTAGTTCATGTTAGCATCCAACTTATCATGTTTATAGGCATGAGTCACTATACTCTGCTTTTATGGAAGTATTTATGAACCAAAGTCTTCCTTCAGTGTATCACAGCCCTAATTTAGCATCAGTTTCTAGTTATTGCTAACATCATTCTGTGAAAATAATAAATTAATTGGAATTTTATTTGGATGAATACAATGCTGATATATTCAATTATTTTTAATTTCATCTCTTATTATATGTGCATACATGCATGCATAGATAATGCTACTTATTGGTATGTTCAACATTGCAAGTAAAATGTCTTAACTTTAGTTTGGCATATATGATGGTTGTCATCTTGGTAGGACCTAGAATCACCTGGGAGGCAAGGATCTGAGGGTACCTATGAAGAATTACCTAAACTAAATTAACTGAAGTGGGAAGACTCGTGAAGGTGGGAAAAAGATGATCTGAGCATCAGCTTCCATCTCTCTGTGTTTCTTGGCAGAATATGAAATGTGACCACCACTTCAAGACCCTAGTGCCATGTCTCTTCCCTCCATCATGGACCACACATTCAAACTGTGAAGAAAACCTGAGTCTTTGTTCCTTTTGACAGATATTTTGCCACACCAACAAGATAAGTGACTAATACTGAAGATGCAGGTTTCTGTAGCCTGGTCCTGTAGCTGATTAGCCTCAAATAAACACACAGAGTTGTATAGTAATTTATAATCTCTTGGCCAATGACTAGATCTTCTTATTGGATAGCTCTGACTTAATTATTAACCCATTTCTATTCATCTATGTATTGCCTTCAGGCTGTGACTTGCCCATACTCCAGCATGTTATTACTTTGGCAACATGGTGTCTCTTTGCAGCCTCTTTCTGCCTTCCTCTCTCCCACCTTCTCCTGGCTTGGTAGCCCCATCTATCTTCTTGCCTGGCTATTGGCCAATCAGTGTTTTATTCACCAACAATAAGATAAACATATATACAGAAGGACATTCCCCATCATAATACAGTATGCTTCATCAAGATTGGTATTTGAGTATATAAGATTGGTTTAGGAGTATATAATTATTTTTCTTTACCAGAGGAATGATACATGAAACATGATTTAAAACAATTATAATATTTCTTGTACCATAACATAAGCTAGCCAGATTTCTATTTATTATTCTAGTTTAAAAGGAGGAATATATCTTGGCCTTAGTTTATCAGTATTGGAATCTACTTCAGATTTCTGCCACTTTTATTTTTCATTTTTCTGTAGCCTCTTAAGTATAGTGAAACTCACACAAACCTGTTGTTGGTACTTTAACTTTTCCCATCTTATAATATCATTAGTAATTAAAATGTGTTGTGTTAACTGTTAGGATCAAGATGTGTTTTCAATTAAAGTTTAAATTTGATATTAAAATTGATGAAAATTCCTCAAAAGGTCTATAGGCACTTACTGTTTGTATAATGGGGCTTTCTGGGTAGAAAGCATGACATCTTTCAAAGCTGATCTGAAAATAGCTCAAGGCAGGTTGCTTTATTAAAGTTCATGTGTGAAGCTGGAATGAAGACTCCTACATGTGAGTAAGTAGGGTTTTTCAAGGGTTGACTAACCCACAAATATTTAAGAAGTGACTGCTTTGGCTTTCTTATCCATTTCCTCAAAAGTCAGACCAAGATAAAGGAGGGAAGGTATAGTTTAAAAGCTGCTATCAGCCAATGGTCAAATAAGAAACCCCATCCTCTTACCTATGAAAGTGTGGTCATTCCTTATGCTGTATCTTGATGACACCACGGTGTCTTTGCCATCTTAGATACTGAAGGAAGAATGGAAGGAAAGGGAAGGAAGAAAAGAAGAAATGAAGGAAGGGAGAAAGACATTTTTCATATTCATTATGTCACTACATAAATGCTTTCCCAACATTTAGCTGGCAAAGCAGCCTCTCCATGCATGAGATTGTCCTTCATGAAGGCCTGCAACTAAATCATCATAGGCAGAGGCAAGTTTCCTCTATTTTGAATGATCTTCAGGGGCAGAGTTCTGATATTCTGAATATGAAGAAATTCTTTCCTAGAGCTAAATGTTCCCTCACATTGGAGCCCAAACCTTGTCTGCATCTGTCTGTGGTGGAGAAGGAAGCTAGTTAGTCTGTCACATACTCTTTCTACTCAGACTTGAATCAATCCTTCAACATAAATCTTTTTCTCAAGGCTCTTAAAACACCCTATAAGGACTTTCAAATCTCTCACCTTTCTAAGATTTATTTCCATCTTGATTCTTCTATTCTCTAAATTATCAACTGCGATGTTGACACATATATCAGATGAATAACTTACAAGGAGGATAGATTTATTCTTGTTTATAGTTTTACCAGTTTATGTACGCGAGGAAGTAGGACCACTTAGGTTTCTAGTGGGGTTCTATATGACAATTTCTGGGAGTTTATTGAAAATAAAAAGCCCTACAATTCCTACTTAAGGGTATATGATCTAAGTTAGGTGTTTTTGGAGGTGGCAAGGTTGCTGTGACCAAATACCTGAAAAACAAAGCACTCAAAGAAGGATTAATTTGGGTTTACAAATTCAGAGTACAGTTCATCACAGTATGGCTGCCATGGCATCATGTACTTGAAGCAGCTAGTCACATAGCCTCTTCAGTCAGAAAGAAGGATATGAATTGGAGTACCCATCTCCCCTTTTTCTGCTTCTCAGTCTAGGTTACCAGCCAACAAATGATGTCACCCGTGTTAAAAGTGTGTTCTCCCACCCATTAGTTCAATCTACATAACCTCTCACAGACAGGTTCAGAGGCTAGCCCACTCTAGCTAACTCCTCATGGAAATGCCCTGTGGTTTTTCTCTTAGGTGATTCTAAGTTGGCATTGGCATTAACCAGTGTACCCCCCCCCATAACCGAACAGGCACAATCTCTTAAAATGTCCCAATGAGGCCAGGGTAGAAAAGGCATTAACACACTCCCTGTGGGCAGCATTGAGGATCTGTGTTGACTTGAATAAGAATGTCTCCTATAGTCTCAAGTATTAGAACACATGGTACCCAGTTGGTGGCACTGTTTGGGGAGTTTTAGGAGGCATTACCTAGCTTTGGGAAGTACAATACTGGGAAAATGCTTTGAGGACTCATAACCACACCCCACTTTCTAGTTCAATCTCTACTTTGCTTGTGGTTGAAGATGAGACTTCAGTTTCCTGCTCCCAGCACTGATCCCTTGACTTCCCTGACATTCATTATGGCAAACAGACTTCAATAAATTGCCTGAATAATTGTCTTTTATCACAACAGAAAAGTAGCTACCACAAGATCCAAACTGCAGAACATAATTATTTTCTAGTAGAGCTCTAAACATGCTGGGATAATAAAGTTTATTTCTTAGGCAGTATTTTTCCTATGTAGGCCCTCTTAATTGAATGAGTCCTGCACACAGACTAACTAAAATATATGACCTTGAAACTCTGTAATAGAAGTTCTTTAAACTAAGTGCTAGTGCATATTCATTACCTCAATTGTTTTCTTACCACTCTAGCAATGTGCAGCCCTCTTGTGTACATTTCCCCTGCTGAGTATACAAAATTGTTACCTTTCACTGTCTGAGTGATAAACTACTTCTAGGTATAAGCTTTGCTATATAAGGTTGTCACTAAATAAAAATGTTCTACAAGCACTCCAGGTTTTGCATATTAAAGGCAGCTATGCAATCATGCCAATATATTTCTCATTTTCTATTGTTGTAAAATATCTACAGCATAATTTATCAATTTTATCATTTTAAAAGTACAATTCAGTGTCATTAAGCATCAATAACTTTTGTGTGCAATCACCATTGTCACACATTTTCAAAACATTTTCCTCAACCCACACTCAAACTTCTTGCCAATAAAAAAAAAATGCTATTTATTCATTCCCTTTCCCCATGTGTGGATAATAACAGCTCTTTTTTTCTCTGGCATTGGTGGCTATAAGAAGGTTATATAGATGTAATGAGGCATATTTGTCCTTTCAATTGTCTGACTTCATTAAGCAAAATGCCTTCAAGATTTCTCTTCCTTTGGGTACAGCTTTTGACCAGAGTATAACAAAGCAAATAATAGGGTGAAATAAATGAAGTTGGAGACTCTTGAACCGTCTACCAAGTCTAAGAAGCTTCTATGACAGTATTTACAAGACTGTGCATGATGTACAAAAACAGATCTGCGTCTTGTCTTACATTTTGGGATCTAAGGCAATATGTGCATAGGCTGAGTATTCCAAGATGGCTCACTTTATATCATATCTGGTTGTGGATTTCTGTAATTGTTCCCAGCTGTTGGAGGAGGCAGCTTTGGTACCTGAGCAAGGCACTGATTATAGCAGAATGTCATTAGGAGTTATTTTATTGATAGTGTTTTGTTTGTTTATTGTTTTTTAGAACAATAACACAAGACACGTTGTAAATCAAATAAGTTGTGGCTTGGTCTGTGTTTACATTTCTTATTTTGTAGCATGTAGAGTACACTCCTGTACCAAATATAGTAGAATGTAGGGTGAATGATCTATTCAGGTACCAGCCACTTTTCTCCATGTTCAATGAGTTGTGTAGGTGTTGTCTTCTGCAATGGGGCTTTGCTATTCATTTGTGGAGAGCAACACATAGTCTTACCAACAGCCTGAATTGCTTGGGAATTCCCATGGTACACCTTTGGCAAGCAACTCAATTAGATGTAACTCTGTCCAGGTAATGGAATGTCATTTGGTAGCAAGAGAACATCCAGTTGTGGCATCTACTATATTAGGTTTCCATACTACCTCTCAAATGACCCTAAATGTTATCTGTTCTTCCCATATTCCCTCATTTCTTCCCATTTTCTCTCACAACTTGATTATGCCATTCTATTTCCACACCCATATGTAACTATCAATTCTATTTCCAAGTTCTACAGAGATCTGTCTCCCCTAGTTCCCTACTCTCTACCTAACCTCTGTGGTTTTATGGATTGTATTTTGTTTATCATTACTTAATAGCTAATATCCTAATATAAATGAATATATTCCATATTTATTTCTGTATGTGAGAGATGTCATTCAAGAAGTTTTTTTTTCTAGTTCTAACCATTTACCTGTGAATTTCATGATATCATTTTTTTAACAGCTGAGTAATACTCCATTGTGTAAATGTACCACATTTTTCTTCATCTATTCTTCTGTTGGGAAACATCAGTGCAATTTCTAACCTTTGCCCATCATCAATAGAGCAGCAATGGACATGATTGAGCAAGTGTTTCATGGTGGGATGAACTGTCCTTTGGGTATATGCCCAAGTAGTATGGTTGGATCTTGAGATAGATTGATTCCCATCTTCATAAGAAACTGCAACAGTTATTTCCACAGTGACTGTACCATTTTGCACTCCCACCAGGAAAGCCTTCAGAGAGGCTTTGCAAACCAGTTAACCACTATGACTCTTTTTTAATGTATTGTAATACCAGGATTAGTTTATTCTGTACAAATCAAGACCACAAGGCTTTTGTGTCATGAGTCCTGGGGCATCTTTGGTGTCAAAAAACTCCTGTAAATATAAAAAACATTTTCTCATCCCAAAATATTCCTTTATATTCTGCTCCCACAAATCATTAATTCTTGTAGGCTAATTGTATTCAGTTTCCTTTTTTCATATAACATTCATACTGTTTTCGTATCTACACTGTTAGTATTCTACATGACTTATAGTGACTTAGTTGAAAAAAATCTATATATTAGAATCAGAGTGTGCTAAGGTTTCATGTACATTAGGCCATTTCCAAATCCCAAACCAAGTGAACAATGAGACTTAAGGCTGGAATCCCAGTCCTCATTGCTGGCAAGTTTGGAAAGTAATTTTATAAATTAGTCTGGTTTTTAATATGTTAATATTTTATACTCTCAGGAAAGGAACCTATGGAAATGGTAACCTAGAGATTACAGCTCAGCTGCATATCTAATACTCCTTAGAATATTGGTTCTCAATATGTGAGTCATGACTTCTTTTGGGGGGTGAATGGTACATTCACAGGGGTCACATATCAGATATTTACATTATGATTCATAACAGTAGGAAATTACACTTATGAAGTAGCAATGAAAATAATTATATGGTTGGTTGGGGAATCACCACACCATGAGGATGGATTTATATATATATATATATATATATATATATATATATATATATATATATATATATGTTGTAGCATTAGGAAGGTTAAAAACCACTGACTTTGGGTATTGTGTTCTTCTCTAATTTTAATTATAAAGTTCATACAGTGAATTTTGGAAATTTAGGGAGGAATCTCTCTATGCAATATGCACAGATTTAGTGAGCAGTTATTTGTTTTGAGGGTTTATACATCTAGGTAACCATCACTTCTGTGAAGATGTTGAACATTTCCATTACACAAAATTATTCTTTCACTCTTCTTCAAAACAGACAAAATATTTTTAGTGTTATCCTCACAAGTTCTGCTCATTTTTGAGTTTCACAGACAGACACAGAACCACACAATATGAATGCCATCTGGTTCTTTTTTATTAGGCTCTAGAATGCAGGTCCTTCCTTCCAAAATTTAACAAGAATACAATACTAGAGATCACAGCTGTCACTTATCAATAGCTCAGAACTCTGAGAAGCACCCTATTCAACATGGTAACTTCTTCCTCTCAACACTTATGTCCTAAGTTAGATGTGCTGACCAAAACCCATTGAACTCTAAAAATGTGAAGGGGAGAATCCTTATGAGTTGGTCTACATGTGACACACCTTTACTGAGGTGGCATCAATCAAGTCCTTTCCTGGGTGTAAGTATGTAGAGGAATCAAGAGAAAGAGAATAGTGGACAGGAAGACTTGGGGGAGCAAGGCAAGGATGAGGGATGCAAAGAAAAACAGTAACAAGAGCACAGGAACCACATTCTCCTGGGCCCATTCCTGTCAGTGAACTTAGCTACTTCCGCTTGGGTTACATGTCTGTCCTGGTACGGTAGACAAAATAATGCTTAGACAATGAAATGTCTAAAGATGCTATAATGCCAAACTACATATTTTATGGTTGTATTTGATGTAAAAATTAATTACTGGTGTTTATTGGTGATGTGGGAATATTTTCTTGAGACTTTCTGGTTAGGACCAAGTCTAAAGATGTCTTTTAAAGTGGAAAGTGGAGTGGAAGGTCACTTCCTCAGCCCACTACTGATGACTTTAAAAATGGAGGAAATGTTCAGAAGCTGAAGAATATTAACTACTTTTAGAAATGGCAACAGGGTAGATGTGAGTCTAGAATCCCTCGAGGAAGAACCCCAGCCCTATGAACAGCTGCAAGCCCAATGAGATCCACTTGAATGTTATTCTCCACTGGTGTGACAGAGTTCAGCTGTTTGTTTTAAGGCACAGACCAATTTTCTGGAAATTTCTTTGACAGCCAATAATAACCAGAAGTAAGTTTAGTTGCTGTTGTTGCTGTTTATTTGTTAATTTGGGGGTTTTATAAAACAAAGCCTTATATGTATTTTGGGCTGGTTTGTAATTCACAGTCTTCCTGCATTCTAACACCTGAACACTGACATTGCAGGTATATGCTACCACACTCTGATGGAAGTAGGTTAAAGACTAGTTGAAATAATATTTCTCAATATTTAAGAATTTTTTAAACTTAAAAGATTGCAAATTCGCATTTAGCCGTGACTTATTTTAAACAACAAAATCAGAACAGCCTAACTGAAATTGCTTTAATTCAGTAACTTACTAAATTTCATCTTTCTTCCTAAGCTACATCAATAACTACAAACATTGTATGCTTGTGTGAGTAGTTTGAAAAATAATTTCTTTAATAGCTGTTTTTTTTAAATTTCACTTATTTTATTTTCTTTCATATTCTTTTAGATTCCAAGGGCTCTTTCATGTGAAAGATGCGGTTAATAAAGTTCTTTATTCGAGACACACAAGAGTGTTCATTAATGTGGAATGTCAGTGAAAGGGAAAACCTATGGCTTCAGCGCAGCCCTTGTGCTTGGGGTATGCAGTGCCCTCCAAATGGCTTCTGTATTAAAAGCTGAGATCTCATCTCGTAGAAATCTTTGTGGAATTCTACAAGCTAAGAAGTGTGTAAACTGCAGGCATGTCCCTGAGACTTTCTTTTCTTTCCTCCTCCTCCTCTTACTTCCTCCTTCTATCATTCTTCCTTCCCACCTTTCTCTTTCTCTGTCCATTTTCTGTCTGCTGCAGGGTAATTAGATGTTGCCACATGCTCATTCCAGCATAATGTTCTACCTCACTGTAAGCTTAAAAATTAATGGCATCAAAAGCTATAGCCTACAGAGACAAAAAAGTTGGACGCTCCCTCTTCGAGAGTCCATGTGACAATAGACAAACCTTAACCTGTTCCTATTAGATTTGTAGATGGTAGAGTTTGTAAGTCACTACTTTAACAAGATACACCTGTTCCCCCCATTGTCATCATAAAAAAGAAATTATTAGATGAAATATATTGAACTAACTGTGCATACTTTTAGTTATTTCTCATAGGAAAAAAGAAATATCAACACAGAATAGAAAATTCCATCATGTACCTTAGGCTTCTATTCACAGATGTGCTGAAGGCAACTCACTGTATATGTAAATATTCTCATTCTCTGAAATTGCTAACTCTAATGCTATGTGAGCTGATATGATAAAATATGAAAGGAGTGGGAATAAAATCTGTATTATAATTAATTGCAATGAAGTATTTAATTTTTCTCTTGGTAAGTTATGAGGTATCTATTTATCATAATGCATTGCAAGTATTTACTTGACGAGTCCCTTTATCTAAGTGTACAGATACTCAGACAAAGAGAGGTTATTTTCCTCAACTAATGATCTTTGATAAAAAAATATCCAAATCATTTTCATTTGACATTTTGAACTTTTCTTTTTTTTATAACACTTTTATTTTAAATTTGAAAAAAAGGTTGTTTTATATGTCAAATCCAGTGTGCTCACCCCCCCATCCTTCCCTATCACCCCCACCAGACCCCAGCCCATCCCCTTTCTGCTCCCCAGGAAGGGGAAAGCTTCCATGGAGAGTCTTCAAAGTCTGTCATATCATTTGTGGCAGGGCCTAGGCCCTCCCATGTGTCTAGGCTGAGAAAGTATCCCTCTATGTTGGATGGGCTTGCAAAGTCCATTCCTATACTAGGGATGAATACTGATCCATTACTAGAGGCCCCAAAGACTGCCCACTCCTCCTAACTAGCACCCACATTCAGGAGGTCTGGGTCAGTCCTATGCTGGTTTCCCAGCTATCAGACTGGGGTCCATGAGCTCCCTCTTGTTCAGGTCAGCTGATTCTGTGGTTTTCTCCAGCCTGGTCTTGACTCCTATGCTCATCACTCCTCCCTCTCTCTAATATGATTCGAGGAGTTTGGCTAGTGTTTAGCTGTGGGTGTCTGCTTCTCCTTCCATCAGCTACTAGATGAAGGCTCTGGGATGGCATATAAGGTAATCATCAATCTCATTATTGAGGAAGAGCATTTAAGGTAGCCTCTCCTTGTAGATCTCTAGGCATTTCCCTAGTGCCAGATTTCTCCTTAAATATATAATGGCTCCTTCTATTATGGTATGTCTTTTCTTACTCTATTCTTTCCCTGTCTCAACCTTCCTGTTCCCTTATGCCCACCTCTCTCCTCCTCTTCTCCCTTTCTCTTTCTCCTAACTCCCTCTCCCCTGCCTCCATGCTCCCAATTTGCTTGTTTGGATTTGCATTTCCCTGATAGCTAAGGATGTTGAGCACTTTCTTAAGTGTCTTTCAGCCATTTTAGATTCCTCCATTGAGAATTCTGTATTTAGTTCTGTACCCTGCTTTTTAATTGGATTATTTGGTGTTATGGAAACTAGCTTCTTGAGTTCTTTTCATAGCTCGTTTTTATGCTGACAATGGTTCACATACTGACGTTTTTAGAACTTGCTGCTAGAACTTTCTGCTTCTTTACAAATAATTGCTAGCAATGTCTTATGTTCAGAGGGAAAAAATCAGTCAAAATATACAATAGAGCGAAAATGAGGGGTTGTGAGGTTGGTTGGTGAGAGCACTTGCTGCAAAAATAGGAACACCTCTTAATAAGACTCTGCAGAACTCAGGGAAAGAGCATGGTGAGGTCAAATGCACTCCTGGAACCATAGGGCGGGGAAGAGTGCATGGAGCAGAGGCAGGAGACTTCCTGAGGCTGTGAAACTGCCAGCCTAGATCCATGAGAGACCCTGCCATAAAGGGATAGAGTGATAGAGCAGGACATCCAATGTCCTCATTTGGGCCTTTCATGTATAGACATAGTGGCCACACACACACGCACGCACACACACACACACACACACACACACACACACTATACATACTTGTAATACACACAATCAAATAAAAAGGAAGTCAGAATGAGATTACAATCAAGAATTAACCTAAACCCATTCATATGGTTTCACAAAGAGACTCCCTAGTTCAAAGCTATTCTTGTGATTGAACAAATAACTGAAATATTAACACAATTACTGAGATAGGTGACTCTATTTTCTTCCTTTTGCAGAGATGTGTGAGATCATTATATTTAAAATTAAAGCCACTTACATTCTACGAATATCTTATAATGGATTACATAATTAAATATAGGGGTAAAACTAAAAATCTTTTACAAAAAAAAATGATGTGGGAAAAATATTTGTAAATTAGCACCAGACTAAAGTTTTCACACACACACACACACCGACTCACCTGCTCTCTGTCCTAGACAGATGCAAGCAGGCACTGCTCAGCTCTGCCTAACTGCCTTCAGTAAGCTAAAGTGTCTTTGTTCACAAAGACCACAGCACACATTGGCCAAGTCTCACATGATAAAGTGCTTCATGTTAGCTGTCTAGTGTAGCCAAAGTGTTCCAGGACCCCAGGAGCCAGAGCTTGCTCAGCCTCAGCCCAGGCCTGTTACAATCTCCTCTGGAACAATGTGGCAATCAGAACAGGCTGCCCTGCCCGTGGGCATAGAAATCAAATGTGACTACATATAGCTGGAGTCTTTGGAGGTGAGAAAGCAATGGAGCTGCAGCAGGCTCCAGGCCCACCCAGCCTGGAGTGCCTTCCCTTCTCATGCTTATCTCTCATGCTCTCCACTGAGCTCTCCTACTTCACGAAGAACATTTCCTTGGGGGTAAGGAGGCTGGCTTGTACAGCTCCAGCTTGGACTGCCTTTACCCCATGTCTGTGTTCAACCCACACTTGCTCAGGAAGAAAGACAGTGGGCACTGGCCAGCAGTAAGTCTCAGGCTGGGTTCAGTCTGCAGAACAGGAGGAGTTCTTGTTCCCAGGCAGCACCCTAGACTTATGTATTCTGGAAGGTTCAGGAGAAGTAAGCTGTGGACAGCGATGTTATGACACTTAGTGGAGGTCAGTGAGAACAGTATAGTGAAGAGCAGAGTCTTGTGGCTGTAACAGGTAGCCTTTACTGCCAAGGTGACTCTTTATTACCAAGTTTGGTTTCCAACATGAGATTCAACCTTGGACTCTTCTTGAACATAGCTTATGTATGCTGACTCTAGGGAAACTCTCCCAAGAAGACTTCACCTCAATTACTCTGATTTCTTCATAACCATAGCTTATTTTCCAGCTTCAGCTGACCAGCATCCATTGTCCCAGCAAAGCAAGGGCTTCTTCTTAGTGGTGATTATATCTTGTTAATCATAACTGATTCTTCAGCCCCAGCTAACAGGCCAAACAGTGGGGCTGGACACAGGGTCGGTGACCAAAAAAGAGTGCTGAATTTTTTCTGCACATGCTTAAAAATGCAGCGAGCAATGCTGAGCTTAAGGATGTAGATGTCAATTCACTGGTCATTGAACACATCCAGGTGAAAAAAGCACCTAAGTTGTGTCGGTGCCCTACAGAGCGCGTGGCAGATTAACCCATACATGAGCTCCCCCTGCCACATCGAGATGATCCTCATGGAAAAGGAGCAGATTGTTCCAAAGCCTGAAGAGGAGGTTGCACAGAAGAAGAATCTATCACAGAAGAAACTGAAGAAACAAAAACTTATGGCACAGGATTAAACTCAGCGTAAAATAATTGCAGGTGAAAGTAAAAAAAGAACTACAGGTAACAGGGCATGAAAGAGACTTAAAATTTTCTACACTGTTTAGGGTCAGGGGAACTTTCTCTGTATCTATTAATGAAAAACCAGCAACGAAGAAACATCCAAAAGGTGTCATTGCATATCAGTGGTAACCAATACGTATGAAAGATTTAAATGGTATAAAGGGAACAATAGTCTCTTATGGCATGCACTCACCGTATGTGAAGCAATTAATAGAATCATGGGCAAGGAATAACAAGGTAACCCCTAAGGATTGGGATCAATTAATATCAGCTGTCCTTGAAAATGTCTCTCAATTAGAATGGAGGGCTTTATGAAGATAGGAAGCAAAAGCTCTTGAATATTAGGGCTTAATGAAAGGTTATAAAGCTCTTCAAGATAAAATTCTAGGTGAGGGTCTTTATGCTGACCCGGAAACCCAAGCTGCCTATGATGAACACATCTTGTCTCTATGAAGGACGGGAGACTTGAATGATTGGGATAAGATTCATGAACTAGGGAAGAGGATAGAATCCTATACCAAGATAAGGCAAGGACTGAGACAATGTTTTAGTATATTCCTAGAAAGATTGTCTAGGGCAATACATTTAGAGGTAGCAGATACAGATTCTAGGCGAATACTCATAGAATCATTAGCTCATGAGAATGCAAATCCACAATGCAAACAAGTGCTTTGGCCTTTAAAAATCAGATCAGCACCCTTGGATGAATGGGTCCTAAATACAGCCAACATTGAGTATAATGACAATAACACTGAAGCTTGGGTAGGAGAAGACATATTTAAAGGTCTGAGAAGACATCAAGATAACAGAGGTCTTAACTATGGTGACATAGAAGCTTGGGTAGAAGAAGTCATCTCCAAAGGTTTGAAAGATATCAAAATGTCAGATGTTTTAACTGTGGTAAGATAGGACATCTAAAAAGAAATTATCAGCAAATCATTTCTAGAAATAACACTCCCATGAATGAACAGAACAGAAGGCTTCAGCCTTCTGGGTTATTTAGAAGGTGTGGCAAAGGCCAACACTGGACCAATGAGTTTAGATTGACCAGAGACAAGCAAGGAAACCCTTTACAATTGGGAAACTCCTTGGGGGCCTCTTGAAGGCCCCCATGTCTACAGTGGTCCAAATATTCTCAGTCACTCTTGAAGACAATCTCCCACAGGACCATTAGAAAATCCAGTGCCCATTGTAAAAACTCATACCACTCTGGATGACAAACTACTGATGGAAGTTGAAGCAAACATGACAGAAGGAAACAAAAAAAACATATATTTTGGCAAAACTCTATAAACAGTCAAAGGCCTCAAAGATAGCCCCTGCAAGAGGTAAATGTGCACTTCTTAGGGATTGAAACCATGTCTCAGGTAAAACAGAACATGAGATGGACTGAATGTGTAGGACCAGAAGGACAGAGAGGAAGGTTGAGACCATATGTAGTTGATATAACAGTAAATTTATGGGGTTGTGATCTATTACAGCAATGGAATACACAGATTAACATTCCTCCAGTATAAGATAGGAACCATAAACGACCTCATGATTGTGGAATAAATAGTATAAAGTACTATACAAGATAGACACCAAATATCCAGGTTGTACAAAAACAGAATACAAATGCTGAAAAAAACAGAGGAACCAAAAGCCCTACCATTAAAATGGCTAACATATGAACCTGTCTGGGTAGGGCAATGTCCTATGACCTCTGAGAAGTTAGAGTCTTTAGAAAACCTGGTTCACTAAAGAAAGGTCTAGAGACCTACAAGACTTCCTCCAACTAACAATTTGAGCAACCATGGAAAGGCTACCATAAATGCCCTTCCCTGATAGTGAGATCAACAACTAAGTTATCCACCATCATGGAACCCTCATCTAGTACCTGTTGGAAACAGAAGGAAACACCCATACCTAAACACTGAGTCGAACTACAATCCAGATGCAAAGGGAGAGGACAAGACCAGGTTGAAGAGACAACTGGAGGAGCTAACAGGCCTCTCAGACTGATAGCTGGGAATCCAGCATGGGACTAACTCAGCTCCTGCCCCCCCCAATATGGGTCTCAGCCAGAAGGCCTGCACAGTCTGATTCTAAAGCAGAAATTTTAGAAAAAAATGTTTGAGAAAGTAAAGGAAGTTTTACCTCACTGGGGATTACAAATTGCACCCGAAAAATACAAAAAAAAAAAATTGAGATTCTATCAACTACTTAGGACATAAAATAAGTCTACAGAAAATTAGACCACAAAAAGTACAGATCAGAGAGATCTCTACTAGACTCTTCATGATCTTCAAATATTACTATTTGATTACCAAAGATTATTGGAGTAGAAAGACATGATTTGAAAAATTTGAAAATGGCCCTAAAAGGGGACAAGGACTTGAATAATCCAAGAATACTTTCAGGTGAAGCAGAAAAGTAATTAGAATAGGTAGAAAAGAGGATACTAGAATTAGAATAGGTAGAAAAGAGGATACTAGAAGCACCTGTAGACCATGTGGATCCAAATCTGGACTGTATTCTGGTTATATTACCATCTAGAGAATATCTTTCAGGGATTTTGATGCAGAGGGAAAATATCATATTAGAGTGGATATATCTATCACGTAAACAGAATGAAAAACTAAAAACATATAGAAAAGATCTCTGACTTGATCATAAAATGTAAATTAAGACTTTGTCAACTAACAGGAAGGGACCCAGCAGAAATTATAGTACCTTAAACTAATGAGGAAATTTCCTCCTTATGGAAAGATAATGAATATTAACAGAAAGCATGCAGTAATTTTTTGGGAATGATTAGCAACAATTATCCCAAAAGTGAAAGGATCAAATTCATAAAGAAAACAATTTGGATCCTTCCACACATTGTAAGAAAAACACCTATATCTGGAGTTCCTACATTCTAGACTGATGCAAACAAATCTGGTAAGGCAGGACATAAATTAGGAAAAATTAGCAAAGTCTTTCAAAGCCCTTACAGTTCTGTACAAAAGGCAGAATTATATGCCACTCTCATGGTACTTATGGATTTTACAGAACCCCTCAATATAGTTACTGACTCTCAATACACAAAGAGAGTTGTCTTACACATTGAAACTGCAGAATTTTTTCCTGATGATACAGAATTAACATCATTGTTTATACAGTTACAAGATACTATCATAAATAGGACTCATCCTATATGTATAACACATATAAGATCACATATGGGTCTGCCAGGTCCTCTAGCACAAGGCAATGATGAAATTGGTCAATCAGTTATTAATAGGAAGTGTGCTAGAAGCCTCACAGTTTCATAAGAAACACTATGTGAACAGCAAATGTTTTAAAAGGGATTTTTCTATCACTTGGCAACAAGCTAAAGAAATAGTAAGGAAATGTCCTACTCATTCATTCTATAACCAAACTCCTTTACCACCAGACAGTAACCCTAAAGGTTGTGTGGATGTGTTTCATTTTGCAGAATTTGGAAAATTAAAATATGTGCATCACATTATAGATACATTTTCAAGGTTTCAATGGGCCACTGCTCTGAGCTCTGAAAAGGCTGATTCTGTTATCACACACCTATTAGAAGTAATGGTCATTATGGTCATACCTGCACATACCTGCATACCTGCACATACATGCTCTGGCATGTCTACAGCAAATTGAAACCATTTTTTGAGTATTATAACATAAAGCACATAACTGGTATACCACACAATCCTATAGGACAAGAGGTAGTTGAGAGTTCCAATCGTACTTTAAAGAAAGTGCTCCATAAACAGGCAGGAGGAACCAAGACACCAAAACACAGATTACATAATGCTTTATTAACATTAAATTTTCTTAATGCTAATGAAAAAGAAAAATAGCTGCAGAAAGACACTGAACAATAGAAAAATCTTCTGAACTAATCAGCCGGTTTACTTCAAGGATGTATTGACCTCAGTGTGGAAACCAGAATATGTGTTACCTTGGGGTAGGGATTTCACATTTGTATCTACAGGAGAAGAAAAGCTATGGATACCATATAAATTGATCAAGATCCGAGTTGAACAAGAGAAACATCTTAATGAAGAGAAATGACAAGTCATCCAACAAATTGGTTCCCATGAGATGTGTGGAGACCTCTCAAAGTTAGGGGAAGTGTTCTGTACTTATCCTTACAGGAAAGCAGAGAAAACCCATCTTCAAATAGCTAAAAGTCAAAAATATTTGATTCTATTAAACTATTTCTATACAGAAATTTATTTCTCTTTACTATCTAGTATTCCTCTCATCCCAATTCATGTAAACCAATGCTGGCTTTGGAGTTAGCTCTCCTTCTCTAAATTCAAGCATGTTGTTAAGATTAAATTCACAGTTTCTGCATTATATCAAGAAACCAATTGGTGTAAGTAAGGCAGAAGAAAACAAAATCTTAGGATTCATTTACTTACACGCAATTTTCTCTCTGAAATCCTAATTTTCTCATATACATTTTAAGGCTTATTGTTGCCTTTCCCTATATGCATACCTTAAAACTTGAAAATTTTACTTTGATATTGATGTTTACGTTTTCTACAAGGACTAATAACAATTCCTAACAGCTATCTTTGAACTCTCTGGAAAGTAGATGGGGCCCCACTTCGTCATTTCCACTTGACTCAACCTGATGCATCTGGATTACAAACATCACCCTAGAAACAGTTTGAGACTGCTTTGCTCAAGACAACTCCTGACTGCTAGCTGTAATGGTGTACCTTCTTATTATGCCCTGGCCACAATTTCAAATAGAACTCCAGTCAAGCATTTCCTGCCACACAGTGACTAGCTACATATGTCACAGCCAGTTCTATCTAGAAATTTGGTTGCTTAAAATTTTATTCCTACACGATCCCATAGAGAAATCATTGTCCCATTTCAGCAGGACGTAATCTTAAGATAAAGATGACCCTTTCCTTACTCTTGGAATTTAGGGATAATATTCGTCTTCTTAGGGTTGGTTTTAGTTACTTAGAGTTGGGTATAGGAAGTGATGCTTAAACTCAGGTATCTCTTTTAAAGGACAAGGATAGGGTATGGTTGGGAAAGGTATGGTTTAGATGGGACATAGTAAGATTAGCTTTTCTTCTTATTTTGGTAATAGTGAGATATTAGTATTATACAGCTTACATTGTTATATATTTATATATTTGGTAACCTATGCAAAATTAAGTTTATATTCCTTTTCCCGAAGAATTGTATATTATGTTTTGTCATATTGTGTAAAATCTTTCCATTTATGATGTTTTATGCAAATTATCCTTACCATATTCTATGTATGTATACTTTTACTTATATTCAAGACATTTTGTCTATTGACACAATTTAGGATATTTTTATCATGCTGCCCTTTATAGTTCTATCTCTAGTCTAGACATTTCTACTCTATCTCTGTTTTAGGGATTTACATGTATATATAAGTACATAGTTATATTGCTTAGGTATTTGTCCCTGCTTTACTCAGGGAAGTTGCAATCAAGTTTTTAGCTAAGTTCCTGAGTACTACAGATTATCTTTACCCTTGTTTCCTATACCTTTGAGATTAGTCAGATGCAGATGCTTAATCTTCAAACACTTCATAGACCTGCAGAACATGGCATTTAAATTTTTTAATATTAGTACTCCATTGACATGAGACATTATTACTCCTGACAGCACCATGCACCTTCCCTGAAAATATGTTGGACACTGTTGTTGCTCCTTCTGGAGTCCATCCTTTCTTCAGCTAATGGCCTCTTGGGCATAGAACTGCCCCCACCTAGACCACTGTTTTGGATGTGCGGTCCTATATGTTTGCAGGAGACAAACATAGAAGACTGCTGAACCTTGACAAGTCAGGGTAAGATGGCCTTTCTACATCCCTGATTTTGTTGTGGTCTGTCAAGTATTCTTGGCCTTAGCCAAAACTGGCTGTGAGACCTTGGGTGACTCTCCAGATAGCCTGATGTTTCTGTCCTCGCTGCACCTTTTGGAAGTTACCCATCTGTACTTCCTGTCTACCCTAGTATTGTTATTTTCCTTCTCAGGTTTTTGATGAGGTTGAAGATTAAATTATCACAACTATTATTCTCTTTTCCTAGTTAGATATATTAGGTACTAGACTTAAGCTTTCCAGCTTAGGACAATTCAATTGTAAACGCAGTTATGCCTTTACCCTAGGAATAGATACGTAGGTCTTAAGTTTGTATGTTCTTGATTTTCCTTTTCTTAGCGCAAACTTGTTTTTCACTGTTTTGCATATAGCTTTGTATCAAGCCTAAATCTTTTCTTTAGACTAAAAGGGGAATTGTAGTGAGATATTCACTTTGTCCACATTTGTGGCACTGACTATGCCCATTGTGGATGGAGACACAGGTGGAAGTGACCTGGGGGAACTAGATCTGAGGAGGAGCCTGGGAGAGCTCTGGTTGTTGGAACGTGGACAGGAGAGCATCCAGAGGCATCCTTGGGACCAGGAACCTGCTGGTGTTCATTTGTCTATGATGTAAGTTATTTCTCCCTGACTAGACATCTATTTGGCCTATCTGTTTCTCCTGATCCTTATTAAACCATGATAAAAGCTCCTACATTGAAGCCCACTGAGGGCTCAACACTCAAGAACTTTTCTAGCCTAAACAACATAGTCATGTCTGTGATAGCAGTACCCCACTCCTGATACCAATATCTGACTTAGTTAGGGTTTCCATTGCTGTGATGAAACACCATGGACAAAAGCAAGTTGAGAAGGAAAGTGTTTATTTGGCTTAACCTTCTACATTGTAGTTCATCAATGAAAAAAGTCATGATTGGAACTTACACCGGATCAGGAATCTGGAGACAGGAGCTAATGTGGAGACCATGGAGGGGTACTGTTTACTGGCTTGTTCTTGCAGCTTTGCTCAGCCTGCCTGCTTATAAAAACCAATACTACCAAATCAATGATAGTATCACCCATGAATAACTGGGCCCTCTTCCATCAGTCACTAATTAAGAAAATGCCTTACAGCTGGACTTTTTGCATCTCATGGTGGCATTTTGTCAAAATGAGATTTCCTTCTTTCAGATAACTCTAGTTTGTGTCATGCTGACATAAAACTAACCAGAACAGCTACAGTAAGTCTAAGTATTTAAATGTGTCTATAAATAGACAGATTTGAAAACGTTATGTATACAAAATATACTTCACATCCAATAGGTTAAATTTAATATAAGTAAATAATAAAAATAGGTGCAACACCATTATATATTAATTTTATATATCATATATGACATAACACACAATGTACATAAACACACATATACACACAGAGTTAGAAGCCTGACTTTGAGCAGAGGAAGAAAGCTAAATCAGTATATGTCACTAGATCTGTGTAGAAATTTACCACAAATTGTTCAAAGCTTAACCAACTCATTCAAACAAGGTATTTCATAAATCCTCCAAACAAATGCATGGGATAGGCATGCTTAGCTGTCCTTTTTTAACAAGCATGGCGATGAAGCAACATCTCAGGAGTTTCCAGGTATTATAGCCATTTTGGGAGTGGCCAAGCCTTTATTTGTGCTGAAAAATAAAGCTTTAAAAAATAGCAGCTACAAGTTTAGAGATGGCAGCTAAACAGGGGAAAGAAGGAAAGCACAATAAAGGTAACCATATATGTCCCTCCTTTAGCAAGCCTGATCAGTAAAGAACTAGCTGAGATGTCTCAGCTGAGCTTGCCTTGTACTTGTCAGAGTCTTTTCAGCATCCTTTGTTGCAAAACCTAAACCTTGTGTTTTCTGATATCAGCCATATAAGGCAGAAAGATAATTTCACTCTCAGCTTCTATCCTCTTCAATGGGTTTCTCCATAAAGAAGATTCTCCTAACATTTGAAAGGGTCCCTTGAGTATGGGCATCATGCTTTTTTAATGTCTCGTGGAGTTTATTGAGCATCCTGAATGGTTTCATGTATTTGAAAAATCCAGCATAAATGGAGGAATACAATTATAAATATTGTATCCTTCATTTAACTAATGGCCAGTTTTTCCTCCATCCCCTCCACAAACAACAGCAAACAAACAAAGAGACTCTGTACTTGAGAGCCTATTCCAACGTTGGGAGAGACTGTCTGATAGATGTCCCATGACTTCACTATGATCTGGGTTATGAATGCCCTTTGCATCAGCATGCAGTCACAACACATCACCAACAAACAAAACTGAAACACTTTAAACCATATTTAAGAATGCTGCATCATAAATTTCTGAAATTTTACTATATAAAATTGCCTGCTTTTCTAAGAGCATAATGATTTAATTTTTTTTAAAAGAACAATTGATGGGAGATTTTCTTGTGTAAATATGATTCTCTTATTGGTTAATGAATAAAGCACTGTTAGCCAACAGCAAAGCAAGATAGGGGAGACTAGGAGACTAGGAGGAGAGAGGAAGTAGGAGGGAGGAGATTTAAGATGGTGGACTGACAGAGAGAACGCCTGCCCCTCTCTCCGGTAAGATGAGACCACATGGAAGTACTTAGAGTAATAGAAATGGGTTAATATTTAAGACAGAGCTAGCCGATAAGAAACTGGTAACTGGCCAGCAGAATTATATCTAGTACAGGGCCTCTGTGTGTTATTTGGAGCTGGCACCGTAGTGGGACCAGACTGGAGGGGAAAAACATACTCATTACAAAAATATTTTCCTATTATGATTCCTCAGCATGTAAACATAAAATTAGCAAATTTTTAGATTGTGTTGTGTTATAAATTTAAAATTGCTCTTTAAGTTTCTGTCTTGAATTTCATAAAAAAATATTAAGGAGATTTTGACTTAGGATTATGAGAGAATTTTCAACAATTTCTAAAATGGACTTAAACATACTTCTACCATATAAGATTACTTCCATTGCATTGGCAGTTAAAAACTTAACATATCAATCAACTCCAAGAAATACTGACAGTAGTCTATGCCCTAAAGTGCCAGGTGCTGGGCCAATATTTAATTAATTATTTCTAAACAATATTGTATTATTTATTTTTGTTTTGTGTGTATGAGCACTTGCCTGCACACATATATGTGCACAACTTGCATGCATTGCTCACAGACACCAAAAGAAGAGCACTGGACACTGGAGCAAGTGATAACTATGGGCCACCATGTCAGTACTGGGGCCTGAACTCAGGTCCTCTTCATGAACAGCAATTTCTCTTAACCACAGGGCCATCTTTTCAGCTTCTAACTCTTAGTTTCAAAATAAGTGAGTAAATTCACTCACTGCACAAATTTGTACCCATCTTAAATAAAGAATACATTTATAAAAAAAAAGAGTACCAAAGAGTTTTAAAAACACTATGCTCTGTGATTTTTTTAATCAGTAAATGTTTGACTTGTATACCTATTTTATGTACCTATGTGCTGTGCACACCATGAGCAAAAAGAACTCTGTTCTATAGAATGATATAGAACAACAAATGGTGTCTTAGTGCAGACATTAGCTTCAGAGATGGCATGAAAATCTGTAGTAATGTGTTAAGATTGTAAGACCCTCAGAATGAGGAGTCTTCCAGGTTCGGTCGATACCCCAAGAACTCAATGTCCAGTCCAGTTGCTGCAAAACACAAGAGGCTTTAATGAACAGGAAACGTTTGCGCAAATGGGCTCCTCCAGCACGCGGGCTAGGGAGAAGCCCCCTCCCCTGAGCCCAGGTGTTTTTAAAGGCAAACCCACAAGCTTAGGGAGGGGGTGGGACCCTCTGTCCATTGAGTACATGACCCTTGGAGGCCGGATGGTCTGCTATTAGGGTCAGCAGACCTTAGGGCCTCAGGTGTGCTAATTAATCTTGTCTGGGCAAACCAGAGTTACAGCTATCTCTTGACCCTATTTACCACCTGTTGACTCACAGGAAAGGAAGGGCAGTGTGAATTCTTCTTATCTCAGGGCCCTGTGAGAGGAAGCTAGCAAATTCCAAGGAACAGATATTGGTTTCTCGGTTAGTCCATCATTAACATTACTTTTTAGGTCTTTCAAGATGAATTATCAGTAACCACCCACATAGTATTGAATTCCAAATGGAACAGAATATACTGATCAAATTAAGAGTGATGTAACTCAAATTCTTTTTGATCTTAATAACAAAAAACCTGGAGTCAGATATTGATAGAGAAGCTAAGTGGCCAGCCAATAGAGAGTTCTTACCTCCACCAATGCCCAGACCAAAGGGGCGATCCTGTCCTCAGATGGCTGCCTCAGACTGCCAATGAGATCCTGCCTCCTCCTGCTTTATATTCCTCTTTCTGCCCAGCCATACTCTTCCTGTCTTCACTTTCTCAGTGTTGGGAATAAAGGTGTGAGATCCCAAGTGCCAGGATCACCTTTGTGTGAGTTCTGTTTGTCTTTTAAACTGGATCAATTTTGTATGGCCTTGAACTAACAGAAATTCAACTGCTTGTCTCCTGAGTGCTGGAGTTAAAGGTATGTGCACCACCACTGAGTGGCCTCTATGGCTAACTAGTGTGACTAGCTTTGCACTGTGATCTTTAAGCAAGCTTTATTTTTAGATCATAAGCAAAATTATGACCACAGAGTGGGGATATGTCTGTAATTTATATGTTAAGAATTCCCTGTCTTCCTGGCTATATTCACAGAACTAGCCAGTAGCAGAAATAGTGACAGTATGAGTGTTAAATGTCTCATATTCGAAGCAAAGAATCAAGTCAAAAATCTTTCATCTGGGAGATTTTTACACACAATTTGAAATATTGGTAAAATATTACAAAATAAAAGGTGGTTAAATTTACAATTATTCATTTATCCATTGTCACGAGGGGTGTGGAGAACAAAGGACAACTTGAGCGAGTCACTTCTCCTTCTGCCACATCAATACTCACAGGAGCCAGACCACACTCAGGTCAGGCTTGGAGGCATGGGTCGCTTACACTCTTTGCTCTTTTGTCAGTAGATCACAGCAGCATCACATTTCTAGCTGAAAACATTGCACTATGAAAATAACCATCAGTTGCTTACACAAGGGCTGACATCAATGGCATATAGTAGTGTGATATTTTGCACTGTTTGTAAATGAAGTTCTCAATGGGTCTAAATAATAAAATACCAAAGTCAGATGTAGAGGAAAATGCTGAGAGATGAGAGACAAGAAAGAGAAAGCCACCATACCTCCTTAGTGTCTCAGCAGATACGAGAGTGACTTCCTGTATTTACCTCCTTATTTCATTTCTCCACCCAGACATCTCACTTCCTGTCTGTCTGTACAGACCTCCAAACATCTATGGTTAGCTAGTGGCAAGCTCCATTCTCTGATCTTCAGACAGGGTTTATTTGTACAAGCAAGACGTCACCACATTTGTTTCTGTTAGAAATTAAACAGATACTTTAACCTATCACTCATCCCATGTGGGAAGAAAAATATTCATAAAACCAGGAAGAAACAGAGATTAAAGGAGGGGAACTGTGTAATCTCAAAAGCAGTGCAGAGCACTGCAGATGTTTTGTCCTAGCTCCAAAAAGGAACATTAAATGTCAGAGAGAAATTCCTGAATGATACACAATATGTATATAACAGTGTTTGTGAATTAATAGAAGAGTAGGATGAGTCATGGATATAGATTTATTTCAGTTTGCTAATTTGAATGATTAAATGGGATTTTCACCCATAAGTTACAGGATACATTGGTAAATGCCAGTAGTAAAGTCTAATCACTAAGAGCACTTAGATATAAATATTAAGTAGATACACAGAATCCATTTGCATAGTGTAGTAAAGATGTGGTATTGATAGATATGGATGATTTTGATGAAGATACTAATGAACCAAAGTTACTGAACATTATATATAAG
This sequence comes from Phodopus roborovskii, assembly GCF_943737965.1. NCBI lineage: Eukaryota > Metazoa > Chordata > Mammalia > Rodentia > Cricetidae > Phodopus > Phodopus roborovskii. The sequence goes on from NW_026125281.1 coordinate 28,629,031, forward strand.
GACAAAGATGGCCTCAAGAAAGTCAGAGTGATCTATTCCTTTACTTTCAGGAAAGAATTGCTAAGACCTTTGACTGTTATTTCATGCAATTCATCATAAAATTCCAAATGAGTTTATGTCAAATACTGAAATTGAGAAGACTTTTGTTTTGGGGGAAGAATACCAAATTTCTTTCTTTTGGGAAATCTGATGTATATGTCCAGCCTTTCAAAATACCTCATGATGTAGGCATTGTATACCAAGGATGTAGCACAATATAGGACTTAAAAAGGCATTCAGTTTATATTTATGCAGTAAAAAAAAATAATTGAATTGTATTTACTAAAGGATTTAGTAATTAATGGTTCACAATTACTTGCACAGTAATTTGGTAAGTTTTCTCATTAGGACTGCCAGCTCACAGATAATGACCCAGAGATGTATTATTAATTATGAAAGCTTGATCTTAGTTTAGGCTTTTGTCTAGCAAGCTTTTATTAACCCACTTCTATTAGTTTACATTCTACCACATGGCATTACCTCTTTTCCATCTTGCACCTCCTATTTCTTCTCCATGTCTGGCTGTCAACTCACCTTTCTTTCTTCTTCCCAGAGTTCTCTCTTTGCCTGAAAGCCCCACTTATTCTCTCCTGCCTAGCTATTGACCATTTAGCTCTTTATTAAACCAATCAGAAGGTGCCTTAGACAGAGACACATCTTAACAGTGCAAACAAATATTCTGCAACAGTAATTTCAGTATGTGTATTTGTCTCAATCATGGCTTTATGTTTGTATTTGTATTTCACTTACTTTATTGACTTGTCATCGCCACATCCAATGGACTTAATCCATGCTGAGAAAAGAAACCTGTATCCTAGCAACAATATAAGAAATTGAGGAAAACACAAATCATTGTTATAATCAACATGTCTGCCAATCCCTGAGGAAGAAGCAGTTGAGTGTAGCTGGACTTTGTTAAGAGCAGTGAAACACTTAAGACAGGGAGCAGTTTTGAGCCCCCACAGTGTTTAGTTAACTATCCAAGCATCTGGCACATGGCTCAGAAAGAACAGTAGAAGGAAATGGAAATGCAAAGGTGGCTAAGTGTCTCACTGTGGAGGGTGGTGGCTGATAGGTAAAGGGTGTGATTAATATAATGCACAGGTGTTAGCCACAGAACTCATCTGGGGAGAAATGTAAAGGCAGTGATGTTTGGCAGGTTTGAAGAAAATTGTATGAGTTGGTGAAGGAGAAACAATTGGAAAGTTTTTGCAGTAATTCAACTGTAAATAAGGACATATTCAGAGGAAGAGAAGTACAGATTCAAAGACCAACAAAGAAATAAAGTCAACAGGACCTGATAAGCATCAGGATATAAAGCTAGAGATGGGTTAAAAATTCATTATGAGTTTGTAGAGATGTTGAGAGAGAGAAATTATGAAAAGTCAACATACACTGTCACCCCGGTATTTCAGGAAGTGTTAGATGCATAATCTTTATTGTAATTCTGTGAGATAAGCTGATTTTTTCCCAATTTAGCTGGATATATCTTTTTAAGTGTCTTCTCTTTAGGCACATTATCAGACAAATGTCTGAGCTAAAACAGCTAGTTGGGTGTTCTTATGGTTTTAGGTGTAAAATGTCCTCCACAGGTTAGTGTGTTAGAATATTTGGTCATCAGATATTTTTGGAGATTGTAGAATTTCACTAGGGGGTAGGCCTTGAAGGGCATACTCCTATACACTTACTGTCCATTTCTTTTTTGCATAATGATCCACCCAGACATGAAAAGGTAACCTCATGCCCCCATTGCCACAGCCTTCTTGCTTTCATACCTTCTCCACCATGATGGACTTCATCCTCAGATGATAAGCCAAAATAAAACCCCATTCCCTGACATTGCTTCCTGTTAGAAATTTTCTTACAGCAATGAGAAAGAAAACTAAGATTAGGGTATCTGAGTCTAAAGTACATGCTCTGCACAGCCTACTGTCCATTTTCTTTCTGAAAAGTTTGGATTTAGAGAAAAGCGCAGCATTCTTGTCAAGTGAAAGATTGTACTTGAGGGAACAGTAACTAGTAGAGCCAGACTTGGAGGAAAAAGTTTGAACTACCGGATCAAAACCAAAGGTTGAAATTTCACAGTGGCTAACATGACAAGGGACAGCACGTATGAGGTCAGGAACACTCCTTTAGAAAACTATGCCTATGTAATTTTTGCCCATCAAAACTCTTGCTGAAATTTGTCTTCCACATCTAATGCCATTCACCATTGGGCCCTTACCTGAAGGTAAACAGCAAACACATTGTGCTTTTGGACTTCCAGAATTGTGAGCTAAATAAAATTCTTCTTTTAAGTCCAATTGGTATTTCAACATGTAACTGCCCATATTGCACCCTTGGGCATATCTTGCTGTGCTATTCATTGTTATGGTAAATGGGCTTTACAGTTGAAAAGGATCTTTGATTGCTTTCCCCTTTGGCAACTTAGAGAGAACTGTCAGATATTGTGGGATCTATTTTTCAGTGAGAAGGTTCCAGTTCATCTCCAGCTTGAATTCTCCAAGTTCTATGTTAAATGTGAGGTATCTTTACCAACAGGGTCTTACATTCTAGTTATAGGAGGCAAGCAAAAACAATTGCTAGAATCTATATCATTTTGGGAGTCTCTTGAATTTCCTAAACCAATAACTTAAAGGGAGATTTATCATTCCTGGCCCTGGGGATTCTCTTAGGTAATCACCTAGGGCAAATAGTATCACCCAAGTAACATGTTTATACAAATTGTATATGTTTTTAAGTAAACATAAAATAATGTTTGCCTATGGCTTTTTAATTATCTTTGCTGTTGTTTATTCCTCCTCCTTTAATTTCCCTCAGTTTTAGACTTAAGTTCCACTCAATATGAGAAAAATCTATGCCTTGTAGTAGAAAACTAGGCAACTACATGTAGCTGTAAGGTCATGAACTCTGGAGGATAACTTAGTGCTGCCACTTCCCTAAACTAATATAATCCTCAAATGCATACTAAACACACAGATGGGTGTGCCTCTCACACCACCACCAAAGAAGGGAGCTTCTTTTGTAGCTGGCAGAAATTACAACTGGTCAAAAATGCAATGAATAGTGACTTTGGGGTGTCCATACACACTTAATACATAAATAATACAACTCCTACACTCAGGGAACTCTATGGAAGAGGTCAGAAAAAAAATTGTAATAGCAAGGGGAACAGAAGATATGCTAGGATGGTGTCTTCTGTATATGACATGGTTACCTAAAACAAACGAAAAAAAAAAACTGTACAATGAAAATACCAGTTGACATGCCCAAGTATATGAGGAAAATCTCATGTGAAACCTAGATGAAACAATGACTTCTGGGAGAGGTAGAATCCATGTTTTCAGAGACAAGCCACTTAATAGGATATCCAATCCTAACTACTCGGCTCTAAAACATATACACATGAACAGCACTAAATGCACTCAGCAAGTTATACATAATTAAGGAAGCCACTAATTTGAGGTAGGAAGGAAATAGTGTAAATAATGTAATTCTGGTACCCCTGCATCAATTTCCTTAAAAATAAAAGTGTTTTAAAGTTCTTCATACTGGAATCCATAATATCCATTCAGAGGATGTGATGTAGACCTATGCAGGCCCTGTGCATGCTGCTTCAGTGTCTATGAATTCGTATGAGCTTCGATCATTTTCGATTTAGAGGCTTTTGTTTTCTTGGTGACCTCTATCCCACATGACTCTTACGCTCTTTCTGCCTTCGCTTTCTGAGGGTTCCATGACCCTTGAGGAAAGGGATTTGATGGAGATATCACATTTGGCACTGAATATTCCAAGGTATCTACCTCACTCTCTGAATATGTCTGGCTGTGGTTCCCTGTATTTGTTCCCATCTGCTGTAGGATGACGCTTCTCTGATTTACAGCAAGGCACTGATTTATAACAGAGTGTCATTAGGAATAAATTTATTGCTACATTTACTTTTTTGTTTGGTTTTGTTTAAGAACAGCAGCATTTGGTTTTAACATGACTCCCTGAGCCATCATGTCCCTGGTCACCTGAGCAGTGTCAGTCATGAGTTTCATTTCATTAATTGGGCCTTAAGCCAAATCAGATATTGGTTGGTTACTCTCAAAAGGCTTCTGCCATCATTGCCCTAGCATATTGTATAGACAAGACACCATTGTAGATCAAAATATATGTGGCTGGCTTGATGCTTGTTTCTCTTTTAGTAGCAGGCAGAGTACCCAACTATACTAAAGACTCTGAAACATAGGGTGAAGGTTCAATGTAGGCACCAACTCAACTTCTCTGTGTTTAACTAGCTGTGTAGATGTTGTCATCACCAATTGAGCCTTGCTGTCACTTTATGGAGAGCAATCTATAGTCCTGGCAATAACCTGAGGAATCCCATGGTACCCTTTGGCCAACATCTCAATTAGATGTAACCCAATTCTGGTATTAGCAACTTCATTTGGTGAAAAGAGATTTCCAGTTGTGGCTCTTTCTCCTCAATTATTTTGCAATTTCATTTAGGTAGACTTCATAGATGTACATGTTTTAGGAAAACTTCTAATGGATTAGGTTTCTAGACTACCTCTCAAATGCCCCTTGATTTTAGGTGTCTCTCCCCATATTACCTCCCATGATTTCCCTTCCCCATATTCTTCCTTTCCACTTGATCCTGACATTCTACCCCCCCCAGCCATCCACAACTATCAATTTTATTTCCCAGTTCTATAGAGATGTGATATCTTCTCTACTCCCATACTCTGTCTAGCCTCTGGGGTTATATGAATTGTAGTTTGCTTATCATGACTTAACAGATAATATCCAAATATGAGCAAATACATTCCATATTTCTCTTTCTGTGTCTGGGATATCCCACTCAGGTTGATTTTTTTTTCTAGTTTCATTCATTGCCTGTGAACTTCAAGATTTTATTCTTTTTAATGGCTGAGTAATATTCCTCTGCATAAATTCACCACACTTTTTTTATTCATTCTTCCGTTGAAGGACATCAGGGTCATCTTTTTCCGATCTTTGGCCATCATGAATAGAGCAGCAACAAACATGATTGAGCAAATGTCTTTGTGGTTGAATGAAGGTGAACCTTTATGAAGGTGCCCAAGAGTGGTATAGTTTGATCTTGAGGAAAATCCATTTCCAGCTGAATGGGGAACTGTCACATTGATTTTCACAGTGGCTGTACAAATTTGAACTCCCACCAGCAATAGATGAGTGTTCCCCTTATTCCGCATCCTGTCCAGCTTGAGTTGTCACTTGTGTTATTGATCTTAGCCATTTTGATAGGTGTAAGATAAGTCACAAAGTAGTTTTGATTTGTATTTCCATTATGGCTAAGGATATTGAAAATTTCTTTATGTCTTTCTCAGTCATTTGAGTTTCCTTTATTGAGAACTCTGTTTAGATCTGTGCCCCATTTCTTGAGTGGATAATTTCTTTACTTGATATCTAGTTTCTAGGGTTCTTTATGTTTTGGGAATTAGTCCTCAGACATGTAGTTAGTAAATATCTTTCCCATTCCAAAGTCTTCCACTTTGAATAATAGTGTGCTGAACCGTGCTGAAACTTTTAATTTCATGAGGTCCTATTTATTAATTGTTGCTCTGACCAGAAAGTCTTCTGTGTCAGTGCATTAAAAGCCATTTCCCAATTTCTCTTCAATCACATTCAGTATATCTTGCTTTATGTTGAAGTCTTTGTTCCATTTGGGGATGAGTTTTATGTTGGGTGATAAATATGAATAGATTTCTGAATGTATAAATGAGTGGGTTTCTGATTCATGTGCCTTTCCTTGTGCTCTTTTGTTTTTGTCTTGTCAACTCCCATGTGATAGTTTTTGTTCTATATTGATTTGTATATTTGTTCTATTTTGATTTTGTATATCCTGTTCTTTTCTAATGAGAAATAAAATGAGAGTAGATCTGGATGGGGCAGGGTGTGGGGAGGAACTGGAAGTAGTAAACAGATGGAAAAGTATAATAAGGATATGTTATGTGGGGGAAGAATCAATTATGAAGAACTCTGCTTCAGGAATGTTGTTGCAACAATAAAAGTGAACCACACTATTCAAAGATGATAGAGGCCAATAAGTAGCAAAATGAGAACAGGTAGACTAAGAAAGCCAAGAAGGAGCAAGTCAGGAACAAATAGGTGGCCAGCATGTCAAAGACTGCAAAATGTCACATGACTGTCAGATTCATGGAAAGTGTTGCATTTTAAAAAGTTACTTCTTTGAGAATCCCGTTCAATGTGTTTTAATGATATTCGCTCCCCACTCATCCCCTCCTACTGTCAACCCCATTCCTTACCCACTCAACATTGTGCTCTCTATTTCAGTTGTTTGTTTTACACCCATCAAGTCCAGTTTGTGCCCCTATATGTTCTTTGATGTGTGGCCTTTCCCTGAAACATAGCCAACTTATCTTAAAGAACAGCAACTCTCCTTGGTCCAATAGCTATCAGTTCCCAAAGGCTCTTTGTTTTAGGCAGGCAACTCACTTCCTACCTACCCCCTCCACATTGCAGTTTGGTCTGGATCTTAAGCCTCTACATTAGTCACAACTATTGTGAGTTCATAAGTGAAGCTTTCATGCTGTGTCTGGAATATACAACTCCATTATAGTCAGTCACTGCCTCTGGCTATTTTACTCTTTCTGACTCCTCTTCCTCAATGATTCCTAAGCCTTGAAGAGGAGAGGCCATGATGCAGATGTTCCACACAGAGCTGGACATTTTGTGGCCAGTTGTAGCTATCTGTGTTCATTACTATCTATCCAAATAGAAGCATCTTCAACAAAGGTTGATAGACACATTGATCTATGGCTATAATGATAAATCATTAGGAATCAATTTAATATTATGTCCATTTATTGGAATAGCAGTAATATGTTCTCCTGTGGGCCTATAACCTATCTAACCACAAGATTTTAGCTCTGATAAGGCAGCAGATATGAGTTTAATCCTGGTGATCAAGCCTTAAATCTAATCCTTAAATCCAATAAGAAAGTGGTTGGGTTACTCTCGTTGTGTTTGTACAAGTATTGCACCTGTGGGCATGCTGTGCCAGGTCAGTTGTTATTGTGCAAAGTTGATGACAACTTTTCTCATCTGGCAGCTCTTTCCAGAGCTATGAAAGCTAGTCAGTATGGATGAGACTTATCAAAAAATAAGAGAGAAGACAAAGCAGGAATGAAATGGGAAGATGGAGAGAGGGAAGAAAGGAGAGGGTGGTAGAAAGTAAGATAAAAGTGGCTTCTATCATGATGGACTGCAAGCAGAGCAGTATGACAGCTGGATGACAACCTCATAAAGAAATGACAACATAAGCCCTCTGTAAGGTAGGTGTTATTTTTTACTTATTCTGCCAGGTGAAATGTCTGTGAGAAATACCATCTTACAGACATGACTCACTATCATATTTATCTCCTGAAGAAATACTGAGATGCATCTGCTGTGAATTAGAATAATGCCAGACACTTTTAGAAAGGGCAGATATTAGATAATGGTTAGTAGCTTACACATATTGCAGAAGCATCCGAATTTTATCTTTTAAATCGGTGATCATAAAACAAGTATCTCCTAATCAAAGAACACTTAGGGCCATAATAAAAGAATAGGCAAAGGCCATAAAGCATTGCACTCATTAGCAACAAGCTATACACACAACAAGAGTAATGCACATTTTACATAATCACCAAATATAAACAAGAAAGTAAAATGTATTTCATGTATGTGTATAAACGCATATTTGAATATAGCAAAAGAGACGATTGTAAGAGAAGTCCTCAAGCAAAATATTGTTGTATACTAGATAAAGATGGCAAAGGAGTCCTAGGAATGGGTTTTCTTGTTTCTTACAGTAAATAAGAAATTGAAAACTGTTTACAAGCAGTGGAACCATTTTGCATCCACCCAACAGTATGGGAGAACTCCACTATCTCTATAGCTTCACAGTGCTGGGAACTCTTAGAGTTCTAAAATATCAGCCATTCTGTCATGTGTGAAGTGTAATTAATTCAGTTATAATGAAAGAGAAAACAGAAATGAATTCTCCATAATCCCACAGTTTCAATGATGAAAATACCTGTGACATTTGTTGGGTGGCATCAATTAATAACACACAAAGACCTTGAGGCTTCATTTGGGATATTAATGATGTATTTTTTTTCAAAATTAAGTGACGTGTTCATCTTTCCCATTACCATTACTCAAGGAATGACAAGTTGCTACTGCTTCCATGTGCCAAATCGCATCTTGATGAAGATTCTACTCTAGGCATATTGTCCTAACGAGTGTTTCATTACAGCTACAATTCCATGCTGTAGTAGGGCACATATGGGACTAGTTTTGGGAAGGCATGTATCATCTCATGCCTGGGGACAGACAAAACTACTCCATATTATCCCCCATTGAACTCTCTCTCTCTCTCTCTCTCTCTCTCTCTCTCTGTCTCTCTCTCTCTCTCTGCATCTCCTGACCATGAAGTTGTGCATATATTTCCATATTAATGAGTGTATTTTTCCTCCTCTGGAACTTTGGGTTGGCCAGCAGCTTACTTTTGTTTAGATATAATTTTCAGTTGTGGTAGGAGTCACAACTGGACATGGCCTGGTGCAGCAGGAGTTACCCTCATGTTTGCACAATTATTATGAGAAATATTTGGTCTCAAGACCAAGAGGAATGATACAGAAATAATGTAAAACAATGGTTATGACTATGGCCTAAGCAAGTCTATGTAGTCTATTGAAAAGTTTGTCTTGATAATCTAACTCAGATAAGAAAAGCCATGTCTATAATTGAATAGGATGTGGCTTCACAGCTCATAACACAGCCTCATTGGCAGACTCTATATATATGCATGGCAAGGTTCAAGTTAACTATTAAAAATTTTTCTAGATGTTCAGAAAAAGAATACCCATGAATTTTAAATCTATGATGCTCTCCCTCTGTCCCTCCCCTCCTTCTTCTCTTTACCACTCTCTGTGGAGAGAGAGAGGAGAGAGGAGGCAAGAGAGAGAGACAGAGAAACAGAGAGAGAGAGAGACCCCAGAACGAGACAATGACAGAGCAAATAGGGGATAATCTTGGATTCCATTATGAAAAGAATGTATTTCAGTGAAAAATGTATGGTACAAAGAATGATATGATAGAAACATTTTGTTGAAATGGAGTTACAATGATGCCAGAGATAGAGGCTGAACAAACAAATTACTTTTCTGTCACTAATACAATTCTCCAGACAAAGAATTTTCCCACATCTTTCTGTCATAGCAAGTTGGAGAAAAACACAGATACTATTATTACATATCCAGACTCTCCTAATAGGTATAACAATTACTATCATCAGTATATACCATTATTTTAAAATGCCCCAATCTTTGGTATCATTCTACAATCCAAAAAAATAAAAAGTACCCAGAAAAATGCCACTGTGTTAAGGGAAAAGCATAGGTGGCAAATCACACAGTCATACAGCCACTTCTAGAAACTAGAATCAAAACAGTACAAGCTAGTTCAAGAACCAAACAGGGCAAAAGTCAAGGACAACAGAACAAAGCTGCCAGTCCAATGCAGAAGACAGCCTGATGCCAGCTCAGGTTCACCTGAAGGTCTCTGAGAACTTATGTGAGTGATGCCTGATCTGGATTAGGAATTCTGTATACATGTAGAATCATAATACGTCTCTTTTTATTCAAAGGTGAAGAAGACATAGTTTATTCTGGGCCTTTGAATGATGTGGCCCCAGGAACACAGATTTAGGTTACCCTAAACCCCATGATTCAGAATGGATGTGCTGTCATGAAGTTTTTCCTGTCTTAAAAATGAAGTAATAAGTCAAGCTAAGTGTAAAACATGATGGTGAGTATGTCAGAGGTAGATACAGCATGTTGGAGCACATGGGGCTAAAATGTTATCTGATGTTCTTCCTGGGTATTGGATTGGTATAAACCAGTGATCTGCTAAGTTACCAGATTCTGAAAAAGTTTTTATCTATTAATTACAAGATGTTAGTTCAGACACAGAGGTGAGCAGGGAATGGCTATTCTTGAGTGCTAGAACAAGCCCAAATAATTAGTAATTAGTCCCTTATAATAGTCTCTTATAATGCTTACAGGAAGGACACTCAGGTGAAAACATACAGAACAAGCAAAGCTTCAGAGACAAAATATGAGGTTAGGATCACCACACAGGGTGTTTTATGCAGTGAATATATATTCTAGTCAGGGGGCTTGAAGGCAGAGATCTCCCTACAATGTCCACAGTATGCAAAGAGAAATTTTAGAGTGCACCCAGGGTGATGACTCGAAGTGCAATACCTCTGCCGCCTGGAACAGTATCACTTTCACACTTACATTGAAGACAAAATGAATGCAGTGAGGTGCTTCATCCTAGCCCTCTCACATTTAAACTAAAAACAGAGTCTGTATATGGGCACTGTTTATTCTTTTAACTGTCATTTTATACCTTAAGTTTTATATGATTAATAATTAAGTGTAATTACTTATTAATGGGATTATATGCAAGATATTAGATATGCTATATATGGCATAGTAAGGATAACTGTGTCCTGACTGATAGAACTCACTCAGAGGAACTGGTAATTGAGTGATTACTCAATTACGTCCATATTAGGCCTTGTCAGGTTAGTATTTCATACACACACATAACACAGTCATCCCTCAGAATCTGTGGGATAGCAAAGCAGGATATCAAACTTCACAGCATCTCAGATGCCTACTGTGGAATATAGTAGTCATCACATAACAATAACACAATCCTTTCCCATAGTTTACATTGTTTCAACAAGTCTTAGATTATGTAGTAATACATTAATGTTCTGTAAGGAATTCTTTTTTAATTTTTTAATTTAAATTAGAAATAATCTTATTTTACATACCAATTCCAGTTTCCTCTCCTTCCTGTCCTCCTATGCTTCCCACCGACCTCCCATCTCACCCCCCACCCACTGCCCAGGGATGGTGAGGCCTCCCACGGGGGATCATCAAAGTCTGTCACATCATTTGGAGAGGATAAGCTGAAATAGTGTCCCTCTATAGGAAATGGGATCCCAAGGTCCATTTGTGCATTAGAGATAAATACTGGTTCCATTGCCAGAGACCCCATAGACTGCCCAGGCCTCCCAACTGACACCCAAGATCAAGGGTCCTGGGTTGGTCCTATGCTGGTTCCCCAGCTTTCTGTCTAGGATCCCTGAGCTCCCATTTGCTCGGGTCAGCTGTTTCTGTGGGTTTCTCCAGCATAGTCTTGACCCCTTTACTCATCACTCCTCCCTTTCTATAACTGGATTCCAGGAGTTTTGCTCAGCGCTTAGCTGTGGATCTCAGCTTCTGCTTCCATCAGCTACTGAATAAGGCTCTGAGATGGCATTTAAGGTAGTTGTTAATCTCATATAGGGGAAGGGCATTTAAGGTAGCCTCTCCACTATTGCTTAGATAGTTATGGTCATCTTTGTAGATCTCTGGACATTTCCCTAGTGCCAGATTTCTCTTTAAACCTGAATGGTTCCCTCTATTATGGTATCTCTTTTTGTGTTCTCTTCTATTCTTTCCCCAGCTCAGTCTTGCTGATCTCTCATGTTCTCATCCCCACTCCTCTTCTCTCCTCTCTCTCCTATTCTTTTTAATGTAACATTTAGAGAACGGTGATAAGGAAAACCTCCATCCATGTTCAGTACAGACTTCCACAATCTGTATCCCTTGCCCTGAGCTGTGGCACTGTCTCTTCCTCTCAGTCTTTGAGGGATTATTTTTACTATTTAATAGCTTTTCATGAGCTTGTATTCTAGAATGACTTTTAGAAACACGTTGTTTTTGTCACAGAAACAAGGTGCATACGGCATAAGTAGCAAATGAAGGGGATGTGAGGAGAAGGACATTCACATGAGTGCTGGAAAGGGACGAAAGACTTGAGGAAACACTGAGGCTCCAGCATGAAGACCTGTATATCCTGGCATTCCAATGGATGCATTGCCCTGAGCACTTACAGTGTGATAAGCACAGGTTTTGTCTCTGGACACCCTCTGAAATTTGTTTCAAAATGTTCTTGAGTCATAACTGATTCAATCTGTGGATTCAATACCTGCAAATTCTGAGGGATAACTGTAAATCTTCATATAGCACTCTATGTGTTTGCATCATGTAAAGTTCAGGGACAAATGGGATCAAATTAATATCTGAAGTTTTCAAACAGAAGATAAAGGACTGCTTGGATTATTAATTCAAATGGTAATGCTGTTTCATTAGGAGAACACGTCTTTTATTTGTAAGGACCTTGAACTTCAATGCTTTCTTAATTGTGAATACATTTAAGCTTTTAGAAATGACATTATTCTTTATAGCTCTTATCTATTAAGGAACACACAGCAGCCATTCCATTGTGGTTATGATGCTGGCAGCTGCTGTCATAGAAAAGAGACCAGAAAATTAGACCACTGAATAAAAACAAAACATCTCTGTCTAGGGAAGAAAGTGCATAAACCCACACCAAGGATTGAAGCTTCTACATGGAGAAAGAAGCTTGGTTTAGATTTACAGGAGAAGAAAGGAAGACCCACAGAGGTTAATATTCCCCTGTAGTTGTACATGGTAGAACTATAACTTATGGATTTAACTAATTCCAAGATCCAGACTTCTTATTTCTTTCATCTTCTCTATAAGTACAGCCTTTCATATGCATCTCTAAGATTCCAATTCTACAGGTTTGCCTCCTGCTTGTGGTGTCTCACTATTCTTGTTAGGTAGGCCTCTTAGTCACTAGTTGCATGTAGTAAAGACTTGGTACCCAAGTAGCACCACTTGGAGGTGATAGGAATTTTAAAAGGTAAGGCTTACTGGATAATCTGTTGGTCTTTGAGGATGTGATTTCTGATGTGCTTCCACTTTCCCTTCCTCCTGGGCTCCTGAGGTGGGTTTTCATTGTGGCAATACAGAGATTAATAGAAATGGGTTAATAATCAAGACAGAGCTAGCCAATAAGAAGCCTAAGCCATCAGCCAACAGTTTAATAATTAATATGTCTCCGTGTGATTATTTGGGGCTGAAGGGTGGTGGGTCTAGAGGAACACAAACTTTCATCACCACGACACCTTGTTTTTCCTTTTTTAATTATGCTAGTTTCTATATTAAACTTAGAATCTCCACTAGGTGGGCCCATATTAAAAAAAAACTCAGCCTGATTCTGTTTTATATTCTTTCCAGCATTATCCAATATCCTTAAAATCCATCACACACATATTCCCCAGACTTCTACTTGAATGAATTAGCAAACTCATTAATCTCCTTAGTAGTATAGCACACTTCCTCATGGACTACCCTTTCTACCTCTCCTCTTAAGAGACTGCTTTGCCTTAAGTCTAGGAAGCAACTCTTGGTGAGTCCTAGGGCACTTATTTTGCCTGGCATTTTCTTCAGAGAAAGTTACTGCTAGTTTAGTAGACAAAAAGGGGTGGGATTAATTCCCTCAGTCAAAGATGAAAATGGCAATATTTCAAAGGATGGGGCTGAGGGCACCACATCCTCAGGTGAGAATCAGAGGGTTCGAAGTCCTCAGTTTCAGCAAGGTTTTCCTATTCATTCCTAACCCAAATATAGTATCCCATTCTTTACCAATCAAGGCCCTTACTTTAGCCACCAACACCCTCTGAGGCTAGAACCTGAATTCCCTCTGTAATTCAACCAAACTTATTATGATGGCATCATTTTGATTTTTGGCAACTTGGGCTCTATGGCTGCTGGATACATTGCCACATATAGCTTTAATGTTTTTAAAAGCATATTTGTGTTTTAGAAATCACTCTTCAATAAATGAGACCATTATAAGTTGGATATGCTGTTGCTGTGCAACTTCCCATTAAGCCTTTATCCACTTTGTCTTTCCTAGGGGATCAATTGCTGTCCTTCATTCTCTGTACTGGTCCCTATACTTCTTCCTTCATGCTGCTTGATAGAAAGGCATAGATCTTCTCTGTCCCTTGGCACATTTGTGTCACCTTGGAAACTGAATGGGCACTTCAGAAAGCTGACTCTCTGGACTCCAGTTTATTAAATACTGCAGCCATGCCCCAATTATAATACCACTGCCAAGCAGCTGTCTAAAATACAGGCTGGTTCTCTCTGTTAGGATAATGATTACCCTTTCAGGTATTTTGAATGGCTAAGCTGCTATTATAATTAATTATAGAGAACTCTTAACTAGCACAGCCAAGGAACATGGTATTCTGGCTAACAGTTCAGATGAAAGAATGAGAAATTAAAAGATTTAGTGCCCCTAAAATTCAGTCTGGGAGTGGGCCAGGTAATTGTATTTTATCAGAGGGTTCCTCCTAATCTAGACCATTATCTTGAACAATCAGCTACCTAAATGGAAGAGGTAGAATTTTCAAATTACTGCTGATGCCAGTGAAGACTTTCCCTATCCTTCCCTTCCTCTAGGTTACAGCTAAAATGAAGTTCATGTGGATGCACATGCTCTGTACTGCCACCTGAAACCATGTTGATATTCACAGGACATGTTGCCACCAGTGGTCCATGCAGCCACCAGTGGCCCATGCTGCAGCTGAGGGCCCTGTTGAGGTCCATGGTCTGTGCTGACTCCATAGGCCAGGTAGTTGTCTGTGATCTGTGCTGCTAATGGCTATAAAAGGCAAAGAAGCTTATTTTACAGTTGTATCAATGACTACAGACTCACAGTTGAAAATGAGAGACACAGAAGGCTTCTGTGACAACCTCTCTTCCCCACTCCACCTCCCCAAAAAAGGATTGACAAGACACCATTGAAGAAAACTCTAACAAATTTTGAAGAGACTTGTCCTGCAGACCTAAAACTTCAGGATCTCCATGATGTGGGGCAACAACAGGATACCCAAGAGGAGCCCCAGTGAAAGCCCAGCATTGATACTGTAGCAGAAACCAGAGTCCTCAAAATAGACCAATGACTTTCTAATAAATATTTGCAAGTAAAGATATATGGACAAAAGGATTTACCGAGTGACTCACTATGTCACACTACAGTTTCCATGACAGTTTGTCCCTTTGTCCTTTTTTGTTTGTTTGTTTGTTTGGGTTTTTTCCTTTCTTTTTTCTTGTTTTATCTTTTTTCTTTCAGGGGAGGGCTATAAGGGTGCAGGGTGGATACAAAGGGATGGGGAAATTAATGGGATGGAGATAAAAGATGTGAAAGACACAAAGAGTAAAATTTTTCAAGTTTTTAAAGATGTGATAGGAGGGGAGTTCTTCACAGTGGATGGGAAGGATGCAGTTTTCTTAAGGGTCTGGCCACTGGGAATCTGACCATGTTCCACGGAATGTATGAGCAACATAAATTGTACCATGCTTTTTTTTTCTTCTTCTTTTTGTGAAGGGAGTAAAACAAGGGAAGCCTAGGAAGTGAATGTGATTGGTGAATTACGTGAAACCCCCAAACAGCCAATATAAATACTATGCTAAACAAAGTAATATGGGGTAATGTTGTTATCAGTCACTACTACTAAACCTTGAGGCTATCTCAAGCAATTGTGGGAATAATACTACTATTTCTTTCTACTGCTGGAAATACCTCATGAAAATTGAGTAACATCCCTCTCACATTTCCATTAATGTAAAGTAGGGCATTTTCTCCACAGGAATCCATCAAGCTATTATAAAATTTAAAGTTGTTAGTACCGGGTTCTATGTCAACATGAGAAGTATTAGGTGGGAGTAGGCAAAGTGCTTGCTTCACAAATACAAGGTCACAATCTTGGATTCCTAGTTCCCACATAGAAGAAGGGCACAGTGGTACATGCCTGTAACCCTGCTCTGTAGATGGGAGGACAGAGGTGGCAGCTCTAAGTCACTCTTAGTCACTTACTGGCCAGCCAGTCTGAAACATCAAGCTCTAGAGATAATCTGTAAAGTGGCAACGCAAGATACCTGAAGTCATCCTCTACCCTTCACATGTGTACACATTATATAAAGTGAAAGGAAGATACACCTGAAGTTAACCCTCCACATGTGGATACACAATACATACACATACAAAACACACATGCACACACTGGAATTAAAGTAACCAAAATGTCCCAATCTAAGAGGCTGGGTATTTTGCTCAGAACTCAGGGGCCTGCTAAGTATGCACAAATCCCTAGTATTTCTACAAGATTACACATGGATGAGATTACAAGAATCTCAGCCCAGCACTGCCCTCATCCAGGTCTGAGCAAGGAGCCATTCATTTTCCCCATATGACTGCTACTCCCCAGTGTTGTAACCAATGATTCTGCCCTACCTTTCAGCAGGAACCTTACCCACACTAGATTTTTCCCCTGCCCATACCTGTAATCATTCTGATCGATGGGGAAAATCATACTGTAAATATGTTTCTCTTATTGGTTAATGAATAAAGCCCTGTTGGCCAATAGGAAAGCAAACTAGGTGGGACTAGGAGGATTCTGGGAGATGTAGTAGAGAGGAGTCAAGATGTAGGATGTAGGACATACAGACCCTCTCTCCAGTAAGATAAAACCATGTAGAAACACTTAGATTGATAGAAATAAGAAGCTCTCACCATTGGTCAACAGATTTATAACTAATAGAGTCTCTCTGTGTTATTTTGGGACTGACACAGCTTTGGGACTGGGCTGGTGGAAAAGTGCACATAACATGTAATGTTCACCATTTTCCATGTTTCACCTCAGTCAAAGCTGTGGCTATCTTTGCTGTCAAACAACATATCTTTACTTCCTAAAGTCACAGCATATTCCCTTACCTCTCACTTTCTCATTTATAACTGTGCCAGTTTGGTTTAACATCCTTGAAACTCCTTTACAAAGACACAGGAAAGTGGCATATTATTAATGAAATCAAAGTCAAGAAAGAGGGACAAAGCGAGAAAAATAAAATACTAAATGAAAAAAAAGAAAGGAAAAGATGGAGAAATTATCATGTATTTTTAGAGCGCCAAGAAAACAGATACTGATTATGAAAATGACCATACCATAGCAATGTCTGAACAATAAAAGTCTCACAGGTAGTCCCCTCTCCCACCACATACACCTCTAATTGTGCAGACTTCTTTTTTCCCTTCCAATGGGAAACTGGAGTAATTTACTCTCTCGCTGCTTCCCTGCATATTTTCATAAGTCTGTTTCTCAAACGCCTGATGGTGTTATTAAGAATTATGGCACTTATTCTAAAGCCTTCTCATTTTGTGCTGATGTAAAGCAACTCTGCACAATACCTTGCTTCTGGTGCTAATATAATTGGCAATTTCATAACTATAACCCACAGCATAACAGTAACAGGTGGTGATGACTGCTTCCCATTTGCCAGCACACTTCTAAGGACAATCTTGTTTTGTTTCACTGAGGTCCTCTGTCAGACTTCTAAGTCAGCACTGTTATAGTTAATGGGACAGAGGGTCACAGAGTTTGAGTAAATTGTTGGAGTGTCTTATGAGGATTCATACCTTTCCTTCAGGGAGCCAATCCACAATTGCTCCCTGTGGATAAAAACACACTTTTATTCATTTATTTTGTGTCAGGGTTTCATGTACCCTAGGCTAGCCTTGCATTGCTCTATAGCAGAGGACAATATTGAAATCCTGATCCACATATACTGTGATGCCCAGCTTCTTTACCACATTTTTAGGAAACTCTCTTATACTTCACATCCTCCATTGGTTTTTCTTTTATGATTGTGCATATCATCTTGAGTATAGTGCTCCATGTAAGAGCCTACATGCTGAGCAACTTGTGAGACTTGATAGAGTAGGGCCTACAGTGCATAAGGAAATCTCCATGGCATTGTACTCACTGTCATTACCTCTGAACTTTGGAGTCTAAGGAAGGATACAAAAGCAGTACAGAGGGCAGAGGAAGCTTAGCATCAAGCTTGTCATCCCCCAGCCCCTTGGAAGACCCAAGACTGGGGTCTTCCCAAGTTAGAAGGAGACTTCCCAGAGAGCAGGGCTCCATTTCTGGGCAGACTGGACAGGAGAGGGAGATGGAAGCAAAGGATTTTTCACCAAACCCCTCATTTTTGAGGCCTTTAAAGAAAATAAAGTAAATTTTCTGTTATGGGCCTTTTTTTAAGGCTTCATAGAGCTGTTTGCTTTGCTAAGAACCAGTCCCCTTTTTTATCCAGTAAGAAAAATGATGTTGAAGCTGCAGTCAGGGTGTGAAGGAAATGAAGTGTTCTGTTTCTATCAGATGACTGAGAATCTAAATGGTCTAGAAATTGCAAATGCTGAACAAAGACATTGGAGCCACTTTGCTGTATTCCACCACACAATTATAAATCCTCCCTGCAATTTCTCATTCAGGCTGCTGGAGCTAATTAACTGTTCTGGCAGTGGAAAGATGTGGCCATGTGATTCACAGTTGTTGAATGACTGTGGGGTATTTAATTTGAACAACAGATGAATTAAAGGGCAGCAGTTAGTAAGAGTATCAACAGATAGAGTATGCCTACCTAAGTGGCTATTATTCAATTTCAAAATTGCCTTCCTGAAGATTTATGTTGAGATTTTTTTTAAGCATCATAACAGCCTTCCATTACAATGAGCAGTGAGGAAGCCATGTCTGTAATTTGCAATGCCAAACCTAACAAGGTAACTCCCAAAGATGTCACCCATATGTGGACAGAACTTTCTCTTTCACCTGGGCTCACAGTCATTTAGTGCCAAATAAACATATGGAGGCTTATATATTCACTGTAAACTGTTTACAGCCAATGGCTCAGGCTGCTTATGGGCTAGGTGTGTATCTCCACATGGTCTTGGCTTACAGATAATGCCCGGGTCTCTTGCTTCCTTGGCAGCTACATGGCATCTCCTTCACTCTGCCTACTACCTATCCCTGTTTGGATTTCATGCCTGGCTAAATTCTGCCTGCCCATTGGCCAAAATAGCTTTATTCATCAACCAATGCAAGAAACATATCCGCAGCATAGGAGCAAGCCAAAGCTTCCTTAGCATCTCAGTGAAAAAGAAAGTGAATTTCTATTTCTTCCCACTTACAACCTCTCCCTGCCCAACCATCTCACCTCAGGTCTGTGCCCAGCCATCTCACTTCCTGTCTGTGCCTAGCCACTTCACTTCCTGTCTGTGCCCAGCCATCTCACTCCCTGTCTGTGCAGGCCTCGAGACCTCTCTGGTTGGCTAGTGGCAAGCTCCATCCTCTGATCTCCAGACAGACTTTATTTGTACAAGCAAGCTATCACCATACCCATGCATGGGGATAACTGGTACAGGGCATAAATCCTATCTTCCTCTGGGCCAATGGTTCTCAACCTTCCTAATGTTGCAGCCTTATGTTGTGATGACCTCCAACTATAGAATTATTTTTGTTTCTACTTCATAGCTATAGTAGTTTGCTGCTCCTATGAATCATAATATGAATATCTGATATGAAGATGGTTTTAGGCAACACCTGTGAAAGGGTTGACCCACATGTTGAGAACCACTACTCTACACCTTGGTTACCAGGGTAACCCTCAACAAGACAGGAAGGCCCATGAGGATGTAAAGGACTCAGAGAAATCACTCTTGAGGCAGTTTCAGGTCAGTGTCTGCGTTGTTGCATGTGAGCAATAACTTACATAGGAGAATCCTATTGACTATGATTGGTTAGCACTCATCCCACAAGGGTTTGGTGAGAAAGACCACATTAAAAGAGATGTGGCGAGTGCAGACTCCAGCTACTCATGCTACTTCAGAACTCAGTGATATGATTTCAGGAGTATGTGCACCATGATTCTTATCTAGAAACATAGTGTACCACGTAGGTTGGATGCCAGGTCATGCCTTCATCTTCTCATCTTATGCAACTGAAGTAAAAAGAAAACTGTCTATGCAGATTTCACAATTTTTGAGGAATTCACTTAGGCTATACTAAGTACTTGCATCAATAATGATCAACTCTGCACTTCACAGAAAATAAAATTCACTTTGAGGATTTTTTGGATTCATTAGCAAGACAGCTTTCAACCCAGAAACTCCAGACTGGCCTGGACCCTTGCATTCTGGCCCCTTGCATTCCATATTTTATGTTCATTGTTACAGCTTACTGTGTAAGTGTGTAGCAGAATCTTCGCCTTTATTGTGCAAGAGTATTTCCATGTGTTGTTTCTCTTTAATACCCATAAAAAATCACTTTCTTAGGCCAGAGGTTGTAGCATGTTCCTTTAATTACAGTACTGAATAGACAGAGGCAAGCAGATTGGTCAATTGGAAGCCAGCCTGGTCTACATAAAGAGTTCCAGGACAGCCAGGGCTACACAGAGAAACCATGTGTTGAAAAACCAAAAATAAATAAATAAGTAAGTAAATAAATAAATAATCACTTCCTTTAAGATATAAAATATTAAATAATTTAAGTCCCAAAAGCTATAAGTATTTTCTTTATCTGAATGTATGCTAACACATCAGTTCACAAATAAACATTGAAATATATTTAAGTTAGCTGGAGGATTGAGGATTTAGAGAAGGCAGTAACAGATATGCAAGATTTCATTCATTCTTTGTCATTGACTTTACCAAAATGCTGGAAGAATTCCTCTGTTTATTTTCTAGGTACTGTTTCCATGCATTTTGGTTGTAACAGTAGCTGAACCAGCACTGCTTTTAGAAGCCTGTCCTCTCCTACTGTCTTGCTGAGCTTAGTTGGTTCTGCAACAGCTTTGGGTAGTTCATATATGTGCATTTTCCAAGGTGTCAGTGCTAACTCTTGCAGTGCTATACTGTCATTCACAGTCAACAGTAAATTACCTTCATTATTAACTCATTGTAAACTACAGTGGTATGGGAATAATGCATGGGGTGCATTGCTGACATCAGTAGAAACTCAGTAAAGTGATATTTCAGTATATCGAAAGAAAAAATGTCTGATAGAGAAAAGGAGCTTGAAACATATTAATGCATAAATATTCAGGAACACCTCAGAGAGAAGCAGTCACTAGTGGAGTTGTGCAAGAAATATGATGCCCTCCACTTCTGTCGATAAGGTACACCAGTGATTCTTTGATCTGTCAGGGGAAATGCAGTTGGACTTGCCATGCATTGTGTTTTGGTTGATGGAGCTCCCCACAATACCATTTATATAGCTTAATTACTTGACCAAGAATTTTTTCTTCCCACCTAACACTTGCTGGGTGGTGTCAGGAGCTACAATAAGGAATTCCTAGACACCTGAGAATAAAATTTTTAGAAAAAATTTTAAAAAAAAATGCTGCCCACAAGTATACACAAAATATCAAGTGATAGTTGCTATTTGTAAAAGTAAAAGCAGAAAAGATGGTTAAATTCTTCACCACAGGCACAACCTGTCCAGTGATGTTCAAAGCATGGCACATCTGCTGACATGTGCAATGGCTGTGGTTTTAAGGAGCTAGCTACCTGAACAACCCAATGAGATGCTTTCTCCAGAAGATCAGCAGCACAGGCAGAGGCTTGTACCTGTAAACCAGGCATGATGCAAGAGAGGGAGCCTCCTCTCCCTTTTTGGTATCAATCAGTTCCACTGAGGTTAGAAGACAAAACTGAGCCTGACACCCAACCCCCACCTGGAAGGAAGGAGCCGATTCACCCCAAATAAACACACAGACACTATATTAATTATAAAACTGTTGGTTGATGACTAGGTTTCTTATTGCCTATATCTCTCTTAATTTTTAACCCATTTCTATCAACCTATGTATTGTCACAGGCTGTGACTTACCCATAATCTGGCATGTTATTCCTTTGGCAGCATGACATCTCTTTCTGGCAGCCTCTCTCCAGACTTCTCCTGGTCTCTTAACCCTATTTCCTGCCTGGCTACTGATCAATCAGGGTTTTATTCATCAACCAATAAGAGAAACATATATATATATATATATATATATATATATCATCTGTCTATGATTATGAAAAGCTAATCATGTCAGCAAACACAAAAGGAAAAGTGTTGGATCATTTTTGTTTCCTTATATCTTTTCTTAATGCCAGAAAAGCAGTGAGACTAAGATGGACCTACCACTCTCAGCTTTTAAAAGAAAGCTAAACAGCTATTTTGAAAACATTTTTAAACATCTGATGGTATTTGAGTAAATATTAAAATGGGTGGTTATAATATGTGGATATCTATTTTTATATCTTTTAAAACGTAGCCATGATTTATTTGCTATGAAATTTGGGGTCACAATGCTTTTAAAAATTGTGTAGGGACAAACTTGGGTGTCATTTTATCTGATGTCCACCCTGTTGTTTGTCTTCAAACTCTGGACCTGGCTTATGAACCTATAGAAATCAGCTTGTCTCTGCCTCCCCAATGCTGGGATTACAAATGCCCCAGCAAGCCTAGCTTTTTTACCTGTGTTCTTCTGATCTGGCTCAAGTTCTGATGGTTGAATATTAAGCACTTTGCTTGTTGAGCTCTCTGCTCAACCTGCTTTGATTAATGTGTATACAGAGACATGGTCTATAAGTAGTCTTTAAAAAATATAACTATAGGCAGTGTTCAAGAACTACTGGCTTTCTTTGACCTTTGTGTGCCTGGGTATTAAGAGGGAGGAACTCACCTAGGAAAATTGGCAAGCATGAATGATGAGAGGCCAAGGAGTATCCCTAAACTGAAGACTTCTTAGCACAAATCTAGAAAACTAGATTTTAAGGTAACTCTCTTAGGAGGCATGGTTAAGTTTTAAGTGTTGAAATACCCTGACCTAGCTTACCCATTAAAATGATCATGTCCCTTTTATGTTTGAATTATTGTTATTTGGGCAAATTATTCCTTATAAAGCAATCAGTGAGCATCTCAAGGTCAAGAACAGGCTTTGATTAATCCCTGACCTCTCACTTATAACTCTTCATGACAGAATTATGACAAGGAGTAAACATCCATCATGTAAATGAGAAACTCAATGAATTACCGAATGAATAATTGAATACAGGAACAGAAGAATTATGTGCATAAAGAGAAAGATATGTATTGGACCAATTCTAGCTACATCTAAAGTCTGAATGAAAGAGCAGGGTCTTTAAACTACTCACATGATTTGTTCTAGGAGACATAATTAGTGTCTAAAAACACCCTCCTCCCAAAGTTTATTTTCTAATTCTTGTGTTAACTAATTGCTTAATGATTTGCATGAAGTTAAATAGTGATTTGTTAAATCACATTTCTTTCAGGGAAGTTAAATTCAGTAATCATATATTTAAAATACAATAAAATAAACATGGTGATAATATTAAGAGTGTAAAATGTCAGGGTGCAGAATTATAAACATGGAGTACTATAGGGCTCAGATATTCTCCAAAACAAAATTCAGACAGTAGTGACTTTTCATTTAACATCTTAGAAATAGTGTATTTTCTTTCTCTACTTGTTTTCTAAATTGTCATATATAATTTTAAAAGCAAAATTCTCTTTAAACAATGAGCTGACTTATTTTCTCATTACATTTAGATATACATGATAATCTCATATTTTTTGAATTTTTTTCCACTGGCCAAAAGTATTATGATAGAGAATCTACTAATCTATCTTTGTTTCCATGTGTCAGCAATTAAATAAGACATGAGTGCATATACACATTAGCAGTGTTTTCCATAGGAGGCTGTAATACAGCACCCTTCATTCTATATGTTCTTCTGTCTTATTCTTGATATTCTTCAGTCACAAGTGGAATCTATTCTTTCTACCACTTGACATAAATTGGCCTGTAGTGACTGAGGTATCAGGGTTGAGTATCAGGAAGCGAGCAGGATTAGCCTTTTTGATATTGGCAACTGTTACCATTCCAGTGGTGGCCAGACCTGGCAGAATGGAGCCAATAAATAAAGCAGACAAAAATCCCATGCAAATAGTCAACTTTATTCAGAGCCTCATACAATTTATACTTTGAGGGTAAAAACAGGCCATATGAGTAAAGGTCACATGAGTCAGGCTCTATACAATCACAAAGGAAAGCCATGTATGCCAAAAGGGAAGAACACAAAGGGTTGTTTAAACATTATCTAAATAATAACAGCATAATAATAATAGCAAATGCTTACATATAATCTGAAGCAGACCCACTTCTGAACAATCAGTTCTGAAGACTCTTGTCTGTTTTCTTGGAGCTTTTTTTTTTTTTTTTTTTTTTTTTTTTTTTTTGCTTTTTGCTGTATTTTTACCCTCTATTTGTTAATTTTGAGTTATGACCTTTCTCATACTTGTGATCAACTCATCTATTATATATTACCTAGTTACACGTTCATTTGTTGCTGCTTCTTCTAAAAGAACATCATTTGTCTCTCAAAACCAAATCGTTGCTATGGGTTCTGAATGAACCATGGGTAAAAAGGGAAAAGTTTCTTATTCCAAACTGACAAGGCTGTCTCCCAAGAAAGCAAGGAGAAGCAGCAGGAGAAAGATTTCCAGGGTTAAATGGGGACTAGAGAAAGGGGTTTTGAGAGTTGATGTTAAGCTTATGAGTAGGGACAGAAAGCCTAGAACTTCTTAAGTTAATACATTCCACGGTCGTATGTTAATTGAAGAGCCAAAAGTTCCTCTGGCCAGAGATGAGGAGAATGACTCCCCCCTTTTTAGCAAATAAGAACTATCTTCAAGTCCCACTGTACCTACCCCCCACTTCTGGGAATGGTAGCTTTTATCTAAATGCTCAATCTTGGGAAAAGGAATTTCTTGGGGGACCAAACAAATGCAACGAATATTTTTTGAATAAATACAATAATATCTGTAAATAAAATTTTAAAATGAAGTGGCCCTGAAGTTACCTAATTCCAAAGTATCATAGTCAGTGTTGCTTTACACCAGGGCTGACACACTGCATTCTTAAAGCTGGAGCCACTAATGTTGTAAGATGGAGATTCCCAAGGACAGGCTACCATTCCAAGAATGTGTATCTGATAGCTTAGAATTTTCTTTAACTGTTGAATTTAGTAAAAAGATGGAAGTAAGCTCCAGAAGGAACTTTATTTTTCTTCATGGAAGTCTAACAAATAAAAACAATGTAACAGTTACCACTGGTTAGTTTCAAAAAGATAAAGACTTAGCTGTGTTGATAACTCAATGGGTTCACCACTGAAGGGCCCAGACCTTCATTCAGCCTCCTGCTTTGGCAGCCATGACAGGCTGCAGAAAACATGTGACTCAGGAACATGTGAACATGTGCTGAGTCCCTGACGTTGCCTGACCTTGCCCTAATGACTAGGAAGCCAGATACCCTCCATGTGATAAGGAACCAATCAGAAATGAGGTGGTGGACTCTGGATGTGTCTTACTGATAATAGTGGAATGCAGAGTTTAGCAGCTGTCTTGGGAGGGCCTCTAAGCAAAGCAGCTTCAGCTGACCAATCAACTCAGGATAGGCTGCCCAAGCCGGGAGGTGAACCGATCCTGAGACTGTTGCTATGCAAGTATCTGACCTCAGACACTCCTTTTGCTCTACTCCAATATATGTCCTGCCCCACTGCTGCTCGGGGTCCCTTTTGCTCCAACCACTGTGTCGGATGGACAGAGGATCCAAGATAACTCCAGTTAACTCATTAATTATAAAGACTCTTTGCTTTTTCATTGGATCTGGTCTCATGCTGGTTTGGGGTTTCAGAGTCTGGGTACAATATGACCAACAATATAACATGTTCAATTTTCTAATAGGGGTATAAATAAATGCATTTTATATATGAATGAAAACAGACAGATAAGATGATGCCAAGTGATCTGCACAGTAAAGAAAATAATACCATGAAGAGATAATCTGAATAATGAAGAAAGTGTTTGCAAACTATTAATATGACAATGGATTAATATCCAAGAATTATGAGACTCAAAAAAAATTTAAAAATGGGGGAAATGATCTGAACAAATGTTCCTTAGAAGAATTTATAAAAATAGCCAACAAATATCTGAAGAAATGCTTGATAGCACTAGCCATCAGGGAAATACAAATCAAGGCCATCTCATCCCACAGAGAATGGCTCTTATAAAAATGACAATAGTTGACAAATGCTGGTGAGAATGCGCAAAGGGCAATGTTCATACACCACTTGAGAGACTGTAATAGTGTAAAGTCACCATAAAATGCCCCCAAAAACTAAAAATAGGATTACTACAGGGTCCAGCAATCTACTGCTGTCTATACATCCAAAAGAAACAAAATCAATTTGTTAATGAGAACGCTACATTTCCGTGCAGTAAGATTTGGGATCAATGTATTTGTCTGGCAGGTGAATGGCTAAAATATTTTTGCAATGAAACATTGTTAAACCACACCAAAAAAAAAAAAAAAAGTTGCTATTTGTGGTAGTGTGGATGCAGTGGTAAGATATTATGTTAAACACAGAAAGAAAATACCACACAAGTCTTCCCTTACCCATGGGAGTGGAAAGCATTGATTTCACAGCAGTAGAGAGTAGAAGAGTGGTCATTAGAGGTTAGCAATGGTAGCCAGGAGGAAGGATACAGGAAGACTAGATAATGAATGCTGAAATGCAATTAGTATGAATAACTTCTAGTGTGCCACAATACTGTGACTGAAATCCACAGAAACTTCTAATATATTTTCACAAAGAACTAGAGGGGCTAGACTTGAACATGACATTTCCTAACACAAAAACATGATAAATATTTTATAACATGTTTAAGGGGGTGGGATGGTGTGATAGTGAGAGTTGTCATTTTGATAAAATCTACAGTTACCTGGAAAGGAGACTCTGAGCATGCTTGGGAAAGCTGCTTTGATTAGAGTGCGGGAAGGCTCACATTAATTGGGGATGGGACTGCAGCTGTGGAGAAAGTGAGCTGAGCACTTGCATACACACATTCATTGCTCTCTTCTTCTGACAGTGGACACTTTAAGTTTCTGCTATCTAAACTCCTCTACCATGACATATCTTAACTTGTGTGGTTAAAATTTCCCTTAAGGTGCTTTGGCCAGAATATCATATCACAGCAATGGTAAGGAAACTAAGATAGATGGAAATGCTAATTTTTATGCTTTGATCTTTACATGTCTACAATGTACATTGTATCTCAAAAATAACTCCAAATATTATATGTCCAGTGGAGCTCAAACTGATACAAGTGGGGTACTATGCAGAAACAAAACATTAGGTCTATGGCCATACCACCCTGATTGCACCCAATCTTGTCTGATCTCGGGAGTTAAGCAGGGTTGGGCCTGGTTAGTATTTAGTACTTGGATGGGAGAAAGAAAAAGTTAGGGTTTATTGCTTGATACAGTGATCATAACCAATAAAAATGGATTGTGCATTTAAAAATACATAAGAGGATTTTGAATGTCCTCCTACAATAGTGATAAATGTTTAAGGGGGATATATGTTAAGTACCTTGATCAAATCATCATAATGTATACGTGCTAAAGCATCACAATATTTAACAAATTTATATAAGTATATATAAATTAATATTGAAATTAAGCTAAAAATTTTGTAAATATGTCAGAAAATCAACTTTCACTGGAACTATGATGAAGCCTCTTAAATCAGACTTCTCTTAAACCATAAGCAACTATCAAACTGCAATGAATATGTAAAACAAGTCATCAGCATATGCAAGTGACAGAGACAGAAGAGAAACCTAGGAAGTAGGAAGTATCTTATTATCTCATTCCACCTGGAAGTAGAAAGTCCCGATTCAGGAAGGTAGAAATTGTATAACAATATTTCTGCTAAGCTAATGGTGCTGAAATTCTAGCTTAGAAATCCTTAGGAGGCCATGAAATAAGTGTTACATCCTGTGAGAATGATTCTGTGTTGTAGTTTTGTTGCTTCTGAGAACCCTGGTCCTGGAAGGCTGTCCACAGTGTTCCCTCACTTTTGGGTGGTAAGATGTCACATAGTAAGAATGTTTTGTAAGATGTGAGAATTTGTGGTAGCCTATGGGTCTTAACACATTGGTAATTGCAAGAATTAAATCCTTATGTTAGATATGATTACCCAGGAAATTTTAGATTTAAAAAAAAACAATAAATCCATCTGTGATGCTGATTTTAACCTTAGGATTCCTAGAAATCATTGAGAGAAAGCTGGAGATGGAGAAGGGAAGAAACGTTTCTTCTGTGGTACAGGGCACCTGGAAAGAAAAATCTTCATTGCCAATGTGACTGAACTTAGAATTACCATGTAAACATTCCTAACATTCCTTTGTGTATGTCTACAAGTGGAGTGAGTGGAGAAGACCTACCTCTATTGAGGGGGTTAGCATTCCATGTGGTTTGTTCCTGACCTAAGAATAAGGAAGAGACCTTAACATAACCATATTTTTTCTCTCTGCTCTCTGAAGTAGCTTTAGTAAATAAGTTAACCAGACCAAAGATAAATGATAAAGAGATGTTCATTAGGGAAGAACACAGATAAGAGTAAATAACCACCACAGCCTTTCTGCTCCAGAATATGCAGTCTCTGCCCTTCCAATGTTCTCCAGAACCCAAGAGAGCATGAGCTAGCCCCCCTCCATCTAAATTGGTCATGTCTGCACCTGATGCCATGCCCAAAGGATGTGATCACTACTACAAGTTCATTGGCAAAGCAAGATAGCACCACAATTCCCCTTTTTGTATAAAGAAGAAGGTTTAGAGCCTGATACAAATCTATACACAATGATAATAAATATCAATATATTCCAGGAGAAGGAAATGTAAAAAAATATATACACAAATTAAGACCTACAACAGCAAGAACAACATTGATCAATAGATATATACTACATATCGAGTCCCACAGTAATGGCATATAACAGAGATTACTCTAATAGCTGTCCTAATATGGAAAGTCTAGGTCTAGTACCTAGTATTTTTCTATCCAGGGTAAGAGAGAATATTAGCTGTGACAGTCTAGTATTCAACCTCATCAAAGACCTTACTAGGGTAAGCAGAAAGTGCAAGTGTGTGATTTTCTAAAGGTGCAAGCAAAGACAGAAACATTAGGCTACCTGGACAGTCATCCAAGGTCTCACAGTAACATGGGGGCAACCGACTTTAGCTAAGTCCTAGAGTATTTGACAGACTATCTCAGAAGCAGGGAAATTGAAAGACTGGCTTACCCTGACTTGTCAAGGTTCAGCAGTCTCTTTAAGTTTATCTCCTGCTAGCCCAGTTAGAACAGTGTGTGCAAAGTGAGCAGTTGAGGCAAGGGAAGTTTTTTGCCCAAAATGCCAGCATAGGCAAGAAGAGAAAGAACTTCAAATGAAGTATCATCAGCACCCAACATACTCCTGGGAATAACTTGGTGCTGTAAGGAGAAATTGTGTCTCGTATCAGCAAAGTTCTAAATTATTAAATATTTAATTACCATATTCTGTTAAGTCTTTGAAGTGTTTGAAGACCAAATATCTATGTTGGGTACATATCTGAGAACATA
Organism: Phodopus roborovskii; assembly: GCF_943737965.1. NCBI lineage: Eukaryota > Metazoa > Chordata > Mammalia > Rodentia > Cricetidae > Phodopus > Phodopus roborovskii. Next base: position 28,658,413 of record NW_026125281.1, read on the forward strand.
TAGAACCTAACTAACACCATTAGGTATAAGAAGCATGAGTAACTGTAATCTGTACTTCTCAGAAACATAATTGCTCAGTAACTGAAGCTTCCCCAAAAAATTTAAACAGTCTTAAAAACAATGAGTAGCATAAGGACAATGATCTCAATTTTTAACTATATAAATGTATATGTAAATCTCTAAAACTGAGGTAGAGGTGAAATCTTTAACTGAATAGAGAAGACCTTCCTCTACTGAAGGGGTTAGCATCCCATGGGGTTGGTACCTGACCAAAGAAGAAGGAACTGACATGACCTTAACATAACCATTTCTGGTAGCTTTTCCATGGTTGCTCAAATTGTTAGTTGGCAGCAGTAGGTTTCTAGATCTTTCTTTAGGTTCAGTTTTCTCTTCAAACCAATAATGACTCCCTCTTTATGTTCTCTCTCTCTCTCTCTCTCTCTCTCTCTCTCTCTCTCTCTCTCTCTCTCTCTCTCTCTCTCTCTCTTCTGTCTTATATTCTACCCTGACTCAATCTTCCTAGTCGCATGTGTTTTCCTCTCCTTCTCTACTCTTTCTCCTACTTCTCTCTCCATTCACTGCCCCCCTACTTCCCATATGCTCTGGGGAACTTGTCCCTTCCCCCTTCTGTGAGGAACTTTATATGAATCTCTTAGAATGCACCTGGTATCCTAGTTCCTCTGGCAGTGTGAATTACAGGCTTGTGATCCTTTGCTCTAGGTCTAAAATCCATATATGAGTGAGTACATAGCATGTTCCTCTTTTTGTGAATGGATTACCTCATTCAGGATGGTTTCAAGTGCCATCCACTTGCCTGTGAATTTCAAGATTCCATTATTTTTTCTGCAGGGTAGGATCCCATTGTGTAGATGTGCTACATCTTTATCCATTCTTCAGTTGAGGGGCATCTAGGTTGCTTCCAGGTTCTTGCTATTACAAATAATGCTGCTATGAACATAGTTGAGCACATGTCTTTGTTGCATGGATGTAGATCATTTGGATTTATGCCTAAGAGGGGTATTGCTGGGTCCTGTGGTAAACTAATTCCCATTTTCCTGAGGAACCGCCATATGATCGCCAAAATGGCTATACGAGTTTGCACTCCCACCAGCAGAGGATGAGTGTTCCCCTTTCTCCACATCCTCTCCAGCATAAGTTGTCATTGGTGTTTCTAATTTTAGCCATTCTGGCAGGAGTAAGATGGTATCTCAAAGTTGTTTTGATTTGCATTTCCCTGATAGCTAAGGATGTTGAGCACTTTCTTAAGTGTCTTTCAGCCTTTTTGATTTCCTCTATTGAGAATTCTTTCTTCAGGTCTGTACCCCATTTAATAGGGTTCTTTGGTGTTTTTTTCACTAGTTTCTTGAGTTCTTTGTATATTTTTGAGATCAGTACTTTGTCGGATATAGGATTGGTGAAAATCTTCTCCCAGTCTGTGGGCTGTTGTTTGATCTTGTGCACTGTATCCTTTGCCTTACAGAAGCTTATAAGTTCCCTTCCCGGATAGTGAGATCAACTACATTATCCACCATCATGAAGCCCTAATCTAGTACCTGTTGGAAACAGAAGCAAACACCCATACCTAAACACTATGTCGAACTAGAATCCAGATGCAGAGGGAGAGGACAAGACCAGGTTGCAGAAATACATAGAGGCAGCTGACCTGAACAAGGAGGATCTAACCGGCCCCCAGACTGATAGCTGGGAAGCCAGCATGGGACTGACTCAATATAGGTCTCAGCCAGAAGGACTATAAGGTCTATAAGGTCTATAAGGGACCTCAGACAGTGGAACCAGGATGTATTCCTGGTGCACAAAAGGACCTTGTGGATACATCCCCCATGGAGGGATACTGCTTTAACCTAGAGACAGGAGAGAAATCCTAGTTCCTACTTCAAATGACTTGACAGATCTACATAACCCCACCTGGATGGCATTGCCCTACATGTAGAATTGGGGTGGGGGGATGGGAGGAGAGGGTGGTCAGGGTGCATGTGAGGGGGCAAAGAGGATAAGAGGGAGGGAGGAAAGAAGGGAAGGAGAGAGAACTGGGATCAATATGTAAAAAAAAAAGAAATATTCATTAAAAAACCATAACCATTTGTTTCTCTCTGTTTTCTGATGTAGCTTTAGTATGACAACCTACATCAAGCTCCTGCTCCCATGACTTCTTTACTATGAATCATAATGATACCCTCAAACTATAAACCATAATATGCTGTTCATTTCTTAAGTTGCTTATGTGGGTTAATTTTTCATAGCAAAGAGAAAAGTTAACTAATGATAGGACCCCTGGCAGACTGTGATCTCACAGTCAGCATGTGGCAGTTTGCGGCATTTCCTGTAGGTTTGCTTTGCTCTTGTTCCATGTGTTAGGATCTTCCAAGAAGAGATACTGATACTTCCCTTAGCTCATGCCACTTAACAGTCTTTATTTTACTCATTCACTACTCTGAAAATCATGTTTTTAATATAAACTTGGCTTTATTTTTTTCCAAGAAGACTGAAATGTCCCTCTATGTATCTTTGCTTTTAGGAGCAAACAGCTGAAAGGTAAGATTCATCTTTTTTTTTTTTAAGACAGTGTTTCTCTGTGTATCTCTGGCTGTCCTGGAACTCACTTTGTAGGCTGGCCTTGAACTCAGAGAGATCCACCAGCCTCTTCCTCCCAAGTGTTAAACTAAAGGTGTGCACCACTACCTCCTGGCATAATATTCATTGCTTACCTTAAGCTTGTGAGTCACTCTCTGTAATTGTGATGTTTATCCTAGCTGTCAGGATTGAGTATGCTTAAATTTTACTATGTTATATTTGTAAACATATTCATGAAATGGAAAAATGATGTAAAGTCACAAAATAACTTTATTAATTAACTTTTACATACATTTCAAAGTAACCTATATTTTCTTGGATCATTAGCTATGACAGAAAGCATCTGTGTTTTACAGACTTAAAGCTGTTGGGTCGGTATTATACTGGTACAATCAATATACTAAGAAAGAAAATAGCAAAAGAAAGCATATAAAGGGCTGGAGAGGTGGTTGAGTGTTTAAGAGTGATGTTTGTTCTTCCAGAGGTCCTGAGTCCAATTCCCAGCAACTACATGGAGGCTCACAATCATCTATAATAAGATCTGGTGCTGGTCTTCAGGGATACATACAGATAAAACACTGTAAACATAATAAATAAAGAAACCTTTTTTAAAAAAAAGAAAAGAAATGTATTTGAAAATGACCACTGCTAATCACTGGGCCTGTCATAATTTTTGAGCTCATGAGCTCTTAATAGGTAATATATATGCATTAGATATTTCTATTATCTGCATTCCATTTTTAAATAAAAAGCTGTAGACTGCCTTATTTTAGAAACACAATCAGTTGGCAATGTCAAAGACTTTTAAAATACACAATTTTTGTTTTTCCATTTGCAAGTAGGTCTTTGAATACATATGATATTCTGTAAGTGTAAATAAGATGTAACTTTTGAGCTAATTGCACAAATTTGACTCAAGTGTAGTAATGTTGAAATACACTAAGGAAAAAACCTAGCCTATTTCCTTATTTAGTAAGCAAAGCTTTTCTACTTGACAGCTGTGACCTCCATTCATATATTATCCGACAGAGATAAATAGTTGAAAAAGAAGGGTGTAATACATCAAAACTCATAAATGTAACTTTCCTGGCAGGAGTGAATGTACTCTAACCAGAGACATTTGTGACTTTACTTTTAGATATTAGACTATTAAGATAATGGTCTCCATGAAACAAAAATTTTTCAAAAAAAGATACTTGGAGGTCAGAAATGAAGAAGCCTATCAGGTGGAATAGGAACTTATCTCATGGATTTCACACAGTTCTGATAACTTGTCAAACTACCTTTCAGAAGAAAGTAGAAGCTGAGACAACAGTGGTGGCCTTGACCATTACTGCTTAGCCATGCATACCTCTTGACTTTTATTTAACTGTGCCCTTCATGATAGGACCCCAATATGGCCATGTTGACTAAATCTACTTTCTTTGGTTTCATTGATTTTTTTATTGTCCTGTTGAAGACCTTGGGTTTTTGAGATGGTAGAGCCCAAGCCTGAACTGTATCAACTCTGATAACAATTTTGATGGATCATGGCCAATAAAAAAGACGTATTTTGACTGTCATGTAGTAACTTGACCCCAAATGAAAAGGAAAGTCTAAATAGTCCCATGCAGCTTCTGGATCCATTTTATTCAGCGGATTTTTTTTTCTTATTGTCAGTGGTGGTTTGAAAGAAGATGTTCACCAAAGGAAGTGGTCCTATTAGGAGATGTGGCCTTGTTATGGTAGGTATGGTCTCATTGGAGGAAATGTGTCACTGTGGAGGGAGACTGAGATCTCATATATGTTCAAGCTTCTCCCCTGTCTCAGACCACTTCCTGTTGCCTGTGAGTCAAGATGTAAGAAATCTCAGCTCCTTCTCTAGCACCATGTCTGCCTGCATGTGGCTTTGCTTCCCACCATGATATGGACTAAAACTCTGAACTGTAAGCCAGTCACCACAATTAAATATTTTCCTTCATAAGAGTTGCCATGGTGTCTCTTTACAGCAATAGGAAACCTAACTAAGACATTGTTCTATGTCAGCCAGATCATCTGCTTTCTGCTACCATTGAATAAAACTGATATATGAGCTTTTGGACACTCAAGAAAGTGTGACCCTTATTGTATGTCTTCAAAATCCTGCACTTCAGGTTTTGACGCTCAGCTTTAGAATCTCACTTGAGCTTTGAATCTTTTTGGTAATTGGCATTTGGTGACTAGTTTTGCCTTTCAGAGTTCCTCTGAGATAATGTCATGATTTTGAACTTTCAGGACTCTTCTTTCATGTGTAAAATTAGAACTTTTCCATTTGGAAACACTTTTGATGAATTTGGAGTTCTGTAATGTATGTGGACATCTTTCATCTGACAGGGAAGACTTAAATATATTTTTCTTTTTGGAGATTTGTTGATACTTCAGGACTCTGTTAAGCCATGTGAAATAGAGAAGCAAGTGTGCTGAGGAAAGTCCTGTCGTGACATGTGGCCATGGAAACTATTAAACAGGCACTGCTTTGGTGTCTTCTAGGGAGAATTCTAGTAGACTAGTCTTTTGAAGATTCCTGTAGCATCCTAGGGCAAAACCAGCTCTGTCCCTGAAGTACCTGAAAATAAATGAGCAGTAAACCTCTGCCTCCTTCATTTTTTATTTCGTTTTGTAATTTTACTGCTTACATGACCAACATAAAATGTGAATTTTTGTGGCATGAATTTTGAACTACATAAGAACCTTTTACATCTGCAGTTTCATCAAAAAAAAAAACAGTTAAAATGCAGGAATTCAACAATTATTCCTCAAAAATTATCAGGTAGGTGTGATTAAAAAGTTAACTTTGTGTTTCCTTCCCAGTGAAATGGTTTGGGTTTGACACTCTGCAGTGTCAAGGAAATTGAGATTGGGGAAATGTTAAAAGATTTACAAGTCAGGTGATTTTTTTCTAAAACATGTATTTTAGAAAGATGACATCTAAAATACTTTACTGTTGTGAGTAGTTTTTCTGCCAGCCTGATCTCAACGCCACACCAGCCCCAAATAATACACACAGAGACACTGTATTTGATATAATTCTGTTGGCCAGTTACTAGTTTCTTATCAGCTAGCTCTGTCTTAATTATTAACCCATTTCTATTAATCTAAGTATTTCCACGAAGTCTCATCTTACCAGAGAGTGGGGCCGACATTCTGCTCTCTCCAGTCTCTACATGCTGACTCCTCCTTTTTACTTCCTAGAATCCTCCTTGTCTCCTAGCCCTGCCTATCTTGCTTTCCTATTGGCCAATAGTGCTTTATTCATTAGCCAGTATGAGAAACATCTTTACATAATGACATCTCCCATCACTTTACTAAATGCAGATTGTTTACAAAAAATAATATTTATTGGAGACAGAATATAAGAGTTTTGTTAAGGCACACGATTTTGTATCCAAACAAATTATATCTCAATTAATTTCTGTATAGGTAGGAGTCATTTTGAAGCTGTAGAGATTCATGCTGGATTTTAGACTTTCACTGTCAAATTGTGTGTGTGTGTGTGTGTGTGTGTGTGTGTGTGTGTGTATGTCTCTATGTGTACATGTGTGTATGCCCATGTGTGTGTGTATATATGTGTGTGCATGTGTGTATGTATATATGTGTGTGCATGTGTTGGTTTTGTTTTTAATACTTATTTTCTACCAGAAAATGAAAAGCAATGACAATGACAGAGTCTAAAATAGAAATTCAATTAGCTTTAAGATTCTCTTTCATAACTCATGTATCCTTTATATAGCTTCCAGTTTGATTAACTTTTATATGGGTTCACTTTTTATTTGTAACTTTTAACAATAAAGTTTTAATAAAATTAAAAATAATAGTAAAAAGTAGTCAAAGTTAATAAAATATGAGGAAATAAAACTTTTTTGGTTAGCTCTCCAAAGATTTCTAAACTGTTATTTCTAGGCAAATTTAATACACTTATTAATTTTAGGACTGGCCTGTGTGCTTGTGCATGATTTCATGGACTTTGCTTATATGAAATATAAATGCATTCTGACAATGGAGAAATGGGCTAATTTTGCTATTACCATACTCACTAATATATTTTGTTTCAAGTAATGAGGTTAGATATTTTGTTACTTAATTTGATGTGCATATACATTGTAAAATTATCAAGATTATATGTTTTTAAAGATAAATTCTGTATCTTCTGCTAATTTATATAGTTTTTGACAATGAAATTATCTTATGCAAATAAATAAGATATTAAAACAAGCTGATACTTAATCTTTATATGTATGGGTGTTTTGTTGTCTGTATGTATACCTTGTGTGTGCAATGACAGAGGAAGCCAGAAAAGGATAGATCCCTGGAACTAGAGTTTAAAACTGGTTGTGGGCCACTACATAGGAGCTAGGAATCAAACAGGTTCTGTGGACGGGTAGACAGTGCTTTCAACCTCTGAGTCATCTTTCTTCTCCCTGTGTTATTCTTTTTAACTGGCTACTTATCAGTAACCATTTTAAAGTGACTTAAGCATACTCAATACCCAATATATCTGTGAATAGGAAGATATAAAGTTGTGTGTCTGCGCTTTACATGCTATATAAAAGTGTTAGACATGTAATTTTGACACATGCAAAGTAACCAGTGAATCTAATTGTATGAAGTATATATCATATCTGTATTATTGGTACAGCCAGTGAAATTCACCATTTAATCAATACCTTCTTCTCAGCTCTACATGGAAATGTCTCCAAAATCGACCACATAGTTAGCAACACAGGAAACCTCAACAGATACAAAAAAATGAGAATAGTCCCCTGTATCTTATCAGACCACCATGCTTTAAAGCTGGAAATCAATAACAACACAAATTGCAGAAACCCTACAAACTCATGGAAACTGAAAAATGTGCAATTGCATAATTCCTGGTCAAGGAAGAAATAAAGAAAAAAAATTTAAAGACTTCCTAGAATTCAATGAGAATGAAGGCACAATATATCCAAACTTATGGAACACATTGAAAGCAATCTAAGAGGAAAGTTCATTGCACTAAGTGCCCATATGAAGAAAATTGTGGATAGTCAGATTAGAGAATTAACACCAAAACTGAAAGCCCTAGAACTAAAACAAGCAAACTAACATGCCAGGAAATTTCAAGGTTGAAATCAATAAAAATAGAAACTAGGAAAACAATACAAAGGATCAATGTAACAAAGAGATGGTTCTTCAAGAAAATAAACGAGATAGATGAACCTTTATCCAAACTAACCAAAGAGCAGAAAGAGAACATGCAATTTAGAAAAATCAGAAATGAAAAAAGGACATAACAATGAACACTGAGGAAATCCAGGGACTCTTCAGGTTGTCCTTTAAAAACCTGTACTCCACATATTCGAAAATTCAAAGAATATGGACAAATTTCTGGATAGATATCTCCTACAAAAATTAAATCAAGACAAGATAAGCCATTTAAATAAAACTATAAACCCTAATGAAATAGAGGCAGTCATCAAAAGCCTCCCAAACAAAAACAGCACATGGCCAGATGGCTTCAGTGCAGAATTCTATCAGAAATTCAAAGAAGAGCTAAAACAAATACTCCTCAAAGTGTTCCACACAATAGAAGCAGACGGTCCATTGCCAAACCCTTTTTACAAGGCTACAATTACCTTGGTACATAAGCCACACAAAGTCACAACTAAGAAAGAAAACTACAGACCAATATCCTTCATGAACATCGATGCAAAAATACTCAATAAAATATTGTCAAATCAAATCCAAGATCACATCAGAGAAATCATCCACCATGACCAAGAAGGCTTCATCCCTGGGTTGCATGGATGGTTCAACATACAAAAATCTATCAACTTGATACACCATGTAAACAAACTGAAAAAGAAAAATCATATGATCATCTCACTAGATGCTGAAAAAGCCTTTGACAAAATCCAACACGCTTTCATGATAAAGGTCTTGAAGAGGTCAGAGATAACAGGAACACACCAAACATAATAAAAGCAATATACAGCAAACCAACAGCCTACATCAGACCAAATGGAGAGAAACTTGATGTGATTCCTCAAAAATTAGGAACAAGGCAAGGATGCCACTATCTCCATATTTCTTCAATATTGTACTTGAAGTTCTAATTAGAACAATAAGACAACAAAAGGAGATCAAGGGGATACAAACTGGAAAGGAAGAAGTCAAACTTTCACTATTTGCAGATGATATGATAGTTTACATAAGTGACCCAAAAAAATTCAACTATAGCTGATAAACACCTTCAGCATACTGGCAGGATACAAGATTAAGTAAAAAAAAAAAATCAGTAGCCCTACTACATACAGACAATAAAAGTGCTGAGAAAATAATCAGAGAAACATCACTCTTTACAAGAGCCACAAACAACATAAAATATCTTGGGGCAATGCTAACCAAACAAGTGAAAGACCTATATAGCAAGAGCTGTGTCTTTAAATACCAGAAAATAGAAAGATATCCCATGTTCTTGAATAGGTAGGATAAAAATGGCAAAAATAGCAATCTTGCCAAAAGCAATCTACAGATTCAATGTAAACCCCATCAAAATACCAGCACAATTCTTCACTGACCTTGAGAGGACAATACACAATTTAATACGGAAAAACAAATGACCCAGAATAGCAAAAACAGCCCTGTACAATAATGAAACTTCAGGAGGCATCACCATCCCCAACTTCAAGCTCTACTATAGAGCTATAGTCCTGAAAACAGCTTGGTATTGGCACAAAAATAAACAGGTAGACCAATGGAATCTAATTGAAAATTCTGATATTAACCCACACACCTAGGAACACCTGATTTTTGTTCAGACAGTTAAAAGTATACAATGGAAAGAGGAAGGCATCTACAACAAACGGGTGTAGACATAAACTGGATGCTGACCTGTAGAAGATTCCAGATAGATCCATATCTATCAGCATGCACAAAACTTAAGTCCAAATGGTTTTAAAGACCTCAACATAAATCCAGACACACTGAATCTCTTAGAAGAGAAAGCAAAAGGTACCCTTGAACAAATTGGTACAGGAGACTGCTTCCTGAACATAACACCAGTAGCACAGACACTGTAAGGCAAAGGACATAGTCAACAAGAAGAAACATCAGCCCACAAAATGGAAAAAGATCCTCAGCGACTCCACATCTGAAAGAGAGCTGATTTCCAAAATATACAAATAACTCAAGAAGCTAGTCACAAATACACCAAATAATCCAATTAAACAGTGGGGTACAGAACTGAATAGAGAACTGTCAATAGAGGAATCCAAAATGGCTGAAAGATACCTAAGAAAGTGCTCAACATCCTTAGCCATCAGGAATATTCAAATCAAGGCATCTATGAGATACCATCTTGCTCCTGCCAGAATGACTAAAAATGGAAACACCAATGAGAGTTTATGCTGGAGAGAATGTGAATGGAGGAGAACACTCCTCCACTGCTGGTGGGAGTGCAAACTTTTACAGCCATTTTGGAGATCAGTATGGTGATTCCTCAGGAAAATGGGAGTCATTCTACCACAAGATCTGGCAATTCTACACTTAGGCACATTCCCAAAAGATGCACATCCATGCAACAATGACATCTGTTGAACTATGTTCATAGCAGCATTATTTGTAATAACAAGAACCTGGAAAAAAAACCCAAATGTCTGAAGAAGGGATAAAGAAGATATGTTACATTTACACAATGGAATATACTCATTGAAAAAAAAAAACAAATGGAATCTTGAATGTCAAAGGCAAATGGATGGAACTAGAAGAAACCATCCTGAGTGAGGTAACCCAGTCACAAAAAGATGAACATGGTATGTACTCACTCATATAAGGATTTTAGACATACAGCAAAAGATCACCAGCCTACAATTCACACTGCCAGAGAAGCTAGGATACAAGAAGGATCATAAGAGAGACATACATGGTCCTTCACAGAAGGGGAAAGGGACAAGATCTCATGAGCATATTTGGAGTGGCAGGGGGCAGTGAGTGTAGAAAGAGTTAGAAGAAAGAGGAGAGAAGAGGACTGGAGAGGAGAAAGTGAGAGTCCAGAAAGATTGAGTTGCGGGAGGAGTAGAGGAGAGCAAGAAAAGAGATACCATAAAAGAGAGAGCCATTATAGGTTTGAAGAGAAAACTGACTCTAGGAAAATGTCAAGAGACCTACAAGGATGACCCCAACTAACAATCTGAGCAATAATGAAGAGGCTACCTTAAATGCCCTTCCCTAATAATGAGACTAATGACTAACCTATCCACCATCATAGAACCCGGCAGGCGGAAAAACAAACTCCTTACAACCTAGAGACAGGAGTGAGGGCCTAGGCCCTACCCCAAATGACTTGACAGATTTTGCTGATCCCTCCTGAAAGTCCTCACCCTCCCTGGGGAGTGACTACAGAATGGGATTGCAGGGGAGATTGGGGGGGGTATGGGAGGGTAGAAAGGAGAGGGAACTGGGATTGATATGTAAAATTAAAAAAAATTAAATTAAATATAAAAAAAGAGGCTGCTTTGAGTCTCAGAAGAGACTTTGGAGTTTTGTACAATGTTGAGACTGTTAAGGACTGGGAAATTTTGAAGGTTACCTTAATGCATTTTACATACTTAAATGACCATGGTGTGGAACATAGTGGTTTGGATAAACAATTCTCCCCAGAGGCTCACATATTTGAAAACTTGATCTCCAGCTGGTGATGCTGTTTGGGGATATCATGAAACCTCTAAGAAGCACTACCTTGCTTGAGGAAATATGTCACTGTATATGGACTATTAAGGTTTTCAGCTTTGCCCATTACACATTGCTCTTTCTGCTTCCTTGTGACAAACTGTGATCTATAGCTTTCTGGTCCAGCTTTCTGCTGCCACACCATCCTTGTCGTTATGGAGTCCCACTCTGGAACACTAACCAGAAACTCTCCCTTCCATAAATTGTTTTCAGTCATGCAACTTTATCACAACTACAAAAAAGTAACAGAGTCAGAGATACAGTGGGAGCCAAAGTTGTTTCAAGTATTAATTACTTTGCCTAAGTGATCCATGAAACAAACAAACAACAACAACAAAAATGCCTCTGATCTTCAAGCTCCTGACCTAAGGTCAGATAGTTCCTTAAATGCTGGAGGTCATTGTTTGTGTAAGATAATGAGTCACATGTTCTCATTCCCTTAAACAAATATACCAGATGTGCTTGACCCCATGTGGGTATGAGTTTCACAGGCAGGAAATACATGAGGATGTAAGCTGACCCCTGATTGGACCTCATAGAAAATAGGGTGAATTGTGGGTTTTACCTTTTTAAGCCCCTTGAAAACCATGACTAGGGCCATTTTCTGGAAAACCAGAGATGGACCAGGACAGAGAGTCCTGGCAAGAATGTAATTAAAACTTGCTTCAAATTTGACTTTAAACTGTGGTAGTGGTATTATTGTTGACTGGTATGATTAAGTGTTGTGTCCAGACTCTGACTCCCCCAAACCACCAAGAGACAAGATCCAATGCAAAAGCAAAGAGTCTATTTAATTTATGCGTTCACTAGTGTTAACTCAGGTCCTCTGTCCATCCCACACAGCAAGTAGAGTAGAAGGGACACAGAGCAGTAGTGAGGAAGGACATATATTGGGGTAGAGCAATGGGAGTATCTGGGGGTCACTAGTTGCATACCAGCAGTCTCAGGATTGGTACACCTCTGGGCTTGGGCAGCCTGTCCTGAGTTGATTGGTCAGCTGCAACTGAAGAAAGGTTGCTATGCCTAGAGGCCCTCTCAGGGAAGTTGCCAAGCCCTGCATTCCACAGTTATCAGTAAAGCACATCCAGAGCCCACCAGCTAACTTCTGATTGGTTCCTTGCTACATAGAAGCTATCTGGAGGTTGCTTCCTAGTGATTCAGGCAAGGTTGGGGACTCAACACATGTTATTGAGCCAGAGGCCTATGTCTTGCTGGGTCTTTACTGCTGCCTGTCACAGCTGCCAAAGTAGGGGGCTGGGTGAGGGTCTGGCCCCAACATTAAGAATAAAACACAAAAGCATAAAGAAAGAGAGCAGTAAAATACCAGTTAGAGAAAAGGTAAGCAAAGTTCAGATGATTCAAAGGAAAATGTTGTGTAGTCAACCTTCCTTTGGGTCCCCAGCCCACAAGTAATGACACAGATATTTATTAATTATGAAAGCTTGGCCTAATTAATATATATATATATATGTATATATATATATATATTTAATTTATTTAAACTTGAAACAAGCTTGGTTTACATGTCAACCCCAGTTCCCTCTCCCTCCCCTCCTCCCCTTTACAATGAACCCTCATCCCATCCCCTTTCTGCTCCTCAGGGAGGGTGAGGCCTTCCATGGGGAGTCTTCAAAATCTGTCATATCATTTGGAGCAGGGCCCAGGCCCTCCCCCCAGGCTGAGGGAGTATCCCTCTATGTGGAATGGGCCCCCGAAGCCCATTGGTATACTAAGGATAAATACTGATCCACTACCAGAGGCCCCAAAGACTGCCAAGTCCTCCCAACTAACACCACATTCGGGGAATCTGGGTTGGTCCTATGCTGGTTTCCCAGCTATCAGACTGGACTCAATGAGCTCCCCCTTGTTCAGGTCAGCAGTTTCTGTGGGTTTCTCCAGCCTGGTCATCACTCCTCCCTATCTGCACTGCAAGAGTTTGGCTCAGTTCTTATAACTGAAATTAATCCATTTTTTTTATTAATCTGTGTTACCCTGTGGTTTTTACCTCTCTCCCATTCTTTGTGTCTGACTCATCCCACGTCTCAATGTTGTCTCCTTCATGCCTCTATTATCTCTTCTTCCTCTCCTCCTGCCTAGCTGCTGGCCATTCAGATTTTATTACACCAATCACAGCAACACATGTTCACACGGCATACAAATATTCCACAACAATACTGTTGACTTTCTTGTGTAGTATTTTTAAATGTTAGCAGTAGTCTCAGTGAAATATAGGGAGAAAGAAATTTCTTCCTCACCAGAAACATATTTTCAGATCTAAAGAGCAAGCAGTTTCTTCATTGACAGCACCTCATTTTCAGTGGCACTGAAATTGTGCAAATTCATGAAGAAATGGAAACAATGAAATGTATTTGGTAAGTTCTGCCTGAAACGTTCAGAGCACACCCCACTTGACTTGCCGTGACAATGCATTACATCTCCAGGCTAAGCTGGGATTGGAGGATCCTGGTGCAAATGGTAAAACATGGAAAGATTCAGCTGTGTGCTGTATGTTTCTGCCGTTAGGAAGAAAATGCATGCAGAGAATTTTGAAATATCAGTTTCTTAGGCACAGAGTCCTGCTTGTTGTAACTTGGACTTTAGATGCACAAACACAAAGTATAGGGTAAATTTATCATGTTTGTTATCTCTATGAATCATTCACAGAATTCCTAAGATAATCAAAGAGAGAAGAGGTTAACTTCAGCTCAGTGTTGGAGGGTTCATCAGATGGTCATTTGGACCTGTAACCTTTTGGCCTACAGCAAAGCAGCTGTCACTGCAAGAAATACATGGTGGAAATGTACTAAAATAAATGCACGGTGGGAATTACTAAAAGAAATGCATGGTGGGAATGTACTAAAAGAAGCTGCTCACTCAAGATGACTAGGAAGCAAGGAGAACACTATACACCTAAGAGAGTTGGCAGGTCCCACATCTCCTTCGAGGATACAGTTCCAGTGACCAACCCTTCCACAAGACCTCACTTTTTTTTTCTTTTGTTTTGTTTTTTGAAACAGGTTTTTCTGTATAACAGCCCTGGCTTTCCTGGAACTTGATTTGTACACCAGGCTGACTTTAACCTCACAGAGATCCACCTGCCTCAGTCTCTTGAGTGCTGGGATTAAGAGACCACACCTGCCTAAGACCTCGCCTCTCAAAGGTTTCAAAGTGTCACAGGTTTGCAAGCAAGCTTGTCACACGTGCCTCTATCTGTAATCCTATGGCTACAATGTAATATATCTAGAGATAGGCATTAACAAGTTCTTCCAGGCAGTCCATTTCATCATTGGTTTGTCATGACTTAGCTAAAATAATGCTGGCCAAATCCCACCTCAGGGTTGAGGCACAGTTACTGACTCATGATTTCCTTACTCGGTGTGTTCTGCTTAGTATGAAGATGTCACTTTCTCATTTAAAGATTATCAGGAAAGGGCTTTCAATAGATTAAGTACATGTTTTATGTGGAAGAGAGAAACCAAAAAGAAGGCTACACACCCACATACAGGAAGGGACCCAAATTTGCTTTCCTGAAACTTCAACACTTTACAGTTATGTCTTTGCACAATTTATGTAGTCAATGAAAACCATAAGTACAGATTCCATTTTTAATGGTATTAAGAAAAGGTGTATAGAAGTCACATCACTGAGCTTCATGGTTTCTTATTTCTAAAGTAAGCTTTTATTCTTAAATGCAACATATAACAGATTATCTGCACAGTACCACGAGTCACATTCACAGTGGCTGGTATATTGTGACCCTCTCTCTATTTTCTATGTTCCATGTGATGTCATATTACTTAGTACTTAGCATCTGACACTGCTTAGTACTTGTTGATTGTACAGTTCTACTCAGGTGACCAAAAAAAAAATGATAAAAGAAAACCCATGAAACATGATTGCATACTGGGTTTTTTTTGTTTTGTTTTGTTTTGTTTTGTTTAAGGGACATCTGTTATGTTTCCCTGGTAGGTGTTTCAGAACTAGCCACCAGTACAAGCTTGTCTGTCATCTGGGTTTGTCCCCCTTCTTCCTTTCCATGCACAGTGTTGCCAGATCTGATTTCACAGTATGCTCAGTAAGCTCCTTCTTCCCCTGCCTCACTCCAACCAAGTAGAGACCTCAGACATTAGATCACATCCCACCTTACCATGCACTATCCCAGAAGTTTACTGATTTGTTTGTTTGTTTGTTTGTTTGTTTTGTCAAGACAGGTTTCTCTGTGTAGCCCTAGCTGTCCCGGAACTAGCTCTATAGACCAGCTCAGCCTCCCAAGTGCTGGGGTTAAAGGTGTGTACCACTACTGCCCAGCAAATTTACTGATTTTTAATTCTCACGCCCCTCTGTCCCTCTGCAGCAGTTTTGGTGGTGGTGGTGGCGGCGGCAGTGATGGTGATGGTGATGGCACTGGCGGTGGTAATGATGTGACCTCAAATGCTTCTACACACTTTTAAAATGGGAACTGGCTTTCATATCATCTTCAATCCATCCATTCCTCTTTACTTTTGAACATCTCTGAAACCAGGATATGCATTTACAATCCATGATAATTCATACTTTTCAGAGCATGAAGTCCAGAGTGTTCTTGTTGGGAATATTTAGTTTGCTTCTGTCAGAAATTGCCAATCTGAAATTCTTGTAAATTAAATGTCTAGTGCATCCTACGGAGTACAAACTTCAAGTGTTTCGAGTGGGCAAGTTTTCCCTCTCTCACTGTGTTATTGCATCCTCTGCCTGAATCTGCTTATACTGTTTACTTTCTCACCTCATTTCTTATACTTAACTTAGTAGGGCCCTCCTGTTTATCCATCCTTCTCATATTGAGCATTCTTTTCCCTAGTTACAAATAAAATAACAATAACCCATGTTACAAAGAGTCATGTCATAGCAGTAAAAACATGTTGTGTTTGAATGTGTAATGTCCCATGTAGGCACATGTGATGGAATGTTTGGTCCCCATCTGCTGGTTGTGTTTTAGAAAGTTTAGAATCTTTAGGTGGTGAAGCCTTGTCAAAGGAAGCATGTCACTATGGGTAGGCCTTGAGAGTTTATATTCTGACCAATTTCCTGTTCTCTTTCTGCTTCCAGACTGTGAATGGAATGTGATAAGTCAGTCTTGGCTTCCTGATTGCCACACCTTCCCTGCCATTATGAACTATATGTTGCCTGGAATGATTAGCCAAAATAAATCCTTTCTCCCTTAAGTTGCTTTCATTACAGTTTTTTAGCATAGTAACAAGAAATGAAGCTTATACCATATATCATTTAGAATTACCCAAATGTTTGACACAGTGTTGTCAAACACAGTGTTATATTTTATCTAGGTGTTCTTTTCCTTCTTATTACCAAATCTCTGTGTCAAATTCATTTGCTTTTACAATTTAATTATCTGGATTATTAAACAATAAACTAAAGTTGCCATAAAATGACACAGACTATTTTTCATTTCTCACTCTCAACCATATATACACTTGATTTCTTTGCTTTTTAGATCAAGATACAACACTTAATTTCTTTAACCGAGAGTGTAATTATTTGCCCAAAGGGATAATAAAATGGCCATGTGGCTTAGAGGGTATATTAAGAATTATTTAGAAAATCATACAAAATATTGAATTTGCTATGGAGAAAATATAATGTTTAATGAATGTCTATTTTTGTTCAAATAATAAATACAAGTACTCTGTGCATATCAAGATATCTGTGTCAATCTATATGCTTGCTATAGCTTACTTGGCAGTGCTGGTACAGCTTCCGCCTCCTCTTTCTTCTTGTCAGAATGAGAATATAATAGAGCCGATCTTGTCAGGCTCCTGTGAGCACTAAACAGAACTATAAATGCTTAGTCATCAGGATGTCCATGGATTATCTCTACCACAATTTCACTACAGCTTTATGTAATCAGTCCTATTGTTATCTCCCAATTCTATGGACCATATCTGGAGTATGAACTCTACATACCACTTGAGTTCTTTTAGCAGGGATTCCAACTCAGATTTGTCTAATCTAAAATTAGTGCCTGAGTGTTCCTTTACTTACCACCTGCCAGTTGGAAGAAACTGAATGCCTTTCTATTTTAAAAGTTTTTGCCATTCCACATGGATTCTAAGTGTGTGTATTCTCTGTCAAATGTGAGCATAAAAAGGCGTATTAAAATGACATGTAGTCATTTATCTAGGTGGGAAATCAGTAATGTCAGAAATGTGGCTGCAGTTTAAAGTGAGAACATATGGATATGATTTAAATGTGAACTTCGCAAGCAAAGAAAATGAGCAAGCAATGAAGGGAAATGTGAGCTAGAAATTTTTATTTTTCATGAGTTTCTATAAAATGTCTGATCAGAAACCCTTTCACTATGTCATCTCTATGGCTATGTCGATTTGAGCAATTGCTTCATTTGTCCATTGAAAATGTCTTTTATATTTATATTTTCAGCCATGATAAAAGTTTAGCAGACCCTTTTCAGTAAATGGTGCTTTTCTTACATCATCAAATGGTTCCTTTGTCTGCCTAGCATCTTCTAAGAACACCAAAGACGAACCATTTCCTAGAAAAGTCTTGTCAATTATATCTTATGCTTATGAGTAATAATGGAACTCATTTATTCCCCTCTCCTTAGATCGGATATGCACCAGAAAGCATTGGTCTATTAGTTATCAACTTGTCTGATTTCCTGAACTTTAGCATCAGCATACAATCTATGAAATTTCCATTATTTTATAATAATGAATTCAGCTATCTTCTTATAGATAAAAATAGCACATATCTGAAGAATTAATAGTTTGCTTTTACATTAAATTTTTATAAAACTCTAGGTATCTCAAATATACTAGTGCAGTTTCATAGACAACTTGGACATCTTGTATACCAAAATTATTATTGAACACCAAATGAAGTTATGTTAGTATGTTAATGAAACATTGTGAAACCACATATCCATCATTCTATTCATTTACTTAATTATTACTTATTAGATTGAGCATATATGATGTCTGCCTTCTGATGGTAACAGTTAATCTTTCACCACAGTAGTCGACAAGAAAATATTTTTAAAAAATACTTTGCAGAGTTAAAACAAGAAGAGTCAAGTGGCATCAGTTACTTACACCTATATTTATACCATCATTAGATGCTATCCCATAAAATGCTACACAATGGAAACCTAAGCTTTGTCCTCCTGAAAGGATCTGCTATTGGGAAAATGACTAGCAAAGACCAGACAGCACTGGGAGAGTTAGAGAACTCAGCTTATTTCATTCTAGTGGGCTGAAGTGGTGTGCTGAAAATCCTTGCCCCAATCTGACAGATTTTATAAGCTGAATAAAACTTAAATCACCCCCACACATGCCACCTGCAGATAGGCTCTGTGTTTCATGGCCACTGAGGATTCGGCTGGTCTACAAGACGCAGGAATTATTGGGGCAGTTGCTGTGGTACACGTGTTGTAAGAGACAGCTTTCATAAGCGTGAGTCTTACCAAGCTAGAAGGAAAGAAGGGTTCCCCTGAACCAAGCAAGAATACAAAAGCAGAATTCAAAATATTTTATCTAGTTGTGTTGGGAGTAAGAATTTAACTTATTTTAAGATTTTTGTAGTGCAAGACAGTAGTTTGTCTATTTTGAGTGCTTATTAAAAGTAATAAGTGTATGATGTGCATTTCTTTCTCTCCTTCAAAACAGTGTAAGAATCTGTGAACTGACACATAAAGACAGGTAAAATTAGCTCAGAAAGCACTGCTAAATTTGATAATCAGACAAGAAATTCTAGGACTAAAATCTTTTATGTGATTCTTGAAAGATGGGCATGATGCCATGGATAGATGATAATAATGAAATTATAAGGGACATCCCAACCACATGAGTGGTAGAGCAGTGATGTTTGGGAGAAGAGCTGGAAGCCTTGCTGAAGAAGTGATGGAAGTAACAGTGGATGTGGCAGAACTACAGGAAGAAAAGGTATAAAATTTGATGGGTGTTGCTTTACTTGACTGGATTATCAACATAAAACCTCAGTCATACTTACATGTATGTTGATGTTCAAATCAAATTATACTTTCCATGCTTTCAACATTATCTAGCCTTAATAGGTATTATTTTTATTAATACCGGAAACATTTTTATCAACAATTGATTCTTTGGGAATTTCTCATCATACGCCACAATTGCATTCATTTCCAACTCCTTCCATGTCTTTTATCCACGCTTGCAGCTCCCCCAGAAAAAGAAAATATTAAAAACCACTTTGATCCTCTGTCTTTCCCACATCTCTGTCACATTTTATTTTTCATGTTGGCCTTGGGAGCTGTGGTGTGTCACAAAGTATGTCCTCTTGTCCAACAGCTTTACCTGCAAATGCTCATGCAATGAGTTGTTGGTTTGGTTCAAGGCCTCTGGCTTCTGGTACACCATCAATACTGGACTCTCACAAAAGCTTCTCTTTGATATCCTGCTGTTACCCAGGCAGCCTTCCAGAAACATCTTACTCTCTTTTGTTTTCAGTGTGATGTCGGTATTGTATCTGTGACATTATAAAACACAATTATGCAATGAAATGTTTCCTGACACTTTGTCCTGATGGGCCCACTGCTCGGGGTGAGCACTGGAACAGAGTGTGGGTCCAACAATCCCTCCACATCTATGGAACTTCCTGGGTCTGCTCTGAGCACACTGAACCCACCTATCCATGTGGGGCCACCTTGAGGCTGCACATGCCTGATCTTTGGACCCCATCGCTGGCCCTCTAGTAGAGGTGAGTCTGGGACTGGTTCATGCTGAATCACCCACACATCCTTCCCTAGGATCTCCTTTGGTTATCTCCTCATCTTTCTCCTTCCTATGACCTTTCCCTGGATAGTACAGTCCTGATACTCTGTTCCATACACATCCAGAGCCTGCCTTCCCCTCACCCTTTGGCCCAAAATTTGTTCTGGTGAGCCTTGGGCCAGAGTGTGGGTCCAACAACCATTCCAAGTCTATGGAACTTCCTGGGTCTGCTCTGAGCACACTGGAACCACCTATCCATGTGGAACGACATATAAGTCACACTGGCCTTATGTTTGTTTGGAGCCCATTGCCAGCCCTGTGATGGAGAGTTACAGACATCCAACTTCTGATGCACCTACACCCACTGGGAGAGCAGGGTAGAGAGAGAGATAGAGACTCCACCTGCAACCACTGGAAGAAGCAATGACAAAGCAGCAACACAAGAAAACACCCAACAATAGTAAGACAAGCATGACACCACCAGAACCTAAGGACTCTACACCAACTAGACCTGAATACACCAAAGCAGATGAAGCAGAAGAAAACCACTTAAAAAAATAACTTCATAAAAAATGATAGAGGCCCTCAAAAATGATATGAAAAAAAAATCCCTTAAAGAAAAGGAAGAAAACACACACGAAAAATTGGGAGAAATAGAAGAAAAGAACAAATACAAGAAATGAACAAATCTTTTAAAGAAAGTAAGGAAAGCCAAGAAAAAAGAAAAACAAACAAACAGATGAAAGAAACAATTCAAACAGTTCAAGACCTGAAATAGAGGCAATAAAGAAAGCACAGACTGAGGGAAACTAGAAAGAGAAAAACTGGGGAAATGCTCAGGAACTACAGATGCAAGCATAACCAACAGAATACAAGAGATCACAGACAGAATTTCAGGAGCTGAGGATAAACTAGAGGAAATAGATTCATTGTCCAAAGTAAACCTTAAATCCAACAAATCCTTAACACAAAATATCTAGGAAATATAGGAAAGCGTGAAAAGGCCAAACCTAAGAATATTGGGCAGAGAAGAAGGCAAAGAAGCCCAGCTCAAAGGGGCAGAAAACATATTGAGGAAAACCATTGAAGAAAACTTTCCCAACCTGAAGAAGGGCATGCCTATGAAAGTACAAGAAGCATACCAAACACCAAATAGACTGGACCAAAGAAAAGTCCCCTTGCCACATAATAATCAAAACACCTAACATACAATTAAAGAAAGAATATTAAGGGAAGCAAAGGAAAAAAGCCAGGTAATATATTAAGGCAGACTGATCAAAATTACACCTGATTTCTCCATGGCAACCACCAAGGCCACAAAGTCCTGGAGAGATGTCCTACAAATACTAAGAGTCCAGGGATGCCAGTCCAGGCTACTATACCCAGCAAAATTCTCAATAACTATAAATGGAGAAAACAAGATATTCCATGACAAAATCAGATTTACACAATACATATCCACAATCCAGCCCTACAGAAAGTTCTGGAAGGAAAACTCCAACCCAAGGAAGCTAGCTATACTCCCCAAAACATAGGCAATAGATAATCCCTCTTTATCAAATCCAAAAGAAAAAGCACAGCAAATCCACTCACAAGACAACTGCCAACTACAAATCTAAAACAAACAAGAATTAACAATCAATGGTCCTTATTTTCCCTCAGCATTAATGGTCTTAACTTGCCTATAAAAATACAGGCTAAAAGAAAGGATATGAAGACAGAATCCATCCTTCTGCTGCATACAAGAAACACATCTCAGCTTCAAAGACAGACACTACCTTTGACTAAAGGGTTGGGAAAAGATCTTCCAATCAAATGGACCTAAGAAACAAGCAGGTGTAGCTATCCTAATATGTAACAAGTTAGACTTCGAACCAAAATTAATCAAAAGAGATGAACAAGGTCATTTCCTATTCATCACAGGAGAAATCCATCAGTACAAAGTCTCAATTCCGAACATCTATGCCCCCAATACAAAGACACCCACATCCAAAAAAAAAAAAAAAAAAAAAAAAAAAAAAACCTACTAAAACTCAAAGCTCACATAAAACCTCACACACTCAGTAGGAGATTTCAAAACCACACTCTCACTACTAGACAGGACCACCAGACAGAAACTTAACAAAGAAATAAAATAACTAACAGAAGTATTGTCCCAATTGGGGTTGACAGACATCTATAGAACATTCCATCCAAACACACAAAAAAATATACCTTCTTCTCAGTTCCACATGGAACCTTCTCTAAAATCTACCACATACTAGGAAACATAACAAAACATCAACAGATACAAAAAGATAGGAATAGACCCCTAAATCTTTTCAAACCACCATGCTTTAAAGTTAGAATTCAACAACAACACAAATTGCAGAAAACCTACAAACTCATAGAAACTGAACAATGCACAATTGCACTATTCCTGGGTCAAGGAAGAAAGAAAGAAAGAAATTAAAGATTTCCTAGAATTTAATGGGAATGAAGACTCAACATACCCAAACTTATGGAACACTGTTAAAATAGTGCTACAAGGAAAGTTCATTGCACTAAGTGCCCATATGAAGAAAACAGAGGATATTCACATTAGAGAATTAACAGCACAACTGAAAGACCTAAAACAAAAGAAGCAAACTCACCCCAGAGGAATAGACACCAGGAAATGATCAATTTGAGAGCTGAATTCAATAAAGTAGAAACTAGGAAAACAATACAAAGGATCAATGTAATAAAGAGTTGGTTCTTCAATAAAATCAACAAGATAGACAAACCATTATCCAAACTAACCAAGTAGCAGAGAGAAAGCATGCAAATCAACAAAAATCATTTTCAGGTCATACTTTGAAAACAAACCAGTACTCTACAAAATTTGAAAATTTAAAGGAAATAGACAAATTCCTGGATAGCTATCACTTGCCAAAATTAAATCAAGAACAGATGAGACACTTAAATAGACCTATAACCCCCTAAAGAAAGAGAAGTGGTCATCAAAAACATCTCAAAAAAAAAAAAAAAAGCACAGGGCCAGAAGGCTTCAGTACAGAATTCTACCAGAAATTTAAAGAAGAGCTAATACCAATTTGTTCCTCACAATACCTCAAATTGTTCCACACAATAGAAGCAGATGGTTCAATACCAAACTCTTTTTATGAAACTAGAATTACCTTGGAACCCAAGCCACACAAAGACACAGCTAAGAAAGAGAACTACAGACCAATATCCCTCATGAACATTGATGCAAAAATACTCAATAAACTGGCGAATGAAATCCAAGAAAACATCAGAGAAATCATCCACCATAACCAAGTAGGCTTCATCCCAGGAATGCAGGAATGGTTCAACATATGAAAATCTATCAATGTGACCCACCATATAAACAAACTGAAAAACAAAAACCAAATGATAATCTCAGTAGATGCTGACAAAGCCTTTGACAAAATCCAATAACCTTTCATGATACATGTCTTGGAGAGATCAGGGATAACAGGAACATACCTAAACATAATAAAAAGCAATATACAGTAAACCAACAGCCAATATCAAGTGACCAAAAACCTCTACCAGGGAACTCCTATACCTGATAAACACATGCAGCAAATTAGCAGCTTACAAGATAAAGTAAAAAAATATCCGTAGCCCTATTATATACGGATAATAAAGGGGTTGAGAAAGAAATCAGAGAAATATCACCCTTTATAATAGCCAAAATCAACATAAAGTATCTTGCAGTAATGCTTACCAAACAAGTAAAAGACCTATATATCGAGAACTTTGTGTCTTTAAAGAAAGAAATTAGAGAAGATACCAGAAAATGGATAGAACTCCCATGCTCTTGGATAGGTAGGATAAACAGTACAAATGGCAATCTTGCCTAAAGTAATCTACAGATTCAATGCAATCCCCATCAAAATACCAGCACTGACCTTGAAAGGATAATAATCAACTTTATATGGAAAAACAAAATACCCAGGATAGCAAAAACAACCCTGTACAATAAAAAAAAAAAAAAAATTCAGGAGGCATCACCATCTCCGACTTGAAGCTCTACTATAGAGCTATAGTCCTGAAAACAGCTTGGTGTTGGTACAAAAATAGACAGCTATACCAATGGAATCAAATCTAAAATCCTTATATTAACCCACACACCTATGAAAACCTACCTGATTTTTGACAAAACAGCTAAAATTATACAATGGAAGGAGGAAAGCATCTTCAACAAATGGTCAAATGGTGCTGGATCAACTGGATGATGTTGTGTAGAAGACTACATGCAGATAGACTCATGTGTTTTGCCATGCTTAAAACTTAAGTCCAAATGGATCAAAGACCTCAACATAATTCCAGCCACACTGAACCTCTTAGAAGAGAAAGTGGAAGGTACCCTTGAACAAACTGGTACAGGAGACGACTTCCTGAACATAGTACCAAAAGCACAGTCACTGAGATCCTCAATTAAAAATGGGACCTCCTCGAACTTTGAAGCTTCTATAAGGCAAAGGATATAGTCTACAAGACCAAAAGGCAGCCCACAAACTGGGAAAACATCTTCACCAACACTACATCTGACAGAGGGCTCAAGAAACAGTCACCAAAACACCAAATAACCCTATGAAAAAGTGGGGTACAGTACTGAATAGAGAGTTTTCAATAAAGGAATCCTAAATGGCTGAAAGACACCTAAAAGGGGAAATGCAAATCAAAACAACTCTGAGATACCATCTTACTCCTGCCAGAATGGCTAAAATTAGAAACACCAATGACAACTCATCCTAGAGAGGATGTGGAGAAAGGGGAACACTCCTCCACTGCTGGTGGGAGTGCAAACTTGTACAGCCATTTTGGAGATCAATATGGCGGTTCCTCAGGAAAATGGGAATAATCAGTCTACCACAGGACCTGGCAATCCCACTCTTAGACATATAAACAAATGATCCACATCCATGCAACAAAGACTTCTATTCAAATTATTTGTAATAGCAAGAACATATAAGCAACCTAGATGCCCCTCAACTGAACAAATGATAAAGAAGATGTGGCACATTTACATAATGGAATACTATTCTACGGAGAAAAAATAGAATCTTGAAATTTGTAGGCAAATGGATGGAACTTGAATAAACCATCCTGAATGATGTAACCCAGTCACAAAAGAGGAACATGGTATGTACTCACTCGTATATGGATTTTAGACATAGAGCAAAGTATTGCCTGCCTAAAATTCACACCGTCAGGGAAACTAGGATAAAAGGAGGGACCTAAGAGATTCATACAAAATCCCTGACAGAAGAGGAAGGAACAAGATCTCTTGGGCATATTTGAAGTTCGGGGAGTGGAGAGGGGGTTAGGAGAAAGAGAAGGGGAGGAGAGGAGGACATGTGGGACCAGGAAGATTGAGTCGTGGGAGGTATAGACAAGAACAAGAGAGAGAGAGAGAGAGAGAGAGAGAGAGAGAGAGAGAGACCATAATAGAGGGAGCCATTATAGGTTTGAAGAGAAATGGAGAAAACTGTCTCTAGACAAATGTTCAGAGACCTACAAGGATGACCCCAACTAACAACCCGAGCAACAATAGTAAGGCTACCTTAAATGCCCTTCCCTGATAATGAGATTGATAACTAACTTATATGCCATCATAGAGCCCTCTTCTAATAGCTGTGGAAACAGAAGCAGACATCCACAGTAAACACTGAGTTGAACTCCTGGAATCCAGTTGCAGAGAGGGTGGAATTATAAGAAAAGGGTCAAGATCAGGCTACAGAAACCCACAGAAACAGCTGACCTGTATATGGGGGATATCTTGGACCACCAGACTGAGATCTGGGAAACCAGCATTGGACTGACTCAAACCCCATAAATGTGGGTCTCAGCTAGAAGGCCTGGGCAGTCTAAGGGACTTCTGACAGTGGGACCAGAATGTATCCCTGGTGCATGAAAGAACTTTGGGAGCACATTCCCCATGGAGGGATACTCCCTTAGCCTAGAGACAGGAGGGAGAGACCAGACCCTACTCCAAATTACTTGCCAGATTTTGATGATTCCTCCTAGAAGGCATCACCCTCCCTGTGGAGTGGGGGTGGGAATGGGATGGGAGGGGGACGGGGGACATGGGAGGGACAAAGGGAGAGGGAACTGGGATCAATATGTAAAATAAGAAAATATATATAGGAAATAAATGTTTCCTATACATATGTGTGTATCATATTATAGGAATTCATATATTTGAATTACATGTAATATACTAGCTATATATCATATATATTTGATATATATATATATATATATATTTACTAGTCTAGAAGCAATAAGACCTAGGAGAATAGAGCCAATACTGAGGTAGACTAAAGCCTCATGCAATAGTCAACTTTATTCATGCTTGAAAACAATTAGAGTTAAGAAAGGTCACATGAGTAAAATTCACATTCATTCAAGCTGTATACAATCCCAAGGACAAGCCACACATAAGAAAAAATAAACCATGTTTTTCCTTAGAGGCATATAAAGGATAGTTTAAACATTTAATTGAGTAACAACAGCAAGCAATAATGATTAATCTTAAGTAGACTCAGTCAAATCTGCTACATCTTTGAGGATCACAAAAACACATTCCAAAAATAGTTCTATGTTTTGAAGAAACTTTCTTTAAGTGTTCTAAAGGTACCCAGAATTCTCACAGAACTCTATTCCTGGACCATGGGCAACAAGATATATGTACATATATGTGAATATACATACTTATAGGTTTCTAGGCTATACAATGTACAGCTGCTCTGTTCCATAGCCATAGCATGAAAACAGTCATAGGCAACTTTTAAACAGACACATATTTTCCAATGCAACTGTTTATAAAATAAGCAGTGTCCACAAATTGCCAAAATTTGCCATCAGCCTCAGAGGCTACAATCAACATCTGCTCACGTCAATGAAGTGACATTTATATAATTTTATTGCTAAAACTAGTAAATGAATAAGCACCTGGTACCATTTTAAGAAATTATTAACCATATCTTCCAATTGCTTCTCATTTCTCTACAGTAATAAACAACCACATGCCTGATTGGATCAGTACTCTGACAGGCCAGATCATCTCCTAACAGTATGAAGTAACCAGATTCATAGTCCAGCCAACTCTAGAATGATAACAATTGTTTGTGCATCAACTCAAGTATTCGACTTAAAATTATCTTACACTTATTTAGTCCAAATGACATGTACGTGTTTTGTTCACATTAATTCAAATACTGAGGATTTGGGAACATAGAGAGTACATGCTGTCATGTCTGAGTAACATGTGAATACTTGATTAAAGGAATTTAACAAATGAGTCTTTATTCTGACAAAGAATATTGGTAACAGGTGGGAGATAGGGACCAGGACCAGACTAATTACAGTGAGACCTAAAGAAGCAAGGCAGCAACATCGGGAGGATTGTCTTCCTAGTAGGTGTATCTGAGAGACAGCTTGAAGGTTCAAAAGCCCTGCTGACCCATCAAGACATGGTAGGATACAACCAACAGGTGCAATGAGATTGAGGCCCAGTTCAAAATAGCTCATCTTGAAGAGGCCTCATGAAGCAGTCTGAAAAGTGATTTCCAGAGCCTAGAAAGATGAGGTTCTTGAAACATCAATGCTTCCTTCAGTCAACAAGAAATGTAAAGAGGATGCAGAAGCCATGGCCATGGGTAGTTTTATCTTTAGCAAACAGAACTTGCTGTCTGGGCAGCTATGGGTCATGGTCCTCCTCAAGGAAGAAAATCAGTTCTTTAGTTTTCCAGGAAGGAGAATGGGTCACAGCTGATAGAAGAACTTAGCAAGCTTTAGTTGTTATCTCCATCGGAAGTGTAACTTTTTCTTTTTTCTTAAAGTATTTAAATAAAGCCTGTTAGTAAGCTATTTATCTTAAAATTATGTCTAAGTTTTCTAAGTAGCCTTGCCAGTAAACCTTTCTATTCCCATTTTAATCAATGTTAAAACTTGTTACTATTTCTTCCTTTCTTCATTATAACTTCTTTGATCTTTTGTGATGATCATGTAGACAAATCTATACGGGCCTCTTTCTTTAAACATGAAACCATTACAAAATATGTGTGCTGTCTTTGTGTAGGATCCATGGAACTCCAATCCATATTGTTCCAGTGTTGGTATATGTACTGCCAGGACAAGTCTTTAAATAAACATACAAAGATTCCATGTAAATTACAAGTTTCCCCTACGAATCTTAGGATTGTATTTTCTAATTCTATGAACAATATTAGTGAAACTTTCATGGAGACTGCATTGAATCCATAGCTTGCTTTTATATAATGGTCATTTTTGCAGTATTAATTCAAATGATCCATCAGCATTGCAGTTTTGATTTGCATTTCCCCAATAAAGAAAGGTCCTGAATATTTTCACGTGTTTATTTTATCTTAATTTTCTGTAAGGTTTCTCTCTAGGTTTTATAACCTGGATTAATGGAAAAGTTTTTAATACCCTACAGCTATTTCTTTGTTTTCTGCTTTATAATTTCAAAAAGAAGTCTACTGTAGTCATATTTTTCTAAACTAAAACAAAAGATAAGAAAACAAAATATCAACCTCTGCCTTTTCGCCAGAGGGACATGGGCACAGGAGCATGTTTCTTATTCCAACCCCAGCAGGAGACCTCAGCTTTGCATCAGTGTGGGATTCTGGTCCTGCACCAATTCTCAGCCTATTTTCAAGGGTGGGCAACTTTTCCTTTGACTTCTTAAGTGGTCAGGGAGACTGTTGTTTTTCATATAAGCTTTGTTCTTGTTTTCTCTGTCATGCTATTCCAGAATTGCATTTCAAAAATATAATAGAGCCCTGAGATAGGTGAATTTCAAGGAAAATTTTGTTGTGTGGCCCTTGCTCTTTGATTGAATCTTTAAACACATTAATGATTTTTGTTTTTTTTTTCTTTGTAATGCATGGTTTATTTTTGTCTTCCTGCTGTTGTGTTCTTTACACCTAGAATCTGCTTCATCTTTTTATTCCTTGAATCTTGCTCCTGTCAGATGCAAGCAGACTAAGTGAACAAATGAAGCAGGAGCAGCATCGTAAATCTGCAATGGAAACAAAAGAGACAGACTCAGAGCCTCCATGGTCTTCCATAAAGGCTATGGTTGATGGTGACAAGTGACCCAGAAACTGAAGAATACCACCACGCTTAACTTCAGGAACATTTAACATGGCCCCATGCAATGTGCCAGGTCAGGAAAGTTACAGGGAAGCTTCCTAGCCCCAAGGAACTGGTCTCATTAATGGCGTGTATATATCTTAGGATTTCTATTGCTATAAAGAGACACAATGACCACAGCAACTCCTATAAAGGAAAACCTTTAATGACAGACAATTTCAGTGGTTTAGTCCAGTGGGACATGGTAGCAGATACAGTGCAGGAGAAGAAGCAGAGAGTCCTACATCTTGATCTGGAGGTAACAGAAAGTGAACTGAGACATTGGGTATATGAGGCCTCACATCCCATCCCCACAGTGACACACTTCCTTCAAGAATGACATACTTATTCCAATAAGGCCACACCTCTAATAGTGCCACTCTCTATGAGCTTCTGGAGACCAGTTACTCTCAAACCACTACACTGCATAAACAAGTATACTAAAAAGAAAAGAATATGTTTTATAGTTGAAGTCCTTAGAGACAATTTCTAAGGTTTCCCTAAAAACAGAAAATACAAGAGTCAAACTAGACTGAGTTCCAAAGTGGCTAGACTCATGTTTCCATGTTAACTCCTGCCTGCTTTGCTATGACAGATTCCATTCATCTTTAATGATGGGATTGTAACCATAATCCTTTTTCAACAATCTTGTCCTTGCTTTTTATGTAAATTTAGAAGTAGATAAAATAAAATGCATTAAATTCTGCATTTGTAATTTCCATATGACTATTGACCCCACATTTTTATAAAGTTGACTATAATTACTGATCAAGATTGTCCCACATTACCATTTTCCCTTTTTAGCTCTTTTTCTGATAAAAGGAGAAAAAAGATTGAGTTCTGTATAGTCTTCCTTCACTATTTTTTATTCTTTTTTGCCTGCAATCTTCACTAAGATTCATATTTAATCATATAGTACAGAATCTTCTAAAGACTCATGCTAATTTCTTCCACATAGCCATTGGAAAGCATTTCATTATAATTCTTGAAATAAACTTTGAAAAAAAAAAAAACACCCATAGGATCCACTCTCAGGGTATGGATTTAGGATAGCAGAAAAATAAAGTGAAGTGTGAATTCAATAATGATAGAGAGAAACACTACTCTGTAAAACAGTCTTTGCACATACACATCTTTCTTATAAAATGAAGGTTGCACCAAGTTACAAATGAATTCTTTGCATTTAACCACCCTCCAAAAGAAAATGGATTTACAAAGAAAACTAAATCCACAAAGTGAGAAAGACAGTGGGTACATAGAAAGGAAGATGGAGTTCTGTATGCATGAAGGGATAAAAGCATAGAAAGGAAGAGCATCTCTGTGGAATACTAGAAGGTGCATGCTAAAACACTAATTTCCTGTCATTTTGTCCTGACTGCAGCCTCTCTATGGCTCTGATATGTAACTCCTGTCAATTGGCTGATTTACAGAAACATAAAAATAACACCATGTTATTAATTTTCAATAATTAACAGATAACCATAAAGTTGTAATAGCAGAATTTATAAATCTTAATTGTATTGTTTAATTTTTTCTTTGAGTTCTTAAATTTGAGTCCTTTTAGTTTGAAATTGAAATGGGAAGATATTTCAAAGATTCCATAGCAACCCCAACTTTGCTTATCAAGTGGCAAGCTGTTCTCTGACTGTTCCTTCAAGGTATACCTCTCCACAAGAAATGGGAAGCTAGGGACTAAGAGGACCACCTCTGGGAGGTGATGGCTCCTTCTTTGAGCAGACACAATATGTGGTCCATCAGTCCATTCACATGGGGCTCACTCTTGGCTATTCCTAGGATGCCACACCTTCTGCCTTCTGACTAAACCCTGAAGGAAGCCTCACAATATATAATTTTACTTGAAGCTTCTATTTTAAGATTTTACATTGCATAGAGTTGTAAGAAACAATATAAATAAACCCCATGTACACATATTCTTTAGCTTATCACTCCAGGTTCAGCAATGTGCAAAGCCAAAATATAATGTCACAATAAGGAAATATGACACTGATAAAGTGAACATATGCAATGTTTCTATCACCATCAGTAGTCTAGGAGTGTTATTATTCTGTAATAATATTAACTTCTTGTCTCTACTACTTCTGTAAGCCCTAGTAACCATTAATCTGTTTCTTGTATCAATCATTTCTCAAGTGCTGTATTATTTTTGACAAGGATGTCAAAATAATTTAGTGACGGGAAAATAGCCTTTTCAGCAAGAGATTGGAACACAAGATGTCCACATGTGAACTAATGAACTTGAATCATTCTGTATTAATCAGGATTCTCTAGAGGAAGAGGACTTATAGAATGAATATGTATATTCATTTCATATGTTCATATCAAATATATGTGTGTGTATATATACTAATCTCCTCCATATCTTGTATTAAATATACATTAAAAGGAGATTTATTAGGGTGGCTTATAGACTGAGTTTTGGCAAATCTAACACTGGATATCTTGGGTCAATAAGGCCAAGAGTCTGGTAGTTGTCCAGTATGTGAGGCTGGATGTCTTAGTTTTCAAGTCTATACTGGAATTCTAAACATGAAGAAATGCTTCAGCAGCAGAATGAACATGCCAGCAAAACTGAGAGAAAGCAGGCAAAGAAGAAGAAAAAAAAAACCAAAGCTTTCTTCTATCACCTTTTATGTGGGCTGCCACAAGAAGAGATTTGGGGTGTGTCATAATTATCCAATCAATAAAACACATTGCAGAAACACTGGATTAGTGGATTCTAAATGTAGTCGTGTCCAGATACAGATGACCAAGATTAGACATCACACCTTCCCAGAACCAAAGTGACCTTGCTTGATTATGTGTGAGTCCAAAAGCACAAATAACAAAAGAAAACACAGGCAATGTAGACTATCAAAGTTAACATACAGGTAGACTTCATTAGAGTTAACACGAGTAATGGACTTCACACTTAACAACTTTTGTGCCCCCCAAAATATACCATAAAGAAAGTACCATATATACTTACACACACACACACACACACACACACACACACACACACACACACACAAACAAACAAACTCAAGCAAGAGAAAAGATTTGCAAATCAGGTCAGGCAGCTGTTAATACGATTCTAGTACCTAGCAACTATAACATCAATAATAAAGACAGTAATCCAATAAATGGACAAACACTTTTTTTCACATTTTCAATAAATTTATTGCAAATTAGTGATACCAAATGAACAGGTTCCTTTTTAATTTACTTATTTTACATCCCAACATCAATTTGTCTTCCCTCCTCTCCTCCCAGTCTCCCCACCACCTCCCTTCTGCTGCCCCACCCACTCATCTTCTGTTTCTCTTCAGAAAAGGGCAGGCAACTGAACATAGTATATCCAGTTGCAGTAAGACTAAGCATCTGCTCTTATATTAAGGATTAACAAGGTAGCCCAGTATAAGTAATAGGTTCCCAAAAGCCCCTGCTCCCACTGTTTGGAGTCCCACAAGACCAAGCTACCCAACTGTCCCATATGAAGAGGGCCTAGGTCAGTCCCATGCAAGCTCCCTGATTGTTGGTTCAGTTTCAGTTCTGCAGGGTTTTTTTGTGATGTCCTTGACCTCTCTGACTCCTATAATCCTTCCTTCCTCTCCTAATTTCTCCAAATAAGTAAAAACTGACTAATCCCTTAAAAAGTAGTTGATGTTATTAACTCCTAGTTAAACCTATCATGAAATCACAAGATGTTGCCTCATGAGCATTAAGGTAACAGGAAGAAAAGAAAATAATGGAAAATGTACATAAGACAAAGAAAAATAATTTGAACCCATAAGACTTTGCTCCTATGATTATAAAATGACACTGTCAAAGTAAAAACGGATTAAAGAAAGTATTAAGATTAAAATGGAAAGTTCTGGAACACTGCGGAAGTGAAATATAGGAATTGTATGGAATTTCTAAGAGGATCAAATCAGGACAGGGCTCTGGGAAAACAAAGCCAGTCTTTGTAGGCTCTAGCTATTTCCCACAACAACTCCTCTGAGAAGTACATGCAAGAGACAACTGCCTTTCACTTATACTTGTGTGCAAAAATTGTTTTTTTGCAATCCTATATCACAATTTACTTAATGACTAGCAGACCCCATCAAAGAGATCAGTAACAATTCCAAGTTAGATGATTAGCAGGACTTGAGGGGTTTTGCTCTTGCAAAGGACTGGAGCTTGTTGTGTGGGTTTTTTGTTTGTTTTGTTTAGAAACTAACATCTGTACTAGAGTCCCTATATTACTTCACAAGGAGAAGAGACTGTATCAGCGTTCAATACAGTCAAGGTCTTGTTTTAATTGCTCTAGTACATATATAGGGATACCTCATTGTGCCCTTTTACTACACCATAGCTATTGACAACATTGGCCATCTTTCCTGTGAATCTCAATTAATATATCCTTTTTCATACAATATATCTTCAATATATTCCCATTTTTATGTGGATGATTTGCTTGGCATTGTTTTACATTGTAGATATTGGCCCTTGATGTTTATAGAGTTTTTCTCCCTATCTATCATTTGTTCATTCATCTTATAAAGGGTAGATAGCTAAGCATAAATATGTACCAGGCTTTTTTAGCCTCCATCCATCTCCCAAATCATGAAACAGAGACTTACTATGATTTATTAATCCACAGTCTAACTTAGGCTCATTTTGGGCTAGCTCTTTTAACTTAACGTGTTTCTTTCGACTAGTTTTGCTTTGAGTCTTTTTACCTTTCTTACTGTCTTTCTGTATGTCTTATTATCCTGCTGTCTCTATGTCTGTCTGACAGCTCCTTGGCTTCTGGCCCTGAGTATGTCCCTCTCTTTCTCCCTGGTTCTCTCTCAAGCCTAGATCCCTCCTTCTATTTATTCTTTCTGCCTGACAGCCCTGTCTATCCTTTCTCTGTATAGCTATTAGCCATTCATTTTTATTAGACCAACCAGGTACCTTAGACAGGCAAGATGAAACAGCAGCACATCTTTTCATAATTAAACAAATGCTGTAAAAACAAATGTAACAAACATATTTACATTGTTAACAAAGATAGCAGAAACAAATGTAACACAACTTTACAGCATTAAAGTAATATTCCACAGTATAAACAAATGTAACACATCTTTGCTTAGTTAAAATAATATTCCACAATATGAACCTGTAGTCTTAGTAAGTTATGCTTTATAAGTTTAACTTTTATGATCTATGCAAAATAATTTTGGGATTGAGTCCCTGAAAATACACTCCAAAACTTTGACTATGTTTTTCCATTTTACCATGTATTATTTATATATTTATACCCATGATAAATCTTCTACATAGTGTAAAACATTCCAATTTTGGTTTGGACTGTGGATGTGCTACATTCAAGTTCCATTCTGAAAGGTAGTCGTTACTCTATGTAATGGCTTTGCAAAGAATCTGGGTGTGTCTATCCCAGAATTCTTCCATTGATACATGTGTCGATATAATGTACCCTTTGCCAAAAAAGCATATTCATAGCTGGTACTGTATACAATGATTGTCTTGTAAATATATAGCAAATCACATGTAAAATCAAAAAGATCTTTACTACATATCTTTCTATGTTCCCTTTGCTGAGACTTTTTTTTAGCTGGGGCCAAGCATTATGCCACATACTTTTAATTACAGCACTTAGGAAGCAGAAGCAGGAGAATTTCTAAGTTTTAGGCCAGACTTGTCTACAAAATGAGTTCCGAGACAGCCAGCGCTACACAGTAAAATCCTGTATGAAAATAAAATAAAGCTTTGCTGGGTATAGTAGTCTGGATAAGAGGAGGGGAAAAGTGGGCATGAGGGAACAAGAAGACTGAGACTGGGAAAAAATGGAGGGGAACAAGAAAAGAGATACCAAAAGGAAGCCATTATGGATTTAAGGAGAAATCTGGCACTAGGGAAAACCCCAGAGATCTACAAGGATGACCCCAACCAATAATCTAAGCAATAGTGAAGAGGCTACCTTTAATGTCCTTCCATGATAATGAGATTGACCACTACCTTATATGCCAGCCTAGAACCTTCATCCAGTAGCTGATGGAAGCAAAAGCAGATACCCACGCCTAAACACTGAGCCAAACTCCTGGAATCCAGTTACAGACAGGGAGGAGTGATGAGCAAAGGGATCAAGACCAGGCTGGAGAAACCCACATAATCTGCTGAATTTAAAAAGGGGGACCTCACAGACCCTAGGCTCCCTAGGCTCATAGCTGGGAATCCAGCATAGGACAGACCCAGATCCCCTGAATGTGGGTGTTAGTTAGGAGGACTGGGCAGTCTGTGGGGCCTCTAGTAAAGGATCAGTATTCATCTTTAGTATAGGAATGGACTTTGCAAGCCCATCCCACATAGAGGGATACTTCTCAGCCACATAGAGGGATACACATGGAGGAGGGCCTAGGTCCTGCCCCAAATGGTATGACAGACTTTGAAGACTCCCCA
The DNA here is from genome assembly GCF_943737965.1 of Phodopus roborovskii. NCBI lineage: Eukaryota > Metazoa > Chordata > Mammalia > Rodentia > Cricetidae > Phodopus > Phodopus roborovskii. The sequence goes on from NW_026125281.1 coordinate 28,694,106, forward strand.
TGAGAGGCCTCACACTCCTTGGAGAGCAGAAAGGGGCTGGACTGGGGTTTGGTGGGAGAGATAGGGGAGGATGGGAGGGTGAGGGAACTGGGATTGACATGTAAAATAACCTTGTTTCATATTTAAATAAAAAAGAAAAAGAAAGACAGAAAAGAAAACAAAATGCAAAAAGATTGTTTTAGTTTAAGATCCATAGTTTTTTACATGAGTTTTAACATGATCTTATATATAACTAAAATAATCTTGCTGTAATTTTGATAGACATTTCACCATGTCAATTAAGGATTATTAACATTTACTTTGTAGTTCTTCAATTAATGACCATGTTCACTTGGATCCTTCATTTCTTTACAGTATTTTGTGCATCATAAAAGTCCTAAGCATAAAATGATTAACTTACTCATTTTACTTTTTTATAATTGGAAATGAAATCTATATTTAATTTAAATACCTATGTCTTCATTGTTAATATACAATTACACAGCTAGTTCTCTCTCCACCCCCTGAAACCTTTAACAGAAATGTATAAATGGCTCTGGATACAAAGAATTCTGCCAAGAATGGAAATGTGTAGACACTTTTCCATTTCCAAATCTCAATATTCTACAAATTGTAAGAATAGACTCCAAGTAGCCTCTGCCTAGGAGGTCTTGCTTTTAAACTTACCAATGGCTTTTGGTTAGCACTGACTCCCTGCTTGCCACTTCCTTCCAACATGGGATTAGATCAGAAAAAATAAAAATTTTTCCCCACAATGGGGACAATTTAAACTAAACCACAAGACAATTGATCAGTGTCTTCAAATTTACACAGAGACAAAGGAGGAAATTTTCAGAACCAAAATGGCCTGAAAGGACACAAAATCTTGAGTTCAAGGACAGACTGGACTACAGAGAAATTAACAAAAATTAGATCCAGTTGTGCCAGCCTTCCAACAGTAACTAAAGCTGGAAGACATAAAGAAAAAGTCTTCTACATTACAATACTGCTTTGGCTCCTACATGTATTTTCCTTGTGATATTTCTTCCAGACACAGGCATATTTCAGCAGCTTTCATATCAGTTCAGCACGATTCCCCAAATCTAACGGAAAAATGGACAAGAAATGGGGGAATATGACAGTATGACAGACATCCCAGGCTGATAATGGAATCAGGCAGTAAGGCAGAGAGAGCCATGCTTTCTGGCTAGGACCCAATAAACTCTCTTTCTACTAGATCTACTTCTTGGCTTCTGTTCCACCTTGTCTATGTGTTATTATGTTACTAAAGGAGATGGGAGAAACAGATTTAAGAGATCACTTCTGTTTGGCCAAACTATGGTAAACCTGGTTGCCTTTACCAATTTTGAAATCCCAGTTTTTCTTTGGGAAGATAGTGGGCTGTGAACCTGAACACGGCATTAACATCTTTCTGCAGAAATGGGGGTAACTGATATAAAGCTAGCAGTGACCATAGGGTGTATCACAACAAACTGTCTTTTTTTTTCTAAGGTGAAACGGAAAGAAAAGATAATCTTGGGTACTTGACACCGTCAAGCTAAAATGCAATTTAAATGCCAAGCTGAGAAAAATTTCTCTTTGGAGAATGGTTTTCTTTTCAAAGGAAGCCTAGTCTATCTTTGGAAATATAAATGGAGATTTATCAGGATGGAAATGTTTTTTGTTCTGGTTTGTTTTTTATATCTTCTCTGAAAGACACACAGCTTTAACTTGATAACGTTCAAGGGAACAAACCACACTCATTAACACTGGCATGCACGTTAAGGCTCTCAAGAGTAGAGCTCTGTGCTGTTTGGTTATCATATAAAAAGTTACCATGCATTCCCGGGCTTGAACAAAGTACCCCTCATTCCTTCAATTTCACCAGTTTCTGATCCCAAAATTGAGGTAATGAACTCAGTGTTAGCCTTTTCCCTCCCCATTAACCTGTCCTATTCCTCCTTATATGTAACACTTGCCATCAGGGCTTCCCTTACTTAGGGAAGCTGGAGAACAGAATTCTTACTGCTAGTTTTGTCATAGTTGTACTGTAACTCACAGCACAGTACCACTCATGCACTATCCTAACAAGGCTAAGATGAGAATGAAATACACACAGCACACCTATAAGCTGAACATGTAAATACTTATACAATTTCCAGGTCCCTATTGAGTATACTTACAATCTCTTTATTCTAGTTACTTTTCTCTAAATATCTTCTTAGGAGTATATCCACACTAACCCACAATCTTTTTTTTTTTAATTTCCTACATATTTATTTTTGAATTCACACACATTATGTACATATATTACATATATACATTATACTTATACATACATACATACATGTACAATATATTCAATATATTTGAAAAGTTACCTATTACACCATGGTTCATATTCAAATATTCATTTTTTTATTAAATTTTATTTACGTTAAAAAATAATCTTATTTTACATACCAATCCCAGGTCCCTTTCCCTCTGGTCCTTCCTTCCCCCAACAACCCTACCCATCCCACACCCATCCACTCCTCAGGAAGGGTGAGGCCTCTCATGGGGGTGCATCAAAGTCTGTCACATCACTTGCAGCAGGACCCCCATGTATCGAGGCAGAGAGAGTATCTCTCTATAGGGAATGGGGTCCCAAAGCCCATTTGTGCACTAGGGAATACTGGTCCTACTACCAGCAGCCTCATAGACTGTTCAAGCCCCCCAACTGACACCCACATTCAGGAGGCTTAGTTTGGTCTTATGCAGGTTCCCTGGCTGTCAGCCTGGATTCTGTGAGCTCTCACTTGCTCAGGTCAGCTGTTTCTGTGGGTTTCTCCAGCCTGGTCTTAACCCCTTTGCTCATCACTCCTCCCTCTCTGCAACTGAATTCCAGGAGTCTGGCTCAGTGCTTAGCTGTGAATCTGTTTCTGTTCCTATCATCTACTGGATGAAGGCTCTATGATGGCAGATAAAGTAGTCTTCAATCTCATTATTGGGAAGGGCATTTAATGTAGCCTTTCCACTATTGCTTAGATTCTTAACTGGAGTCATCTTTATGGATTCCTGGGAATTTCCCTGGTGTCAGGTTTCTTGTTAACCCTGTAAGGGCTCTCTCTCTTAAGGTATCTTTCTTTCCTCTCCTTCTCTGTTCTTCCCCCAAGCTGACCCCTTCCTGATCCTAATGTTCTCCTCCTTCCCTTCTCCCCTCATCTTTCTCCTTTCTACCTCCCTCCCCATGCTCCCAGTTTGCTCTGGATGTTTTGTCCCTTTCCCCTTTGGGGGGTCCATTTATGTATCTCTTAGAGTCCTTCTTATTTCCTAGGTTCTCTGGGGTTGTAGAATGTAGGCTGCTAACCTGCAATCTTTAAGAATGAATTGTATCAGAAGGAAATTGAAGAATGTAGTCCATATTCTTGTAAACATGAAATATATGATGGAAAACAAAAGAGACACGAGTCACACATGTCTCTGGCTTTATTCAAACAGAAAACACCTATGGCACTAAGAAAGACTCAATGTAATAAGTGTAGACAGTGCCAAGGTTGGGAATAGTTACAAAGAAGTAGGGTAGAAACCTCCCCAAATAAAAAGATCACAGTAGATCGTGAGTTTTGTCAAAGCAACACCTTGGAATTATATTGACTGTTCACTTCGGACCACTCCCATGGGTGTAAGGACTAACTCATATAAAAAAGACTATGCTTATTTTGGTACATAATTTTGTTATTTAACCAGCAGAAAATTCAAGAAACAAGCTTGGGAGAAAGCTGACAGTTCATATTCCAACTTAGGTGTGTTGTAATGTCTAGGTGCATAAAATAATACTCAGCGAAATAAAAACTCAGTAGATAGCAGAGTTAGATTCTAGAGGCCTGTATGTATGAGAATTCCTCCAAAGAAGCTGTGTCTGCAAATCCTGATTGACCAAATGAAACATCAATGAAAGACTGAAATGTGTAATTCCAGAGTTCAAGTATGATTTATCTTAAGTGATCTTTAGTTTGCTGAAGAGACATATCTTGATCCCCTCTGTGTCTGACCTAGCATGATCTTAACAAAACCATGGTATGCACTAATTAAGAATGCTATCAAACAGAATCTGAGGCTCATAACTGAGATCTCTCTCTCTCTCTGTCTCAATACGACACACCTCTCTGATGTACCTACTAATGTGTGGATTGTGTTGGTGAAGGTGCCCAATTTAAAAGTTATACTTTTTGTGCTATTATAGAATGTTTATGATATTGCTAACTCATTAGAACATGAAATTTGGTTTTTGACCCCCATTGCTGGGCCTCTGCCGGAGTGCTAGGCCTCTGCCGGAGACCCACCTATCCATGAGGGACCACCCTGAGTCCCTGCCTGCCTGATGTTTGACCCCCATCACCAGCCCTCTGCCGGAGGAGAGTATGGGACCAGTTTAGCTCCAATCCCCCCCACCTTTCCCTGGGAATTCGCTGGGTTAGCCCCGAATTTTGCTTCCCACCATATCCTGCCCCCCCAGAGGGAACAGTCCTAGTACCCCGATCCACAAACCACCTTACCCAGAACTTGTGCTCTCCCTACCCTGTGCTCTACTGAGCCCACTGCCCCACTGCTCTGGTTGAGCATTGGGCCAGAGTGCGGATCCAACAACCCCTCCACCTACAGGGAACTTCTGGATCATCTGTGAGCACACTAGACCCACCTATACATGTGAAACAACCCTGAGTCCCTGCCTGCCTGATCATTGATCCCCCATTGCTGACCCCTGCCAGAGGAGAGACCTCTTAGAGACCTTGGATCACCCAAAGCTACAGACATCGAACACCTGACCCACCTATGCCCACAGAGAGAGAGAGAGAGAGACTCCCCCTGAACCCACTGAAAGAAGCAATGGGAAGACAGCAATACAAACACAAGAAAGAAAGGAAGGAAGGAAGGAAGGAAGGAAGGAAGAAAGAAAGAAAGAAAGAAAGAAAGAAAGAAAGAAAGGCAGGCAAAAATAAACTAACAATATAAAGGCAAGCATGACACTAACAGAATCTATGGACTCTACACCAACTAGACCTGAACACCCCAAAGCAGATGGAACAGAAGAGAATGACTTAAAAAATACCATCATAAAAATGATAGAGGCCCTCAAAGATTATATGAGAAAATTCCTTAAAGAAATGGAAGAAAAAACAAACAAAAAATTGGAAGAAATGAACAAAGTAAGACATGCCAAGAAACGCCAAGAAAAAACAATCAAACAGATGAAGGAAATGACTCAAAAAATTCAAAACTTGAAAACTGAAATAGAGGCAATAAAGAAAATACAAACAAAGGGAATGCTGGAAACAGAAAAACTGGGCAAACAATCAGGAACTAGAGTTGCAAGCATATCCAAAAGAATACAAGTGATTGAAGAGAGAATCTCAGGTGCCAAAAATAAACTAGAGGAAATAGATTAATCCACCAAAGAAAATCTTAAATCCAACAAATCCTTAACACAAAATATCCAGGAAATGTGGGACACTGTAAAAAGGCCAATCCTAAGAATACTAGACATAGAAAAAGGGCGAGGAAGCCCAGGTCAAGTGCAGAAAACATATTCAACAAAATCACTGAGAAAAATTTTCCAAATCTGAAGAAGGACATGCCTATGAAAGTACAAGAAGCATACTGAGCACCAAGTAGACAGAACCAAAATAAAGGAACCCCTCGGCACATAATAATCAAAACATCCAATATACAGAATAAAGAAAGAATATTAAGAACAGCAAAGGAAAGGGACCAAGTTACATATAAAGGCAGACCTATCAAAATTACACCTGACTTTTCCATGTAAACTCTCAAGGCCAGAAGATCCTGGAAGGATGTTCTACAAGAAGTAAGAGTCCACAGATGCCAGCCTAGGCCATTATACCAAGCAAAACTCTCAATCACTATAGATGGAAAAAACAAGATATTCAATGACAAAGCCAGGTTTCCACAATACTTATCTACAAATCCAGCCCTACAGAAAGTTCTGGAAGGAAAATTCAACACAAGGAAGTTAACTATGCTCACAAAGACATAGGCAATAGATAATCCCACTTCACCAGAACCCAAAGGATAAAGCAGAGCAAATATATTCACAATACCACCTCCAACAAAAAAAATCTAAAACAAACAAGAATTAACAATGAATGGCCCTTACTTTCCCTAAACATTAATAAAAAGACACAGGCTAATAGAATGGATATGAAGACAGAATCCATCCTTCTGCTGTATACAAGAAACACATCTAAGCTTCAAAGATAGACATTACCTCAGGATAAAGGTTTGGGGAAAGATCTTCCAAACAAATGGAACCAAGAAGAGAAGCAAACAGATAGCTATCCTAATATCTAACTAGTTAGACTCCAAACAAAAATCAATCAAAAGAGATGAAGAACGTCATTTTGTATTCATTATACGAGAAAACCATCAGCACAAAGTCTCAATTCTGAACATTTATGCTCCAAATCCAAAGGCACCCATATTTGTAAAAAAAAAAAAAACGTTACTAATACTCAAAACTCACATAAAACCTCACACACTCATAGTGGAAGATTTCAACACTCCAGTCTCACCAATAGACAGGATCAGCAACCAGAAACTTAAATAAGAAACAAAATAATTAAAGAAGTTATGTAATTGGGTTTAACAGACATCTATAGAACATTCCATCCAAACACAAAAGAATATACCTTCTTCTCAGCTGCACAAGGAACCTTCTCTAAAATCAACACATACTAGGCAATATAACAAACCTCAACAGATTAAAAAAAAAATGGAATACTTCCCTATATCTTATCAGAACACCATGCTTTAAAGTTGGAAATCAAAAACAACACAGATTGCAGAAACCCTACAAACTCATGGAAACTGAACAATGGGCAATTGCACAATACCTGGGTCAAAGAAGAAATAAAGACAGAAAGAAATTAAAGACTTCCTAGACTTTAACAAGAATGAAGACACAACATACCTGAACTTATGGGACACTTTGAAAGCAGTGCTATGAGAGAAGTTCATTGCACTAAGTGCCCATATGAGGAAAACGGAGGGGAGTAACATTAGAGAATTAACAGCACAACTGAAAGTCTTAGGACAAAAAGAAGCAAACTCACCCCAGAGGAATAGATGCCAGGAAACAATCAATTTGAGGGCAGAAACCAATAAAGTGGAAAACAATACAAAAAAAAATCAAAGCAACGAAGAGTTGGTTTTTTGAGAAAATCAACAAGATAGACAAACCTCTATCCAAACTAATGAAAAAGCAAAGAGAGAATGTGCATATTAACAAAATTAGAAATGAAAAGGGGGATATAACAATGGACATTGAGGAAATCCAGACAATTTTCAGATCATACTTTGAAAAATCTATATTCCACAAAATTTGAAAATTCAAAGGAAATGGACAAATTTCTGGATAACTATCACTTACCAAAATTAAATCAAGTACAGATAAGCAAGTTAAATAGACCCTAATGAAATAGAACTAGTCATCAACAACCCCCCAACCAAAAAGAAAAGCCCAGGACCAGATGGCTTCAGTGCAGAATTCTACCAATACTCCTCAAATTGTTCCACACAATGGAAGCAGAAGGTTAATTACCAAACTCTTTTTATGAGGTCACAATTACCTTGGTAACAAAGCCACACAAAGACAAAAAACAAGAAAGAGAACTAGAGAACTACAGACTAATAGTCCTCATGAAGATTGACACAAAAAATACTCAGTGAAATACTGGCAAATCCAATCCAAGAACACATCAGAGAAATCACCCACCATAATTAACTAGGCTTCATCCATTGGTTGCAGGAATGATTCAACATACAAAAATCTATCACTATGATCCACCATATAAACAAAGTGGTCATCTCACTAGATTCTGAAAAAGCCTTTGTCAAAAGTCAACACCCTTTCATGATAAAGGTCTTGGAGAGATCACAGAAAAGGAACATACCTAAACATAATAAAATCAATATACTGTAAATCAACAGCCAACATCAAACTAAATGGAGAGAAGCTTTTAGAACTAGTCCTCTAAAATCAGAACCAAGACAAAGCTGCTCTCTCTCTCTCTTTCTCCATAGCTCTTCAATATTGCATTTAAATTTCTAGTAGAGCAATAAGACAACAGTAGGAGATCTTAGGAATACAACCTGGAAAGGAAGGTGTCAAACTGTAACTATTTGCAGATGATATGATAGCTTATATAAGCAACCCAAAAAAAAACTCTACCAGGAAACTCCTACAGCTGATAAACACCGTCAGCAAACTAGCAGAATACAGGATAAACTCAAAAAAAAAAAAATCAGTAGCCCTACTATATACAGATGACAAAAGGGCTGAGAAAGAAATCAGAGAAACATCACCCTTTACAATAGCCACAAACAACATAAAGTATTTGGGAGTAATGCTAACCAATCAAGTGAAAGACTTACATAGCAAAAACTTTGTATCTTTAAAGAAAGAAATTAAAGAAGATACCAGAAACTGGAAAGATCTCCCATGGTCTTGGATATGTAGGATAAACATAGTAAAAATGGCAATCTTACCAAAAGTAATCTACAGATTCAATGCAATAACACCAAAATCCCAGCACAATTCTTCACTGACCTTGAAAGGCTAATACTCAACTTTATATGAAAAAACAAACCCAGGATAGCCAAAACAACCCTGTACAATAAAGGAACTTCAGGACACATAACCATTCCCGACTTAAAGCTCTGCTATAGAGCTATAGTCCTGAAAACAGCTTGGAGGTAGAACAAAAATAGACAGGTACACAAACAGAATCAAATCTAAAATCCTGATATGAACCCACACACCTAGAAACACCACATTTTTGACAAAACAGCTAAAAGAATACAATGAGAGGACAAGCATCTTCAACAAATGGTGCTGGCACAACTGGATGATGCTGTATATAAGACTGCAGATAGACCCATGTGTATCACCATGCTTAAAACTTAAGTCCAAATGGATCAAAGACCTCAAAATCAATCCAGACACACTGAATCTCTTAGAAGAGAAAGTGGTAGGTACCCTTGAACAAATTGGTATAGGAGGCCACTTCCTGAACATAACATAGCACAGACACTGAGAGCAACAATTAATAAATGGGACCTCCTCAAACTGAGAAGTTTCTTCAAGGCAAAGGACACAATTGGCAAGACAAATGGGCAGCCCAAACACTGGGAAATGATATTCATCAATCCTACATCTGACAAAGGGCTAATCTCCAAAATATACAAATAACTCAAGAAACTAGTCAACAAAACACCAAATAACCCTATTAACAAATGGGATACAGAACTGAAGAAAGAATTCTCAATAGAGGAAATCAAAAAGGCTGAAAGACACTTAAGTGCTCAACATCCTTAGCTATCAGGGAAATGCAAATCAAAACAACTTTGAGATACCATCTTACTCCTGCCAGAATGGCTAAAATTAGAAACACCAATGACAACTCATGCTGGATAGGATGTGGAGAAAGGGGAACACTCATCCTCTGCTGGTGGGAGTGCAAACTCATATAGCCATTTTGGTGATCATATGGCGGTTCCTCAGGAAAATGGGAATTAGTTTACCACAGGACCCAGCAATCCCCCTCTTAGGCTTATACCCAAATGATCCACATCCATGCAACAAAGACATCTGTTCAACTATATTCATAGTAGCATTATTTGTAATAGCAGGAACCTGGAAGGAACCTAGATGCCCCTCAACTGAAGAATGGATAAAGACAATGGAATACTACTCTGTGGAAAGAAAAAAAAACAATAGAATCTTGAAATTCACAGGCAAATGGAAGGAACTTGAAGAAACCATCTTGAATGAGGTAACCCAGTCACAAAAAGAGGAACATGGTATGTACTCATTCATATATGGACTTTAAACATAGATCAAAATATCACCGGCCTATAATTCACACCATCAGAGAAATTAGGATAAAAGGAGGGTTCTAAGAGATTCATATAAGGTCTCTCATAGAAGGGGAAAGGGACGAGATCTTCTGAGCATATTGGGAGTAGGGAGGGGCAGTGAGTGGAGAGGGAACTAGGAGAAAGAGAAGGGAAGGAGAGAAAAGTACTCTGTGGGACTAGGAAGATTGAGTCAGGGGAGGAATAGATGAGAGAAAAGAGAGAGCAAGAGAGATACCATAAAAGAGGGAGTCATTATAGGTTTTAAGAGAAAACTGACTCTAGAGAAATGTCCAGAGACCTACAAGACTGACCCCAACTAACAAATTGAGCAACAGTGGAAAGGCTTCCATGAATGCCCTTTCCTGATAATGAGATTGATGACTAACTTATCCACCATCATAGAGCCCTCATCTAGTAGCTGATGGAAACAGAAGCAGTCACCCACAGTTAAACACTGAGCTGAACTATAATCCAGATATAGAGAGGGAGGACAAGACCAAACTACAGAAACCCACAGAGACAGCTGACCTAACAATGGGGTGCTAATGGGCCCCAGACTGATAGCTAGCTGGGAAACCAGCACTGGACTGACTCAGACCCCCTGAACATAGGTCTCAGTTAGAAGGCCTGGGCAGTCTAAGGGACCTCTGACAGTGGAAGCAGGATGTATCCCTGGGGCACAAAAAGACTTTGGGAGCACATTCCCCATGGAGGTATACCTCTTAACCTAGAGGCTGGAGGGAGGGCCTAAACCCTACTTTAAATGACTTGACAGATTTTGTTGACCTCTCCTGGAAGGCATCACCCTTCCTGTGGACTGGGGGGGGGGATGGAATAGGAAGGGGGGGGATTGATACGTAAAATAAGAAAGTAAAAGAAATAATGTAAAAAGAAAAGAATAAAGCAAATAGTAACACAACAGAAAAAAAAAAGAACATGAAATTTGGAGTGACCTAAACCTCTGTCCAGAATAATCCCTTATATTTTCTAAGTTAAAAGTTGGATAGAACATATACACCATCGCCCTTGGACCCTCCACTGAGCTGAGATCTCAGGACTGCTGCCCCCCAAACATATTCAGAGAGAGAGAGAGAGAGAGAGAGAGAGAGAGAGAGAGAGAGAGAGAGAAAACAGTATCAGGTTAGGGGCAGCCAGCATTTGCATGCTGGGTGTAAAAGCTGACAACACTGTACTGTAGGAACCCATTGTCAATGATGGATGTATCCTAGGAAGACTCTGGTGAGAGCAGTGCTCTCTTGACACTACATTACAATGTGAGAAGTTTCTACTGTGTGATATATAAAATATATTTCTATATAATATATATCCAAGCTTCTACTTTTTTTCATAATGCTGCTCAAATGGTCCTAAATTTTAGCTGTCTATCCTTGCATTCTCTACCCTTTCCCTCCTCCTCCCCACTTGATGCTCTCATTGTAATACCCTCTTTATCTGTCTATAACTATGTTTTCTATTTCCTTTTTCTATGGAGCTCTATTTACCTCCTAACCATTGTAGTTCTACAGATTGTACATTAGTTACCACTGTCATAACAGCTAATATTTACATAAAAGAAAAATACCCTGTTAGTCTTTCTGAGTCTGTTAGCTCACTCAGGATGGTATTTTTCTAGTTCTGTCCATTTACCTGTGAATTTTTTAATGGCTGAGTAATATTCCAAGGCTTAAAAGTACCACGTTTTATGTAGTCATTCATCTGTTGAGGCACATCTAGATTGTTTCTAAATTATGGCTATTATGAATAGAGGAGCAATAAACATGGTCAAGAAAATCTCTACATGGTAAGATGAAGCATCCTTTGGGTATGTGCCCAAAAGAGGTGTAGCTGGATCTTGAGGTAAGTCAATTCCGATCTTCCTGAGAAACCACCACACTGATTTTCATAGTGGCTGTATAAGCTTGCATTCCTGACAGCAATAGATGAATGTTTGCCTTGCTTCACCCACTTGACATAATGACCTGTCACTTGTTTTATTGATCTGGGCCATTCTGATGGGTATAAGATGAAATCTCAAAATAATTCTGATGACAAAGGATGTTGACCACTTAAATGTCTTTCAGGATTTTGAGTTTCCTCTATTGGAACATTCCCTATTTAGTTATGTAACCCATTTTTCAATTGGTTGTTTCCTTGATGTCTAACTTATAGATAGATGATAAATAGATATATAGATAGGTGATAGAGATAGATAGATGAATGATAGATGATACATGCATGCATACATACATACATACATACATACATACATACATACATACATATTTTTGGCTATTAGTCTTCTGTCAGATATGCACATGGTAAAAAACCTTTTCCCATTCTGTAGGCTGAAGCTTTATCCAAATAATGGCATCCTATGTTTTCCAGAAGTTTTTCAGTTTCATGAGGTCCCGTTTATTAACTGTCATTCTTAGTGCCTGTGCCAAAGTTATTCTGTACAGAAAATCTCCTGTGTCAATGAGTTCAGCGCTACCCCCCACTTTCTCATTTATCAGGTTCAGTGTATCTGGTTTTATGGTGAGGTCTTTGGTCCAGTTGGACTTGAGTGTGTGCAGAGTGCAGCCATTCATTTTGACCAGTATGTCTTTATGAGTCTCTGAATTCCCTATGTCTATTGTTATTTCCCTCTTTTCATTTATAATTTACATATTCTCTTTCCACCTTTTAGTTCATGTAGATAGGACTTTCTCAATCGTATTTATTTTCTCAAAGAACCAACTAATCTCATTGACTCTAAATTTTGTTTGTTTGTTTCTATTTTACTGATGACAGCCTGAAGTTTATTTCTTGCTGTCCACTTCTTTTGGGTGTAATTTCTTTTCTTTTTGTTCCAGAGATTTCAGGTATTGCATCACTAGTGTGAGATCTCTCCATTTTTTTTAATTTTTCCAATTTCTTTTAGGGCTATGAACTTAACTCTCAGACCCTCCCCCATTATATATGTTTTGTACTAATTTTCATTAAATTCTAGGAAATCTTTCATTTCATTCTGAATTTCTGTCTTGACCCATTTTTCATAAAGTAGAGAGTTATTCAGATTCCATGAGTTTATAAGCTTTCTGTTGTTGTTGATATCCAGCTTTTTTACATGTGGTGGTCAAATAGGATGCAAGATGCTATTTCAATTTTCTGTTATCTGTTGATTGCTTTGTGCCAAAGTAAATAATGAATGTTGGAGAATGTCCCATGAAGTACTGAGAATATAGTATATTCTTTTGTGTCTTGGTGAAGTATTCTCTAAATATCTGTTCAGTCCATTCAGTTTATAACATCGGTTTGTTTTTCCTTATTATTTTCTGTCTAGGCAACCTCTCTATTAACAAGAGTAGGGTACTGAAAGCTCCCATTGTGCAAGGGTCAATATGATATTTAAGCTGTAGTAGTTTCTTTTACAAGCTTGGGTTCCTTTGTGTTGTTGAATAGATGTTAGAATTTCAGTGTGTTTTGGGGGTATTATTCCTTTATAAGTATGTAGTGTCCTTCACTATCTCTCCAAATTAGTTTTGAATTGAAGTCTATTTTTTCTGATATTAAAAAAAAACTACATCAGCCTGATTCTTACATCCATTTTCTTAGAATAACTTTTTCTATCCTTTTTACCCAGTGATGACATTGTAGTGTGGTCCTTGGATGCAGTAGAAATATGAATACTGCTTTCTCAGCCATCCTATTAGTCTTTTTCTTTTTACTGGGAAATTGAGACCATTGGTTTTGATAAATATCAGTGAGTTGTGTTTATTTATTCCTATTATTTTCTTGTTGCTGTGGTGATTGTGGTAGCTGTGGTAGATGTATTAGTGAGTGAGTGTGTGTGTGTGTGTGTGTGTGTGTGTGTGTATGTGTGCGTGCGCGCACGTGCATGTGTGTGTTTATATGTTCCCTCTCTCAGATTATTTACTCCTTTGTTTTCTTTGATGTGATCAACTTTTGGGGTTGGAGTTTATCTTCTATCACCTTCTGTAGGGTTGGAGTTATTGCTTAAATTGGTTTTCTTGTGGAATATATAATTTCCTTATCTATGATGATTGAAAGTTTTACTGAGTATATCAGCTTGGGCTGGCATCTGTGGCTTCCACACCCATCCAGACTTTTAGAGTATCCATTAAGAAGTCAGATGTGATTCTAATATGTCTGCCTTTATATGTTACTTGGTCTTTACCCTTGCAGCTTTTCATATTCCCTCTTTGTTCTGAATGCTTGGTGTTTTGATTATTGTATAACTGGTCTTTCTTTTCAAATTCACTCTAGGTGGTGATCTGTATGATTCTTTTTTATTATTATTTTATATAACCAAGTCCATTTAAATGAAAACAAACATTTATAGACAATATTTAGGAATTTAGGCATCGTTCTTTCCAAACTACTTCCTGCTGATGGGGGCGCTGTCATGGGGATCCTAAGAAGATGCAGAAATCATGGCTGTAGTCTGTAAGGCTGCTTTGTCCAGCTGTTTTGAATGTAGAATCACCTGGTACTCTGTTTCAGGCTGTCTGGCTTGATCAAACCACATTACTCTGGAAGGAATCCACATCTTTTCATTTTCTGTGGAAACAAAAATAGAAATCCTTTTCCCCAGTAACTTGTCCTTCAACTTAAATTTTGGAGTCAAAGCATTTTTTTATTTAATTTATTATTTTACATGTCAATCCCAGTTCCCTCTTCCTCCCTCCTTCTCTCCCTCTCTCCCTCCCTCCTTCCCTCCTTCACTCCCTTTTACCCTCTCTATCCTCTCACATACACTCTAACCACCCTTCGCTCCCATCCCCCCACCCTAATTCCATATGTAGGGGAATGCCATCCAGTCGGGGTCATGTAGATCTGACAGGTCATGTGAAGAAGGGACTAGGACTTCTCCCCTGTCTCTAGGTTAAGGCAGTATCCCTCCATGGGGGATGTGTCCACAAAGTCCATTTGTGCACCAGGAATACATCCTGGCTCCATTGTCTGAGGTCCCTTAGACTGCTCAGTCCTTCTGGCTGAGACCCATATTCAAGGGGGCCTGAGTCAGTCCCATGCTGGCATCCCAGCTATAAGTCTGATGGCCCGTTAGCTCCTCCTTGTTCAGGTAAGCTGTCTCTATGTGTTTCTGTCACCTGGTCTTATCCTCTCCATCTGCATCTGGGTTGTACTTCAACTCAGTGTTTATGTATGGGTATTTGATCCTGTTTCCTACAGATATTAGCTGAGGGATCCATGGAAAAATTAGTTATTGATCTCACTTTCCGGGAAGGAGATTTATGATAGCCTTTCCATGGAAGCTCAAATTGTTAGTTGGGAGCAGTCTTGAAGATCTCTAGACCTTTCTTTGTGTTCAATTTTACCTTCAAACCAATATTGGCACCCTCTTTTATGCTCTCTCTCTCTCTCTCTCTCTCTCTCTCTCTCTCTCTCTCTCTCTCTCTCTCTCTCTCTCTCCCTCCCTCCCTCCCTCTCCTGTCTTCTATTCCTAACCGGGCTCAATCTTCCTGGTCGCACATGTTTTCCTTTCCTCCTCCTCGTTTTCTCCTACTTCTCTCTCCATTCGCTGCCCCCCACTTCCTCTGTGCTCTGGGGGACTTGTCCCTTCCCGTTTCTGTGAGGGATTTTATATGAAACTCTTACAACACATCCTGTATCCTAGTTGCTCTGGTGGTGTGAATTATAGGCTGGTGATCCTTTGCTCTATGTCTAAAATCCATATATGAGTGAGTACATACTGTGTTCCTCTTTTTGTGACTGGGTAACCTCATTCAGGATGGTTTCTTCAAGTGCCATCCACTTGCCTGCGAATTTCAAGATACCATTATTTTTTTCTGCAGAGTAGGATTCCATGGTGTAGATGTGCCACATCTTCATTAACCATTCTTCAATTGAGGGGCATCTAGGTTGCTTCCAGGTTCTTGCTATTACAAATAGTGCTGCTATGAACATAGTTGAACAGATGTCTTTGTTGCATGGATGTGAATCCTTTGGGTATATGCCTAAGAGGGGGATTGCCAGGTCCTGTGGTAAACTAATTCCCATTTTCCTGAGGAACCGCCATACTGATCTCCAAAATGGCTGTATGAGTTTGCACTCCCACCAGCAGTGGAGGAGTGTTCCACTTTCTCCACATCCTCTCCAACATAAGTCATCACTGGTGTTTCTAATTTTAGCCATTCTGGCAGGGGTAAGTTGGTATCTCAAAGTTGTTTTGATTTGCATTTCCCTGATAGCTAAGGTTGAGCACTTTCTTAAATGTCTTTCAGCCTTTTTGATTTCCTCTATTGAGAATTCTTTCTTCAGTTCTGTACCCCATTTTTTAATAGGGTTGTTTGGTGTTTTGTTAGCTAGTTTCTTGAGTTCTTTGCTTATTTTGGAGATCTGCCCTTTGTCAGATATAGGATTGGTGAAAATCTTTTCCCAGGCTGTGGGTTGCCATTTGCTCTTGTCGACTGTGTTCTTTGCCTTACAGAAGCTTCTAAGTTTGAGGAGGTCCCACTTATTAATTGTTTCTCACAGTGTCTGTGCCCTTGGAGTTATGTCCAGGAAGCACTCTCCTATCCCAATTTGTTCAAGGGTACCTCCTACTTTCTCTTCTAAGAGGTTCAATTTGGCTGGAATGATGTTGAGGTCTTTGATCCATTTGGACTTGAATTTTGTGCATGGCGACAGACATGGGTCTATCTGTAGTCTTCTACACACCTTCATCCAATTGTGCCAGCACCATTTGTTGAAGATGCTGTCCTCACCCAATTGTATAATTTTAGCTATTTTATCGAAAATCAGGTGTTCATAGGTGTGTGGGTTAATGTCAGGATTTTCAATTCGATTCCATTGGTCTACCTGTCTATTTTTGTGCCAATACCAGACTGTTTTCAGAACTATAGCTCTGTAGTAGAGCTTAAGGTCAGGAATGGTGATGCCACCTAAAGTTGCTTTACTGTATAGGGTTGTTTTGGCTATCCTGGGTCTTTTGTTTTTCCATATAAAGTTGATTATTATTCTTTCAAGGTCAGTGAAGAATTGTGGTGGGATTTTAATGGGGATTGCACTGAATCTGTAGATTGCTTTTGGTAAGATTGCCATTTTTACTATGTTTATCCTACCTAACCAAGAGCATGGGAGATCTTTCCATTTTCTGGTATCTTCTCTAATTTCTTTCTTTAGAGCCACAAATTTCTTATTATATAGGTCTTTTACTTGTTTGGTAAGCATTACACCAAGATACTTTATGTTGCTTGTGGCTACTGTAAAGGGTGATGTTTCTCTGATTTCTTTCTCTGTCTCTTCGTCTTTTGAAAAAAAGTAGGGCTACTGATTTTTTTGAGTTTATCTTGTATCCTGCTAGTTTGCTGAAGGTGTTTATCAGCTGTAGGAGTTCCCTGGTAGAGTTTATTGGGTCGCTTATGTAAACTATCATATCATCTGCGAAAAGAGACAGTTTGATTTCTTCCTTTCCAATTTGGATGCCCTTGATCTCCTTTTGTTGTATTATAGCATTAGCTAGAACTTCTAGTATGATATTGAAGAGATATGGAGAGAGAGGACAGCCTTGTCTTGTTCCTGATTTTAGAGGAATTGGCTTAAGTTTCTCTCCATTCAGTTTGATGTTGGCAGTTGGTTTGCTGTATATTGCTCTTATTATTTTTAGGTATGTTCCTTTTATCCCTGACCTCTCCAAGACCTATATCATGGAAGGGTGTTGAATTCTGTCGAAGGCTTTTCAGCATCTAGTGGGATGATCATGTAGTTTTTCTTTTTCAGTTTGTTTATATGGTCAATCACATTGATAGATTTTCATATGTTAAACCATCCCTGCATTCCAGGTATGAAGCCTACTTGGTCATGGTGGATGATTTCTCTGATGTATTCTTGAATTCGGTTTGCCACTATTTTATTGAGTATTTTTGCATTGATGTTCATCAGGGATATTGGTCTATAGTTCTCTTTCTTAGTTATGTCTTTGTGAGGTTTGGGTACCAAGGTTATGGTGGCCTCATAAAAAGAGTTTGGCAATGAACCTTCTGTTTCTATTTTGTGGAACAGTTTGAGGAGTAGTGGTATTAGTTCTTCCTTGAATGTCTGGTAGAATTCTGTACTGAATCTATCTGTCCCTGAACTTTTTTTGGTTGGAAGGCTTTCGAGGACTGCTTCTATTTCATTGCGGGTTATAGGTCTATTTAAGTTGTTTGTCTATTCTTGATTTAATTTTGGTTAAGTGATAGTTATCCAGAAATTTGTTCATTTCCTTTGAATTTTCAATTTTTGTGGAATACAGGTTTTTCAAAGTATGACCTGAAAATTGTCTGGATTTCCTCTGTGTCCATTGTTATGTTCCCCTTTTCGTTTCTGATTTTGTTAATTTGCATGTTCTGTCTCTGCTTTTTCGTTAATTTGGATAAAGGTTTGTCTAGCTTGTTAATTTTCTCAAAAAAACCAATTCTTCGTTGCATTGAATTTTTGTATTGTTTTCCTGGTTTTCTACTTTGTTGATTTAAGCCCTCAAGTTGATTATTTCCTGGCATATACTCCTACTGGGTGAGTTTGCTTCTCTCTGTTCTAAAGTTTTCAGTTGGGCTGTTAATTCTCTTATGTGACTATCCTCTGTTTTCTTCATATGGGCACTTAGTGCAATGAACTTCCCTCGTAGCACTGCTTTCTAGGTGTCCCATAAGTTCGGGTATGTTGTGTCCTCATTCTCGTTGAATATTAGAAAGTCCTTAATTTCTTTCTTTATTTCTTCTTTGACCCAGGTGTGGTGTAATTGCACATTTTTCAGTTTCCATGAGTTTGCAGGTTTTTCTGCTATTTGTGTTGTTGTTGAATTCCAGTTTTAAAGCATAGTGGTCCAATAAGATACAGGGCACTATTCCTATTCTCTTGTATCTGTTGAGGTTTGTTATGTCACCTAGTATGTGGTGGATTTTAGAGAAGGTTCCATGTGGAGCAGAGAAGAAGGTATATTCTTTTGTCTTTGGATGGAATGTTCTATAGATGTCTGTTAACCCCAGTTGAGACATAACTTCTGTTAGTTCTTTTGTTTCTTTGTTGAGTTTCTGATTTGTGGTCCTGTCTAGTGTTGAGAGTGGTGTATTGAAGTCTCCCACTATAAGTGTGTGAGGTTTTATATGAGCTTTGAGTTTTAGTAGTGTTTCTTTTACGAATGTGGGTGCCTTTGTATTAGGGTCATAGATGTTCAGAACTGAGACTTTGTGTTGATGGATTTCTCCTGCGATGACTATGAAATGACCGTCTTCATCTCTTTTGATTAATTTTGGTTTGAATTCTATCTTGTTAGATATTAGGATAGCTACACCTGCTTGCTTCTTATTTCCATTTGATTGGAAAATCTTTTCCCAACCCTTTACCCTGAGGTAATGTCTATCTTTGAAGCTTAGATGTGTTTCTTGTATGCAACAGAAGGATGGCTTCTGTCTTCGTATCCATTCTGCTAGCCTGTGTGTTTTTATAGGTGAGTTAAGACCATTAATGTTGAGGGTGAGTAAGGACCATTGATTGTTGATGCTTGTTTGATTTAGGTTTGTTGTTGGCAGTGGTATTGTGAATATATTAGTTCTGCTTTATCCTTGGTTTCTGGTGTAGCTGGATTATCTGTTGCCTACATTTTTGTGGACATAGTTACCTTCCTTGGGTGGGAGTTTTCCTTCCAATACTTTCTGTAGGGCTGGATTTGTAGATATGTATTGGGAAAATCTGGTATTGTCATTAAATATCTTGTTCTCTCCATCTATAGTGATTGAGAGTTTTGCTGGATATAGTAGCCTAGGCTGGCATCCGTGTTCTCTTAATACTTTTAGAACATCTATCCAGGACCTTCTGGCCATGAGGGTTTCCATGGAGAAGTCAGGTGTAATTTTGATAGGTCTGCCTTTATATATGTTACCTGTCCTTTTTCCTTCACTGCTCTTAATATTCTTTCTTTATACTGTATGCTAGGTGTTTTGATTATTATATGTCAAGGGGCCAGCCTATTTGTGGTTCGGTATGCTTCTTGTACTTTCATGGGCATGGCCTTCTTCAGATTTGGAAAGTTTTCCTCGATGATTTTGTTGAATATGTTTTCAGCACCTTTGAGCTGGGCTTCCTCACCTTCGTCTATGCCTATTATTCTTAGGTTTGGCCTTTTCATGGTGTCCCACATTTCCTGGATGTTTTGAGTTAAGGATTGGTTGAATTTATGATTTTCTTGGTCAATGAATCTATTTCTTCTAGTTTATCTTCTGTGCCTGAGATTCTGTCTACCATCTCTTGAATTCTGTTGGTTATGCTTGTGTCTGTAGTTCCCGATTTTTTGCCCAGTTTTTCTATTTCCATCATTCCTTCAGTTTGCGTTGCCTTTATTTTCTCTATTTCAGTTTTCAAGTCTTGAACCGTTTCCTTCACCTGCTTAATTGTTTTTTCTTGGCTTTCTGTACTTTCCTTAAGTAATTTGTTCATTTCTTCCACTTTTTTGTTTGTTTTTTCCTCCATTTCTTTAAGGGATTTTCTTACTTCTTCTTTGAGGGCCTCTATCATTTTTATGACTGTAATTTTTAACTCGTTCCCTTCTGCTTCCTCTGCTTTATTGTTGTGTTCCATTCTAGTTGGTGTAGATTCCCTAGATTCTGATGGTGTCATGCTTGTCTTTCTGTTGTTAGGTGTTTTCTTGTATTGCCATCTTCCCATAGCTTCTTCCAGTAGGTGTCGGTGGGGTCTCCCCCTCTCTCTATGGTACTTCCCTGGTGGGCTTATGTGGGTCAGATATTCAATATCTGTAGCTGTTGGTGGTCCAAGACCTATAGGAAGTCTCTCCACAGACAGGGACCCAGGGTTGGGGTCAGAGCTGAGGATCCAGTAGAAGATGCCACTAGCAAATGGCTGTAGCCAATAGCTGGCAGATGAGGACAAAGCCTGAACTGAAACTTGGGAAGTTTCTGCAGGATAGTCTGATCTCACTGGAAACTGGCACTCCCCAGCTGAGGCCTCTTTCTTTAGCAGGGGTCCTGCTTTGGGGGGGGGGGTCAAGGTTCTTGCTGGTAGTAACTCAGAGTGGACCTTCAGAGATAGGCGGATCTCTGGGAGGGGCCCGGGACTCCAGCAGAGGACTGGAGGTGAGGTCAGAGACCAAGCAGGTGGAAATTAAGGGTGGTCCCGCGTGGATACGCAGGTCTCCTTTGTTCAGAGTAGCTCCGAGAAGTCTCCGAAGTAGGGTGGACTGTTGGCTCCACCCTCTGTCCCAGTGCTCAACCAGAGTGGAGGGACAGTGGGCAGGGTAGGGCACAGGGTAGAGGGGTAGGCTGGCGGTGGGGATGAGTGGGGGTGTATCAGAGCTCCAAGGGTGCTCTCGATGGGGACTGGAGACAGGAGCAGCAGGATCAGGGGCCAACCCAGGGAGTTCCGGAATCCACAGCTTTTCATTTTCTGTGGAAACAAAAAATAGAAATCCTTTTCCCCAGTAACTTGTCCTTCAACTTAAATTTTGGAGTCAAAGCATTTTTTTTATTTAATTTATTATTTTACATGTCGATCCCAGTTCCCTCTCTCCCTCCCTCCCTCCGTCCCTTTTACCCTCTCTGTCCTCTCACATACACTCTAACCACCCTCCCCTCCCATCGCCCCACCCCAATTCCATATGTAGGGGAATGCCATCCAGTTGAGGTCATGTAAATCTGACAGGTCATGTGATGTAGGGACTAGGGCTTCTCTCCTGTCTCTAGATTAAGGCAGTTATCCCACCATGGAGGATGTGTCAGCAAGGTCCTTTTATGCACCAGGGATACATCCTGGCTCCACTGTCTGAGGTCCCTTAGACTGCTCAGTCCTTCTGGCTGAGACCCATACTCAGGGGTCAATCCCATGCTGGCTTCCCAGCTATCAGTCTGGTGACCCGTTAGCTCCTCCTTGTTCAGGTAAGCTGTTTCTATGTGTTTCTGCCGCCTGGTCTTGTCCTCTCCATCTGCATCTGGGTTCCACTTTGACTCAGTGTTCATGTATGGGTGTTTGCTCCTGTATGATTCTTATACCTTGATAGGCATCTCCTTCTTCAGTTTCTTCTCATTCCTGTATTCCTATTACTTTTAGATTTTGTCTTTTTATTGTTTCCTTAATTTCTTGGATGCTTGTTCCTGAAATGTTTTTAACATTTTCTTTTACCTAGGTATCTATTTCTTCTACTATGTCTTCAATCCCTGAGATTATGTCTTTCGTCTTTTGTATTCTGTGTTAGTAAATCTTGCCTCTGAGGTTCCTAAATTAAAGTCCCTAAGTTTCTCATTTCTATATTTTCCTCAATTTTGGTTTTCTTTCCCCATTCTATTTCCACTTTCAGATCTTGAATGATTTTATTCACTTCTGAAGATGGAGGTTTCTGTCCAGCTTGTTCACACAGCCATTTTGCTATATTAATTATAAAGCTGTTTGTCTGATGGCTAGAGCTTCTTACTGTCTATTTCTTTCTTAACCCGTAACTACTCTATTAACTTCTCTATTAACCCATAACTACTAGTCTATATATTTCTACATAGCCTTATCTTACCAAAGAACACCTGGCACATCCTATCTTGCCAGTCTCTTCATGGTGTCTCCTGGCGGCGCTTTTCTCTCCTTCCTGTCTAACCAGCATTCTCCTTATCTGGTAGCCCTGACTAAACCTACTGCCTGCCTATTGGCAAATCAGTATTTTATTCATTACCCAATAAGAGAAACATATACAGAAGGGCATCCCCTCACACTTCCTTCAACTATTTGTTTCTGTTTTCATATATTTCTTTAAGGGATTTATTCATTTCCCTTTTAAGTACATCTATCATATTCATAAAGCTATTTTAAGGTCTTTGTCTTGTGTTTCAGCTGTATTACAATTCTCAGGAACAGCTATGATACCATTGCTAGTGGAGATATATTATCCTGGCTGTTATTGACTGTGTTTTGGTGCAGTCATCTAGACTTTTGGTTTGGATGGATTGTAATTCTAGGTGCTCATGTCTGTTTTTGTTTGGTGAATGTTTTGTGCCTGGTTTCTGTTGCTCTCTCTGGTTCTTATGAGGGTATTGTATCTGTAAGTTGCCTAGTAGGGAATTCTTATGGGATACTACTATGTGTGGCCACTGGTGGTTCCTGGTAAAAATGTATTTCAAAGTGTTTGTGGCTGACACTTAGGAATGAGGATGAAGTAAGAAGAGGGGAGGTCATAGGTGGGAGTAAATCAGGGTGTTCTTGGGGATCTGCTTAGTCCCTTGGGAATGGGAGCAGATAGTGTAAAGAGGCAATAGGTAGTCTGCTACAGAGCTGGGAATAGCACTTGGGTATTGGGTATGGATGAGAGGAATGGCAGTGAAGTCTGAAGCCCACCTATCTGTTTCACTGGCCTACTTGCCTCTCTGTCAGGCTTGGCTGGCAGCTTCCAGGAAATGCCCACTGGAGTTGGAAAGTAGGATAACAGAATGAATAGAAAGGAAAGTTAAAGAAGGTCTGGGGGATCCGCTGAAGATGGAGGCAGAGAAGAGAGAAGTCCACAGCCAGTAATCTGCTACAAAGATGGGAGTGAGGCATGAGACTGGGGAATTGGATTTAAAGAACAGGAGAGAGAGGTGAAGATCCATAGTTAGGCTTCCAGCTTCTCTGTCAGGCGTGGCTGGCAGCTTCCTAGGGAATGCCTGCTGGAATTGGCTGAGATAATTGGGATGAGTGCAGAAAAGGTTGGATTCAAAGAGCTACACAATCCAGTGGAGACAGGGGTCAGAGAGGAAATGGGGGTTACAGCATGTGATTTTCTAAAGAACTGTATATAAGACTGGAGAATTGGATTTGGAGAAGAGGAGAAAGGCATGAAGACCTCCAGTTAGATTACCTATTTCCCTTACATGGATAAGCTTTCCATGGAGATCAACTCTAAAACCCATTAAGTTCCTGTGCAGAAGAGCCAAGAAGAATGTTCAAGTTTATGGTAGGAAGACATTGGAGAAAAAAATACTTAAAACTACTCCTAGACTTTTACAATAACAAAAATAAGCCCTTCTCATCTGATAGGGAAAATGGCACAATTCTACAATTTTCTCACCTTCCTGTCTCATCTGTAAAGAAAGAAGAAACTGTCAAGAATTCATGGAGTTCACAGTGCAGGACACAGTCACACTACAAATAGAACTCACAAAGTATGAGGTAGTTCACCTCCTCTCAATCCTTACCACATCAGTAAGACTCCAGTAACACCAGGGGATGCACACTCAATTAAAGAAGAGGTGTTTCAGAAAACTAAAAGAGATTAGAGGAGGAGAAGAAAAAAAGAAGAAACTACAGAAAACTGAAGACTCCATACAGGAAGCACCTATATATCCATATGTTGTATCTAGATTGCAGGGAAAAATAAAGCAAACAAGCAACTCCACGATGTCACTGACAAAAGTCTGAAGAGATAAATCAAGAGTTGAGGAAATGGTTCAGTCAATAAAATGTTTGCTGCACACACATGGGAACCTGCACTTGAATGGCCTGGAGACATGGGAAAACACAAGTGTGTTAGTACCTGGATGACAGAGACAGGATCACCAGGCTTACTGGCCAACTATTCTACCCAAATTCGTAAGGGCTTGGTTCAATTCATTTTCTCAAAAAAAAAAATCAAAGGCAATTGAGAAAGAGACATCAGGTCAGCTTCTGACCTCCACACATGTACACCTACACACGTGCAGAGGAGAGGAGCAGGAGAAGGAGGAGAAACCAGATGAAGCAGGCTCAAGATCTATGGTCAGCATGGAGATCAGACTGTTCCCTGTGGCATCATATTGTAAAACTTAGTGGCTTTTATAATATTCCTTGCTGTGACTGTCTCCATTTTACAACATTTTCACTTTTCCATGCAAGCACTGAGATGGAATGGCTCTGTATCTTGTTTGTATATATCGACACTACCACCTTCCCATCACAAACCATTAGAGGCAGAGTAATATACCCATGAAAACCTATGAGCTTATTTAAATAGAACAGGAAAATGGCTCATGAACATATCAAAACCATATATGGGAAATAAGACTAGTGCACACACCAGACCAAGAATGATTCAATCTCTCACCTGGGTCATAAAAAGGAACAATATCTAAGAGGCAGTACATCAAGATGCCTGTCATCAGACATCTAATGCATGGATCATAGGATGGCAGGCAAACAACTACCTGCCATTTCTAGGGCTTCGGCCCAGCAAGGTCTCCACTGCATAACTGTCAGGTGTACCATTGAATTACATTGTTTTGCTATAGTCTTACACTTGGCCTCAGACTGACTTGTACATGCTTGATTCTTCATGCTTCTACAATTTTCTGAGTATGTCTATGTCAGTTAAAGATATTAATGATAACCTTGGAGTACCCAAAATGTATCAGTGCCACCAAGGGAAATAAATTTAAAAAAACAAACAAAGAAAGAAAAACTTGCACTTGTAATAGTTTTGCCAAGATGAAGCTCTAATGTGAATGTCCTCTCCCATTGTCTTTTGTCGTCTGTGTTTGCAGTTTTTTCTGTACTATCAGAAATATGTCTTTTGTATGAGTCTGAATCTTTGATTCTAGGCATGCATGAATGCTGCCTTGATGGGAGATGTCATTCTGTATATATGTTTCTCATACTGGTTAATGAATAAAGCACTGTTGGCCAATAGGAAAGGAAGATAGGAGGGACTAGGAGACAAGGAGGAAAGAGGAAATAGTAAGGAGGAGTCAAGATGGAGAGTCTAGAGAAAATAGGATGCCAGCCAGCTCTCCAGTAAGAGCACGTGGAAATGTTAGATTAACAGAAATGGGTTAATAATTAAGACAGAGCTAGCCAATAAGAAACTAGTACCTGGCCAACAGCATTATATAAAATACAGAGTCTCAGTGTGTTAATTGGGGCTGGCACAGTGGTGGGACAAGACCAGCGGCAGGTGGAAAAAACCCTACTCCTTATATATGGCACCCACTTGGCTAATAAGAACTTCCACTTAAAATTTAACAAAAGCTTAAAAAAGGGTTTTAGAAACAAAAGAACAGAAACAAGCAAGGTTTTTTGGTAGCAGCATTTTTCTCGGTTGGACTCTGATTTGCGAGAGACAAGCAGATAATTTTGCGACTCCTTTAAGGAAAATTTCCTGACTCAGAATAAGTGGCAAAAAAACGCAAGGCTTTTAAATAACTCTGCTAACAATTTATTGGTGTGTATGAGAGCTGGCAATGGCAGTGACCACATCTCCAAGTCAGCAGCATGCTGCTGGGTGCAGCATAGATCAAGGTGGTGAGCACAGCTCTTAGTGCTGGTGGTAAAGGTACCCATCTTCATCTTGGATAGACAGCGGCTGCAGCCAACACAGCTACGACCTTCATTTTAGCAATGTTGTTGTTTACCAGATAAAAGACTCATGGCAACAAAAAGATAAAGATTTACAGTAAAGACAGATTCACATTTTAAAAAAGCACTAAAGGTTTACAGTGTGTTCTAAAATATATATAGGCTTGGGAGAGAAAAGAAATAAAATGGTTTTAAAAATACAGGGAGGAGCTGGATGTCATGGCACATGCCTTTAACCCCAGCACTTGGGAGACAGAGGTAAGCAGATCTCTGTGATTTCAAAGTTAACCTGATATGCAGAGTGAATTCCAGGACAGATAAAAGTTACAGAGAGAAACCCTCTCTGTAAAGATGGAAAGCACAAAAAAAAAAAATTATGGATGCTATATGCTATTTTCTTGTCTTTAAATTGTTTGACTGCTGAGGAAATAACAACTGATAGAAATGCTGCTGGACTAATTCAATTTATACATTTTAAAAATGTTTTGAATCCGCAATTTAAGTCTAAGGACAAGTTACTGGTGAAAAGGATTTCTATTTTTGTTTCCACAAAAAATGAAAAGCTGTGGATTCCTTCCAGACTAATGTGGTTTGAGCAAGCCAGACCCCCTGAAACAGCGTTCCTGGTGATCCAACATTCAAAACAGCTTTAACAAGGCAACCTTGCAGACTACAGCCAGGATATCTGCATTTTTAGGATCCCCATGACAGCGCCCCCATCAGCAGGAAGTAGTGTGGAAAGAACAAAGCCCCAATTCCCAAATATTGTTTATAAATGTTTGTTTTCATTTAACTGGGCTTGGTTATAAATGGTTAATGACAATAGCCAATCTCCTTTTAAAGGTAAAAAGGGGATTATGGTATATATACGAATACTTTGTTTTAAAATGGATTTTCATTTATTGACACAAAGTTGATGTCAATTTTGTAATATGTATATTTCTCCTCTTGTTTGGATATTGTGTTTGCATAGCTCATTTAGAAATGTAATGTATAATTTAGTACAGATTATAGATAGTAACCTATAATAGTCAAAACTTATGTTAGATGAGTTAGGTTTTCTAGATATACAGAGATGTATTTGAGATGGATAGGCATTCTTCAAACCTGTCAAAGACCTACAGAATATGGCATTTAAAATGGTTTAGGGTTTTTCTTGACAGTGAGACATAAATGCTCCTGGCAACACCACCTATGTCAGAAAGGAAGATGTACATCGATGAAACACATATGGAGTTTGTCTCCAATATGGCAAGACTAGCCATTTGGACAAGATTCTGTTCTTGTCTGGACTGTTTGACTTCATTATGTATAAACTGGACATGCAGGACCCATCGAAAAGTGACTGCTGATTCAAGATGGACATTGCTACAGACTTCCTGCTTCATGGAAGAGTCTGCCAGACGTTCTGCAGGACACAGAGAAAAGTGACTGACAAACTTTCAATACAGGTGGATAGTTTAAAGTTTCCTGCTTTGCTGAAGATGGAACATTACAGAAGAACTTCAGGTGACTGACAAGGCAAGATGTCTCTGTCATTTCTAGAGTTTATATACTATCCTTCTGTGGTCTCTGAAGGAGTTGAAGACAGATAGTTATGGTTATAGTTTTCCTTAGTTAGGATTAAAGATAAGTTACATATAGAACCTTAGACTCACAAAGATAAAATAGAGATGGAATATTTTCTTAAATCTTGCTAAATGTTAATGGGCTAAATATTGTTAACTGTGATTCTTCCTTGATAACTGTTGTGTTATATATATATATATATATATATATATATATATATATATATATTTACTATGTTAAGGTTAAAACCCTTCTTTTTATTTTAGACAGAAAAGAAGAGATAATGGGAGATGTCATTCTGTATATATGTTTCTCATACTGGTTAATGAATAAAGCACTGTTGGCCAATAGGAAAGGAATATAGGAGGGACTAGGAGACAAGGAGGAAAGAGGAAGTAGGGAGGAGGAGAAGATGGAGAGACTGGGGAGATAAGATGCCAGCGGGCTCTCCAGTAAGAGCACATGGAAATACGTAGATTAACAACAATGGGTTAATACTTAAGACAGAGCTAGCTGATAAGAAACAAGTACCTGGCCAACAGCATTATATCAAATACAGAGTCTCAGTGCGTTATTTGGGGCTGGCGCGGCAGCGGGACAAGACCGGCGGTGGGAGGAAAAAACACACACCTTACACTGCCTTATCTATATCTGTGTCTGTGTGCCCCCCACAAAGGGCTTTTGCTCTGTATTTACTGAACTATACAGAAAGCACCACATGGGGAAGGAAGAAGGGACACTTCACTAACTCAGAGAGTGACGGATTCACTGGGAGGCTCTGCATATTGTGTCTGTCAGCTTCTGTAAGACCCAGGAGAGAAGAGACTGTACCTGGTTCCATGGCTTGAACAGCGTGGTCACAGATCAGATCACAGGGGATGGCCAACTCAGGCTATGCATCCACTGCTGCCTGGAGTCTTACTGGAGCCATTATTAGAGACTCTTGGACATTTCCCTACCTGACCCCTGAGACCCCCATTGCCAAGCATCTCTCAGCACTCTCCCCCTCTACTCACCCCCCAACCTGATTTCTCAAGTTCAAGTTCCTATGCCTACCAGCCCCCAGTCCAACCAAGAGATCTCCTTTATTTCCCCTTCCCTGGGATGTCCACCTGTCCCCACTTGGACCCTCCTTGTTATCTAGCCTCTCTGGGTCTGTAGATGGTTTATCCTTTACAGCATAACCACCTGCTCAATACTTACACAAATGTATTTTAAAAGATCCTTGATTTATGACTATGCTTATTCTGTTAACTATGAAAACTTTATGAAACTGTCACTACTTGGAACCTAGAATATGGGATAATATGATCTTGTCACTGAGCCATTGACACTAATACTTAACTTTGCAATAAACTATCTCTTATCCTCTGTGAGATAAGAGCTGTGGTTCTTTGCACTGATAACTGCTCACCTCTGCAATAGGCAAGTTAACCGAGGAGTTTATAACTATCAGTGAAACCTAACCTAGCTTGTCCCTCTTCAAGGCTTCAGGCACAAAGACAAGAATAAGATGTGTGTCACTGACAGCTTTTATAATGTCCTATTCTAGCTCTCCAAATGGGGCTGACAGCTTCCAATCACTGTCTTAACCATTGATCTGAATTCCAAGAACAGCAGGGCTTTGTAGGCAGATTGTTTGAACAACAACAAAAAAATATTCTCAAACTTCCTGGTTAGTCCCTTGGAAAAATAACATCTTCTTCAAACCACCTCAGATCAAAAGCTGAGGTAAAGAACAAGCCAACCTCACACCTCCAAGGCTGGTTCATTTGGCATCGCTCTCTCCTGTTCTTTCCAGTTCTCTAATGCAAGCTAAAGCTCAGGACAGTTCTTCAAAGAGTAACTCAGATTCACTGAGGCCCTTGTCTACAACATGCCAACAATTATTAAAGCCTTCTCAGTTGTCACCATTATTTGTCTCTTTCTTTGGCCTGTTGGGATGAGTGGCTGAGCTAAGTTTATTGGGATACTGAGAGTCTGGGCTTTTGACATGAAATTCCAGACACAAATGATGGAATGAGGGCACATCCATGAAATGGAATAGTCATCAGCCCTTAAAGGACACTAGCCATGAAGAAACATAGAGGAACTTTAAATGTGAAGGAAGTTAGGAAAAATATTGTATTCTGCCATCATCCAATCCTATGACATCCTGGTGAAGTCAAAACTATGGAACATTAAAGTAGCATTGGTTGCAAGGGTTTATTTAGTCTGGGAAGTTTGCGGAGCACAGAGAGCATGGGAAGTTTGGAGAGATAAGAGTTTCTACTTGGACTGGCCTGAGAAGCAAGTAGGCTAACTGCAAATCTTCATGGCTCCCTCTGCTCTTCCAAGCCCATCCCCAAGTCCCATCTCCAGCTCTGTAACAGAGCCACCTGGAACACTCTCCCTTCTACCCCTCCTCATCCCCAGTGGATCACATAGATTCTTCCCCCTCCTAACCTCTTTCCTCCAAATCTTTATCCCAACCCCCAACTCCAGCAGGCACTCCCTGGGAACTCACAGGCCACTCCTACCAAGAAAACAGATAGTCTGAGTATAGACCTTCACCTCTCCTTATTCCCTTCAGCCCAACCCACCAGTCTCAGACCCTGCTCTGTACAAGACCTTCTGCTGTGGCCTCTCCTCACACTCTCTTAGATTCCTAAGAGGATTAACAGATCCTACCGGAATACTCTGCTTTCCTTCTGTCTATGAACTCCTGCAGCACTACCCCAAGACCACTTCCATCCCAAAATGTCAGTTCCCAGTACCTGTAAATGGGTTTTATCTGGAACCCCAGGGGCTAAATGTATCAGGACCCCAGAAAAATTTCCCACTGGGCAACACACAGCCACCACACTGTCCTGAGAACCAGAAAGGACACAGAAACCAAGGAACAAAACACCCACCCAACAAAAACAAGACCAAATAACAGCACCAAGAATTAGAATTTTTCCCAAGCCCAAATGCCTAGATCCCCAGCATAAAAACACAATAACAGACAGAACAATGTGTCTCCACTAGAGCCCAGCAGTCCTACCACAGCAGGCCCTGAGTATCACAACACAGCTGAAGCATAAAACAAAGTTCTTACAATAACCTTTATGGAAATGATAGAAACCCCTAAAAAGGAAATGAAGAGGTCTATTAAGACAAACAGTGGACAGGAATGAAAAAAACAATTCAAGACCCAAAAGTAAAGTGAAGGCAACCCAAACTGAGGGAAATCTAGAAATAAAAAGTTTAGGAACTCAAACAGAAAGGCACAGAAACAAGCCTCGTCAACAGAAACAAGTTGGAAGAGAAAGACTAAGAGAATGATGTGAAAACGGGATCTCTGCTGCATTGAAGAAACACAGCAAAACAGCAAGGACAGACATCGTGGCAAAAGTATAAAAAATACATTCTAAGGAAATTAACCTAAGAAGCACGCTTGTGTAACCATTTTAACATCTGACAAAATAGACTTCCAACCAAAATTAATTCGAAGAGATAGAGAAGGATAATATATACACATCAAAGGAAAAATCCACCATGAGCACATTAAAATTCTTAACACCTATGCCCCAAACACAAGGGTGCCAAATTTATAAAAGAAGCATTGCTACATATTAAATCATGTATTGATGCTACTGCATCTTAAATCACATATTGATGTTTGCCCAAAAATAGTTGGAGACTTCAGTACCCCACTCTCACCAATAGACAGGCCATCCAGACAAAAACTAAAAAGAGAAATGTTGGAGCTAACAGATACTATAAACCAAATGGTTCTATAGATATCTAGAGAACACTTCACCAAAACACAACAGAATAAATCTTCTCTGAAACTCATTAAACTCCTTCAAAACTTGGCCATATACTCAGTCACAAAGCAAGTCTCAACAGATATAATAAAACTGGAATAACTCAATGAA
Organism: Phodopus roborovskii; assembly: GCF_943737965.1. Taxonomy (NCBI): domain Eukaryota; kingdom Metazoa; phylum Chordata; class Mammalia; order Rodentia; family Cricetidae; genus Phodopus; species Phodopus roborovskii. Next base: position 28,725,770 of record NW_026125281.1, read on the forward strand.
TCCTACCTGACCACCATAGGTTAAAGCTGGATTTCAACAAGAACAGAAAGCCTGCAAACTCATGGGAACTGAACAACTCTCTATGAATGAAAAATTGGTCCAATCAAAAAATCAGAAAGAAATTAAAGGCTCTCCACAATTGAATGAAAATTAATACACAACATACCTAAACTTATAGAACACAACAAAAGCAGTGCTGAAAGTAAAGATCATAACACTAAGTGATTTATAAAAGTATTGGAGTAGTCTTAAACTAATAATGTGGGATCACACCTGAAAGCTCTAGAACAAAAAGAATAAATCATATTCAAAAGGAGTAGAGAGCAAGAAATAATCAAACTTGGGGCTAAAATCAAGAAAATGGGAAAATACAAAAGGAAAAAATAAATAAAACAAAGAGCTGGTTCTTTGAGAAAATTAATAAGATCAACAAACCCCTACCCAAACTAACAAAAAGGCAGAGAGAGTATATCAAGATTAACAAATTAGAAATGTAAAGGTGGACATAACAACAGACACAGAGGAAATTTGAAGGGTTATAAGGACATACTTTAAAATCCTATACTCCACCAAGTTGGAAAATCTAAAAGAAATTATTAATTTCCTTGATTTATGCCACTTAGCAAAATTAAATCATGATCAGATATGCAATGTAAACAAATCTGTTACTCAGTGATCTTCTAGCTACAAACCAGTGAGACCTAAGACATCCCCTTCAAGGATGAAAGCACAGAAGTAAATAAACCTGTTAGAACTTTGAGTTCTAGAAATAGCAAGGCCAAACAAGAAGGCAGAGCATCCCCAGATGGAAACAAACATCTGTGCTGATAAAGCTGTACTTTACAAGAGTTATCATCTCATGGAGACAAGATTGATCACCTCAGGTGGCAAGGACTTCTACAGACATCTCACAGATCCAGTGTCAGGGTAATAATCACCCAGCCCTCACTTGATCACTAAGTCACAAACCTCAATACTCTGGACATAGAAAAAAAAATCATGAGTAAGGTAACGCAGACCCAGAAAGATTAATATGGTATCACTTACATATAGGTGGGTATTACCTATAAAGTAATGGATAACCATGCTACAATTCTCAGACCCAGAGAGGCTAGGGAACAAGGAGGGTCCAAAAGGAGATGCATTGATCTCCCTGGGAAAAGAAAATAGAATATATAGTGTGGGTGCACAAGGGGATGGTGGGGATGGGAACTTAAGGGGTCCGGCTGGGAGGTGGACAGAGGAGGAGAACACTGAAAGTGATGACTGAAAAGAGGGGTCAGATAGAAACATGGTTCAAGGGAAACACCCACAAATCTACAAGGATGACCCCAACTAACACTCCTGGCAATCATGGATATGTGGTCTGAACTAGCCATCTTCTGTGATCAGATTGATGACTGCTCCAGTTGTCATCAGAGAGCCTTCATCTGGTAGCTGCTGAAAACAGATACAGAGATCCACAGCCAAACAAGCTTGGATAATCCTGCTGAAGAGAGGAAAGAAGGGTTGTAGAAGACAGGGGGGCCTAGAACATCACAAGAAAAAAAGAAAGGAAGGACAGAAGGAAGGAAGGAAGGACAATCCAAAGTTAGCTTTTAATTAAAAGGAAGGCGGGTTCTTGACCTAGACTCAATATATAATGACAGGCTAGAGGACATAAGTGACAAGAGAGTGTGTATGGTGAGTCATCTAGTCAGAGTCAGTAATGGTCTCCAATACAAACAAGAAAGGTTTTATATTCAATGGCAGAGCAGGTTTTAAGCAGAGCTGGTATAAAGAAACTCTTATGCACTTTAAAATCACATAAATGATGGAGGAAAGAATCTGGAGTACTGAGGATGCCAAGAGTCACTGCTTGTGGAATGGATGGTGCAGAGTGCCTGCAGACGGCTACATATATCCAGGAAGCTCAGCCCCCAGAACTTATTGAAAAAGCCGTCAAACACAGAACCACAGATTAAACTCCCAGGAATGTTAGGGTAATGGGGATTTGAGGAATTTGGACATTTGTTACACAGCTTGCTGCTAGCTTTGGGAACACTCTGCCTGCATGCAAAGGGAGAAATTTAATGGCTATTAAAAAATAGCATTCCATCAACAGCAGATAGACAGATGGTCTTCTGGGATGGAGAGCTGTTTTCTGAACTATGAATCTCAATTCTACTATTTCCAAATCCTACTTTAATGTTGTAAATATTTCTGTGGAAAAATGGGTGATGTCAGAGAAAGGGAACTTAGGGATGATATGACCAAAATCATGTATGTGTGTGTGTGTGTGTGTGTATGTGTGTAAAAAAATTGTCAAACGAAAAATAAAAATGTATACTTTTCACTTGGAAGTACTAGGGACTGAACCTAGGTAATTACACATAGCAGGCATGTATATCTGTGCCACTGAGCTATAACCCCCAGCCTTCTTTTTATTTATACTTTTTCAGACAGCGTATAGCTTGGGTAAAAGACAGTTTGGATAACATATGCAAGCCATTTCTCAAAATTAATCTAAAGAATTTCTTTGAGTTGGAGAATGGGACCTGAGCACTGGAAAGAGATTTAAACCATAGACTATAAAGGAACTAGGAAATGACAAGGCATCAAGTTATGGAATCTTGACTCATCTTAAAAGATTAAATTTTAAATACTATGAAACAAACCATACTTTAATGTTTATGATATAATATTAAATTACAAAGCAGACAGACTTCAGTAATTTCATATCAAGATTCAGCATAGTATTGATCAGGAGAGGCTAGGTGTCATACAGCAAGATGAAATATGAAAGTTAGACAAGCCTGTAATCCTAGCACTCAGGAGCCTGAGGAAGGAGGATTGCCAAGTTAAAGGCAGTTCTGCCTTACATAGTGAGATATTTAAAGGGAGGGAGGGAGGGAGGGATGGAGGGAGGAACAAAGAAAGGGAAGCAGAGAGGGGAGAAAAAGGGAGGGAGGGCTCCCAAAGCATTTAAAAAGTAGCTTAAGAATATGCCTTTTCCTCATGCACAGACCACCACCAATATCTCAACAATAAAGTTAGTAAGTAAACAAAAGTAAAAATAAAAAAAGAAGAAGCCTTTTGTCTATAGCAAGAAGGGCTCCACGTGTTCAGCCTCTGTCCTCCTCCTTACCCATTTTTTCTGCTACTTCATTGGAGTCCTGACAAACTGCCAATACAGATAGACAGTTTAAAGTTTCCTGCTTTGCTGAAGAGTCAGCTAGACACACTATGGCCTATGGACTGAAGATGGAAGATTACAGAAGAACTTCAGGTGACTGACAAGGCAAGATGTCTCTGTCATTTCTAGAGTTTATATACTATCCTTCTGTGGTCTTTGAAGGAGTTGAAGACAGATAGTTATGGTTATAGTTTTCCTTAGTTAAGCTTAAAGATAAGTTACATATAGGACTTTAGACTCACAAATATAGGATAGATGATAGAATAGTTTTTTAATCTTGCTAAATGTTAATGGACTAAATATTGTTAACTGTGATTCTTATTTGATAACTGTTGTGTTATATATTTTGCTATGTTAAGCTTAAAACCATTCTTTTTATTTTAGACAGAAAAGAGGAGATGATGGGAGATGCCATTCTGTATATGTTTCTCATACTGGTTAATGAATAAAGCACTGTTGGCCAATAGGAAAGGAAGATAGGCGGGACTAGGAGACAAGGAGGACAGAGGAAGTAGATAGGAGGAGTCAGCATGGAGAGACCAGGGAGACCAGACGCCTGCCTCACTCCCTGGTAAGGAGACCACGTGGAAATACATAGAAATGGGTTAATACTTAAGACAGAGCTAGCCTATAAGAAACAAATAATGGGCCAACAGCATTATATCAAATACAGAGCCTCGGTGCATTATTTGGGGCTGGTGCAGCGGCGGGAAGAAAAACCGTACTCCTTACAGAGTCCGACTTGAGTGTGACCCCATTCTCAACAACTGTGCTATGTAACCACTGGTGTTTTTGCCTGTCCCCACATAAACATGACTGTAAACATAATCATGGTCAGCAATCATCAGGCATGTCTCTGTACAAAATCAGGCAAAGGAATCCCAGCAGGAATCTTTGCTAACCTGCTGCTGTCTGCTCGGTCCGTGCTCACTGAGGTCTCCTTGGGATGCTGGAAACTGTGTGAATCCCACTGCCCTAACAGCACAACTACTGACTGACCCCATGTAATTCACCTTGGGCTCAGTTTGAGCTCTGGTACTAATGTTACTCAAAAGAACCAAGACCACGGATGGCAACCTCACATCTCAGTGTATAGAGATGGGTACTTAGTTGAAGATTTCTTTTGACAGCCAGGGGATCATATTTTCAGTTTATTTCAGAATATTTTACCACCACATCAGGTTCTGTATGGACATCTGTTTGTTCAGGAAACATCTTTTTCCAGTTATTTTTAATTGGAACTCAAAATCTATGCAGCATTTATAATTTAATGTAAATACAAAGAAGACATCTGAGAATCTTACGGATTATTAAACACTAAAATGGTTTTTGGAAAGAAATTAAAGAATATTCTTGTGCCAAGTTCCTTGGCTCACCAGGAATATAGAGTATTTGCTATGGGGCTTCCAGACATGAGATTATATGATGGGGTCATAAAGCCAATACAATGAGTTGAGGAAAATTACATCTCAGCAGTCTGTGAAGATGCCAGCACCCAGAACACTCCAGATAAGCATTTATTATTCACCTAAGAAATAATGCTGCCAAGCCTAGAGATGATCATAGTTTAATTGATTACAAAGATGACAATATTGCAGCAAAAATTTTGGGAAGTAGGGTGGAGTTTAAAGACACAGCACTTAATGAGGCATTTAATGTGTGAAAATGGAAAAAGCTCTCCCGTAGAGGAGATTACATCAAACCCAAAGGGTAACTTCAATGTTGCTCTGGCTTAACAAAAATACAGTTTTGAAGATAAGAGAATGAATTCAAGCTGAGTCAGCTTGACCCCAGAATCCTCATAATGTAAGCATATCTTTCCATGTCTCTATTGCATTCATGTTTATGCAGCCCTAAATATGTTATTCCCTTGACTAAAAGGCCACGCTCATCTGTGTTTTCCTAACAATTTTATGAATAGTTTTAACTTTCAATCATTAAAAAAAAAAAGTACAGTTTTGGAAAACACTCAACCTAACATTAATGCTAAATTACTAAATACATATTATTACAGATCATGAGTACATGAACAAAGTAGCAAGATGCCACAATGAAACCTTTCATCCTGTGTTCTAAATGACACATGGCATTCTAAAACTTTCTTTACACTTGTAATTAAAATACTCAAGCAGTTTTCCATTTAAATGTCACATTCCTAGGAACCTGCCTTGTTTCATCAGCAGGGTTTCTATCCTATGGCCAGTAAGTCAAAAACTTCTGTGTTTCCACAATAGACAGTTTGAGACACCTTTGAGGTACAATTTGAGGGTTTGGTCCTAAATTGTCCACTCTAACATCAGAATTTCAAGAAGCAGTATCTACTCTGTAGGACACATTCAAACCCCACAACTCTATGAAAATTATGCTAACAGACTGCATCTGTTATCTTCTTGTTCTGATTGTGAAATACCCAAAGCAGGCTGCTTTTTAAAGAAAACATTTTTATTTTCTTCTCACATATCTAGAGGGCCTGAAACCATGATAACCTTTCTGAGTGAGTCCCGAAACATCACAGAATGGCATGGCCAGAGACAGGCCTCACACACAACTGTGTCTGTCACTCAGACTTCTCATTCTTTTTAATAAATCCACCGAGGTTTGATCATGGAGGCTCTACATAATGACTTTATTTAAGCCTGATCACTTCAGAGAGGCCCCATGAGTAAATACTGCAGTAAGATTTATATTTCAAAATGAGGTTAATATTTTAATACATTTTAATACATTAAGCCTCGGGGTCTCTCTTTCTCCCCCTCTTCTTTCCTCTCCCTTTTTTTTCTCCCTTCCCATCCTCTCTCCCTCCCTTTCCTTTCCTTTCTATCCTCCCTCTCTCCTTCTCTCCTCTCTCTCTCTCTCTCTCTCTCTCTTTCTCTCTCTCTCTCTCTCTCTCTCTCACCTGAAGGAGGGAGGGGCCATCTATGAATGTGATGACTTTGCCTGCTTGAGAAACATTAGGATAATATAACAACTCAATTTTAAAATAATACTCAGTTCACCTCTTTGAGAAAAAGAGATTGAAGTAGAAAAGGTTCAAAAAGGCAGCTACCCTCACTGTTTTGGCACTGAAGTAAAAATAACACCTGGCCTTAGGAGTAATGGTTCTAATCCCTACACCCATGTGTTGCAAGTTAGCACTTCTTACCACTGCTAAAACAATGCCCCACCTCTCTCTCTCTCTCTCTCTATATATATATATATATATATATATATATATATATATATATATATATCTGTGTGTGTGTGTGTGTGTGTGTGTGCCTAGTATCCACCTGTCAGGTGCTCCCCAGTTCCCTATGAAATAATTGTGCAACTACACTATATTTTCTGCTAATGCTGTGAATTTACAAGGGAACAGGATGGCTTATATTCTGATCTATTGGATAATTTCTTTTAAAAAAGTAATAGGTCATTTTCTTTTTCAAACTTGTGTGGTTTTCCTCACAACTATCTGAAAGAAAAGAACACTTGCAGTCACAATTGTGCTGCACTTTCTAATACACAAGGAGAAGCTATGGAAGTCTCTAAGAGCAGGTCCCTGAAATGTCAAGTGTCTGCCTTCTTAGAAACATTGAACGGAATGCCTCATCATCTCGCCATGATTTAATATGACTTAACTCTCTCTGTGTCCATGAACACTCCCACTTTCTCAGTTTTCAAGGGCCCCTGTGCTGTGAAAGCAAAATTGTTTATCTTGCACTTGCTGCCTTCCGGTCATCTTTAATACCATTAATAGCAGCTCCCTTTGCAGAATCATGTTAGCTCCTGCTTTCAGGTTTGTCTACAACCTCTCAGTTCATTTATTCCATTTTTCAATTTAAGAATATCTCCAATTCAGCATCCCAGCGATAATAGGTCCAGGGCATGTGACTAAAGACTAGTACTACAGTAGTCTGTACAGATAGCTGGATTCTATTTGGAGCAGAACCATTTAGTAGAGAGAGAACAAGTCACAGTGTTGAAAAAAAAGAACAGGATCTAAATACACCAGGTTGCTTTTCTGTCACTATACATTTGTTTTCTCATAATGCCTATAGAGCAAAATCCAGACACAGCTGTATGTGAATTCTATGTAGATTGCAAGCCAGATTTTCTAGTATTTAGATCCCAGTGTAAAGAAAGGTGTGGTTGAAAGTCCATTTGACTTGTGAGCACAGTTCTTTTCCTTATAGCCTTAGGATTCATGGTACTTTGTTCTTTAAAGCTAGCAAGGACTCTAAAGTAAGCTAAATAATAAGAAGGAGTCTTACAGGACAATGTAATTATAGAGTGTCAACTCACTAAACATGTCATTCTGTATTAGTTAAATGTGCATCATAGATCCATATTGATATGTGTTTACTACAGGTGCTTTTTCTATGATTAGACTGAACTTGGCATAGGTGGAAATGTTTGGCAATGTCAAAACCCCAGTTATATTTTATAAATCAATTAATTTAACTTAGTAAGGATTAAGATGATGAGACAACGTGCTAATCTGAGTGGGCTGCACTGCCATCTGGGATCATGTTGTCATCCAGACCTGGGCTGCTGCTAAAAAGCCATGTCTAAGTCCATGGCCCTACAGCAGCCATGGTCTGAATTAATGTCCATGGATTCTACCACCACTGAGGGCCATGCAGATGCCCAGGTCTGGTCAGCCACCAGAGACCATGTTGGTATCCAAGGGACATGCTGCCTTGGGGACCATGGTGGTGTTCCAGCCCAAACTACTGCAGAAGGTAATATCTGTGTCTGTGGTCCAAATGCACCTGGGGTCAGTGTTAATATCCATGGCCTGTGTTACCACAGGGGACCATAGGAACCATGCACAGTAAAATCTGAGAGCCATGCTAAACTGGCCCCACCCTTTACTGTTCCTGGGAGGGCTGGTCCTGCCCTTACTGAACAATGTAGCAGAAAAGATGGTCCCACACCTCTTAGGGGTGCTAACACACACACACACACACACACACACACACACACACACACACATCTGTCACCTAGTACATGGGAAAGCTGGCTCTGCCCTTTGACAATCCAAGTGGCCCAGAGTGACCAATTCAGCAATCACACATACCCACATCCTGGGCCTTAGGTTGTCCCATTCTATCATCTACCCCATCTATGACCTGCCGGAGTGCTTGAAAGGACAGTTTCTATGGAACAATACCTACAGCATCCCCATGATATCCTATAGGCACAATATCCTACAGGAATTTCTTTGGTGAGGGTCCAGTGATGAAGGTATGCCAGATGCTGGAGGCCTAGAACCAGACCAATGACTCATCGCAATGAACATTTGCAGGTAGGGCTGATTGGGTAGAATGGTATACTATATTATACATCACTAGAACAAATGCAGAAGTTTGTAGAGTTGGAAAAAATGGAGGAGTAAGGTGGATTTTTGTTTTGTTTTCAATTAATTTGGGGGAGGGTTTATTCTGGTGGAATTTGGCAGGTATAAGAAGTGAATATTGAGGGACTGGGAAGTAAGAGGGATTGGAGTGCATGTCGTGAAATTCCCAAAGAATCAATAAAGAATTGTGCTATACATAAAAAAACTAAAATAAAAAAATATAATGAGCTAAATATAAATGTTTATGTCCCTACTTAGGAATACTCCACCAATGATAACAACCAACATTCACAGCTTTATTCCCAGGACAACTGTTTTCCATAATGCTTGTCATGATGAGAGACAGTGTCTAAAGAAATACAGTGGATAAGAACATAAGAAGGCAACACCCTGGTCACACCTCTACCCACAGAAGGAGCCCAACTTCCAGTGCCTACTCAGAGCTTCTTGAGGACTGAGGACAGCATGTGGGGTAGCCCGTCCCAGCGGACCAGCCCATCAGGAATCTGCCTGGGTCCTAGTCCCACCTCTACCCACAGGAGGAGATATGCATGGGTCTGTTTCTGGCCCACCTTCTGGGTCCCTGGTCTGACCCTCCTGAGGTCTGGGGACCCATCTCAGAGGAACAGCCTACAAGGAGTCTGTTATGAGTAGTTTCTCTGCCAGCCTGGTCCCATGGAGGGATAACTGCCTTAATCTAGAGACAGGAGAGAAGCCCTAGTCCCTACTTCACATGACCTGTCAGATCTGCATGACCCCAACTGGATGGCATTCCCCTACATATGGAATTTGGTGGGAGGATGGTAGGGGAGGGTGGTTAGAGTGCATGTGAGAGGGCAGAGAAGGTAAAAGGGAGGGAAGGAAGGAAGGAGGGAGGGAGGGAAGGAGGGAGGGAGGGAGAGGGAACTGGGATCAACATGTAAAATAATAAATTAAATTAAAAAAAAATTAACAAACAAGTAAGAGACCTATATAATAAGAACTTTGAGTCTTTTGAGAAAGAAATTAAAGAAGTTTCCAGAAAATGGAACAATCTCTCATGCTCTTGGATATGTAGGATAAACATAATAAAAGTGGCAATCTTGCCAAAAGCAATCTACAGATTCAATGCAATCCCCATCCAAATCTGAACACAATTCTTTGTAGACCTTGAAAGAATAATCTTCAACTTTATATGGAAAAACAAAAGACCCAGGACAGCCAAACAACCCTGTATAATATAAAGGAACTTCCAGGGGCATCACCATACTTGACTTCAAACTCTATTATAGAGCTTTAGTCCTGAAAACTGCTTGGCATTGGCACAAAAATAGACAGGTAGACCAATGGATCAAATTGAAAACCCTAATATTAACGAACACACCCACAAACACCTGATTGTTAACAAAAAAAAAACTAAATTTATACAATAGAAAAGAGAAAGCATCTTCAACAAATGGGGCTGGCATAAATGGATACTAGTGTGTAGAAGACTGCAGTTAGATCCACATCTATCACCATGCACTAAACTTATGTCCAAATGGATCAAAGCCCTCAACATAAATCCAGCCACACTGAACCTCTTAGAAGAGAAAGTGGGAAGTACCCTTGAATGAATTGGTACAGGAGACCGACCAATTCCTGAACAGTAGCACAGACACTGAAAACAACAATTAATAAATGGGACCTCCTGAAACTGAGAAGCTTCTGTAAGGCAAAGGACACAGTCAACAAGACAAAATGGCAGCCCACAGAATGGGAAAAGATATTCACCAACCCCATATCTACAGAGGACAGATTTCCAAAATATACAAAGAACTCAAGAAGCTAATACCAAATGATCCAATTAAAAAGTAGGGTACAGAACTAAATAAAGAATTCACAATGGAGATTCTAAAATGGCTGAAAGACACTTAAGAAAGTGTTCAACATCTTAGTAATCAAAGCAACTGTGAGATACCATCTTACTCCTGCCAGAATGGCTAAAATCAAAAACACCAAAGACAGTTTATGATGGAGAAGATATAGAGAAGGGGGCATACTGCTGATATGAATGCAAACTAGTACAGCCATTTTGGAAATAAGTATGGCGGATCCGCAGAACTGTGGGAATTAGTCTACCTCAAGACACAGCAATTCCACTCTTAGGCCTATACCTAAAATATGCACATTCAAACAAGGACATCTGTTCAACTATGTAGTTCCAATATTTTTAATAGTCATAACCTAGATGTCCCTCAACTGAAGAATGGATGGAGAAAATGTGATACATTTACACAATGGAGTACTACTCAGTGGAAAAACAGAGTGGAATCCTGAAATTTGAAGGCAAATGGATGGAACTAGAAGAAACCATCCTGAGTGAGGTAACCCAGTGATAAAAAGACAAACATGTATGTACTCACTCATATATGGATTTTAGACATAGAGCAAAGGATCGCCAGCCTGCAATCCACACCATCAGAAAAGCTAGGAAACAAGGAGGACCCTAAGAAAGATATACGTGGTTTCCTGGAGAGGGGGACAGGGGCAGGATTTCCCAAGCAAATTGGTAACATGGAAGGGGTAGAGGAAGATGAAGAAGGAGAAGGGGAGAAGAGGAGAGGAGAAGTGGGCATGGACAACAAGAAGATTGAGACAGGGAAAGAATAGAGGAGAGCAAGAAAAGAGATACCATGGTAGAGGGAGTCATTATAGTTTTAAGGAGAAATCTGGCACTAGGGAAATGTCCAGAGATCTACAAGGATGACTCCAACTAACAATCTAAGCAATAGTGGAGAGGCTAATTTTAATGCCCTTCCACAATAATGAAATTGACAACTACCTTATATGCCATTCTGGAGTCTTCATCTATTAGCTGATGGAAGCAGAATCAGACACCCATAGCTAAACACTAAGCCAAACTCCTGGAATCCAGTTGCAGACAGGGAGAAGTGATGAACAAAGGGGTCAAGACTGGCTGGAGAAACCCACTGAACTTAACAAGCTCATGAGCTCATGAACCCAGGCTCATAGGTGGGGAACCAGCTCATACCCCCTGAATGTGGGTGTTAGTTAGGGGGAGTGGGCAGTCTATGGAGCTTCTGGTAGTGGATCAGTATTTATCACTAGTATACGAATGGACTTCGGGAGCCCGTTCCACACAGAGGAATACTTTCTCAGCCTAGACACATGGGGAAAGGCCTAGGCCCTGCTCCAAATGATGTGGCAGACTTCGAAGATCCCCCATGGAAGGCCTCACCCTCACTGGGGAGCAGAAAGGGGATGGGATGGGGGTTGTGGGAGAACAGGGGAGGAGGGGAGAGGATGGAACTGGGATTGACATGTGAAACACGGTTGTTTCAAACTTAAATTTAAAAAAGAACATAAAAAGACACCCAACATTGACTTTGTGGCCTCCCCATGCACACATATAGTTTGGTACTCAAACATACACACACGCGCGTGCGTGAAAGAGAGAGAGAGAGAGAGGGAGAGAGAGGGAGACAGCACAGCAATAAGCAAGATGATCCCCACATACACATTGTAGAAAAATAGAAGTTTAAATTGATCCTGGGAGGTCTCACTATGTGGCTCTGGCTACACTGTGTAGCCTGCCTGGCTTCCAACTGAGGATCCTCTGGCTTCGGCAGGACTGAAGTTAGAGGAATACATACCCACCCCTGGCCTAGAGCTACATTTATAAAGAGTATATATATTTGTCATACATTTTAACAACTTCCCCCAACACTGATATTTTTTTAAAAGTTAGCATCACCATTTTATTTTTTATTTTGAAGTTTTTTCTAGCATTTCAAATACAAATACTACATTTACATCATTTCTACCCTCCCTCCTCAACATCGAACTCTTCTTGTGTCCCCAAATTCATGACCTCTTCTTTTATTATTATTGTTACACACACACACACACACACACACACACACACACAAATCTATTAAGTCAGATATACATGTGTTTAGGGCTGGCCAGTTGGTACTAGAAGATTGGAACCCCCTTTGCTAGCAGTCATTAATTGGCTTTTCTCTAAAGGACAGGGCATTGTGAGGTTTTTTTCCCCATACCATATTCCCATGTCAACTGGTGCAGTCACTTTCCAGGCCTAGTTTAGGAAATCTTATAATAGATACTTATTAATATCTCATACTACAAATACTATCTTAAAGCAGGAATCCTGGTCCTCTGCTCTTACAATCTTTCCAAGACCTCCATGATGTTATCTGACCCTTAGGTGTTAGGTTATGTTATACATATGTCAGTTGGTAATGGGCTATCCATGGTCACATATTTCTTAGACTTTGACCAGCTGTGAGCTCTGTAACGTTCTTCATCTGCTTCAAAAGGAAGCTTATTTGGTGAGAAATGAGAGCCACTCTTATGAGCAACTGTAAGTATAAGATTTGGGATGCAGTTAGGTCTTATAGCTTAGCAGATTCTCCTCTTATGTCTATGACTTTTCCAGTTGGCTACTTTTCTGGTACCAAGCATGAATCCCTTCCCATTGAATGGGTCTTGAGTACAATTAGATTGCTTTTGGCTACCTCGGAGATGAAAATAGAAATAAGTACCACTATTGTACCACTTGAGCTATCTTGTGATATCCTGATTCCATTTTGGACATGGTCTGAGAACTTTACATGTCTGCCAAAGCAGGCAAGATCAAATCTATAACAATCTCATTGGGTTTGAGGTGTCCAGCCCATAATAGTATTAGGGCCCAAATAGTAATAATTTTAAATAATAGAAAGTGTTTTACAGTTATATGTTACATAAATGTCTTATACTGTGGTGATGCATGTGTTTGAATGCATGGTTCACAGGGAGTGGCACACTATTATGAGCCTTGTTGGAGTAAGTATAGCTTTGATGGAGAAAGTGTGTCATTAGGAAGTGCACCTCAGAATCTCAAAAATCTCAAGCCCAGGCCCACCATCTCTTCCTGCTGCCTGCCAATCCAGATGTAGAATTCTCAGCTCATCCTCCTGCACCTGTCGGCCTGCATGCTGCCATGCTTCCCGCCATGACAATAATGGTTTAAACGTCTGACACTGCAAGCTATCCGCAATTAAATGTTTTCCTTTACAAGAGTTGTCATGGTCATAATGTCTCTTTACAGCAATAGAAGCACTAGCACACACAGATACACACACACACACACACACACACACACACACACACACACACACACACTTGCGCGTGTGCGCGTAAAAGACCCAAACAGATGGGAACCCAGTGAACAGATTTTTTTACTAGAGTCTCCCAACTACACAACATCAAATGGAGACTAGAGATTGGATGAAAAAGCAACACAGAAGAACACAATGAACTAAAATGGTAGGTTGTAAGAGCCCAAGGTGACCCTGAGGCCAGATCCAGGACCCAAGCCTGGGAAGAGGCCAGGGTACAAAAAAATTTGTGCTTTATGCACAGTACCAATGTCTGACATCAGTTCTTTTAGGTTTACCAGAGTTTAATCTTCAGGTCAGATCTCTACAAGAACATGGGTGTAGTTGTCTAAAAAGTTACGAGATATGGAAAGAAAACACATACTCAGATTTTAACAAAAATTATATCTTTATGTAAAGTGTATATTAATATATCTTTATATTTATAATTTGTTGTTAGTTACTGCTATTCAGTGTTTGTAGGCCTAAAATATAAATTAAATTTGTTACATAAGTATTGATAGAGGTGACAGAAATAAGGGAAGAAACAGGCCTCTCTAAAAGCGGACAGTAGGCCCTCCACAGAAGTGAGACTGTGCACATGGTACAAGAGGAGTCAGAGACTTTATAGGGTGGAAAAAAGAACTCTGGGGATAGAAGAGCTCAGCTGCCATTGGGAGTTGCTATGCTGGCCTTCTCAGAAGTTTCTGGATCCTAACTGCCCACGGGTGATAATAGCCAAATCCACTTTCCTTTCTGGAACAGTTTCTTAGTCCACATGAAGTCTTTAGCTTATTAAGCCTTCAAATTTTACCAGGGACAAAGCATAGAATATAGAGAGTTTAGCTTATCCATGGTTTCTGAAACCCTTTGGGATCTCAAAATGAACCTTCTGAAGATAAAGGGGTATCATGTGAGTGTGGGCCATTGTGAGGACAGAGGTATTGAAAGCAGGCCAACATGACTGAATGCCTATGCGCCTCAAGTAGAAGACAGCAAACAGTGTTCTAGAAACAGAACTTCTCCATGATAATTTCAACTTTATTTAGAAGTGAGGAAACTGGGAGTGTATGGTACCAGGCCAAAATAAAATGGGGTAAAGGATGGACTTAGTATAGGCTCATAAAAGTTAAGAGGACCAGGAAATATGGCAACAGTAACCAAGTGTGCAGAGCTCAAAGTACCTCCAGAAAACTAAAGAAAAGGAAGGCGCTATAGGAAGGTACTTTTAAAAAGTAATTTCATGGAACTGAACAAACAAGATGGGGAGGGGCAGAACTGCTTACAGCAGGAGAGCGTGGAAGCAGAGTCTGGTATCTCAGCGGCTGACGACAAAGGAGCTTATCGTTGCTGAGTAGGACCAGCAGCCTGGAGCTCTCAAAGGTCCTGCCCCTTCAGCACCAGCACCCCAGCTCTGAGTAACAACAAGATATCCAAGACTAAGAATGGTTCATTTTCTGGATTAAGCCTCCTTGAAAGACCCCCCTCAGTCTATGCTGCCATGTGAGGCCTTCTTAGTGTCCATGGTCTGTGCTGCTACCAAGGACCATGTTGAAGACTATGTTCCATGCTGTCACTAGCTGTTATGGGCAAGAGAGCATCTCTTACAGTGGTGTCGATCACTGCAGACTCATGACTGAGAATGAGAGACTGTGATAACCTCCTCCTCCATGCAAAAAGAAACAGTCCTGACAGGAAGCCATTGAAGAGAGTCCTTAAAACTATGATAAAGATGTAACTCTTCACAGTTGGTGACTTCTGGGGAGGGGGAGTCGGTTTTCTTTAAGGGGCTGGCCACTGGGTGTTTGACCATGCTCCAGTGAGTAGGTGAACAACACAAATTTGACTTGATGTATTTTTTTTCTTTTGGGATGGGGGGGGTGGAGAATGAGGGTACAAGGATAGACCTGGGAGGAATGGGAAGAAAGAGTGATAGGTTGCTTTGAATGAATTTCCCAAATAATTTATACAAATATTATGCTGTCGGGGGGAGAAGGGAACTGGACTGTGGCTGTCAAATAAATGACATCTCCAAAGATCCAAAAGGTCACATTCATAAACAATGTGGATTCTTCTGGAACCACAATAGTCAGGCCCCTTTAACCACAACTGCTCCCACAATGTAAGTGCTGATTGATACATCTTGCCTCAAATCCAAGACTACTGTTTGTTGTGATCTGCAGAGTTATGTTAATTTTTATATGTATATGTAATCGGGTGTGTGTGTGTGTGTGTGTGTGTGTGTGTGTGTGTGTGTGTTTGCACTCATGTTCATACATGTACACAGGTAACCGTGGAGACCATAAGAGGGTAACAGATCCCCTGGAGCTGGAGTTACAAGCTATTGTGAGTCTATTGACACAGATTCTGGGAACCAAACCCACATCTCATGAAGAGGAAAGGATGCTCTTAACTGCTGAACCATCTCTCTAAACTCAACAAAGTTTTGCATTAAATCTCTTTATGTTTTATTACCAATAAATTTTTGGCATGTATACCTATTTTATATATCTATAACACCGAGCTTTGTAAAAATTCATTGAGTAAAAAGGGGTCACAGTGAGAGAGTTTAAGAAACCCTGATTTAGAAGTTCTTTAATGTAAAGAAGACATATGTTTCTCTTCTCACTTGAATTTGACCTTTATTAGCCTATGGAAGATTTGAGAAAACTTACACTCTTTCATTATCTTCTTTAATTGTACTTTTAAATTAACTAGTTTCACTGGCAATGCATCCATTCACCAGCACTTACAAAGGAACAAGTAAAAGCCTACTGTATCGTTCATTTATTCTCATGTACAGAGGTAAGCAGGCTCCTGTTGAGTTTTACCAGGTGGAATAAGTAAGCAAACTTAACTTACTTTTAAAAAAAAATTAAGTGCTCACAACCTAGACAGTTTCAGTAAGTTTGGAAATCAGCTTGTTTTGCAGCCTTGTACTGAATCTCAATTGATTTTTCAAGGGTTTTTCTGGGATTATGGAGAAATATAGCTGCTATTATCCTTGCCCTTGTAATTTTATCATTAAATGAGTTGAGAAGGAGAAAGAGCTAGGCTATTGGCATAAGAAAGGTACAGGGCTTACTTAGGTAAAGGAAATGAAGATGATTAGTGGTTCATTTGATTATGATTGTGATTAATAGTTAGACATCCTAAAATGCTATGCAGGCTGTTGGGGAGAAAAGGTAGTAAACCCTGTGTAGTATACTAACCTACCAAGCAAGATGTATCCATTAGTAATCATGTCAAGTTTGTCACTGGTGTGAACAACCGTTCTCTGATTGGATTTGAGGCCTGCTCCACAGGAGGGAATTCATTCTTGGTACTGTGAACCTGGTCACAAGCCCATGGCTGAGGGACAAGGGCAAGTGTAAGCCATAGGAAAGAACTACAACTGTTGTTTTTCCAAATAGGTGTGTTATCAGGCTGCCTCGCTTTTGCTTGTACTTATAGCCAGGGATTAGTGTTGGCTCTAAACCTCAGAGAAACTTCTGTTTGCAGTGGACTAAGGTAGTCAATGCAGAAGAGATTCAACTGGCCATAGTGCTGATGTCTGTTGACTCCTCAGCCATAAGTTCTACACCTGTATTACCTCATGATGTCAGGAAACATCTTGAGGGGACTTCTAGGTAATATAAGAACTAGAAAAAGGAACGACAGAGAATAGAGTGCTGTCTTAACACGCCCACCACACTCATAAACCCAGCAGCTGTGGCTACCTACACAATACATGCACAATACTGATCCCATCCACATTTTTCCCAGGAGGGTGAAGAGGAGCATGAGGCCCCACCCCTCCCTGGGTACCTATAGTCAATTAATAGTTGCTAAGGGAGAAACATTTTTCTTTAGTGATACATTCAAGGTAGAGAGCCTACATCCCTGTAAATAATCCCTAGCATATGTTCATGTAAACAATGCTAGTTTAACTCGTTTGTCACAAAGAAAAGGAGAAGGAGGAGGAAACAAGAATTGTAGTGACACCTTGCCTGGCCAGTGAACTTATAGTGGTGGCCACACCCTTTGGGCGTGGTTTCAGATGATAGAGGAGCTGTGGGTCTGAACTCTCTTGTGTCTCAGAGAGCAAAGGGCAGAGACTGCATCTTCCAGAGCAGGAAGGCCACGGCAGTTATTTACTCTTATTTGTGTAAGTTCTTCCCAAATAAAACACCTATTTATCATTTATCTTGGGTCTGGTGAACTCATTTAAACCCCATCTTCAAAGAATATATTTGGAAATGGGAGGAGAAATGATTCGGACAAGGAAGGAGATCAGTAGGTGTCAAACTGAGACAAGAGACAGTAATGGGAGTTGAATATGTGCAAGCACTTTACGTCCCACGTATAAAATGGCATGACAGCATGTGATGCTGTTATTAGGAAAATCTTTGACGTTCATTGGAAATAGTACACTTTTTACAATTTAGATTTTAAGCTTTGGGGAAAGACTTTTCATTTTTCATTATAAAAAATATTTTGAATGTATATTAAAGAAAAAGGAGAAGTGAAAATAATCTTATAAAAATATACCAAAATACCCACAGTAGAGGGTTGTTTGTACAGTGAAGCCTGACCCCTAGTGTTCACAGCGAGTATGCAGAGGTCTGAAAATACCGAAGGAAGCTAAGAGAGATTTCAAATTCAGCCTCCACTTTTGTTTTCAAGGTCAGGAGGCACCGGCTAACGTCATGGGTCACATTTCATTCTCCCTTCACTGAGCTAAAGTCGTCCCCGCATATGCTGAAAGACAGCCATTGCCTGATCAGCGTTTGCCACCATCACCAGGCAAGCTACCAGTGAGCAAACGCGGGTTTTCTCTCTTCTGAGGCTGCAAAAACAGATTTTTCCTTTCTGGTCAGCTTCCTATCACCACGACAAAAAAGCAGAGGCTTATAGTTGCTTGTAGTTTTAGTGATTTGTTAGTTACTGTCATTGTTTGGAGGCCCATAATGAGGCAGTACACCATGGCAGGACCATAATGACAGGAAAAGCAGGCAAGCAAAGAGAGACAGGAAGTGGTAAGGTTCCAATACTGTCTTCAAGGTCCCACTGCTGATAACTAACTTTCTTCCGTCCAAAACATTATCATTCGGGCTTTTGAGAACACTCCAGACTCAAACGAAAGCAAAAATTACTCAAGAAAAATCCAAGACTGGGACAGACATGGGCACAGAGCCCCATAGCTACCACCAAGTCCTAGAGTTCTCCTTTCCGCTTTCCTTAGCATGAACCGAAGCAGCCAGAGTCACTTGCTGACTCCCAGCACAGTGACAGCCATTCCTGATTCAGTCCCTTGCATGCAGCTTACCATTTGCTCTGTTCATAATCTCTTGTAATCTGAAGCCATTTGACGTTTTGAATGGAGAGCCATACTAAGTGACCTTTGCAAACGCTGGGTTACATTTTCCTCCAGGACTTCAGAAACCAGGAAGGGAAAAGAACTCTTGCTTTTGCTTGCTTGTTTATTCTGGAATTGTTATTGGTTTGTCCCTGTAAGGTAAGTAGCATCTACGCAATTGAGTCTCCTGTCCTTTCTGTGTCATGCCCTATCTGTGTCATGCCACCTGCAATGACATTATAATAAATCCCTCTTTTTCCCTAAATGGTTGTTTTTGTCAATTATGTCTAACAATCTCATCTGATATAGAAATTATACAGAAAACTCGATTCTTAGAATAATTTACTCAAATCACTAGGCACAGAACTCAGCCATATCAGTTAGCATTTTCTTAGTTTTACATCTTCACATAATCTAGCGTTATTTCTGAACTAAAAAAGAGCATCTGTGATAATTAATTTCTCTAAGCATAAGCCAAAGAGTTGTCCCTCTAGAATTCTAAAATACTTTAGATCAGACATGACCTTCCAGGGCAATTATTTACTTGGGTATCTACATATCTAATTAGTCTCAATCTGTTCATTGAAAATATTGATCAAGCATGGAGATGTTTATTATTAAACTCTCTTCTCTCATGTTTCTGCCTAATAGATTTTGTGGTTAGAATCTGTTTTTTTCATGATAGCCCTCTTGATATACTAAGCACCTGAAGATACAAAGCATCTTGACTGAAAGATGTAGAGAAAACTGACTGACCTCGAAGTATCTTCCCCGTTGGCTAGCTTCTATGGTGCCAGAAAGTGCTATGCAGGCTGATGAAGGAGAAAAAAAACAAATATTTTGTCCAAGTGTAAACCTTATGAACTTCAGTAGGCAAAATGCAAAGAGCTAACCAAAAATAAATTAATAAGAGAATAATGGCATCATTCCTCTGTTGCTAATGTTTAATCTCCACTTTAGATGAATCTAAAGTTACGTGACAGTCGAGGAAATCAGATGTGCACACTGGCACAACAAAGGGACAACTGCTACAAAGATAGCCAGCTGTGATCTAGTTGGCTCTGAGCCTCACTCCACGAGAAGAATTTTATACCTGGTCCTGGAGACCCCAGTGAGAAACCCATGCATGGGGGGTCTCGGGCCCTGGGGAGGGGGCATAATTAGCCTTACTGCTAAACTGATGTGGCGCCCATAGAAAATTATAATCTCCATCTTAATAAGAGAAACTTCTTTCTGCAATAAGCAGTAAGGAATGCAGAAGCCCATGGCTGCTCAAATTGCTGAGGATACAGGCTGTAGAGGGCTCAGCCATAAACAGAATATTTACATCACCCCATCAAAGGCTCAGTGAACATGTCAGAAGAGGAGACAGAAGGAATGTAGGAGCCGGGAGACAGAGAAAAGAGCCATGAAACGGGGCCATCTGAGCTCATGTAGCCACTGTGCTCATGATCTTGCAGCAGCCGTGGTTGCCTGCACTGACTCAGGATGAAGGTCATGGAGGAGTCCCACTCCACCCTGCAGAGCTATTAGCTACTGATGGATTCTTGGACAGAGGCAGTAAATTGTCCTCAGTTGTTACCCACTGGTGCATACAATGGACAGCTCCAAACACAGACAATACTTGTTCAATTCCATGGGCCAATATGAAAACACACACACACACACACACACACACACACACACACACTGACACTGATGTAGGGAAAGGATTTGTTGAGGGGGTGGATAGGAGTGGGAAGGAAAGAGCAGTCAAAGTAATTGAAATGTTTTATACATATGTAAGAAATCCTCAAAAGCAAAAAACAAATTTAATAAAACTTTTTTTCCATAAAATTCTCCACATACCTTGTAGAGATATATACATTTAAGTTTGTTTACTTATAAGTCTGATTGTGTTTAAAAGTCTGCCAGGGCCAATGAAGAAAAATTTCAAGAGCAATCCTTTCTGGAAGCAGACTGTTTTCTCAAACCATGGGTTGTAGTTGATTCTAGCACCCTGTGCTTGCCATAACAACCAAGGCACCTCCTCCTTAGCCCTGAGGGATTACTGAACCTAGCCTACTTTCCACCCATCATCCAGACCGCCATCAATTTAGTGAGCTCCTGCCACAGTGTTCTAGGAAAATTCTCACATTGGCTCACAGGTTGTCTCTGCTAATGACTTTTATCAGCTCACATGATACAGATATTGACATTCAACTGAGTTGTAGGTAATCTGCTTTCAAGAAATGAAGGGAGTTTAGAGCTATCCATCTGTCCAAGATGAAGTACAAGACAGAAAGAGGACATCACAAGCAGATACAAAAACTAATTAAAATATTCATCTATGCCTACCCAAGAGCAATGGCTCATTGCTTTTGAATGGTTGGGTCACTGCTGACATGAAGAATCTAATAAATTCAAAAACCCCAGAGCATCAAAACCTGAGTAGGAAAATAGAGATCAGCTATTATTATCCCAGTAAGTGGCAGGCAGCCATAGGGTAGCCCTATGTTCTGAACACAGTAATGTGACTCTTGTCTGAATGGGACTGTCCTGGAGTAAGATAGTTAAGCAACCCAATTAGGCTGTGTTTGTTTATATAGGGGAACACAAGGTAGATCTAGAAAATAGAAAATGTTCTTCAGCCACTACATTGGAGCTTTGTTCTCTTTAATGAAGAGGAAGCTGGCTACTCCAGCAAGACTCTGCAGCCAATGAATTTGGAGTCTGCCCCACACCCCTTTAGGTGACCTGATATCTATGAATAGCAAATACTTTCTTACTCTGTTATGGCAATGCCCACAGCATTGTTCCTAAGAACTTCACTTGATGATAAAAGAATAAGGCATTGTGCATTGCTTAATGCCTGTTAAATTTACATGAATCCTTGTTAACCAGATGTAGCTAGCTTAGTTGAACTCTGAAAACTTCACAGTGCTTGCTGTAATTTTAAACAATGAACCCTCTCTTGTAGAGAGTTATCTGAACTAGCAAACACTGAGTAACATTCTAGTGCCTTCTCCCATATCTCAAATGCCCTGAGTCCAGAAACTGAGGTATGGATAGGGAATGTGCAATCACCACTATTCAATCTAATAGAAAGTTCATGAAACACTTGCCTTGTACGTACCCATGGGCTCTGGATGCTCATTTAGAGATTATGGTACTTACTCTGCTGATCTCCATCAACATTTAGGGACTTTTTGAAATATAAAGAACATTTCCTTTCCCGTGAGTATGTAGTTATATGAGGCTTTGTGGGAATAGTATCAGCCCAAGGAGCCCAAAGAACAATTGTGCAAATCACTTGACAGCCCACTAATTCATGTCTGAAATCCTGACTGTGAAGACTCAAGCCAGGATCCTGATGGGATCTCTTGTCTCTGCACAAGCTCCATACTATCTGGTAACATCTTCAGAAACAGACTAGACTTTCATCAGATACAACCAACCTATATGTTGTAGGACACATGCATAGCTGTGAATGCATTGTAGATTATGTCATGTTTCAATGTCAAAAGATTACACATTTATGCGGCATGACTCATTATGCAAAGATGCAAAATTAATACTATACCCTGGTAGGGGCAACATCAGAATGCAAAGAAGGGCTCATTCTTGAGAAGTAAAATGAACTTATTGGGGCTTACTTCAGACACAGTAGGCAATTACATAGATCTTTATTTTCCTACAGTCATAAACCCTCCGCACACACTTACAAAGTTCCTGTTTCACCTGGATCTGAGTCTGCCACAGGGTTAATGCAAACCTAGATTCTGAGTGATCCACAGTGGTAACCGATTAAATGTGCCTTTGCTCAGGCACTGGAACAGATGAAGCAAACAAAACCTTGGGATAGGTTTATATTGTCTTCATCCATGGCCTTTGCTGATTCTGGTGGTCTGGGAAAATAACATCACACTAAGGAAATAATGGCTTCTTTTCCTGTAGTTTGACATGTTGCAAAATTAGCATGGCATGCTGAAAAATGGAGCTGCCCTGGTGAGTATTCAGAAAGCTGGTCTCACTGTATGTGCTTAATTGTAGAAAAATACATTCCATTAGGCAGACATAAGTTATACTTTGAAAGACAAATATGTAAAGATGGGGCATGAATTTTTTTATGGACAAATACGAGGTTAACAGGAAGCATTTATCAATTTGTGCCAACCAAGCCGGCCAGTTCAGTCATCATCTCAAAGCAGCTGGGGAACCTTCCACAGTGGGGTTCTGGGAAAGAATGCAGTCACTTCCCATGTGGAAGTCAATACTGAAAACTGTATCCTCCAGGTACAATTGGGTGCCTGAGGGAAGGAGCGGTGGTTAAAAGTCTAACCTTGTAGGTTTGTAGCTACCTGGTGCTGTGTCCAGGACATCACTCTCAGCCTGAGCCTCAGATACCTACTAACTTCATAGCTTACGAAACTTGAAGATCATGTTTCCCAATTGCAGCAAAGAATACTCATAAATACACAACATGATCTGAAAATGCTCATTTTTTTATTTACACACGTTTTTTAAATCACTTTTTAGTCTTTATCCATTCTGGCAGCTCGGGGTTTAATTAGAAATCTTTATCATTTATTTGTCTTTATTTATCATTATTTGTCTTTACCATTTACCATTTATCATTTGTTTCACATATAGCCAAATATAACATTAAATTTCTGATCTTCCTGTCTCCACCTTCTAGGTGCTGGTATTGCAAGCATGTGTCTCCACCCTGAGTTTATGTGGTATTGGGGGTCAAACCAATGGCTTAAAGCAAGCTAGGCAAGTATTCTACCAACTGAGTGACATGCCCATCCCAGAACTTTTGTCATAAACAGAACTTTAAAATACCTTTTACTGATCTATTAAAGATCATCTTTCTTACATGGTATGTACTGACTCATATATGGATTTTAGACATAGAGCAAAGGATCGCCAGCCTAAAATTCACACTGCCAGAGAAAATAGGATACAAGGAGGATTCTAAGAGATTCTTATAAGGTCCCTCACAGAAGGGGAAAGGAACAAGATCTCCAGAGCACATGGGGAGTGGGGGGAGGCAGTGAGTGGAGAGGGAGCTAGCAGAAAGAGAAGGGGAGGAGAGGAAAGCACTTGGGACTAGCAAGATTGAGTCAAGAGAGAAATAGATGAGAGAAAAGAGACAGAAAGAGAGAGAGAGAATAAAAGAGAGAGCCATTATAGGTTTGAAGAGAAAACTGAACCTAGAGAAATGTCCAGAGACCTACAAAACTGCTGCCAACTAACAATTTGAGCAATAGTGGAAAGGCTACCATAAATGCCCTTCCCTAATAATGAGACCGACAACTAACTTATCCATCATCATGAAGCTCTCATTTAGTAGCTGATGGAAACATAAGCAACGACCCAAAGCTAAACACTGAGCCAAACTGGAATCCAGATGCAGAGAGGGAGGACAAGACCAGGCTGCAGAAACACATACAGACAGCTGACCTGAGCAAGGAAAAGCTAATGGGCCCCAGACTGATAGCTGGGAATCCAGCATTGGACTAACTCAGACCCCCTGAACATGGGTCTCAGCTAGAATGCCTGAGCAGTCTAAGGGAGCTCAGACAGTGGAACCAGGATGTATTCCTGGTGCACAAAAGGACTTTGGGGGCACATCTCCCATGGAGGGACACTCCCTTAACCTAGACACAGGAGAGAAGTCCTAGTCCCTGCTCCAAATAACTTGACAGATTTAGATGAACCCTCCTGGAGGGCATCACCCTACATGTGGAGGAGGGGCATGGGAGGGGAGGGTGGTCGGGGGCATGAAAGGATGGGAGAGAGGGAAAGAGGGAGGGAGGGAAAGGGAACTGAGATCAATATGTAAAATAAAAATAAATAAATAAATAAATATATTAAAAAATCATCTTTCTTTAATTTGTGTCCTCCTATTTATTAGAATGTTGTCCTATGCATGTGTTAGCTTTCTGTCACTATGAGAAGATACCTCTGAATCAAGACAAATTAATCCAAGTTGCATCCCCATTTTCAATTAAATCATACTGTCTCTAGAAAATGTATGATATGCCTTTAAAATACTGCTTCTGGCCCCCACCCTTTGTCCTACTGGACCCTCTGCTCCTGTGCTCCACTGCTCCAGGCAAACATTGGGCCAGAGTGGTGGTCCAACAACCCCTGCACCTCCTTGGAACTTACTGGATCTGTTCTAAGCACAATGGATCCACCTATCCACTTGGGACTACGCTGAGTCCCCACCCACCTGATCTTTGGACCCGATCACCCGCCCACTCCAGGAGGTGAGTCTGAAACAAGGTGAGGCCGAATCCCCTCCAACATCCTTCCCTGGGTGTAGTGAGATAGTTCTGTGGCACTGACCACGCCCACTGGGGGTGGAGCCATGGGCGGAGTGACCTGTGGAAGGAGGTCGGAGGGGGCCAGGAAAGGTGCTCTCTTTCTGGCATGACTCGGACAGGAGAGGATCGGGTTGAATTTCCTGGTGTTCATCTGTCTAGGTTATAAGTTATTTCTCCCTGAATAAACATCTATTCGGACTATTTGTTTATCCTGATCCTTATTTAACCCCGTTATCTGGTGTCAGAAGTGGGATTTACCTGGGTTATGTCACAGCCAGTTCTGTTGAAAAATTTGGTTGCTAAAAATTTTCTTCCTACAGGATGCATTGGAGCAATCATCGTCCCATTTCAGCAGGAAGTAATCTTAAAATAACGACTCCATCACCTGCCCTCTGCCTGAGAGAGACCTCCAAGAGAGCTTAGATCATCCAGACTTATAGACATCAAACTCCTGACCCATCTACTCCCACTGGGAGAGTAGGGTAGAGAGAGAGAAACTACACCTGCACCCACAGGAAGAAGTGATGGGAAGATGGCAATACCAAAAAAAAAAAAAAATAGAAAGACAAGCATAACACCATCAGAATCTAGAAACTCTACACCAACTAGACCTGAACATACCAAAGCAGATGAAGCAGAAGATAATGACTTAAAAAATACCTTCATAAAAATGATAGAGGCCCTCAAAGATGATATGTGAAAATCACTTTAAAGAAATGGAAGAAAAAACAAACAAAAAATTGGAAGAAGTAAAGGAAAAGACAAAGCAAAAAATGTAGGAAATGAACAAATCTCTTTAAGAAAGTAAGGAAAGCCAAGAAAAAAACAATAAAACAGATGAAGGAAACGATTTGAAGACTTGAAAACTGAAATAGAGACAATAAAGAAAACACAAACTGAGGGAATGCTAAAAATAGAAAAACTGGGCAAACGATCAGGAACTACAGATGCAAGCATAGCCAACAGAATACAAGAGATCGAAGAGAGAATCTTAGGTGATGAAGATAAACTAGAGACAGTAGATTCACTGACCAACAAAAATCATAAATCCAACAAAGCATTGAGACAAAATATCCAAGAAATTTGGGACACCGTGAAAAGGCCAAAGCGAAAAATAATAAGCATAGATGAAGGCGAAGAATCCCAGATCAAAGGTGCAGAAAACATATTCAACAAAATCATTGAAGAAAACTTTCCCAATCTGAAGAAGGACATGCCTATGAAAATACAAGAAGCATACCAAACACCAAATAGACTGGACAAAAAATAAAAAATAAAAAGTAAAAAACAAGACTGATTGCCACATAATAATCAAAACACCTAACATACAGAATAAAGAAAGAATAATAAGAGCAGCGAAGGAAAAAGGACAGGTAACATATAAAGGCAGACCTATCACAATAACACCTGACTTCTCCATGGAAACTACCAAGGCCAGAAGGTCCTGGGTAGATGTTCTAAAAACAGTAAGAGTCCACGGATGCCAGCCCAGGCTACTATAACAACCAAAAGTTTCAATCACTATAGACTGAGAAAACAAAATATTCAATTACAAAGCCAGATTTTCACAATACATATCCACAAATCAAGCCCTAGACAAGTTCTGGAAGGAAAACTCCAACCCAAGGAAGTTAACTACACTCACAAAGAGATAGGCAATAGATAATCCTACTTCACCAGAACCCAAAAGAAAAAGTGGGGCAAATATACTCACAATACCACCGCCAACAACAAGTTTAAAACAAACAAGCATTAACAATCAATGGTCCTTAATCTCCCTCAACATTAATGGTTTTAACTCGCCTATAAAAAGAGACAGGCTAACAGAATGGAAATGAAGACAGAATCCATCCTTCTGCTGCATACAAGAAACACATCTAAGCTTCAAAGACAGACATTACCACAGTGTAAAGGGCTGGGAAAAGATCTTCCAATCAAATGGGCCCAAGAAGGAAGCAGGCGTAGCTATCCTAATATCTAACACATTAGACTACAAACCAAAATCAAGCAAAAGAGATGAAAAAGGTCATTTTATATTCATCATAAGAGAAATCTATCAGTACAAAGTCTCAATTCTGAACATCTATGCCCCAAATACAAAGGCACCCACATTCATAAAAGAAACGTTACTAAATCTCAAAGTTCACATAAAACCACACACACTCATAGTGGGAGACTTCAACACCTCACTCTCACCACTAGTCCAGACCACAAGACAGAAAATTTAAAAAGAAACAAAAGAAGTAACAGACGTTATGTCCCAATTGGGTTTAACAGACATCTATAGAACATTCCATCCAAACACAAAAGAATATACCTTCTTCTCAGCACCACATGGAACCTTCTCTCTAAAATTGACCACATATTAGGCAACATAACAAACCTCAACAGATACAAAAAAAAAATGGAATAGTCCCCTGTATCTTATTATACCACCATGCTTTAAACTTGGAATTCAGCAACAACACAAATTGCAGAAACCCTGCAAACTCATGGAAAGTGAACAATGCACAATTGCACCATTCCTGGGTCAGGGAAGAAATAAAGAAAGAAATTAAAGATTTGCTAGAATTCAATGAGAATGAAGACACAACATTTTGAAAGCATTGCTACTAGGAAAGTTCATTGCACTAAGTGCACATATGAAGAAAACAGAGGATATTCACATTAGAGAATTAACAGCACAACTGAAAGTCCTAGAAAAAAAGAAGCAAGCTCACCCTGGACAAGTAGACCTCAGGAAATAATCAATTGGATGGCTGAAATCAATAAAGTAGGAACAAATAAAACAATACAAAGAATCCCTAATACAAAGAGTTGGTTTTTTTTTTTTCAAGAAAATCAGCAAGATAGACAAACCTTTTTCCAAACTAACCAAAAAGCAGAGAGAGAACATTTTGTTGAAATCAACAAAATCAGAAATGAAAATGGGGAAATAACAACGGACAATGACAAAATCCAGAGAATCTTCGAGTCATACTGTACTCCACAAAATTTGAAAAGTCAAAGGAAATGAACTAATTACTAGATAGATATCACTTACCAAAACTAAATCAAGAACAGATAAGCAACTTAAATAGACCCCTAATGAAATAAAAAGTCATCAAAAGCCCCCAAACCAAAAAAAAAAAAAAAAAAAAAAAAAGCCCAAGGCCAGATGACTTCAGTGCAAAATTCTACCAGAAATTCAAAGATAAGCTAATACCAATACTCCTAAAATTGTTCCACACAATAGAAGCAGACGGTTCATTGCCAAACTCTTTTTTACCAGGCTACAATTACCTTGGTACTCAAGCCACACAATGACACAACTAAGAAATAGAACTACAGACCAATATCCCTCATGAAGATTGATGCAAAAATATCCAATAAAATACTGCCAAATCGAATCCAAGAACACATCAGAGAAATCATCCACCATGTCTAAGTAGGCTTCATCCCAGGGATGCAGGGACGGTTCAACATATTAAAATCTATCAATGTGATCCACCATATAAACACTGAAAAAGAAAAACCACATGATCATTTCACTAGATGCTGAAAAAGCCTTTGACCAAATCCAACCCCCTTTCATGATAAAGGTCTTGAAGAGATCAGGGATAATAGGAACATACCTAAACATAACAAAAACTATGTACAGTAAACCAACAGCCAACATAAAATTGAATGGAGAGAGGCTGAAGGCTATTCCTCTAAAATCACAAAGAAGACGCCACTCTCTCCATATCTCAACAATATTGTACTTGAAGTTCTAGCGAAAAGCAGTAACACAACAAATGGAGATCAAAGGGATACAAATTGGAAAGGAAGAAGTTAAACTGTCACTATTTGCAGATGATATGATAGTTTTCATAAGCGACCCAAAAAAAAAACTCTACCAGGAAACTCCTACAGCTGATAAACACCTAGCAGGATACAAGAGTAAGATTAACTCAAAAAAAAAAAAATCAGTAGCCCTACTACATACAGGCAATAAAGTGGCTAAGAAAGAAATCAGAGAAACATCACCCTTTACAATAGCCACAAACAACATAAACTATATTGGGGGTAATGCTAACCAAATAAATGAAAGTCCTGTATGACAAGAACTTTGAATCTTTAAAGAAAGAAATTAAAGATGCAGACACCCACAGCTAAACACTGATCTGAACACTTGGAATCCAGTTGCAGAGATGGAGGAGTGAAAACAAAAGGGGTCAAGACCAGGCTACAGAAACCCACAGAGAAGGCTGACCTGAACAAGGGGGAGTTCCCTGACTGATAGCTGGGAAACCAGCATTACACGGACTCAGATCCTCTGAACGTGGGTCTCAGTTAGAAGGCCTGGGCAGACTAAGGGACCTCTGAGAGTGGAACCAGGATGTATTCCTGGTGCATGAAAGGATTTTGTGAGCTCGTTGCCCATGGAGGGAGGATACTCTCTTAGCCTAGAGGCAGACAGCGGTGATGGTCTAGTGCCTACTCCAAATGACTTGACAGATTTTGATGATCCCTCCTGGAAGGCATCACCCTCCCTGTGCAGGGGGGGGGTATGGAAGGAGGCTCCTGGGGGCATGGGAGGAAGGGGGGGTTGGTGAGGGGGGAGGGAGGAGAAAGACTAAAATATTGAAATACTGCTTCTGCCCATTCTTTATCTCTTATATTCTAGGGACTCGTATTTAAGGATTCTCACTCTGTTTTCTGGAACTCTTAAGCTAACAAATCCTTGTTTAACATTGGAAGTGTGTTAAGTTCTTGGTTCCTTGTAAACCTAGATATCTTTCACTGTTCCATGTTGTTACCAGAGTGGTTAGGGCCAGTTTCTGTGTCCTGGCAGCTGGAACATGGTACCAGTCATCGGTTCTCAAGAGGCCAATCAAATGGGGTATCATAAAGGAAACCAAAGAAAGCAGAGTTATTGAATGTAGCCATGGTGGCAAGAGGAGCAAGTAAAATTGTTCAGGGATGCTATTTCCCCAACACCCTAAGACCATCTTCTGTCATGAGGTTCAGGCTTAAGTAGAGGGATGGAGTAGGCATAACTAAATATCCTGGTCCAGGTGTGGCTGTACCCACCCATCACTTGCTCCACTTTCCTGAAAGCTGATCCGACAAATCATCAGAACTGTGAAATCCCCTGCTGAGAGGCAAAGTTCTCCTCTGACCACTACTACCTGGCTTCATCCTTCTCCTCCCAGCATGAGACCTTCTTCAGGATCATTGCTTCAGTAGTCTGAGAGTCTAATGGAGGAGGCCCAGATGTAATTGCCCTTGCTGGCAGGACAGTTTCAAAGTTACTGCAGTTTTCATTTTATATTTACAAATAATTTGAAGCCTTGGCTAAGACATCTTCTAAAATGGATAGTGGTGGCACTCACTTTTAATCCCAGCACTCGGGAAGCAGAGGCAGGCATATCTCTGTGACTTCGAGCCCAGCCAGGTCTATAGAGAAAGAGCTCCAGGATAGGCTCCAAAGCTAAACAGTGAAAACCTGTCTGGAAAAACAAATAAACAAAAAGACACCATCTTCTAGAATATTTTATTCCCTTACTAGTAGCTAAGTACTGTTACAGTATGGAGTACATTAATTGAAAAGTTAAAGACTGGAGGTTCTTTTATACTGAAAATAAAGATTGCAAATCAAAGAAAAAGCTGTTTTATTTCTGGTTCAGTTTTGCCACCTGGGTACACTCCTCAGAATCTCAGCCTAGGATGGCTGTGTTTGCTTTGTGAAAGGAAACAATACACTATCGGACTTCCCATTATTTCACCCCCTTAAATTTTCTTCTCTTCTCTTACGGTCAAAACTAGTTCTGTAGCCAGGCAGTGGTGACATATACGTTTAATCTAAGCACTGGAGAGGCAGGTGAAGGTGGACCTCTGTGAGTTCAAGGCAAGCCTGATCTAAAAAGAGAGTTGCAGGATAGGCTCCAAAGCTACATGGAGAAATGAGAAACCTTGTTTTGAAAAACAAAAATAAGAACAAGAACAAAACAAAACTGTTTCTGAAAATTTTTGCTCCGTTTAAGCTTGTCATTTCCTCTTTGAAATATTCATTCCCCATATGCTTAGGTGTTACAATACCATAAGTAAATCTTTTCATACTTTTCTGCTTTTTCTAGGGTTTCTCCAGGTGAACTGCTCCATAGAGCAAATCCTTCCTTCAATAACTTTTATTTGACTTATTTGGGGACAGGATACTGGAGCCTCAAATCTTCTATATGCCAGAAAAGCACTCTTTCAGTAAGATATTTCTACAACATGCTTTCTTTCTTTGTTAATATTTTTTATTTAATTTATTATTTTACATGTCGATCCCAGTTCCCTCTCCTTCCCTCCCTCCCTCCCCCCTCCCTCCCTCCATCCCTTGCTCCCTCCCTCACTTTTACCCTCTCTGCCCTCTCTCATGCACCCTAACCACCCTCCCCTCCCATTGCCCCACCCCAATTCCATACCTAGGGGAATGCCATCCAGTTGGGGTCATTTAGATCTGACAGGTCATTTGAAGTAGGGACCAGGGCATCTCGCCTATCTCTAGGATAAGGGAGTATCCCTCCATGGGGGAGATGTCCACAAGGTCCTTTTGTGCACCAGGGATACATCCTGGTTACCACTGTCTGAGGTCCCTTAGATTGCTCAGTCCTTCTGGCTGAGACCCATATTTAGGGGGGCCTGAGTCAGTCCCATGCTGGCTTCCCAGCTATCAGTCTGGGGCCCCTTAGCTCCTCCTTGTTCAGGTCAGCTGTCTCTATGTGTTTCTGCAGCCTGGTCTTATCCTCTCCATCTGCATCTGGGTTCTAGTTCGACTCAGTGTTTATGTATGGGTGTTTGCTCCTGTTTCCAAAAGGTATTAGTTGAGGGCTCCATGGATAAGTAAGTTGTTGATCTCACTATCCGGGAAGGGCATTTATGGTAGCCTTTCCATGGATGCTCAAATTGTTAGTTGGGAGCAGTCTTGTAGTTCTCTAGACCTTTCTTTGGGTTCAATTTTATCTTCAAACCAATATTGGCTCCCTCTTTTATGTCCTCTCTCTCTCTCTCTCTCTCTCTCTCTCTCTCTCTCTCTCTCTCTCTCTCTCTTTCCTATCTTCTATTCCTAACCAGGCTCAGTCTTCCTGGTTGCACATGTTTTCCTTTCCTCCCCCTCATTTTCTCCTACTTCTCTCTCCATTCGCTGCCCCCCCACTTCCCCTGTGCTCTGGGGGACTTGTCCCTTCCTGCTTCTATGAGGGAGATTATATGACTCTCTTAGAATACACCTTGTATCCTACTTCCTCTGGTGGTGTGAATTATAGGCTGGTGATCCTTTGATCTATGTCTAAACTCCATATATGAGTGAGTACGTACTGTGTTCTTCTTTTTGTGACTGGGTTAACTCATTCAGGACGGTTTCTTCAAGTGCCATCCATTTGTCTGCGAATTTCAAGATACCACTATTTTTTTCTGCAGAGTAGTATTCCATTGTGTAGATGTGCCACATCTTCATTAACCATTCTTCAATTGAGGGGCATCTAGGTTGCTTCCAGGTTCTTGCTATTACAAATAGTGCTGCTATGAACATAGTTGAACAGATGTCTTTGTTGCATGGATGTGAATCCTTTGGGTATATGCCTAAGAGGGGGATTGCCAGGTCCTGTGGTAAACTAATTCCCATTTTCCTGAGGAACCGCCATACTGATCTCCAAAATGGCTGTATGAGTTTGCACTCCCACCAGCAGTGGAGGAGTGTTCCACTTTCTCCACATCCTCTCCAACATAAGTCAACACTGGTGTTTCTAATTTTAGCCATTCTGGCAGGAGTAAGATGGTATCTCAAAGTTGTTTTGATTCGCATTTCCCTAATAGCTAAGGATGTTGAGCACTTTCTTAAATGTCTTTCAGCCTTTTTGATTTCCTCTATTGAGAATTCTTTCTTCAGTTCTGTACCCCATTTTTTATTAGGATTATTTGGTGTTTTGTTGACTAATTTCTTGAGTTCTTTGTATATTTTGGAGATCTGCCCTTTGTTGGTATAGGATGGGTGAAAATCTATTCCCAGTCTGTGGGCTGCCGTTTGGTCTTGTCCACTGTGTCCTTTGCCTTGCAGAAGCTTCTAAGTTCGAAGAGGTCCCATTTATTAATTGTTGCTCTCAGTGTCTGTGTCCCTGGAGTTATGTTCAGGAAGCAGTCTCCTAACCCAATTTGTTCAAGGGTACCTCCTACTTTCTCTTCTAAGAGATTCAATGTGGCTGGATTGATGTTGAGGTCTTTGATCCATTTGGACTTGAGTTTTGTGCATGGCTACAGACATGGGTCTATCTGCAGTCTTCTACACACCATCATCCAATTGTGGCAGCCCCATTTGTTGAAGATGCTATCCTCACCCCATTGTATAATTTTAGCTGTTTTGTCGAAAATCAGGTGTTCATAGGTGTGTGGGTTAATATCAGGATTTTCTATTCGATTCCATTGGTCTACCTGTCTATTTTTGTGCCAATACCAGGTTGTTTTCAGAATTATAGCTCTGTAGTAGAGCTTAAAGTCAGGAATGGTGATGCCTCCTGAAGTTCTTTTATTGTATAGGGTTGTTTTGTCTATCCTGGGTCTTTTGTTTTTCCATATAAAGTTGATTATTATCCTTTCAAGGTCAGTGAAGAATTGTGGTGGGGTTTTAATGGGGATTGCATTGAATCTGTAGATTGCTTTTGGCAAGATTGCCATTTTTACTATGTTTATCCTACCTAACCAAGAGCATGGGAGATCTTTCCATTTTCTGGTATCTTCTACAATTTCTTTCTTTAGAGCCACAAATTTCTTATTATATAGGTCTATTACTTGTTTGGTAAGCATTACACCAAGATACTTTATGTTGCTTGTGGCTATTGTAAAGGGTTATGTTTCTCTGATTTCTTTTTCTGTCTCTTTGTCGTCTGAAAACAGTAGGGCTACTGATTGTTTTTTGTGTTTTGTTTTTTTAGTTTATCTTGTATACTGCTAGTTTGCTGAAGGTGTTTATCAGCTGTAGGAGTTCCCTGGTAGAGTTTATTGGGTCGCTTATGTAAACTATCATATCATCTGCAAATAGAGACAGTTTGACTTCTTCCTTTCCAATTTGGATCCGCTTGATCTGTTTTTGTTGTCTTATAGCTTTAGCTAGAACTTCAAGTAAGATATTGAAGAGATATGGAGAGAGAGGGCAGCCTTCCCTTGTTCCTGATTTTAGAAGAATTGGCTTAAGTTTCTCTCCATTCAGTTTGATGTTGGCAGTTGGTGTGATGTATATTGTTCTTAATATGTTTAGTTATGTTCCTGTTATCCCTGATCTCTCCAAGACCTTTATCATGGAAGAGTGTTGAATTTTTCAAAAGCTTTTTCAGCATCTAGGGAGATGATCATATGGTTTTTCTTTTTCAGTTTGTTTATATGGTGGATCACATTGATAGATTTTGGTATGTTAAACCATCCCTGCATTCCAGGGATGAAGCCTACTTGGTCATGGTGGATGACATATTGGGAAAATCTGGTTTTGTCATTAAATATCTTGTTTTCTCCATCTATAGTGATTGAGAGTTTTGCTGTGTATAGTAGCCTGGGCTGGCATCCGTGTTCTCTTAACACTTGTAGAACATCTATCCAGGACTTTCTGGCCTTGAGAGTTTCCATGGAGAAGTCAGGTATAATTGTGATAGGTCTGCCTTTATATGTTACCTGGCCTTTTTCCTTCGCTGCTCTTAATATTCTTTCTTTATTCTGTATGCTAGGTGTTTTGATTATTATATGTCAAGGGGTCTTTTTTCTTTGGCCCAGTCTATTTGGAGTTAGGTATGCTTCTCGTACTTTCATGGGCATGTCCTTCTTCAGATTGGGGAAAGTTTTCCTCAGTGATTTTGTTGAATATGTTTTCGGCAACTTTGAGTTGGGCTTCCTCACCTTCCTCTATGCCTATTATTCTTAGATTTGGCCTTTTCACAGTGTCCCAGATTTTCTGGATGTTTTGTGTTAAGGATTTTTTGGATTTATGATTTTCTTTGATCGATGAATCTATTTCTCCTCGTTTATCTTCTGTGCCTGAGATTCTCTCTTCGATCTCTTGTATTCTGTTGGTTATGCTTGTGTCTGTAGTTCCTTAATTTTGCCCAGTTTTTCTATTTCCAGCATTCCTTCGGTTTGTGTTGCCGTTATTTTCTCTATTTCAGTTTTCAAGTCTTGAACAATTTCCTTCACCTGCTTAATTTTTTTTTTCTTGGCTTTCTGTACTTTCTTTACTTTCCTTACAGAATTTGTTCATTTCTTCTACTTTTTTGTTTGTTTTTTCCTCCATTTCTTTAAGGGATTTTCTCACATCTTCTTTGAGGGCCTCTATCGTTTTTATGATGGTAATTTTTAAGTCATTCCCTTCTGCTTCCTCTGCTTCGTTGTTGTGTTCCGTTCTAGTTGGGGTAGCTTCCCTAGATTCTGGTGGTGCCATGCTTGTCTTTCTGTTGTTAGGTGTTTTCTTGTATTGCCATCTTCCCATAGCTTCTTCCAGTAGGTGTTGGTGGGGTCTCCCATTCTCTCTATGGCACTTCCCCGGTGGGCTTATGTGGATCAGAGGTTCAATATCTGTAGCTCTGAGTGGTCCAAGCTCTCTAGGAGGTCTCTCCGCAGACAGGGGCCCAGGGATGGGGTCAGCGATGAGGATCCAGTAGAAGATGCTGGAAGATTCAGAGTGGACCAGCAGAGATAGGTGGATCTCTGGGTGGGGCCCGGGACTCCAGCAGAGGGCTGGAGGTGGGGGTCAGAGACCAAGCAGGTGGAAATTACGGGCTGGTCCCACGTGGATATGCAGGTCTCCTGTGTTCAGAGTCACTCCAAGAAGTCCCCCAAAATAGTGTGGACAGTTGGCTCCACCCTCTGTCCCAGTGCTCAACCAGAGTGGGCAGGGTAGGGCACAGGGTAAGGGGGGACAGGCTCGCGGTGGGGATGAGTAGGGGTGTATCAGAGCTCCAAGGTTGCTCTCGATGGGGACAGGACACAGGAGCAGGGGGTTCCGGGGCCAACCCCCCTGCTTTCTACTTTTCATTTTGAGACAAGACCATATAAAGTTGTCCACAAGGGTCTCTAACTTCCTCTGTAGCCCAAATTGAACTTCCTGTGGTCTTTTTGTTGAACCCTTAAAATGTAGACCACTCCTCTATTTTTTTTTTTTTTTTGACAGCACAATGACACAGTGTAAATAATTGCCCAATCTTTAATCATTCTTTATTTTAAAGTCCTTAGGAGAGAAAGTTAACTTTATTTTTCGTGGATTTTCAAGACAGGGTTTCTGTCTGTGTAGCCCTGGATGTCCTGGAACTTGCTCTATTGCCCAGGCTGGCCTTGAACACACAGAGATCCTCCTGCCTTTGCTTCAACAGTGTTGGGATTAAAAGCGTGCATCACCAAACCTGACTGAGAACTTTATTTTTGTTTTACTGTTGAGCACATCAAGTCAAAGTACTGGAGACAGCTCAGTACTTTAGAGCACTTTCTTCTCTTCCAGAGAAACCAAGTTCAGTTCCCAGCTCCCATATTAGGCAGGCTACAACCTCCTGTAACTCCAGCTCTAGGGGATTCTACATCCCCTCTGCCCTCCATCAATACTTGCATGCATGTGCTCATACTCAACATACATATATTTGTAACACATAATTTAAAAATAAATATTTTTAAAAGATCAAGTCCAATAATATAGGTAGGAGAGTATCTAAAACAAATCATCATGAGTAACATTATAGCATGTGATTGGAAAAAGTAATGTCTGTTCAAGGCAATCACATCTACGCCAAAGATGCATTATAGTTTTGCCTGTTGACTGCTCCATGGGTAAAGGTAGGTCTGTGCACACTTACATCAGCAATAGCTCTCTGTGTTGCAGACTGAGGGAAAGGTCAAGTTTTCTCTGCTTCTCCATGTACTAAATATTATCAGACTGAAATCAAACATTATTTAATGTAAAACTCAAATATTGAACTAGTGAAAAATACCCAAAATAGAAAGAAATTAGATAGAAACATAAGTGGATACATGTATAAATATGCAGGAAAAGAAAAAGATTTGGGTCATATCACATTTTCACACATACACATAAGAGATTTGGGAGAAAAATGACTTGCTGTTCTATTTTGAGGTTGAGAATCAATAATAATTTGTCCAAAGATTTTTACTGCTTGTTCAATGCATTTGCCTTCAATGCTTTGAGGTGATGGCAGAGAAAGTTTATACTTGGTCTCTGAGCAATCAATCAATATTATCATCGTGAACATAAAAGTATTTTATTTCTAGTAATGAAATTACAAATGACTCTGTAATACAATATATATGACTATATAACATAATACAGAGGAAGTTTATGTATTTATTTTGTGATTTTCTTATGTAGATCAATGTCAAGTATCCAGGTTCTGATGTGTGGTTATTCCTTCACCAAAAATATTTGTAAATTTTAATTGGCTGGAATGTATTTGATAGTTAAATTTTTTAATTATCATTTGAGAAAATTATAACTTTATTTTATTATGTCACCTCAAAACAAAAATAGTGTAAGTTCATCAAATCCAAATATTTTAGTGGAAGAACTCAGAACCTCACTGTAAAGAGAATTCTTCTATGAAAATGGAAAGAGGCCCCTTGATCAACCAACAGCAAAGTGGCATTGTGCACATAGGCTGCTGTTAGCACATTCAGCATTTTCCAGCCCGACAAGCTCTGGCCAAAGAGAACTGCCACTTAATGTCTGATGAGTGGTGAGTTCACATATGGCACAGTGACAAAGATAGGTGGCCACCATGATTACCATGAAAAAAATGGGGGGGGGGAGCTGATCCTTCCCTCAACGCCCTCACTGTTCCAAAGTAAGCAATGTACTGACTGCCTAAATATATGTCACCAAGATACAACTTAATATTGAAAAACAGACTTATTTTCTTATTGCAATTCAAAGACCTTTAGAAACAATGTTTGCATGGACCAATGTCTTGCTTTGCTTTTTATTGCTGTGCTACATATGATGACAAAAGGCAAGTAGTTAATTTCATCTTGCAACTTACATTAAGAGAAGTCATGGCAAGAATTCAGAGTAGAAACCTGGAGGCAAGAACTGAAACAGAGACCATGGAGGAACGCTACTTACTGACTTATATTCTATGACTGACTCAACCTGTTTTTCATACACTCCTGAACCACCTGCCCATGGGTGGCACTGCCCACAGTGAGCTGAGTCATCCCACATCAGTCATTAAATAAGAAAATATTCCACAAACTTGCCTACAGGCCACCCTGATTTAAATATTTTCTCAATTGAGGTTCTCAAAGTGTCTTCCAGATGACCCTAGCTTGTGTTGATTTGGCGAAAA
This sequence comes from Phodopus roborovskii, assembly GCF_943737965.1. Lineage (NCBI taxonomy): Eukaryota > Metazoa > Chordata > Mammalia > Rodentia > Cricetidae > Phodopus > Phodopus roborovskii. The sequence continues at coordinate 28,764,410 of NW_026125281.1, forward strand.
CAAACAGCCAGTGAGATAGTTCAACAGGTCAAGTACTTGCCAACAAACCAGACTGCTTGATTCCAATCTGATGGAAGATGTCATTCTGTAAATATGTTTCTTTTATTGGTTAATGAATAAAGCACTGTTGGCCAATAGGAAAGCAAGATATACAGGACTAGGGGGACAAGGAGGATTCGGGAAGTAGTAGGGAGGAGTTTCAAGATGTAGGACCAACAGGATAGAACTCCCGGCCCTCTCTTCGGTAAAATGAGACTAGGTGGAAGTACTTAGATTAATAGAAATGGGTTCATATTTAAGACAGCCAATAGGAAACACTAGTAACTGGCCAACAGCATTATATCAAATACAGCGTCTTTGTGTGTTATTTGGGGCTGGCACCATGCTGGGACCAGGCCAACAGGGAAAACATACTCCTAACACCAATCTCAGGATCCAAGTGGTAGAAAGAGAGAATCAATTCCCACAAGTTGAGCCCTGGGGTGTATGCACAAATACATACACTAAAAAGATGTAATAAAATATTCTAATGTTTCTATCAATGAATTTACCAGTATGAACAAAATGCAAAATGTTCAACCCTTGAAAAAGTTTCCTTAGACACGTTGCTGTTAACACTTTACAACATGGGATACAGCAAATACTAATTTGGTTTCTGTTACTGGGAATTCTGTTAGAATATAAGCATGAATGAGGAATGGTTATGTTTATTAAAAACAAAGTTGGTGAAGACTCGTAGTAATATCTTACCACCAATCTCGGGAACCACATGTTCATTTCTGAATGAATTTTGTGTCTGTGCTACTTGGCATATCAGACCACAAAGCATTTGTTCTCTGCTTAGTTAAGAAACATATACATAGTCGGGCAGTGCTGTCACACGACTTTAACCCAGCCCTCTCAAGGCAGAGGAAGGTGGATCTTTGTGAGTTCAAGGCCAGCCTGAACTACATAATGAGTGCCAGGATAGGCTCCAAAACTACATAAAGAACCCCTGTCTCAAAAACCAAAAAGGAAAAAGAAAAGAAGAGAAGCACACACAAGATTTACAAGGGTCTCAGAATGTTTTCTAGCCAACACGACACTCCTCCAGCATCTGAGCTCACATTCTGTTTCATATAGATTGATCCTACTGGATTTGACAACAGTGTGGGTCAATTAGGATGTAAAGGGAAAAGACAAAGAAAACGCTAGAGCTTCATCATGAACAGAAAGCTGTTCACATTAACATTCCTCCCACCCCAACCTCCAATGCTATGACATCCCATCTGCTACTCTATAAACTTTAAAATCATGTGCTGAACCAAAATCAGGAAACCTATGAGGAATACTCATTGCTTCTGTATTGTTTAGAATTTTATACATGTACAAAATTCCCACTATAACTTAGCACATTCCCCATATGGGCCCCATCCAAAATTCATGTTTCTCTTTTTTATAACCCACTAAATTAGAAAGTAGTCCTTTCTAGATTTGTGGGGCACATCTACTCGCAATACCACCACAAACAACAAAACCAAAATTAACAATCAATGTGCCTTAATTTTCCTCAATATCAATGGTCTTAACTTGCCTATAAAAAGACACAGGCTAACAAAATGGGTACAAAGACAGAACTTGTTCTTCTGTTGAATACAAGAAACAAAGTTCAGCTTCAAAGACAGATACTACCTCAGTAAAGGGCTGGGAAAAGATTTTCCATGCAAATGGACACAAGAAAAAAACAGGTGTAGCTATCCTAATATCTAACAAGTTAGACTTCAAACTAAAATCAATCAAAATAGATGAACAAGGTAATTTCATATTCATTACAGGAAAAATCCATCAGTACAAAATCTACATTTTGAACATCTATTCCCCAAATACAAAGGCACCCACATTTGTAAAATAAACATTACTAAAACTCAAAGCTCACATAAAACCTCACACACTCATAGTGGGATACTTCAACACCCCACTCTTACCACTAGACAGGACCACCAGACAGGAACTTAACAAAGAACCAAAAGAACTAACAGAAGTTATATCTCAATTGGGTTAAAAAGACATCTATAGAACATTCCATCCAAACACAAAAGAATATACCTTCTTCTCAGTTCTACATGGAACCTTCTCTAAAATCAACCACATACTGAACAACATAACAAACCTCAACAGATACAAAAAATGGGAATAGCCCCCTGTAATCTTATCAGACCACCATGCTTTAAAGTTGGAATTCAACAACACAAATTTCAGAAACCGTACAAGCTCATGGAAACTAAACAATGCCCAATTGCACCATACCTGGATCAAAGAAGAAATAAAGAAAGAAATTAAAGACTTCCTAGTATTCAATGAAAATGAAGACACAACATACCCAAACTTATGGGACAGTTTGAAAGCAGTGCTAAGAGGAAAGTCCATTGCAATAAGTGCCCGTATGAAGAAAATGGAGGATACTCAGTCACATTAGAGAATTAATAACACAACTGAAAGCTCTAGAACAATAAGAGGCAAACTCACCCCAGAGGAGAGGTGTTAGTAAATAATCAAATTGAGGGCTAAAATCACTAAAGTAGGAACAAAGAAAACAATACAAAGAACCAAAGTAACAAGGACTTGGTTCCCAGAGAAAATCAGCAAGATAGACAAACCTTTATTCAAACTAAACAAAAAGCAGAGAGAGAACATGCACATTAGTGAAATCAGAAATGAAAAGGGGGCTATAACAATGGACAATGAGAAAATCCAGAGACTCTTCAGGTCATACCTGTACTCCACAAAATTCGAAAGTACAAAGAAAATGGATAAATTTCCAGACAGGTATCACTTACCCAAATAAAATCAAGAAAAGATAAGCAATTTAAATAGACCTATAACCCTAATGAAATAGAAGCAGTCATCAAAGGACTTCCAACAAAAAAAAAAAAAAGCCTAGGGCCAACTGGCTTCAGTGGAGAATTCTACCAGAAATTGTTCCACACAATAGAAGCAGAAGGTTCATTGCCAAACTCTTTTTTATGAGGCTACAATTACCTTGGTACCCAAGCCACACAAAGACACAACTAAGAAAGAGAGCTACAGACCAATATCCCTGATGAACATTGATGTAAAAATACTCAATAAAATACTGGCAAATCAAATCCAAGGACACATCAGAGAAATATTCACCATGACCAAAAAAGTCTATCAATGTAATCCACCATACAAACACACTGAAAAAGAAAAACCACATGATCATCTCACTAATCCTGAAAAAGGCCTTTGACAAAAATCCAACACCCCTTCATGATAAAGGTCTTGGAGAGATCAGGGATAACAGGAACATACCTAAACATAATAAAAGCAATATACAGTAAACAAACACCCAACATCAAACTAATTAGAGAGAAACTGGATGTAATTCCTCTAAAATCAGAAACAAGACAAGGCTGCCCTCTCTCTCCATATCTCTTCAATATTGTACTTGAAGTTCTAGCTAGAGCAATAAGACAACAAAAGGAGATCAAGGGGATACAAATAGGAAAGGAAGAAGTTAAACTTTCACTATTTGCAGATGATATGATAGTTTACATAAGTGACAAAAACTCGACCAGTTCCCTGATAAACACAGCTGATAAACACATTCTGTAAAGTGACAGGATACAAGACTAAATCAAAAAAAAAAAACTCAGTAGCCCTACCATATACAGACAATAAAGTGGCTGAGAAAGAAAACAGAGAAATATCACCCTTTACAATAGCCACAAACAACATAAACTATATTGGAGGTAATGCTAAGCAAATAAGTGAAAGGCCTGTATAACAAGAACTTTGAGTCTTTAAAGAAAGAAATTAAAGAAAATACCAGAAAATGTAAAGATCTCCCCTGCTCATGGATAGGCAGGATCTACATATTTAAAATGGCAATCTTACCAAAAGTAATCTACAGATTCAATGCAATCCCCATCAAAATACCAGAACAATTCTTCAAAAATATTGAAAGAACAGTACTTAACTTTATATGGAAAAACAAAAGACTCAGGATAGCCAAAACAACCCTGTACAAAAAAGGAACTTCATGAGGCATCACCATCCCTGACTTCAAGCTCTCCTACAGAGCTATAGTCCTGAAAACAGTTTGGTAGTAGAACAAAAATAGACAGGTAGACCAATAGAATCGAAGAAAACCCTGATATTAACCCACACACCTACAAACACCTGATTTTTGACAAAGCAGCTAAAATTATACAATGGAAAGAGGAAAGCATCTTCAACAAATGGTTCTGGTACAACTAGATGCTGGCATGTACAAGACTGCAGATAGATCCATATCTATCGCCATGCACAAAACTTAAGTCCAAATGGATCAAAGACCTCGACATAAATCCAACCACACTGAATGTCTTAGAAGAGAAAGAACAAATTGGTACAGGAGACCACTTCCCGAACATAAAACCAATAGAAAAGACACTGAGATCGACAATTAATAAATGGGACCTCTTCAAACTGAAAAGCTTCTATAAGGCAAAGGACACAGTCAACAAGACAAAATGGCAATCTAGAGAATGGGAAAAGATCTTTACCAACCCTGCATCGGACAGAGGGCTGATCTTCAAAATACACAAAGAACTCAAGAAGCTAGTCACCAAAACATGAAATAAGGCAATTAAAAAGTGGGGTACAGAACTAAGTACAGAATTATCAATGGAGGAATTTAAAATGGCTGAAAGACATTTAAGAAAGTGCTTAGCCATTTCCCTTAGCCATCAGGGAAATGCAAATCAAAACAACTCTGAGATACCATCTCATCCCTGTCAAAATCAAAAATCAAAAACACCAAAGACAGATTGTGCTGGAGAGGAGAACACTCCTCCACTGCTGGTGGGAGTGCAAACTCATAGCCACTTTGGAAACCAGTATGGCAGTTCCTCAGGAAACTGGGAATCAAGTCTACCTCAAGATCCAATAATTCCACTCTTAGGCATATACCCAAAAGATATACATACAACAAGGACATCTATTCCCATATGTTATAGCAGCATTATTTGTAATAGCTAGAACCTGGAAGCAACCTAAATTCCCCTCAACTGAAGAATGGATGAAGAAAATGTGAAAGTGTGGTACATTTACACAATGCAGTACTACTCAGCAAGAAAAAAACAAAACAGAACAAAAAAAAAAAAAAAAAAAAAAATGGAATCTTGAAATTCACAGGGAAATGGATGGTACTAGAAGAAACCATTCTGAGTGAGGTAACCCAGTCACAAAAAAAGACAAACATGGTATGTTCTCACTCATATATGGGTTTTAGACAGAGAACAAAGGATTCCAAGCCTATAACCCACACCGCCTGAAAAACTAGGATACAAGGAGGACCCTAAGAAAGACATACATGGTCCCTCACTGAAGGGGAAAGGTACAAGATCTCCTGAGGAAATTGGGAGGAGGGGAAAGAAGTTAGGAGAAAGAGCAGGGGAAAGGAGAACAGAGCAGAAAATTTGAGTCGGGGGAAGAATAGAAAAGAATAAGAAAAGAGATGCCAAAATAGAGGTAGCTATTGTAGGCTTAAAAAGAAATCTCACATAAGGAAAATGTCCAGAGACCTACAAGGATGACCCCAACCAACAATTTAAGCCATAGTGGAGAGGCACCTTAAATGTTCTTCCCCTATAATGAGATTGATAACTACCTTATATGCCATCATAGAGCCCTCATCCGGTAGTTGATGGAAGCAGAAGCAGACACCAACAGCTAAACACTGAGCCGAACTCCTGGAACCCAGTTGCAGAGAAGGAGTGATGAGCAAAGGGGTCAAGACCAGGCTGGAGAAACCCACAGAAACAGCTAACCTGAACAAGAGGGAGCTAATGGACCCCAGACAGATGGCTGGGAAACCAGCATAAAACTGACCCATACTCCCTGAATGAACCTGGGTCTTGGTTAGGAGGCCTGGGAAGTATATGGTACCTCTGACAATGGAACCAGGATGTATCCCTAGTTCAGGAACAGACTCCAGGAGCCCATTCTCAATGGAGGGATACTCCCTTAGCCTAGAGACATGGAGATGGGCCTAGGCCCTACCCCAAATGATTTGACAGACTTTGATGATCCCTCATTGAAGGCTTCACCTTCCCTAGGGAGTGGCTGGGGGATGGGATGGAGGGATCTGTGGGGGGAATGGGAGGAGGGAGGGAGAGGGAACTGGAATTGATATGTAAAATAAGAAAAAAAAAACAGTTTAAAAAAGAATTTACTTACAGTCTAAAAGAAAAACTAAGCTTTGAAATAAGACTAAAGGTCTGTTTTTACATTCAAATAACCATCCACTTTGAGTGTTGGGTTCATTTGCTTGGAAGATTGACATGGTATTTATCTGGCCAGACTGCTGGTGTGTTATCCAGTACTTCTAAAGGGACAAGACACCTGTCCTCTGCACTTCTCCCATTTATAAATAATTAGGCTCTGAGATCTCATACTTCTTTTATGTTCTAGGACTTTCTCTTTTATGTCACATCAGGTTATTATAGAACTACTTTGAATTTTACACACCATGGCAATTCTAAAACTAGGATTTTAAATCAGATGAGTTATTAAGGGCTTTAGAAAACTCAGAGGTTATCATATGTCCACTAACATGGTCCATACTACTTCTTCAAGAGATCTGTTATGACTGTAGTGTGGAATGTCTCCCACAGGATCATATATTTAATACTTGGATCCCAGCAGGTGCCACTATTGTAGGGAAGTTATGGAAGCTATGTGAGCTATAGGCAAGACTGCACAAGTGAGCAGACATTGATCAGCATTTGACCTCTAGGGTTTGTTTCACCTTACAAATTGTAGTTCATCACGAAGAAGCTCAAGGCAGGAACGTGGAGGCACAAACTGAAGAAGACACTACTTACTGGCTTGTTCCTCGTGGTTTGCTCTGACAGCTTTCTAATACAACCCAGGCCCACCTACCCAGGGACAGCACCACCTACAATATTCTGGGCCTTCCCATGCCAAACATTAATCAAGAAAATTACCAGAGGACATGCTATGAGAGAGGCAATTCCTCAACTGAGTCTCCCTCTTCCCAGGAGACTCTAGTTTATGCCAAACTGACAAAAACTAACCAACACAACATCCCCAATGAAAAGAAAACACATGCGGATTTTTGAATTATAAAGAAAATAAATGCAGAGGTTGCAAAGCTGCATCTGAAAGGCCCATTGATTTCAATTGAAAACCATTCTGAGGCAGGCTATGCAATGCTAAAGGCATAGTGCCATTTTTCCACACATGTTTTCCATTTACATGATTGCAAAACATCAGGTGTAAATGTCAAATCATTTCCCTCTGAAGATGCGGTGCCCATTCTTGACAAAGACATTGGTGATAGCTATACAACAGGTTAGCAACAAGCTACCCCTGTTAAAAAAAAAAATCCTTGACAACTAAAACTTTCAGTTACCAACTGAGCAGCTCTAGGTTTGCCAGAAGCAGTTTCTTCCACAATGCACAAACTACTGCATGGAAACAAGGGATGCTGCAAGAGAGCTAACATAGAGAGGGGCAGAAGCTCACAGCCTCACATGCATTACCACCTCCTGGACGCAAATGATTTCTTACAGAAAGGATAAAAAACACAGTACCACTGGCTGAGCTCACCACCAGCATGAAAGCATTAAGATGTTTAAGCATTTCTTAAGAGAAAAGTCAACCACAGCCTTTCTTTAAATAATTTCCCCACCTATGAATTTATCTCTGTGTATCTGTTGGTCAGTATGGTGTATCAATGCTACCAGGTTATTTTACATAAAACAACACAAGACATATCCCACATCCCCAAATGCCAGTCCGTAAGTACAGGCAAGACTAACACACATGGTTTATAAGCCGCCACCTGCATATATATAGTGTAATTTTAAATGTTCTTAAGAAAACATCCTTGGATAAAAAGGACACAAAAGACCAAAGATTTATTTTTAAATTGTAAAATTAAAGATACCACTCTTAGCTTATAAAGAAGACATTATGATAGATGACTAAAATAAAAATAAAAGCTGTACAATGGAAGAAAATGTTTAAATCATACCCAAAAGGCACAAAACTGTTTACAACTCCACGGTAAATAAATATCGGTTTGAAGAAGACAAAGACATTTTAATAGACATTTCTCCAAACAGAAAAAAATATGCACAAATCTCTACTTCAAATGATGCTTAGCAGTTGCCATTAAAGAAGTATGAATCAAAACTATCGAAAATCATATAACTAGAATCATGAATGTTAAAAAGCAGGCATGTTTATATAGCATTAGTACATAACCCAGAAAAATGTTACTTTTGGTATATGCACAAAAGCATTGAAAAACAGATATTCACATAAAATTGTGCAAGTGCCAGCAATACTCATAATAACCAAAAGAAGAAACAAATTTCTAACAACTGATGAATGGGATAAGCAAATTATGATACATTTATATTGTGAAAAGGTGTACAGTTACAAAAAAAAGAAATGAAATACAGATTCATACTGCAACATGGATACATTGTGAAAGGGCTATGAAATAAACTAAGCACTAAAAAAACCTGACTTATCTATTCATATTTATAATCTCATGTTCTTGTGTAGCACATATCTATGCAATACACTTGGTTTGAGTCAGTTCTGAAAAGAAATAAATGGATTAAAAAGTACAAACTGGGCATGGTCCTACATACCTGTAATCCCAGCTTGGAAGAGGCAGAAGCAGGAGGGTCTAACAAGTTTAAAATGAACCTTGGTCTACACAATGAGTCCCAGGGTCAGATAAGACCCTTATGTAAACAATAAATAAACAATATCTTCAACAAAAATGTCCTAACAATGAAAAGATGGAACCTTGGCAGACAGGACACTACAATGTATGGCAATTTTTAAATTTTTAACATGATCTTTGTGGAATAATATATGTCAAGAACAATGTGCTATTGTTATACATTGACTGGGGACACTGCTCAGTGGTTAGGAATGCATACTGCTCTTGCAAAGGACCTGAGTTCAGTTCCCAAAACCCACATCACTAGCTTACAACTTCCTGTAACCCTAGCCCAAGGATAATCTGTGGTCATTTGAAAGAGAAATGTCCTTCCTAGGATTCAGTGTTCGAATACTTGGTCCCCAGTTGATGACACTGTTTGGTGAGGTTTAAAGGTGTAGCCTTGCCAGAGGAAGTATGTTACTGAGGACAGACTTTGAGAGTCAAAGAAGCCTCACACCACTTCCAGTTCTCTCTCTCTCTCTCTCTCTCTCTCTCTCTCTCTCTCTCTCTCTCTCTCTCCCTCTCTCCCTCTCTCCCTCCCTCCCTCCCTCTCTCTCGCTCTTCCTCTCTGATTTGTGCTTGAGGTTTAAGGTCTGAGCTCTGAGATTCATGCTGCCAGTACTATGTCTACCACCCCATGCTCCATGCCATGATGAACTCTGGTTCCTCGGGAACAATAAACTAAAATAAACTTCCCATACAAATTGCCGTTGTCATAGAAATTTATCACAGCAACAGAAAATAATGTCGGATCAGATTTTCTCTTACAATCTCTGGAGCCATCTGCAATCTGCATTCACACACACACACACACACACACACACACACACACACACACACACACACTTAAAAGTCATCTGCAGAACACTGTTGACTAGGAACTGGAGAGATAGAATGATCAGTAAGGTGTTGCCTGGCAAACATGAGGACCTGAGATAGGTCCCCAGAAAAAAACAGACCAGGCATAGTAACACCTATTTGCTATACTAAGCCTGGATATGTGGAGATAGGTATGTGCTGGGATTCACTTGCAACGAATTGAACAACTAGCTTATTCAAAGACTTCTTGACTTCACCAGAGAATCAGATGAAGGACATGCACTCAAATCTCCAGAGGGAATTGGGAGTGGAGCATCCCACAAAAGAGGAGCCTCTACCTTCTACAGTCCATCTGTCATAAGGAATAAAGTGTAGCTCCTGAAATGCACACACTCTGCCCCCCAGGACAGCACTTTTTAAGTGTGTATTAGATACTTAAATTTATACCCTTTCTTATCCCCTTGGTCAGTCTGTATTGGAACCCCTGGTCACCCTTTACTTATTATTCAGTCTATTATCTCTCAAAGACTCTAAGTTGATGGTTTTCTTTTCTTTTCTCTTCCAATCTCCCTTTATATCTTTTTCCAGGAATCCTTCTGTGTGACCTTTGGAGATGGCTGTCTATCATTAAAAACACCCTTCAATGTCCACCTCCTCTGAAGTGTTCGTTCACTTCTGTAAGGAACAAAACTTAGCTCTCTGTGAAGACTCTACCTCTCTGAAATCTTCTCAGGGAATGGAGTCATCCTCACATGACCCTTATCTCCACAGCAACCAGATTTGAAGTCATGGCTCCACACTCTCTATTGCTCCTTCCCACTTGCAAGCTACTCTCTCCTTTCTCTAAACTTCTCTAACTGTTCCCCTCACCAGGGACCCTCTTGGCCATTGCTTTAATTTCTGGGTGACAATGGTTCCCTGGTAACTCTGAATCTGCTCTATGGCTAAGACTTTCCTGTAGTGGGATATTCACTTTGTCTCCTTCTGTGGCACTGACCACGCCCATTGGGCGGTGGAGCCATGGGCGGAAATGACCTGTGGAAGGAGGTCTGAGGAGGAGCCAGGGAAAGCTCTCTTGCTGGTAGGACGCAGAGAAGAGAGCATCGGATGGAACTTGCTGGTGTTCATCTGTCTAGGTTGTAAGTTATTTCTCCCTGAATAAACATCTGTTGGGCCTATTTGTTTACCCTGATCCTTATTAAACCGCAATACTTTCCTCTAAAATTTCATGGAAATCTAGACCTGCGGAAGAGTCATGCAGCATGTCTCTCTCTCTCTCTCTCTCTCTCTTTCTCTCTCTCCTCTCTCTCTCTCCTTCATTTCATCCTGTATGTTTTTGCCCATCTCTGTAGCTCAACCTTTTCTCCCACAATAATTAACAAATCTTTACTTACTGAATACCAAAGACCAAGACTGCAGCCTCTGCAGGAAAATATTGGCTTATGGTTCAGAAAGTTATAGTTCAATATGGCTGGGAAGGCAAAGTGTTTGGGGACAGGAGGCAAGTGATCACACTGCATGTGCAGTCAAGTCAAGAAGCAGAGATAAATACTTCTGCTTGGCTATCATTCTCCTTTGTGTGACGTCCAATTAACCTCATCTACAAAATCCCTTACAGATATGCCAGAAGTTTGTTTCCATGGTGATTCCAAATGTCATCAAACTGGCAATCAATATTATTAACCACATATGGTAATAAACCACTAAGTAATAAATATCCAGGAACTCTGGGGTATTACTGTGGCCAATTCTAGCCTCCCTTACTTGAAAAAAAAAAAAAACAGAAGGACTTTTTGTTCTCATACTGAAAGCCACAAAAGGGTGGCCATCTGGGCTTAACAGCATTCCTCTTAAGTAAAATGTGTCTCCTGCCATATTCACCACAGTGCTTTTTAAACAAGTCAACAAACATAAAGCCATAAAGAAATAACCAGACACTAAAGGGACACCAGTATGAAAGGCAGAAGAGGTGAAAAGCTCACATCGGTCAGGTCCACTCTACCATGCCATGGGTTTTAATAATTTACATTACAGGCTACATAAGATTGACTTCCTATGCTGAGGTAGAATGATTGTTTTTCTAGCTTAGCTTAACTTCAGTTTTAAATACGTGCCATTAACAAAACATAGAGGATTAACTTTGCTCCAGCAAAAGAATATTGTTTGCTAAATATAAGCTTACTGCTAAATGAAGGCCTGCTTCTCCACAGTCAACAGATTTGAAGCTATGTCTTTATTAAGTCTCTACAACAAGGCTGCCTAATTATGTGCGGGTTCATTGGGTAGTCTTGGCAGGTATTCCAGACAGCTCTGAAACCAGCAGTTAAGGCTTTATAGGATATGGACATCCACCCTGGATAATCTTAGATCATTAATATCAAGACATGCTAGGGTTTTTTTAGTCTAACTCCCAACAAGGAGACCCATCACCTGCAAGGAAGGTATTTGTTCAGATTTGATTCTGTATCAGGAAAATACTGCAAAGGTACACACAGAACTCCATGGCTGAGAGAACAGCTTAGTTAGTAAATCTCTTACCACATATGCATGAGGGTATGGTTTTTCCGCCCGCCGCCAGTCTTGTCCTGCTGCTGCGCCAGCCCCAATTAATACACAGAGACTCTGTATTTGATATAATTCTGTTGGCCAGGTACTAGTTTCTTATCGGCTAGCTCTGTCTTAAGTATTAACCCATTTCTATGTATTTCCACGTGGTCTTCTTACCGGGGAAAGGGGTCAGCGTCTCGTCTCCCCAGTCTCTCCATCTTGGCTCCTCCTTACTCCTTCCTATTTCCTCCTTGTCTCCTAGTCCCGCCTATCTTGTTTTTTTATTGGCCAACAATAACCAGTATGAGAAACATATACAGAATGACATCTCCCATCAGAGGGCCTCAGTTCAGTTCCCAGGATCAATGACATAAAAAAAAAAGCTAGGCATGGTGACACACAGTGTTGGGAAGATGGAAACAGAAGGATCCCTGAGGCTCACTGATCAGCCAGCCAGTCTAGCCTACTTGGCAAGTACCATGCCGGTGAGAAACCCTGTCTAAAAACACAAGCTTTGGAGGAATGACACAATAGATTGTCCTCTGGCCTCTACATGCATGTGCTCACACTTGCATGCATATCTACACACGCATTTGCACCCTGGTAAATATGTACATACATGAACACACACACACACACACACACACACACACACACACACACATACTATGAAAATCCAAACTACTTCTCAGTGCTGAGGCTGTAGCATAGTGGTAGAATTCATGCCTGGCATCCGTGAGACCATATGTTAAGTTCCCAATTGAGTCAGGGAATAAAGAAAGGCTAAACTTCCTTTCTGGAGATCCTGAAGCAGTCCTGTGACTCAGGCCTAGCCCCTGTCATCTGCAGCCTAACTGCAAGCAATTCTGCTTACCCAGAGATCTGCAAGAAACCATTCCTGGCTGGAACGCTTGCGCATTCTGCAGAACTCAGTGGGCCATGTGGGAATGCATCAACCCCTCTCAACAGAGAACAGGGGATGGAGGGGTCTTAATAGAACTCTCCCCATGAATTCTGACAAGAAAACATGAAACCTTAAAAAAATATCAAGCCTGGAAATGAAAGTCACTGGTATGGCTCTTGCCTAACATGTGTAAGACCCTGCATTTGGCTTTGACTCTGAAAGGTCACACAACAAACACAAATAGTTTGCAAATAAATGTTTTACATCAACAAAGACAGCAATTAACAAAATGTGTAACTTCCTCTTGGGGGAAGGTATACAAATAGCCAGCAGGTGTATTTTTTGAATGCTTAACACATGAATGTATATCTTTTACTTGTCAATCAAATGTATTTTTAAAAAACTCTTTTTTCTAGAACAAAGAACTTCTAATATTAACTTTTTTCTTTGAAGTTAAATTATTCCTAAAAATAGCATAAGTGGAAATCTAAGAGAGTATGTATTTTGGGCTGCAAAATTTGGAGACTATGACCCTATTCTTTTTCCGTTCGTTTTCCCATGTTACTGTCCTTCTCAATCGTCTTCCCATCATGCTGTAGCCTATTGGCTCCCCTCTCCATCATGCTGCACCCACATATCACAACTTTGAGTAAAGGTCTCCTTCAAGAAGATACTTAGGTTCAGTCACCATGAACTCCTCTTATCCAGCGTAACACAAAGAACATAAAAGTGACTAACATGTGCTTGCTGAATAAACTGTGAAGAACATATCTGATATTTAAAAAAAAAAAACATAAAGTTCTATCCTTACAACACACCCTCAAAAGAGATAAGCTGTGTTCAAATAAAAATCCCCACATGGTGGGTTGTTATGACCCCCAAAAACCACACCTCCCTGTGCATTGTTGCTGCTGGTCTTCCCATCTGAGTCTACTCTATTCCCCACAATCTATGATGACATTATGGAATATTTGAGAGCTGGGACATACCCCCTCTTGCTGCCCTAAAATTTGTCATGATGGGAACAGCCTCCTGATGGGGGATGTCCTTCTGTATATATGTCTCTCTTATTGATTGATGAATAAAACACTGTTTAGCCAATAGAGGCAAAAAAGATAGGAGAGGAGGAGAATTCTGGAAAAGGTAGATGGCGGGAGACCAAGAGAGATACCATGTGGAGACTGGGATAGGACACACCAGGCATTCTCTGGTAAGATAATACCATGTATAAATACATAGATTAGTAGTTATTGGTTAATAATTAAGACAGAGCTGACCAATAAGAAGTCCTAGTCATCGGCCAACAGCTTGATAATTAATATAAGTCTTTGTGTACTTATCTGGGCATTCTCTGCAGCAGCAGGACCTGGAAGTACAAGAGAACTCCAGCAATAGCCTCTACTATACTCATGCCTTCATGATTGATGTGCCCTGCCTTTGTGATTGGATATGACATGCCTTCACTACCATGATGGAATAAGCCTTCTGAAATCATGAACCTAAATAAATCTTTCCTCTACTTCTGCCAGGCATTCTGTCATGGTGAGACATGATAGCTCCTGTTATGTGTTGACTCAAATGGTGGTCTGCTAAGTGCACATTTAAAAAGTTCTGATGGGGGCTGGAAAGAGCTTAGTAGGACTCACTACTCTTTCAAAGAACCAAAATTCAGTTGCAAGCACCCACATAACAATCATGCTACAGTAAGGGCTCTGGTCTGTAACATTTAGCTCTCTGCCATTTGTCATTTGACTTTGCAGGATTTTAACACAGGGTGTTCTGGAACTTTCAGTTTTCAGTGAAAATGCTTTCAGATCCCAGTTGAGGGAACTAGGAGATGAAAGAGGGAACTTAGTGCTGGCACTGCTGAAAGCCTTTGAACTGTGTCATCTTCCAGTAAAGGGCAAAGGGCACGAGGAGAGAATGAGAGAGCCAGGGAAGTCTAGGTGCATGTTTACCACGAACAGACTCTCACAGCAACTTACATACTTATACAAGGGCTTTCGTTGACTTTCTCAACGTGACTCCAAGCTTCACAGCTAATCACACCTTTTCCAGCCCGCTTTACTGCCTTCCAGGGTTATGTCTCCAACACAGCCCAACCGTAACAAACATATGCCATTCTGTTACTCGATTATGGTCCTTGATTTTTAATCAATATCTCTTGGGAAATGCCAGGACTTGTTTAGAAATCATCCTTATGAACACTATATGGGAACCAGTCCAAATGCTCTCTTGTGCTAATCCCTAATCAACATGTCCTCTGGAAGCAGCCCACACTGTTGGTGAGAAACACAGCTACCACCTGGATTCTAAAATAATCAGGAAACAAATTGAGGAAGAAAATACATCAAACCAAAAAATAGTAGGGCTTTCAAGATATTATTTTGTTATGGAAAAGTGAAAAAACTGAGGAAATAGGCTATTTTTTAACAAAACAAACATAACTATTAAAACAAATTAATAGAACACTAATTCCTAAAGTAAGAGTGAAAGGAAATCACTCCCATCACAAACTTTCTGTACTTCTCAACCTGGGATTTTGTCATGATTGTGGGTCAAATATAGAACTGAATGTAAAATGCCATTTGTATCCCAAAGGAACAAATCTAATCTGGCAAAGCAAATCTGCGGTTTCCTGGGCTGGTGTGTGGTGGTGGAAGGCAAGTGAGAGGAGTCAACAGAGCCCCTGGGGTGATGAAGACTGCATTTCAGGGCAAAACGGACTGGTTTCATCACTTAAGAGAAGTGCATTTTATTGCATGTAACTTACAGTTCCCTGAAAATTATTAACAAACAAGAAACGTACATTCCCTAACATACATTTATTATTTAAAACAAGTTTATATCTGTCAGCTGCTTTTGAAAGTCATGCATGAAAACCCCAGTGTGTGGTTGAGTTCATAGCCACTGTTTTCAAAGCTTACTCTTCCTTTATCATGTTCCAGTACTGACCTCTACTGAGTATTAAGTAGATTTTACAAGAGAATTTAAAGGCCTTTACAACTTTTCTTTCTCCTACTTACTGTTTCTGTACCAATATATATTTATTAAGCTGTTACATCTGAGCACTTTGTTTCTATGGGAATGTGCAGAAGAGGCCCATGCAGAATATGGGCAGGCAGTTATCTATGGAAGGTGCCAGTGATCCCGCGTATCTCGACTTTGGAGAAAAAGTCTACGGAGACAATGCTGCCACCTATTGCCAGAGCCTTAAAATTCATTTTAGATTTATAACATTTCCTGTCTTTAGATATACTGGACATTCTCCTCTTGCTGTTGCAGCAATTTACTTCATAGCTCCAGACATGAATTTACAGTCTTGTAGTTCTGGCCATCAGTGGCTCTAATTAGTTAAAATCCTCCCATTAATAGGCCTGTATTTGTCTGTGAAAGCTTCTAGAGGCCTCACCTGTGTGTGGCTCCTTCCTACTTTACCAAACCATATCCTTTTAGATATGTTTTCATTTTCTCATTTCCTCCCTCTATGACATGATTGCCTCCATTCATGAAGACTTATACTATCACTGTGGGCTCACAGACATAATTCATGGTAATCTTCCAGTCTTCAGATACTTCCCAGACTTAATCACGACTGCAGAGTTCCTTGTAATAGGTAGGGATTACACAACCCAGCTATGTGGATAAGGATATGAACAACATTGGAAGGCCCAGTCCACTTACCAGTACATTCAGAAATAATGTGCAAAAAAAAAACTCTTTTAAAAAATAAATTAACTTCTTAAAGAACCAACACTTTGTCTCATTGATTCTTTAATTGTTTTCTTTGTTCCTACTTTATTGACTTCAGCCCTCAATTTGATTATTTCCTACTGTCTACTCCTCTTGGATGAGTTTGCTTCTTTTTGTTCTAGAGCTCTCAGGTGTGCTGTTGAGTCACTACTGTGACTGCTCTCCAGTTTCTTTATGTAGGCACTTAGTGCTATAAGCTTACCTCAACACTGCTTTCAAAGTGTCCCATGAAGTTGAGTATGTTGTGTATCAATAAATTATTCTCATAGTAAATCAGTCACAACTTCTGTTCCAACATATCTCTGTGAAGTACGTTGATATAATTAAGTTCTTGTTTCTGCAAAGAACTACCGTGTGTGTGTGTGTGTGTGTGTGTGTGTGTGTGTGTGTGTGTTCTTAACAATCAGATTTTACCTTGAAATATATGCCCTGCTCTTCTAATGCAAGCAACTTCAGAGCTGGATGAGGAAAGCCATCTTCTTCATTGTACACAGGATTTAGTTATTGCTGTTGTAGAAATGCATTGGTTTTTGCAATAGGCCACTATGCAGTATTTTAGACACTTGTAAGTGTGTTTTCACTGTATACAGCACATCAAGCTGAGGCAGGATCGAGCTCCTCCCCTAACATCGAGGTGGGTTGGTGCCAGGGAGAGGTCCTGCTCTCACTGTTAGAAGCCTTACTAAGAGGCAAAGCTACACGATTGTCACACTCATGCACAGGGCCTGAGTCAGTGTGGCGCAGGTTCCCTGACCGTTGGTTCAGCTTCCTTGAGCATGATGTTGCTTCTACCAGGCTCTGCTTAGTTAGTCCCCTGGGAATAAGGAGAAGCAGCAGCAGCAGGTGTTCTGCTACAAAGCTTGCAATGAGACTAGGAGATTGCACTTGCAGGAGAGGAGGGAGAGGTGAAGACCAGCTTGCTTTTCTGCTCACAGTGGCCTGCGGGTTTCCCAGGAAGTGTCTGCTGGAATTGGGGGCTGGAATAGAGCAATGAGTGAGGTGAGGGGGTAAGGGAGAGAAGATATATGGGATCCATTAGAAATGGGGAGGGGCAGGCAGCCATGGGTGTTTTGCTATAGATGGGGGATTGGATCTGGAGTTGCACAGGGAGACATGAAGGTGTGTAGTCAACCCACCTGCTTCTGTGGCTGGAGTAGCCTCTGGGTTCCCAGGGAGTGCCTATAGGAGTTGAGGGCTGGGATATAGTAAGGAGTGGTGTGGCTAGGAAGGCTAGGAGGGAAAAGTCTGAAAGCATGCACTGGGTGTGAGAATGGGAATTAGAGGAGCAGAAGCAGAAGCAAATATGTACAGTTAGCCTATCTGCTTCCTAGATCAGAGTGGCCTCTAGTTTCCCAGGGAGTGCCTGCTGGAGTTGGGTCTGGAATAAAGCAACAGTGGGGAATATGGAGGTTAGGAGGGGAAGATCTGTGGGATCCACTAAAGATGTGGGTGAAAGGGGGTAGGGCGGGAGCTGCAGGTGTTCCGATGCAGAACTGAGGATGAAGCTGGGAGATTGGAGTTGGAGGAATGGAGAATAAAGTGAAGGTATGCAGTTACCCTACCTACTCCTCTAGTAAGAAATGTGTCTGCGGATTTTTATTACATGTATTTGTGTATGCTACCCCCTTCTCCCTCCCTCTCTCTCTCTCTATCTCTGTCTCTCTCTGTGTATGTCTCTGTGTGTGTATATGTGTGTGTATGTGTATCTCTCTCTCTATATATATATATATATATATGTCTCTCTGTGCATATGTGTGTATGTCTGTGTGTGTGTGTGTGTGTGTGAGAGAGAGAGAGAGAGAGGGTGTGTGTGTGTGTGTGTGTGTGTGTGTGTGTGTGTGTGTTCACAAAAAAACAACCTGCAGGAGTCAGTTTTCTCCTACCATCATGTGGATGGAAGAGATAAAACTCTGGTTGTCAGACTTTGTGGGAAGAACATTCCTACTGAGCCACCTCACCAGGCATATCTACAGATTGCTCATAAAGTACACTGTTTCATCTCTAGAATATTAATCAGATGCAATTCAATGACCATTTACACCCTCTTGCCAGGTTTATTGCAATCCTAATTCCCAATGTTGCAGGTCTATGTTGGCAGTTAGCTCTCTTTTTGGTGGGGTTATATTCTTATAAAAGAAAGTCAAAAGCTTTCTTGTCCTTGCTACCATTGGAAGATACCAGGAGAAGTAGATGGGCTGAGGTCCTGAAGACAGCCATTACCAAAAACATCTTGACATCCTGATCTCAGACTTACAAACTCCAATACAGATGATACAAATAGACATAACATAATTGACATTTCATAGCACTTGGCATAAATTTCTTGGAGATTTGTTGGCAGGGGCAGATTAAAAGGTAGTCTTCAGGCACCAGTCATTGGTGGTGCATGCCTTTAGTCCCAGCACTTGGGAAGCAGAGGCAGGAGGATCTCTGTGAGTTCAAGGCCAGCCTGGTCCACAGATCTAGTTCCAGGATAGGCTCCAAAACAATACAGAGAACTATGTCTCAAAAAACAAAAACAAACAAACAAAAAGGGTAATCATCAGAGGTTGACGGGTATTGCTAGAAATTTTGCCAAGCATGTATACCATAAGTCATCGTCTTAAGGCCCAAAATAACAGTATCACCCGTTAGTTTTTGAAGAAATAAAATCATTACATTGAATGAAATTGTCTCATCCTGTTTCCTATTTATGCCACTTTATTGTCAGAAACTTCAGCTCCTGTTACTCTTACATCTGAAATTGTAGAATGAAAGTAATTACTACTTCCCGAGGCTCAGTTATTTGCTATCATTTTTTTTTGTATGGTTCAAATAATAAATCCTTCACTAAAATTATCAAGTCTTGTCTCAGGAGCTATTTGAAGTGATTTCTCCTAAATAGCATAAAGCTTAGCTATGACAACACCATAAATGAAACAAGAAAGGGCAGGTTGTCCTGCCAGGAACACACACAACAGCTGATTGAAGTGAATGAATTGGTCTATTCTGCCATTTGTGTTTACCCAAACTGTGACAGTACCAGAAAGAGACTGACTTTCCTTTTTTTGTTTTGTTTGTTAGTTTGTTTGTTTGTTTGTTTTAGACATTTGCTAAGGAACTGAACAGTTAATTCCCCAACAGTGTCTAGGTACAAGCCATGGTTTCTCACATAGGAATGGATGTTTAATTCAGTTTTACAGTTAATGAACTACTTTACACCAGGCACTGTGCTGGGATCTGAGAATAGCAAGGTTAGAACAAAGTCGCTTCTTCTATGAGATATCCATCTCCCAGGCAGACACTAAGGAAATTGCAGCACAGTAGACATAGAGTTGTGTGCTGTATTGATGCCAGAAAAGCTGAGAACTGTCTAACTCTACCCTGAGAAAGAAAGAAGTCCACCACAGGAGACTAAGGTGAGTCTTAAACATCCAATGAACAGGCATTTTAGAGATATAGCTAAGTGGCAGAGCAGTTCCCTAACATTCATGAGACCCTAGCTTCAATTTTCAGTCCTGAAGGGGGAAGTCAGACACAAAATAGTTAAGTACGGAATAAACTAGAATTCCAGGATAAGAAAGCAGTGTATGTAAAGGCTCAAACACATAAAGAAGTTCAACTTGTTCTAGGGTCTCTGAATACACGTGGATGAAATATTAAGGGGGTACACAGAAAAGAAAAAAGGTCAAGAGAGAATGAAATGATATTGTGGCTGTAAGGTCTGAGGAAGCAAAACCTTGAAAACCCTTAATAGCAAAGACAAAGAACTTACTCAGCTGTAAAATTCATGGGACACCACTACAGAGTTCCAGTGGGGAAAGAGGGCCCAGTTTGCCTTCAGCAATAATTCTAGCAGCACTGTGGACAGTGAACTTGAGGCAGAGCCTAAATATGTGTCAAGAAGACTTCTTTTCTTTTCTTATTTTACATATCAATCCCAAGAAGACTTCTTGTAAGCCAAATTAAATTCAACATTCAAAACCCTAAGATGAGATCATAACAGCACAACAGGGAGGGAAGACATACAAAGAAATATTGTAAATTATAATCAAAACTATTGAGTGACTGGTTGAACTTAGGTGATTAGAGAAAAGAATTAATATGCAAATTCCTACTCTAGTTATTAGAGAAGGAAATGGTGTCAACCGATTTTTGACAAAGGAACCAAAAATATACAATGGAAAAAAAATAAAGCATCTTTAACAAATTATGCTGGCATAACTGAATGACCTCATGTAGAAGAATGCAAATAGATTCATATCTATCACCCTGCACAAAAGTCCAAGGAAATCAAACACCTCAACATACATCTACATACAATGAACCTGAGGGGGGGGGGGGAAGTGGGGAACATCCTTGAATACATTGGCACAGGAGAGAACTTCTTAAACAGAACACCAATAGCACAGGCATTAAGATTGACAATTAATAGATAGAAACTCATGAAACTGACAAGTTTGTGTAAGGCAAAGGATAGAATGGCAGCCTGTAGAATGGAAAATAATCTTTATTAACTCCACATCTGACAGAGGTTAATTTCCAAAATATATAAAGAACGGAAAAAACTAGAAATCAATAAACTAATAACCCATTTTTTTAAAATAGGGTACATATAAGGAGTAAGGTTTTTCAGCGCACCGCTGGGCTTGTCCCCGCCGCACCAGCCCCAAATAACATAGAGAGACTGTGTATTTGATACAATGCTGTTGGCCTGTTACTAGTTTCTTATCAGCTAGCTCTGTCTTAAGTATTAACCCATTTCTATATATTTCCACATGGTCTTACCAGCAAGAGGCAGCTGGCGGTTCTGCCTTCTCTGACTCTCCATTTTGACTCCTCCTTCCTACTTCCTCTTTCCTCCTTGTCTCCTAGTCCCGCTTATCTTGCTTTCCCATTGGCCAACAGTGCTTTATTCATTAAACCAGTATGAGAAACATATTTACAGAATCACATCTCCCATCATCTCCTCTTTTCTGTCTAAATAAAAAGGAGGATTTTTAACCTTAACATAGTAAAATATATAACACAACAGTTATCAAATAAGAATCACAGTTAACATTATTTAGTCCATTAACATTTATGAAGATTTAAGAAAATGTTCCATCATCTATTCTATCTTTGTGAGTCTAAAGTCCTATATGTAACTTATCTTTAATCCTAACTAAGGAAAACTATAACCATAGCTATTTGTCTTCAACTCCCTCAAAGACCACAGAAGGATAATATGTAAACTCTAGAAATGACAGAGACAACTCATTGCTTGGTCAGTCACCCGAAGTTCTTCTGTAATCTTCCATCTTCAGCCCATAGGCCATAGTATGTCTAGCAGACTCTTCAGCAAAGTAGGAAACTTTAAACTGTCTTCTTGTATTGGCAGTTTGTCAGTCATTTTTCTCTGTGTCCTGCAGATTGTCTGGCAGACCCTTCCATGAAGCAGGAACTCTGTAGCAATGTTCATCTTGAATCAGCAGTCACTTTTCTGTGGGTCCTGCATGTCCAGTTTATACAGCATAACGTCAAACAGTCCAGACAAGAGCAGTATCTTGTCCAAATGGCTAGTCTTGCCATATTGAAAGCAAACTCCATAATGTGTTTCTTCAAGGTCCATCTTCCTTTCTGAGGCAGGTGGCATTGCCAAGAGCATTTATGTCTCACTTTCAAAAAAACCATAAACCATTTTAAATGCCATATTCTGTAGGCCTTTGAAAGGTTTGAAGAATGCCTATCTATCTCAAATACATCTCTGTGTATCTTGAAAACCTAACTAACTTAACTCTAAGCTTTGACTATCATAGGTAATTATCTATAATCTGTACTACATTATACATTACATTTCTAAATGAGCTATATAAACACAATACCTAAACAAAAGGAGAAATATACATATCACAAAATTGATCTTAAATTGTATCAATAAATGAAAATCCATTCCAAAACAAAGTATATCTATACCAGGTACAGGTCTAAACAGAGGATTCTCAACAGAGGAAACCAAAATGGCCAAGAAACATTTAAAAATATGTTCAACATCCCTAGCCATCGGGGAAATGCAAATCAAAATGACTCTGAGATACCATCTTACACCTGTCAGAATGGCTAAGATTAAAACCACAAATGATAGCTCACACTGCAGAGGGTGTGGAGTAAAGGGAACCTTCTCCACTGCTGGTGGGAGTGCAAACTTCTATAGCCACTTTGGAAATCAATATGATTGTGTCATAGTTTGAATGTAATTAACACCCAGAATCTCATAGGAATTGTCAGTATTAGGAAGTGTGACTTTGTTGAAGGAAGTGTGTCACTGTGTGTATGAGTGTTATGGTTTCCTATGCTCAGGGTACCACCCAGTGTCTGAAACCACTTCCTGTTGCAAGATGTAGGACTTTCAGCTACTTCTCCATCACCATATCTACCTGCATGCTACCATGTTCCTTGCCATCATGATGATGGACTGAAACTCTGAACTGAAAGCTGCCAACTCAATTAAATGTTTTCCTTTATAAGAGTTTCCATGGTAGGTTGGTGACTACCCTAATTGCCATCATATAACCTTCAGCCAGTAAGTGATGGAAGCAGATGCAGAGATCCACAGCCAAGCACTGGGCTGAGCAACTGAAGTCTAGTTGAAGAGAGGGAGGAAGGATTATATTAATGGGGAGAGGGTCAGGAACATGATGGAGAAACCCACAAAGACAGCTGACCTAAGCTAATGGGAGCTCATGGACTCTGAACTGACAACTGGGAAGCCTGTATGGGATTGAACTAGGCCCTCTGAATGTGGGTGACAATTGCATGGCTTGGTCTATTTGTGGGACCTTTGGCAGTGGGCCCAGAAGTTATCCCTGGTGCATGAACTGGCTTTTTGAAGCCTATTCCCTATGGTAGGATACCTTGGTTAGCCTTGATGGGCAGGAGAAACCTGGTCCTGCCTCAACTTGATATGCCAGGCTTAATTGACTCCACATAGGAGACCTTACCCTCTCTAAGGAGTGGATGGGGTGGGGAGAGATAGAGAGAGCAAGAGGAAGGGAGGGAGGGGGAACTGTGGTTGGTATGTAAAATGAATAAAAATTTTAAAATAAAAAAAGAGGTTCCATGGTCATGGTGTCTCATCACTTCAATAAAACACTAGCAAGACAGGCAGTTCTTCAGAAAATTGGCAATCAATTTACCTTAAGACCCAGTTATTCCATTTCTGGGCATATATCCATAGGACACTCAATCATACCACAAGGACACTTGCTCAATTATGTTCATACCAGCTTTATTCATAATAGCCAGAAACTGGGAACAACCTGGATGTCACTCAACAGAAGAAGGAATAAAGAAAATGTGGCACATTTATACAATGGAGTATTACTCAGCCTTTAAAAAACAGACATCAGGAAATTTGAAGGCAGAGATGGGAACTAGAAAAGATTGTCCTGAGTGAGGTAACCCAGACCCAGAATGACAAACATGGTATGTACTTACTCATAAATGAATATTAGCTGTAAAGTAAAGGAGGACCCTGCTACAACTCATAGACCCGAGAAGTTAAGTAATCAGGAGGGCTCAAGTGGGTATGGGGATGCATGAAGCTCACCATGAAAGGGAAATAGCATGGATATTGCCAGTGGATAGGAGGAGGACCCTAAAAGAGGGAATGGGGTTGTAACAGAGGAGATTGGGGGAGGGAGAGAGTACTGAGAAAGACAACTGGAATCTAGGGATATTCCAGGGATGAGCTAGGAACCTAGAGCAATGGAAACTCCCATGGATATAAGAGGGTGACCCTAACTAAGACTCCTAGCAACAGGGAATATGGAGCTTGAACCAGCCATCTCCTGTAACCAGGCAGGACTTCCAGGGAACGGTCTGGAACACCAGCCTAGTCACAAACCCTTTGACCTACAATCTGCCCTGCCTACAGAATGTGCTGAAGTGCAAATGGCACAGAAATTGTGGGAGTGATCAACTATGACTGGCATAGTTAGAGACCCATATCCTGAGAGGGAACTCCCCACTGAGGGTCAGGTACCAGGAGGGGGATGCCCCACAGACCTAGGATAGAACGAAACACAAATGTCAAAAAATTCATGAAATGATTCCTAATGGTATTCTGCTGTATTCACAGATCGGTGCCTAGCCCAACTGTCATCAGAGAGGAGGACTCACTCAGCAACTGATGCAGACCCACAGCCAAACACTGGGTGGAGCTCAGCAAATCCTGCAGAAAAGGGGGAGGAAGGATTGTAGGACCCAGTGTTGTGCAGGGCACCATAAGAAAACCCACAGAATCACATAACCTGGGCTCACAGGGACTCACAGAGACTGAACCAGTGACCACAGAGACTGATAGGACTGGCCTCTGCACATATGTGACAATTGTGTAGCTTGGTCCTCTTGTGCAACTCCTGGCAGTGAGAGCAGGGGCTGTCTCTGACTCTGTTGCCTGATTTGGGAACTCATTCCTCCTGCCACGTTAGGTCATCCAACCTTGGTGGCAGAAGGGGTTCCAGGTCTCACTGCAGCTGGATGTGCTATGACTAGCTAATATCAATGGGATGCCCACCTGTATCTGAAGAGAAGCAGAAGAGAAAGAATGGATGAGGTTGGGAGGCAGGATCTGGGAAGCGGGACAAGATTTGGTTAGGAGATAAAAGCAAGACAATAAACAAACAAACAAACAAACAAACAAATAAATAAATAAATAAATAAAATTACAAAACAAACTAAATTGAAGTTGTTAATCTCCCAATTGTGCCTAACTCTAAACTTCCTTTCTCTGGTCTGCCATTTTAAAATCTACCAGTAGGTGGAACTCTGGTATTTTCTAAAGCAAATGTTTGCCTAAAAGTGCCTTTGTTTCCTGAACTAGGCAGAATTTAGAAAAATAAATGCCAGTCTCCAGGGGAGGGGTGGAACTCATGCCTGGTACTGTAAACCCAGCCAAGAATCCATGGCTGGAGAGATCAGAGGCCCCAGAAAAGAACTTACCACTACTATTTTGTTAAACGACGATAAAATCAAATTCCTTTTAAATACATCTCTTTGTAACTATAAATGAGCTCAGCCTCAGCCACCATGGAAACATCTCTTGCAGTGAACAGTAGTTACTATAGAGACTCACAAGTCATAATGAAAAGGACCAGCAGCCCAGGGATGTTTGACTGTGACATCGACATCACACCAAGTCGTGGGGAACACTATGGAAGAGCAATAAAAAAAATCTTAAGAGCCAGAGCTTGGGAAAAACTGCTACAAAACAGTGGCTTCTGAACCTGACATACCCGGTACCTCGTGAACTCACCACAGCAGTGTTTACCTGCACAGGACCAGACCTATCAACTTTCCATCAAAGAAAAACGGAGAATTAAGAGACGCCCAGGAGTGGGTCCCCCGACACCCAGGAGGGCCTACTGACAGAATGGTGTAGAAGGTATGGCGTTTTATCCAGTAGTATAGCAACTGGTTATTGCCCATATTCCTGTAAACAACCCTCACTTTGCTCCTGAAGAATTCCTACTTAACCCCTGTGAGTCACACGCAAAAAGACATACAAAGAGACTTCTTAGGAAACAATGTTTCTAGGGGAAAAATGGGGTTGGAGTCAGAGGACTCGGGGCTGCGGACTAAAATTTACTATGTGAATATATGAATCTGCAAAGGTTAGAAATTAATCCATTTTTAAAGAAAATAGGAAAACAAAAGCCAGGTGGCATGTACACGTTTAATTCCAGAAAGGAAGGTGGATCTCTATGAATTTGAGGCCAGCCTGGTCTACAGAGTGAGTTCCAGGAAATCCAGGGCTACATAGAGAAAACCTATCTCAAAGAACCAAAAAAAAAAAAAAACCTAATTTCTTTCAAAAGTCCAGCTGTGTAATGAAAAGAATAATTATCACCAAAACCCAAAACCTTCATTTATATATTTATGTGAATTACATAGAATCACTTTAAATTCCAAAAATGGAAGAAAATTATTGAAGCACCATACATTTATACAAATAATATTGAAACATTAACAATAATATATCCAAATGTTTTTAAATTTATTATTACTCAGGGGGGAGAGTTAGGTGTGTGTGTGTGTGTGTGTGTGTGTGTGTGTGTGTGTATGTGTGTGTCAAGTGCCAGGATTTCCATAAGTACTGTTAAAAATAAAAATCAAAGATGGTTCTACCTCCCCTGTGTTTTGCAGGCTCAGCAGAGCAGCAATTCTCAGACACCAGGAACCCACATCGTCCAGGTGCAAAACCGGTTGGAACATACACTCTTTCTTCAGCCCAAATGTGCCTCTTACTCAGTGATGGCCGCCTGATCCATGTTGACCATTCTCATCCTGTCTGCATGTTTATGCAGTTTTTGCAAGTTGATCCATATTGGTTTGCTGCCTTATAAAGGGCCCAGAGAGCAGGAAAAGCCCTGGGCATCCTCACTTCTGGTCATCGTACTTCCCTCACATGAGCTTTCTAGGCTGCCCAAGTATCTCAGATGCAGCTTTCTGCCATAACAGTTCCCCTCCATAACTTCCAGTCATCAATTTGATTGGTCACACTTAGTCTTTCTAGACTGATTTTTCTAATCAGGCAACTGGTATAGGTGAAGATGTTCCTGGAGTCATTTTTCTACAAGGTAGTAAGTGTTTAGCTTTAATGGTGACTTAGCCGTGATACCCAAGCAGGGGGTTTTTTCTCCCAAAGAAACTTTAATAATTCATAGAGACTGGTATGGTTGTTGACAGTTGGAGGTTGGTGTCTAAGGAGTAGAGGCCACGCATGCTGTTAAACACCCACAATGCCCTGAACAGCACCCCACAGCAAAGAGCTATATGCCTAGTGTCAGCAGTGGGTGAGGCTGAGGAGCTCCCTTAAAGAAATGACTGGCAGTGGAGATAAGACTCTGCCAAGCAAGCAAAGGGACATATCTCCAGGCGGTTGAGAGTTAAGCCATTCTTCAGTGCACAGTTATCTGGGTCTATTGTAACTCCCGGCAACAATGGTACAGTTCAGAATCTGTCATTGTTAGTTTTTAGCATGAAAATGTTGCTTTCCAATTACCTGAGAGTGCTCAACCCCATGCTGGCTGTGGCAAGGCTGCTTCTGGGCTGCTGCTTATCTGAATCAAGTTTGTGAGCTTTCTGGAGTACCTCAGTGAGGAAGAAGACCAGAACCTGTCCCTAGCACCAGCCAATTGCCAGACTACTTTTCATAGTCACTATTTTTTAAGAGTGTGATTCAATTCACACTAAATGTGTCTGTGTCACAAAAAAAAATATCATCATGTGCTTCTTCTATAAGCAGAACAGAACAACCATAATATCCCAATAGCTTTAGCAGACTTGGCCCTAAAACTTGAAAACTGATATATTTTGCAAATACATTCACACTAAAATCGACTAATTTCCTGACCCTGAGCTGATGCCACACATTTACACTTGAAGCCTGGGGTGGAAAAACCTGACAGTAGCATTGGATGTTTACATGAAATGGACTTCAAAGGCTGCTCCGTGTTTGTTCCTGTTCATTCTATGGGCACAGATTCCCCGCAGAATGTGATTATACCTCTGATTACCTGTGCCTATTGTCAGGGCAGCTCCATCTAAAGCTTTTTTAGAAAGTAATAATTGTCTTTTGTTGATCAGGATAATAGTGCAGAGGGCCTGCAGCCCACGTGGAGCAGCCAGGCACAATACCCACGAGTAAGTGGCTGGGATAATTGAAAAACAGATCAAATCCACTGGACTTTTGTAATGAAATAAACTATGAATAGAAGAATAAAATACCCTCAATGGCTGGATGCGTATTGTTACTTTGAAGCTTTCCCAGCCACCACCATCATGAAATCAGAGTGGACGCTAACACCCACTACTTTAAATAATTATTGGATTATTTTTTCTCGTTATTTATCATTCAGACTGTTCTGAACACCACCCCACTTGATGCCATAATTAGATCTCTGATAAACCTTTTGCAAAATGAATGGTTTTGCTTTTGTAGCTGCAGGATTTGGAAATGGGGTTCTAAAAGCAGGGAAACAATCTGGTCTCCATTTTAGGTGCCTGGAAATGAAGTTATATTTGAACATCGATCACAGATTTTAGAAATGGATAATGAATTATGGCATGAATAATACGTACAGTGTTGCCACTGAAGAGGTTGTAGCCATGTTAAAGTCCTACTGAGTGCTTTGAGAGTAAATATCACAAATGGTAATTGGGTGGAGTACATGTAAGCAAGTAAATAGCCTCCTTCTGCTCATCAAGCAATGTTTAGTCTGGCAAGAACTATTTTGGAGAGAGAAATAAGAAAACAAAGTCAGTGCCTACCAGGGTGCTGGTTAACACATCAACCTTGGAAGAGCCTGAAGAAATAGTATGTTGTATCAGCTCATTTTAAAAATTATTTTACGTGTGTGTGTGTGTGTGTGTGTGTGTGTGTGTGTGTAAGGTGGCCTGTGAACGCCAGGAAAGGGTTCCAGCATCCTGGATCTTGAATTGCAAGCAATTGTGAGATACAGCACGGGTGCTAGGAATCAGGCTTGGCTCCAGGACAAGAGAAGCAAGCTTTACTAACTGCTGAGCCATCCCTCCAGCCCTGCTACTCACTACATATGGGAGAAACCCCAACTCCAGAGAAAAAGAGAC
Organism: Phodopus roborovskii; assembly: GCF_943737965.1. Lineage (NCBI taxonomy): Eukaryota > Metazoa > Chordata > Mammalia > Rodentia > Cricetidae > Phodopus > Phodopus roborovskii. Next base: position 28,793,794 of record NW_026125281.1, read on the forward strand.
ATTTTCCTGTGTTTACACAGCTACAACAGAAATTTGTTTCCAACTACTTGAGAAGGCTCAGGTGAACTTGTAGTGAATCGGTGTTACAGAACTTTGGAGGTTCTATGAGCAGCACCACAAAGGCCCACAAAATGAACTCAGTTTATCAGTTATTTGGTGCTTTTGCTCTCATTACTTCAAGGTCTTCCTTTCTGATCTTGAAATGCTATTCATTCTGCCTGTTCCCATTTTGATCATGTCATTTTCTTTTCCTGTTTAAAACACGCACACGCGCGCGCACACACACACACACACACACACACACACACACACACAATGGCTCTGCACAGCCTATGGATAATGAATTAATCCCTTAGCCTAGTTTTCAAAGATTGCATCTGGCCCTGACCAACTCCTTCTTACTTCTCATCAGCACTCTACTCTGTAACATTCTTGCCGGAATCTAGAATACATCTAATAGATTTTGGTCTCAGCATTTAGTCATTACAAATCACCTAAGAGAGTGTTTGCTTCTCAGCTCTCTTGCCTCCCTCAAGGACAGATGCCAATGCATGTCCTGCCCTGTTCTTCAATCTCTCACTCACAGAGGACACTCCTACCACTTCACAATACTCTCTAGGCCAAAGTATTAAGAGGTAAGGACTTGGGAACGTATTAGCTCATAGAGTGGAACACTTATGAATAAAAGCAGCGTATTTATGAACACAGATTAGAGAAACTCACACTTCTCCAACATATGAAGACACAGGAGCTGTGTATAACCAGAGAGCAGCCCTCAGCACACACTAAATCTGCCTTGGTCTTGGGCTTGCCAGACTCTGGAACTTTCTGCTCAAATTTACAGCCTCTACTGTCCTCTTCTCTCCTATTTTCTACCCTTGTGTTAGTCTATTCTCCTTGCCAAAGTACATGGCAATTCATCATCCAACCCTTTAGTAAAAATTTTACTTCTAAGCATATATGGAGGCAGACTTAAACACCAGGATCCATTTGAAGTCACCAGTTGTCAGTTCTAATGTTTTGTGATGGCCATCTGTGGTGTTTTGCTCCTGTGAGTTTATGTGCTTTTCTTTAACATTATTAGGGTGTGGTCAGGAGGGAAGAGGGTTGTCACAGCACATTCTCGTCAGAAACATGGAACCATCATCCTTGCTCTCTTCATGTCTGTGAAGTCAAACTATTCTTTTATAAATAAGGTCTAGAAGAACGCATCTGCTCCAGATTGCTTTTCTGATGCTGTCATAAGTCGCTGAGGGGTTTCTTTTAGCTTAGCAGTTAAAGTAGGCTATCAAAGGAAGCTAGGGCAGGAACTCAAGGCTGGTACCATGAAGGAATGCTACTTAATAGTTTACTTCCCTGTGGCTGGCTTCTCAGCTACATTTCTTCTATTGCCCAAGCTCACCTGCCCAGGGGTATCACTGCCCACAGTTGACTTGGCCTTCCCACATCAATCAAAAATCACAAAAGTCCCCCAATAGACATAGCCATGGACCAATATAATGGAAATGATTCTTCCACTAAGATTCCCTCTTCCTTGATATGTCTAGGCTTATATAACATGAACAAAAACTATGATACACTCCAAACATAAGGGTAAATATAGAAAGAAAACTTTAATGTCATACTTTTTCAAAAAAAACTTTCTGTGGTTTGGATGTTTGTGTCCTCCAAAATTCATGTTTACATTCAATTCGTAATTGAATATTAAGAGATGGGACTTTTAGGAGTTGGTTGCACTGTTAGGGCTTATCGATGATAGATGAGATTTGGGGAATTCCACTCCATTGTGTGGAATGGCTTGAGGAGCAAATTCTGTCCTCCATTCTTTTACACTTTTCTGTAGATTCAAAAGGTGCCATCTCGAAAGCAGCAAAAGATTATATGATCCGAAGAGATACCAGAGATTGACAGAAGTGTCACTTTAGTGGAGAACAGCTATGACCAGTCACCAAGTCCCCCGGCGCCTTAATCTTTGATGTCTCAGCATCAAAAGTTTATCTGTAATTCGTAACTAAATGTCTTCTCTTTAGAAACTATTCTGCCTAAGATACTTTGTATGGCAGTATGAATGTACTTGAGAGAATTTGTTCAATAGGTTCTTCATTATTCTAATTTTTTAGCCACTCAAAGCAATAACACTTTTGCTTTCCATCTGCTACCTCTATATGGATATTTAAGGTCCTTTCTGGAAAGTAGAGTGCTGGGGACTTATGGGTCAGCTGGCAGATTGGAAGCTTCTTCTTGGTGATATAGTAAAGAAGAGTGAGAATAAGAAAGAATAGACTCAGGCCCAGAGAGATAAAGAGGTGGGTAGAAAGCTGCTCTGTAGGATCTGATGACGGCATTAAAAGAAACCAATAAACAAACAGGAGAAAGAGAAAGCAAAAGCGGTCCTTGGTAGGAATTTTTTTCCATAAAGAAGTTAAAAATGTTACATCTAGCTATATTTGTGCTGTTCGTGGGATCTACCTGTACCTGTCAGGGGTTACTAGTGGAGAGGGAGAGAAAGTGCAGGACATGGAAACCCAAAATAAAGACAGACTGTACATGTGTGAATAGGAGGCTAGAGCACAGCAGGCTGTGGACACAGAAGCAGAAATGTGCTATCACAGGTTGGAAGCAAGAGATTCTCAATGCCCATAATCCAATGGTGTCTGGAGAAGCTACAGAGGAGTGTACAATGTGCACAGTAGAAGTTGCTGGAATTTCCTGACTAGCACCAAAAGAAAAAGTTAAGCACAGAAAGACTGGCCTTATATATAAAGTATATACTATCCTTCTCATTCCTTCATCCCTTTTTCTGTTTTCTTGCTCTCTCCTGGGTTCACTATTTAAATATTGATACTAGTAGCTCTAAAGAAAGAAGCCCATAGATTGCATTTACATTTTCCTCAACTAGTGCTGCTGTTTCTGAGCCTTATAGAGGACAAAAGTGAAGTGTCCACATACCTTCTATTGCAAGTTCATACCAATACGACTATAAAGCCATAATATTTGTTACTGCCGTAATTTTTACCTATGAAAAGCAGAAGAGAACATAAACCCAAGTAAAAAGTAGCACACTGCAATGATTCACAGAAAACAAAACACACATAAATTAAGAAAAGAAAAAAAAAAGAGGACACTCTCATCCCAGCATGTGCACAAAACACAACAAAGAAACACAAAAAAATACAATCCAGTAGCCAACTATCTCACTCCCAAGATGACAGCTCATCATACTAGATACTAAAGACATTGAGAGAGCTAAAATGCCAGAAAAATATTTCAGAGTCTTGCTGGTCATGTATGTTTGCCATTTTAAATGCCTTTTATGCTTGGACACCTGTATCTTTCTCTAGGCTTGGGAAATTTTCTGGTATAATGTCATTGAATAAGTTGTCTGCGCCTTTAGATTTAGCTCATTAATTACACCATAGAATCATTGGTTGGTTTCTCAGATATATTCTAAAGTTCACAGAAGCTGTGCCATGCTTACTAGTTGTTTCTTTATATATGTCTGACTGGATCATTCTTAACCTTGTTCTACATTTCTGAAACTCATTCTTCTGCTTGGTCTTGCCTATTGATGCTTTTTCTATTGTGTTTTTATTTGATAAATTGTTTCACTTCTATAACTCCTGTTTGGTTTTCTTCCAGCATCCCAGTTCCTTGCTGTTTCTTTCCTATGGTAACTTCTTTGTCTAGGTCTTAAAATGTCTTAATAATTCATATATGCATATATATTTTTATATATCCATTGTTATTATACATATATATTATATAATGACTTTATAAATCCATTTTAGTAGCAAAATATTATATCCAGGTGCAGCATATACACTCTTCTCAGCAGCCCATGGAACCCTCTCTAAAACAGATCACATTTTAGACTCTAAACAAGTCTTAAAAATATACAAAAGAATTTAATTTCTTTCTTCTATTTAATTAAGTTATGGTTGAATGAAACTAAAAATCAACAGCAATACAAACCAAAAGCTACACAAATGCTTAGTAATAAATTAATGGATCATGGAGAAATTAGTGAATAGTTTTTGAATTCATAGATGTAAATGAAACCATGACTATTCAGTCTTTGAGATACAGCAAAGGAGGTTCTAAGAAGAAAGTTTATGGCTAGAAGTAGTAATATGAGAGTCAGAGGAGCTGTAGAGATGACTCATTGGTTAAAAGCACTGCTTACTCTTTCAGAGGACCAGATTAATGTCCCAGCACTCACATGGTGACACACCATCATCTGTAACTCTCCACAGGCCTCAGGCACACACATAGCAAACATTCAGGCAAAACACCCATACATATAAAATAATTTTAATTCAATTTAAAAAGTCAGAGTTATAAAAAATATATTCAAATCTTAGCAAACAAGAGTAAGCCAAGATCCAAAACAACATACAATAAGAAATAGTAAATATCAGGGCAGAAATGATGCAGTGGGTGCTAAAAAAAAAAAAACAAAAAACAAAAAACAAAAAACAAATAATGTAATTGTTGAAATAAACAATTGTCTCTTCAGGATTGCAGAGATGGCTCAGTGGTTAAGAGTACTAGGTATTCTTCCAGTGGACCCAAGTTCAATTCCCAGCACCTACATGTTGGCTCACAAACATCTGTAACTCCAGTCCCAGGTGATCTAAGGGAACCAGGGACATATGTGGTACATAAACACACATGAAAACAGAAAGTCCATACGCATAAAATAAATAAATAATGTTAAACTCCATAAAATAAATGTTTTTCTAAATCAATAAACTCAACCAATTTAATGAAAATAAAAAAGTCTCAAAACAGTAAAATTAGAGATGAAGTGGCAGACCCTAAATAGATAAGAAGGAAATCCAAAGATGGCTGTTAAACACTCTGAAAACATATTCCCAAAATATGGGGGATAAATTGATACATTCTTAAAAATACATAACCTCACAAATTAAATAAGCAATTTAAGCCAGATATATGACAAGCAACTACTAAAATGTTTCCCCCCCCCCCCCCCCCCCAAAAAAAAAAAAGAACTACAGGTCCAACCAGATTCACGGACAACTTCTACCAAAGCTTTAAAGAAAAACTATACCATGGTGCTTAAAGAGCTCTAATAGAGACAGAAATAAAAAGAAAAAGTCAAAACCATTCTCAAAGTCAATTACACATTGAGAGTGTGCCCAACCTAAAGCCTGGGACAGCTATTAATGTGGCACAACACATTTGTAGACCACAGTGCCATGTCAAAATGTCAAAAGGGTAGACCTCTATTCCCTAATGCCAACACCAGACAAAGAAAGGAAACCCTAGAACAGTTTTCTGGGTAAACATAGATGCAAAATTTTTCAATAAAATACTGACAAGGCAAATTCAAACACACACTAAAATGATCTCATGACCAAGATAAAATAGATGACTGATTCAACATGCACAAATGATTAGCTATAATATTATACTATAATATTATACATATGGTATACCATATCAGTATAGAGTCTGAAGTCTTAGCCAGAACAATAAGCCAAGAAAAAGAAATAAAAGGGATACAAATAGAAAGGAAAGTAAAATTATCCCTAATTGAAATTATCCTGTAATTAAAATAACTATCATTTGATTCAGATGCAGGACTCCTGGATATATTACAGATGGAAGCTAAGTCAACATAAGATTCCTAGACATGCATGTTTGTTTGAACTAACTACAATATTCAAGATATTTAACCAGCATAGATGTCCTCCAAAAAAATAAGTGAATAAAGAAAATGTCATGTACATACACATATATATGCATGTATATATATACATGCATATATATAATGGATTTATTATCTAGAAAGAGCAAAAATGTGCCATTTTCAGGAAAATAAAAGGAATTAAAGATCATTATGTTAATCAAAACAAGTTAGATTCATAAAAGCAAAATATCACATTTCTTTCATATGTAGAATCCAGATTTATGGATGTGTGTGTGCCTGGTCTGTGTGTGTGTGTGTGTGTGTGTGTGTGTGTGTGTGTGTGTGTGTGTTTATAAAACAGTGGGTAAAAATTAGGGGATGGAAGGTAAAAAGGGATGAAGAGACAGAATGAGAGATTACATAATGAAGGAAAGAAAAATAGATTTTTCTCATATGTTTAATCATTATTATTATGGGGAGTTATAACATAAAAATAGAAAATACCAGATGCAGGGGATGAAGGGGACCAGAAAGAGCAGGGTAGAAGGGATATGAGACTGTAGGGGGCAAGTATGAGCAAGACACAATGACATAATTATGAAAATGTCATAATGAAATCTATTACTATATAATCAACTAAAAATTACTAAAATAACTCAAAATAAAAGTACAAAGAATATTCCTTTGATCTGAATTGAAACTAATTTCCAAGCTACTTTAATGTGTAGAGAGCTACTGGTTCTCCATCTCAACCATACTTGAAATTGACAAATTATATTCCACTAAAATAGAATGACATGGAGTTGTATGGAATGTGGAATTGGCTCCTATAGACAGAAACGCCAGTGGTCCCATCATGACCAAACCATGGCCCAAAGCTTCAGAGTAGGAAGGCCAGGCCTCCAAAAAAAATTTCAGGTAAAAAAAAAAACAAGTTATTTGCTTCTAGGAGATGCTTGTTTTAATTTTTATATTTCTTAGAGTGCTGAGAGTAAACCCAGATGCCCAATCTCAGTCAGAAAGGATGGCAGACAACTGGTGTTTCTGTTTTCCTGAGATCAGACAAACTCCAGAAGACCTACACCACTAGCCACACAAATAGACAAGCATGTCAGGAAAGTGTCTATTTCCATTGAACTGAATATGGGTATTACATTACAACAGCACCTGTATATCAGAGAACTTCAGATCTTACAATGAATAACTTTTCTAAATGAGCTGTACTTTGTTTTCATGATACTACAACCAAGAATGAAGGCAAAGACTGCTATCTGGATCCCTGCAAATATGATTTATCTATTGTAAGTATCTATCTCCTTTTGTGAGGTGGGATCAATATTCTAATAAGATTTAAAATATTTAAACTCACTGAGAATACTTAGCTATGATAAAGCTTGGTTAAATTTTTGGCTACTCCATGCAAGACATGTTGATTATGCAGTTCAGCTTGGGTGAGTCTATTCCTTATCTGTGAAATGGGGATAGGGTAGCTCCACAGATTCATGAAAACTAAGCATAGATCCACAGTCCCTGCCACATAAGGATCCAATAACTGGCTGGGCTATTTTCTCTTTTCTGCCAAAGGATGTTTTAATGAGTAAAACAATAAAGGCCAAAATTAGTATTCACATCACATCAGATTTTGTCCAAAGCATGTGTCCCTATTTGCTTATCCATGTGTTGGTTCCTCACAATACTAATTAGGTCACATCAAATGTATTGTAATTAACCATGGCACTTGTGCAGGCTTACATTTTCACACAGAAAAACTGAAAATGAATTAATAACTAGCAATTTTGATAATTATGATCAATTAATTTGTCAGTAATAAACTATGATGTATATGCTTTCTTCTCAAAAAATAAAGTATTAAAGATGTTGGCTAGCAAATAGCTACAGCTCTCATACACTTTTTGGCCTTGTATACCTATTCGATTTTTATTATACTTACATTATACTTTTATTATTTAGAACAATTTTTAAATTTCAATATATTTTGATCATATTCTTTCCCTCCCCAAGTTCTTTCACATCCTGACCCTCTCCCCAACCCATACAACTTTAAGTTCATTCTCAAAAAACAAACAAAATTCCAAGACAACAACACCCCTACCAAACAAAAAAAAAAAAAAGCCCAAGACTACAACCAACTAAAAAACAGCTGTGGGGTCCATTATATGTTTGTCAAGTACTCCTGAACATGAGGCCTGCCATGGAGTAGTTGATAAACCCAATATCACTCTATCGAAGAAAAATGATTTTTCCCTCTCCTGACAGGTATAAGTGATAGTCCAGTTGTTAACCTTAACCCTAGCAGCTAGGTTTTCATTAATTTACTCGTTCATTTTTAAAAATATATCAAAATAATATATAATAAGATAAAACAAAAAACTATCACATTGAAGTTGAACAAGACAAACCAGAAAAAAAAAGAAAAAAGGAGACCAAGAGAAGGCACATGAGTCAGGGACTCACTTGTGTGCACACTCAAGAACCCATAAAAACACTAAACTGGAGGTCATAACATATATGTAAAGGACCTGGTGCAGACCAGTGCAACAATCACATTACATACAAATGGCCAAAGCCCCAACAAAAATCAGAAATTGTCAAATTAGTTTTTAATGTATGTGTTGCTTGTAAAAAAAAAAAAAAAACAAAAACAAAAACAAAAAAAACTAACTTCAAATAAATCACACACGTAGGTAAAAAGTAAAATCATAGAAATGATATCTCTTGGTAACCCTATTTACATTGAAACTGGTACAGCCATTTTAATGTCAAAGTAAATCCAAAGAATATTACCCATGATAAGAGGGTTATTTCAGAATGATAATGAAATCAACAGATGATACTAGAATAGAAAAATCCTAAGTAGTTATGCAGATAACAATGGTTTCAGATTACACTAAGCAGAAAACTGATCAAAGTACAAAGAGAGACAAACAAACCCACAAGTACTGTCAGAAGTTTCAAAGTTCTTAAAAAAAAAATCAGAGATTTGAACAGTGATAGCAATCAACTTGATCTGGTTGACATTCACAAAACACTCCAGCAAGTAATAGAGGAGCACACTAACATATTGTGTTCAGAACTTTTACCAAGATAAACCATATTCAGGGCCATAACACGATGACCACAAAACAAGAAAATTCAGTTAAATAAAATATGTTCTTCATGCACAATGAAATTAATTACAAACTAATAAAGGAAATTTTTTCACAAAACTCTCCAAAACCTTGAAAACATCCCATAGATCAAAGGAAAAAATCAAACATGCAATGGGAGTTATTTTAACCTAATATGTAGGGGATTTTTTTTAAGAAGTAATCACCTACATAGAAAGGAATACAGTCTCAACTCTACCTCAAGAAATGGAAAAATAAGGGCAAATTAAAACCAAACTAAATGGAAGAAATGAACAAAAATCAGAGCAGAAATGAATAATACACAAATAACACACAAAGCAAAAAGTGACAGAAGAAACCATTAATGTCTATGACTTGATTTTGAATATGTATTTTAAAAAATTGATACACTTCAATCGGGACTTCTTAGTAACAAGAATGAAGATAATGGAAATCAGGAATGAAGTCACTATGAATTCTACTGATACTAAAAACAAAAAGAGCACATCCATCCCTCAGTATCACAGACAATTAGTTTCAGAATCCTCTTTAAAAAAAAATGCCACAGTATATTTAAGCAAACTTCTGTGAGTTTCTATTGGCATATATGCATTGTACATAGGGATGAATTCAAAAATATCTTCATTCAAGTACACTATATAGTTTGATCATATTCATTTGATCACATTTATTCTCTCATGCTTCCTTTACTTTAGCTAAGTCTACTCCCCTTCATTCCTTCCCATAGTTTTCCTTACTCTCATGGAATGTATATAATGGTTTTGTGCGTACAGAAAAATCCAGCTTGCCGTCCCTGACTTGCTTCTCTTTATATGATGAGGTCAATTGCATGTATCATTGCAAATGACATAATTGCATTATTTCTGATTACAAAAATTTCCATTCTGTATAAATACATTTTCTTCATCCATTCACCTGATTCTATAACTTGGCTATTGGGAACTGTGCTTCAGTGAACACAGTTGTGCAAACATCTTTGTGATACATGTTCACTGAGAGTTCATCTGGTATTCCCCCAAGAGTGGTATGGCTGGGTCACACAGTTTTTCTACTTCTAGTTTCTTAAGGAGTTTTTGCTGATTTCCACAGAGGCTGAATTAGCTTGCATTTACATCAGCAGTGTATGAGCTTTGCCTTTCAACCACATTCTCAACATTTCATGGTTTCCTTTTTAACTTATTTTATATTTAAAAGTGTGTGTGTGTGTGTGTGTGTGTGTGTGTGTGTGTGTGTGTGTGTGTGTGTGTGTGTGCCTGCACTCATGTGCCTGAACACACAACCTGGAAAGACTGATTTTTGAAGAAGACTTCAGATCCCCTGGATCAGAAGTCACAGTCAGTTGTGAGTCACCCCACGCAGGTACCAAGAACTGAACCAGGGTCTTCTTCAAAAAATAGTACCTGCTTTTAACCACTGAACAATCTTTCTAGCCCCCATTATTTAGTTCCCGTAAAGGTAGTCATTCTAACTACAATAAGATAGATTTTCAATACAGTTTTTTTAATTTTTTATTTTATATATCAATCTCAGTTCCCTCTCCCTTCCCCCTCTTTTCCTCACTCCCCCCATGTCACAAGCACCCCAACCACCCTCCTCTCCCATCCCACCTCACTCCACCTGTAGGGTGATGCCAACCAGGAGGGGGTCATCTAAATCTGTCAAGTCATTTGAAGTAGGGACTAGGACTTTCTCCTGTCTCTAGGTTAAGGCAGTATCCCTCCATGGGGGATATACCCGCAAGGTCCTTTTGTGCACCAGGAATACATCCTGGTTCCACTGTCTGAGGTCCCTTAGACTGCTCATGCATTCTAGCTGAGACCCATGTTCAGGGGTCTGAGTCAGTCCCATGCTGGATTCCCAGCTATCAGTCTGGGGGCCCATTAGCTCCTCCTTGTTCAGGTCAGCCATCTCTATGTGTTTCTGCAGCCTGGTCTTGTCCTCCCTCTCTGAATCTGGATTCTAGTTCAGCTCAGTATTTAGTTGTGGGTGTTTGCTTCTGTTTTCAACAGGTACTAGATGAGGGCTCCATGATGGTAGATAAGTTAGTTGTTGATCTCATTATTAGGGAAGGGCATTTATGGTAGCCTTCCCACAGTTGCTCAAATTGTTAGTTGGGGTCAGTCTTGTAGGTCACTGGACATTTCTCTAGAGTCAGTTTTCTCTTCACTCTTTTAATGACTCCCTCTTTTATGGTCTCTCTCTATCTATCTATCTTCCTAGTCCCACTTGCTTTCCTCTCCTCTCCTCCCATTCTCTTTCTCCTAGTTCTCCACTCACGCCCCCCCCGACTCCACATGTGCTCTGGAGAACTTGTCCCTTCCCCCTTCTGTGAGGGACCTTGTATGAACCTCTGAGAATCCACCTTGTATCCTAGTTCCTCTGGTGGCGTGAATTATAGGCTGATGATCCTTTCTCTAGGTCTAAAATCCATATATGAGTGAGTACATAGCATGTTCCTCTTATTGTGACAAGGTTAACTCATTCAGGACCATTTCTTCATGTTCCATCCACTTGCCTGTGAATTTCAAGATTCTATTGTTTTTTTTTCCCACAGAGTAATGTTCCATTGTGTAGATGTGCCACATGTTCTTTATCCATTCTTCAGATGAGAGGCACCTACGTTGTTTCCAGGTTCTTGCTATTAAAACATAGTTCAGCACATGTCTTTGTTGAATGGATGTGGATCATTTGGGTATATGCCTAAGAAGGGGATTGCCAGATCCAGTGGTAGACAGCTTCCCATTTTCCTGAGGAACTGCCATACTGATCTCCAAAATAGCTGTACAAGTTTACACTCCCTCCAGCAGCGGAGGAGTGTTCCCCTTTCTCCACATCCTCTCCAGTATGAGTTGTCATTGGTGTTTCTAATTTCAGACAATCTAGCAGCAATAAGATGGTATCTCAAAGTTGTTTTTTATTTGCATCCCACTGATAGCTAAGGACACTTTCTTAAGTGTCTTTCAGCCATTTTTATTTTCTCTATTGAGAATTCTCTCTTCAGTACTGTACCCCATTTATTAATAGGGTTATTTGGTGTTTTGGTGACTAGTTTCTTGAGTTCTTTGTATATTTTGGAGATCTGCCCTTTATCAGATATAGGATTGGTAAAAACCTTTTCCCAGTCTGTGGGCTGCCGTTTGGTCTTGTCCACTGTGTCCTTTGCCTTACAGAAGCTTCCAAGTTTGAGGAGGTGCCATAATCCAGTGTCTGTGCTACTGGAGTTATGTTCAAGAAGTGGTCTCCTATATATATAAGAGATTCAGTGTGGCTGGATTTATGTTGAGGTCTTTGATCCATTTGGACTTGAGTTTTGTGCATGGCGACAGACATGGGTCTATCTGCAGTCTTCTAAACACCATCATCCAATTGTGCCAGCACCACTTGTTGAAGATGCTTTCCTCCCCCCATTGTACACTTTTAGCTCTTTTGTCAAAAACCAGGTGTTCGTAGGTGTGTGGGTTAATATTAGGATTTTCAATTCTATTCCATTGGACAACGTGTATATTTTTGTGTCAATACCAGGCCTCCTGAAGTTCTTTTATTGTACAGGGTTGTTTTGGCTATCCTGGGTCTTCTGTTTTTCCATATAAAGTTGATTATTACCCTTTCAAGGTCAGTGAAGAATTGTGGTGGGATTTTAATGGGGATTGCATTGAATCTGTAGATTATTTTTGACAAGATTGCCATTTTTACTATGTTTATCCTACCTATCCAAAAGCATGGGAGTTCATTCCATTTTCTGGTACCTTGTTAAATTTCTTTCTTTAAAGTTCTTATTATATATGTCTTTCACTTGTTTGGTAAGCATTACCCCATGTAAAGGGTGATGTTTCTCTGATTTTCTTCCTCAGACCCTTTGTCATCTGAATAAAGTAGGGCTACTGATTTTTTTTTTAGTTTATCTTGTATCCTGCTGGTTTGCTGAAGGTGTTTATCAGCTGTTCCCTGGTAGAGTTTTATGGGTCTCTTATGTAAACTATCATATCATCTGCAAATAGAGACAGATTGACTTCTTCCTTTCCAATTTGGATCCCCTTGATCTCCTTTTGTTGTCTTATGGCCTTAGCTAGAACTTCAAGTGCAATATTGAAGAGATATGGAGAGAGAGGGCAGCCTTGTCTTGTTCCTGATTTTAGAGGAATTGGCTTAAGTTTCTCTCCATTCAGTTTGATGTTGGCAGTTGGTTTCCTGTATATTGCTCTTATTATGTTTAGGTATGTTCCTGTTATCCCTGATCTCTCCAAGACCTTTATCATGAAAGGGTGTTGAATTTTGTCGAAGGCTTTTTCAGCATCTAGTGATATGATCATGTGGTTTTTCTTTTTCAGTTTGTTTTTATGGTCAATCACATTGATAGATTTTCATATGTTAAACCATCCCTACAACCCAGAGATGACACCTACTTGGCCACGGTGGTTGATTTCTATGATATATTCTTGGATTCGGTTTGCCAGTATTTTATTGAGTATTTTTGCATCGATGTTCATCAGAGATAATGGTCTATAGTTTTCTTTCTTCTTTGTGTCTTTGTATGGCTTGGGTACCAAGGTGATTGTGGCCTCCTAAAAAGAGTTTGGTAATGAACCTTCTGTTTCTATTGTGTGGAAAATTTTGAGGAAAATTTTGGTATTAGCTCTTCCTTGAATTTCTGGTAGAATTCTGCACTGAAGCCATCTGCCCCTGGGCTTTATTTGGTTGGAAGGCTTTCTATGACGGCTTCTATTTCATTGTGGGTTATAGGTCTATTTAAGTTGTTTGTCTGTTCTTGATTTAATTTTGGTAAGTGATAGTTATCCAGAAATTTGTCCATTTCCTTTACATTTTCAAATTTTGTTGAATACAGGTTTTCAAAATCTGAAAATTGTCTGGATTTCCTCAATGTCCATTATGTCCCCCTTTTTGTTTCTCATTTTGTTTATTTGCATGGTCCCTCTGCTTTTTGCTTAGTTTGGATAAAGCTGTGTCTATCTTGTTGATTTTCTCAAAAAAAAAAAAAAAAAAAAAAAAAAAACACTCTTTGTTGCATTGATTTTTTTTGTGCTGTTTTCCTGGTTTCCATTTTATTGATTTCAGCCCTCAAATTGATTATTTCCTGGTGTCTACTCCTCCGTGGTGTGTTTGCTTCTTTTTGTTCTAAGACTTTCAATTGTGCTGTTAATTCTCTAATGGGATTATGTTCCGTTTTGTTCATATGGGCACTTATGGCAATGACGTTCCCTCGTAACACTGCTTTCAAGGTGTCCAATAAGTTCTGGTATGTTGTGTCCTCATTCTCGTTGAATTTTAGGAAGTCCTTAATTTCTTTCCTTATTTCTTCTTTGACCCAGGTAAGGTGCAATTGTGCATTATTCAGTTTCCATGAGTTTGAAGATTTCTGCGATTTGTGTTGTTGTTGATTTCCAATTTTAAAGCATGGTGATCTGGCAAGATACAGGGGACTATTCCAATTCTTTTGTATCTGTTGAGGTTTGTTATGTTGCCTAGTATGTGGTGGATTTTAGAGAAGGTTCCATGTGAAGCAGAGAAGAAGGTATATTCTTTTGTGTTTGGGTGGAATGTTCTATAGATGTCTGTTAATCCCAGTTGAGACATAACTTCTGTTAGTTCTTTGTTTCTTTGTTGAGTTTTGGACTGGTGGTCCTATCTAGTGGTGAGAATGGTGTATTGAAGTCTTCCACTATGAGTGTGTGAGGTTTGAGTTTTAGCCGCATTTCTTTTAAGAATGTGAATGCCTTTGTATTTGGGGCATAGATGTTCAGAGTTGAGATTTTGTGTTGATGGATTTCTCCTGTGATGAATACGAAATGACCGTCTTCATTTTGGTTTGAAGTCTAACTTGTTAGATATTAGGATAGCCACACCTACTTTCTTCTTGGGTCCATTTGATTGGAAGATATTTTCCCAGCCCTTTACCCTGAGGTACTATCTTTGAAGCTAAGATGTGTTTCTTGTATGCAGCAGGATGGATCCTGTCTTCATTTCCATTCTGTTAGACTGTGTCTTTTTATAGGCAAGTTATGACCATTAATGTTGAGGGAGATTAAGGACCATTGATTGTTAATGCTTGTTTGTTTTAGATTTGTTGTTGGCAGTGGTATTGTGAATATATTTGTCTGGTTTACCCTTGGGTTCTGGTGAAGTGGGATTATCTATTCCCTATGTCTTTGTGAGTGGAGTTAACTTCCTTGGGTTGGAGTTTTCCTTCCATAACTTTCTGTAGGGCTAGATTTGTAGATATGTATTGTGAAAATCTGGCTTTGTCATTAAATATCTTGTTTTCTCCATCTTTTTCTGGGTATAGTAGCCTGCGCTGGCATCCATGAACTCTTAGTACTTGTAGAACATCTATCCTGGACCTTCTAGCCTTGAGAGTTTCCATGGAGAAGTCAGGTATTACTGTGATAGGTCTGCCTTTAAATGTTACCTGTCCTTTTTCCTTCGCTGCTCTTATTATTCTTTCTTTATTCTGTATATTAAGTGTTTTGATTATTATGTGTCAAGGGGTCTTTTTTCTTTGGTCCCGTCTATTTGGTGTTTGGTGTGCTTCTTGTACTTTCATGGGCATGTCCTTCTTCAGATTGGGAAAGATTTCCTCAGTGATTTTGTTGAATATGTTTTCGGCAACTTTGAGTTGGGCTTCCTCACCTTCCTCTATGGCCTTTTCATGGTGTCCCACATTTCCTGGATGTTTTGTGTTAAGGATTTGTTGGATTTATAATTTTCTTTGGTCGATGAATCTATTTCTTCTAGTTTATCTTCTGCTCCTGAGATTCTCTCTTCCATCTCTTGAATTCTGTTGGTTATGCTTGCATCTGCAGTTCCCAATCTTTTTTGCCCAGTTTTTCTATTTCCATTATTCCTTCGGTTTGTGTTTTCTTTATTGTCTCTGTTTCAGTTTTCAAGTCTTGAACTGTTTACTTCTCTTGTTTGTTTTTTCTTGGCTTTCTACATTTTCTTTAAGAGATTTCTTCATTTCTTTCATTTTTTGGGGGGGGGGCTTGGTCTTTCCCTCTATTTCTTCCAGTTTTTTGTTTGTTTTTCTCCTCCATTTATTTAAGGGATTTTCACAAATCATCTTTGAGGGCATCTATCATTTTTATGAAGTCAGTTTTTAAGTTGTTCCTTTCTGCTTTACCTGTTTTGGTGTGCTCAGGCCTAGTTGCTGTAGAGTCCCTAGATT
The DNA here is from genome assembly GCF_943737965.1 of Phodopus roborovskii. Lineage (NCBI taxonomy): Eukaryota > Metazoa > Chordata > Mammalia > Rodentia > Cricetidae > Phodopus > Phodopus roborovskii. The sequence goes on from NW_026125281.1 coordinate 28,809,776, forward strand.
CTGGTGGTGTCATGTTTGTCTTTCTATTGTTGGTTGTTTTCTCATATTGCCATCTTCCCATGGCTTCTTCCAGTGGGTGCAGGTGGAGTCTCTCTCTATCATACTCTCCCTGTGGGCATAGGTAGATCAGGAGTTCAATGTCTTTAACTCTGGATGGTCCAAGCCCTCTAGGAGGTCTCTCCTCCAGCAGAGGGCCAGAGATAGGTTGGGTGCGGCCTCAGGGTGGTTCCTCATGGATAGGCAGGTCCAGTGTGCTCATAGCATACCCAAGAGGGTTCACGGAGGTGGAGGGGATATTGGACCAGCACTCTTGCCCAACGTTCAACCAGAGCAGTGGAGCAGTGGGCCCAGTCTGACACAGAGGTGCGGGGAGGTCAGGCTCTGGGTGGTGTATATAGCAGAGTACTAGGATTGTACTATCCAGGGGCAGGATATGGGGGGAGCAAGATTTGGGGCTAACCCAGGGAGTTCCCAGGGAAGGGTGTGTTGGGGGAGATTTGGCCTGAACTGGTCCCAGACTCACCTCTGGCAGAGTGCTTGAGGTGATGAGATCCAAAAATGAGGAGATGGAGACATGTAGATTCTTAGGTTTCATTGCCAGCAATTCTACACTACTTTCAAGCTCTGAACCAATGAAAGACCCTGCTTCAAAAAAAGAGAAGGTAGATGGTGTCTGAAGAAGAACACCCATAGTTGACTTCTGGCCTCTAGACATATGTAAAAACATATACAAAGACACATACCTGTATGCAAAACCATATTCTCTAACACAAAAATCAAAATTTTTAAAGGCTTTTTTTTTTTATTCCAAACCCTTTTCATGGGCTGTTATGAGACTCTTCCTGGAGAGACATGAAGAAATGTCTATCCAGTCCAGCTAGGACACTTACAGCAGACCAAAGGAAGATCTCCACCCAGGTCTAGCTTCATGAACCAATGAGTTTACCAAGGTCAATTACAGAAACATGGGTGAATGGTTTCTTACAGGAATATAGATGACTCTATGGAAACTGCATGACTGAAAAGGTCCATTTCATTATGCATGGTAACTTATGGAAGTTGCATCACTGGAGCCCTGTGTAACTTGGAGACAGCTCCGCCAAAAACAGTCTCCTCTTCCACAGCAGTAGTTTACTGCTTGGATAACCTTAACAATGAGACCCATGAGTCACATAACTTTCTGACTTTCCTGAAACTTATAAGCCACTTTTTTTCTCTAAGATAGACTATTTCAGTTCAGAAGACACAGACACATAAGACCCTCCCCTTCTTCCAGTTCTTGCTTTATTTGTCTCTAATGTTTCCTAGATCTTAAAAGGGACGATACAGACATCTGATTTTTTTTCATATACTTATGGCTGATCTTTGGGCCACTTTGTCACAGCAAAAGTCTCTTATTTTCAGTAGCTTTACCAATTATAGGTCTCAATTGTTACCATTTCCCATAGATAGATTTAGATAGATAGATAGATAGAAATAGATAGATAGATATAGATAAATAGATGATAGATAGAATGTCTCTCCATGACTGAAGCACTGCATGCCTACAAAAATAAATACCTAAAATTCCATTTGAAAGCATATCTGACCTAATTAACAATACAAAGCAGTTCTTCCCCACTGGGACCTATGACCTCTCCCTCCAGTCATGGGTTTTTTCCCCTAGATTACTGTAAACACATATACCCCCCCCTTCTGGAGCAGGTCTTAAATCTAATCAAAAAGCAAATGGTTGCACCCGTTAGAGTTGTACTGCCATTATACCAGGGGGCACATATTTCCTGGCATGTTGGTGGCCCATAACTAAGCAATCTGCAAAGCATCTTCTGACATTTCAAAAGCCAAGTAACAGGGCAGGAGGTTCTAGGTCCGAAACCGTACAACACATTCAGGGTTGTAGTAAGATATCCACCCCACCTGCACCTGTTGCAACATCCATACCCACTGGGGCATGGGCACAGATGTGAACATGACCTGTAGAAGGCTATGTCTGGGGTCCTGGACCCCAGCTTAAGCTCTTGATTCCTGGTCGATTTGCAGAGTATCTGGGTGGCATGCTTGGAGTAGGAACTGGCGGCAATCATCTGTTTAAGGTGTAAGTGATTTCTCCCCAGATAAACATCAATCAACCTATACTTCATCTCATCTTATTTCCCAAGTGATATAGGGTCTTCAGCAGTAGAGACTTGCCATATCATTCTGACACCAACAGACAGCAGTCAGTGTTCACAGCCTTCTGTGGGTGGAAAGATTCTCAGGGACACCCCTGGACAAGGATGTTTAAAGATATAACATGCCCCTAGCACTGGCATTTTCACTGAACAACATCATGGCTCTGGGGTGTTTATTTATCCACCTGTGGGTGGTACCTTCACTGTAACCCCTTATCTGATTTTTATTATCCTTCTAGACACTTTTCCAAAAATGTAAGACACTCAAGGTTTACTATAATATAATGAACTTTTTTTTCAAAGAATAGGGAGAATCTCCAGAATGCCCATCTCAGTCTTGGAACTCAGTAGTTATTGGGATACTTTTTTAAAATGCCAACAAGACCAATATAGCATGAAAACTTGGCAATTGTTTTCTCAGAAGAGCAATGTTGGATACAGAAGCAACTGTGAGGACACATTCCCATAAAGCACACAATAGTCCATAGCCGTTCTCCTTGAGCCATCCCATTTTCTTATCCTGGGGCCCTTCCACCACTGGTAAGTTTATAATGCTCATTCATACTTCTCAGTCTGGCTAGGGTAAAGAATCAGAGGCATACCTTACCTGTTTCATCTGAGGCTCAAGTTAGGTCTGGGTCTGACAAGCTGTAGCCCTTGCCTCTTCATCAGCTGCACCTGGGTTCATCAAAATATTATCCCCACACCCAACTAGCAGTGACAAAATATACATAACCAAGTGTCTTCCATGGCTTGTAAAAGCCAGTTGTTCAGAAACTGATTTTCTTTTCAATGCATTGGGTTACACAGCCTTTGTCTCAAGGATGGAAGGGTAAATCTATTTCCACAGCATTCAGGCTAATCCTGTCTATCCCACAGCATCAGGAGCCAGGCTCCAAGAGCCTTTTCCCCAATTCAAGCAGTTCTGATGTAGACTATTCCATGATTTCTACAGTTTCCTGAACTGGGCCATTACTGAAGCCTCCATCTGCATGCTGAATTGTATATTTTCCTTTTTCTATATTAAAGCTCATACCTCCTTAGGAATATTTTTTTTATCACTTCTGTCTTATTTTCTACTCCTTACTGTCCAATTATTCCCTATGGGTTCCAGATTTTTGGAACCCAAGCAAGATCTTTAGTGCAGAACAAATCTGTAATCTCCTCTTCCGCACCCTGCCAGCAGAAAGGAATGGCAAGCCAAAACCTCCATCTCATGTTCTGCTCTTTCAGCTTTCCCTGCCAAATCAGAGGCTGCTGCACAGAACAGTATTGCCTTGTCTTTTTCTCATTCTAATTCCTACCTTAAAGGGCAAGTTCTTCCTGGAAAGACAAGCTGGTCCTTAGCTGCATGTCATCACCAACAGCAAAAAGCATACAAGTGCCACCACTGTCTGCTGATAAGTGCAGCCCTTACACACTGCTTTCAAAGACTGAATTGTATGCTGCTCTTCTAGTCCTTTTGGGCACCAGTTGCATTGCAACACTTTTTGTGGGGAGACATGAACAAATGTCCATTTGTCCAAAATAGGACATTAATGACAGACAAAAACAAAATTCCACCAAGTATAGCTTGATGAACCAATTAAGATCAGACACATGGGTTACTCATAAGAATATGAGCGATTCTATGGCACCTGCATCACCCCAAAAGCCCACATCATCATGGGTTGACTCACACAAGCTTTCTTCACAGATTGAGGATTTTTGTAACATGAATAATAAAAAGACCCAGAGACTGATATTGGGGTCCAAGCTTCAAGCTGAAGATCAGGAAAGCAAAGCAGACAAGGCAGTTGCTCTTACCTCTACCTCAGATTGAAGGGTGATCATATTTCCATGAGCTCTCCTCACGCCTCAGACTGCTGCCTCTACTCAATGTGGCTGCAGGCCAAAAGTGTCCCAGACTGAATATCAGCTCCTATCTTATATATCCTATATACCTCTAAAACTGGGATTAAAGGCATGTGCTGAGATCACCTTTATGTGAGCTGTTTCGTTTTTAGACTGATTGAATCTTGTAAAGCCCTGGGTGGCTTTGTACTCATAGAGACCAAGATCCATCTGCCTTTGTCTCCTGAGTCCTGGGATTAAAGGTGTGTACCACCACTACCTAGATTCTCTATCTAACTAGTATGGCTGGATTTGCATTTTGACTCTTCAGGCAATCTTTATCACCACAATTTTTTTCTCACAAAGACAATGCAAACTGTTACACTAATGTTCTCTGCAGGGTTGCCATGCTAGACGATGAATGTGAAGGACTGGGGGCAATTAGAACTGAGAAGACAAGAAAGGTAAATGCAATTGTCCTTTCCTGATATCTCTTGGAATATTGTTCTCATACATCATGGTAAAATTAGTTATGAAATAAGCACAACTTCGGCTTTGTGTCTAACAGTTGTTTCGTTTGACTGCTTCAGTCTTTTCGCATGTATTAGTAAATAGAAATAGTATTTAGAAAAATGGAAAATCACTACACTTGATTATCTGCACAAGAGCAAAAATGAAAGCTACCATGAACATTAGCATGTTTCTTGAATTCCATGCGGAATTGGATGTATCGTGCTCCAATGGAACTCTGAAATGAGGTCAACTTCTGGTAGGTCACACGACTAACTCTATTAAGCCACTGTTCTGTAATCAGCCCCATATGTGGCTCCCTTCTGCTGGGTAATTTAGTGTTCAGCTTAAAAAATGTTATGAAAATGTAAAATGTTGAATTAAAAGATCCCATAGTATTATAAAAATCAAGACAAAAATGTGGAAAGTAGTTCAAAATCTGATAGCAAAGTATCTCTTCACAAAGACCATTTCATAACATTGTGAGGAGCACTTCAGAAGAAAAGCAAACCAACTTTTGCCATACATGGGCCTTGACCATGTGCCGGATCAAAAAGGGAAATATCTTGGAGACAACTGCAAGTATTTAAATATCAAAAAGGTTGTTTATGTAATTATTGGTCATCTCTTAAGTATAGTCATTGTGCAGAAGCCATTAAAGAAAATTTCCCTGATGAACAATGTTCAGGTTTCATGATGTCTAAAGCTAATTTTTAAATGGTTCAGCAAAATGTGTATGTACATTTTGCATAAAAGGGCAGATCAGAAAAGGATGGGGGAGGAGGGAAAGGAAAAGACAGCAAAGAGAGAAAAGAAAGAGAATGGTGGAATCTTAACAATTATTGGTTAGGTGTGTATCTTGGTGGTGGAAAACTTAAAACTTTCCTAGAGTGTTCAAGGGCCTGGATTCAACCCCCAACATTCAGGTGGAAAAGTTAACAGTTACCAAATTTGAGTGAACACAGGTATTTATTCTATGCACTTTGAAGTATTCTATGCCCTTAATATTTCTCAAAAAAAAAAAAGTATTCTATCCTTGTTAACTCTAATCTTAACCTAAAATAGAATGGTAAGGATCACTTTAAAGAGTAGTTTAAAAGACAAATAAGGGGAGGCAGAGGCAAGCAGATATCTCTGTGAGTTCGAGACCAGCCTGGTCTACAAGAGCTAGTTCCAGGACAGTCTCCAAAGCCACAGAGAAACCCTGTCTCGAAAAACAAAACAAAAGACAAATGAGGATCACGAAATGCCACTGCATTTCATAAATACCAGATATGACCAGTTTTTAAAAATCTGAATTAAAGCATGAATCCCTTGTTTTCAGAGGCCCCACTGGTATTGTGGAGCTATACACAAGTTCCTTGAGATTGATGACAAACCTAAAGCTTGGCATTAAGACTCTATCTCTTCATGACAGTTCTATCTCTTCATGACAGTCCCAGTAATATTTTCATTGGTGTCTTACCATGAAACCATGTGCTGGAGTGTAGCATGAACACTTAACAGATGTCACTCTTTCTAGGAGAAACTAATATTACCCACATTTAGACGTTTTCCAGTTAAAAGCCAAATCTATCTCTGTTTAAACGACAGACTAGAATTAGAGCAAACATGAAACAAAAGAAGTTACATAACACAATGCTCAGGGGAAGCAAGGGGAAAGATGAGCATAACATTCACTGATGAAAACGTTTGTTGTGACCCAATGCACTGACGGCTACAGACGAGAGCACTAGCCCATGTGCAGATAAAAATGCCTTAGTTCCTGCAAATGTTCCCCAGTGCACACTGTTCTTTTCCATGCATTGCTTTGTGAGCAATGCAAAAACCCATGTGCGGATAAAAAATGCTGTAGTTCCTGTATTCCTCAGTGTACACTCTCTTTTCCTATACAGTGATGCATACTGACTACATATACTACACATAGATGCATTTGCTTTGTATATACAGTGCTTCCCATAAAACCATTTCAGTTTGCTTTACCATGAGGATGAAATCCCTGAATTCTATTACAGAAAATGAACTTCAGTTAAGGGAGTACATACATACATATTGGTACATGATAGTATTTGAGTAAAAGTATAAGAATCAAAATAGAATGTTCCATGTAGTATACCAAAGTATTCACTTTGGACTTCATAGCCTCAAATAAATTATTAAAATTTGTTCAAGGGATTTGAATATAGTGTAAAACATATGAACCTAATATGAGTCATGTGCTGATTTTAAGATTAGAAACAAGATAAAATACAAAAGATAATTATTCCTTATGAAAGAACCATGGAACACAGAGAAATTTATGCTGTTCCTATAGTCATAAGAGCTGCACATAGAAAATATTGGGAAGTTCCTGGATGGGAACCACAGCCAAAACCTGAGCGCCCTGTCTGTAGATATAAATGCAACACAGACACTCCTTCAGAACCTCCTTTACCAGGAACTGTGACTTTAGGATTCATGTATACTATTTCAGTAACATCTGGATTCATTTAAGAAACCATAATGAAAAGTGCACCCGATGGAACTGTCTGCATCAGATAGTGCCTCCCCTCCTCTCAACTCAGAGAGAAACAGCACACAAAGACTGCAAACAGCTCTTAACTGTAGAACTGTGGTAGACTTGTATGAAAGATTGGACCTGGTCCCTGAAGACTGAAAATCAGTTACTCTAGGACTCTAGTAAATTTAAAGAAATACAAAGATGGGATTATGTAGTTCTGATAATAGTTATTTTTCAACCCCAGGTAATACAATTTATCTCTGTTGTCTAACTATTGTTTTCATTCTGAAAGGTGTATGTAGTGAGATATTCACCTTGTCCACACCTGTGGCATAGACCACGCCCATGGAGGATGGAGACAGGACCGGACTTGACCTGGGGGAATTAAGGTCTGAGGAGGAGCAGGAACACTCTCTTGCTTGCAGCACCTGGACAGGAGCACTTCCAGAGGCATCCTTGGGACCAGGAAACTGCTGGTGTTCACCTGTCTATGTTGTGAGTTATTTTTCCCTGAATAAACATCTGTTCAGCTTTATTGTTTATCCAGATCCTTATTAAACATCAATAGGTGTATAATTCTAAAAATGTTCTCTTTTATAAGGCATTATATTGTGTGTTATTTTTGTGAGATAACAGCATATAGTGATGGTGAGAAGTACATGTTTAGAGGCTTCCTAAGTGAGGGAAGCAGCCTCCAACTCTAGCAGGCATTTCTGGGAACCCACAGACAATTTCTGTCGGGGAGACAAATAAGCTAACTACAGATTTTCACCTCTCTTCCATTCCTACAACTCCAATCCCACAGTCTCATCCCCAGCTCTGCAACAGAACACCAGCTGCAGCCTTCCTTTCCCTCCTGGTCAAAACTTAGTGGATCACAGAGATGTTCCTTCTCCAAACTCATTGCTTTGCCCTAACTTTGAACTTCAGCAGCAACTGCCAGCACACACCACTCTGAGCAGGAAAGCAAGTGGGCTGACTGAGTTCTTCACCTTGTTGCCCATTCATCTGTATCCAATCCCCAGGCTTCTTCCTACCTCTTTAGGAAACCTTCAGCTGTGGTCTGTCCTCTCTGCCCTCATTACCAGGGCACTAGCAAAGCAGATCCTGGAGGAACAAGCCTACTGTCTTCCTCCTTGTGAAGCCCTCTAGCACCTCCAGCCCATCCTCATAATTCCTGTTTCAGATCTCAATACAGAAATCTGTATTGTACTATCCTCCGCTTTCTTCAAGTGGGCACTTAGTACAATGAACTTCCCTCATAGCACTAGGACAAAGTTAGATTTTCACAATACATATCTACAAATCCAGCCCTACAGAAAGTTCTGGGAAGAAAACTCCAACCCAAGGAATTTAACTACGCTCACAAAGACATAGGCAATAGATTGTCTCACTTCACCAGAACACAAAGGATAAAGCAGGGCAAATATATTCACAATACCACTGCCAACAATAAATTTAAAACAAACAAGCATTAACAGTCAATGGTCATTACTTTCCCTCAACATTAATGGTCTTAACTCGCCTATTAAAAGACCCAGGCTAACAGCATGTATACGAAGACAGAATCCGTCCTTCTGCTGCATACAAGAAACACATCTAAACTTCAAAGACAGACATTACATTGAGGTAAAGGGTTGGGAAAAGATCTTCCAATAAAATGGACCCAGGAAGCAAGCAGGTGTGGCTATCCTAATATCTAACAAGTTAGACTTCAAACCAAAATTAATCAAAAGACATAAAGACGGTCATTTCTTATTAATTACAGGAGAAATCCATCAACACAAAGTCTCAATTCTGAACATCTATTCCCCAAATACAAAGAGACCCACAGTTGTAAAATGAACGCTACTAAAACTCAAACCTCACATAAAACCTCACAAACTCATAGTGGGAGACTTCAACACACCACTCTAACCCCTAGTCAGGACCATCAGACAGAGACTTAACAAAGAAACAAAAGAACTAACAGAAGTTATGTCTCAATTGGGTTAAAAAGACATCTATAGAACATTCCACCCAAACACAAAAGAATATACCTTCTTCTCTGCTCCACATGGAACCTTCTCTAAAATCGACCACATACTAGATGACATAACAAACCTCAACAGATACAAGAGAATAGAAATAGTCCCCTGATTCTTATCAGACCACCATGCTTTAAAATTGAAACTCAACAACATCATGCAGACTCATGGAAACTGAACAATGTGCAATTGCACCACACCTGGGTCAAAGAAGAAATAAAGTAAAAAATTAAGGACTTTCTAAGGAGAAAGAGGACACAACAACCCAAACTTATGGGACACCTTGAAAGCAGTGCTGAGAGGGAAGCTCATTGCACTAAGTGCCCATATGAAGAAAACATACGCTAGTCACATTAGAGAATTAACAGCATAACTGAAAGCCTTAGGACAAGAAGAAGCAAACTCACCCTGAAGAAGTAGACATCAGGAAATAATCAACTTGAGGGCTGAAATCAACAAAATAGAAACCAGGAAAACAATTCAAAAAAATCAATGCAACAAAGAGTTGGGTTTTTTGAGAAAAATAACAAGATAGACAAACCTTTATCAAAACTAATGAAAAAGCAGAGAGAGAACATGCAAATTCAAAATCAGAAACGAAAAGGGGAACATAACAACGGACACAGAGGAAATCCAGACAATTTTCAGGTCATACTTTGAAAACCTGTATTTCACAAAATTTGAAAATCCAAAGGAAATGGACAAGTTTCTGGATAACTATCACCTGCCAAAATTAAATCAAGAACAGACAAACAACTTAAATAGACCTATAACCCACAATGAAATAGAAGCTGTCATAGAAAGCCTTCCAACCATAAAAAGCCCAGGGCCAGATGGATTCAGTGCAGAATTCTACCAGACATTCAAGGAAGAACTAATACCAATACTCCTCAAATTGTTCCACACAATAGAAACAGAAGGTTCATTGCCAAACTCTTTTTACGAGGCCACAATAACCTTGGTACTCAAGCCTCACAAAGACACAACTAAGAAAGAAAACTACAGACCAATATCCCTGATGAACATCGATGCAAAAATACTCAAGAAAATACTGGCAAAACAAATTCAAGAATACATCAGAGAAATCACCATGACCAAGTAGGCTTCATCCCTGGAATGCAGGGATGGTTTAACACACCAAAATCTATCAACATGATCCACCATATAAACAAACTGAAAAAGAAAAACCATATGATAATCACCCTAGATGCTGAAAAAGTCTTCAACAAAATTCAACACCCTTTCATAATAAAGGTCTTGGAGAGATCAGGGATAACAGGAACATACCTAAACATAAAAAAAGCAATATACAGTAAACCAACAGCCAACATCAAACTGAATGGAAAGAAGCTTAAGGCGATTCCTCTAAAATGAGGAACAAGAAAAGGCTGCCCTCTCTCTCCATATCTCTTCAATATAGTACTTGAAGTTCTAGCTAAAGCAATTAAGACCACAAAAGGAGATTAAGGGGATACAAACTGGAAAGAAAGAATGAAATTGCCACTATTTGTAGATGATATGATAGTTTACATAAGGGACTCAAAAAAAAAAAAAAAAAAAAAAACTCTACCAGGGAACTCCTAACAGCTAATAAACACCTTCAGCAAACTAGCAGGATACAAGATAAACTCAAAAAAAAAAGTAGCCCTAATATATACAGATGATAAAGGAGTTGAGAAAGAAATGAGAGAAACATCACCCTTTACAATAGCCAAAAAACAACATAAAGTATCTTGGGGTACTGACCAAACAAGTGAATGACCTATATAGCAAGAAGTTTGTGTCCTTAAGGAAAGAAATTAAAGAAGATACCAGAAAATGGAAACATCTCCCATGCTCTTGGATAGGTAGGATAATCATAGTAAAAATAGCAATCTTGCCAAAGGCAATCCACAGAATCAAAGAATTCCCCTTCAAAATCCCTGAACAATTCTTCACTGACCTTGAAAGGATAATAATCAACTTTATATGGAAAAACAAAAGACCCAGGATAGCCAAAACAACCCTGTACAAAAAAGGAACTTCAGGAGGCATCACCATCCCTGACTTCAAGCTCTACTATAGAGCTATAGTCCTAAAAACAGCCTGGTATTGACACAAAAATAGAGAGATAGACCAATAGAATCGAATCGAAAATCCTGATATTAACCCACACACCTACCTGCCAACTCCTGATTTTTGAAAAAAAGCTAAAAGTATACAATGGAAAGAGGAAAGCATCTTCAACAAATGGTGCTGGCACAACTGGATAATAATGTGTAAAAGATTTCAGATAGACCCATGTGCATTGCCATGCACAAAACTCAAGTGCAAATGGATCAAATATCTCAACATAAATCCAGCCATACTGAACCTGTTAGAAGAGAAAGTGAGAAGTACCCTTGAACAAATTGGTACAGGAAACCACTTCCTGAACATAACACCAGTAGCACAGACACTGAGATTGATAATAAATGGTGCCTCCTCATACTTAGAAGCTTCTGTAAGGCAAAGGACAGGACACAGTTGACAAGACCAAACTGCAGCTCACAGACTGGGAAAATATCTTCACCAACCCCACATCTGACAGAGGGCTGGTCTCAAAAATATACAAAGGACTCAAGAATCTAGTCACCAAAACACCAAATAACCCTATTTTAAAAATGGGGTACAATACTGAAGAGACAATTCTCAATAGAGGAAATCAAAAAGGCTGAAAGACATTTAAGAAAGTGCTCAACATCCTTAGCTATCAGGGAAATGCAAATCAAAACAACTCTGAGATCCCATTTTACTCCTGCCCGAATGGCTAAAATTAGAAACACTGATGACAACTTATGCTGGAGAGGATGTAGAGAAAGGAGAACACTCCTCCACTGCTGGTAGGAGTGCAAACTTGTACAGCCATTTTCGAGATCAATATGGTAGTTCCTCAGGAAAATGGGAATCAATCTATCACAGGACCCAGCAATCCCAGAGATGTGGGGATGTCTCATCATTAGTAAATATAATCCACCATACCAATAAACTGAAAGAAAAAAAAAACACGAAACATAATCATCTCATTAGATGCAGAAAAGGTCTCTGACAAAATCTAGCACCCAGTACTGGAGATAATGAGATAATAGGGATACAAGGGACATACCTTAATATAATAAAGGCAATTTACAGCAAGTCCATAGCCAACATCAACTTAAATATAGAGAAACTCAAAGCACTAAAATCTGGAACAAGACAAGGTTGCCTGTACTTTCCATACCTATTCAATGTAGTACTTGAAGTCTTCACTAGAGCAAGGAGAAAACTGAAGGCAATAGAGGGAATAAAAATTGGAAAGAAAGAAGTCAACATATCTTTATTTGCACATGATATGATAGTATACATAAATGACCCAAAATTTCCCACTGGGGAACTCCTACAGTTGATAAATACTTTCAGCAAAGCGGCGGGATGCAAAATCAACTCATGAATATCAATAGCTGTCTTACATTCAAGAAAGAATTCAAGGAACCAATACTTCTCACAATAATCTCAAATAATATAAAATATCTTGGAGTCTCTCTAACCAAGCAAAGGAATGTCTTATTTTTTTTCCCAAATTTTAAGTGAAATTTATTATTTATTTATTTAGAACCTAGAAGGTTCATGGTAATTCTTTTTAAATTAATTTTAATTAAATTAAAAACAATCTTAGTTTATATATGAATCCCAGTTTCCTCTTCATCCCATCCTCCCATTCCCCCCACCATCTCCCCATCCCAACCCCTGATACACTCCTCAGGGAGGGTCATGGGTGTCATTTGGAGAGTTTGGGCAGTCTATGGGGCCTCCAGCAGTAGAACGAGTATTTATGCCTAGTTCACAAATGAGCTTTGGGAGCCTATTCCCTATGGGTGGATACTCTCTCAGCCTAGATACATATGGGAGGGCCTAGATCCTGCCCCAAATGATGTGACAGATTTTAATGATCCCCCATGATAAGAGAGAAATTGAAGAAGAAATCAGATATTAAAATATCTCCCATATGCTCATGGATAACTAGGATTAACATAGTGAAAATGACCAACCTGTGAAATTCAGTCTATAGATTGAGTACAATCCACAACAAAATTCCAATAAAGTTCTTCACAGATCTTGAAAGGTCAATTTTCTGCTTCATATGTAAACACAAAAAAACATAGGATATCTAAAACAACCCTAAATAATCAAAGAACTGCTGAAGATATTACCATCTGTGATTTCAACTTATACCTCAAAGCTTTTGTGATTTAAAAAAACAGCATGGTATTTGCCCAAAAACAGACACATTAATAAATGGAAACAAATTGAAAACATAGACACATGCAGACACATGATTTTTTGATAAAGAGTACTGAAATACACAGTGGAAAAAAGAAAGCATCTTCAACAAATTATGCTGAGCAAATGGATGTTTGCATGTAGAAGAATCCAAACAGATACATATGTATCACCCTGAACAAAATTCAAGTTCAACTAGATCAAAGACCTCAACATAAAAACATTTACACTAAACCTGATAGAAAGGAAAAAGGGGAATAGCCTGGAACACATCGGCACAGAAGACATCTTCCTGAACAGAATACTGATAGCACAGACACTAAAATCAACAATTAATAAAAGGAACATACTGAAACTGAGAAACTTCTTTAATGGCAAGGACACTTACAGAATAGGAAAAGATTTTTACCAAGTACATATCCAATACAGAGCTGATAATCCAAAATTTACATAATTCAAGAAACTAGATATCAAGCAAACAAATAACTCAGTTTAAAAATGGGGTTACAATCTAAACAGAATTCTCAACAGAGGAAACAAAATGGCTGAGAAACAAAGAAGTGTTCAACATCCTTAAGTCAAAACTACTTTGAGATTTCATCCTATGCCTGTCAAAGTGGTAAGATCAACAAAAGTGACAACTTACACTGACAAGGATGTGGAGTAACAGCATTACTCACCCACTGCTGGTGGGAGTGCAAACTCATACAGCCCCTATGGAGGTTCGTGTGGCAGTTCCTCAGGAAGATGGGAATTGAGCTACCTCAAAATCCAACTCTTATATACCCAATGATGCTTCATTCTACCACCGAGAAGCTCTTATATACCAAGGATGCTTCATTCTATGTCTGAGAAACTCTTATATACCCAAGGATGCTTCATTCTACCACCAAGAAACCCTTATATACCCAATGATGCTTCATCATTCTACCACCAAGACCATGTTGATTGTTCAATAATGTTCATTGCTGCTCATATTCCTAATAGCCAGAAACTAGAAGCAAACTTGATATTCCTTAACAGAAGAATAGATAAAGAAAATGTGGTACGTTTACACAATGTAGGATTACTCAGCCATTAAAAAATCATGAAATGTTCAGATAAATGGATTGAACTAGAAAATAAAAATCATCCTGGATGGGGTACCCCAGACCCAGAAAGATGAATATAGTAAGCATCTGCTTATATGTGGGTATTTGTTGTTAATTCAATGATAACCAAGCTACAATCCATAGAACCACCTAGGGCAGGTATAGAGAAAGAAACTAGAAGGAACAGATAAAGCTTGTTAAGGAAGGGAAATAGAATAAACAGTTATGAATGAAAGGGGAGCTGGAATGGGAGGATCAAGTGGGGAGGGGGAGAGGAGAGGAGGTTTGGGGAGGGAATACAGAGAGAAACAGCTAAAATTAAGGCATCGAGGGGTTGTTTGGAAACCTAATACAATACAAACTTCCTCAATTACATACATATATGAATTCCTCTTAATGAAATTGTCAAATAATGGAGGAGAAAGAGTTCCATCTCTTGTTATCAAATGAAGCTTCCAGTGTCAGGTTTGGGTTATATATAATTGAGTTGTTAGCAAAAGGGGTCCCACAGGAATCCCCAAACAACCCAGACTGTCGTGAAGACAAACTGACATCAAAGCCCTATTGGTGAAGACAACACCCACACAACTCATTGAAGATGGGAATATCCGTCAGGTACCTGTGGTGATATATTGTTTATGATTTATTAAAGCCACTGGAGATCAAAATAGCAAAGCAACCAAGCCAGTAGATTTTTTAAAATAAATTTCATCAAAGTTAAAAACAATCTTATTTTACATATAAATCCCAGTTCTCTCTCCCTCCCATCCTTCCATGGCCCCCACCCACCTCCCACACCATCCCTCTTCTGCTCCCCAGGGAAGGTGAGGACTTCCATGAGGGATCATCAAAGTTTGTCAGGTCATTTGGGGGCAGGACCTAGGCCCTCCCCCGTGTATCTAGGCTGAGAGAATGTCCCTCCATGGGGAATGTGTTACAAAGTCCATTACTGCACTAGGGATAAATACTGGTTCCACTGCCAGAGGCCCTATGGACTGCCAAGGGCTCCTAACTGACACCACATTCAGCAGGCCTGGTTCGGTCTTACGCTATTTCCCCAGCTGTCAGACTGGAGACTGAACTCCCACTTGCTCAGGTCAGCTGTTTCTGTGGTTTTCCCCAGCCTGGTCTTGACCCCTAGGTTCATCACTCATCCCTCTCTGCAACTGGATTCCAAGAGTTCTTAGCTGTGGATCTCTGCTTCTGCTTCCATTAGCTACTGAATGTAGGCTCTAGAATGGCATTTAAAGTAGTCATTAGTCTCATTGTAGGGGAAGGGCATTTAAGGTAGCCTTCCAGTAGATTTTACCTCTACCCAGTTGACATGGCAACCCTCTCTGCACAAATCCTCAGAAGCAAAAAGCTCCCAGACCTAGTCTCTTCCTTATATTCTTTCCCCACCCAGCCATACCACTCCTATCCCCATCTCCCTAATGCTGGGATTAAAAGCCTGTGACGCCAGGTGTTGAGATCACCTTTGCGTGAGCTGCTTCCTTCAGGCCTGGATCGGTTCATGTACTCAGCATGGCCTGGGATTAAAGGTGTGTACCACCACTGCCTATCTTCTATAGCTAACTAGTATGGCTGCTGTGCAAACTTGAACCCACCTACCCCACAAAAAAATCTACTGGCTTGGCTGCTTTGCTATTTTGATCTCCAGTGGCTTTAATAAATCATAAAAACGTATCACCACAAGTACCTACATAAAACCTTCACTGCTACATTTCAGCATCTTTGGTACAAGAATATACTCTGCATTCTCTCAGAAGAGTGATGTAAGCACCAAGCCAGCCATGGCTCTTTATGCACAATGATGTACTTCCTGTAAGATGTGCTAGAGCAATTTTGGCACAAATCATGTGGGAGTGACCAACCAATAACTCATTTGATTTAAAGACCAGTCTACAAGCTGAAACCCACACTTGACACTGCTTGTGCAACCAAGATCCTGACACTCGGTAGTCTGGTAGTCTAAAAGCCTAATTTGAATCCAAAAAAAAAATACTGGTCTGAAAAACAAAACAAACAAGAAAAAAGAAAAGAAAAAACATAATGTTAAAATGTCTCAATGTTAGGCTGCTGTACTCATAGATCAGTGTCTTGCTCAGAAATAGATTCCTCCTGCAGCGGACGACCAAAAAAAAAAAAAAAAAAAAAAAAAAAATACAAACTCACATGCAGACATTACACAGAGAGTGAGAGACCTTGGAACACAGCCCTAATTGGGATGTCTCCATCAAATCCCTCCCTCTCAGAATTCATGGAAAGTTTCAAAATAGGATCTAGAAAGATTTATGGGCCAGAGGGAATGGAGGACTCAAAGAAAATGAGGTGTTCTAAACAAACATGAAGGAAGTTCGCAGGAACTCACAGAGCCTGAAGCAGTCTGCACCAGGTCTTGTGCAGATACATTGTGGATTCCAGTTTAGTGTTTTTATGGGATTCCTGAGTGTGCAGGCAAGAGGCTTTCTGGTTCATGTGCCTTCTTCTGGGCTCTTCTCCTTCTGGTGATTTGTCTTGTCCAATTTCAATATGATAATTTTTGTCTAATTATATTTTTAAATGAATTAATGGATGAATGTAAACCTAGCCTCTAGGGTACAGGTTAACAACTGATCTGTCACTTATATCTGCTGGGAAGGATAAGGTCAGTTTTCTGCAACGGAGTGGCACTGGGTATATTAACCATTCCAGGGCAGGCCTCATGTTCAAGAGTGACTGACCAACACATAACGGAGTCCACAGGTTTTTTTGTGTGTGCTTCTAGTTGGTTGCAGTTTTGTGGGGCTTCTTGCTGTTGTTTCTGTTGTTGTTTGGAGGGTGGTTTTATTTTGTGTTCTTGGTTCTGTAAGGTGTTTTTGTATTGGATTTGTCTTTGTTTTCTGAGAAAGAACTTCAAGTTTCATGGATAGAGAGGGGGAGAGCATCTGGAAGGACTTGGAGGAAGGGAAGAGTATAGTTAAAATATATTTAAAATTCATGTTAAATAATAAAATATAGTTTAAAAAGAAGAGAAGAGTGCACGTTCATCAGTAGCTACTTATAGATGGTGATCTAAGTGATTTACAGATGAATAATGAAAGCATGTGCTGTGACAGATGCAGCAAGGGAAAGTCCCCATGCCGATCCTAGAACATGGCCATCAGTACACTAATGAAACTTGTACAGAAGACTGGAACTGACATGCGACCTTGCAAATATTTAAGTCAGATTTTCACATCCCATTTTAATAGCTACTTCACTAGTATCAGCACAGTTCTAGCATTCAATTTAGAATTCTGCAAGTGCATCTCATTTTCCAAATTAAAGGACCTTAAGTCCTAGTGCAGCCCATTCTATATGGAGCCGGGACACAGGGGTTTGGGGGTGGGGAGGGGCCTTGGTCCTGCCTCAAGGAGACGATGGGACAGTTATAGTGGACTTCCTAGGGGAGGTCTTACCCACTCAGAGGAGCACATAAGAGGAGGGGGGAGTGAAGGGGGGAGGAGAGAGGGGGAACTGGGGCTGAAATGTAAAAATTAAATTAATGAAAAAGGTGCCAAAAAAGACATTAAGTGCTAACAGACAGCCAAAAATTATAAAGATGTCTATGATTAGCCTGGATTTCAATGGCTTGAAAACAATTACGACATGTTTCACAATTCATTGTATTTTTTTGTAGCCAGAAAGAGCATAAAGCACTCAAGGAAGGTAGACCACTGACCAAAAAGGCAATCATTCGCTTGCTGCCCAGAGATGTGGTTGAGCTTCCAGCGGGGCCTGGATGTGGGTAGACAGCTTCACTAGCAGTCTATCTCCCCGTCAATAACGAGCTGCGAACTTCAACATCTCAGTCGCAATCTCGTCCGTCTTCCCCCTCTCAAACTTTTCTTTCGGCTTCGCTTTCCTGGATTCTCTTTCTCTATCGGTCCAAACCGCCACATTAATTCTGATCTACCACACGGAAGGGTTAAAATTACATGAAATTTCAAGAAGAAACACTAAAACCAGGCTCAGTTTGACTTTTCATTGTTATACTTAGCCATACAATGGTAGATATTTTGTGCCAAAGACAGCTTTTATTATATCTGGTATTTCTATTTCAAACTGCTTTTATTTCAAATCCAAGAACGTCTATATAATCAGTGTTAATTTTATTTTAAATAAAACTGTGCATCTTTATTTTAACTTCATGAAGTACTTTTCATTTATTTTATGTAAGCAAAATAAATGCTAATATTGTGTCTCTTTTATCCTACTATTTCTATTAAGAATTCTTAAGGCACAGATACAGATGTGTTACCATCTATAAGCTACATATTTACACACTTTTCATCATAAATTATTGTACACTAGTAGAGCTTGAAAGCTTGAAATCTTTTTATGGCTTTTATTAAGTTTTAGGTATAAAACCATGAAAAATACAACATTCATATTTAGATTCAATACATACTGCATAAAACACAGTCAGATTTTAGTCTTGTATCATTCGAAAATGATTTAATTCCCTATCAGGACTGAGAAAATTTCTTTTCCTGTAAAAATTTGCCAAGAAATCTATGGACTGTTGTTTCACAGAAAACACAAACATTTGAGCACTAATTACCAGATAGTCTGTGTAATAATTTATTGTCCCTCATATTTACCCATGACACAAACACTCAAATCCTGGTTTATAAGACAGAAGATTCATGAATATATGCATAAATAGCATCTTAAAAGGTATTTTATATTTAAGAAATAAGGTTCAAGTTATCAATAAATATAAGGATATAGATAAAAGTAATTTAAAACATGTTATCTCTTATTTTAGTCTATAGTTCTCAAATATCCCATAAGAATGTCTTTAGTATATGTCTTCATACACTACTGACAGACTGAATATATAAAACTCAAAACTAAGTGTGTCACTGTGAAAATAATTCTGGAACTTATTATGAATCTTTGAGAGCCTAACAATTAAACTTTTATTTGAAACATGTTATTTAGTAGCATCATATGTAAAGTTCCACATACAATCTTTAGCCTTATTAGTAATTTGCATTCAATTTACCAGGTTAGACATGTTTAAATAAAAAAGAAATGAAGCATAAAACAAATAGACTTATATATTTTATTGAAAATAGTTTAGCATAAAAATACAAAATTAAGCTAAACTTTTAAGTCAATAACACTTAAAACACGTACACTCACAATTCTGTTGGCATTGAGCAGACTTGTCTATAGAGTTGCTGTTTAATATAACAATCTGCATTGTGTAAAAAACATTTTACAACAATTGTTTGAAATATTCTTTCCTCTCTGGAATCTCACTGTGAAAGAAGAGGTGAGCTTCAGAAATGCAAGTATTTTTAAAAATCAAATATTAAACAAAATAAAAAAATTGATGCCAATTTTTCTGTAAAAATTAAGTGTACGTGGTCTTGTGTTTCCATAAATTTTGAAAGCATTTCTAGAAAAGTTTTGAGATGTATGTATAATTAGAATAAGATGTTAGACTTCTAATATTACCAGGTTAAAAAGTAATACTTATCTGAAGACTTTTTGAAGTTTTTATTATTTCATTACTCATTCAAACAAATGGAAAAAAGTTTCTTCTTTATGTATTATGATGAGAAACAGAAGATAACTCACTTGGAGGGTCCATAGTTGGGACACTGGTTTTGTAAACACTGGAAGATATTTTTACACTCAAGATGTGCTACCTTAGAATCCAGTCTCTGGAAATGGTTAGGGTTTTTCCATCTCAGCCAAACTGATATTCAGGCCAAATAGTAGTTCTGAAGATTGTCCTGAGCAGCTGCCTCAGCATCTACGTTCAATGTCTGTATCAATTCCTCAGACATGGCAATTAAAAAGGTGACCAGACCTCAATAAAAGTCCCCTTTGGAGGCAAAATCACTGCTGATTAACAACTACCAGATTAGGTAATTATTAATTTCTTTCCACCCTCAAGGTCACAAAAATGTATTTAGAGAATATTATTACACAGCCTACATTTCCAAATGTAAATAAACCAAAGAACAAATGTCAAAGTTTCTCTATTTATATTTATCTATACAGACAGATGTGTAATGAGACATTCTGATAAAGATGCTCAAAATTTGTCACTATACAATACAATCTAGCAACAGCTAAAACATCAAGGTGCCCATTAACACATATGTCCATGTACAGTTAGAGACACATGAGTTGTAAAAATCTAAAGATACAGTCATGCTCCTAGCAAAGAATGACTTAAAATAGTGATGATTTAATAGCTAGTAAAAAACCTTCAAATTTTTTTAAATAGTGTACTTTGTCATAATCTATACACAAGCTTAAAAACAAGCAAAACAAACATGGTGGGCATTATATATGTCTTGACTGTGATTTTAAACTCACCAAAAACATTTTGTGCTATTTTCTTCCTCTACAGTGTCCACATTATTGTGTACCTTCTGTCTTTTGTGTTTACTATCACAGTTACTCTGTCAGTGTCTAGACTTCAAAAAGAAAATATTTTTCCTGAGACTGACCACTTACTTCGAAGCATCCTTTTTTCTAAATATCATATGCTTATCACAAAAACTTATGACTTTAAAGTACAATTACATATCCAAATGTAATATTTTGATGAAATTAAACAATAAATAATAACATTCCAATATTTTCTCTCCTTTAAAAAAAAATCAACTTACCTCTTTTTTGAGTTAGCCAATATAGCATGTTCATAGATTACCTTGCAAGGCATTTTCACTCAACAAAGGCCCATCAAAAGACTGTTTATATCTACTGACTGGAGAAGAGTTTCCACTAAAACACCTTATTACACATGAATAAAACATTCATAATGGCTAGAATTCACTGTCCATAGGAGAATATCATAAAGTATATGTTATTAAGAATATAACACTATAGACCATAACTGCCCCTAAATAAAACTGAAAGCTTGTCATGAAGTTGAAATGATATAGTGGTAAATTGATAAAATTAATATACTATTTTAAGTCACAATTGTTTAGCCATGAAGAGGTCTCCTGGCCATGCTGTTTTTATTTTAATTAAAGAACCTCTTCTGTAGTTATTGATGTGTGAACATATTTCCATAGAGAATTATTTAAATGAAGAGCAAGGCACTCAAATACAGTCAAATGTGCTTATTTAAATATACTATATACTCATTCATTGGGAGACTATTCTAATACGAAACCAAAAGTAAAACATGCCATAGGTAATTATTAGTGGCTCAGCTGTCAGATAGTCAAATCAACTAAAAGGCCAATTATTCTAAGGGTACCCAGGATGGAGAGCTCATTGTTGCCATTAGGTTTTCTGGAGACAGTTATGGCTACTTTTATAATACAATAATTTCCTAGCAGAACATTTGGCATATAATCTCCTATATTGCAAACTACCTCCAAATTTTAAATTTTTAGCATCTTGCAACAAATATGACACTACCTTTAAAATGAAAATAAGTCCTGAAAGAAAAATAGGTAATTGAAAGTTTGGTTTGTTACAACTATTTATTTTCCCCAGTTTTACCACCAATGTCACTCAAGAAATTCAACTGGAGTGTATGTTATTTCCATAGGATGTATATGTTCTGAAGGTGCATTTCATGACAATCCAATTATACTTAAGACCACTGAACTATACAGTTAGAAGCAGCTAAGATGATACATTTAAGAATAGATTTTTCTTAAGTCATTCCAAGTAATCCTGCTGAGGTATTCTGTGAGGAATGGGGGCCACTGTGAAAATGGAGAATGCTACAGTTTATTAGAACAATCCCATGCAATCTCTTCTGTTTAATGAGCAGGAAGAGAGGAAAGTACAGACATCACTATAGTTTCCAGCCATTTCCCCAGATTATGTACCAAAAGCTAAGTGCTTTCTGAAGTGAGAAATGGAGGAAAAGGACAAGAAGGAGAAAGAGGAGGACGATTAGGCAGAGGGGGAGGATAAAGGAGAGGGGGGAAAAGGAGAAGGGAGAGGAGAGAGGGAAGGAGGAAGATACATTTGGAAATACAAGCACTGTAATATTTAAAATTTTAAGAAAGCCCACCTGTTTAACTTATCTGTTTCTTACAATTATCTGACTATATCACTACACTACTATCTCCTGAAGATAATTCTCATTCCTAAAGATAAAGTATAGCATGATGCAATCTCTCTAAACCTTTTGCTAGTACAAGACTGAGCCCCTACAATCCCTAACAGCTGTACAGGAGTCAAAGTAACAGTAAACATGACAGTAATAATTGCTAGTGTGACATAATACTATATATAGTTCTAAGCACACATACATTCAGGGTTATAGCATTAAGTCACACTGTCATTCACTGCTGCTGTTCTGTGGAGTTATCTACTGCTCCCTTTACTTTGACATGTTTACAAGGTGAAGTCTCACCCCCCGCCACGGGCAGGCGCTACCCTGACCTTAGCCCATGTGTGTCTCTAGGCTCTGCTCACTTAAAGTACACACTACATTAGAACTGGTTTGAGTCGTGATTTCTTTTGTGACACCTTACAGCAATACACGTGCAGTTTTAAACAATACATTCCATGTTTTCATCAAAATTTGGTTTTGAAATATGAATGTGCTGTGAGACACAACACCCCAGCAGAGGATTTTAGCTCACAAGCATGTATATAAGACATTATAGAGATGTGGTGGCTCATGCCCATAATTCTAGCACTCTGGAGGCTTAAGCAAGAGGATTAAGATGAGCAAGGGCAAGGCTGGCCCACAAGAAGACCTGTTTCAAATAAAAACAATAGCAAAAGAGTACACTTTGAGTATCTTTTAGAAAATATTGGCCTTCTATCCACCCTAATTTTTTCTAAACCAAAACTTTTATGAGGTGTGTTTCTGCAACAATTCCCTAATTCTATATAAAAATCTTTCACTAAAAGAAACCTGCATATCCTAACCCAAAACAATGTAGATATGGGACCTATTTTGATATTTTACCTCCTTTCAATACAAAAGGGACACAGAAATTATTAAATTTTTATTTGTTCAAGGCATAAATTGGATGAAAGAAAAAAAATATCATCAGCCTGTACACTGTTAAATTCTTGCATATATTTGGGAAGCATATAATGGGTCCCTTTTCTCCAGGCATAAACCATTATGCTCTTTCTTTAAACTGATTTGCATTTCAGAATACACACACACAGGCACACACATGCACACACATGCACGTGCACACGTGCACACACACAGGCACACATATGCACACACACACACACACACACACACACACACACACACACACACACACAGCCTCCTGAAAAGCCCACCTCTGTAGAGCAGTTATACCATAATATTGAAACTCACTTAATAGTGCTGTCAATGCTGAAGATCAGTTATGCAGAAGTAAAATTACAGTACTATTGCATGAGAGGATCCTAACTTGAATTTTCATTTTAAAATAAGAAAACCAATCGTAAAACTTTTAATTCACTTTAAATCTGTGATTCCTCCATCCTCAACATAATCAATAACATTCACAATATTATATAAAATAGTAAACACATAATTGTAATGATAAATATTTAAATAAAGCCAAAATTGGAACAAAATTAAGCTATAGTTCTCTTGCTTTTCTTTTTTGCTACATCAAAATTGACAGATGGTTGTACCATTTGACCAGCCAAGTTAAAAGAAACAAAAGTATAGTCTCAGGTACCTTTTATACACACACACAATGTTAGGGGTAATTATTTAGCTAATGTAACTATTAAAGACAATTTTTCACTTCTTTGAAGCACATCAAATGACGTTGATAAGTTTTAACATATCCCAGTGCTGTTTATGTTTATAAAGATGACCTCATTCTTTTTCCAAATGTTAACCAATAGAATCGATTGACTGTGAAAAGATAGATGATATCATAAACATGAACCCAACCACAGTTCATGTCCTTGTTCCTAGAGAACTAAGAAGGCCTATTTATTACCTTTTATATTAACTTGAGTCCAGTTATAAATGCTGTAATATTTCATTTAAACACACACACGCACACACACACACACACACATGCACGCACAATATTAGAAATCGAAACATAGCATCAAGGCCTTCAAATATTAGCACATACTAGATGCCTGCTTGAGGTGTCTGGTTCCATTGGCATCCTGAATCCTAAAAGATGACAGGATCTGAGGCTGTTGTTTGCACCTGTTAAAAAAGATAGGAAACTCAAGTGATGCCTCTGTTCTCCTAAACTATGGACTTGTTCTGCTTAAAGCTAGTTAATGGGAAAGTGTTTCATGCCTTCCCCCAAAACCCCTAAAATGGGTGTTTAGAATTCTTAGAAGGAAAAGAACAACAGTGAATTTATAACCCAAATGTTCCTTCATTGCGACTACACACTAAGTAAGCTCAAATTGTCTAGGTTGGATGTGTTGAGAAGCATTCTTGCCATACTGTATGGGAAAGCATTGCTTACAGCAAAGCACAGATGAAATCTTTTCTCTACACGTTTACCTTAACCATTTCACACACACTGTTCTAAATGTCATCATCGGATATGGGAAAACACTTTTCTTCCTTAACTCAGTATTTCACTTTCAGAAGGCCAACAATTTCTGGCTCCGTGTACACTCTGGCTTACTCCCCAAAAGGCCATGTCATTCTCAGACAACTTAATCAGTGGCTACACGGAGGAGAGCAAGGCTGCAATCTTCCTGATCATTTTAATGAGGACCCCTGGCTATTCAGCCATTGAAATATAATTGACTTGCTCTTCTTTTATTTTCATAATAGACACTCCAACCTAGACCACGTTTATTGGCTGTGGGAAATGTCAGGAAGAATTGGAACTTTGCTCAGTGTCCCCATTAAAACTGAAAACATGCCACCCTGTCTTTAACGTGAGCTGCAATTGCTTTGTGTTGTTTCCATTATGCAATGAAAGATGCAAATGTTGTCCTTGCTTTTTCACCAAACTGCAAAACCAAGGAAATAAACATACCCAAATAGTTTACTTCATCAGTACCTTTTTTTATGAGAAAGAATATAGCATATAGAAAATAGGAATATAAAGTACAAATATTAATTGTGTTACTGATTTTTACTAATACTGAAAAGCAGGGCTGGTGTCTACTCTGATTCATACAAGGCAAAACTTTTGCCCATTAAATTATGTAATCTGTGTAACGAGTAAGAAAATGTTATTAGTGTAATGCCGTTTATGCTAAGAATTTATATTTGCAAAATTATCACTAAAATCTTTAAAACAGTGATTTCTGTGGCATATTGTTTGGTTTTCTTTTGGAAAGTTTTCAGCTTAAATAATCAAAATGCTGTTTTTTAGAATGGAACTTCCATCACCAAAAATATTAATTTTATAAACCCCTATAAAAGAGGCTAAGTATCTTGTTATCAGGTATTTTTCTCCTACTATGGATCAGTCATATTTTAAATGTCAGTCATCTGGTTAAATGATAATTATTCCACTTATTTCTATTTCAATTAAGAGAAACTTCTCATGGGGCAGTAATGATGGAGGGAAAGGGATTCCATACTGCATACTACATAGATATTGTATACATACTCTGGAGGGAAGTTTAGTGTTGTTATTTTATTTCCATTATAACATAAATTCTGCTTCCGTAAATAGGTTATCAACTGCATATATATTCATCAATATACACATATATGTGTTTATTATTTACAAACTTATACACAAATGTACACACATAATCCACAATGTTTGTTGCACTGGTTTGTAGTTTTTTTAAGAAAAGAGGAAGAACACTGAAAACTAACATGGAAGGTTTACATCTCTTCAATTTTCCTGCCAGAATCAGGACATCACACAGCTGAACTGATAATGATTAAAAATAACTCCCTGTGAATAAAAAGCACATAACCAACACCTCATTCGTGTTTATGCAGTTGCTGTAAAAAAGGTCAGTGCGTATGTGAATGGAGACACTGGTGGAAGAGGGTGCTTTGCAGAACACACAGACAGGGACCTCACCCCAACAAACACACAAATTTCAAGTCTGAGAGGAGCTCACTGCAAACTTCTAACAGAAATCATTCCCAGGGGTTAAACTAAAGTACCCTGAGCATGATGTTGCTTGAACTCTCATGCTTCATTCATTCGTTTCACCAGCATCTGCTGAGCTCTGAGATACGGCCAAAGCAGTTTCTAGGTGACAGAAGTACAGTGGTCAAAGCCAAGCTGCCTGGCTGAGTTCATATTTTTTTTTCTTATTTTACATATCAATCCAAGTTCCCTCTCCCTCCCTCCATCCCTTCCATGCCCCCTCCATTCCTACCCCCACCCCCCAGTACACAGGGAGGGTGATGCCTTCCAGGAGGGATCATCAAAATCAGTCAAGTCATTTGGAGTAGAGTCTAGGCCCTCCCTCCTGTCTCTAGGTTAAGGGAGGATCCCTCCATGGGGAATGTGCTCCCAAAGTCCTTTTGTGCACCAGGGATACATCCTGATTCCACTGTCAGAGGTCCCTTAGACTACCCAGGCCTTCTAACTGAGACCCATGTTCAGGGGGTCTGTGTTGGTCCAATGCTGGTTTCCCAGCTATCAGTCTGGGGGTCCATGAGCTCCCCCTTGTTCAGGTCAGCTTGTCTCTCTGGGTTTCCCCAGCCTGGTCTTGACCCCATTTTGTTATCATTCCTCCCTCTCTGCAACTGGATTCCAGAAGTTCGGCTCAGTGTTTAGCTGTGGGTGTCTGCTTCTGTTTCCATCAGTTATTAGGTGAGGGCTCTATGATGGCATAAATGTTAGTTATCAATCTCATTATCAGGGAAGGGCATATAAAGTAGCCTCTCCACTGTTGCTCAGATTGTTAGTTAGGGTCACCCTTGTAGGTCTCTGAACATTTCTCTAGCATCAGTTTTCTCTTCGAACCTATAATGGCTCCTTCTATTGTGGTATGTCTTTTTTTCCCGCTCTCGTCTATTCATCCCCCAACTCAATCTTCCTGGTCCCACATGTTATCCTCTCCAGAAGAAGCTGGGCAGTGGTGGTGCACACCTCTAATCCCAGCACTCTGGAGGCAGAGGCAGAAGGATCTGTGTGAGTTCCAGGCCAGGCTCCAAAACAATACAGAGAAACCCTGTCTGGAAAAAAGGAAGGAAGGAAGGAAGGAAGGAAGGAAGGAAGGAAGGAAGGAAGGAAGGAAGGAACCATCCATGGCATCAACCAGTACATGAAAACAAAAGCCCTTGAGATTTCCTTTCCTTGTCTTTCTGTTGGTTAAAATATTATCTAATATTAATCAAATCAATTAGCCATTGACAGAAGTCATCACTAAAACACTTCCAGGAAGTCCAACAGATATGTGGAAAATGTTGCATAGTATTTTATCATTCGTAACTTAGCTTTATAAATAGTTTAGTAAACAGTTATGTACAAGTAATAGAATACAATTGTGAGTGCACTAGGTCTATATCAAATAGGAGAACTATATAGCCAAGTATATGAATATTTTCACAAGTTACCTATATAATCCAAAGATAATGTACAGATCAGAAATAGTTCAATATCAATTTATCTCTGATATATATCAAAAGACTTTAGGATTTGATATTAAGGCTACAGACGTATAGTGGATTTCATGAAATCTTTCCTAAGTTTGTTATAATTGATGTTATAATTGTTAGTATCCATTCACATTTCAATTTCATTATAATTTTAGTTAATGCCCTTCAAATTTTGATGTCTTAAGATTTATATTTTAATTTAAACCAATTCTTAATTGAGTAATTACTCATATAAATTATTTTACTTCTGTTTCGCTAAAAGTGAAAGTTTATTAACTATTTGTAATTCATATGTAAGTGTTCTGAGGAAAAGAGAGCTGGTTACCACTAACATATGTACAACACACACCAAGAGGAAAAGGTGAATGATAAGCCTTAAATGTCTACTGAGTAGTTGCAGTCTGCCATGGTGACACTTCTAGAAATACTTCCAACACATATTAAATGTCACCAAAATGGCAGAGCCAAGTACCCAACGCCCACCCCCCAGTACCTGCTGTGATTTCAGGAACATTTCACTAGATGGCGGTATAGGTTGAATAGCATCATCTCTTCCATTTTGGTACCAGAGCTAATATATCACATAGGGGTTACTCCTGACTATTGTTAAAAATATATCTCTGAATGAAAAGCATGAGCGAAGACATCAGAGAACAGTTTTTCAACGCTCAACATTTTAACAGCATCTACTTTCCAGTTTCACAAACATAACTGCACTTAACAACATTGAGATTCAGATTTCCAGTCCTCCCTCTACCTCAAAATTCTCAATCAGGGTGTCTGAAATGGAACAGAGCATCCATTTTTTTTTTAGGAATATATAAGGTAATTCTAGGTTGATCTGCCAAAGTGGCGTGTACATCTAGCTCCTGAGTCCCCAACCAGCCCTTTACACAGCCACGTGCTGCATCTTCTTGATCTTTCCCATTGTTCCTTGCACATTTTAATTATTGTATTCAAATAACAGCAATGCCAAAGAAATTGTCTCTGATTTTGGTTACTATTTATCCAAAGAGTTGAAAAGTAAATGGTCAAGCAGGAGGCCCTGAGCCCAAATGAACTTACTGTTTGTAAGAGAGTTAACTGCATAATTTACCCCTAAAGCAACAACTACTGCCTTTTATCATCGGTCCAACATTCTTATTTAGACCTCTAAAAATGTAGCTACAGGCTACATATCTGGATGTGGCTCAATAGGTAAACATGCCTGCTGTTAAGCCTGATAATCCGAGTTAAGTCCCTAGGAACAATATATAGGAAGAGAAGAGAATCGACTCTTGAAATTGTCCTCTGACCTCCACACATTCATGATGGGATCCTTCTGTGGTCTTTAATGGAGTTAAAGACAGATAGTTATAGTTTTCCTTAGTTAAGCTTAAAGATAAGTTACATATATGACTTTAGATTCACAAATATAGGATAGATGATAGAATAGTTTCTTTTAGTCTTGCTAAATGTTAATGGACTAAATATTGTTAACTGTGATTCTTACTTGATAACTGTTGTGTTATATATTTTGCTATGTTAAGGTTAAAACCCTTCTTTTTATTTTAGACAGAAAAGAGGAGATGATGGGAGATGTCATTCTGTATATGTTTCTCATACTGGTTTAATGACTAAAGCACTGTTGGCCAATAGGAAAGGAGAGAGGAGGGACTAGGAGACAAAGAGAAAAGAGGAAGTAGTAAGGAGAGCCAAGATGGAGAGTCTAGAGAAAGCAGAATGCCCGCCAGCTCCCCGGTAAGAAAAATACATAGATCAGCAGAAATGGGTTAATACTTAAGACAGAGCTAGCCGATAAAAAAACTAGTACCGGGCCAATAGCATTGTATCAAATACAGTCTCAGTGCATTATTTGGGGCTGGCGCAGCGGCAGGACAAAACCAAGCGGCGGGCGGAAAAAAACATACTCCTTACACATTCATGCAGTGGTTTGCAAGCATCCACACACAAACACAATGTAAGTAGATAAATACATAAAGTAATTTTTAGGGAACCTACATACTTCTTGGATTCTTCTGCCTGACTGGTGGCCAGATTTACAGACTCATCTCCTCCTATACTCTCCTATATGTAATTTAACTATTCCATCCCATATCCACCATTTACTTGTTCACTACCTCTCACAATTCAGCTTCCCTATAAATATCAAATGCCTGTATTTTCCCACGTAATATGGCCTTGATCACATTTTAGGATTTAGTGGCTATGATCTATGATGTTAGCCTGTACATGTCTAATACTAAAGGAATACATGGAATGGCATGTGTCTCAAGGTGCCCATGAAAGTAGCCCCAACTAATTGGCAGATTAATTTGATTTTATTGACTTAAGGTAATTATTAGCCTCCAATGTTCCTATAATTCTCATCTGTCAGGGCTTCTATATGTAGTAGGTATTAAATTTTATTGGCTGTAGTTTACATAATTATTCATATAATTATATGGTTTAGTATTTCCTGTCATCTGTTGGTATGGAAATTTGTCAGATCTCTGTATTGAAGTAAATACTAGTCATGTGAGCGGTTACTCTTCAACACTCCACTAGATTAGGTTTGCTTGTGCTTTTTTCTTAAATAAATTTTCATTTGTGTTCATGCATGAAGGAAGTGCTATATTTGCTTTATAAGATTAACCTTTAAAAGTATGTTGTTCCCTTAATGTGAGTGAGGTGACTCCCACTGTCCTTTAATTCTAGATTGGCTTCATACAGGAATGGATCTTTAAATGTTCCCTAACCCACAGCAGAAGAAAACATCTGGGCATGATGCCTATTTTTTACAAATTCTCATTCATGCTATAGTGATCGGTCCATTGTGATTTTATGCTGGGGTGCAAGGGAGAAATCCATCTAGTGCTCTCCTAGAAAACAATTCATTTCTTCTAATTTCTTAAAATTATTGCCTTAGTGTCATATATAACACACCCTTGGAAATCTTCTGGATAATTGTGATCGTGTCTATGATTTTTTAAATTTAAGTATGTAATAGATATATTTAGCCCCTACAGAAATGGAAAACATTTGAGTTGTCAATAACCATAAAATTAATCTGCTGTGTCATACATAAGAGTTTTTGGGGGGAAAGTAGTTTTTTTATGTTTATGTTTTCTTTTTTCTTATTGCTTCTTTTATAATATTTTTCAATATTTTCTAGAATATATTTTAATCATATTCTTTACCATCCTAAGTTCCCCCAGGTCTTACCCATTCAACTTCATGTTCTTTCCCTCAAAAGAAGGAAGGAAAGAAGGAAGGAAGGAAGGAAGGAAGGAAGGAAGGAAGGAAGGAAGGAAGGAACTCCAAACTCCAGAATAAACATGGAATCCATTCTATGTTGGCCAGCCACTCCTGAAGAAAACCGATTTCCCCTTTCTCATAAGTATCTATGGTGAATGGTGTCTTGGTAAGTCTGGAACTTTGTGTCCACTTCCTCCTCTCCATCTAGAGTTTTGTCTGGCTTGAGCACGTTTTGGTGTGTGTGGTCTATAAATTCATACATACATCAGCCCCATTGCAACTGGAAGTCACGCTTCCTTGGAGCCATTGCCACCTCTGTCTCCTTACAATCTTCCTGCCTCTTCTTCCACATAGATCTCTGAGTCTGCATCTATGATTATGATTTTTTTCTGATTGCCCACTGACAGTTTTCCAGTCTGGTATCTCCTCCTTACATTTCCACCTCATACCTGGAAAGCCAAGGTCAGAGCCTGGTGCTCCCTCTGTTAATGGAAGGAAGTTCAAACAAAGAAAGCCCTACCCTATGGTAGAATAGTTACCTTCCAGACACAATAAAAGCACAACCCAGGCACCTTCCTCTGTCCTCCAGTCATTTCTGCTCTGCTTGGAAGTCTGCCCTTATCTCCCGCAGACTCATTATGTGAGCAGTAAGTTTCTTCATCCTCTCTTAGTATTGCCATGGTGACCTCAATCTTGACATCCCAACTATTTGGGCAGTGGTGGTCCATACCTCCTCAGTAGTCCCCTCAGCCAGCTCTGTGCACAGGATATCTATTCAGTGAACATGAGATCCGTTTGCTCTTACGTTAGCTCTCTAGCTAGCTGGTGCTGCTTTACCTTGCCTTTCTCTATGGAATCCTGCCAAGTTTCTAGTCCAGATACAATCAAACTAATTCTGACATTTCTGTAGCTTGCATGATGGCATGGAGGGACCAAAGACAAGATTGGGATCTTCTCTTTTATCTGTATATCTCACTTTTGAATTTTGTGACTGTTTTCAGCCTAAGGCATAACTTGCCATTGCGTTCAATGGAATCTCTCACCCTGTAGCCTTTGGTTGTGTGTCCCAGCCAGCCATGGTCTCTTGTCCTCCAGACAAGAGGGGAAAATGTTCATTAGCATATGAAACACGTGGTTTGTTAAGTCATTACCGTATGAAGTAACATCACATGTAGCATGTGAGTTCACACTCCTTAAAGTGACTAGCTCACTGGGACTCTACAAAATATTGCCACTGATGCTGCTTTGCCTCTACTGTCCAAAAAGATCCTGATATTGATGGTTTTGGGAGAAACACTCTTGGCATTCCACAATGCTATCCAAAGTTTAATTCTAACCCAATTTAATGTCAAGTCCTTAACTTAAAACAGCAACCATTTCATGGAGAAGAGCCCTTATCCTGAAAATATTTATTAATTTATGCTTTTCTGAAGATTCTCAATCTCTCTCCCATCAAATTTTATTTAGTGGGAGAGACATAAGGATACAGGTATCCTTTTGTACCTCAAAATACACGTTCTAAATCAACTTTAACATCGGCTAAAATGTACCAAGTGGCACAACTTGTTCAGATTAGTCAATGCAATGGCTCAAATTACTCCTTTAGCCAGGGATCAGACTGGAGAGATGGCTCAGCCATTAAAGGCTAGACTCACAACCAAAAATACCTGGAATCCTTATTTTAACCTTAATTCCACATAGCTGAAGTCCTTGTTTTTGCAACACCACTAAATAATACATTGAAATTATGTGAAGTCTTGGACACTGGTGATCAGGTTAATGAAAAACCTAAAGGATTTCTCTTAACTTGGCTTAAAATACTTATTGTGACTCAGCGTGAACCAAAGCAGAGCTTCCAAATCCATCATTTAAAACCTGTCCAGAGAACAGAGGATTAATGACTATTTACACTTTTGACAGCCCCAGGGCTCTTCTTCAAACTACAAAGAATGACCAAAGGTTAAGAGTAAGGGACCACAGCCTTGTTGCCAGGGCCAACCGGTATCCAGTCCTAATGGAGTTATAGACTCTGCAGTCAGAGGTTTGGGGAAAGAATCCTGTTAAGTGCCTATTTCACCAGCCTTACACCCACACTTGACTCTCACTTCTAAATGGACACAATACACCTGTTTTAGGATATCTGAGGCAACACAGCCTTTGCAGGCAAAAGCCAGTTGCATGCAACCTTCTCTAGATGAATACAGTTATTCCATTACTTTCGTGGCTTCATCTTCTGAGGATATTATTGAATACGCTCATTCAAGTACTCACAAAAGGAGATAGACTATTATCCCACACATATTACAGCCCTGCTGCCTCCATTGAATTATTGAAACTTATTCAATAGACGGAAGCCTGCTCAATCCTTCAACAAGTCAAGAAATACGTATTGGATCAACACACACAATGTTAGACTAGGTTCAACATCTTCCGGGTATTTATTAATTTCTTCAGGCAGCACGACTTTCACTTTAAGCTATTCTTAAGCCCAATATCAGTCCATTATGTATAGAATACTCTCCAAAATCCAAATCTGTCTAAATTCCAATAAAACAGGCAATCCCATTGTAACCCTCAGAGTTCCCCACTGTACAACTTTCACTTGAGACTTCCTCTCAAACTTTGTGAAGTCTCCAGTCCATCCTAGACAGCTGGAATTGTTCCCAGGTTTCTGATGCCTAGATCTATCCTCCCCCAATGTGCTTTCTGCATTCCTGAAAATCTAGAGGAATTCATGAAAACGCAGCCTCTTGTAGGTCCTGAATTTGTATCTTCATTTTTAACTACTCATTATGCAGTGCAAGCTCAGCCTTGTTGTGAAGGACCTCTTGCTACAAGTCATAGTCAGTTGTGTGCTCACTGCCATATCTCAAGACAAAATAGGCTCCCTGTCCTCATTTCCTAGCTAAATCCCACAGTGCTAAAAGTCAGCTCTCTCTTAGACCATTCGACTATCTGTGAATCATCTCAGGACCAACTGAGTTAGCCGTAAACATTTTACGGATGATGTTGCCACCACCATTACACATGAACTTCTTCAAGATTCACCCATTTTCCTTTCCTAAAGAGACTGGTCATCTTTGATAGCTAGCAGCACCACTGTAACCACTATCTGTACTACAGACATTCATCTTAGTCTCATCTGTACATTCTTGTAAGTTCTTGCATCCTTAGGAAAGGTTTCTCAGTTGATAATGATTTATATCCAAGACTGATGATCCCTTTAGGGTAAAGAACTCAGAGTCATTTTCCTAGAATCCTTTTCCAAAACATAAATCAAAATACACACTACAGTACAAGGCCCCACCAACGTATTCCTTATCCCCTTCAAAATTCCAGACACTACCTTATGTTCCACTTGGCTGGAAGCCACCCAAGCAAGCCCCGGCCAGGGTATGCCACTACAAAAGAACAGATATGTGATATGGTGTCAGTGTCTGTTCTGTTTCCCAGAATGTGATGAAGCCTGAGATCCAAGTGGACCTATGTAATCTGTGCTGCTGCCCAAAGCCTCAGTGATGTCCTCAGGCTTTGCTGCCTTAGGGAGCTGTGCTAATGTGAATGGCATGTGTAACCAACCACCTGAGACCATGTTGAGGCTTGTGATCTGTGCTACCACTGTGAGAACCATGAGTGAGTCAGAGATCCTGATATTGCCAAGAGCCATGTTGACGTAGCTCATGTTACTGCTGAAGCCCATGCAGATGCCAGAAATCTGGGCTGACGCCTGCAGCCATGTTAATAAACATAGGCTGGTCATGGGAGAGATGGTCCCTGCTTCTCACAGGAGAGCTGGCCCCATTCCTCACTAGCCCATAGCACCAAAGTGGAGGTGGTAATGTGGATGGGAAAGAGTTCATCCCTATCCCATTTCAACCACCCCAAGGCTTTCCTCAGCTTATGGCTTCAGCTGTGGATGCAGATGGAGAACATCTCATCCTCCCTTGAAAAACTGGCTACCAAGAATTTGACTATACTCGAGTGAATATAGGGACAACACAAAATGGACTTGACTTTTGGCAACAGAGGCCACATGGGGACAAGTATGGGAAGACTAGGAAGTGAGTACAGTTGGAGTACATAATGTGAAATTTCTAAATAATCAATTAAAAAATTCATTCCAGACATATTGATTGGTAACAAAAGTATTCATTATTTGTTGAAAATTTGTAATTCTGTGATTTGCATTTGCTTCTTTATGATACAAGTTCCTGTTGTGCAATATTAGTTGAAGATGTGTTACAGTTGTTTATACTGTTTATGCATTTGTTTAATGATGCAAAAATGTATTGCATTATTTTATGTTGCATGTGTTTAACTCTATAAAAGTTGTGTTACCTTGCCTGCCTAAAACACCTGATTGGTTTAACAAAGAGCTGAACAACCAATAGCTAGGCAGAAGAGGGAATGGCAGTGCTGTCAGGCAGAGAGAATAAATAGAAGAGAAAAAGAGAAAAGAATGAGAGATAAAAGGAGAAGGAAAGGATGATGCTGGGGTCAGCCACTCAGACAGACATGAAGTAAACAGTAAAGAAAAGATATACATTAATAGAGTGTCCAGAGGCAAAAGGTAGATGGAAATAACTTAAGAAAGGCTGGCTGGAAACAAGTTAAGGCTGGACATTCATAAGAAAGAATAAGTCTCTGTGTATTTATTTGGGAACTGAGTGGTGCCCCTTTCTCCCCAGCCCCTCCAAGAGCAAAGAGAAAAAAAACTACAGAGTCCTCCTATTAATACATCACACAGGATGCCCCAAATCCCTGAGCTCAAGTTTTCTAGTGCCTCAAGGAGCTGAGAGTGCAACCATAGCCAACTGACATTGTGCTCTTGATCAATCCTTTCAACAGAACACCCATCCTTTCCCAGTATCAGGCAGGAGGGCTCACAGTGTACTGATGGCTTCCTTACACAAACTCACATTCTATTAAAAGAAGCAGCATATTTTTATCATCTGTCAAGTGTCAGAAATTAGTTACCTGACTCAACACTAGATGTCTGGCTGCTCATAGCTTCCAGGCCCCCACACTTCTTTCTCCTCCATGTCTTGGGAAATGGATAAGAAAGCCCAAATGCTTCTACTTACAGTACCAGTAAAAACACCAGACATCAAGCCTTGACCTGAACACAGGAGCCTGCAGCTCTCACACCATAATGACAGAATTGGTCACCTCTAACTTGGCTCCCACTGACACTTTTTGGACCTGCTCTAGAACTTGCTTTGCTGTCACCCTTTTATGGTACATCCCAAGCAAGTAAGGTAGGAAGAAGGATCGGTACCACTTTTGTAAGAAGACCACAATACCTGTACTCTGTTCCTAACCAGAATTAATAAAGTAATCAGCAGATTAATTTAAAGATAAATTTCCCAAACATTGCAATAGCAATTCATAAAATGTGTCAAAAATTCATTTAAAATAATGAAAGTACTCACGGAAAAAATTTATAACACGGTGAACAAGTCCTAAATATATGGAGATGTTTGTTTCTAGCTAAGGTGACAGTATTACAAAGTATCAGTGCTTATAATTTTTTCAGAAATAAGCCCTAATTCTGAAAAAGAAATAAGGATGTACTATCAAGTGTCCAGGCAAGTTTTATGTCAACTTGACACAATCTAGTGTCATTCAACAGGAATGAAGTAAGATCCACCTAGGAAAGCCTATAGGCCTTTTCATCATTAGTGATTGATGGTGGAGTGTCCAGACCACTGTGAGTGGTGCCACCCCTCAGCTGGTGGTCCTAGAATCTATAAGAAGGCAGGCTGAGCAAGCCTTGGGAAATAAGCCAGAAGCAGCTCTCCTCTCTATGGCCTCTGCATCAACTCCCGGTTTCAGGGTCCTGCCCTGTGAGTTCCCGTCCTAACTTCCTTCAAGTATGACTAGTGATAAGGAAGTATAAGCCGAATAAATAGTTTCCTCCCCAAGTTGCCTTGGCCATAGTGTTTTATTATAGCAATAGTAGCCCAAACTAAGACATCAAGTAGAAAAGCTGATTATAATGTCTCTACAATAAAAAGAGTTGGGGTCAGCATGGGTAAATGTACAATGAGATCAGTGGCATAGATATATAAGCATCCAGAAACAGCTATATGCTACGAGTAAGGTTTTTCCCCTCCGGCCTGGACCCACCATGGCACCAGCCACAAATAACACATTGAGACTCAGTATTTGATATAACGCTGTTGGCCAGTTATTTGTTTCTTATTGGCTAGCTCTGTCTTAAGTATTAACCCATTTCTATTAATCTAAGTATTTTCATGTGGTGTTATCTTACCAGAGGGAGAGGCAGGAAATTTGCTCTCTCAGTCTTCTATCTTGACTCCTCCCTACTACTTCCTATTTCCTCCTTGTCTCCTAGTCCCTCCTATCTTCCTGTCCTATTGGCCAACTGTGCTTTATTCATTAACCAATGAGAGAAACATATTTACAAAATGATATCTCCCATCATCTATATCCATGGAAACTGGCATTCGATAACACAATATTTAAATATAGAGAAAGAAAAAAATGTTTATGTTTTGCCCTATGTCCCAATCTTTCTCTGTGCCTTAAGATCCCATACATAAAGGCACATATAAAGGATTATATTAGCTGGCCTACTATGGCAAACTGAGGGGACTGCTCAGTTTTAGGTTTTCAGCCAGTTTCTGAAGTTCTCCATGATGAAGGTGGCGGGAGTGGGGAGGTGCGGCAGACCTGACGTGTACCGAGGAAGAAAAGTAGGGTCTTCGCATTTTATCTCCAAAGATAATTTTTTTTATTAACTAAGAATTTCATCTTTTAAAATTAAATAATGAAAGTATTATCATAGAGTTATGAGGAAAATTAAAGTTTTAACACAATAAAACAATTTTTAAGATGTATTTGCTTATTTTATGTTTATGAGCTCTCTATCTGAATGTGTGCCTGCGTGCCAAAAGAGGACATCAAATCCCACTATAGATGGCTGTGAGACACCATGTGGTTGTAATGGAACTTAGGACCTCTGGAAGAGCAGCCAGTGCTCTTAACTACTGAGTCATCTCTCCAGCCCCCAGCACTATGAAAATGATTGATAAGTTAATATTTTCTTAAAGCAAAAGGCTTCATGTCAAAGAAAAAGACATACTAGTGAAAATGTTATCAATACAAAGAAAGGAAAGAAGGAAGGGATTTGGACCCTACAATAAAGGGAATGTTTATTCAGCCAGGACTTTTATTTGTATTTGTGTTTACCAATACTTACTTTTATATAAAATACAAATTTTATTCACTTACAGTTACAGCTCAATTCAAATGGAAGGCTCTTACAATAACATACTGACTACTCTGTGTCATTAGGAGAGACTTACACAAACAATAATATGTCAGCTCTGTGTGATTAGGAGAGGTATACACACACACTAACACACCAGCATGTCTCACTAGGAGAGGCTTACACAGACAGACACTAACACACCAGCATGTCTCACTAGGAAAGGCTTACACAGACAAACATTGTAAGTCTCTTCCCACTTTCACATCTTTACAGATAATTATTGTACTTCATCCTCAACAACTATGACTTTGAAAAGTTGCTAAACTTGTTGGGTGACTGCAGACTCCTATTTATCCTTTCTTGTCTGCAAACCTCAGCACACCAGGCTGACACTTCTCCCTCCCCTTGCCCAAGTTTACCGAATACCGTTGTGATGCTTAACCTGGGTTGTGTATGTGCAGAGGCGTACAGCTCACCTCAAGTGTGTCTATGAGAATGTTTTGCAGAGATGATAAGGTTGTGAGAGCTGCCACTAATCAAGAGTTTAATCCAATAATGAATTCAAGCATTAAAAACACTATATTTCTCATTAGTTACAGAACATATTATTAATTTGTTCAGTCAAGTACAATAGATGAGACCTTAGATATTTAATATAGTATGTCGCTACACAAATGAGAAAAGTTATGTTTAAGATTTCAAAACCAAGCCTGGCGTTGGTGGCGCACGCCTTTAATCCCAGCACTCAGGAGGCAGAGGCAGGTGGATCTCTGTGAACTCAAGGCCACCCTGATCTATAGAGCTAGTTCCAGGACAGGCTTTAAAGCAATGCAGAGAAACCCTGTCTCAAAAAAAACAAAAAATAAATAAATAAATAAATAAATAAGTTGATTTCTTCACAATGCCAATTCAACAGAATAATTGTGGGTGTGGCTCAAGTAAATGTGTTACTGATGGCATGATTTTAAAGAGTACATCTTGGGTACTTCTTTTATTTTGCTGCTTGGGGGATAAAAACAAAACAAAATATAATAAGATGAAACAAAAGCTAACAAATCAGAATTGAACAAAACAACAGAAGGAAAAGAGCCCAAGTGAAGGCACAGGAAACAGAGACCCATTCATTTGCACACTCAGGAATTCTGTAAAAACACTAACCTGGAAGCCATAACATATATATGCAAAGGACCTATGTGGGGGCTGAGA
This sequence comes from Phodopus roborovskii, assembly GCF_943737965.1. Classification (NCBI taxonomy): domain Eukaryota; kingdom Metazoa; phylum Chordata; class Mammalia; order Rodentia; family Cricetidae; genus Phodopus; species Phodopus roborovskii. The sequence continues at coordinate 28,849,355 of NW_026125281.1, forward strand.
GAGGGAGTGAGGGAGGGAGGGAGGGAGGAAGGGAGGGAGGGAGGGAGGAAAATAGAGCGGGATAGAGGGTAGAGGAGGAGGATATATGTATACATATATATATGTATATAATAAAAATAATAAGAAAATTTAAAAACAAAAAAGGAAGAGCCTTGACAGTCATTGTGACACATCTACTGCTGGGCATGCATCCTACCCTTAGGAGTAGTGTATTACCCCAGTGAGACTCCCTTGGAGAAAACTAAGTTTTCAATTGCAAGTGGTCATCAATTGGAGGTAGATTCTGGGTTAGGGATGGAGGTGTGTGTCCACTTCTTTTAGCTCTTGGACCCCAACTGGTCCAGACTGAAGGGAACATCCTTCCCCTAGCCCATTCCTATTATTCCCCTGTTTGCTTCTTGGTTGCCCTGAGGTGAGCATCTTTGCCCCACCACACACTCTCCCATGATGCTCTGCCTCACTTCAGGCCTAGAAGGTGGCAATTCATCTCACTATGGTCTAAAAGAATCCCTGAAGTTACAAACCACAATTAATCACCTCACCTTCTGAACCATGCCTCTCAGGTCACAGCAATAAAAGGCCATCTAGCACAACTGGGGTGAGTGAAGGAACTTGGGTGAATGGAGCCCTGGTTCTCCTCTGAGATGTTTGCGTGCCCAAGCATATTGAAGAGGAATGAATCAGTCTGTTGCTTTTCCTAACCTCACCTCAACACCAAGAGGGCCCTTGAGTACAGACTGAACTTTCTCTGCAAACTTCTCCCCTTCCTTTTTCAAGCAATCAGATGGTCTCATTTCTAAAACCTTACTTTGACTCCCTGATTAACACAAGCTCCTATACATTTTTGTCTTTGGCCTAGGAATTGTTAGCTGTAGAAATATGTATCCCCATGGTGTCACCTACTGCGCCCTGGCCAAAAGAAGGAGCAGTGTTACAGCAGTGTATCCATGCCACCAACATTTAGCTTCATTAGAATATCCCACAGGGTCTTCGTTTCAAGCCTTTAAACTAAGTGACTGATGAGAAATGGAGACTTCCCCAATGATGAACCCTCTAATTGGTTATCCAGTACCGAGTGACTGGGCATAAGAATTCAGTGAGTTGTTTTATATATCCATTCACGTCATTATAGACACATATATGAAAGAAAAATAAATGAAAGAGGCCATGAACTTGAGAGGGATCTGGGAGGAACGGGGAAGGAGGTATAAGAGGCGGGGAATTATATAAAAATAAATAAATGAATAGTAAAGATGAGGGAAAAAGTAAATAGACCTGGCTGTTCTGTCTGCTAAAATTAGACATTAAACTTGATAATACTTGGTCAGTATGACATAAACCATAAACATTGGGATTTCCCTCTGCCACTAATGAAAGCTTTTACTGTCTGTGAACAGATGATTTTCCCACTGCAGCAGATTAGGGGCGGGAGCTGCAATGTTCCAAAATGACTGGAAAAACTCCATACATATATGGCTTAGAAATGTTTTTTATCTATTTTATTTTTATGTTTGTGAGCATGGGTGTTTTGCATGCATCTATTTCTGTGCATCATGTGCATCCCTGCTGCCCAAGAGGCCAGAAGAAGGTGTCAGATCCCCCAGAGATGGGAGTTATAGATGGTTGAAGGCTGCCACGTGGCTGCTGGGAATTGAACATGGATCCTCTGAAAGAGCAGTCAGTGCTCTTAAACACTCCAACCTTCGGAAAGTCTTTTTTTTTTAATTTCAGGTGGGAAAACTTCAAGGCAATAGCCTTATCTCTTTTTATTGTTTTTCTGACTTTGACTTCTTTGAATAATAAGAAGAAAAGCTAAGATTTCACTGAGAATAAGTAAACTTCAAAATAAACACCTAATTATGTTTTATAATATCTGTATGCATGGCATGCACACAAACAAATGATGGAAGTTTATAACTCAGAACAAGAGGTACAGTTTGTCTATACATGACTGAGCTTAAGGAGACGTCTATTTCATTCCACTTGACTATCTGTATTTTCTAAGTATTCAGTATGTGCACTGTATAAGGAAGACAGCATTAGTAAGACACTATTATGAACACTGCCTATTCCTTATAAGCATAGTGGAAGCTGCTGACAGATGGTAAGTGATATATTGGCCTCTCCTTATCTTCTACAGCATTTTGGTCTTAGTTCCAGACAGCATTTTTCACATTTGCCTCATATCCTCTTAGTAAGGTTTTCCTTTCTTGCTAAATGTCAAAAGGCTGTGAATGCTAGGGTTTGGTTTTCATTGTTGATGCATTCCTAGCACAATATAATATATTACAATATGAGAGAAGGTTCACAAAGGAATGCTGAGCAAGACTGACAAATGTGTGCTTATAAAGAACAATTGAGACTGATTTTTTTAGGAAAAAAACTGCCACTGTGAGCATCTACCCTATCCAAACATGTTGCATAGGCCTCAGCCTCTCTGGAAAGATGAGTGAGGCCAATCTGAACTTTGGAGCTGCCAGAGGAAGGTAGGGGAACTGGCAATAAAGGCCTTTCTGCCAGGGTCTCGGCAAAGCTCCCGGATTAACTGCATGCTAAACTGCTGTTATTCCTATTTGTAGACAGGTGAGCCATAGAGGTTGGCCTTGTCTTGCCTCAGGTGTTTCCAGAACCATCATAACTGATAAAGCAATGAGCCCAGGACACAGCTTCTGTGCAAAGACGGTGAACATCCACACTCACACTGCCTTATTGCATAGCAAGCTGTCCACCCAGAGAAAGGCTTCCTCAGGGAGAAACTCATGACCAAACAGCAATTCCTAGAAGATCCCTATGACCATGCCTTGTGTCTCTTCTGTTCCATGCTTCCCTAGCATCCTTCCCTACTTTAGGCATCCTTGCTAAAATAAGACTTCAGTTCTAAGGACAGCATTTGGACCTTTCTGGCAGGGACTCCTGGCCTGGGCAAGCACACTTGATGATCATACAGTGCCTGGGCCCTGCTCTCATGACCATCTGCTAGAATGGCTCTCTGCCCACTCACACGCTCACAGGATTGCTTCATTTGGACACAGGTGCCAGGAAAGCATAGGTGTAAATGAGCAGCCTACATAATAAAACAAAATTTCCTCTTCCCTTCAGGAAGATCCTTCCCCCATGACAGCCTTGCCACGGCACTCTGCATGGCATCTGATGTTTGATTAAACTCATACACATGATAGAACCAAAAACAGAATTGGAAGAAGCAAAGCCTGATAAATGGGTGGTTACAGAAAAAAGCAACCAATGATGACAATAGCTATGGTACAGGAAGATGTATGGATGAGTAATACTTAGAGGGACCAAGTTGTCATCACTCCAGATGTGTTTAGTTAGATCCTGTGATGGTTGCTTTTTGTCAGCTGAACACAAACCTAGATATATCTAGGAAGACAGAATCCCCATGGAGGGCTTGCCTCCACCAGATTATCATATGGGCATGTCTACACAGGAGTTTCCTTGATTAATAATTGATGGGTGAGGGTCCACTCCACTGTGGGAGGTACAAAAGAGCAATCTGAGCATGAAACAGGGAGAAAGTCAGTAAGCAGTGTTCCTCTGTGGTTCTTCTAGTTCCTGTCCTGACTCCCTTCATGATGGACTGTGAGCTCTAAAATGAAGTAAACCCTCTCCTCCCCTAGATTGCCTTTGGGAATAATTTTAAACGCAGCAACAAAAGGCAAATGAGGACAAATCATTAGAAATGAAGGAAGAAAGGAAATAGCCAATGTGTAACTGTAGCTTGGCTTGCATAGAGAAGGGCAAAAGTAGCACAGGAAATAGCATTAAAATCATGTGTGTAGACTGCCACCGGAAGAAATCCTCTTCCCTCCAAATCACAATGTTTTTAAGAGTTAAGTGTGAATAAAAATTAAGAACCGGCCATTGTCACTATGCCTATGTTATTTACACACAGTCCAAAATACAGTGACTTAAAATGAAAATCATCTCTCTGTGGGTTAGAATAATCAAGTGCACCTCAGGTCCTTGGGGGAGGTTGCAGTCAGGAGTCCATGCCTGGCTACCTCAAAGCCTTTATTTTCACATATGAGCTGAAAGATTTGAGAGCCAAGATCCCAGAAACCCTCAGCCATCATCCTGGCCATCAGCTTGGCAGTGGCTAATATTTGACAGCAGACAGATAGTCATCTAAAACCATTATAGAATATTTTTCTCCATCAACATTTGTGTTGTTTTGTCCCTGAAAAAAAGCATTTATTTTGTCCTTGTGAAGAAATGTTTAAAACATAAAAGCATTGCTAACATCATGGAAGGGTTCCAAAATGCTGTCCTAGTTTGCTTTCCGTCAGTTTGTCTTAGACTCCCGGCCACAACCCATCACTGGAGGAAGCCACAGGAGGAATTTAAGGCAGGAGTTTAAAGTAAAAACCTTGGAGAAATACTGTTTATTAGTTTACTCCCTCTTACTAGCTCAGCTGCCTTCTCTAGACAACCCAAGCATAACCTACAGTGCTCTGGACCCTCCTACATCAATTAACAATTAAGGAAATGCTTCACAAACATGGCTACGGCCCTATCTTGTTGAGGCAGTCCCTCCATTGAGGTTTCTCCTTCCTGGTTTATGTCAAGTCTACAGCTAAAGCTAACTACCATACTAACCCTCGACATTTCCATAGAGAAGAGAAACTGCTTGTCTTGAATTTTAAGCCATATGAATGTTTTAACAGGAAAAACAACTGTGAATATAATTCAATTAAAATTATTTTTATCCAATCAATAAGCTGCAGCAATCTATTTATAAGTCCCAAATAACACATATCCAAAATATTTTTAATGTTAAGAGGATAAAATATAAGTCTCGGCGTGAAGGCAGCCGGAGCGGATGTCTAGACTAAGATGAGGCTCCTGCTGCTTCTCCTGGTGGCTGCGTCGGCGGTGGTCCGCAGCCAGGCCTCTGCCAACCTGGGCGGCGTGCCCAGCAAGAGATTAAAGATGCAGTACGTCACAGGACCGCTGCTCAAGTTCCAGATTTGGGTATCCTGAGGGTACAGCCGGGTGTTTGAGGATTATTAGGCAGCTAGATATCCAGATATCCGAGCTGATGGAGAGAATTATCTCCCTCAACCAATTTATAGACATATAGCATCTTTCCTGTCAATCTTCAAACTAGTATTAATAGGTTTAATAATTGTTGGCAAGGATCCTTTTTTTTTTTTTTTTTTTTTTGGCATGCAAGCTCCTAGCATCTGGCAGTGGGGCCAAGAAAATAAGGTTTATGCATGTATGACGGTGTTCTTCTTGAGCAACATGATTGAGAACCAGTGTATGTCAGCAGGTGCATTTGAGGTAACATTAAATGATGTGCCCCTATGGTCTAAACTGGAATCTGGTCATCTTCCATCCACGCAACAACTTGTTCACATTCTTGACAATGAAATGAAACTCAATGTGCATATGGATTCAATCCCACATCATCGATCATAGCCCTACCTATCAGCACTGAAAACTATTTTACACTAAGGGATTTTGCAAGAGCAGTGTGACTGACATTATGAAGGCCTGTACTGAAGATAGCAGGCTGTTAGTACAAACCAGCTGTTTCTTGGCATGCACGTTGTACCTTTTGGAAAACCTCAGTGCAAGATAGTTTTTCCATCACTGGCACATGCTGAATTCTGCACATACATGGAGAGCAATGATACTGTGTAGCTTCCCCGAACCCACTGTTAATAGTTTCTTCTTCTTGATATGTCATTACTACTTGTAACTCTTTTCTTGGTCATGTTTGGGAAAGTACAGAATTGAATTACAACTTGAGTTTTTTTTTCAAGACATGCGTTAAGCTTGTTGTGTTTTTATATGAATTTTCATTTTTAAAGATTAACGTTAGTTTTCTTGGGAAAACACCTGAAGTTCCTAAATAATTTATAAAAGTTTATCAGATAGCTCTAATTTGGTTATGCTTAATATATGGTTTTCAGAATACTGCAGATTGTGCACAGTAAATTATACCGGATTATGGGGGGGGATCCAATATCCAGAGTACTCTACTCTGTGTGTGTGTGTGAGAGAGAGGGGGGGAGAGAGAGTACCAGGAACAAAACCAACTGCTTTTTTAAATCTACATTTCTAATATACCAAGTAATAAAATATTAGTATTTTATTTATGACAGATACTTAAACAATATTTGCAATGTTATGGACACATATGTCTACATTTTTACATCAAATGCTTGAAAGTAAAATCATACAAATGTGTAAGACTATATTGACAGATTACAAAAGAGCAAATACTTCTTGGCCATAATTTTATGACTTCCAAAGTCCCCTTGTTCTTGAAAATAGTAAGAATAATTTATTTCACTATTTTTTCTAATTTTCTAAAATGTCCTACTCAAGCTGAGGTAAAATAAAACTAAGCTGACTTGGGAAAACTAAAGACTTGGGAAAAGGGAAATATAACCTGTTGTAATTTTATAATTACTTTTTGTTTGTTTGTTTGTTTTGAGACAGGGTTTCTCGGTGGCTTTGGAGCCTGTCCTGGAACTAGCTCTTGTAGACCAGGCTGGCCTCAAACTCACAGAGTGCTGGGATTAAAGGCGTGTGCCACCAATGCCTGGCTATATTTACTTTTAAAATACAAAAGAGGCTTCGTTTTGCTTGATGAAAATATTTTAGTAAATATTTTTAGATGGCCTTCTTTCAGAGGCTTGAAATACATTTCTGCGGGGACATAAACCAGGCAAAGGACATAGACACTTCTTAGTGTATATTTTCTTTAGAAATGTTTCTTCTAAATTTTCTAAGCAGGTTTGAATGTATTTTGTTGGTGTTCCTCTTAGAACCTATTGTCAGTCTGTTTCCTTTATCATTTGTCAAATGTGTTTGGCAAATTCATAATTTTCTTCAGATTGTAATGAAGTATTTGATGTAGAACTTATTAGTTTCCTTTTCCTCTTCGCAGCAATAGTCATTGCCATGTAGGATGGCACGCTTGAAACCAATTGCTTTTAAAATTCTATTGTGTAGTTCAAATGTCTTGCCTTGACCAATCTGATGAATTAATTCATGGGCCTTTGTATTAATAAAAAAAACTGAGCAGATGTAAGTTAAATGCAAGTTTATTGCTCAGTGTACCTGTTATCATTATTTTTAATAACCATCTCTGCCTCATGTTTTGTTTTGACTTACAGATACTCTCATAAAGGACATAACTCTAGATTCACACTCAAGTGATGAGCTGACTTACTGTTTAGAACAGTAACTGTTTTTAAAAGAGTTGAAACTCACCTCACTAAAGAAAAACTCAGTGAAACCTCTTTACAAGTATATATTATATAAATAGAGTTCACTCGTCTAGCATCCTATATCAGAATTTTATTGCATTTGAAAGACAAAATTAAGAACATTTTAATATTTTCACATTGTTCCAGAATTTTAAAAAGAAACTGAGAGTGGATAAAGATAATAAGAGTGATTTAGCAGAACTAGAAACATGTTGAATAACAGCTACATAGTAGCCATCATAACAGACAGGGATTAGGTAGAAGAGCCAACTGTAACCCTGGATTTGTGAACCAAAGTTAAAGAGCTTAAGAGAAGGATATTGGTGCCACCTAACTCTTAGATATTAAGAGTAGCTTGACTACTGGGCACACCTTGAGTGCATTAGGGCCATGCATCTTAGTATGACCGCTTAAAAGTGGAATCTACTGTGATCTTCATATAAAGGAAGATAGTCTAGAACTGAACTGAAAAAAGAGTGATGCAATGTTACCGTTTGCTTAGGATTGCAGCACTACTAGCCCAGCTTCTGGTGATAGATGTTGTCATTTAAATTCAAGTTCCATAGATGGATGGATGGATGGATGGATGGATGGATGGATGGATGGATGGATCTTAAAACCTTGTTAACATGATTGCACTCCAGACTCCACAACTTGTAAGGTTTAGCATCAGAGGGGCCTTTCTTCAAGTAATGGACATTCCATTTGTGACACAGTTAGCTTTATAGAACATAGACATTCAGAATTTAAGCCATGGATGTTCATGTGTACTTGACAAGTCAAATGATGAAGAACCTAAAGTGAAATCCAACTTTCTCCAGATTTGCCTTAGATTGATTTTGTCTCCTAGTTAATAGCTTTAACTTATTAGACATCTAGTAAAATCCAGCTGTTTTATCCACACTCCTCCATTTTTTTATGCTTAGTCATATTTAAATCCAGAATTTAGAATTTAATATTCTACTAAACAAATAAATGAGATGCATGAATATAAAAATTATAAGGTAAAGGAGAAAGTAAACTATTTATAACTATATTACTAACAATTCAAAATTTATTAGTTGCTTATAAATTGGTGTAGTATATAGTTATAAAATGTCTGTGCTCTATAAATCAGAGGACTATGGACTTGTCAACAAGCTAACTAATTTTACTGGAGTTTTCAACACAGTTGTCATTATGGAAGGTTTTGCATTAATTAAAAAGTTGGTAAACATGGCCTTAGACCTCAGTGTGTAAGGTGTGAGGGAACACCTGCTTTCTGAATGTGAGCAGCTTTGGATATGCACTGGCGTTAATGACAGTTGTCAGCCTGAACAGCTGTGAAATGTGATGAGATCTAGTGATGGTTCATTCTTTCTTTAAAGGGTTATTAGTTTGGAATTTTGATTGACTGGCACATTCTATCATTGTCATTACAAAATTATTTGTAAAAACTTTTTTAAACATGATTTGATATTCTAGGGCTTTCTTTTTAAAAATGACAAGCAAGTAAAGAATTGTAAGCATCTGGGACTTCTTTGTGGCATTGTGAAAATAAATAAGCCAACATGAAAAAAAAAGAGGATATAAAATATAGTACCTATAAATCTATGTATTTTTAAATAAAAAAAGTGTCCTTCGAATTGTGAATCTTGAAAAACCTAGCCTAAAGCAGGTTTTTTAATATCATCTCTCAGAAATAAAAAGTAAAATTGAAAGATAAGTTATTTTAAGTTGAAAAATATAAAATTATTATACTTATGAATGTGGTTTTATGAGGCTAGAGAGATGGCTCAATAGTTTAGAGTTCTCACTACTCTTCCAGAGGACCCAGTTTCGACTCCCAGCACCCACATGGCAGCTCACAACCATCTGTAGCTCTGGTTCTGGGATGTAATGCCCTCTTCCAGCCTCCACAGGCACCAGGCATTCACTTGGTACACGTACCAACAGGCAGACAAACACCAATACAAGTAAAATAATAAGATGAAATAAAAATAAATAAATGTGACTTAACCTATGTTGATGCCTTACAATAAAGGTAGAGCTTTATGTTCAAGCAAATACATGCTAAGTTCCTTAAGCCAAAAGTACCATGTGTCATTTATTTAACTAAGGCTTTATCTTGCCACATAGTTTAAGTAAATGTATCTCATGGTAAACATATGAGGAAAGGTTTCAATTTCTTTCCTTTATGGCATGAACTCATTAGAGTTTGACTTTAAATACATTTTATAATCCAAATATGAATAATAATATTTTTAAATAAAATGTTTTCCTTGTAATCACTATCATAAAACATACATGCAAAACCTTCCAAATTATTAGACAGTCTTAAGGAAATTACAAGTGAGTATGGCAGGTAGGCCCAAAGTATTGAGAGATTGTAATTCATAGAACCCTCAGCTTCACAACTTCCCAAACACCAGCAGTGTTTAGAGTCACTGTAGAGTTAGGATTGGGAAATATGGAACCTGTGGTAATATTTTGTTTATGATCTAATAAAACTTACCTGAAGATCAGAGCAAAGCCACTAGTTGGCCACACCCCTAGTTAAGAGCTAAGCCACTAGTTAGTCATGCCACACACCTAAGCTACTAGTTAGTCACACACCTAAGCCACTAGATAGCCATAGAGGACAGGCAATGGTGGCCACACCTTTAATCGGACTACAGAGTCAGATGGATTTCTTCTGTGAGTTCAAGGCCACCCTGGGCTACATGATAGTGAATCGGTCTAAAACTCACACCTTTGATCTCAGCACTTGGGATGACATACCTTTAAGCCCAGCACTAGAGAGGAATATAAGATGGGAGGAGACAGGAGCAGTCTAAGCAGCCTGAGACAGATGCCGTCTAGAGTCAATCTGAAGACAGGATGGCCCCTTCAGTCTGAGTATCGGCAGAAGTGAAAGCTCTCTGGTGCATGGCTGCTTTGCTTCTCTGATCTTCAGTATTCAAGCCCTGATAGCTGACTCTGGGTTTGTATTATTAAGACCAACAAGAATCCCTGCTGCAGGAACCAGACAGAACTGGATTCTGATTAAATTCTTTAGGCTTCAGGTTCTACACGGTGTCTCCTGCTCAAGATTATTGCAAGTAAAGTGACAGATGGAAGGGGTCAGCATGAGACATCCAGTAAATTGCATGTGTTCATATCTGAGTATGCATGCCTTCCAGAGCAAAGGCACCCACACCAAAAACAACTCACTCAGCTCTGACTGATAGACAACAGTGACCACTGAGAAGTGAGGTGACAAGAAAAGCAATAGATTACTTGTCATAAGGAAAACACAAAAACTGAAATAAAATAGTCCACCAACACACTTTTGCTTACCGTGTATTTAGAATAAATAAAATATCTACAATAGCAGAAGTAAATAGATTGCCCCTCACTTAGATTGCTTACCGTGTATTTAGAATAAATAAAACATCTACAATAGCAGAAGTAAATAGATTGCCCCTCACTTAGGCAGCATGCATGTGAGACCTAGCACCTAAAAAAATTCTCTGATGGAGGAAACAGGAGAAGGAACATTAATGTTGGTACCAACTTGCAGAAAATCCCTGCCACCCTGCCCTAATGCTAACAACAGAAAATGGTGCAACTGAAGGGACCCAAAGAGGCCATCTGACCAGCTGCAACATTTTAGAAAATGCATACAGAAATCCTAGGTGGTCTGCCAAGGTCATGTCCAGTTAGAAGCACCAACCAGACTTCCTAGATCAGTACCTTTCTTGTTTAAAAGACTGGAACAACCTCTGTGTGTGTGTGTGTGTGTGTGTGTGTGTGTGTGTGTGTGTGTGTGTGTGTGCACGCATATCAGAGACAGAAAAAAAAGAGAAGGAAAGAGGGGTGTTGGGAACAGCCTCTGGGGTATGTGAGGCAAAGGTTCCTAACACAGCAAACAGCTTGGGCTTGGATGGCAATAAGGTCAAAGACTGGCAGAGAAAAGTGTGGCTCTCCCCAGGAAGGTAACACACTGTGTTCTTCTTCCAGCAGGAAGCAGCAGGAGTAAAACATTCCTGCTATCAGAGTGACCACTGTTTTCAGAAACATTTCCACCTACCCTTCATAATGGAAATGAGCCCAAGCCCCTTCCTCAGAACTGTGCGGCACAGAATCGGCACACAAACAGTGCAAGCAGCTTGAAGAATGGCTGCAATGAGTTGGTCCCCTAGTAAATAGATTGAACATTATCACTGTGCTTTATACCCTCAATGGAACTCCGCCTCGTGAATGGAATGGTATATTATAACTGGCATAAAATAGGCCACCACTTTAGTTACAACACAGGATTGTCCAAATAAACAAGCATTAATCATGCATATTATGTAGAACATAATGCTTCAGAAAGCTTCTGCGAGCAGCTCCAAATGAACTCAACCAAATTATACCATCTGACAGCTGTTCCGTGACCTGTGGGAAATGAGTTGGTGGTCTCAGTCCAGTTCCTAGTGGACAGGTGTCCAAAGCACAAAAACTACCCTCACAATTGGGCCTAATTAGCAACCTGGTTGTTGCAGCCGCCGTAAAACCTGGAGCCCATGTCACTGCTGAGCAGTTGGAGACATCTTGTGCTATCAGGTGGCCATGGACTGAACGCTTAGTTAAGAAAAGCTCACGGTGGTGTCTCTACAAAATATAGTTGCCTCAAGAGAAACGTAACAGCAGTGCCCAGAGCCAGCTCTACCTCACCCGACTCCCAGAAGTCTGACTCCTAGGGTGTTGGAGACGGGGATGCAGATTTGGGTACTGTTTTAAATGACAGAAGAGACATGTTTAGAATGCCTAAACTTCACATTTTACAAGTGCAATCTTGTGTTACACAGATCTTAGGTTTCTGTGGATGCCCAACCACATCTCAGAAGGATTCTTTTTACTTTTTGCTTTGAATAAAATCTGCCTGCTTCTGTAGACACCCCGGCCCTGCAGCCCTGCTAAATGTCCACAGCTCTTCCACCTCAGCACACAGACTGCGTGTAGTGTACATTATAATGAGACATTGTCATGTGCTGTGTGAGTTTGCTAAGAAGCTAACTGTAGAAATGAGGTTGCCCCACACCATTGCATATCCAAGAGTGTTTGTCTCAAAGTGTCCCTCAAGGCCCGTCATTTGGAGTTGAACTGTGCCCCACGTACGCACATGCACACACATGCACCTCTTTGACAGGGGATGAAAAGGACAAAAAAGCCTATGAGTGAAAACACCCTCACCTTGAATACAGCCAAAAGGTAAACCACTTCCAACAGATGTCACTGCTGCTGTTTATCCCTGGATATAAATAAAATTGCCTGCAGCAGAGAGACAGTGTGGAAATTCAGCCACGGGAAATTCAGCCACACAGAGAAAGCCTAATAGGGAAGTCCCACTGACTGCCTCAACTTCTCCAGTCACCCAGAGAATACTATTCTACACACACACGCACACACACACGCACACACACACACACACACACACACACACACACACACACACATACACACTCACACACACACACACCTGCCAATCTTGAGCTTCTTAGCTCCCACTGGCTGCCTGAACATTTTCAGTACCAGGTTTAGTGATGTTCTTCTATTTGTTGATTGCTTGCTGCCTATTCTCTTACTTGGCTTCTCTGTACTAATAAAGTCACTCAAGACCCAAAGCATGACTGTGTTCACTCTCCAGACCACACAGAACAAGGGAGAAAGAGGGTGAAGCATTGTCCTTAACTGTCATCTATAGATCATCAGTTCACTGTCCTTGCAAACTCTCTGAAATACAAAGAATTCAACTCTGTCGCTATCAACTCTTTCCAATCCATTTGTTCCGAAAGGGGTGTTAGCTCCTGGCTTACTCTCCCTAACCCCTTCTTCCTCTATATGGTACAATAGTGATTTCAGTACCCCTTGAGTGAGTCACAAACAATGGCCCTATTTTCTTATTTTCCTAACCCCAGTGACCTGTTTCTCTTCAAATCCACAGATACCCCCTCCCATAGCTAAACCACACACATTGTCATGGCAGTCTCCCACCTCCAAAACTGACTTATTTTGTTATAGCTCCCATCCCAGACTCTCCACCTAGCTACAGCTTTCTCACTGACAGCAACAGCCTTCCCTTTGTCTTCTGTGGGGTCCCCAGTTTTCCCATTTTTTATATAAACTAACATTGATTACTGTTAATTTTATCTACAAATCATTTTTCTCTTTATTTACCACTTTATACCACTTTGAATTCAACAATATAAACACAATAATATTTGCAGAATGAGTGAAGCATTAGAGAAATCAGTGATGTTTTGAGTTTTGGTCAGAATATAGAAACATGAAAGAAGACATTCCCATACTGAATATGGATAGCATCTAAAATTGTAACTTTTAAGGATAGAGGAGGTAAAGCAAAGGTAACCAGATTATAAAGAATGGCAAACTCCAACAACAATAGAAAAAAAAAAAAAAAGACTTGTGAACTATTTCACCTCTGCCAGAGTATAGAAAAGAGAAAATGATTGCTATGTAAATAGAACAGCTTTCAGAAATATAAAAAGAACACCAAAAATTCACATGAAACCAAAAGGCACCAGATAGCCAAAGCAACCCTGGGTAAAAGGAGTAATCTTGAAGAGATCACCATTCCAGATTTCAAAAGCCATTACAGACCTATAGTGATGAAAACTGTATGGACTGACACAAAGATAAACATATAGCCCAGTGGAATAAAACAGAAAATCCAAACAAGAGAACTCATAACTACAGTCGCCTGATATTGGACAAAGAGGCAATACATGTACAGTAGGAAAAACGACTGCATCTTCATCTGTACTGGGCAAAATGGAAGCCCACATATAGAAAAATGAAATTAGAGTCCTGTTTATCACCCTGCACAAAAACTGACTCCAAATGGATCAAAAACTTCAACGTCAAACCTCGAACATTAAAACTACTGGAAGAAAACATAAGCAGTTCCCTACATGATATGGTGTAGAAAAGGACTTACTGTACCATACTCCGTTTGACCAGATATTAAGGACAAGTGTGGCATCAAAAGCTTCTGTATAGCAAGGGAAACAACTGGGTAAACAAGAGGCCCACAGAGTGGAGAAGAATCTTTACCAAATGTGCTTCTGGCAAATTACTGGTATCCAGACTGTATAAAGAACTCAGAAAACAGAGTCCAGAGAGCAAATGACCCAAATGAAAAATAAGCTATGAATCTCAACAGAGTATTCTCAAAAGGAGAAATAAAAATGGCTAAGAAACTTCATTAAAGCTGTATGTGAAAAGTCCACAGTGAACATAATACTCAACAAAAGACTAAAAGCTCTTCCACTGTGACCAAGGCAAGATCTGGATGCCCATTTTCTCAACTTCCATTCAGCATAGCCTAGGACAGTCTAAGGTTATGTAGTTACTGCTTCCAAATTAAAACATTCCTTCTGGAAAGGTGCCACTCGTAGATTCAAGAGGCTTAGAATCATGACTTCCCAAGATTATAAAAGCAGTATGCAGTTTATGGGGAAGATGCTGACCAGTAAAGCTGCCTGTAAGTTGTGCAGGGATCTCCAGGGATGCAGCTTACTTGCATCATCATCCAGGCTGTGGTGGGCTTTTCTGTGATGTAACTTTTCCTGAGACACCCATGATGCCGTACATTAACTGCAATAAACCCATTGGTTCATCAAGCTAGACTCAGGGAGGAATTTTTTATTTGTTCTGTTCATGGCACCTGTTTATGGTAAATAGATATCCGTTAATGTCCCCCCAGGAAAAGTCACACAACACTTAGCCAGAGCACTGAGTCAAGAAATAGTACAAAGTCATTCAAATTGCAAAGGAAGAAGGAAAATCACCTCTGTTTCAGATGGTGTGGTATTATATATGGAAAATTTTAAAGATTACACATAAGTGTTAGAACTAACAATTGAAAGGACTAGACCCTCACCCAGCCCCCTGCTTTTGCAGCCATGACAGGATGCAAAAAGAACCAGCAAGAGGTAGGCTTCTGACTCAGCAACATGTGCTGAGCTTCTGACCTAACCCAGTTACTAGGAAACCAGATACCCTCCATGTGGCAAGGAACCAATCAGAAAATAGCTAAGGGGCTCTGGATGTATTTTATTGTAAAGTGGCATACAGAGCATAGAAACCACCATGGGAGGGCCTTTAGGCCATAGCAACTAGTTGACCAACCAACACAGGACAGGTTGTCCAAGCCCAGAGGGGCATCAATCCTGAGACTGTTGCAGATCCCAGACACTCCCCTTGGTCTACCCCAATAAATTCCCTGTCCCATGGTCCCTCTGGTCCTTCTTGCTCTACCCACTGTGTTGGATTAATGGAAGACCCAAGTTAATACAGTAAACTCATTATTATTAAAGAAACCTTTGCTTTTTTCATCATAGAGTCAACTCATTGGTGGTCTATTTGAGATCTTGTGAACTTGGCATAACACATGCAAACTAGGAAACTAGTAGAATAGGAAATGAAGTCTATCTATGCCTACAGAGCTGGTTCAACATTAAAAAGCTGATCAATGTCAACATCATTCACCATGTCAACAGACTGAAAGCCTCGTCTCATAGAGAGAAAGCTTGGAGGGGGAAGGGAGGGAGGAAAGTAGAGAGGGAGGGTAGACAGAAGAAGGGAGATAGACTGTGGGGAGGATGGAGAGCGAGAGAGGGGGGAGAGGGAGAGGAAGAGGGAGATGCAAGATTGCATGGTCAAAGGATGATCTATGGATGTCAGTTCTTCCTGACACCTCATAGGATCTAGAAATCAGATCTTCACACTAAGCAGACAGTCCTCAATAGAAGAATTTCAAATGGCTGGTAAACAGTGAAATGTTCAACTTGCTTAAGCATCAGGGAAAAACAAATCAAAACTATTTTGAGATTCCATCATACAACTGTCAGAATGGCTAAGATCGATAACACAAGTGACAGCTCATGCTGGAGAGGATGAAAGGCAAGGAGGAAAACTCCACTACTTGTGGGAGTACAAATTCGTATAGTCACTATGGAAATCAATATGGTGACTTCTCAAAAAATTGGGAATCAATCTACCTAAAGACTAGGTATACCACTCTTGGGCATATACCCAAAAAACACTCCATCCTACTATAAGGACATTTGTTCAACTGTGTTCACTGTGGTATTATTCATAATAGCCAGAAACTGGAGACATCCTAAATATCCCACGACAAATTAATTGATAAAGAAAATGTGATACATTTACACAATGGAGTATTACTCAGCTCTTTAAAAAAGTGACATCACGAGATTTTCGGGCAAATGGATAGAACTAGAATAAAATCATCCTGAGTGTGATAGCACAGACCCCAAAAAATAAGTGCACATTAGCCATTAGGTAAATCATAACCAAGATATAGTCTGTAAACCCAGAGAGGTTAGGTAAAGAGTGAGGATCTAGGGGGAACATATGGGTCTTCCTTAGAGGACAAGATAGAATAGATTTTATGGGTGGACAGGGGTGGGCAGGAACAGGAGAGGGTTGGGGAGATCAAGTGGAGGGCAGAGGTGGTGTGGAAAGAGCATGTGAAGAGAGATGGCTGGGACTGGGGACATTTGGAAAGTGATGTGGAAACCTGGAATTTATGATGATCCTAATGAGAACTCCTAGTAATGGAATCTAGATCTAGGACTCCTGCAGAAGGAGTCTCAGCTGGCCATCTCTTGTTGCCAGGCAAGGCTTTCAGTGGTGAAACAGAGTTGCATTCAATTGAGTTGTTGGCCAAGGGTGTCCCATGGAAATCCCCAAACAACCCTGACTATTGCTAATACAAAACATTGCTCTCCCAAAATGTACAGCTAGACACCATTACCAATATTAATACCCACACAACAACCCATTGAGCATGAGGAAGTTGAGCTGGTACCTAAATAAAGCCTTCAATCCTACATTGTAGTCTCTTTGGTACAGGAAGGCACTCTGCAAACTACTAAAAAAGAAATATGGACACCAACCCAGCCAGCAATACCTTTGACCTACAATCTGTCCTGCCTGCAAAATATGCTAGGATAATGGTGACACAGAACTTGTGTGAGTAGCCAACCAATGTCTGGTTTTACTTATGGACCACTCTTTGAGAAGGAATCCCTAGTTTACACTGCTTGTGTAACCAAGAACCAAAGATTAGGAAGCAGAAGCAGACACCCACAGCTTAACACTGAGCCAAACTCCCGGAATCCAGTTGCAAAGAGGGAGGAGTGATGAGCAAAGGGGTCAAGACCAGGCTGGAGAAACGCATAGAAATTGCTGACCTGTGATGGGAGATTTCTTCTCTTGTTTAGGTATTGTGTTTATATAGCTCAGTTAGAAATGTAATGTATAATGTAATACAGATTATAGATAATTACCTATGATAGTCAAAGCTTAGAGTTAAGTTAGTTAAGTTTTTCAAGATACACAGAGATGTATTTGAGATAGAAAGGAATTCTTCAAACCTTTCAAAGACCTACAGAATATGGCATTTAAAATGGCTTAAGGTTTTCCTTGACAGTGAGACATAATTGCTCTTGGCAACACCACCTACGTCAGAAAGAAAGATGGACATTAAAGAAACTCGTTACGGAGTTTACTTCCAATATGGCAAGACTAGCCATTTGGACAAGATACTACTCTTGTCTAGACTGTTTGACTTTATGCTGTATAAACTGGACATACAGAACCCACAGAAAAGTGATTACTGATTCAAGATGAACATTGCTATAAAATTCCTGATCCATGGAAGAGTCTGCCAGACAGTCTGCCGGGCACAAAGAAAAATGACAAACTGCCAATACAAGAAGACAGTTTAAAGTTTCCTGCTTTGCTAAAGAGTCTGCCAGACATACTATGGCCTATGGACTAAAGATGAAAGATTACAAAAGAACTTCAGGTGACTGACAAGGCAAGATGTCTCTGTCATTTCTAGAATTTATATACTATCCTTCTGTGGTCTTTGAAGGAGTTGAAGACAGATAGTTATGGTATAATTTTCCTTAGTTAGGATTAAAGTTACATATAGAACTTTAGACTCACAAAGATAGAATACATGATGGAATATTTTCTTAAATCTTACTAAATATTAATGGACTAAATATTGTTAACTGTGATTCTTATTTGATAACTGTTGTGTTATATATTTTGCTATGTTAAGGTTAAACCCTTCTTTTTATTTAGACAGAAAAGAGGAGATAATGGGAGATGTCATTCTGTATATGTTTCTCATACTGGTTAATGAATAAAGCACTGTTGGCCAATAGGAAAGGAAGATAGGAGGGACGAGGAGACAAGGAGGAAAGAGGAAGTAGTGAGGAGGAGTCAGCATGGAGAGACCAGGGAGACCAGACACCTGACCAACTCCCCGGTAAGGAGACCACATGAAAATACATAGATCAACAGAAATGGATTAATACTTAAGACAGAGCTAGCTGATAAAAAAAACTAGTACCTTGCCAACAGCATTATATCAAATACAGAGTCTCTGTGTTAATTGGAGCTGGAGTGGAAGCGGGACAAGACTGGTGGCAGGAAAAACCTTACTCCTTACAGACCTGAACAAGGTGGAGCTCATGGACTCCAGTCTGATATCTGGGAACCTAGTATAGAACTGACCCAGACCCCCTGAATGTGGGTGTCAGTTAGGAGGACTGGGAAGTCTATGGGGCCTCTGGTAGTGGATCAATATTTATCCCTAGTACAGGAATGGATTTTGGGAGCCCATCCCACATAGAGAGATACTCTGTCAGTATAGACAGATGGGGGAGGGCTTGGACCCTGCTCTAAATGATATGATAGACTTTGAAGACTCCCCATGGAAGGCCTCACACCCTCCCTGTGGAGCAGAAATGGGATGGGATGGGGGTTGGTGGGGGAACAAGGGAGGATGGGGGGTGTGCAGGAACTAGGATTGGCATGTAAAACAAGCTTGTTTCAAGTTTAAGCTTTAAAACAATATCAAAAAAAAAAAAGAAAAAGAACCAGAGATTAAATAGTCCAGAGATCTAGGGTAAAGCCAAAGAATGCTGGTCAAAAAGAATCAATAAAATAGTTTCTAATGATATTCATCTATACTCATAGATCAGTGCATCCACAACCAGACATTATCTAAACAGAGAGTCTAAATTGGAGGTGTCCATCAAATCTCTCCTCTCAGAACTCAGGGAATCCTGTAGAAGAGGAGGTGGCAAGATCATAAGAGGAGAAGGGATGGAGGACACTGGGAAAACAAGCCCTTCTGAATCAACTAAGAAAAGCATGTCTGAATTCACAGAGACAGAAGCAGCAGCAAACACAGGGCCTCCATGGGTGTACATGAAGTCCTCTGTTTATGTATTATAACTATTAACAGTATTTTTATGGGACTCCTAACTATGAGAACAAGTGGGTCTCTGACTCGTGTGCCTGCTCTTGGGACTCTCTTCCTCCTGTTGGTTTCTGCATCTATCTTCAATATGACAGTTTTTGCTTCATCTTATTCTATTTTATTTTGTCATGATTGAGTCTTAGCTCTTAGAAGCCTGTTCTTTTCTAATGAGAGACAGAAGGGGTACAGATACAGAGGAGATGAATTTAAGGAGGAGAACTATTATCAGGACATATCAAATGAGAACATTATTATTTCTAATAAAAGGGGGGAAAGGAGATTTCAGGATAATTTGTTACTGTATCTTAATCACTCTGACTAGTACAAATGTCTAATTTGCTGATCTCCATACTAATATTTGCTGATCAAATCTGTCATTAACTGTGCCTGACCAGAACTCTTCATATTACATTTATATAAATCTATGACACACAATTGCACAAAAAAAAAATATAGATACTGCCCCTCCCATTTAACTGTCACTTAAACAAACATCCGTGGGATATAAGTAAGCCTTATGGACCAGCACATAACCACAGATGGATTTCTGTTCATTCACAGGAAGAAAAAGATTTGCAGAGGTATTTTTCAGGCCACTGGCTGATCAGGACTGCACTGAGAGAAACTGCAACCTCAAATGCTGAGAACTGAAGCAAGGTCCCCACATTAGCACAGATGCTGTACCACTAAGCACACTGCTTCACACAGGGCTCAA
This sequence comes from Phodopus roborovskii, assembly GCF_943737965.1. NCBI lineage: Eukaryota > Metazoa > Chordata > Mammalia > Rodentia > Cricetidae > Phodopus > Phodopus roborovskii. The sequence goes on from NW_026125281.1 coordinate 28,869,648, forward strand.
TCCAGCTCAATCTGCCTAAAAACTCATCAAGACCACTGAGCATTATGGGCAATGTGTGATAACATGAACACTAAGGTACATTGTACAACAGGTTAAAGAAAACAACTATACAAAGTATACAACTCTACAAACTATACAAACATCTACCTGTGAGCTCAGATGACTTGAGGGTAAAGGTGCTTAGATTTACAGAGTTTCAAGGGAACATGCACTAAAAGAATTCCATTATGCTGTTCTAGGAAAGAAGCCTTCCTTCCACTCCAAGCTGGTTCTTCCTGAGCTCTCATGGATAAATCTTTTTGCCATGAATGTTCAGTAATGCACACATTACATCTGCTGACAGATGAGTGGATAGTCTTTATTAATTACGATGGTGATGATTTGTCCTCTTTCACCTGCTATCTTGTTTTAATTTATTCAACATGTTGGCAGAGAAGTTGGTGCTATTTATAGGTCCCTTAAAATAGAGCTACTTGAAATTGCAAGAAAAAGTCAAATCTTAACCTAAGTTTTGGGTTTGGGGTAGCCATTTACTCCAGACAGAAAATATTCCCTTTTACTCAAGAGGCTCATAAAACTCACAGGATATGTGCAAGGCTCAGGAGGTTCACAAAGCTTACAAGCTCCCTCCCCCTTGCCCCACCACTGCCACCCAAGATTATAAGCAGTATATGGTCCCTCCCCGTGGGAAGGAATTGTCTATGCTGTAGCAACCTACAATTCACACAGTAGAATCCAGTGATACAACCTTCATGAGTTATCATCCATGCTGGGGCAAGCTTTTTGGTGGCAGCTACTGCATCTTTAAGTACCTTAAACAAAATAATCAAAACAGAGTAAGTGGAGGAAATCTGTGAGATTAAAAATGCAACACCATTTAGCTGCCACCAGTAAGAAACTAAAATGCCAGATCCATTAGTAAGAAGGAGAGGGGCAGGCAAATATCCACAGAAAAGCTTGCCATGGAAGGACTGAACAGGACCCAAAGGTGGGAAAAACTGGAAATATCTGAAGAACTAAAAAGTCTGATATGATTGTGAGGAAATCAAGGAGACAGGCTCAGGGGCTGAGGAGGAAAAGACCACAACTGTGTTATCTAATATTTTTGCATTCTTCCTTCCTTATGCAGAGCTACTTAGTGTCTACCTAGTCTTCTTGGGGGTCATTGTATTGCTGTTGTTGTTGTTGTTGTTTTAGTCTTTTTTGAGACAGGATTTCTCTGTGTAGTCCTGGCTTACATGGAACTAACTTTGTAGACCAGGCTGGTCTTGAACTCAGAGATTTACCTGCCTCTGCCATCCTTGTACTGGGATTAAAGGCATGCGCCACCACCAGCTGGCTTTTTCATTAATTATTATTTTTAAAAAATCACCCTAATTATCTTCTCCTATTCTCCTCTGTCCCTGATTCCCTTTCCTCATCCCACCTAGTCTGTGTTCTACTTTTATGGCACACTCATATTTATTTATTCATTTATTGATAAGCCAGTGAATTTCATTAGAGTTGGTTATAGATGTTCACTCCCCTAGGGACCTTTAACAGTCTATATATCCTCAAGGATCTATAGAATTCACAGGCCCTCCCCAGCTACCATTATCTGCCCACAGGTTGTCGGGAGGGGTCATGAGCCTTTCTAATCCCTCTGACAGTTGTTAACAGCCGGATCTTGCACAGGTTTATGCCAGTCAATCATTGATGCTGTGGGATCAAGAATGCAGTCAGTCACAGTGTTGTGTTCTGGAGACAGCATTATTTTTCATTCCTGTAGTGAGATATTCACTTTGTCCCGACCTGTGGCACAGGCCACGCCCATTGGGGGTGGGAACAGGGGTGGATGTTACCTGGGGGAAGTAGGTGCTCCCCTCCACCCCCCACCCCACCCGCCCAGCTCTCTTGCTTGCATCGGAAGCATCCTTGGGATCAGAAACCTACTGGTGTTCATCTGTTGTAAGTTATTTTCCCTGAATAAACATCTATTTGGCCTAAAAGAAAAAAAAGAAAAGAAAAAGAAAAAGAAAAAGAAAGAAAAAGAAAAAAAAGAAATTAAAATGCCATCGTTGTCCAGAAATTTCTAGTAAGTTTATTTGTAAGTGTTAGAGAGGTGGCATTCAGAACTAGCATTAACAGGGAGGGAGGTGAGAGGTAACATGCTAGGGCTCTTTGTTTTGAGAATGAAATTTCTCTTCACTGTGGATCCTTAAGCACAGTCTCCAAGTACACAGCAAGCTAGCTGGAGATATTTAAGCATAATTTCTACACCTTTGCCCAGATAACACACAGATTGGTATCTCCACAAAGGCCAACCAGATAGGCCTCACTTGCTTCTTGCAAAGCACTTCCGCTGCACACTGGAAGTGAAGAGCTGAGCAATCCTCGCACCAGATTCTGGAAAAGCGTGAGAAGTGGAAGTTCATCTTCATTCTGCTCACTTCGGTTTTACCAGGCCTATAAGGATGAGGTAGACAGTACACTTGAAAGGCTTTTGGAAATGCGTGTTTCCGGGGTGCTTTAACATCCAGTATGAGCCCTGGAAGAAAGACTCCCTTATTCACCTCCTTCTTTGACTGGAGCTCTGTGAATGAGTATTAGAAATGTTGGCAGCGGCCAAGACTCTCTACTAAGATCAGAAATGACATCCAAATTTCTCTCTCCTACCCAGTGTTGTACCAAATGCCCTAGACAGAACAAAGACTCAATGATAATAATAATTATTATTATAAATAGAATAGTGATGATGATGATGATGTAGTACATATCAGACAAAGGTAAAAAGAGATTTTATTCAGAGCAAGACTGCATAGAGGATCCCAGAAAGCCAGCAAGAAAAGAACTAGCATAAAATGCAGGATGTAAAGCGCTATACAAAACTAGGCTCTGTTTCCCTTTAATTTTTTTCCTTTCAATTTTATCTTTTTATTCAGTACAATTGCTTTATTCTAACTAACACACCAATAAGAGCATCACCCAGTACTTTAAGGAAGCCACTGAAATTTGCAGTCTTGAACCCTCCATACCTCTCAATGAACTGAACAATTACAACAGACATTCTGAAGCAGAGGAGCTTCACTTAGGGTTTTCTCTCTCACTGTCCATTACATAGAACCACAAAAAAAAATTAAAAATTATGATAGAGTTAAAACTAAAAAAAAAAAAAAAAAAAAAATAGGACTGGAGAGATGGCTCAGCCGTTAAAGGCTAGGCTCACAACCAAAAATACAAAAAAATAGCTTTATGTCCTTTTTGTGGCTAGTAGCCTCCCTAGTCATCTTTTCTTAACTCATATATACAAAAATTAAAATTGTACACAATCATGAGATCCAATGTGATGTTTTATATTTAAGTTCAGCCAAATATGTCTATTTCCTCAAACATTTACCATTGGCATCATAAGTACATTGAAGATACTTTCTCCAGACTTTTTAAGATGCATAGACAATTTCCTTGTATGAAGTCTTTTAGATTCCATGTATGAGTAGCACTGTGCAATGCTTATCCTTCAGTGTGTGGCTTAATTCATTTAATATAATGGCCTCTATTTCTACCCGGTTGTCTCAGATGAAATGATTTCATCCACTTTAAATGTATCACATTTTCTTCACCCATTCATCAATGGGTGGACTTGTCACCTGTTGGCACTTGACTAGTGTGTGAAGAACACAACATACTGGCTGGGCAGCTCAGCAGGTAAAGGCAGCTTCCACAGACTCTGTGACAGTCTGAGCTTGTATGGGAGAAACTACGGGCAGCCTACCCAAGCTGCAAAGCCGTCATGAGCATGCGCAGCAGGCACTTCCTCCCCAAGCCAAGCCTGCCTGGATGCCCAGAGATGGCTGACAGAGAGACACCAATGAGGAAAGGACAAAGCAGCAGAGTCAGCTGCCTGAGGCAATGGGACCTGGGAGGGGGTATAAAGGCGGGTCTAACGTCCTTAAATGAGCCTCCAGCAGGCTCTGCTACTCACTGACTCCTGGTGCCTGGGTTGCTGGTGCTGCATATGTGACTGAAGGAGAAAATTGACTCCGAAGCTATCCACCCACCTCCGTGTGTGTGTGTGTGTGTGTGTGTGTGTGTGTGTGTGTGTGTGTGTGTGTGTGTGTGTGTGTCGTGAGTGGGGCACACAGAGAGAGAATTAAATAAATAAACGGGATTTCTCAAAAAGAATTATCAGTGTGCAGACAAATCTTGAACACGTTAATTTGATTTTCTTTAGGTATATGATATTGCTATATCATATGATAATTCTATATTTCATTTTTAGTGGAATTTCATACGAATTTCCATAATGGCTATAGAAATGTATATTCTCACCAAGAGTAAACGGCTTTCCTTTCCTGTACACCTTCACCAGTACTCAGGCTCTTTAGTCTTTTTTACTAACATAAAGTGATCGCTCTGGTAACCGTAACACTGAATGTTATTTCATGAACCTGTTGGTTATTTTGAGAAAATATCTATGTAGGGTTATTTCACATTTTAATTGGGTTATGTCATTGAGTTCCTTACATATCGTGGATATTAAAAGCCCCCTTCTAGGTACCTGCTTAGCAAATATTTTCTCCCATTCTTCAGGTTACCCCTTTGATTATTTTCTTTGTGGAGGAGGCTTTTAGTTTTCTGTAATACTATTTACTATTTTTGCTTTTGTTTCTTTGCTTTTGGAGTCTTGTTGGTGCAAATCCTTGCCCAGTCCAACCTTCTAAAACAATTTTCTATATTCTCTAATGTTTTCACAGCTTTGTGTCTTAAATTTAAGACTCATTGTTGTAGGTGGAGAGGATAAGGAAAAGAATTTGGCCATTTGTTGTATATTTAAGCATAACTCAATGGCAACATATTCATATGAGCATAAAACAAAACATTTTTCATACAAATATCATTACATAAATCTCTGTAGGAACTGTATTCACTATTGCAAAAAATCTAGAAAGAGTCCAGGTACCAATTATCTACCAGTGAAATGGAACATTTCTCAACCATAAAAAAGGATGAACCACTGATACATGATGATTCTCAAAAGTATTATGCTAAAGGAAAAAAGTAAGACTCAAAACTTGTACACTGTTCGATGCCATTTACATGACATTCTGGAAAAGGCAACATTACAGTAAGAGAAATTAGTTACCAGTGCTCAGGGGATGCACTACAAGAGGTCACAAAGGAACTTTAGAAGAAGATGGAATAATTCCATGTTTTGAACATATTATATGAGCACACATCTGCCAAAATTGTCCAAGAACTAAATTTTAATGCATATAAATTCTCATTCAATGATCTTGCTTGTTCCAGGATGTTTTAGGATGTTTATGTATGAGCTCATTATCATCTTTTCTCTAAAATCATGCATGTTCTTACATTCCCATGATAACATATTTTAAAACAAATGCCAACACCAGACAATGCCTTCAGCTTCTATTTACAGCAGGCCATATATTTAAAATATAAAGACAAGACTGCAATACAGAGCCAGTAAGATAGCTCATTGGGTAAAGCATTTGACTCTACAGTTGTTCTCTGACCTCTACATGTGCTCCATAGCATGTATACCCAAACACACACATAATGCACACACATATAACAATTGGAAATAGTTAATTCAAAAAGAATGAAATACAGAATAAGACACAGACTTGGAGAGGTAAAAGCCTTGCACCCAGAATACTGTTTTTAAATTGCTGACAGTATTTTGTGATATCCCAAGTAAGCCCAAACCAACTCCAGTATTTAAGGCTTGTAAGAAGATAAAAATTAAATAATTTTACAAAATTAATTTGGATTTGAAGGTTCCTGCAATAAGGAAAAGGATGATACATCTCCACACATAGGTACACATATAAAGAATGACTTGCCCACAGAAGTCTTGAATGACACAAATGCTCTAAACCAAAGATCTTATTTGTAAAGGATACATCTTGAGAGGAAAGAAATTAACCCACAATTCGTCATGAATGTAATTTATATGCTTATAGTGTACCAATAGTGCCCCCCTTCCTGAAGACATACATAGCTCTAGCTTAATCTTAGTGTAAATTCACTTAAGTGAAGGAGTGGAAACAAACACACACATCTAGAAAATGCCTTACATGACCACCATGGCTCTTGCATGGCTGCATCAATTACCTCTGAAATAAAGGCATGGAGCCCAGGCATCCAGGTGTGGTTGAAAATCTAACCCTTTTCAGCTGGGTGTGGTGTTACAAGTCTTTAATCCCAAAACTGGGAAGGCAGACACAGGCAGATTTTAGAATTGCAGGACAGCCAGAGCTACATAACAGAGAGACCCTCTCTCAAAAAAGTGAGGGAGGGAGGGAGAGAGGGAAAGAGAAAGGGAGGGAGTGAAAAAGAGAGGGAGGGAGGAAGGGAGGGAGGGAGGAAGGGAGAGTGAGACAGAGAAAGACAGAGAGAGAAATAGGAAGAAAAATCTAATGCCTTTCTTGTCATACGATTAGTCGTTGCTAATGAAAAGTGATGCCCTAAATGGGGGAAACTTTATTTAAACATACATACAAGGTCACTGTGATGCTAGAAGTGATCCCAAAACTATTATTGTGCCTTAAACTTAGGATAACCACATTAGGAATTGAGTGCTTCAAATTTCTCTGGGTTGTTTTTTTAGTGTGTGTGTGTGTGTGTGTGTGTGTGTGTGTGTGTGTGTGTGTGTGTAACAGCTCTGATAAATCTAGATAAAAGATGACATTACTTTTACATAAATAAGTACTCATCAGCTTCATTTTGAAAGTATTTGTTCCACCATTAGATTCCATGTAATTTATATCATCCCAATCATTAGCTAACAATCAAAAATAAATAAATGAAAACTAAACAGCCCACTTCTCCAAATAGAAACAAAATGCAGTCCTTCAAGAAGACCTGATCCAATATTTTCCCATCTCCCTTAAGGGCAGCTGAACTTTCACTGGTCTCTGAGCTTTAAAAAGCTGATCACCCTGTGTATACAGCAGAGCAACATCCAAAGATGGTAGCAAAACAAGATTGTGTAGAGAGTCTGCTGTCAATTATAGCTGGAAGAACATTTAGCAGAGGGATACCAGATGAAATTATCATAAATATCCACCACCACTTTCATATTGCCTTCAGTAACCATAACAATAACATCAGAAATCTTTTCTTCCGGATGCATCCATAAACAATTAGTATCTCTTTGTTAAACTCTAATTGATCTTCCTACACAGCTGTGCCACTGCACAGCTTAAGGAAGAGGGCTCAATTGTTAGGACAGTTATTAATAATGTCATAACAAACTACAAGGGCCTGGGGAGTTCGAGAAAAGCAGCTCACCCCACATCCTTTCAGAAAACCAAACCATGAACCATATCTTAAATGCACGCTTTGTGTGGCCTTTTCTCTTACATATAAATCCACAGTGGGAGGCACAGGAATTCAGAGGTTAAGAACACGGCCCCTGCAACCAAACTTCATGCATTTGAACCAGGTCCACCACTGACAAAACCATGTGAATGGGGCCTATCACTCCAGCTTCTGTGCCCCAGTATGCACAGCTATGAAACAGGGCTTACGCTGGCTTATACCAAGCTTAACAGCTCTAAAGATCTTAGAAGAGTGTGCCTTGAGTTTAATAAATGCTTACTGTATCACAGAAACACTGCATATTATTTTATTCATTGTTGTTACTTCCCTCTTAGCAGGATGGCAGGGTTGGGTTAGCTTATCAATATTTTACCTTATGCTGTGAACAGTAGGAGTAAGGCAGCACATGCTACTCAGAGTGCTGCACATATTCACCAAAAGACCCAAATCATTTCTAAACCTTACAGCTTTTCACCCTTCAAAAATGACACAATGTAGGATGACAACCTCCCCAGCCCTTTCTACTTGAGAAACTCTAAAATCTGTTTGTCCCAGAAATATCTTGACATGTTAGAGAATTTGAGCTTCAGGAAATGAAATGTTCGGCAGCAGAGGATTGAGACATCCACAAATCTGACATCAAATTACTTTGCAGAGTACGGAAGTAAAGCCCCTCTGATGAAAGCCTGAGAAGGGGTATATATAAAATGTGGTCTCCATCTATGTGCCCCAGCAATGATTCAGCTTACCTGGCAAATGCAGTGGCCAACAAACTGGTCTTCATGCTGAATCATTTAAGTCACCTGTGGCTTTCAGTAACTGAATCTCTGATCAACAAGAGGTTAAAAATGAACTAATTTCACTTTTCATAAAGGGGCTGTAAGGTTTGCCTGACTCAGTTCCCACCTGCCATCCATAGTAGTTTATCTTATCTGTCCTCAGGCATGTCATCTCATGATTATGAGGGGACTTCCTCGGTGTCAAATCATAAATGTGCATACCTTATTCTCAAGGAGGAAATAAGGAAATAAACCTCTGTTCATCCTTTCCAGAAGCTGCTTCATTTACATCAAGAAGACTGGACTTTCTGTCTCCTTGTCTGAAATGATATCACATGACCAGTCCCAACTATAAGAAACTGTGTGACAGTATTCAGTATTTCCAGTATTTGTTACTGCAAGGAGGAAACAGAATGACCACTGAGTAGCCAACAACACCTGCTCTGAAACTCTTTCCCTAATCTTCCATTTGAGAAACTCTTAATCATCCTTTCAGAAACAATGCATCTGTCATACACTGGCCAATTCCTGGCCTAGACCAGGCAGAGTTGCGTTCCTTGGGGAATTGGTAGCAGTTTGCATGTGTTATGCATCAACGTGTCCTTATTGCACTGTGTTTGTCAATAATCTATTACCAGTTTCCTCCTTAGAGTAAATTTCTCCAGTGGGCAGACTATATTAACCACTACACTCCAAATGTCTCTTAGTAAGTGTGAGGATTAACTTATTCCTACATGATCACACTTTTGCCTATGCAGCACATAAAAGTCACAAACTAATTCTCTGAAAGAAATTAAAGAGCAAACTGATTGTATTGATGGTCACTAGTGCAAATAATGTTACTCGCTTTCCATTGGATTTTGTCTGGAATAACAGGCCAAATAAAGAAGGGACACCCAGCATTCATCTGCCCTGGCCCTTTCTGAGGAACAGAGATTTTTAAGATGGCAATGTGGAGTATGTGCCTTCATTGTCTGGGCTCACAATACAAACTTCTCTTCCTGAAGTACTTAGAGAAGGTGTTGTTAAACTGCCAAGAGCCTTAAAAACAATAATAAAAATAATGACCAACCTAGCAGCCCAAATATTTCAGGGCTCTATGCAGGGTAAGGACTAGAAATGTACTCAAGCCTAGAATGTCTTTTCCAAACATGTAGCTCAGAAGTTTTCTGAGACTACAAGAGGGACTTCCAAAGAATCTAAAATCCTACTCACCAAGACCCACTAATCAAAGATGAAATGTATTCAACATCATTCATAAGTTGAAATCTATCGATCACTAATGCTACTCTTTGTGTTCATTTTGGTTTTGGTCTTTCGGTTGGTTTTGATTTTGATCTTTGTTTTTGTGAGGTATTTTTGTTTTTGTTTTTGTTTTTGTTTTGAGACAGTCTCAGGTAGCTAACGCTGGCCTTGAACTCATGGTCCTCTTTCACTTGTCTAAGTGATGGAATTATAAGCATATATACAATGTCCAGATCTAATGATACTCCAAATTGGTCATCTTTATAGAGTACTGGGATATCTTTATGGATAACTACTGGAAAATAATCAATAACATCACCACTCTGTACCCTACTGCAGACCACTCCTGTCACATCCCAACCCAGAACAGTAAATCTATACGATTGGGAGTTCTTTCTAATCAAACCCAGAGCCACAAGGTTTTGCATATCAGGAGATATGTCTCAATCAATCATAGGACAGAATGTGTTACAGTATTTTAGGCGAACAGTATTTTAGAGGATTGTTTCCAAGTAGGACAATACAGGGTACTTCATAGGAATGTGATATTTGATACCAACCTAACAGGAGGAAGCATTTATCAGGAAGAGACCCGGGAAACTCGTATGAAAGAAAGCATTTAACTGGGGCTTGCTCCCAGTTTCAGAGGGTAAGTAGATGGTGATTACATGGTGGGAGCCTGGAAGCCTGTGTGGTCCTGGAGTAGCAGCTGAGAACTACATCCTGATCTGTAGGCAGAGAAAAAGAGAGTGACAGGGCCTAGCATGGGCTTTTATAACCCTCAGTAACACATCCTCCAGTAAGGTCACCTACTCCTACAAGGCCACACCTCCTAATTCTTCTAAACCCTTCTAAACCCTTGGTCCCTGGTGACCAAGCATTCAAATATATGAGCCTATGGAGGACATTCTCATTAAAACCACCATGTTCCACTCCCCAGCACCCAGGGGCTTGTAGCAGTATCATAATACAAAAATGCAGTCAGTCCAACTTCAAACGTCTCTGTATTCTACCACAGCTTCAACACTGTTTAAAAGTCCAAAGTCTCCCCTGAGACTTCATGGCAATCTGTGATACCCTGTGAAGTCAAAATAAAAACTAGATCACGTAAGTCCAGCATACAATGGCACAAATACTACTGTCTTAGTCAACATTCTATTGCTATAAAGAGACACCATGACCACGGAAACGCTTTTAAAAGAAAGCGTGTAATTGAGGGTGGCTTACATTGGAGGTTAATTCATTATCCTTATGGTGGGGAGCATGGTGGGATGGTGGGATACAGGCAGACATGGTGCTGGAAAGGTAGCTGAGAATTCTACATCAGAATCTGCAGGCAACAAGAAGAGAGAGAGACTGGGCCTGGTTTGAGCATTGAAATTTCAAAGCCCATGCCCAGTGACACCCTTCCTTGGACAAGGCCATACCTACTCCAACAAGGCCACACCTCCTAATAGTGTCACAGCAATACCCCAGACCTGGTACCAACTTCCATCTTACTCACTGTTCTATTGCTCTGAAGAGACACCATGATCAAGGTAAGACTTACAAAGGAAAGCATTTAATTCGGGTCTTGCTCATCGTCTCAGAGGTTTGGTACATGGTCATTATTATAGGAGCCTGGCAGCACGCAAGGCACTGGAGCAACAGCTGAGAACTACATCCTGATCTGTAGGCAGGAGACAGAGACTTGACCCACCACATGCATTTGAAAACTTAAACCCAACCCAATGACACACTTCCTCCGAAAAGGCCACTCCTACTCCAACAAGGCCATACCTCCTTTCAAACAGACACACTCCCTGGTGACCAAGAATTCAAATATGTGAGCCTATGGGGTCAGTCTCATTCAATCCACCCCAGAAGTCTTATTTAAAAAAGAAAGAAAGAAAGAAAGAAAGAAAGAAAGAAAGAAAGAAAGAAAGAAAGAAAGGAAGGAAGAAAGAAAGAAAGAAAGGAAATTTAATTTGAATCTCATTAAACCTCTAGATTCAACTACAAAACTCATAAGAAATACAGAGAGGAAGACATAACTTGGAGTCACACCAGCCAAGTATAGGCAACATAAAATAGACAGGGCAGGTTATCCAACCAATAAACGATAGGGAAAAAAGCAAATGTGAAGGAAGCCTGTAAATTATAAATTACTTGACACATATCTCTAAGGACCATGTATAGAATATGAATGGATCCTGATTTCAATGAAAACCAAACTTTTTTACATAAGTTATCTTGCCAAGGCATGTTTCAGATAAACTGTGATTTATGGGTCACAGAGATGAGAGGTTAGTGCATGGAGATTTATTGTAATGTCCCACCTACTTTATATATTTTTATTTTTCTATGATGAAACATCTTTATAATAATATCATAGTTTAAAATACTAATAAAGTAGATGCATGCCTGTAATCCCCCAGCACTTAAAATATTGAGGCTAGGTAACTGTAAACATATGGGCAGCCTGAACTACACAATGAGTTTAAGTTTCAGGGGAGCTACATAGTGAAACCCTAAAATAGACAGACAGATATAATAGATGATGATGAAGACAGATAGATAGATTGGAGAGAGAGAGAGAGAAATATAACAAGGCTCATAAGATGCTGAGTAGAATTTGTCCAGCCATCTGCAAAGAAAATACTCCTTTATGAAGTTGGGTAAAATCTTCTTTATTATTTTCTAGGGCTATGATGACAAAATACCCCAGACTGGATTATTTAACAGAAGACTACTCCCCATAGTTCTGGGGGCTAATATTCTAGGATCAGTTAGACATTTGGTCCTCAGATGGACACTGTCTCATTCGGGCCTCACATGGACTTTTCTATGTACAGATTCCTAGCATCTCTCCATGGCTCCAGATTTCTCCTCTTATAAGGGTACCATTCATACTGGATTACAGTCCATCATAGCAACATCATTTTCCCTTTAAAGACTCTCTCCAAATAAAGTTACACTTTGAGGTATCAGGGATTTGGACTTCAACACATGGGTAGGGGGGAGGAGCATAATTCCTCCAGAACAGTTGTCATCCTTAGTAATTCTCCATCAGGACCTAACACTCTGGGAATCTTAATTGTCAACCTCCCTCTGCAACTCTTTAAGAAAGCCAGGAATTGGGTCAGCTTTGATGGAGAGACTTCATGTCAATTTTCCCCCAATAGATCTAAGTCTCTAAAACCACTAAGCCAGGAAACCAGGTCTAAAGATACTCTTGCCTAGAAGAAAACAAAAATTTATGTGGGAATGAATTTGGGGTGTGCAGTTTCCCATCCAAACCCAATGAACTTGTCATAGCTTGGATAATCAATGTCTTTCTGGCTTTGCTTGAGGCACCTTATTCCATGCAGAGAATGGACGTGTGCACAGAAAACGTGTCTTTGATGCGTATGAGGCTGCAAAGAGTCAACAGGAACCCCTCTGTGCACCATCTGCATTAACAGGGAGAGACGGAGGCGGCTTCCTGCCATGAGCCACAGCAAACCTAACTCTTCCAAGTCCAACAATCCCCAAATGGCCCCCACACATGTACTTTCTGTTTAGATGCCCTGCCAATCTCCTGTTAGAGGTTCATCAGAATAGGCAGAGCAGTCCGTTCACAGGTGGTTTGTTTGTCCCTCTTCCAGATTTTCTAGGCATCTACACAAATCACAGCTCTCTTACTCCTACCTCTCCAGTCAGTCTGCCAGTAAGGTACAAAATTGGGATTATTTAATTGGGTATTGCTTTGCTATTTTGAAATAGGTTATGTTTCTAAGGACTCTCTCAGGCCAATCATTTATGAGAGATAACGTACCCTCAAGACATTCTCTAATAAAACATTGAACGAGCTGCCATCATTGTGAGCTCAAAACCAGACCACTGAATCCTCTCAGGCCAGCCTGCACTGTGTCTTGTCTTCTCAAAATAGCTAAAAATGTAGGAAGTTCCTTTTCTGACACAATTTTGAACAAGTTTCTACATTTCTGCAAGGACTTGTGTATAGCAGTAATGCAGAACAATTCAGCACCAATGCCCAGGTATTGTGGTAAATAAGGATCAGGATAAACAAATATGCCGAATAGATGTTTATTCAGGGAGAAATAACTTACAACCTAGACAGATGAACACCAGGAAATTCAACCCGATCCTCTCCTGTCCGAGTCATGCCAGAAAGAGAGTGCCTTCCTGGCCCCCTCCGACCTCCTTCCACAGGTCACTTCCGCCCATGGCTCCACCCCCCAATGGGCGTGGTCAGTGCCACAGAAGGACTATCTCACTACAATTCCCCTTTTAGTCTAAAGAAAAGATTTAGGCTTAATACAAAACTATATACAAAACAGTGAATAACAAGTGTGCTCCAAGAAAAGGAAAATCGAGAACAAAATGACCTACATATCTAGTCCTAGGGTGAGAGCATAATGGAGTTTACAATAGAGTTGTCCTAAGCTGGAAAACGTAAGTCTAGTACCTAATATATCTAACTAGGAAGAGAGAATAATAGTTGTGATAGTTTAATCTTCAACCTCATCAAGACCTGAGAAGGAAATTAACAATACTAGAGTAGACAGGAAATGCGGATGGACAACTTCCAAAAAGTGCAGCAAGGACAGAAACAGCAAGCCACCTGAACAGTCACCCTAGGTCTCACAGCGACGTTGGTACACCCAGATTTGGCTAAGGCCAAGAGAACTTGACAGACCACAACAACAGCAGGGAAATAGAATGGCTGTCTTTCCCTGACTTGGCAAGGTCAAGCAGTCTTCTATATTTGTCTCCTGCAAGTAGAGTTCAACCAAGAAAAATGCTGCTACCAAGAAAGCTTGTTTGTCTTTGTTCTTTTGTTTCTAAAACCCTTTTTGAAGCTTTTGTTAACCTTTAAGTGGAAGTTCTTACTAGCCACGTGGGCGCCATTTTCAAGTTTTTCAAATCATGCCCTTCTACTCCATTGTTGGCGGTAAAGGTACCCGCCGCCATCTTTGATAACTGCGGCAAAAACAACAAAGACTTTCATTTTAACAATGTTGTTGTTTAACAGATAAAGACTTGTGGCCAGACAAAGATAATGATTTACAGTAAAGACAGATTCATATTAAGAAAAACCTCTAAAGGTTTACAGAGTGTTTTAAAATATATGTAGACATGGAAAAAAAAGTAAAATGGTTTTAAAGAGACAAAGAGGAACTGGGTGGCAGTGGCACACGCCTTTAATCCCAGCACCCGGGAGACAGAGGCAAGCAGATCTCTGTGATTTCAAAGTAAACCTGGTATGCAGAGTGAATTCCAGGACAAATAAGAGTTACACAGAGAAACCCTGTCTCAAAAAATAAAAAGTAAAAGAAACAGAGTAATAATAAAGCCACATAAAGATGAAAAGCTCAGAGAGAATCTGGTTACTGTATGCTATTGTGTTGTCCCTGCATTCTTTGACTACTGAGAAAATAACAACAATTGATAAAGGAAATGTTGCTGGATTAATTCAATTCATATATTTTAAAAATGCTTTGACTCAAAAATTTAAGTCTAAGGACAAGTTACTTGGGAAAAGGATTTCTATTTTTGTTTCCACAGAAAATAAAAAGCTGTGGATTCCTTCCAGACTAATGTGGTTTGATCAAGCCAGGCCCCCTGAAACAGAGTTCCTGATGATCCAACATTCAAAACAGCTTGAACAAGGCAGCCATGCAGACTACTGCCATCTTCTCAGGATCCCCCATGACAGCGCCCCCTGTCAGCAGGAAGTAGTTTGGAAAGAATGACGCCCAAATTCCCAAATATTGTTTATAAATGTTTGTTTTCATTTAAATGGATTTGGTTATAAATGGTTAACGATCACAGCCAATTCTTTTTAAAGGTAAAAAGGGGATTATGGTATAGATATGAATACTTTGTTTTGTAATGGATTTTCATTTATTGATACAATTTAAGGTCGATTTTGTGATGTATATATTTCTCCTTTTGTTTAGGTATTGTGTTTATATAGTTCATTCAGAAACATATTGTATAATGTAGTACAGATTATAGATAATTACCTATGATAGTCAAAGCTTAGAGTTAAGTTAGTTAGGTTTTCAAGATACACAGAGATGTATTTGAGATAAATAGGCATTCTTCAAACCTTTCAAAGACCTACAGAATATGGCATTTAAAGTGGTTTAGGGTTTTCGTGACAGTGAGACATAATTGCTCTTGGTAATACCACCTGCACCAGAAAGGAAGATGGACATCGAAGAAATGCATTATGAAGTTTGCTTCCAATATGGCAAGACTAGCCATTTGGACAAGATACTGCTCTTGTCTGGACTGTTTGACTTTATGCTGTATAAACTGGACATGCAGGACCCACAGAAAAGTGACTGCTGATTCAAGATGGACATTGCTACAGAGTTCCTGCTTCATGGAAGAGTCTGCGAGACATTCTGCAGGACACAGAGAAAAGTGACTGATAAACTGCCAATACAAGAAGACAGTTTAAAGTTTCCTGTGTTGCTGAAGAGTCTGCAGACACACTATGGCCTATGGGCTGAAGATGGAAGATTACAAAAGAACCTTGAGTGACCAGGCAGTGAGTTGTCTCTGTCATTTCTAGAGCTTATATACTATCCTTCTGTGGTCTTTGAAGGAGTTGAAGACAGATAGTTATGGTTATAGTTTTCCTTAGTTAGGCTTAAAGACAAGTTACTTATACTTTAGACACACAAAGATAGAATAGATGATGGAATATTTTCTTAAATCTTGCTAAATGTTAATGGACTAAATAGTGTTAACTGTGATTCTTATTTGATAACTGTTATGTGATATATTTTGCTATGTTAAGGTTAAAACCCTTTTTATTTAAACAGAAAAGAGGAGATGATGGGAGATGCCATTATGTATATATGTTTCTCATACTGGTTAATAATAAATCACTGTTGGCTAATAGGAAAGGAAGATAGGAGGGACTAGGAGACAAGGAGGAAATAGGAAGTAGTAAGGAGGAGTCAGCATGGAGAGCCTGGAGAGAACAGAACCGCCATTCTTCCGCTCTTGGTAAGACCACATGGAAATACACAAATGGGTTAATACTTAAGACAGAGCTAGCCGATAAGAAAGTAGTAACTGGCCAACAGCATAATATCAAATACAGAGTCTCTGTGTGTTATTTGGGGCTGACACAGTGGCGGGACAAGACCAGCGGTGGGAGGAGGAAAAACCGTACTTGTTACACCCAGGTTTCTCCTTTTTATTGTGTAGTGATACAAAATGGTTCTTGGTCATTAATTTTAGGTTGACATAACTAATTCCATAAGCCACTTATTTTTATATACCCACTGAAGTTCCCACAACCACAATTCCCAATAATTCTATATTCTTTACTTTCTTTCCCCAAATTCCTAGTCCAAAACAATTCACCAAGTAAAATCTTAGAAATGCCACTCTACAAGGACTGTTGGGAAAGAGTAGGAACAAAGATCTTACAGACAAAATCAAAGGAAAAAGATGAGAAGCCAGCCACTTGGTACCAGAGAGAAACCCAGTGACACTGACAAAAGAAGCATATACAAGACCCAGAAAGAGGGGTCTTGAGATGATGAGTCTAGGGAAGCTACACAGTGGTCCCAGGCAGAAGACAGAGCCCCTGTCTCTAGCCGCCACACCCACACTTAGCTTTGAAGAGTTTTCTATTTGTGATCTCCACTTTGTCAGTTCACAAGTCTTACAAGAAATTACAAATGCTGCACCTTTGGTGGAACATCTGTCAGTTGTGGGAAAATTTTCTCACTCTTCCTGCTGTGTAGACAGAGCAGAGGCTTGGGGAAACTGCATTTTGGAGTCAGCCAAGGATGTCTGCTATCTGTATGGGAAACAACCAAGGTAGCATAACTTCTTACAAATTCTGTGTTCTTGTGTTTAAAATCAGAATAATTTTACCAAAAGGTGATTACAGATTAAATGATAAGCTGCAGAGTCAAGCCTCAATCATGATAAAGCTCTGTAAGTGCTTTGCCTTCCAGGAAAAACCCAACAGCCAAGACAGAGAATCATCCACCAGTCTTCAAGGCTACCCAGAGACCAGAGCTACATAGTGAGCTCCTGTCTCAAAAAATAAATAAATAGAAAGAAAGAAAGAAAGAAAGAAAGAAAGAAAGAAAGAAAGAAAGAAAGAAAGAAAGAAAGGGGAGGAGGGAGAGAAGGAGGAAGGAAGGAAAGGAAAGAAGGAAGACCTTCTAAAAGCAATTAGGGGCATTTTAAAATGTATCCTAGTTACTAGAGAGTTTCACTGAGTTTTTTTGGGGGGGTTCCTTTTAGAGAATGATGTGATTTGCGTAGGAATAAGCATCTTTTTCCCCCTTATTTTACTTTATTGCACAGGGGTTTTACATTTAATTATATCTGTGTACCACATCTGTGCAGTGACATCAAAGGCCAGAAAAGGGTGTCATATCCCCTCAAACTAGAGTTACAGACAACTGTGAGCAACTAAGTGGGTGCTAAGAATTTAACCCAGGTCCTCTAAAAGAGTTGCCAGTGCTCTTTTTTCCCCCTTTTTTTAAAAATTTCATTTTACATCCCAACCACAGTTCCCCCTCCCTGCCCTCCTCCTGCTCCCCACTCCCCGCCACTTACTCCCCAAAGGATAAGGCCTTCCATGGGGAGTCAACAAAGCCTGGCACATTAAGTTGACATAGGGCAAAGCCCCTCCCCCCCTGCATTAAGGCATACCATCATAGGGAATGGGCTCCAACAAGCTAGCTCATATACCAGGGATAGATCCTTGTCCTACCTACTGCCAAGAGCCCCTCAGCTAGCCCAAGCTTCACAACTGTCTCACACATATGGAGGGCCTAGTTCAGTCCCACCGAGGTGCCACGGCTGCTTTTCTAAAGCTCATGAGTTCCCACAAATTGGGTTCAGCTGTCTCTGCAGATTTCTCAATCATGGTATTTCAGGTTGCTGAATACCCCAACTATCATCATAGAGCCTTCACAAGTGATTGATGGAACCAGATGCAGAGATCCACAACCAAGCACCAGGCTATGCTCCTCCCTCTTGACTTGATTCCTGGAGCTGAGCCTGGTGCTTGATAGTTGGGGTATTCAGCAATCTGAATTACAAAGGAAGGCCCATTCAGGCACCCTGTCCACTATTGCTAGGAGTCTTAGCTGGGGTCATCCTTGAGGATTCCTGGGAATTTCCCTACATCAGGCTTCTCCCTAACCCCATAGTGACTCTCCCTATAACAGTATCTTTCACTGCCCTTCCACTACATCCCTCCCCCAACCAACCATCACCTCCTTTTCCCCCAGTTTACCGGGGAGGTTTCATCTAATTCCCCTTCCCAGGACGATCCATGTGTCCCTCTTAGAGTTCTCCTTGTTACCTAACTTGTCTGGAGCTGTGGATTTTAGTCTGGTTATCCTTTGTTTTACATTTAATAACCTTTTATGAGTGAATACATACAATATTTGTCTTTCTGAGTCTGGGTTACCTCACTCAGGATGGCTTTTTCTAGTTCATCCATTTGCCTGCAAATTTCATGGTGCCCTTGTTTTTTATGGCTGAATAGTACTCCATTATGTAAATTACCACATTTTCTTTATCCATTCTTTAGCTGAGGAGCATCTAGATGTTTCCAGGTTCTGGATATTATGAATAATGCTTCTATGAACATTGTTGAGCAAGTGTCCATGCAGTATGATTGAGCATTCTTTGGGTTTATGCCCAAGAGTGCTCTTAACTGAGTCATATCTCTACCCCAGGCTTCCTGTTTAAGAGACACCAAATAAAGTCTAGCGGTGTCTACAGGCTACTTTCAAATGGCATGCCTACACATTTATGCTGTTCTACACCAAGCAGGTGACATCACACTAGGATTTTAGTATAGTGAGTAGAGTAGAAGTATTACAAGAGCATTCTGAGAAAACAGCAGCAATAGTTGTTTCTAGAACTGCAGGAGATGCTGGGTGCTTCCAGACCCAAAATTCCCAGTAGAAGAGTGAAGGCCAGAGTCCCCAGGCCTTTCTCCAGCCCACACATAGATGACTTCTGCTACCTACAGGACCAATCTGTTTTCTCGGCAAATTTTGCTTTTAGCCATTATCACTCCAGTTAGCACACAAAAAAAAATCATTTTTGCTTGTCTCTGTCTTCTGCCATCCCATAAGCTGTATGAGGACATATCTGTATTTTTGTTATTGTCCTGAAAACACCTAAAACAATACCTGATACACAATAACTTAGTAAATATTTCTTTAAATTAATATGTAATGGCCATTTTCCAAGAGTAGATTCACAATATCTTCCACTTGCCTACTCAACCAAGTCACAGAACACAACAGACTCCCTAATCCCCTGAGAGTTCACTTCTGATAAACATTTGCTGTCTTTCTGAAGCTTCATAGAGAACCACAATCAGATATATCTACCAGCACTTTGCTGTTCACAAATATAAATAAATGTGATTCAGGAATTATTTATTTCATGAATCCATTATAGACTGGTTAGTCAGAATATCCCCCATGTATAACCATCTTGATGTTATATTGTCCCTATGAAGCTGTCATACACAAATATACTTGCTGTATATACCAATAAACTAGGTATATATAAGTCATTGAAATCTTTTCCTGGTGTGTTTGAAGTCGGGCCGTCAAAGGATTCTCATTCTTTTTACTATGGTTGCTAAGAGGGTATTCAGTTAGATCAGCGTAACTGCTGGGGGAAGTATTGAACAAAAAAGAAGGGAGATCTGGAAAAAGGCAGGTGGAGCAAGCCAATAGTGAAATTCTCCCAAAAACATTAGAAAAGGGATAAATGTGAAACTATATTTCAGTAAGTAAACATGATTCTCACAAACCACAAAAAAAGACAAAGATCAGCGAGGAGAAATGAGAGGGAACCGGGGAAGGAACAACACTCCAGGGTCCACAGGATGAGCAGGTACGGAATTAGTGCAAGGGGCTGCGTGGCCACACCCTTTTCCAGTCTCAGCCCTCCCTGCCTCTCACAATGTGCCAGTAAAGTGTCCATTAGCTGGCTTATACACCAACCTACAGGAGAGGGTTTGCCACCCAACAGTCCTCTGTTAACTATAATTTTTAATGAAGCAGAACCTAGTAGTTTATATTTTGTGTTGACATAGGCTTCCATCAACTCATTTTGGTGCATAATACCTACAGCAGAACACTTCCTTCTCGAAATTTGTAACTAAAAATATCAAATTCTCTTCTCAGGAAGCTTGAAACTTTTTTTGATCACTTGATATAAGAAACTGACAATGATTAATCCATTTTTCAGTCAATTAATTTGCAAACAAACTCTCCTAAAATTTGTTGCAAATTTTTCAAGTTTTTTGTTTAAAATTACAAATTAGCTGCCAACTAGCATAAATACTGGTCCTAATCTGTTACTTATGGAAATACATTTCTAGTTATTTACTAGCCTAACCATTGTAAATAGTTTATATTTTTATTTCAAATATTTGTATTCATAGTTTTGAAATTGCACAATTGCTTATATCTCTATAGCACTGCAAGGAAGCAATTTTTACATTTTGAAAGCAGGCTTTTGAACATGAGCTATAGCCACAGTAATTTTCTGCAAAATAAGAGGGGGGAGGGGAAGGAGAAAAAGAAAAAGAAAACACTCATGGATATCAGGCTTCAGGAAGGTTCCTCTGTAGCAACCTGTGGCCTACCCACAAACCTTAATTAGTTTGAGAGATCATGATACAGAGCCTCTTCAAGCTGGACAGGAGTGGGAGCTCTCTGTGGTGAAATAGAGCAAGCCTTTGTACCAGGCAATTTAAAGAGCAGCAACAGGCTAATATGTAGACAAGAGAGGGTGTAGCATGTGGTGTGTTTCTCAGCAGAGCCGCAGGCCCCTAATGAGGCCCAGTAGTGGATAGCAGCTGGTAAACTTGGGCTGAAAATAGGAGGCTCTGAGGGCCTTTATTTGCTAACAAAAGACTGCAAATTGCTCAAAGGCCCAAGTAGGCAATGAGAACATGTTCATATGGTGAGCCGGTATATAAATTTTCAAAACAAATATTACAATATATAAATTTACATTGCAATGAGAATCAGAAGAGTCCTATGATTGTCGACATTTTGGTAAGAATAGGTACAGAAATTGGCCATTAAATTTTGTGTAAGAAACTCACCACCTGCTCTTCAGCCCATTCTGGAACCCCCAGACTAAAATGCAAGCTGTGTGTGTTATAGTCATTCATAGCCTTACACTGTCTGCAATCCAGGACCACTGGAAGTCAAGCCATGCTGTGTTTTAAAGTAGTATGGAATTCGTGCATGATGAAATTGCTTTCTAGCTGTCCAACAATAAACTAATAACATAATCAGTCATAAAAACCACAAGAAAAAGCTGAAACCTTTGGGGTTAACAGAGGGTCTAGACTGGTCTAGATTTAGGGACTGATCCTAAATAGATTACATACATTCTGTCAGTACTCATCACTAACAGAAAGCATTCTCTTTAGCAACCGTACCATCAGGATGGCACAGGCAGCAATTCCCAAGAGAAAACACACAGATGGATTCTAATCTATTTGGTTAAACATGGAAATTTTCTACTCACTCTTTATAGAACTACTATAAACAATCTCAAAATTTTGTTTTCATAACATATAGCCTGAGAATTTTTTTCAGTTTTACTGAGGTCTAACTAGTAACTACAAATTATATGTATTCATGATGCACAATGTAGTGATTTGACATGCACATATATTATAAAATGACAACCACAGTTAAATTAGTTGGCACATCTATTACCACACATTGTGCCATTTTTAAAAAGACCCTATTGTAAGTCACAAATATTCTGTGTGTACTCTTTTAAGTGAAGGCAGGGAACTTCTTGAACTATTAGAGATTTAGGTTTTCAAAAACACCCAGTCCTAGGAGCACATGTCAAAGGACATGCATGCTTCCTTCATTGTTTTCTGATAATCAAAACCATTCTTGGAATTAACTCCTCAGCATTTCCTGGCCAAACATTACTCGGAAGGCTTTGTTATCTATTGAAATGTTTGAGTCACCTTAATTTTAACTCCATTACTTACAATGTGACAATACTTCTTATATTTTTCTTCAAACTCCCAATCAACATCTAATTTTTCATCCATGCTTTTCCAGACCTGCATAGAAAACGTGCATCTCTTCTGTAGCCATGTTCCTCGTCAGCCCGAGATACTTCAGCTCTGGATCATTCCTGAAATAACAGCACCTGCCTGACATTTCCATCTTTTGGGTGGTGTTCATTCCCCAATTCTTCACACTCGGAATTTGCTACTACAACATTCTCTGGGCAGTGACTTGTGATCCCTTCAGCTGAAATTTAACTCTGCTCCCAGATATCCTAGACTTCACACTTGTCTGAATTCCCCATCACATCGTGGCTGCTACATTTGGTTTTTAAATTTTCCAAAAATTCTGTGTCACAGGCTTGTCTCCTGCCTAGGGTACTCTTGAGAGGTGATGAAAATTTTAGGAGGCAGGGCCATGTGGGAGGATGTTAAATCATTTGGGGAAAGGCTTTGAAAGGAGATATTATGACAGTGGTCTCTTCTCTCTCTCTCTCTCTCTCTCTCTCTCTCTCTCTCTCTCTCTCTCTCTCTCTCTCTCTCTCTCTCTCTTGCTTCCCAGCTGTCTTCTCCAACTTAAACTCCCTGCCATGATGTACTATGCAGCCTCAGGCCTAATGCAGCAAGACTAAGAATCAAGAACTGAAACTGTGAAACAAGATGCATCTTCCCTACATTTAAATCTATTGTCTCAGGTATTATGTTACAGCAACAGAAAGATGAATAATACAGTAGCCAACAAGCTGGAATCTCCTCAGCTAACCTCTGCCTCTTGCATGAGGCCTGGTTCAACCATGTCTTTTCTCGTTTTTTAACTGTCACACGTGTGTCTTGACATCAAACTACATTGTAGAGAGAAAAGTATCTGCTAGCACTCAAGTAATTTAAGAAACATTTATTAAGGGCTCTAAGTAAATAAAATATTGTACTATGACTTCCTGTAATATAAATATGCAAGTTTGAAACATAAATCAACCCACATCCTATATGTATTTTCCTCTATTGGGATGACCCCTGCTACCTCTTGTGCATTATAAAGGTAATCACATTGATCTAGCAAGAACAAACGCGTTCACCTCACTCACTATTCACCCTTTCCTTTCCCTTCACTATGCAATTCATTAAACTTTATTCACAGTTCACAATATTCTGAGTAGCAGCCTCACTAGGAAGTGTCTCATCAGTCACTAGTGCGCCAACTAAGGATTTGATTGATGGGGAACTCAAGCAATAACGAGATGGGGGAAGAGGGCAAAGACTGTAGCTTTGCCTCTTTCCTGCTCTCATCACATGGCCCCTGCCCAGACTGAAAATACCTCATTTCACTTCAGTCCTGGTGTCTATTGACGCATCCAGAGACCAGAGTCCTGAGGCAAGAACAGTTTGTCTCATGAACAACTTGTAAGGATGCTCATCTCACATTTGGGAATTTTTCTTTGGTTTGGTTTTAGCTACCATCGCTCATGACTTATTCTATAAAGAACTGAATTTCCAGTCTCTAAAACAGACCTGCATTTGATTTGTGTCAGCAAATGCCTGGAAAAGTGACCAAGTGATGCAAACCCCCACTGTCTCTTTCCCTGATGCTAGCCCCCACTAAATCCTGATGAGCTAAGCCCATCCAGAGTCCCCAGTGTATGCTGCTTGTTCAATTACAGGGTCTATTCAACTTAATTATGGATCATAATGAAAATACCTGCCTGGGGCTAGAAGAGGGGTCTAGTCCAAGATGAGAGAATAGGAACTACTAAGCAGGGGCCGAGCAGAACACCAGGCAGCCAGGGTTGGTGGCCTTAGGGGTCAGTCATTTGTCACAAGCTGCAGTTGGAGAACTTCTGGGGAAATTACCTAACCCCTGAGGATCCACACTGCAGCTCCCCTACTGACAGATGGGGCCCCTGGTAAAATATGCCCAGGCTTTTGATAAGGAATTTAATCTTTTACAAAGTTATGTTTTATAATTAGAAGTTGCTTTCACAACATAAAAGTGAGCGATTCTAAGCTAGCCTTTGCTCAGCTCTGGCCTTCCTTTATGATAGAAAATCCCAACACTAACGAGCGTGTCTGCAGAGTTATTAGCATCTAGCCCAGTAGCCATTCCCTTTGTAGATACTTTCTCTTGCTACCCGCTCACACTGCCACTTATACTTGAAAATTGCATTACTAATCAGACTTTGCTCACATAGCTAAGGTCCCTCCGGTTTGTGACATTATCAATTCTCTCTTTGCCACTGGGCACAAGGCAACAAGAAGCTGCTCTGTGCCGTTCAGCAACATACATCCAGAACCTAAGGCAGTGTCTGCCCATGAGAAAGACACCTGTGAATCGATGGTTGAATTGTGCAAATGACACATCAGTCCCACAGTCAGGATATCTGTGTACAGCGTGTGGACATGTGACAGTGCTTTCTAGCAAGACACAGCTTGCTATCTAGTAAGAAGAGTTTTCACACCAAGTATAGCTTATTCAAGTGCAGAAGAAAATGGGGAAATGCCCCAGGGGACTGGGAACCTGTGCTATCCGTCCTCACATCAGCTTGTGCAGTGTGATATTTCCTCACTCTTAACCTGATGTTGGACAACGAGAAGTTGTTTATAAATGTGTGGTAAACTTCTTCAGAGCAAACAGCCTTTTGGAAAGGACAATGATGGTAAGAAAGGGTCTCACTGTGGACAATACACCTGCAGGGCAGAGCCAACAGTAAGGTGTGGTAAGCCAGAGCTGGGCCCCATGTGGTCAGAGGGTCCCAAGGGACAGGGAACCCTGGCCCTGGCGTTCTTGTCCATCTGTCAAAAACTAAATATACTAAAGCCACATCAGAGAAATCCATGGACAATAGGGGGTTAATGAGAGATCTGTGCAGGGCAATTAATGGCCTAGATTATCACATGATTGTGTTGTGAAAACAGATAGTCTTGCCAGGAAGGAAAAAAGGAAGGAAGGAAGGAAGGGAGGGAGGGAGGGAGGAAGGAAGGAAGGAAGGAAGGAAGGAAGGAAGGAAGGAAAAGGAAGGGAAAAAAACCTCTGAACCAAATGAACCAACATAAAACCCTGTGAGCTGTGAGAAAAGAATCTTAAACACACGTATGTGTGCTTGTTTCTAACTTAAGCTACTAAGAGGAGTAGATGATGTCTCAGTGTTGGCTTTTCTACCACAGCTTGTATTCATTCCATGCTCACAGTAAAGTTTCAAAAGAGCTCAAAGAATTCAGCACCAAACACTCTATGAGGCATTCTGAAAATCCAGAATGACATAAATTTACAATTCTCTTCAGCCTCCATAACTACGGATTCTTTTGTTAACTAATTAGTGCCTGACTAGCATGAAGGTCATCACAAAAGAACAGGCTTACTTTGTTAAAACACATTTTATGTCTAAGTTAGTATGCACAGCAATGGGTTTTATTATGGCATTTATAAAATGTGCTTTATTAAGTCATCTCTTATGTCACAAAAAGAAAGCGCCTACATCAAAATAAAGAACAACAGCACTCTTTTGAATAAAAATCCCAAAAGGGATTAATAAACGAGGACAACTTGTACCTTCCAAAGTTACATAAGCCTTATAAATACTGAATCAAATACAGAGGGTCAGGATTTTTCAAAGACTTTATCATATTAATATGGTCTATTAATTCATTTTACCAGCATATTTAATTACAAACCCCTTTTGATGCCATATACTTTGGCAAGAACAAGCTAAATCCCCTGAACCAGCTGGTTGCTCCTAGGAGTTCATTGCAGAGGACATAGTCACTATTCCTGGAAAAAAACAAACACAAAAACAAAAAAAAAAAAAGAAAAAACCAATGGCTAGGTTCCCAGTTCTCTGTGCCTTTAATGTCACATAGTAATGCAGGCATGTGATGCTCTCAACTTCCTGGAAACTTCATACAGGAGGAGCGCCTGCCAAGGTGAGACAGCTACACTCAATAGCTGTTTCAGTAGCATCCTTGGATGAGAGAAATGAGAAATTAGCTAGTGCCTGTTAACACACTATGTATCAAAATTTCCAAGGAAGAAGACATGATGGGAAGCTTATAACTTTCTTGTTTTTAACTTGTGTTTATTTCTTGATTATTCTGATTTTAAATTATCATTTTACTTATTTAAGTAGAATATATAGCTGTCAAACATCCTAACATAAGAATTAATGAACAAAGGGTATAGCTCAATAATGGATAAATTCCTGTTGTTTGTGAAGCCTTTTGCTCAATTACAAACAAGTGTTGTAATCTAACATTTCCAATCACTGAACAGTGATTGTGGTTCCTTTTTAATTGATTTTTACATACAGTACATTCTGGTCATATTTTTCCTCTCCCCCAACTGCTCTGTTGCAATTCTTTTTTTTTTTTTTTTCGTTTTTTAATTTAAATTTGAAACAAGGTTGTTTTACATGTCAATCCCAGTTCTCTCACCCTCCCACCCTCCCTTATCTCCCCTCCCAAACCCCAGCCCATCCCCTTTCTGCTCCCCAGGGAGAGTGAGTCTTCAAAGTCTGTCATATCATTTGGAGCAGGGCATAGGCCCTCCCTCATGGGTCTAGGCTGAGAAAGTATCCCTTTATGTTGGATGGGCTTACAAAGTGCATTCCTATATTAGGAATAAATACTGATCAATTCCTAGAGGCCCCATAGACTACACAGTTTGTTAGCTGGGTTCATCCTTGTAGATCTCTGGGCATTTCCCTAAACCAGATTTCTCCTTAAATCTATAATGGTTCCCTCTATTATGGTATCTCTTTTCTTGTCCTCTATTCTTTCCCTGTCTCAATCTTCTTGTTCCCTCATGCCCACCTCTCCCCTCCCCTTCTCCCCTTCTCTTTCTCCTAACTCCCTCTCCCCTCCCTCCATACCCCCTATTTTCTGGGGTCCCTTTCCCCTTCCTTCTCCAGGAGACCATGTAAGTCTCTCTCAGGGTCCTCCTAGTTTCCTAGCTTTTCTGGTGGTGTGAATTGTAGGCTGATAATCCTTTCCTCTGTGTCTAAAATCCATATATGAGTGAGTACATACCATGTTTCTCTTTTTGTGACTGGGTACCTCACTCAGGATGGTTTCTTCTAGTTCCATCCATTTGCCTGCCAATTTCAAGATTCCATTGTTTTTTCCACTGAGGAGAACTCCATCGTGTAAATGTACCATATTTTCTCCTTCAGTGGAGGGGCATCTAGGTTGCTTCCAGGCTCTGGCTCTTACAAATAATGCTGCTATGAACATAGTTGAGCAGATGCCCTTGTTATATGAATGTGCTTCTTTTGGGTATATGCCCATTTTTCTGAGGAACCACCATATTGATTTCCAAAGTGTCTGTACGGGTTTGCCCTCTTACCAGTGTGCTCCTTTCTCCACATGCTCTCCAGCATAAACTGTCTTTCATGTTTTTGATTTTAGTCATTCTGACAGGAGCAAAATGGTATCTAAGAGTTGTTTTGATTTGCATTTCCCTGATGGCTAAGGATGTTAAGCATTTTCTTAAGTGCCTTTAAGCCATTTTAGATTCTTCCATTGGGAATTTTCTATTTAGTTCTGTACCCCACTTTTTAATTGGATTATTTGGTGTTTTGGTGACTAGCTTCTTCAATTCTTTGTATATTTTGGAAATCAGCCCTCTGTCATATGTGGAGTTGGTGAATATCTTATCTTGTTGACTATGTCCTTTGCCTTACAGAAGCTTTCCAGTTTCACGAGATCCCATTTATTAATTATTGATCTCAGCGTCTGTGCTCCTGGAGTTATGTTCAGGAAGCAGTCTCCTGTACCAATTTGTTCAAGGGTACCTCCCACTTTCTCTTCAAACAGGTCAGTGTGGCTGGGTTTATGTTGAGGTCTTTGATCCATTTGTACTTAAGTTTTGTGCATGGTGATAGATATGGGTCTATCTGTAGTCTAAAGGCCTCAGATAGGAAGTACAAGATGGACATTGAGACAGAGTGTTAGAGAAAACAGATTTTATTTGAAAAGTTACTACTGCCATGGACAGACAGGTAAAAAACATCATGGCAGGCCCCAGCATAAGAGGAAGAATGGTAGGAACTCACTTGTTCTAAAAATTCACAAAAGTTTCAAATTCCATTTCTCCAAAATCTCAGATCCATGGCATTCAATGTGTCAGCCTTCAAAATAGAAAGTTGTTCTGGGAGCAAGGAAGAAAAACAGGGAAAACTAGGGAGAATGGGAGGGAAATTCACCCCAGAGCCAGGCTGTGTTTGCCACTTATAGTCTGGGACATCCATATAAATGACAACTGCAGGAACAGCATTCCTTTCTCCCATCTCAAAAAAAGTGTGCTAAAGTCATCAAGTAAATTGTGTTTGGTACCAGAATGTTTGTGTATTTAAATGTAACCATGGTAACTCACCCCTACATCTGAAAAAATGAGCCTTACAACTTTGTTTATAAGAAGAAAATTTGTTGTGGTTTTGTTTCTTTGTTGTTTGGAGAGGAGGATTGTTTGTTTGCTGGCTTGATTAACAGACTTTCATGTAGCCCAGGCTGGGTGGGAATTCACTAAGTAGTCAAATGGTCTAAGATGACCTTAAACGCCCAATCCTCCTAGCTCCTCCTCTTCTCCTCCTCCTCCTTTTTATTCTTTTTTAAAACTTTTGTTTTATATTTATGAAAGTTATGTACATTTGTGCATCACATGTATGTCTGGTGATTGTAGAAGAAAGACGAAGGCAGTGGATCCAAACTGAAGTTACAGATGGTTAATGAACTACCAATGGGTTCTAGGACTTGAACATAGGACCTCTGGAGGAGCAGTCAATGCTCTAAATGCTGAGCCATAGCTCTTGCCCTCATCTCTACTTCTAAAGGCTCAGGTTATAGGTATGCACCACCATGCCTGAGTAGGCAATTTCATAGCAATATATATTTAAGGTTTTTTTTTTCTTTTGGTTTTTCAAAACAGGGTTTCTCTGCGTAGCCCTGGCTGTCCTGGAACTCACTCTGTAGACTATGCTGGCCTCAAACTCACAAAAGATGTGCCTTTCTCTGCCGCATAAGCTCTGGGATAAAAGGCCTGTGTAACCACTGCCCAGCTTCATTTAAGTTTGAAACTATACTTTTTTCTTTTTTATGTAAATTAGAAGCAATCTATTTTACATATCAATCCAGTTCCCTCTACCTCCCAGCCTTCCATGTCCCCTATCCTACCCCATCCACTTCCCAGGGAGGGTGAGGCCTTCCTTGAGGACTCATCACAATCTGCTACTTCATTTAGGAAAAGGCCTAGGCCCTCCCTCATGTATCTAGGCTGAGAGAGGATCCCTCCATGGGAGAATGGACTCTCCCAAAGTCCATTCATATACTAGGGATAAATACTGGTTCCACTGCCAAAGGCCCCATAGACTGCCCAGGCCTCCTAACTGACACCCACATTCAGGGGGCCTGGTTCAGTCCTATGCTGGTTTCTCAGTTGTCAGTCTGGGGTCTGTGAGCTCCCACTTGCTCAGGTCAGCTGTTTCTATGAGTTTCCCCAATATGGTCTTGACCCCTTTGCTCATCAGTCCTCCCTCTCTACAACTGGACTCTGGGAGTTCGGCTTAGTGCTTAGCTATAAATCTCTGCTTCTGCTCCTAACAGCTATGGATGAAGGCACTAAGATGGCATTCAAGGTAGACATCAATCTCATTATAGGGGAGGGGCATTTAAGGTAGCTTCTCCACTATTGCTTAAATTCTTAGTTGGGGTCATCCTTGTGGATCTCTGGATACTTTTTAAAATTTGCTTAATCTTTAAACCTGGTTGCATTTTACATGTTTTGAGCAATATCATTTTAAAAGCCACAAAATTGTGTGTGTGCAGGTTTATGGGTTTTGTATGTGTACACATTCTTATATATGTGTGCATTTGTGTATGTGTATATTATTGTTAAAACACTTTGTTGTGGTTGTCTTTCTTAAGAAGCCTGCACACATGCATTAGGTTCACACTATACTCCTTTGCTCAAAGGTGGCTGCCCCTCTGAATTCCTCTAGAATTCAGAATCTATAATGCATAGGACCTCTCACCTCTGCTTAATAAGTTTATTGAGTTTTCACTGCTCTAATTCACACTGAACCCCTTTCCTATTATTTTAAGACAGGTCATAAGGAGCTAAGGGTGGGGAGTGAGGGTGAAAATGATCAAAGTATGTCATATAGATTTATGAAATTCTAAAAATTAATGAAAAATTTAAAGGATGGGGTCTTACTAAATTACCATCCTAGTCAGTGTTCTATTGTTGTGAAGAACACCATGACCACAGCAGCTCTTATAAAGAAAAGACTTTAATTGGGACTTGCTTACAGGTTCAGAAGTCTAGCCCATTATCTTCATGGCAGGGAGCACACCAGCATGCAGGCAGACATGATGCTGGAGAAGTGGCTGAGAGTTCTACACCTGGATCTGTAGACAGCAGGAAGAGAGAGACACTGAGCCTGGTTTGGGCTTTTAAGACCTCAAAGTCCACCCTCAGTGACACACTTCTTCCAACAAGACCACACCTCCTAATCCCTCTCAATTAGTGTCACTCCCTAACGACTAAGCATTCAAATAAGTGAACCTATGGGGTCATTCTTCCTAAAACTACCGCAATTACCAAGGCTGGCCTTCACATTTTTCAACCTTGCATCAGTATCCACTAATAGATGTCATTACAGGCCTGTGTCAGGAGATCCAGCCAAGAACCTTGCTTTGTTTGACAAGAAGTCTCTAGGATTGGTGTTGGTGCTGAGGGGGGAACTCCACAGATTACAGGTATCAGTGTTGGACAATATCTCCTCATCACCACTGCATTTGAATCATCGTATGTTTTAGTGGAAGATTATTACTGAAAGAAACAAAAGCCATGGATTACTGAGAATCATAAATATGTTCCATTTTCCATGGAAAGATCTCCCATGCTCTTGGATAGGTAGGATAAACATAGTAAAAATGGCAATCTTGCCGAAAGCAATCTACAGATTCAATGCAATCCCCATTAAAATCCCACCACAATTCTTCACCGACCTTGAAAGGATAATAATCAACTTTATATGGAAAAACAAAAGACCCAGGATAGCCAAAACAACCCTATTCAATAAAAGAACTTCAGGAGGCATCACCATTCGTGACTTTAAGCTCTACTACAGAGCTATAGTTCTGAAAACAGCCTGGTATTGGCATAAAAATAGACAGGTAGACCAATGGAATCGAATTGAAAATCCTGATATTAACACACACACCTATGAACACCTGATTTTCGACAAAACAGCTAAAATTATACAATGGGGCAAAGACAGCATCTTCAACAAATGGTGCTGGCACAATTGGATGAGGGTGTGTAGAAGACTGCAGATAGACCCATGTCTGTCGCCATGCACAAAACTCAAGTCCAAATGGATCAAAGACCTCAACATCAATCCAGCCACATTGAACCTCTTAGAAGAGAAAGTAGGAGGTACCCTTGAACAAATTAGTATAGGAGACCACTTCCTGAACATAACTCCAGGGGCACAGACACTGAAAGAAACAATTAATAAATGGGACCTCTTCAAACTTAGAAGCTTCTGTAAGGCAAAGGACACAGTGGACAAGACCAAATGGCAGCCCACAGACTGGGAAAAGATTTTCACTAATCCTATATCTGACAAAGGGCTGATCTCCAAAATATACAAAGAACTCAAGAAACTAGTCAATAAAACACCAAATAACCCTTTTAAAAAATGGGGTACAGAACTGAAGAAAGAATTCTCAATAGAGGAAATCAAAAAGGCTGAAAGACACTTAAGAAAATGTTCCACATCCTTAGCTATCAGGGAAATGCAAATCAAAACAACTTTGAGATACCATCTTACCCCTGCCAGAATGGCTAAAATTAGAAACACCAATGACAACTTATGCTGGAGAGGATGTGGAGAAAGGGGAACACTCCTCCACTGCTGGTGGGAGTGCAAACTCATACAGCCATTTTGGAGATCAGTATGTCGTTTCATCAGGAAAATGGGAATTAGTTTACCACAGGACCCGCCAATCCCCCTCTTAGGCATATACCCAAAGGATTCATATCCATGCAAGACATCTGTTCAACTATGTTCATAGCAGCACTATTTGTAATAGCAAGAACCTGGAAGCAACCTAGATGCCCCTCAATTGAAGAATGGTTAATGAAGATGTGGCACATCTACACAATGGAATACTACTCTGCAGAAAAAAATAATGGTGTCTTGAAATTCGCAGGCAAGTGGATGGCACTTGAAGAAACCATCCTGAATGAGGTAACCCAGTCACAAAAAGAGGAACACAGTATGTACTCACTCATATATGGATTTTAGACCTAGATCAAATGATCACCAGCCTATAATTCACACCACCAGAGGAACTAGGATACAAGTTTTATTCTAAGAGATTCATATAAAGTCCCTCACAGAACTGGGAAGGGACAAGGCCCCAGAGCTCAGGACAAGTGGGGGGGGGGGCAGCGAATGGAGAGAGAAGTAGGAGAAAACGAGGGGAGGAAAGGAAAACACATGCGACCAGGAAGGTTGAGCCTGGTTAGGAATAGAAGACAGAAGAGAGGAAGAGAGAGAGAGAGAGAGAGAGAGAGAGAGAGAGAGAGAGAGAGAGAGAGAGAGAGAAAGAGAGAGAGAGAGAACATAAAAGAGGGAGCCAATATTGGTTTGAAGATAAAATTGAACACAAAGAAAGGTCTAGAGAACTACAAGACTGCTCCCAACTAACAATTTGAGCTTCCATGGAAAGGCTATCATAAATGCCCTTCCCGGAGAGTGAGATCAACAACTAACTTATCCATGGAGCCCTCAACTAATGCCTGTTGGAAACAGGATCAAACACCCATACATAAACACTGAGTCAAACTAGAACCCAGATGCAGATGGAGAGGACAAGATCATGCAGCATAAACACATACAGGCAGTTTACCTGAACAAGGAGGAGCTAACAGCCACTAGACTGATAACTGGGAAGCCAGCATGGGACTGACTCAGGCCACCCTGAATATGGGTCTCAGCCAGAGGACTGAGCAGTCTAAGGGACCTCAGACAGTGGAGCCAGGATGTCTCGCTGGAGCACAAAAGGACTTTGCGAACACATCCCCCATGGAGGGATAACTGCCTTAATCTAGAGACAGGAGAGAAGCCCTAGTCCCTACTTCACAGGACCTGTCAGATCTACATGACCCCAACTGGATGGCATTCCCCTACATATGGAATTGGGGTGGGGGGATGGGAGGGGAGGGTGATTAGAGTGTATGTAAGAGGGCAGAGAGGGAGGAAAGGAGGGAAGGAGGGAGGAAGGGAGGGAGAGAAGGAAGAAGAGAAGGAGGGAGGGAAGGAGGGAAGGAGGGAGGGAGTGAAGGAGGGAAGGAGGGAGGGAGGGCTGGAGGGGAGGGAGGGAGGGAGAGGGAACTGGGATCGACATGTAAAATAATAAATTAAATTTTTAAAAAAATGCTTTGACTCCAAAATTTAAGTTGAAGGCAAGTTACTGGGGAAAAGTATTTCTATTTTTGTTTCCACAGAAAATGAAAAGATGTGGATTCCTTCAAGACTAATGTGGTTTGATCAAGCCAGACCGCCTGAAACAGAGTACCAGGTGATCCTACATTCAAAACAGCTGGACAAAGCAGCCTTACAGACTACAGCCAGGATTTCTGAATCTTCTTCGAATCCCCCATGACAGCGTCCCTTACCAGCAGGAAGTAGTTTGGAAAGAACAACGCCCAAATTCCCAAATATTGTCTATAAATGTTTGTTTTCATTTAAATGGACTTTGTATATAAAATAAATTTTAAAAAATCAGAACTGGAAAAAAATTAATTAATTAATAAATATGTTCCATTTTCCTTAAATCTTTAATTTCCCATGAAGTGTCCAGACCAAGGTGGTTGTTGACATGTGAAGTGAGAAGGTTGGAAAACTACATCAGGACAAGCCCAAGTTAGACACCATATTGTAATAAGACATAGTACTAAGACATTAATCTATACTTTCCACATTCTACAAGTACTATTCTAAGATCTAAGCCAACATTTATCTTTTAAGTATCTCCTTAAAATTTATCAGAACTACTCAGCTGTTTTCAAATAACATTATAATTTTAAAATGGTCCTCACATAAAATCAGTCACTTTGCCCTAATTATGTTTTTAACAATTCTGAAAGATTATATAAGTAGTGGATATACCAACTCCCCACCCCACCCCTGGAATTAGAAATTATTACCCATCTCTGGATGAGAGACAGCACACACTTGTCATTCTGATATGCCTTTTTGTCTCCTGGCCATGAACCAGTTTCTACTTCTGAAGTCAGCTCAAGAGGCCTTTTGTGTGTTTATTTGTATCTGCTAGAGGCAAAGCCAGGGGGCCTCAATATATAAAAGTATCTCACACTCAGAAGGAGGCCTTCAGGCCTTTGTGCCCTTAGAGATATGCAAAGACGCTTAAATAAGTGTGGGAAAATAGCAACTGCAGATCTGAATTTGCCATAAGGCAAGACCTAACACAGATTTTCCTGGTTTGCCACAGACAGATGGAATAGCAGCTTGGCCAAAGGGTCTCGGGGTTATTCTCTCCATTGTAGCCACACAACTGAGACAGGAAAAGCACAAAGAAATGGTGCTTAGGGAAGAAGTGTCTCCTTAAGAGCAAAACCTTCCACTGTTCATTATTTTCATCAAAACCAGTGGGGTGAGGATTGGTGTAAAATATTTCCAGGGGTCAGACTTGCTCTGTGACTACCAGTCTTCACACTTTGTGCAAAATCAGGCAGCTGCATAAATGACAGCCCAGATTTTTTTTAAAAGCTGTGTCTCTACTAACACCACTTAAAAGCACAAATTTCTCTTATCCTTTGGAAAATAACCAGTAGCAGACAGGGATGGTTTCCGTCTGAGCAGACCAGCTCTGTTTTGTCTACAGAGCAAGCAGCTCCTGTCACTCTACATAAATGCAAACATAGGGGAGAGAAAGTTTTTGGAAGAAATTTTCAGCAAGGAAAAAATTGTAATCATTAAATTGACATCACAGGTGCAAAAGAGAAAGCTCATTTGGCAAATCCTGTGACCTGAGTTTGAATTCCAAGCATCAATGTAAAGAATGGGCCTTAGATATGTATGTCTTGAAGCCAGGAGGCAGAGGGAGAGAGAATTCCAAATGGCTTTTGACCTGCCAACACAACTGAAACAGATTCAGTGAGAGACAGAGGAGGACACTGATCTCTGACCTGCACACAGACATTCAAATGGCTGGCACATGCATGTATCACACACACTTTTGTGTACACATACTCAAGTGCACACATGCACACCAGAGTTATGATCCTGGAAAGAAAGAAAGAAAGGACAGAAGGAAGGGAGGGAGGGAGGGAGGGAGGGAGGGAGGGAGGGAGGGAGAAAGGAAGGAAGGAAGGAAGGAAGAAGAAAGAAAGAAAAGAAGGAAGAAAGAAAGAAAAGAAGGAAGAAAAGGAAGAGGAAAAAATAATATGATTAAAACAAGAATTTGTCATCTGGGCTGTAGAGGTGCACACCTTCAATCCCAGCACTCTGAAGGTAGAGGCTGGTGATCTCTGTGAGTTCAAGGCTGTTTTGGTCTACAGAGCAAGTTCCAGGACAGCCAGGACTACAGGGAGAAACTGTCTTGAAAAACCAAAGCAAATAAACAAGCAAGAAACTGTACCTACGGATCCTGCTGCTCCTGTCTCCGGTCCCCTTTGAGAGCACCCTTGGAGCTCTGATACACCCCCACCCATCCCAACCTCCAGCCTACCCCCCCTACCCTGTGCCCTACCCCACCTACGGTCCTGCCGCTCTGGTTGAGCACTGGGACAGAGGGTGGAGCCAACAGTCCACCCTACTTCGGAGACCTCTCGGAGCAACTCCGAACAAAGGAGACCTGACTATCCACGTGGGACCTCCTGTAATTTCCACCGGCTTGGTCCCTGACCCCGCCTCCAGTCCTCTGCTGGAGTCCCAGGCCCCTCCCAGAGATCCGCCTATCT
The DNA here is from genome assembly GCF_943737965.1 of Phodopus roborovskii. NCBI lineage: Eukaryota > Metazoa > Chordata > Mammalia > Rodentia > Cricetidae > Phodopus > Phodopus roborovskii. The sequence goes on from NW_026125281.1 coordinate 28,906,036, forward strand.
CTGCCGGTCCACTTGGAGTTCCTGCAGGCAAGATCCTTGACCCCCAAATCCGGGCCCCTGCCAAAGAACGAGGTCTCAGCTGGAGAGCGCCAGTTTCCAGTGAGATCCCACTACCCTGCAAAACCTTCTCAAGTTCCAGTCCAGCCCTCGTCCTCTTCTGCCGGCTATTGGCCAGAGAGAAGCCTCCTAGAGAGCTTGGACCACACAGAGATACAGACATTGAATCTTTGATCCACATAAGCCCATCTGGGAAGGACCATAGAGAGAGGGAAGAGACACCACCAACACCTACAGGAAGAAACTATGGGAAGAAGGCAATACAAGAGAACACCTAACAACAGAAAGACAAACATGACACCACCAGAATCTAGGGAATCTACACCAACTAGAATGGAACACAACAACAAAGCAGAGGAAGCAGAAGGGTACGACTTAAAAATCACCATCATAAAAATGATAGAGGCCCTCAAAGAAGATATGAGAAAATCCCTTAAAGAAATAGAGGAAAAAACAAACAAAAAAGTGGAAGAAATGAACAAATTCCTTAAGGAAAGAACAGAAAGCCAAGAAAAAACAATTAACCAGGTGAAGGAAACGGTTCAAGATTTGAAAACCGAAATTGAGAAAATAAAGGCAACACAAATGGAAGGAAAGCTGGAAATTGAAAAGCTGGGCAAAAAATCGGAAACCACGGACACAAGCATAACCAATAGAATTCAAGAGATGGAAGAGAGAATCTCAGGCGCAGAAGATAAACTAGAAGAAATAGATTCATCGACCAAAGAAAACCATAAATCCAACAAATCCTTAACACACAATATCCAGGAAATGTGGGACACCATGAAAAGGCCAAACCTAAGAATAATAGGCATAGAGGAAGGTGAGGAAGCCCAGCTCAAAGGTGCTGAAAACATATTCAACAAAATCATCGAGGAAAACTTTCCAAATCTGAAGAAGGACATGCCCATGAAAGTACAAGAAGCATACCGAACCCCAAATAGGCTGGACCAAAGAAAAAAGACCCCTCGACATATAATAATCAAAACACCTAGCATACAGAATAAAGAAAAAATATTAAGAGCAGCGAAGGAAAAAGGACAGGTAACATATAAAGGCAGACCTATCAAAATTACACCTGACTTCTCCATGGAAACCCTCAAGGCCAGAAGGTCCTGGATAGATGTTCTAAAAGTATTAAGAGAACACGGATGCCAGCCTAGGCTACTATATCCAGCAAAACTCTCAGTCAATATAGATGGAGAGAACAAGATATTCAATGACAAAACCAGATTTTCCCAATATGTATCTACAAATCCAGCCCTACAGAAAGTATTGGAAGGAAAATTCCAACCCAAGGAAGGTAACTACGCCCACAAAAATGTAGGCAACAGATAATCCAACTACACCAGAAACCTAGGGTGAAGCAGAACAAATATATTCACAATACCACTGCCAACAACAAACCTAAATCAAACAACCATCAACAATCAATGGTCCTTACTCACCCTCAACATTAATGGTCTTAACTCACCTATAAAAAGACACAGATTAACAGAATGGATACGAAGACAGAAACCATCCTTCTGCTGCATACAAGAAACACATCTTAGCTCCAAAGATAGACATTACCTCAGGGTAAAGGGTTGGGAAAAGATTTTCCAATCAAATGGAAATAAGAAGCAAGCAGGCGTAGCTATCCTAATATCTAACAAGCTAGACTTCAAACCAAAACTAGTCAAAAGAGATGAAGACGGTCATTTCATATTCATCTCAGGAGAAATCCATCAACACAAAGTCTCAATTCTGAACATCTATGCCCCTAATACAAAGCCACCCACATTCGTAAAAGAAACACTACTAAAACTCAAAGCTCATATAAAACCTCACACACTTATAGTGGGAGACTTCAATACACCACTCTCAACACTAGACAGGACCACAAATCAGAAACTCAACAAAGAAACAAAAGAATTAACAGAAGTTATGTCTCAACTGGGGCTAACAGACATCTATAGAACATTCCATCAAAAGACAAAAGAATATACCTTCTTCTCTGCTCCACATGGAACCTTCTCTAAAATCGACCACATACTAGGAGACATAACAAACCTCAACAGATACAAGAGAATAGAAATAGTCCCCTGTATCTTATCGGACCACCATGCTTTAAAATTGGAATTCAACAACAATACAAATAGCAGAAAACCTGCAAACTCATGGAAACTTAACAATGTGCAATTGCACCACTCCTGGGTCAAAGAAGAAATAAAGAAAGAAATTAAAGACTTTCTAATATTCAACGAGAATGAGGATACAACATACCCGAACTTATGGGACACCTTGAAAGCAGTGCTACGAGGGAAGTTCATTGCACTAAGTGCCCATATGAAGAAAACAGAGGATAGTCACATAAATGAATTAACAGCGCAACTGAAAACCTTAGAACAGAGAGAAGCGAATTCACCCCGCAGGAGCAGACGCCAGGAAATAATCAACTTGAGGGCTGAAATCAACAAAATAGAAACCAGGAAAACAATACAAAAAATCAATGCAACAAAGAGTTGGTTTTTTGAGAAAATCAACAAGATTGATAAACCTTTATCCAAATTAACGAAAAAGCAGAGACAGAACATGAAATTAACAAAATCAGAAACGAAATGGGGAACATAACAACAGACACAGAGGAAATCCAGACAATTTTCAGGTCATACTTCGAAAATCTGTATTCCACAAAAATTGAAAATTCAAAGGAAATGGACAAGTTTCTGGATAACTATCACTTACCAAAATTAAATCAAGAACAGACAAACAACTTAAATAGACCTATAACCCGAAATGAAATAGAAGCAGTCATCGAAAGCCTTCCAACCAAAAAAAGTCCAGGGCCAGATGGATTCAGTGCAGAATTCTACCAGACATTCAAGAAAGAACTAATACCACTACTCCTCAAACTGTTCCACAAGATAGAAACAGAAGGTTTATTGCCAAACTCTTTTTATGAGGCCACAATAACTTTGGTACCCAAACCTCACAAAGACACAACTAAGAAAGAAAACTACAGACCAATATCCCTGATGAACATCGATGCAAAAATACTCAATAAAATAATGGCAAACCGAATTCAAAAATACATCAGAGAAATCATCCACCATGATCAAGTAGGCTTCATACCTGGATTGCAGGGATGGTTTAACATACGAAAATCTATCAACGTGATCCACCATATAAACAAACTGAAAAAGAAAAACCATATGATTATCTCCCTAGATGCAGAAAAAGCCTTCGATAAAATTCAACACCCTTTCATGATAAAGGTATTAGAGAGGTCAGGGATAACAGGAACATACCTAAACATAATAAGAGCAATATACAGCAAACCAACTGCCAACATCAAACTGAATGGAGAGAAACTTAAGCCAATTCCTCTAAAATCAGGAACAAGACAAGGCTGTCCTCTCTCTCCATATCTCTTCAATATCGTACTAGAAGTTCTAGCTAATGCTATAAGACAACAAAAGGAGATCAAGGGCATCCAAATTGGAAAGGAAGAAGTCAAACTGTCTCTATTTGCAGATGATATGATAGTTTACATAAGCGACCCAATAAACTCTACCAGGGAACTCCTACAGCTGATAAACACCTTCAGAAAACTAGCAGGATACAAGATAAACTCAAAAAAATCAGTAGCCCTATTTTTTTCAGACGACAAAGAGGCAGAGAAAGAAATCAGAGAAACATCACCCTTTACAATAGCCACAAGCAACATAAAGTATCTTGGTGTAACGCTTACCAAACAAGTAAAAGATCTATATAATAAGAACTTTGTGACTCTAAAGAAAGAAATTAAAGAAGAAACCAGAAAATGGAAAGACCTCCCATGCTCTTGGATAGGTAGGATAAACATAGTAAAAATGGCAATCTTACCAAAAGCAATCTACAGATTCAATGCAATCCCCATTAAAATCCCACCACAATTCTTCACCGACCTTGACAGGATAATAATCAACTTTATATGGAAAAACAAAAGACCCAGGATAGCCAAAACAACCCTATACAATAAAAGAACATCAGGAGGCATCACCATTCCTGACTTTAAGCTCTACTACAGAGCTATAGTTCTGAAAACAGCCTGGTATTGGCATAAAAATAGACAGGTAGACCAATGGAATCGAATTGAAAATCCTGATATTAATCCACGCACCTATGAACACCTGATTTTCGACAAAACAGCTAAAATTATACAATGGGGCAAAGACAGCATCTTCAACAAATGGTGCTGGCACAATTGGATGAGGGTGTGTAGAAGACTGCAGATAGTCCCATGTCTGTCGCCATGCACAAAACTCAAGTCCAAATGGATCAAAGACCTCAACATCAATCCAGCCACATTGAACCTCTTAGAAGAGAAAGTAGGAGGTACCCTTGAACAAATTGGTATAGGAGACCGCTTCTTGAACATAACTCCAGGGGCACAGACACTGAAAGAAACAATTAATAAATGGGACCTCTTCAAACTTAGAAGCTTCTGTAAGGCAAAGGACACAGTTGACAAGACCAAACGGCAGCCCACTGACTGGGAAAAGATTTTCACTAATCCTATATCCGACAAAGGGCTGATCTCCAAAATATACAAAGAACTCAAGAAACTAGTCAACAAAACACCAAATAACCCTATTAAAAAATGGGGTACAGAACTGAAGAAAGAATTCTCAATGGAGGAAATCAAAAAGGCTGAAAGACACTTAAGAAAATGCTCCACATCCTTAGCTATCAGGGAAATGCAAATCAAAACAACTTTGAGATACCATCTTACCCCTGCCAGAATGGCTAAAATTAGAAACACCAGTGGTGACTTATGTTGGAGAGGATGTGGAGAAAGTGGAACACTCCTCCACTGCTGGTGGGAGTGCAAACTCATACAGCCACTTTGGAGATCAGTATGGCGGTTCCTCAGGAAAATGGGAATTAGTTTACCACAGGACCCGGCAATCCCCCTCTTAGGCATATACCCAAAGGATTCACATCAATGCAACAAAGACATCTGTTCAACTATGTTCATAGCAGCACTATTTGTAATAGCAAGAACCTGGAAGCAACCTAGATGCCCTTCAATTGAAGAATGGTTAATGAAGATGTGGCACATCTACACAATGGAATACTACTCTGCAGAAAAAAACAATGGTATCTTGAAATTCGCAGGCAAGTGGATGGCACTTGAAGAAACCATCCTGAATGAGGTAACCCAGTCACAAAAAGAGGAACACAGTATGTACTCACTCATATATGGATTTTAGACCTAGATCAAATGATCACCAGCCTATAATTCACATCACCAGAGGAACTAGGATACAAGTTGTATTCTAAGAGATTCATATAAAGTCCCTCACAGAACTGGGAAGGGACAAGTCCCCCAGACCTCAGGTATAGTGGGGGAGGACAGCTAATGGAGAGAGAAGTAGGAGAAAATGAGAGGGAGGAGAGGAAGGCATGTGCGACCAGGAGGATTGAGCCTGGTTAGGAATGGAAAATAGGAAAGAGAGAGAGAGACAGAGACAGAGAGAGAGAACATAAAAGAGGGAGCCAATATTGGTTTGAAGATAAAGTTGAACACAAAGAAAGGTCGAGGGAACTACAAGACTGCTCCCAACTAACAATCTCAGCTTCCATGGAAAGGCTATCATAAATGCCCTTCCCGGAGAGTGAGATCAACAACTAACTTCTCCATGGAGTCCTCAACTAATGCCTGTTGAAAACAGGAGCAAACACCCATACATAAACACAGAGTCAAACTAGAACCCAGAAGCAGATGGAGAGGACAAGACCATGCGGTAGAAGTACATAGAGACAGCTTACCTGAACAAGGAGGAGCTAAGGGCCACTAGACTGATAGCTGGGAAGCCAACAGGGGTCTGACTCGGACCCCCCTGAATATGGGTCTCAGCCAGAAGGTCTGAGCAGTCTAAGAGACCTCAGACAGTGGAGCCAGGATGTATCCCTGGTGCACAAAAGGACTTTGCAAACATATCCCCCATGGAGGGATAACTGCCTTATTCTAGAGATAGGAGAGAAGCCCTAGTCCCTACTTCACAGGACCTGTCAGATCTACATGACCCCAACTGGATGGCATTCCCCTACATATTGTATTGTGGTGGGGAGTTGGGAGGAGAGGGTGTTTAGAGTGCATGGGAGAGGGTAGAGAGGGCAAAAGGGAGGGAAGGAGGGAGGGAGGGCTTGGGGGGAGGGAGGGAGGGAGGGAGAGGGAACTGGGATCGACATGTAAAATAATAAATTAAAAAAAAAAAAAAAAAACGCTTTGACTCCAAAATTTAAGTTGAAGAACAAGTTACTGGGGAAAAGTATTTCTATTTTTGTTTCCACAGAAAATGAAAAGATGTGGATTCCTTCCAGACTAATGTGGTTTGATCACACCAGACCGCCTGAAACAGAGTACAAGCTGATCCTACATTCCAAACAGCTGGACAAAACAGCCCTACAGACTACAGCTAGGATATCTGAATCTTCTTCGAATCCCCCAAGACAGCGCCCCTTACCAGCAGGAAGTAGTTTGGAAAGAACGACGCCCAAATTCCCAAATATTGTGTATAAATGTTTGTTTTCATTTAATTGGACTTTGTTATATAAAATTAAATAAAAAATACTCTATAAAAAAAAAAAAAAAAAAGAAACTGTACCTACATGATTGTTATAAAACAAGTTGTCAGTAGACATCTAAGGAGTAATGTTAGTTCATTACCCTTTTAGAAAAGTTTGCAAAGGAATTCAGGGAGGTTTGCTGGAGCAAAACTCTGAGTATTTTTAGCAATATGAATTAAAGTCAAAATTTTTGTGGTGGAAAAACTAAGAATCATTCCATTCCTACCTACTGCTGTCAAAAGAAACATTCCAAGACTGTCCCTGTGTGGTAGGTATGGCCCCCATATACTCCTGTGTTTGAATGCTTGGAAGTGATACTACAAGGTGGTATGACTTTGTTGGAGTGGATATGGTCTTATTAGAGGAAGTGTGTGACTATAGAGATGGGCTTTGAGGTCTCAGATGCTCAAACAACACTCAGTGTCTCAGAACACTTCCTGTTGCCTGTGGATCGAGATATAGGACTCTCAGTTCCTTCTCCAGCACCATGTCTGCATGCATGCCAAATGTCATGATGATAATGGACTGACCCTCTGTAACTGTAATCGTGACTCAATTACATGTTTTCTTTTATAAGGTTACCATGGTCATGGTGTATCTTCACAGCAATAAAAACCCTAACTATGAAAACCTGCTTTCAGAGGGGTCCACTCTTGTAAAATGAGAACCAAATGCTTTTCACTACAGTTTCAGTCCTAAAGAAATATATTTAACCTAAAGAAAACCTCCCATTTTCCCCTTCTTTTCCAGCCTATCTATACACATGTACACATTAAAAATGTAGTATGTGATCTTTCCACCAGTATCACTCTGGTGAAAGTAACTAATTCTAAAGCTTTTCTCAAGCCAGTTCACACAATTCAATTGAAGAAAGTTTTTGACAACTTGATGTTATGAAATATGATATTATCTTTGGACCAACAACCAAAATAACATGGCTGTGTAGAAGGTTAATGACACAAAATTCAAAATAAAATCTTCAACTAACATTTGGAGAAAAATACATCAAATTTCAGAGAAATGGCTGCAGTGATTTTACCTTAACATATGGAAGTAAGCAAAGCATTTTTGAGAACAGTCTGTGGCACCTCTCACTACAGCAACTAAAACACAATAAAGGGGGCTAGAAAGATGACACACTGGTTAAGAGCACAACTACTCTGGCAGACGTTCCAAGTTCAATTCCCAAAATCCATGTCAGGAAGCTCATAACTGTCCAGGAAACTTGATGTCTCGCATTAGCACACATGTACATACTACACATAAGTCAAAACAAAATAAAGAGTTGGACATGCCTTTAATCCCAGCACTCAGATGGACCTCTGAGTTTGAGGCCAGCCCACTCTACAGAATGAGTTCCAAGACAGCCAAAGCTACTCAGAGAACCCCTGTCTTTAAAAAGACAAAAATAAATAAATACCAAATAAATAAAACTAATCAAGCTAGATGGATGGCTGAGCAATTAAGAGTACTGGCTTCTCTTCCAAAAGGCACAGCTTTGATTCCCAACACTCGCCTGGTAGCTCAAAACCACACATAACTGCATCCCAAGGGACCTAATGCCATCTTCCAGCTTCTACAGGCTCCAGGCATATGTGTGGTACACAGGCATACATACAGGCAGAGAACCCATACACAAACACACACACACACACACACACACACACACACACACGCACAATCACACACACACACACACACACACACACACACACCTCATACACGCACACAAAAATACTTTTTAATTAAAAAACACTCATGTACTCAACTAACCAACCAAGCAAAACTAAAAATACAAACAAAACATGGCGTTTTAAAAACACAACAAATATGATACATATATACATGAAATGTCAAAATGAAGTCTGTTATTTTGTACATTTGATATAAGAAAGATTTTGTAAGGCATGGTAATACATACCTGTAATTGGAGCACTCAGGAAGCTAAAGAAGGGGATTCAAGATTTCTAAGCTAGACCCTCTGAGCTGGCCCAGCAAGTTAGTCCAGCCTCTCCCTTTCTCCCAAGTTTGGTCCTAGTTGCACAGCCTCTGTGCCAACCCAGTCTGATAAGCTCACCTGCTATACATTACCCCATTCCCAGTCCTATTCTGGGTTGCACTTACCAGACATTGGGTTATTGGATGGTCCTTGCTAGGTGCTGTTCTCATTATACATCCTGAGTGCTTGGCCAACCTGACCTTCACCTTCCCATCAGTCTCAATTGCACATCCAGTGAGTTGGCTCAGTTGCTATCAGCCATACCTGTATGAATCCCAGACCCGGATTATACATCCTATGTGTTGGTCCAATCTGGATACTCAGCTGGACTATAAGCAATAGGCAGTAAACAACACCAGTCTACTAAGTTTTTGGACCCTCACTTACCTGCACCGTACATTACCAACTCTTAGTCCTTTTTTGTCATCACTGTAATTTAAGTTACGTGAGAAAATGATTTCTTCCAGTCTTCTCAGGTATACACATGGTAAAGAGCTATATATGCAGGCAAAACACCCATACACATAAAATAACATAACTTCCTTTTTAAAAGAAGACATGAATAAACAGCTCAATGAACTTAAAAAAAAGAATAGTAATATATACCTGAAGGTTGACCAAGAAAATATAAATATAATGAAGACAATCCAGTGGATGCCTCTACTAATATTTGATGTAGGGGGGTAGCAAAGGAGAAAGGAAATGATGTAATTGTTTTAATTAATTTTAAAAGGTTTTATTGCCATTGTAACCTGTTTAAAAAATATTTATTATGCAAAAATAGGTTATGAGAACAAAATGTTTAAGAATCCCCAGTCCTAAGTATAAGAAACCTCCTTTTGAGTTGCTGGACAGGAAGTCCAAGAGACACCCAAATAATACAGCCTATTGCTATGCCTTTACTTGTTTCCCAGAAGTTGAAGGTAAGTATCCATTGATGAAAATGTCAAACTTCTGGCACAGGACTTAAAAGATTTGAGCTAGCTTTTCCCCTGAGGACTGACTTTCATAGTACTAGCGAGTAATACGCAAGCTGCTAAAATAGAAAGGAATCAATGGCTATATCCACTGTAATTCCTGTGAACTGCAATTTACCATGATGGCAGGATATTCCTAAAGATGCAGTTGTGGCACTCATATCTTGATAGTTATCAGTAGTTATCTAATTGAATTCAAGACCTCTTAACAAGAAGGAGATTATGACACAGGAAACATAGCCAGTTACCGGGGATTAGTGAGCTCTTGAATTGTAGAGAATGTATTGCTGCTATTTTCCTAAACCAGCCTAATCCCTAACTGCACTCTACATACCCTTACACCCACAGGTAAATGTATCTCTCACCAAAGAAGCTTCTTTTGTAGCCAACAGACCCCACAGTTAAAGAAGAGAGAGCTATGAACTTGGGCGGAAACAGGTTGAAAGAGGGGGATGTATATATGAGAGGGTAGGAGGGTGGCAAAGGAGAATGGAAATGATGTAATTATATTTAATTAAATTGTTAAAGGTTTTATTGCCATTGTAACCTGTTTAAAAAATATTTATTGAATGGAAATGGGTTGTGAGAAAAAATGTTCAAGAAGCTGTGGTCTAGAGAAATGAAAGAAAAACTTCTAGGATAATAGCAAACTAATAGAGTTCTGAATGAAGCAGAGACCTAATAGAGTAGTAGATGATGGCAAAGTAAAGATTAAAATATCAGCATTTGGGGTTCTCAAACAACGTCCATTGAGAAACTGGTAATTGACTTTAGAATCTTCTGACAAAAACATACTTAATCCATGTAATTTTATTTCCATGTCAATGTCTAAAGGAGCCCAAAATACAAGCATCTCTTATGCCTTTGTTGAACAATTAAACTGATGGCTTTTCCACTGTTGTTACTATAAAGATGACATTTTTATCAGCACAGAGGTAATTTTCATACAACAAACTTAACTGACTTTCTCTGAACAGTTATTTCAGTTATTCAGGACAAGCTTTCCTCTCTGCTTATAATTCTAATACACTCACATAGTACAAGTAGCAAAAAAAAAAAAAAAAGTATTATTTCTTAAGCCATTTTAGTGTGATTATATCTCTCTGTTAGATCCATGAAGAAAAGGAGCTATTGTGCACATAACTTCCAATTAACACAAGCAATAATATTCTCAGTTTTAAAACTTCATTGGAATCAGGACAACTGATTAACGTGTCTTTACTACTGGACTTCCAACAGTAAATTACAGATGAATTAGGGTAATGTTGCTACTCTCTTCTTTCTCTCCTTATCAAGAGACATTTTGCTGTAATTTTACTATACATCATCTCCAGCCAAAGGCAGCCTTTTTAGATCAGTATTCAGGTGTGCTGAACTTTACTCAGGCTGTAATTTGATTATCACAGAGGAACTGCTTCAGGGGAGATACAATAAAAGGAGATCATATGAAGTCTAGCACAAACTAAAATCCACAGAGATAATATTTATATGACATACACTGACTGTCTCTTAAACTGTGTATCAGCATCTTTTGTTGTTTTTGTTTAAGTACATCTAAGACAATCAATTGAACAACTCTCATAACCTTGACAGGACCACCAAGTTAGTTGGTCAGGATGTGTGAGTCTAAGATGCTGTTTGTGCTGGTTTGAATGAGAATGGCCCCCGTAGGAGGCTCATAACTTTAAATACTTGGTCACCAGGGAGTGGCAATATTTGAAAGGATTAGGAGGTGTGGCCTTGTTAGAGGAAGTGTGTCACTGGGTGTGGGTTAAGAGGTTTCAAAAAGCCCAGCCAAACCCATGTTCTCTCTCTTCCTGCTGTCTGCAGATACAGATGTGGAACTCTCACCTTCTATTCCAGCATCCCATCTGCCTGTGTGCCGCCAGGCTTCCCACTACGATGATAAGGACTAACCCTCTGAAACTGTACACAAACAAACCCCAATTAAAGGCTTTATTTTATAAGAGCTGTCATGGTCATGGGGTCTGTCTCTTGACATCAATAGAACACAATAAAACACTGTTTATCCCTAAGATTCAGCAAAAGAAAGATTCTACATCCTACTACATGTTTTTGACACTCTTTTCATAATTTCAAGGGGATAGATTCAGCCTATAAATCCATTAACAGATGAATAAATAATACAAATGCAGTACAAATAAGTACACAGTACAATTAGATTCAGGCACAAAGAAAAATAAAAGTATGAAAACAATAAGGAAAATTAATGGAAATTAGAAAGCATTATATTAAGTGAGGTATCCCAGACTCAGAAAGACAAATGCAGCCTTTTCTCATATGTTCATCCTAACTTCCAATTTTTATATATGTGTATTCATTAGGGAATGAGTGTGTGCAGAGGCTGAGAAATGAGTAAAGATCCCATTAGAAAAGAAAAAAGAGGCCTTATGGGAGAAAGTGCAATAGAGAAGATGTGATATGAATGTGAAAGGGGTGTTCACTCAGGATGGGAGCAGCACGATGGTGATGGAGGGGAGGGACCTGGGTGTGAACGGGGTGTTCACTCAGGATGGGAGCAGCACGATGGTGATGGAGGGGAGGGACCTGGGTGTGAAAGGGGTGTTCACTCAGGATGGGAGCAGCACGATGGTGATGGAGGGGAGGGACCTGGGGGGGGGGACAACAAAAAACAGGCATGCGTGAAAATGCCACAAGAAAGCCTGCTACTTTCCCTGACTACATACATAAATAAGCAAACATTGGGATCATTCCTGCTTACGAGGCTGTGGCTTTTTTATTTTTAGGGTTTGGTTGCATGGGGCTAGATGATCTTTAACCAATCACTTTGCAAAATAAGAAAAACCAGTGGCCTAGAATCATAACAGGGTGCTCATGAAGATCAGTTTCTCCATCTCATGTTATTGTTGGTCGGCCCCTCTAATGTTTCTTTTCCTCATACATGTCTAAGAACATTAGAGCATTGTTCTATCTAACTCTTCACTGACACCTAGATAAGGTAGGGATATTTAAAAATCATTCACAAAAGAGATCCCACTATCTTAAAATTCAAAAGACATCAGATAGCCAAAGCAATTCTGAACAAAAACCCATTAGCATATAAAGGCAAGCCTACTAGAATTGCATATGAATTCTCAATGGAGACTCTAAAAGTCAAAATAACCCAGACAGTTGTGCTGCAGACTCTAAGTTACCACAAATGCCAGCTCAGACTACTATACCCAGCAAAACTTTTAATCACCATAGATGGAGAAAAAAAGACATTTAATGGTAAAAACCAAGTTTAACCAGTTTTTATGTACAAATGCAGGCCTACAGAAGATTGTAGAAGGTACAGGTTAACTACATACAAGAAAGCACATGAAATCAATAAACTCAGACCAGTAAAGTCAAAGGAAGAGAAGTGCATGTGTGTGTCCACACACATGCACACACACCAAAGGAATCAATAGTCGCTAGTTATTGATATGTCATTACACTAATGGTACCAATGGTCTCAATTCTCCAATAAAAAGACATCAGCTAACAGAATGGGTAGGATTCATCCTTCCGCTGCATCCAAGGATCACATACTAACAATGAGGATACACATTACCTCTGGGTAAATGGTTGGAAAAAGATATCCCATGCAAATGGGCGTAAGACACAAGCTGATGTAGTCATTTTAATATCTGGCCAAAAAAAAAAAAAAAAAAAGTGGGGGGAGCTTCAAACTAAAATGAGTCAAAAGAGTTAGGAGAAAACAAGATCCAGAAGAAAAAACACACTACAAACACTTCAAGGAAAAATCCATCAAGAGAACCCCCAAGTTTGTAAAAGAAACACAACCAAAGCTGAAATAGCATATTGACCCTACACACAGACAGGGAACACTTCAATACTACACTCTCACAAATAGACACATCACTCAGACAAAAACTAAACAGAGGAATTCTGAAGCTAACTGAGGTCATAAACTAAATGGACCTAATATGTCTACAGAACATTTTACCAAACACAAAAGAATATACCTTCTCAGCACTTCATGGAACTTTCACCAAAAGTGACCATGTATTCAGATACAAAGCAAGTCCCAGCAGATACAAGAAAATTAAAATAACATTCTTCATGTTTCAGACTACTGTCAGGGCTGCAGTCAGAGCCAGTCACATGGCCCCAAGTCTGTACCTGAGTGGGGGAGTGTGGATAAGGGAAAGGCTAGCTATAGATGATAAAGAAAGGACAGAGAGACAGAATAAAGGTCAGGAGGGCAGATTAGGCAATACTGAAATGCCATGAGTTTATTTTTCACCACTCTTATATACCTAATCCAAAAGAGGAACACGGTATCATGTATATGGAACAACAGACTTTTCTCCCTCACTTATTCTAAGGGTTCAGTAACCAAACCTTAGCTCCAACTTCTTGTTCCCTAGCTTTGAGGTTAGGAGTAGCCATACCTCAGATTCAGGTCTGTTGTTATTTAGACTAAGACAGCCAAACATCCTGTCTGTAGTCACACCTTTTACCTTTAGGTCTTATGACTTGTTGAGGACAGCTTTGAACTCTCTGTCCTTATGCCAAGATGGAATGAAGCCATCTTTATGGACACCCACAAATTCCATCTTCTTGATATAATTAAAAAAATATCTGTACTTCTGCTACAAGACAGATAGCTGTGTCTGTCTTAGGTAGTCTTCTTCAACCTTCCAGCCTTACCCGTCATAGGAAGCACACATTCCATCATGTGTGTCCTGTCTTATGTAGAAGGAAGTAAAATGACTTTACCTGTCCCAGACTCCCAGCCTTCGTAACAAAGAATATTAGGGGATAGTACATAGCTCGATGCCACACATCTCTGAGCCAACTTTTCATCAAGAGTTCACAAGCAAGCTCCATAATGCATATGTTTTTGTGGTTACAGTATCTCCTGCAAAAGAAGTGGATGAATCAAGATAAAATGGCCTTTTAAAATTGGTATGGGATGTCTTGAGTGGTGTTTTCTATATCAAAATCTCAATCTTCCTATTCAATTGCATTGTACCTAATGATTCATAAGCATCATGTCTAATTCTTAACAGAATGGGCTGACTTTTTCATCCATAACATATATCTAGTATAGATATATAGGTCTATGAGCTGGAAACTGATTATCAATTTTTCCCAAAAACTGAGTAAAAGCAATTGCACATGAATCACTGTTTTGAAATAACCAATCAATTTGCTGTTTGGTATAAGGAACATGTATTACACTTGGTTCCCTGTCAAAATATCTCCTAGACTCCATACAGCATTTTTGTACCATACAAGCTACCGCTTCAAAATGAGGATTTAATGCTTTGGCTGGGGAAACAGGTAAGTGCAACCATAACAATGGTTCCCCCTTGCCATAAGACAGAAGTTGGACTATGCTGTATGGAAAGCACACAAGCCTCCCATGGTTTTGCATACTCGATATAGCATATCTGCTGATGCTGGATTGCATTCTCCAATTGTAGGAAAACTTGTCTACTCTCTTTACTTAGCTGTCTAGGTGAATTGGGATAACTATCTCCTTTCAGTATATCACTTAAAGGCTTCAACTCACCAGTAGGTGCATTTAAAAAAGGATGTAACCATTGAATATTTCCCAATAGCTTCTGAAAATCATTCAATGATTGTAAGCTATCTTTTCTGATTTCTAATTTCTGAGGCTTAATTTCTTTAAGATATAACACATGTCCCAAATACTGAAAATGTGGCTGTCTCTGAACTTTTTCAGGGGCGATTACAAGCCCTGCTCTAGCAAGGTTCTGGTACAGCTCTCCATATGTTACAAGCAAAACCTCCTCACTTTTATGAGCAAGCAAAATATCATCTATATAATGAACAACATAGACTTGCAGAAATTCATCCCTAATAACTTTTATAGCTTGAGCCACAAACTTATGGCACAATGTTGCACTATTAGCTATGCCTTGGGGCAAGACTTTCCAATGGTATCTTCTCATGGGTTCCTTAAAATTAACTAAAGGAATACTAAATGCAAATCTATGACAATTGAGGAGCCAAAGGAATAGTGAAGAAACAATCCTTTAAATCCACAATTATCTTATAAGTATCTTTTTGTATAGCTGCAGGAATCGGCAACCATGGCTATAAAGCATTGTCTCATTCACTTTTCTCAAATCATGTATCTGTCTCCATTTCCCTGATTTCTTCTTAATCACAAAAGTAGGAGAATTCCATGGGGAACTAGAAGGTACGATATGACCACTGTCCAGCTGTTCCTGCACTAACTGCTGAGCAGATTGTGTTTTTTCTTCTGATAGAGGCCACTGATATATCCATACAGATTCATCACTTTTCCATAAAATAGGGTCTGCATGGAATGCAGGCTTCTCAGTGACCTCTGCTAAAAATGTTCTAGTCCTGTTCTGATATGTTTCTCACTAGGCAAAATAAAATCAGCTCTCCTTTCATTCCCCCTGCCTAGTCCTCAACTGAGCAACAATCCCTGCCTGAACATTTGATTAGCAACAACTGCATCGGTGCTATACAAATAAATACACTCCCATTCAGGCCATAACATCTCGGCCTCACAAATTTACAGACAAATGAGGAACAATAAGTGGAAAAGTTCCTTCATGACCTTGTGATATGAGATGTCATTCTGTAAATATGTTTCTTGTATTGGTTAATGAATAAAGCATTGTTGCCCAATAGGAAAGCAAGATAGGCAGAACACGGAGACAAGGAAAATTCAGGGAGAAGGAATAGAGATTCAAGTGGAGACTTGAGAGAGCAGAACTCCAGACCCTCTCTCAAGTAAGATAAGACCATGTGTAAATACTTAGATTGATAGAAATGGGTTAATATTTAAGACAGAGCTAGCCAATAAGAAACCCTAGTACTGGCCAATAGCATTGTATATAATACAGTGTCTCTGTGTATTATTTGAGGCTGGTGCAGCTGTGGGACCAGGCTGGTGGAAAAACTACTCATAACAACCTTCCTTCAACCCACATTGCCAGGCCTCTGCAGGAGAACCCCATAGCCAGGCCTCTGCCTGGGTGCTGGTCCTCAGTCAGAGACTTGCCTATCAACGCCAGACCACCCTGAGTCACTACCTGCCTGATCTTTGATGTCCATCACCTGGCCTCTGCCTAAGCCCACTGCCACATTGCTCTGGTGGAGCACTGGACAAGAGGGCAGATAGAACAAACCCACCACCTCCAGGGAACTTCATGGATCTGCTCTGAGCACACCAGACCTGCCTATCCACACCAGACCACCCTGAGTCCCCACCTGCCTGATCTTTGCCACCAATCTCTGGGCCCCTGCCTGAGGACTGACCTCCTAGAGAGTTTGGACCACCCAGAGCTACAGGCATTGAATTCCTGACCCACATAAACCCACTAGGAGAGTAGTGTAGAGAGAGACCCCCACCTACACACACTGGAAGAAGTGATGGGAAGATGGCAATACAAGAAAACACTTAACAATAGAAAGGCTAGCATGACACCACCAGAATCTAGGGACTCTACACCAACTAGACCTGAACACCCCAAAGCAGATGAAGCTGAAGAGAAGGACTTAAAAAATATCTCCATAAAAATGATAGAGGCCCTCAAAGATGATGTGAGAAAATCCCTTAAAGAAATGGAAGAAAAGCAAACAAAAAATTGGAAGAAATAGAAGACCACACAAGAAATGAACAAATCTTTTAAAGAAAGTACGGAAAGCCAAGAAAAAACAATCAACAGGTGAAGGAAACAATTCAAGACTTGAAAACTGAAATAGAAACAATTAAGAAAACATAAACTGAGGGAATGCTGAAAATAGAATAACTGGGAAAATAATCAGGAACTACAGATGCAAGCATATCCAACAGAATACAAGAGATCGAAGAGAGAATCTCAGGTGCTGAAGATAAACAAGAGGAAATAGATTCATTGACCAAAGAAAATCTTAAGTCAAACAAATCCTTAATACAAAACATCCAGGAAATGTGGGACACTGTGAAAAGGCCAAACCTAAGAATAATAGGCATAGAAGAAGGCAAAGAAGCCCAGCTCAAAGGCGCAGAAAACATATTCAACAAAGTCATAGAAGAAAACTTTCCCAATCTGAAGAAGGACGTGCCCATGAAAGTACAAGAAGCATACTGAACACCATATAGACTGGACCAAAGAAAAAAGACCCCTCAACACATAATAATCAAAACACCTAATATACAGAATAAAGAAAGAATATTAAGAGCAACAAAGGAAAAAGGCCAGGTAACACGTAACGGCAGACCTATCAAAATTACACCTGACTTTTCCATGAAAACTCTCAAGGCCAGAAGGTTCTGGATAGATGTTCTAGAAGTACTAAGAGTCCACGGATGCCAGCCCAGGCTACCATACTCAGCAAAACTCTCAATTACTATAGACAGAGAAAACAAGATATTTAATGACAAAGTCATATTTTCACAATACGTATCTACAAATCCAGCCCCACAGAAAGTTCTGGAAGGAAAAATCCAATCCAAGGAGGTTAACTACACTCACAAAGACATAGGCAATAGATAATCCCACTTCACCAGAACCCAAGGTTAAAGCAGGGCAAATATATTCACAATACCACTGCCAACAATAAATGTAACAAAAACAAGAATTAATAATCAATGGTCCTTACTTTCCCTCAACATTAATGGTCTTAACTCACCTATAAAAAGACACAGGCTAACTGAATGGATAAGCGAATCCATCCTTCTGGTGCATACAAGAAACACATCTAAGCTTCAAAGGCAGACATCACCTCAGGGTAAAGGGTTGGGAAAAGGGAAAAAAAAATCTTCCAATCAAATGGAACCAAGAAGCAAGCAGGTGTAGCTATCCTAATCAAAAGATATGAAGATGGTCATTTCACATTCATCATAGGAGAAATCCATCAGCACAAAGTCTCATTTCTGAACATCTATGCCCCAAATACAAAGGTACCCATATTTGTAAAAAAAAAAAAAAAAAACACTACTAAAACTCAAAGCTCACATAAACCCTCACACACTCATAGTGGGAGACTTCAAAACCGCACTCTCACCATTAGACGGAAAGATCAGACAAAAACTTAACAAAGAAACAAAAGAACTAACAGAAGTTATATCTCAATTGGGTTTAACAGACATCTAAACAACATTGCACCAAACACAAACCTTCTTCTCTGATCACATGAAATCTTCTCTAAAATTGACCACATACCAGACAACATAACAAACCTCAACAAATACAAAAAAAAAAAAAAATGGAATAGTCCTCTGTATCTTATCAGACTACCATGCTTTAAAGTTGAAATTCAATAACACAAATCACAGAGACCCTACGAACTCATGGAAACTGAACAATGTGCAGGATCAAACAATAACAGGATCAAAGAAGAAATAAAGAAGTAAATTAAAGACTTCCTAGAATTCATTGAGGATGAGGACACAACACTCGAACTTATGAGAAACCTAGAAAGCAGTGCTATGAGGGATGTTCATTGCACTAAGTGCCCATATGAAGAAAACGGACAATAGTCATATTAGAGAATTAACAGTACAACTGAAAGCCTTAGAACAAAAAGAAGCAAACTCACCCTGGAGGAGTAGCCTTCAGGATAATCAATTTGAGGGCTGAAATCAATAAACAACACAAAAAAAAATCAATGCTACAAACGGTAGGTTTTTTTGAGAAAATCAACAAGATAGACAAACGTTTATCCAAACTAACCAAAAAGCAAAGAGAGAACATGCAAATTAACAAAATCAGAAATGAAAAGGGGGATGTCCAGACAATTTTCAAGTCATACTTTGAAAACCTGTACACTGCAAAATTTGAAAATTCAAAGGAAATTGACAAATTTCTGGGTAACTATCACTTACCAATATTAACTCAAGAACAGATAAGCAACTTAAATAGACATATAACCCCTAATGAAATAGAGGCAGTCATCAAAAGCCTCCCAACCAAAAAAAGAGCCCAGGGCCAGATGGCTTCAGTGCAGAATTCTACCAGAAATTCAAAGAAGAGCTAATACCAATACTCCTCAAATTGTTCACACAATAGAAGAAGGTTCTTTCCCAAACATTTTTTATGTAATCAAGCCATACAAAGACACAACTAAGAAAGAGAACTACAAACCAATATCCCTCATGAACATTGATACAAATATACTCAATAAAATGCTGGCAATTCAAATCCAAGAACACATCATCCACCATGATCAAATAGGCTTCATCCCTGGATTTCAGGGATGGTTCAACATAAAAAAACAAAAATCAATGTGACGCACCATATAAACAAACTGAAGAAGAAAAACCACATGATCATCTCATTAGATGCTGAAAAAGCCTTGAACAAAATTCAACAACCTTTCATGATAAAGGTCTTGGAGAGATCAGGGATAACCAGAACATACCTAAACATAATAAAAGCAATATACAGCAAACCAACAGCCAACATCAAACTGAATGGAGAGAAGCTTAAGGCAATTCCTCTAAAATTAGGAACAAGACAAGACTGCCCTCTTTCTCCATATCTCTTCAATATTGTACTTGAAGTTCTAGCTAAGGCAATAAGACAACAAAAGGAGATCAAGGGGATACAAATTGGAAAGGAAGAAGGCAAACTGTCACTGTTTCCAGATGATATGATAGTTTATATAAGTGACCCAAAAAACTCTATTAGGGAACTCCTAGAGCTGATAAACACCTTCAACAAACTAGTGTGAGGATGGAAAAAATTTAGCCTAATTTTCCCTAAACTCTGCCCTCTAACAGTGAGTAGGCAAAAGGTCATTCTTGACTGTTTATGATAGGGTGGTTTACGGACAGCACCTGGTGAATGAGAACAGGAAATAAACTGTGCCACACTACCCAGAAGCCCTAGCAAAAGCAGACTTCCTGGGCAAAGTGCGGGCTTGGATAGTTCAAATTGATTGCTCCACACTGGATGCTATGAGATGATTGGTTTGTGATGTGCGGGGCTTTGTTGTAACCCTATAATAGCTGTCTGAACCCTGTACCAAGGGTTCCCAGTCCTCTACCCCACGTGGAGTATGGTTGTGGACCCCAGTGCACTGGAATATAAAAGACCTCATGCTTTTGCATCAAGACCGCTTCTCGTGAGTGATTTGGGGGACCACCTTTCCTGAGTCAGGGCGTGAGGGTTCGAGCCCTCCTCGGGTCTTTCACTAGCAGAATACAAGATAAACTCAAAAAAATCAGTAGCCCTACTATATACAGATGACAAAGGGGCTGAGAAAGAAATCACAGAAACATTACCCTTTACAATAGCCACAAACAACATAAAATATCATGGGATAATGCTTACCAAACAAGTGAAAGACCTATATAGCAAGAACTTTGTGTCTTTAAAGGAAGAAATTAAAGAAGATACCAAAAAATGGAAAGATCTCCCATGCTCCCTATAGGTAGGATAAACATAGTAAAAATAGCAATCTTACCAAAAGCAATCTACAGATTCAATGCAATCCCCACCACAATTCTTCACTGACCTTGAAAGGATAATAATCAATTTTATATGGAAAAACAAAAGACCCAGGATAGCCAAAACAGCCCTGTACAATAAAAGAACTTCAGGAGGCATCACTATTCCTGACTTTAAGCTCTACTACAGAGCTATAGTCCTGAACACAGCCTGGTATTGGCACAAAAATAGATAGGTAGACCAACGGAATGGAATCGAAAATCCTGATATCAACCCACACACCTATGAACACCTGATTTTTGACAAAACAGCTAAAAGCATACAATGGGAGAAGGAAAGCATATTCAACAAATGGTGCTGACACAACTGGATGATGGTGTGTGGAAGACTGCAGATAGACCCATGTCTATCACCATGCACAAAACTCAAGTCCAAATGGATCAAGGACCTCAACATAAATCCAGCCACACTGAACCTCTTAGAAGAGAAAGTGGGAGGTACCCTTGAACAAACTGGGACAGGAGATGGCTTCCTGAACATAACACCAGTAGCACAGACACTGAGATTGACAATTAATAAATGGGACCTCCTCAAACTGAGAAGCTTCTGTAAGGCAAAGGACACAGTTGACAAACAACAGCCCACATACTGGGAAAAGATCTTCACCAATTCTACATCTAACAGAGGGCTGATCTCCAAAATATACAAAGAACTCAAGAAACTAGTCATCAAAACACCAAATAACGCTATTAAAAAATGGGGTACAGAACTGGAGAGAATTCTCAATAGAGGAAACCAAAAAGGCTGAAAGACACTTAAGAAAGTGCGCAACATCCTTAGCTATCAGGGAAATGCAAATCAAAACAACTCTGAGACATCCATGCAACAAAGACATGTGTTCAACTCTGTTCGTAGCAGCATTATTTTTAATAGCAGGAACTTGGAAGCAACTTAGATGCCCCTCAACTGAAGAATGGATAAAGAATTTGTGGCACATTTACACAATGGAATACTACACTGTTAAAAAAAAATGGAATCTTGAAATTCACAGGCAAATGTATGGACCTTGAAGAAACTATCCTGAATGAGGTAATCCAGTCACAAAAAAGAGAAACATGGTATGTACTCACTCATATATGGATTTTAGACACAGAGCAATTCACACCACCATAGAAACTAGGATTTAAGGAGGATGCTAAGAGATTTATATAAGGTCCCTCACAGAGGGGGAAAGGGACAAGATCTCTTGAGCATATTGAGAGTGGGAGGGGGCAGTGAGTGGAGAGGGAGCTAGGAGAAAGAGAAGGGGAGGAGAGGAAAGCACATGGGACTAGGAAGATTGAGTCAGGGGAGGAATAGATGAGAGAAAAAGAAAGAGAGGGGGGGGAGAGAGAGAGATACCATAAAGAGGGAGCTATTATAGGTTTGAAGAGAAAACTGACTCTAAAGAAATGTTCAGAGACCTACAAGACTGACCCCAACTAACAATTTGAGCAACAGTGGAAAGGCTACCATGAATGTCCTTACCTGAATGAGATTGATGACTAACTTATCCACCATCATAGAGCCCTCATCTAGTAGCTGATGGAAACAGAAGTAGACACGCACAGCTCAACACTGAGCTGAACTGGAATCCAAATGCAGAAAGGGAAGACAAGACCAGGCTACAGAAACCCACAGAAATAGCTGACCTGAATAAGGAGGAGCTAACACCCCCCCCCAGACTAATAGCTGGGAATCCACCATTGGACTGACACAGACCCCCTGAACTGGGTCTCAGTTAGAAGGCCTGGGCAGTCTAAGGGACAGTCGAAGCAGAATGTTTCCCTGGTGCACAACATGACTTTGGGAGCACATTCCCCACGGAGAGATACTCCCTTAACCTAGAGGCAGGACGGGGGCCTAGTCCCTACTCCAAATGACTTTACAGATTTAGATGACCCCTCCAGGAAGGTATCACCCTTCATGTGGAGTGGAGGGAGGGATAGGATGGGAGGGTGGTAGGGGGGCATGGAAGGGTGGGAGAGAGGGAGGAAGGGACAGAGAGGGAACTTGGATCAATATGTAAAATAAGAAAAATAAAGTTATAAAAAAAAATAAAAGATCTTAGTTAAAAAAAAAAAAAAAAAAAAAAAAAAAAAAAAAACCTTCCTTGCTACTCTGTTATTCTGTTATGGATTCTGAGTCTCTGAGTCTGACCAAATTCTTGCAGCTGTGCAATGGTCACCATTTTTGGCCATGTTGAAGGCCATTGACTGGCTGTAATAACTGACCTCTCCACGCCCATATCTAGGAGGCCAGAAAAGGCCCTGCTATTTATATACAAGGTGATTTCTGGGCGCTGTGGACCGATGGCATGTAGCCAATAGGCAAATCCAGATTTTCCTCTTTTATCCCTCTTAACCTGGTTTTTTTGTCTTCACCTTGGGGAGTAGGATCAATTGAGCAAGTCCCTGGCCTGACTTTATTACTGAAATTCCATTTGGAGACTGTGTCATAACTTTTATTTTTTCCTCAAAATCAGCACCAATTAATTACTCCAGGAGCCACAAAAATTCCCTGCACGGTTGTGCTACTTCCCCCTAACAACAATCCTACCGTGCCCTCAGGTAAAGGACTGTAAACACCAGCAGGAAGAGCTAGCCTTCCTGAAAACACCAGCGAGAAGAGTTAGTGTCCCCATCTCTGGGGTTAAAACCTCGTCAATGGTTGAGCAGAGGTCCAGTCGTCTGGCACTTCCAGCTGTGGCTCTGCAGAGATCCTGAATAGGGAAAAGCGCTGCTGAATGGCCCCATAGATTTGTCCCAGGCCTGAGGCGGGCCCCCTGGGAAGTTTCCCTGCAAGGGATTCCCCTGGGCTTCTTTCTTACATTTGCATTCATTCGCCTAGTGCTTTCCTCTCCTGCATCATGGGCACAAACCAGGCCCTCCTTTTGTTTCTCTGTTTGGACACTGTCTGACCTGGTACCCTTTCTGATCACATCCAAAGCAATCTCCAGAAGACTTTGTGCCTTTCTTCCTTCCTATGCTTAGTCTTCTCTGTAGGAATAAAATGTCCTTAATTGAGCTTAATTGAAGTCCCTTGTAAAGCAGCAGCCATAGCTAAACCCTGTGTATATGCAGGTCCAATATCTGAACAAATTCAAATAAATTCATCTATGCCACCTTTCTTTCTATAAGGCCTTAGCGCGGCCTGACATACTGTCTTAGCATTTTCATAGGCTAGCTGCTTTACAATCCAGAGTCCAGCCTCCGTCCATACCTCCCATTATTCTGGATGATGCCTGCATTAGCCTAGATACAAAAACAATTCATGGGGTCCCTGCCTGATCTTTCATAAGTCTTCAGCCTTGTTCCAGGCTCTCTTGGCAGCTGTGCTAACCTGTGTGTACACTGCTACTCCAAAGCCTAACCGTTGATCTATATCTTTGCACTGCCCTTCACCTGCGAGCGTATCATAAGAAACAGGAAGGTTTTGAGCTTTATTTCTCTCAGCTTTGCCCTGACACTGCTCTGCAAATTCTGTCTTCCACAGCAGTTAGTCTCCTCTGATAGGCAGGCCTTGGCTATCTGTTTCCAGTCTCGGGGAGAGGGGGATAAATCTTCTGTAGCCATATTCACTGTTAGCATCTGTGTGAAAACTGCTGTTGGTCTGTACTGAACACAGGAGCCACCTTTAGCTCCTTGAGCTGCTTAAATGGTATCTGCATGTGTATCCTAACTAGATTTCCTTGATCATCCCTTTGCTCGATTACAGGAAATGTCTGAAATCCTTGCACATCTTCCCCTCTGTCCACTGGGGTGGACTCACTGGGACTGTTCGCCATGACTTTTGGGGTCCCTGTATCTTGGTTGGGTCTATACTAGCCATTGTAGTAGACGAGGGTTATCTGAGGAAACCTGAAGAGTTCGTATCTCCTGTGCAAGCGATTCCACTAAATCTTTCAAACCTTTTAGCTCCTGCTGAACCTTACCACTAGGGTTCTGCCTTTCTCGATCTCTAGTGGAAAGTGAGGAAGGTAAAAATTCTCCATTCCCGTACTCAGTAGCTTTTCCTACATACTCAACACCATCACGCTGCCCTGTGCACGCAGCTCCTCCATTAGGCGCAGAGGATTCTGTCAGCTACAAACTGGTTCAGAGACAGATACTTCCTCCTGCCCAGTGCCTGACTCTAAATTCTCTTGTATAAGCATCTATAACCAAAGAGTATCTGTAGATACGCTTTCAGGCCCATGCTCAACATAATACTGTTGGATTTTTAACCCAACTTCATTCCCTGTACTAGAGTCTACAGTCCCATGATTGGGAAACTCAGGACATACCTTCTTTACAAATTCTAAAAATGTCTGTCATAGTTGCTGCTCAACCTCTAAGCCCATTGTTCTTAAAATATCTCTAATTGACTGTCTTGTCACCTGCTTGCTACATTTTCGTCCCATATTATAATTATATACAATTTTACTCCTGACTTACAAAGTTCAAACACCACATTTCACTTCTTTTTTCTGAGCGCTCGCTGTTAGGAGTAGGTTTTCCCTGCCAGTCTGGTCCCACAGCTGTACCAGCCCTAAATAACACACAGAGATGCTGTATTAGATATAAAGCTATAGGCCAGTTACTAGTTTATCGGCTAGCTCTGTCTTAAATATTAACCCATTTCTATTAATCTAAGTATTTTCATGTGGTCTCATCTTACCAGAGAGAGGGGCTGGACCTCTGTCTCTCCTCCTTACTTCTTCCTCTCTCTTCCTTTTCTCCTCGTCCTATCTATCTTGCTTTCCTATTAGCCAACACTGCTTTATTCATTAACCAATAAGAGAAACATAGTTACAGAATGGCATCTCCCATCAACTCACTTCACCTTTGTGGTGTCTATTCTTCTGTGGTATCCATCACTTATGTCTCCCGTATTCTATCCCGTGTCTCTGAAACAAATTACCTCTAGGTCAAAAAAATAAACAATGAAATGCTGTTACTCTACCCTTCTGTAGATGAAGGTTTCTGTCCTGCCTGGTCCCACAGTTACTTTTCCCCAAGTAAACACACAAAGACTCAGATTAAGTATAAAATGTTTGGCCAATGGTTCAGGTTTCTTTGGGGCTAGCTCTATCTTAATTATTAACCCATTTCTATTAATCTATGTATTGCCACAAGGCTGAGGCTTACCCGTAATCTGGCATTTTACACCTTTGGCAGCATGACATCCCTTGGCTGCCTCTCCTTCCTCTCCCCAACCTTCTCCTAGTCTTGTAGCTCTGCCTATCTTCCTGTGGCTACTGACCAAACAGTGCTTTATTCATCAATCAATAAGAGAAACATATACACAGAAAGATGTCCCCCATCACCTTTCCTCTTAATGTTTTTCTTCTTCACAAAAATATCTGGGCACAGAAACATTTTCTTTCACATGGTCCTCCATACTGATCCATTTGGACTTCTCTAACAAAGTGGCTTTGTGTGTGTGTGTAGACTATGTGGCTTTGTAGCCAATAGGGATGCTTCTCACAGCTCTGAAAATGAGAGATTGAAGGCAGGTATCCATTAAGCTGATTCTGCAGGGCCTTTTTCTACCTTGCAGAACTGCAGAGTTCTCATTATATTTTCAGGTTGGTGAAAAGAGAAGGAGGAAGCCCTCGATAGTCTCTTTTAAAAGTAGAGCTTGCTCAGATACAGCCAAGCATTACACAGAGCTTGATGAATCCTGTGGAAGACGTGAAAAAAGGATTGTGTAGGAGACAGAAGAGTCAAGGATACTGTCTTAGGGCTTGTATTGCTGTGAAGAGATGCCATGAGCACGTAACTCTTATAAAGGAGAACATTTCACTGGGGTTGGCTTACAGTTTCAGAAGTTTAGTCCATTATCATGGCCAGACGTGGCAGCATACAAGCAGATGTGGTACTGGAGCTTAGAATTCTTGACTCAAAGCAACGGGAAGTCCACTGGCTGTCACACTGAGTGAAATTTGAGAAAAAGATGTCAAAGCCTGTTCCCACAGTGGCACACTTCCAATAGAAGATGTGGCCCGGATTAAAAGTGTGCTCTCCATACTTGAAGAAACCATCCTGAATGAAGTAGCCCAGTCACAAAAAGAGGAACATGGTAGGGATTTTAGACCTAGTCCAAAGGATCACCAGCCTATAATTCACAGCACCAGAGGAACTAGGATACGAGGTGTATTCTAAGAGATTCATATAAAGTCCCTCACAGAAGGGGGAAGGGACAAGTCCCCCAGAGCACATGGGAAGTGGGGGGGGGACAGCGAATGGAGAGAGAAGTAGGAGAAAGAGAAGGGGAGGAGAGGAAAACACGTACAACTAGAAAGATTGAGTCAGGGTAGGGATAAAAGACAGGAGAGAGAGAGAGAGAGAGAGAGAGAGAGAGAGAGAGAGAGAGAGAGAGAACATAAAAGAGGGAACCATTATTGGTTTGAAGAGAAAACTGAACCTAAAGAAAGGTCTAGAGACCTACAAGACTGCCACCAACTAACAATTTGAGCAACCGTGGAAAGGCTACCATAAATGCCCTTCCGGATAGTGAGACCAACAACTAACTTATCCACCATCATGGAGCCCTCATCTAGTACCTGTTAGAAACAGAAGCAAACACCCATACCTAAACACTGAATTGAACTAGAATCCAGATACAGAGGGAGAGGTCAAGACCAGATTGCAGAAACACATAGAGACAGCTGACCTGAACAAGGAGGAGCTAATGGGCCCCCAGACTGATATCTGGGAAGCCAGCATGGGACTGACTCATGCTCCCCTGAATATAGGTCTTAGCCAGAAGGACAGAGCAATCTAAGGGACCTCAGACAGTGGAACCAGGATGCATTCCTGGGGCACAAAAGGTCCTTGCAGACACATCCCCTATGGAGGGATACTGCTTTAACCTAGAGACAGGAGAGAAGTCCTAGTCCCTACTTCAAATGACTTGACAGATTTACATGACCCCACCTGGATGGCATTGCCCTACATGTGGAATTGGGGTGGGAGTGGGAGGGAAGTGTGGTCCGGGTGCATGTGAGGGGGCAGAGAGGGTAAAAGGGAGAAGGGAGGGAGGGAGGGAGAGAGAGGGAACTGGGATCGACATGTAAAATAAAACATAAAAATAAAAAATAAAAAAAGTGTGCCCTCCAACCTCAAGGTCTGGATTAAAGGTATTACACACTTCCTCCAACAAGGCCAAACCTCCTAATAGTGCCACTCCCTATGAGTTTATGGGATTGTGGGGTTATGGGGCCAATTACATTCAAACTACCACACTAGTCCAGCCTTAATATGTGGGGAGGTGCCCACTTTTACTGCAATTTACTATGCCATATTTGGTGGATATCCCTTTTCTGAAGGGGGACTGAGGAGGAGGACAGGGAAGCTGGGAGGAAAGAAAGGGAAGGAAAACTGCAGTCAGGATGTAATATATGAGTAAATAAGAATTTTTACCTTTCCAGGCCAGGCATGGTGAGCCACGCCTTTAATCTCAGCACTTGAGAAGCAAAGGCAGGTGAATCTCTGTGAGTCTGAGGCCAGTCCAGTCTGCACAGTATGTACCTGAGGACTACACAGTGAAAACCTGTCTTCAACACATAAATACATGGTCTGGGTAGTAGTGGTGTACCCCTGTAATCCACACACTGGGGAGGCAAAGACAGGCAGATCTTTGTGAGTTCGAGGCCAGCCTGATCTACAAACCAAATTCCAGGACAGCCATGGCTATCCAGAGAAGCCCTCTCTCAAAAAAGCAAATAATAATAATAATAAAGCTTAATCCCTCTTTACCTAAATTAATTCTGCAAACTGCCTTTCTTTTTTTTCAGTTTCTTTAATTTAATTTATAAACAATCTTATTTTATATATCAATGCCAGTTCACTCTCCCTCCCATCCTCCCATTCCTCTTTCTCATAAAGAAATGAGGGGGCTGTTGTTACACCTCAGCAATCCTTTTTGAAAGATTCATAGCCCTTCTTCATTTTTTTTTTCTAAGTCATTTTAACTCTATCTCTTCTGTACTATTCAGCCCTTAAAAGACAATGAAGGACTATAGAGATAACTCAGTAGGTAAAGTGCCTACTGTGCAAGCATGGGGGCCTGAGTCCAACTACAATGGCACCCAAGGCGGGGGGGGGGGGGGTGGAGAATGGGATGCATGTTTAAAGGAGCTAAGAAGCCATCCCTCCTCGTGTCAGGCCTAAGGGCCCAGGATAGACTGGTATTTCTGTCACTGATACTCAGAAAAGTTGGTAGTCATCATCTGCAAGGTCACCACAGCAATCGGCAGACCCCCTAGAAACCGAGTCTGTTCAAACAAATACTTCACTTGGATAAGCAAAACGTGTGTCCGACTCTCTCCAAGTTGTTGTCAATAAGACTGGAGTTGACAACAAGATTTGAACTTACTGTTCTTCCAGAACAGAGCCTGGCTTTATAAGGTGAAACACATAAACACACTTTAGCCAAAACATAAACGGTTACGGCATTCATGGATTTCATCATTTATCTGGTAAAAAGATGTAGTTGTCTCAGGTAATTTGTTCATAACTGAAGCATGTCAATGTTTAGCATATTTCCTACATTTAAAAATCAAAGCAAGTTTCCGCTGTAATTATAAGGATTTTTTTTAATTATTATTAGTGATCCTTGTTATTTGTTCATAAGGATTCCCCATAGCAGGGCATGGAAAAAAAATCCATTTTCTGTGCCGCTAGTTCCAAGTTTCCTACAAAACAAATCACTCCTTAGACTACTGTATGTTACTGACTGTTGGCAACAGGACCAAATATGCACTGTATTGTCAATCTAAAGAATCCTTTACTGTGAAAGACTTCCCTACCCATTGCAGGCTGATAAGCAGAATTCTGCCCTCTAGTTACTAAAGGCGAGTAGCACCTTCCCTTCCCAGTTACAGAATCAAAAACATCACTAGACACTGCAGAACACCCTGCAGGGAGTGAAACGTTTCCTTACTTGAAAGCCAGACATAAAAATACAACTTAGAGGATAAACCTCACAGGGCTCAGCATTCCAGGCATATTTTTAAAGTGATAGTAGCTGTCCTTCTGGCTGCTGTCCACGTGAAATCTGCTGTTTGTTCCAATCTCTTCAGAGGAAAGTGTGAATGCCCTGTTTCTTGACAAATGACTTTAATTATTAGATTGTACCACAATGTGTATCAAAGGACAAGGGCAAAGCTTTAGCGCCGCTGTCAAGACAACCGATGCCTCTTCAAGCAAAGGCAAAATCAAAGACTTGTAGATGCCAGTTGAGTAGGAATCTGAAGCCAAAGGCAAGTGCTGTGGCCGAGGCTGAGCACCTGGTACTTTGTGGCAGAGCAGAATACTCAAGAAAATTGAGACTTCAATGAGCTTCTACCTAACAAGCTGCAATTTTGTTTCATTGCGGGGAGAGTAGAGGACAAGTTGGAGAAGAAACCAGGGGAGAATTCAACTGACAGTCCATTTGCTAATTCAGTGAGGAGTTCAAGACAATCTTCAGAATGCGGCAAGACAAAGGCGTCATTATCCATAATTACTGCTTACCAGTAGCACGGATTGATAACAAGCTTCCTCACCAATCTTTCCCCGCCATTATGAGAAGAGGCGATTAAACTAATTAACAAATCAACTTTTCTGTGGAACACTGGGCTCAATAGCAGAAAAATAATGAGAAATAGGCTAGCATATCCGGAGGGATGAGATGAAATAGAAATCTGGAGAACTAAAATAACTGACAAATGTATATATTTTAGCAAAAAATCAAATAAGCATTGGGAATTATGAGGCCATGTGATCAAAGCCACACTTAAATTGAAAGTGTTTTATTTGCTCGGGAAAACCAGCTACACCCACATCAATGTGCACAGTGTTAAAAATGTATAAACACAAAACACAATAGTTCATTTATAGAGAAATCAGGCTGTCAACAATTTCACACATCTTGGACACTCACACAAAAAGAATCACAAAAAAAAAAATAGTCCTTTTAGCAGTAAAGTCATTTCATAGGAAGAGAGAAAGACCTGGTCTCACACCATTGTATTTTGTACTCTTCTCAAATCCCCGACCCTCCAACACACAAGGCACCATGCCTCCTCAGGCTATCTCTAGCCTGAGGCCTTTCAGAAATCAGAGGTGTTCCATAAGTGTGCTGGGTAGTTTTGTGTCTACTTTATCCCATCTGTTGTTGTGTGCTGCACAATAATATTTATCACATACCACAAGCTTAAAATATATGTGCATTCTGGGATAGCTAAATTTATCTGATTAAAATATGTATTACTTAATGTACTTATCATGTAAGCATGACATATTTTTGTTAACTATAATAACTTTCCAGACTTGAATATGAAGTGTATTGAAAACTTGCTCCTCAGCTAGAGGCATTATTTTGGAGATAGTGGAAACTTTAGGAGGTGAGATCTAGCTGGAGGAAATATGTCACAAGAGGGATATGTTTGGAAATGTTTACCTCTTCCCCACAGCCTTTTCTCCTTTCTCTGCTTCCCATCTGTGGAATGCCCCTGCCTCTGTGATAGCTGCTTCCTCATTTGCTCAGCAGAGCCAAGGGCTGTCAAATGGAAGCTCTGAAATTAAGAGCCAATTTCTTTCCATCTCTCCTGAAGTTGGCCCTAGAGGACATTGTTTCAGTGTTGGAATGACTGATAGAAATGTGTTACTGTACAGCCTTTGCTATGATTACTACTGACCGTTTGTTATGAAGCCTTTGGAACATACTTGTGGAACTGGGTGAGGTGGAGAAATGAGGTAGAGAAAGCCTGAAATGCTCAGAGTAGAGCATTATGTGTGATCTGGTGGGCACTTAGGAGACCAGAATGCAGTGAGAAGGCTGGCAGCAAAGACTGCCATGAAGTTTGAAGCGAAAGCAAGGACTTCCTTGGGATTGCTTCCCTACATTTTATCTGTGCTGTCACTTGGTGCTGAGGTGGACTGAAAAGTGTTTGTCTATCTCATCTGACAGAACAAATTTCAAGGCAGTCCAGTATTCTGAATAAGGAGTGATTATTACTAGCTGCTGTTAGCCAACAGTATTTATTGTCAACTTGACACAACCTATTGCAATTAAAGTACGGTGAGACTTAGGATAGAAAAGTAGAGTTGATGGCCCTACCCCTCACCTGGGCAGTTTTGGAGAGCTGGTCATGGGCTTGGGTGTGGGAGAGCTGGCCCTGCCCCCCACTGGCCTTAGCACTCTAGGAGAGCTGGTCCCAAACTTCGTTCAGGCAATAGAAGAAAGCTAGTCCTGGTGATGTCAGAGGTCGCAAACCAGACCAGTGCTCTTTGTAATGAACATTTGCGAGTACAGCTGGCTGGACAAAGAGGTATACTGTGTGACACCACAGCCTCCACAAAAAGACTTTTTTTCATATTTCCTTTTGGGGGGGTGGTACATGGGTAGAGGGTGAATACGGAAGGACTGAGAAATGAGAGAGACTGCGATGCATGAGGTGATATTCACAAATAATCTATTTTAAAAAATAATGGGGGGGGAGTAGGGCAGAAAAACTTGCAGTTTGATTGAGAATTTTAATGTAAACTTGAGATGGAGAAAGTCATGATTTCTGAAGAGATTAGTGCCATTAAAAATAAGCCCAAAATATTTTGCATTGGGACAATAGGGACAGTGCCTCAAAGGCATTTTAGGAAGTGCCTGATCCCACCCATCACAGACTGCCACGTATAAAAGCATAAACTCATTTGAAAGACTCTCCCTTGAGAAAAGAACATGTTTGGATCATTTCTCCTGTTCATCATGCTTACACAGGACTACCCAGGAAGTTGTATCTCCAGGACTCGTTTTACCAGGTTCAGCAACCCAGATGCTCAGAAACCATTAAGACCATTATCCAAGAGTTCCAGATTCCATTCAGACTTATAACAGGCATTGGCAATGTCCATGGGATGCTAGTTTTGCAGGTATCCAGAATTCAAGTGTTAGGTAGTAATGTAGACTTACACCCAGATTCCAAAGAGGGCCTGTAAGACCAGAAAATATGTGACAGGGTCAGAGACCATGCAGGCAGCCCCTAAGGGTACAAATGTAAAGATAGGAAAGTGAAGTCTTCATGGTAACATAGAGACCATGGGGTTTTAGGAAACATTAAAAGTTCACTGAGAACGCACAGAAGATAAGTACAGCTAGCCCACAAGAGAGGCCAGATGCCAGGGTTTAGTGTTTGGTCTGCAGGATTTTATTCCTCCAATAGCACCCTCCCTTCTTATTCTCCCACTCCTCCCTTTTAGAGTAAGATTATTCACTCTGTAGTTTTGTCTCTTATAATGGTGCAATTATCTTTTCATTTCTCAGGTGGTTGCATCTAAAAGGTTACCTTGAGTATAAGAAGAGACTTCTGAATATTATTAAAGCCACTAAGATTGGAGCTGAAGAATTTGCTGCTGGTGCAGAGGGCCTAGTTCAGTTCCCATCACTCACACGGTGACTCACAGTCATCCTAACTTCAGTGCCAGTGTCTTCTCCTGACCTCTGTGGCCACCAAGCATGCATGCACATACATGCATGCAAACAAAAAGACTCATAAAATAAAAATAAAATAAATCTTGAAACATTATACTAGTAGTTTGGAAACTCTTGAATTTTTTAATGAGACAGCCACAAGCCAGAAAGTGTCCTTTGAATATGAAATTGTCCCATGAGCTCAGGTGTTGAATGTTGGATCTGTAAGGCTAAGATAGGAACCATAGCCGGTGCAGGTTAAGGGTTCTGTTTGCAGTTAAGATGGTTGAATAAGTTCCTGTGGCTTTTTGGAGTCCATTCTCTTTGGAGGGATGCTCAGCCTAGATGTAGGGGGGAGGGCCTTGGTCTTGCCTCAAAGAAATGTGCCAGACTTTGTTGACTCCCCATGGAAAGTCTTACCCTCTCTGAGGAGTGGAGGGGGGTGACATGCAGGGAAGGTGGGGAGAGTGGAGGGGGGAAGGGAGTGGGAACTGGGATCCGTAAGATTGTTTTAAAAGAAAAATGAAGAATAAGTTCCTGCTTGTCCTCTGTTAAGTCCTTACCTGTTCAGGTTTCTATTGGTAATTAAGAATGAGTCCCTGCAGAACCCACAGCTAAACACTGAGCCGAACTCCTGGAATCCAGTTACAGACAGGGAGAAGTGATGAGCAAAGGGGTCAAGACCAGGCTGGAGAAACCCACAGAGACAGCTGACCTGAACAAGGGGAGCTCATGAACTCCAGTCTGACAGCTGGGAAACCAGCATAGGAGCAAACCAGACTCCCTGAATGTGGTGTTAGTTAGGAGGACTGGGCAGTCTATGGGGCCTCTGGTAGTGGATTAGTATTTATCCCTAGTGTACAAATGGACTTTGGGAGCCCATTCCACATAGAGGGATACTCTCTCAGCATAGACACATGGGGTAGGGCCTGGGCCCTGCTCCAAATGATATGACAGACTTTGAAAACTCCTCATGGAAGGCCTCACTCTCCCTGGGGAGCAGAAAGGGGATGGGATGGGGGTTGATGGGGGGACCAGGGGAGGACAGGAGGGTGTAGGAACTAGGATTGACAGGTAAAACAAGCTTGTTTTAAATTTAAATAAAAAAATATATTTTAAAAGAGATGTTTGAGGTCAAATACTAGAAAAAGTAGAAAACAATAGAACTTTCATATGAAAAATAAATAAATAAACTTAAATGTGGAGAAAAAAAAAAAGCAGAATGAGTTCCAGATTTGTAGATCTGATCTAAATTGCAAACATGTTTTTGGACCTACACTAAACGGGAGACCCCATTCCCATGATGCACATCCTTACCCTTGTTCTTCCCTTCCATTGTATTTTTCTAACAGTGTGTAGCAGCCACCTCTTGCCTCTGTAAACAGTTTATCTCTCCTATAAAAGGGCCCTCAAGAGGCCAGCAGGGACTGCTGTCTCAACTCCTGACTTAGGGTGAAACAACCAGCTAGCCAGTCCCGGGTGTACCTCAAAATACAGCTTGCTTTAATTGGACAATTATGGATGTGGTCCTTTCTCCTTGAGATTCTCAGGTTTAACAGGTCCACAGCAGGTGTGGATCTTATTTGGGAAGAAATTTGGGCAATGGAGCCTAACTGACAAAGTGAATAGCTGGGGAGGATCTTTGAAAGTTAGCCCTTGTTCTCAATATGTTCTGGTTTAGTCTCTGCTGCTGTAGGGAAAAAAAAAAAAAAAAAAGCACTCCGACCAAAACAACTTAGGAAGCAAAAGTTTGTTTAGCTTCTACTTCCAGGTCATTATCCTGTGTTGACATATTGTTTATGTTTAATAAAGCTTACCTGGGGATCGAAATGCAAAGCCAGCCACACTAGTTAGTCATAGACTTCAGGCAGATGACACACACCTTTAATCCTAAGACTCAGGAGACAGAGGCAGATGGATCTCTATGAATCCAAGAGGACACTGGACTATCTGAGAATGAAACCATCTAAAAGGGAAACAGAGCTCATGCCTTCAACCCTGGCACTACAGAGTTATATATAAGATAGGACAGAGAACATGAGAACATAGTCTTCAGTCTTAGGCATTAGACATGCTGAGAATTTATGGAGCCAGAATCACCCTTTTAGTCTAAGGTAGAAGTACGAGCTAGTGGCTGGCTGCTTTGCTTCTCTGGTCTTCAGCTTGAACCCCAATATCTGTCTCTCAGTTTTTATTATTCATGCTACATAATTTATTTTTGAGGGAAATCAAAACAGAAACAAGAAGGACATAAAGAAAAGCCACAGAGAGAACATGAGAACACAGTCACCCACTGGCCTATGCTCAGCTAGCCTTCTTAACATATCTTGTTTGTACAAATTAAGCATGTCTGAAGATCAGAGGGTGGAGCTTGCCACTAGCTAACCATAGAGGTCTGGAGGTCTGTACAGACAGACAGGAAGTGAGATGGCTGGGCAGAGAAAGGATTATAGGTAGAAGGAAACAGGAACTCACGCTCTTTTCAGATGGGAAGTTGCTGTGGTAAGGTGTGGCTATGACTTGCTCCTTCATCTCTCTGATCTTTCAGCTTTTACCCCTATATCTGACTCTGAACTTTTATTATTAAGACCTGTTAGAATACATGTTACATTTTAATGTAACAGGACTACCTGCCTAGAAGTGGGCCTGTCAACAATGGCTTGGGAAATACGATTAAATACTCATCAATGTAGTTGAATGGCATAAGGATGCCTTCATTTTCATTTTTATATCACTATATATAGTTGTTTGATAGACTTGAAAGTGTAACTCAAAAAAGAGCCTTGCATTTTTGGGAGAAGTTCAGTGAGGCCATAAGGTTAGTTCATTAGTAGGTGTGCTTATTTTAGCCTGTGGGAGGTGTATTAGAATGTGACAGATCAATTTTCAGTGAAGCCAAAGTCCCACAGTCATTGCCCACTGGCCAGTCTGATCAAGGCTTTTTTGTTTTTGTTTTTGTTTTCTCTCCCCTTTTGAATAGAAGACTCTAGTTTTGCTGAGTTGACAATAAAAACTAAGCAAGCCACAGTCCTTTTCCTTCTCTGCCTCCTGTTGACCATGAGCTGAGAAGTCTCTGGCCCTGGCCCTAGTACCGTGATATTTTGCCTCACTTAAGATGTTTCATGTATTTTGCCACACCAAACAAACAAACAAAACCTAATGCAATGTGGCCATGTGACTGATGTCCCCGGTAATCTTGGGTGTTTGAATAACTCCCCAGTTGATGGTCTCCTAGGGCAGGCTTAGGAGGTGCAGCCTTGCTGCAGGAAGACCACCACTGGCGTGGGTTTCGAGAATTTAAAGACTTGGGCCATTTCAAGTTCATTCTCTCTGCTTCCTGCTTTGGTTGTGATGCTTCCCGCCGTGGTGGTAGGGATTCTTAGCCCTCTGGAACTAAATACACGCTTTCTTCTATGAGTTACCTTGGTCTTGGTGCTTTATCACAGCAACAGAGAAATAACTAATACACACAATCACATTGTATAAGCAATCCCTTGAATGTATTACCTCTGTCTAACTCAAAATGTATATCCCTTTACTAATAGTCTCCCCATTTCCCCATCCCCATCCTCTGGTAACCACCATTCTAACTTGGCTTTCATGAAATCACTTTTTTTATCCTACATATAAGTGAGAGAACGTGGTATTTGCCTGGATTGTCCATTTACTATAATGTCCTCAAGATGCTGGGGAGATGGCTCAGTGAGTAGTGCTTGCTGTACAAGCATGAAGCCTTGAGATAAAAAACTCTGTGCTCACATTTTTAAGTCAGACGTGGTAGCACAAATCTGTAATCCCAGCAGTGCGAAGCAGACTGGAGGACTCCAGAAGCTCACTGGTCCTCTAGGTTGGGCAAAGCAGCCCCAGAGTCCTCATTAAGACATTATCTATAAAAGCAAGGTGAAGCTGTGTAATCTCAGCACTCAGGAGGCAGAGGAAGGGAGAATCTCCTTGAATTGGGAGCCAGTCTACTCTTCATAGTGAGTTCCAGGCCAGCCTGAATTACATAGTAAGACCCTCCTTAAAAATAAATAAATAAAAATTAGGTGAAGAATACTGGAGGAAGATACTTAGTGTCAAACTCTGAGCTGCACACACCCAGAGAAAAAGAGAGAGAGAGAGATTAATAAAAGTAATAATAAATAGCTTCCAGGTTGATCCAAGTTGAAGCATATTACAAAATTTTATTTTTCAAGACTTACTAGTATTCTACTGTGCTTTTAGATTTAACATTTTCTTTGACTGATGAATCTATTTCTTCTATAGTGTCTTCACTGCCTAAGTTCCCTCTTCCATCTCTTCTATTCTGTTGATGTTTGCATCTGTAGTTCCTGTTCAATTACCCTGATCCATTATTCTGTTGATGCATATTTAGAATGACATCATAGCTATTCTGAATTATACAATAATGAAAATAGAATACAGATGTTTCTTCAACATACTGATTTCATTCCGTGTGTGTGTGTGTGTGTGTGTGTGTGTGTGTGTGTGTGTGTGTGTGGTATGATTGATAGCTATTTTTACAGTACTTCCACTTTTCCGAATGGCTGAACTAATTTACATTCCTGTCATCGTTGTATGACAGCCCCATCTTTGCCATCATCTCACCAACCCTTGTCTTTTGTCTTTTTATAACACCAGTTCTAACAAGTGTGATGTCACATCTCATATGATGTTAGTATTCCTTTTTCTAATGATTAATAACTTTCTTATTTGTTCACTGGTTGGCCATTTATCCTCTTTAAGAAGTGTGTGTGTGTGTGTGTGTGTGTGTGTGTGTATTACAACTCAAACACAATGAAGACATAGTGGTGCAGTTTTTAACATTAAATGACAAGTGGTGGTTATCTAATTATTTCATCATATGCCACAACTCATTAATTTCTACAACAACTTCATGAGGAAATCATCTCTGAGTTTCCTATTTAAAAGGTAAGGAAACTGGGGCAGTTAAGAATTTGGTCAAGGTTACATACATTTACTCTAGTGCCTAATAACCCTATCAAAATTATTTTCTAATAGCAGCATATGTGTGTAGTTAAAAACATGATTCTTTCCTCCAATTTGAATGTTATTCTATTCCATAAAACCTTTACTATGGAGTTATTTGGCCATGTTAGTCCTAGGAATAAAAGTTCTACCAAGGCCACCATTTTCAGACCCACACCTCTGGCACAAGCCTCATACTCCACCAGAGACAAGGTCAGCATCCTGAACCCCAGTTAAGACACTCCCTGCCCCGCCCTCACTTGCTCAGCATAACTCCAACTTTCTCTCTTCTCCTCATCCATCATCACATCTGGGCCTATACCTGGTTGAAGCCTTCTACCCATCAGAGGCCAGACCAGAATCCTGAACTCCAGAGACCAGGCCAACTCCCTGAAAATCAGACAGAAGCCTCCTACCCCACAGAAGCTAGACCACCATCCTGAACACCTGGCCAGATCAGAGAACACACATATAGCCAAAACTTCAGCTCCAAACTTGGTCAGCAACCCCCTGCTGGAATAGAGGTCATCCAAGCCATCAGAAGTCCAGCCCCCAATGTAGGCAGACACCCTCTTCTCAACCAAGGCAACACCCTCTATTCAACCACAGGTGACACCCTCTACTCAACCACAGGCCACAGTAACCAGAAGACTAGAGAGGAAACAAAAACCAAGGAAGAAAACATCTGTCCATCAAAGACAAATCCAGAAATTGGCCCTTAGACCTATAATCACTCCAAATCCAGATGCTTAAACATAAGTTTAAGAACACAAACAACAGCCAGGGCAATATTTCCCAACCAGAGCCCAACCATTCTACTACAGCAAACTCTGAATATTCCAACACAGCTGAAGCACAAGGAAACACCCTTAAAACCAACTTTCTGATGATAATAGAGGTCCTTAGTGAGGATGGACAAATCCCTTAAAGAAATCAAGGGAAAGACAAAAAATGGAGAAAATCAATAAATCTCTCAAAGAATGTTTAAAAAGCAAAAACAAACAGTGGACAGAAATGAACAAAACTGTTCAAGATCTGAAAATGGAACCACAAACAGGAAATTCTGGAAATGAAAAACCTGGAAATGAAAAACAGGAACTACAGATGCAAACATCACCAACAGAATAGAAGAGATGGAAGAGGGAACTTAGGCAGTGAAGACACTATAGAAGAAATAGATTCATCAGTCAAAGAAAATGTTAAATCTAAAAATTCCTGACACAAAACATCCAGGAAATCTGGGACACTATGAAAAGACCAAACCTAACAATAATAGAAAAAGGAGAAGATTTCCAGCTCAAAGGTCCAGAAAATATTTTTAACAAAATTGTAGAAGAAAATTTTCCTAACCTAAAGGAGAATTCTATAAAGGTACAAGAAGCATATAGAACAGCAAATAGATTGAACCAGAAAGTCTACTCACTACATAATAATTGAAACACCAAACACACAGAGCAAAGAAAGAATATTAAAAGATGTAAGAGAAAAAAGTCAAATAACATAAAAAAGAAGACCTATTAAAATTGTACCCAACATGTCAGTGGAGACTCTAAAAATAAGACGGACCTGGACAGATGTGCTGCAGACTCTAGACCACAGCTGATTTTTGACAGAGAGATCAAAATTATACAATGGAAAAAAGAAAGCATCTTCAACAAATGGTGCTAGTATATCTGAATGTCCTCACGTAGAAGAATGCAAATAGAGTCATACCTCTCACTCTGCACAAAACTCAAGTCCAAGCAGATCAAAGACTTCTACATAAAACTAGATACACTGAATCTGATAGAAGGGAAAGTGGGGAATAGTCTTGAGTACATTGGCACAGGAGAAAACTTCCTGAATAGAATACCAGTAGTGCAAACACTAAGGTCAACCATTAATAAATGGGACCTACGAAATTGAAAAGTGTCAGTAAGGCAAAGGTCACCATCAAGAGGACAAAACGGGAGCCTACATAATGGGAAAAGTTGTTCAGCAACCCCATATCCAACAGAGGGATGATTTCCAATACATATAAAAAACTCAGGAAACCAGATATCAATAAACTAAATAATCCATTTTTTAATGGGAAACAATCTAAACACATAATTCTCAACAGAGGAAGCTCAAGTGGCTGAAAATCACTTAAAGAAATGTTCATTATCCTTAGGCACCAGAGAAATGCAAACGACTCTGATATTTCATCTTACACCTGTCAGAATGGCTAAGATCAAAAACACAAGTGACAGTTCATGCTGGAGAGGATGTGGAACAAGGGGAACACTCCTTCACTGCTGGTAGGAGTAAAAACTTGTACAGCCACTATGGAAATTAATATGGTGGTTTCTCAGAAAACTGGGAGTCATTCTATCTCAAGACCCAGCTGTACCACTCTTGAGTATATACCCAATATGCTCAATTATACCACAAGGACATTGCTCAACTATTTTTATAAAAGCTTTATTCTTAATAGACAAAACTTGGAAACAACCTAGACATCCTTCAACCAAAAAAGTGGATAAAGAAAATGTGGTACATTTACACAATGGAATGCGTTAAAAAAACAGTGACATTGGGAAATTCCCAAGCAAATGGGTGTAACCAGGAAAAATGCAGACCCAGAAAGACAAACATGGTCTTTACTCATTCATAAGTGGTTATTAATTATAAAGTAAAGAATATCAATCCACGCATCCAGAGAGTCTAAGTAACATGGAGGGCTCAAGGTAGGGCATTAAGATCTCGCAGGGAAGGAGAAATAGAAGAGATTTCATGGGTGGACTGAGGGTGGGTAGGGACGGGAATAGGAGGGATCAGGTGTGGTGAAGATGTGAAGAGATGACTGGAGGTGGGGTAGATTTCAGGGTCAGGTACAAACCTGGTGCAAGGGATACTCCCAGAAAATCTACAAGGATGACCCCAGCTAAGATTCCTAGCAATAGTGGATATGTAGTCTGAACCGGTCATCTCCTGTGACAAGGCAGGACTTCCAGTGGAGGGATTGGGATGCCAACAGCCACATAACCTTCAACCTACGTCTGTCCTGCCTATGGGAAATGTGGGGTTGGTGACTAACCCAATTGCCATTCAAAGAGGCTTCTTCCAGCAACTGATGGAAACACATACAGAGACCCACAGCCAAACATTAGGCAGAGCTTGGAGAATCCTGCTAAAAAGAGGGAAGTCAGATGGGTCAAAAACACCACAAGAAAACCCACAGAATCAACTAACCTGAATTCACTGGGGCTCACAGAGACTGAACCAACAACCAAGGAGCCTGCATAAGACTGACCTAGGCCTTCTGCATATATGTGACAATTGTGTAGTTTGGTCCTCTTGTGGGACTCCTAACGGTGGGTTCAGGGGCTGTCTCTTGTAAGGAGTACGGTTTTTCTGCCTGCCGCTTCTGGTCTTGTCCCGCCGCCATGCCGCCAGCCCCAAATAAGACACAGAGACTCTATATTAGATACAATTCTGTTGGCCAGGTACTAGTTTCTTATCGGCTAGCTCTGTCTTAAGTATTAACCCATTTCTATGTATTTCCACGTGGTTTCACCTACCGGGGAGTGGGGCAGGCGTCTGGTCTCCCCAGTCTCTCCATGCTGACTCCTTACTTACTACTTCCTCTTTCCTCATCTCCTAGTCCAGCCTACCTTGCTTTCCTATTGGCCAACAGTGCTTTATTCATTAAACCAGTATGAGAAACATATTTACAGAATCGCATCTCCCATCATTCTCTGATGCTTTTTTTGGCTTTTGGGTGCCTATTGATGGTATTTCTGTTGCACCTGTTCTCACCACCCTTCAGCCCCAAATAAACACACTGACATTTATATTAATTATAAACTGTTTGGCCAGTGACTTAGGGTTTTTACTGGCTAGCTCTCTCTTAATTATTAACCCATAACTATTAATCTATGTACTTCTACATGGCCTTATCTTTCCAGAGAACGCCTATCTTCCCCATTGCTACATCTCTCTGCCATCTCTCTCTGCATCCTCTTCCCAGCATTCTCCTTGTATGGTAGCCCCGCCTATACTTCCTGCCTGGCTACTGACCAATCAGTGTTTTATTCGTCAACCAATAAGACAAACATATATACAGAAGGGCATGCCCCGTCATTTGCCTAATCTTAATACACAGGAAGTTGCTCAGTATTACTATAACTTGATATGCCATGTTTTGTTGATATTCATTAGAGGCCTGCACTTTTCTGAATAGAAATGGAAAAGAAGTGGTTTGATGTGGGGAAGACAGGGGAAGGAGAGATTGGGAGGAGGGGAAGGAAGAGAAACTGTGGTTGGGATGTAAAATAAATTAATAAATATTTTTAAACAATAAGTAGTTCTACCAAAGGTCACAAGCAAATTCCCTCCATATTCCCAAGCTTCAGTAAGTAAAGTCTTCCAGATGGGAGAGTCCACATGGAAACCATTTAACAGCTTCTTAGTTCCTGGACAAGACTTGCTACAATTTCTAAAATTCCTGTTTCTTCCACATTGTGCAAAGTGTACTCTTAGAAACATGATAGTAACACATGACATCAAAAGCGTGCAATGCACCAACATTATATACCAAAAGGAAAAAAAGGAAAAAGGAAACACTCATATTTTAAGTAAGCATGAATCATCTCTCATCTCTACAGCTTCATTCTGTATAGAAAAGTTTCATCAATAAAAGGTGATAATAGTTAAGGCCGAGAGAGTGCCTGAGATGATGAACATCTGAAAAATAGAAGA
The DNA here is from genome assembly GCF_943737965.1 of Phodopus roborovskii. Lineage (NCBI taxonomy): Eukaryota > Metazoa > Chordata > Mammalia > Rodentia > Cricetidae > Phodopus > Phodopus roborovskii. Next base: position 28,949,262 of record NW_026125281.1, read on the forward strand.
GAGTAAGAATTAAAGACTCAATAGATTCACAAATGGTCTGAGAGTCAAGGAGTTAGATGGCAAAAATACTACAGGGAGCCCAAGGGACATGAATCCAAACAGCTCTAATTTGTTTAAGATGGGATCTCCTCTGGCAGTGAAGAAAATGGCAAACTTTTTTTTTTAATTTTTTTAAATTTATTTTATATAACAAAGTCCATTTAAATGAAAACAAGCATTTATAGACAATATTTGGGAATTTGGGCGTTGTTCTTTCCAAACTACTTCCTGCTGGTAAGGGGCACTGTCATGGGGGATTCGAAGAAGGAAAATGGCATACTTTAAGTGTGAATGGTAAGCAAGATAATTTAATGACAGTATCTGTGGTGCTTTGTGTTGAGCTGTTTAGTTTCTATTTCTTGCCCTGCTTTTTTATTCTTTGATGGTGATTTTTTTCCCTTACCAAACAAAAACAAAATGGGAAGGATTGGAAAGATGTTTCAGCAGTTTGGAGCACTTGTTGCTCTTAGGGAGGTCAGATTCAACATGGTTCACAACTTTCCATGCCCTCTTCTGACCTACCTGGGCAGTTAGCATGCACATGGTGCGTGTACACATATGCAGGCAAAGCATTCATTCATACATATAAATAAACTTTTTGATCTGAAAGTAATTTTTAGTTCAGAGTCCAGGCACTATAATCTAAAGACATGGAAAGGTGAGCACATGGAATTAAAATGCTTCCACTTCAGGAAAGCAAAACCTCTTACTCAGCCATTATCTATGCCTGACTTATTTACCAACACCAGGATACAGAGTAGCCATTAAAAGGTTTATGGACAGAAGGATAACCAGAATCCTACAGAAAATGAGAATTCGTTTTCTCTGCAAGTTCCTGGGGAAATGCCACCCTGTGTGCACTTACTATTCATCTTGTAGCTTCAGGATCTCATCCGCAGGGTGCAGCTTTATCAGGAGGAACCAAATAATCAAGTCTTTTGGGCCTCATGCAGGCCAGCCTTCCTGCCTGCTCCCCTGTGCCTGGTAATTGGTGCCTTATTTTCCCAAATAGAAGATGCAGAGGAAAGGAAGTCTGGCAGTAGGCCCTGAGTAGATGCTCTGGCTGGAGGTCTGGCTGTCCTTAGGGGGATTTACTAAGTTTGTTTTGCAGATCCCCTAACCTGAGGTTTAAGTTGGGGATTTTAACCAGGTCACTGGGGAAGAAATGGCCTAAAAGCTATGTCATTCTGGAAGCCTGAAGTGACCAACAAAATGTTCTGCTACCAGACCCTTTTATGGGGAAAGGTTAGACTCAGAGAGGATTACGGTATGGAAATTTTAATATAAATAAAATGTAAACCTTTAAGTGAAGTTTGCTTATCTTGACATGGTATCTGTCTTGACTTTTTTTTTTGTTGTTGTTGTTGTTGTTATAAAACATTTTTGTATCTCCATGATTTAATCAGTTGGAAAACAGCATATATCTTTGACATTTTTTTTTTTTAGCAAAACTGTGTCATTTAAATCCTAAGAACAAGGTGTTGAAGAGTAGTACAGAGACTGTAATTCCAAGTAAGTCTAACAAACATAATTCACACACAATTACTTTTTTAATGCTTATAAATATTCTACCTCCTTTTCATCTTTGTTTCTAATAGACAATATTTTTGGACCTTCAAGGAAAATGTACCTTTTTGCATTCTTTTCAATGTCTCTTCTGGTTCAGAACTTGTCTCAAGAGAAAACCTTGAAAGAAAATGAAAACTTCTTTCTTAAAGCCCACAGTGGTTTATTAATATTTTGAAGCTTTTCAATGCAGTTGCATTCACAAATTGGATTTGCACTGTTTGATATAAAACAATTGTTTTATTCCCACTTCAAGTGTGCCACTGTTTTCAAGCTTGTTAATTAAATGTTTTATTTTTTTAAAATACTGTGCAAGTTTCTCAAAACTTCATCTGCACCTGCTCCATTAATGAAAAGATGTCCTTGGAACAACTCCAGTTTATTAAGTGGGAAGCCATTGATTTCACATAAGAATTCAGTCTCTTACCTGTAGGCTCTAAAATGAGTCAGCGTGCATTGTGTTTCCTCACCTTTTATCTGCTGTCAATTAACACAAGCATTTTCAGTATGCAGGGAGAAAAAGCACACTGTTTGGAATGTCACTGCCATTGCCTGATGCCCTCACATGTGTGGTGAACTGGCATCTCTGTAAAGCTATTTAGTGCTTTTCTCTTTTAGTCTGGCCCTTCTGCTCTTGCCCTGCCATCCTTTGCCCCAGGGGGATTATGTAGTACAATCAGATGAGATACATGGTTGGCATTCAGCAGCCAAACTGTTCAACTTCGCAGGGATTTCCACCATAGAACCAAATTCACCAACTACTTTCTAGGGGCATCGTACAGAACCATCAACACCTTGTTCATTCTTGACTGAGCTTTTCAAAGATTACACACCACTAAACATGAGCTTTTGGTGAATGACTCTGGGCCACAGAGCATTGTAAGATCCTTCATTACAACAATTGTGGCTACTTTGAAAAGACAATTCTTCTGGAGCTTGAGAGATGGCTCAGAGGTCAAGAGTACTGACTGCTCTTCCAAAGATCCTGAGTTCAATTCCCAGCAGCCACATGATGGCTCACAACCATCTGTAATGAGAACTGGTGTCCTCTTCTGGCCTGCAGGCATACATGCAGGCAGAATACAGTAAATAAAAAATCTTTTTTTTTAAAAAAAGAAGAATGATGAAAGAATTGCTAGGGCTGAGAAACGTAATGACACATTGTTAAGATTTTAAAAAAAGATTATAAAATTTGCCCACCAGGGTCTCGTTTATGTAAAAACCACACACTTACATATGCAATGGTAGACAGCCTTACAGATTACAAACTAAAGCACTGTTTTCATGGGTTTGTGTGGTCCTAAATACAAGTTCCAATACAGGAAGGGAAAAAGGGAGGGTGGAAGGGTGGGAGGGAGAGAAGGATGGAAAGAAAATCCTCCCTAGTTTTGAGGAAGGGTGCTTGTTTTGTGTTATTTTAGTGGTTTGGTTTGGTTTGGTTTGGTTTGGTTTGGTTTGGTTTGGTTTGGTTTGGTTTTTCAAAATAGGTCTTCTTAGTATAGCCTTGGCTGTCCTGGAATTCACTCTGTAAACCAGACTGGCCTTGAACTCACAGAGATCCTGCTGTGCCGGTACTGTACCAAGAACTCTCTCCAGAGAGAGTCTAACATACTTGATGTTTTATACCATCCCACCTGCTCCTGAAACTGTCCTCACTGCCCCATTAGGAGAAGGAAGGCGATGTACGGGCTGTTTTGTTAGCTAGCATATATTCATTGTACAAAAATCAGAGCACACTTTCTTTTTTAATAATCAGCTGTCATGATTGACAGGATGGCACATCCTGCAGCCTCAGCTTTAACACAATACCATGACTCTTACCCTACAGATATCACGAAGGTAGAATTGTATGGAATAAATGAAAAAAGCTCATCTAAAGAACTTCTCTTTTGAGGGAGGAGTGATGAGCAAAGAGGTCAAGACCAGGCTGGGGAAACCCACAGAAACAGCTGACCTGAGTAAGGGGGAGCTCATGGACCCCAGACTAACTGCTTGGAAACCAGCATAGGACTGAATCAGGACCCCTGCATGTTGGGGACAGCTAGGAGACCTGGGCAGTCTATGGGGCCCCTGGTAATGGAACAGCATTTATACCTAGTGTACAATCCCGCAGAGGGATACTCCCTCATCCTAGACATGAGGAAGGGCTTGGGCCCTGCCCCAAATGATGTGACAGGCTTTGATGATTCCCCCATATAAGGCCTCACAGTTTCTATGGAACAAAAGAAGGATGGGATAGGGGTCAGTGGTGGCCACCGTGAGAATGGGTGGGAGAGGGAACTGGGATTGATATATAAAATAAGATTGTTTCTAATTTAAATTTAAAAGAAAAAAGAACTTCTCTTTTATCCCCAGTGGTAGAAGGAACCATTTGACTTAAGCAGCTAGCATTGATTTGCCTAAACACTAAATTATTTGCTTCTCTATTTGTCATCCATCATATTCCATTTTATGACTTTTGGATTGTAAAATAATCATCCATCAAATTCCATTTTATGACTTCTGGAATGTAAAATAAGGTGTGTTGTGTCTCACACTAGTGATAATTGGCTCACACCCACCTCCGTTCAGCCTTGCTTATCCTCAGTAACTGCACCTTAAGCTGTCTGCAAGCCCCCAAACTAGAAGATAACACTAATTTCTCCCCAATGTAAAATCCACTTACTGGTACTTAAGATCCTATCTCAAAGACTCAGGCCCACTTCTCACTGTAGTTCACAACCTTGACTGTTAACCTGATGCAAACCTCACTGTCCCTTGCAATGCTGCAATCATGCTCCACACAGCCATTCTGACTCACTTTTGTTTTGTGTTGTTTTGTTTTTCGAGACAGGGTTTCTCTGTATTGCTTTGGAACCTTTTTGGGAACTCGTTCTATAGACCAGGCAGACCTCAAACTCACAGAGATCCACCTGCCTCTGCCTCCTGAGTGTTGGGATTAAAGGAGTATGCCACCAATTCCCAGCTCGGATTCACTCTTGACACAACTTTTCCTATATCCAGGAGTCAATATCATATTATAGTCTCTCTTCCCTGACTGAAGCTTTCTAATGGCTTCCCACCACACACAAAATAAAAGTCAACAGGCTTGTGTGAGCTCCAGAGCCCTGACTTTCCTTCTCCTTTGCCACGCTTGGGTGTTTAGGCTCATCCCATCATATTCTTCATTCTCAAGTTAGGCTCTCTCTCTTGGAAGTACCAGATTTATAGCTGCAAAAGACATTTATGCAAGTCCCACCTCCAACCACATGAGGGGGTAAGTGTGGACCTGTTTCTGGACCACTTTCCAGTGCCCCACTTGGAGCCTCCTGAGGACTGGTGACTGTGCACTGGGTAACCCATCCCCCTGGGCCGGCCCATCCAGAGTCTGCCAGAGCCCCAGTCCCAATACCACCCACTGGAAGGGGAGAGCCATAGGAGTATTGGACCTGCCACTGGAAGAGAACTTTGGTCAAGAACCACCAGAAGAGGAAGAGACCCCACTGGTACACACTAGAAGAACAGATGGGTAGACAACAGTATAAGAACACAGTCAACAACAGAAAAATCAATATGACACCACCACAGCCAATGGACTCCACACCAGCAAGACCAGAATTTCCACACACAGATGAAGCAAAAGAGAACAACCCTAAAAACAACTTCATGAAGATGATACTTTAAAGGAGGAAATTAGAAAATCCTTTACAGAAATGGAAGAAAAGACAAACCAAAAATTGCAAGAAACCAGTCAAACAGTGCAAGGTTTGAAAGCTGAAATAGTGACCAAAAAAAAAAAAAAAACCAGCCTGAGAAGATACTAGAAATAGAAAAGCTGAGTAAACAATCAGGAACTGCAGACACAAGCATAACCAACAGAATACAAAAGAAAGAAGAGAGAATCTGAGGTGCTAAAGATATACTAGGAGAAATGGATTCATCCACCAAAGAAAATCTTAACTCCAACAACAAATCCCTAACATGAAATATACAGGAAATATGGGACACCATGAAAAGGCCAAACCTAAGAACAATGGGTATAGAAGAAGGTGAAGAAATTGAACACAAAGGTGCAGAAAATATATTCAACAAAATCATAGAAGAAAACTTTCTCAACCTAAAGAAAGACATGTCAATGAAAGTACAAGAAGCTTACAGAACACCAAATAGAGTGAACCACAAAAGAAAGTCCCCTTGCCACATAATAATCAAAACACCAAACACACAGAATAAAAAAAGAATATTGAGAAGCAAAGGAAAAAGGCCATGTAACATATAAAAGGCAAACCTATCAGAATTACACCTGACTTCTCCATGGAAACTCTGAAGGCCAGAATGTCCTGAATAGATATTCTATCAACACTAAGACTCCACAGATGCCAGCCCAGACTACTATACCCAGCAAAGCTTTCAGTCCCTATTGATGGAGAAACCAAGATATTCCATGACAAAACCAGATGTAAACAATACATATCAACTATTCCAGCCATATACAAAGTTCTAAAAAAAAAAAAAAAAAAAAAAAAAAAAAAAAAAAACTCCAACACAAGGAAGTTAACTACACCCACAAAAACATAGGCAACAGATAATCCCACTTTACCAACAGGCAAAAGAAAAATGGGTAGAAATACACACGCAATACCATCACCAACAATTCCAAAACAAACAAACAAGAATTAACAATCAATGGTCATTAATATACCTCAATATTAATGGTTTTAACTCACCTATAAAAAGACACAGGCTAACAGAATGGATACAAAGACAGACTCTATCTTCTGCTGCATGCAAGAAACACAACTCAACCTCAAAAACAGACCTCAGGGTCGGGAAAAGATTTTCCAATCAAATGGACCCAAGAAACAAGCAGGTGTAGCAATCCTAATATCTAACAGATTACTCTTTAAACTAAAACCAATCAAAAGAGATAAAGAAGGTCATTTCTTATTCATCACAAGAGAAACTCATCAAGATGAAGTCTCAATTCTGAACATCTAGGCACCCACATTTGTAAAAGAAACATTACTAAAACTCAAATTGCACATAAAACCTCACACACTTATAATGAGAGATGTCAACAGCCCATTCTCAACACTAAACAGGTCCACCAGACCTTAACAGAAACATAAAAATGAAACAAAGGAACTAACAGAAGTTATGACCCAATTGGGTTTAACAGACATTTATAGAACATTCCATCCAAACACAAAAGAATATACCTTCTTCTAAGCACCACATGGAACATTCTCTAAAATCGACTACATACTTGGCAACATAGCAAACCTCAACAAATACCAAAAGAAAGGGAATAACCCCCTGTATCTTATCAAACCATCATGCTTTAAAATTAGAATTCAACAACAACACAAATTGCAAAAACCCTACAAAAGCATGGAAAATGAGCAATGCTCAATTGCACCATTTCTAGGTCAAGGAAGAAATAACAAAAGAAATTAAAAACTTCCTGGAACTCAATGAGAATGAAGACACAACATATCCAAACTTATGAGACAGTTTAAGAGCAGTGTTCAGAGGAAAGTTCATAGCAGTAACTGCATACATAAAGAAACTGGAGAATAGTCACACTAGAGAATTAACATCACAACTTAAAGCTCTAGAACATAAAGAAGCAAACTCACCTTGGAGGAGTAGATGCCAGGAAATAAGAAAATTGAGGGCTGAAATCCATAAAGTAGAAACTAGGAAAACACAATTCTTCACAGTCCCTGAAAGAACAATAACTAACTTTAGATGTAAAAGCAAAAGGCCATGGATAGGATAGCCAAAACAATCCTGTACAAAAAAGGAACTTCCAGGGGCATCACCATCCCTGACTTCAAACTCTGTTATAGGGCTATAGTCCTGAAAACAGCTCAGTATTGGCACAAAAAATAGACAGGTAGGCCAATGGAATCAAATTGAAAACCCTGATATTAACCCACACACCTATGAACACCTGCTTTTTGACAAAGAAGCTAAATTTATACAATGGAAAAAAGGAAAGCATCTTCAACAAATGGTGCTGGCATAACTGGATACTGGTGTGAAGAAGACTGCAGATCCATATCTATCACCATGCACAAAACTTTAGTCCAAATGGATCAAAAACCTCAACATAAACCCAGCCACAATGAACCTCTTAAAAGAGAAAGTGGGATGAACCCTTGAATGAATTGGTACAAGAGTCTGCTTCCTAAACATAAGTCCAGTAGCACAGACACTGTGATCAACAATTAATAAATGGGACCTCTTGAAACTGAAAAGCTTATGTAAGACAAAGGACACAGTCAACAAGACAAAATGGTAGCCCACATAATGGGAAAAGATACTCACCAACCCCACATCTAACAGAGGGCTGATTTCCAAAATATACAAAGAACTCAAGAAGCTAGTTACCAAAACAACAAATTAAAAAATGGGGCACAGAACTAAATAGGGAATTCTCAATAAAGGAATCTAAAATGGCTGAAAGACACTTAAGAAAGTGCTCAACATCCTTAATCATCAGGGAAATGCAAATCAAAACAACTCTGAGATACTATCATACTCCTGTCAGAATGGCTAAAATTAGAGACACCAAAGACAGTTTATGCTGGAGAGGATGTGGAGAGAGGAGTACACTCCTCCACTGCTGGTAAGAGGGCAAACTCATGCAGCCACTTTGGAAATCAGTATGGCAGTTCCTTGGGAAAATGGGAATCAGTCTACCTTAAGACTCAATAATTCTACTCTTAGGCATATACCCAAAAAATGCACATTCATACAACAAGGACATCTGTTCAATTGTGTTCATGGCAACATTTGTAATAGCCAGAACCTGGAAGCAACCTAAATGCCCCTCAACTGAAGAATGGATAAAGATGTGGTACATTTACACAATGGAGTTCTACTCAGCAGAAAAGAAGCAATGGAATCTTGAAATACACAGGCAAATGTATGGAACTAGAAAAAACCATCCTGAGTGAGGTAACTCAGTCACAAAAAGACAAACATGGTATGTACTCACTCATATATGGTTTTTAGACACAGAACAAAGGATCACCAGCCTACAACCCACACTGACAGAAAAGCTAGGAGACAAGGATGACCCAAAGAGAGACATACATGGTCCCCTGGAGTGACACAAGGTCTCCCAAGCAAGTTGTGAGAGCATGGGGGAAGGAGAGAGGTGGGCATGAGGGTGCAAGAAGATTGAGTCAGAGAAGAGAGCAAGAAAAGAGATACCATAATAGAGAGAACCATTATAGGTTTAAAGAAAAATCTGGCACTAGGAAAATATCCAGAGATCTACAAGGATGACCCCAACTAACAATCTAAGCAATAGTGGAGAGGCTACCTTAAATGCCCTTCTCTGATAATGAGATTGATGACTACCTTATATACTATCCTAGAGCCTTCATCTTGTAGTTGACGGAAGCAGAAGCAGACACTCACAGCTAAACACTGTGCCTAACTTCTGGAATCCAGTTGCAAACAGGGAGGAGTGATGAGCAAAGGGGTCAAGACCAGGCTGGAGAAACCCATAGAATTGCTGGCCTGAACAAGGGGGAGCTCATGGACTCCAGTCTGGTATCTGGGAACCCAGTATAGGACTGACCCAGACCCCCTGAATGTGGGTGTCAGTTAGGAGAACTGGGGCAGTCTTTGGGGCCTCTGGTAGTGGATCAATATTTATCCCTAATGTATGAATGGACTTTGGGAGCCTGTTCCACATAGAGGGATACTCCTTTCAGCCTAGTGATATGGGGGTGGGGGAGATGGGCTGGGCCCTGCTCCAAATGATATGACACACTTTGAAGATCCCCAATGAAAGGCCTCACCCTCCCAAGGGAGCAGAAAGGGGATGGGATAGGGGCTGGGGGGGGGGGAGACAGAGGAGGAGGCAGGGTGAGGGAACTGGGATTGACATGTAAAACAAGATTGTTTCAAATTTAAATTAAAAAAATATTATCCTAAAAATGACATTTACTTTAGCCTCGTCCTTTGCATTAATGAATCTCCCCCTAGGAACACAATGCCTGGTTCCTCTGTTCTTTTGGTCCTCATCTTAAATGTCACTTCCCCATAAACGGGCGTTTTACAGGATTATTTACAAAGGCTTCCAGACCCTTCTACCACCCTGCTGAATTTTTTGCCTGCATGTGTTCACCCCCATATTTTGCTTCCCTGTTTATTTGTTCCTGTTTTCTTCTGTTATTAAACTGTAAATCACACAAAAGGAGAGACCAGCATGCTTGCTAGCACCTAAAGGGCACCTGGCACAAAGCAGACACTCATACACTTGTCCAATGAATGCAAATCCATCCTGGGGGTGGAGCTATTGCTTATCAGTGTTCCTTGTCTGCTAAGTAGTAAGCATGAATTCATAGGGTTATGACAACAATCAAAAAGTCAATGTATGTAAAAGGCACAGAATACATTCTGGAAAACAATTTGTTATTATTGCTTGTTAAATTAAATAAATACATACATACATACATACATACATACATACATGATTTAAAGGTCAATCCAGGCATAATGGCACACACCTGTAATCCCAGCTCATGGGCAATAGGGACAAGAAAATTGGGAGACAAATCCAGTCTCAGGAATGTCTTTGAGAATTCAAAGTCAGTCTGGGCTACACATGACTTTGTCAAATGTCAAACATTAAAAAAAAATTATTAGGATTAGTATCTAGTAAGGAAAGTCCAAGAACTACTATATATTAATCCATTAACACAGTGAAACTAAGACCTTATCTAAAAATAAACTCCTGGGAACATAGGTGACTAGTGGAGTTTGTTTCTAACAAATGAAAAGACTAGGGTTCAGTCCCCAGAAGCCATTTTCATCCTAGAAGAACTCAAATTTTAGCAAGGGTGATAGATTGATAAACAGATAAAATGAACATGTGTACAAATGCTCTTAAGTGCAGTTACTACCACAAGGGAAAGATAGACACTCTTGACCAGGGAAGTGGAATCTGAACTGGACATCACAAATGACTAGTGGTCCATGCCGAGTCCCTCTGCATCCTCATTAACCCACATCATAACATTTTGACATATCTAAAGCCACAAAAGACTGAGTAAAGATAAGGCTGCCCAGTCACCCCCTCACTTCACACTAAATTAAGTATACACATGTGCCACAGTCCCAGTGCAATTGACACAAGCATGGTAGATGTCTGCTATACTCATAACAAGTTTAAAATGCCATCATCTTTTTTTCTCATTTATTTATTTATTTTTTATTTCATTTTACATCCCAACCACAGTTCTCCCTCCCACCCCCCCTTGCCTACTCCGATCCACACTCATCTTCTACCCCCCACCCCACCCCAGTCCACTCCTCCTCACAGGTAAGGGCTCCCATGAGGAGTCAACATAGTTTGACACAATAGGTTGGGGCAAGGTCCTGTCCCACTTTCAAGCATTAAGACTGAGCTTGGTAACCCACAACAGGAAGTGGGTTCCAACAAGCTAGCTCATGTGCCAGGTTTGCATCGTGGTCCTACTGCCAAGGGCTCCTCTGATAGCCCAAGTTTCACAACTGTTATAGGCCATCGTGGAGGGAAGTCAAGACAGGAACCTAAAGGTAAGACCTGAAGCAGAAACCTGGGGGACAGGGTGTGCCTACATCAATTAACCATCAAGAAAATGCTGCACAGTCACGCCCACAAGCCAATGTAATCAAGGCAATTCTTGAGTTGACGTTTTCTTTTGCAAGGAGTTTTTAATCCACAACCAAGGTTAACCATGCTAACACCAAATACAAAAACCAGCTATGTTGGCACTCTGGGTAGATGATAAATCTATGAAAGTAAAAATGGCTAAAAAGTGTGTACTTAACTAAGAGGAAAAGTTTTACTTCTGCTATTGCAGATCACCTACCTGATCCCGTCATTAAATAAGAAAAGAAAACTCTGATTTTGTTCTTTTCTGTTTCCGAAAGATGGTTCAGAAGGATGAAATAACCAACAAGGCTAAAGTTAAAAGGGAAACAAGTATGTTTTTATAGTTTGTTATTATCTACCTACCAGAGGAGTTGTGGGTCATTCGAAACTTGTGGCTTAAAGAAGCTATGTAGTGTCTCAGGACTAGCCACTGGTCCACAGTGTGAGGAAGATCTGAAAGACATGTCATAAAAGCTGCCTTTACCTCTCCAACAAGCTGGGAATAAGCTGAGCAGAACAAAGACTCAAATAAAAAATAAAAATAAAAAAAATAAAGGCTCGACTTTTTATGCAAGGACAAAAGGCGGTTATTAGGCATACCAGGAAGGTCCTTTCACAGATGGTAATTACATATAAATTGGGGACATATAATAACAAGGATCATTTTCCTCTTCATTTGCTTAAAATGTGATTTCTTGCAGTCATTATATAATTGCTGGTATTTTTCGGTAACATTATTAGAAATAAATGGGTAACTGTTTCTGGAATTATCATGAAGATACAAATACTGAAACCTCTTTATTAAGACTAGTTGCTGAGTAGTAGAAAGGGAAAATGGTCCCTTTGGACAATAGCAACCTGAACATTCTTCTGTGCCCAAAGGAATCAATTTCTCAATCTGCTTTCCCTCCAAAAAAGTGACCCTTCCTATATTCTACATATCTTTGCAAGCACTCCACCTTAAACCCATTCTTCAAACTTTTTGTGCTCTGTTATTCCTAATCTGTGAAACACACACACACACACACACACACACACACACACACAACCTCTGCTAGGAACAGAAGTCACTCTTTAGCTCCCCTGGGCCAACATACTAGTGAAGGAAAAGGAAACAAGAAAACACACAGTTGTTCTTCCTCTCAGTGCTGGTCTCAGGGCTTATGCATTAGAAGCTCTGCATCTCTATAATGAAATAATTGACTTACTACAAAAAAAAATTCAGCACTGAGAAGATAGCTCTGAAGGGTAGGGAAGTCACTGAGCAGGCGTGAAGAACTATGTGTGTTCCCTAACACCGCACAGTAATCCAGCCATAGCTGTGTACACCTATAACCCCAGCACTGTGCAGAGCACAGACAAGATTTCTGGGGCTTGCTGGCCACCACCCAAGCTCCAGGTTCTCTGAGAGACCCTGAACCAAGGGAATAAGGATGATAGAGCAAGTAAACTGGCATCGTCCTCTGGCCTTCATGTGCACACCCACAACATATGCATGCACCAATACCATGCATGCACTCACATACACATGCATATATAACACACACACACAACTTGTTTCAGTTAATGATTCAGTTAATGATTCTGGAGGGTTTAATCATAGATCAAGTGACTATATTGCTTTGGTTTTCTGGTGAGCACAACTTAGCATAAAGGCAGGGTCTTAATGCAACACAGCAAACTACTTAAACCTCATGTACCAGAAAGTGGAGAGAAGGGCTAGAAAGGCCACACAACCCCCCTCTGTGGAGCATCCCCTATGGCCTTCCATAAGGTCCCACCTCCTAATGACACCTCCCAATAGTGCCACCCTAGAGACCAAGCCTTTAAAACTGAAACCTTTGGGGAGTGTGGTGATATATTGTTTATGACCTAAAATAAAGCCACTGGAGATCAGTCTGCAAAGCCAGCCACACTAGTTAGCTATAGAAACTATGTAGTGTTGGCACACACCTTTAATCCCAGGACTCAGAGGTAGAAGGATCTCTGTCAGTTCAAGGCCACACTGACTACACAAAATTGATCCAGTCCTAAAGAAAAACTGCTCACACAATGATGATCTCAGCACTTGGAATCACAAGCCTTTAATACCAGCATTAGGGAGGTATATAAGACAGGAGCAAGGTCTCAGAGCTGGCATTCTGTCTCAGGGTTAGTCTCTAGCCACATTGAGAAGAACATAGCAGTCTGAGTGAATCTGAGGAGCAGTGAGGTTGGGAGCAGTAAGGCTCTCCACTTTGGTCTGAGCTGAGGTAGAGGTAAGAGCTAGTGGCCATCTGCTTTGCTTTCCTGCTCTTCATCTTGAAGCTTGAACCCTAGTATCTGTCTGTGGACCTTTTATTTATCATGTCACAGGGGAGCATGCCATCTTCAACAAATGCATAAAGCAGGTAACTTGTTTTCACCCATTTTTCAAGGTTTCTCTGCCTTCTGCTCCCTCATCTTCATTCCTGAAGATTTCCACATAAAAGCTAAACACACACTCCAAGCAAGCAGCACATTATCTTTTCTGGTTGGAACCAGTTCTAGCTTACAAATAAACCATCCCTTGTTCATTTAAAATATATATATATATATATATATATATATTCCACGGACACAGCTGGCAGCAACCAGTCAACAAAATAAGTGTATTGTTGCTAATATAATAATGTTTGATTTTTCTCCTCTCATCTCTTGGTATCTTGGCAATGTCATTCTATGACCTGGTTGCAGTTCTGAGGCCCTTGGAGGAGATATAATACATCAGACACTAGAGTTGGAGAAGAACAGAGTATGCCTACGAGTGAGTTCCCTTTCCAGCAACTCTCAGCTCAGGTCACAGAGACATCAAAACTCTGGCCCTGTCTACGACGTTGCTACTCAACACTTTGGAGTAGATGGGGAAAGAAAGTTCCCGCCAAAACCTTGGTTCCAGGCCATTCCTCAAAGCAGAGTTAGAATCAGAGCAGCCAAGTTCTCACAGAGCCAGAACAAGCCAGAACGTTGACCAGAGCCCACTCTTGGGGGAAGGAAGAGTAAAGTCGGCGGTGGCAATAATACAGACACTGCATGTCAAAAAAAGCAACAACTGTGTAAAGAAGAGCAGCTCTTGGAAACTATTGTTTTTGAGCCCAAATAAAAGAATGGATCTAAGCAAATTTCATCAAGAAATTCCAAGAAACATGAACTAAAAAGAGGCTTACACGATGTGGAGGTGGTTCATGGGGTGAAGTCCTTGCTGTGCAGGCTGGGGGCCCTGAGGTAGAATCCCTGTAGCCCACATGAAGTCTTCATGACAGATATCTGTAATCCAGATAAGGCTCAGTGAGGTGAGGATGAACACCAGAGAATCTCTAAAGGTTCTCAGACCAGATAGTCTCAAACACTCATACTCAGCAATGAGCAGCAAGAGACCCTACTCAAATAAGGTGAAGGATGAGGGCCAACACTCCAGATTGCCCTCTGATCTCAACAAATATGCCATTGCGCGCGCGTGCGCGCGCGCGCACACACACACACACACACACACACTCACTCACCAGTTCACACACATGAGAGCACACACATGAATTCACACACACACACATCACACACACACATCACATCACATACACACATACACACTTACTGGACTCAAAACGTAGCTCTAGGTGGTCAAACCTAACATGTTTGAGAACCTGTTTTATTACCTAACGTGAGAGAAGAGAAAGAGAGAGGGGAAGTGAGACAGAGAGAGAGAGAGACTGCTTCCCTTGAATTTAATAGTTATTTTTTCTAAAACTGGAGCATTCATTACCTGCCTCGCAGAATGAAGCAAGCATAGGAACCTCATAGCCCTATCTATATTTGCTTGTTCCCCAAGTGAAATGCTAATCTAAACAGTTCTCTAGTTGTTAATGCCTATTTATAGAAGAATGTGTTGAAGAACAACAAAAAAAAAATATTAAAGGAATGCTATGTGTAGATTTTATTTAAATGCCAAATTCAGCTATTAAGGAAAGAAAGAAAGAAACTATTCAAGATAACCACAAACAAATCCTTGTGGGCTGGGGATCAGATGGTATCAGGAATATTTGTCAGTTCAGTCAGGTAGACAGCATTGTTGGGAGCTTGAACTTTGAAATATTTACACAGAAGTAAATGTAACAAGATTAGTAAGACATCAAAAGAAAAGTCTTTTTAACCTTTTTTCCTCTAATTTGTGATATCTAGGGAAGTTCTCCTTAAATTTTGGGTTGCTTGACTGCCTTGTTTTGCTTTTGGTGGTTTGTTTTGGTCTGGTGTGCTTTGCGTTGTTGTTGTTGTTTCATAAGGGTTACCGGATATTCTTGACAACTTAATTAAGCAGGCACATCCTTCCTTACAGACGTTGCTTAAAGACCCGATTTAATTCAAACGGTCCAGTTAATTAAGAGACAATGATTCATACAATCCACAGAGAAGGTGAGTCAGCAGCTTGGGGACATGGTTAGGGACTGTCACCAAGCAAGAGGGGGAGCTCTGTGAGAAAACACAGGACCCGAACAACTGGCTTGACAAAGACGATGTGGCAAAGTTCCTCACCCCAAGCACAGACCTACTGGCTGCTTTCCCGCTGCTTGCTGCCAGCTGGCACCAAGGGACTAAGAGCCTGTAGACTCCTCCCACATCGCTGAGCCAGCTGCCCTCTTCCTCCTCGATCCTCCACACAGAGGGGGAGGGGCTGCTGATGGCCAATCCTTCCCAGCCAGCAGCCTGAAGACTGTCCCTGGTGACCGACCTCAGGGCTCTCTGCGCAGCAGAAAACAACCTCGCTGGGCTGGACAATTTTATCAAGTTACTTCATGTTGGAAGGAAATTACAAAAGTTATCTGTGGCCTGTGTATCAGATGCTATTAGGGAATTAATTGCGTTTGATGGTGTACTATGCATGCTAAAACACCAAGGGCTAACTTGTTATAAGAACAATAGCATGCTTTGAAATCTGTTAGCAAATACTGAGTAAAAGCAGTAAAACCAGACCTGCTATAGGAAAACCAAAAGGCAGCAAGCTCAATGGGAAGTATATATGCCCAGCCCATGTGATGCCAAAGTTTCGCCTTTAATTTTCCAATCTTCGTTTATAACACATATCCTCATGTAGTTATCATCGTAATAGACAATCTTTGTGTGGGAGGATTGCATGTTCGTGTGCGTGTTCCCGATGAGTACACATTCTCATGCGTTGAGTATTTGTGTGACAGCCTTAGTGTCTTCCACAATAGCTCTTAGAGATGAGGTCTCTCACTGAAATTAGTTCACAAATTCAATTAGGCTGACTAGCCAAGGAGTCCAGGGATCCACCTGTCTCTGTCTCCCCAGTACTGGGATCACAGGTGCTGTAAGGATGGAAAAATTTAGCCTAATTTTCCCTAGACTCTGCCCCCTAGCAGTGAGTAGGCAAAAGGTCATTCTTCACTGTTTACGACAGGGTGGGTTTATCGACAGCACCTGTGAGTGAATGTGAACAGGAAATGAGCCGCGCCACACTACCCAGAAGCCCTAGCAAAAGCAGACTTCCTGGGCAAAGCACGGGCTTGGATAGTTCAAATTGATTGGTCCACACTGGATGCTGTGAGATGATTGGTTTGTAATGCGGGGGCTTTGTTGTAACCCTATAATAGCTGTCTGAATCCTGTACCCAGGGTTCCCAGTCCTCTACCCCACGTGGAGCGTGACTGCGGACCCCAGTGCACTGGAATATAAAAGACCTCATGCTTTTGCATCAAGACCGCTTCTCGTGAGTGATTTGGGGGGCCGCCTTTCCTGAGTCGGGGCGTGAGGGCCCATGCCCTCCACGGGTCTTTCAGTGTGAACCACTACATCTGGCTTCTGTCCTCAGTGCTTGGGATCCAAACTCAGGGCGGCATGCTGGCACAGCATGCACTTTATCCACTGGGCCATCCCTTGGCCTCCTGGAAACCTTTAGTCAGACCTCCTCATCGAAAGCTTTTGTCACTTCCACTGTCTTACTGGAGTTCACATTACTTCACACTCTACTATAATGTCCGCGGTTTAAATAATCCTAGATTGCCTTTAATACTAAAGCTGCTTTAGTGTCCATTTGCTTTGTTCAGTTTTCTCTTTTCCCTAAGATCCCTGTCCACACTCTCCTGGGCAGTACCTTGCCACACTGCCTCTCATGTGTAAGACTCCTTACTCCCTCTCATGTTCTACACCATAGTCACAAGTGCTGCCAAAGTAGCCTCCTGTAAGATGGGACTCTATTCTCACCTTTACGTTCTGATTGCCACTATCTCTTTGCAGCTGCCTCCAAAACCATCATCCTCTTGCTACATGAAGCTACCCAGGCCAGGTTAAACCTTCCAGAAGCCTCTTCCTTTATGGACCTACATAATTATTATTCATTTTCTCTGAAATAATTCACCAAGATGTTTTTAAATTCTTTGTACAAATGAATTGTATTTCACTTCACAAGGGGCCTCAAAACAAGGTCATTATTCTGTCTATTTTGCAGATGAGTTAATGGAAGCATAAAAATTTTAAGTTATTTTGCCAGGTTCTCCCAACTTGGAAGATGCATAACCAGGATACCAAAAGCACACAACACACTTCTTGCAGTAGGACACTCATCTGTGAACAATGCCTGCCTGCCTGCCGCTGCCTCCAAATGGCACTGCTATGTTTGCACCTCTTAATGTCCACCCGTACTGACTCCCCACTCAATCACTTACTCATGCTATTCTGTCTCTTAGAAATGGCCTTCCATGTCCCTTCATCTTTGAAGCAGGTAACTTGCCCGCCTTTTAAGATAGATGCTAAGGGCAGAGCTCAACCTTGGGTGTCTTCAGTACTTCCTCTTCACCTTGTTTGACAAGGGATCTCTCACTAAACCTTGAGCTCAAGGTTGCTTTTTGCACACACATGCATTCAGGCAGTCCTCACCCCACACCCCCACCCATCTCCACTGCAAGTGGTCTTTTATAGTCAGTCACTTTATTTTGTCAAGTACATGTATTGGGCACAAACTGCTACTTTCTTATAAAATGCCTTCAGGGCTAGCATTCCCTAGGGGAATGAGGAGAAATGAGGAGAGAGTTAAAACTGTTGTTGAGAGATGAATATGGTTCAGACAGCAGAGTCACACAGCAGTCATTACAGTATTTAAACAAATGTGTAAGTTAGGACCATGGTTGGGAATAAATGGTCAAGCTAAGGGGCTGGTCTCACTCTTCTTCATCCTAACCCTATCAGATTGGCTCTTCCCCAATCGATGATCAAGGTGTCAGATTTAAGATTTATTCCAGGGATGTTCAAAGAGAAACTTCTCATGGTGTCTTTTGAGTCATCTCCTACAATAGAAAATCATGAAAAGAGGTGTGTATAAACTATAAACCTAAAGACTGTTATGTCATGAGATACATTAATAATGATCAAACTGTAAGAAACATGTGCAGCCTCGTGTAACATATTCAATTACTTTCCTAAGGTCGTGGAGGTCTTCCTACAGAATGCATGTCATTCTGTTTACATCAAACACAGAAAACTCATTTACAAGTGAATGTCATTTTCATCTTTGTTCCATGGCCAAGTACATCTCATTTGCACTCGTTTGCTTCCCTACTGGAGTGCTATTCTACAGCTGGTGGGGGTTGTACTCAGTACCTGCTACTCACCACACACCCACACTGCAGTCATCCAGTTTCAGGCCTGCATAATAATTCCAGTGGCATTTTAAATATTAGGTCCCAATGGTTACATCAGAGGAAACTAACCCAATAATAGTATTCATGGGGAAAAGAAAAACTTGAAATGTTTAAATGCATGTGCATGCAAACATTCCTTCTCCATGTTAAACTAGCTTTGAAATCCCCATGGTGGCCATATGTAATGGCATAATCTGTAATCCCAGAATTTGAGAGGCAGAGGTAGGGGCATTAAGGCTATCCTCAGCTACACAGTGAGTTTGGGGCCAGCCTGGGCTATAGAAACCATGTCTTAAAAATAAACAAAATAAAGTATTGCTTGACCTAGAAAGATACAGTTCTATAATCAAGGAGTCTCACAGATTCTTGGCAAATCCTAAAAAGAAAAGAAAACGAAAATGGAGTAGAGGCTTTACTGCCTACTGGTGTCTCACTGTGTGTATAGTTAAGACTGAAACCCAAGTATAGAGAGAATGGCAGTTAAATAGCTGTCCCAGCATCCTTCAGTGAGAGCTTCATTCACTTCTGACACTGCTCTGATCCATTGTTCTCAGTGGGTAACCCTGCTGTCCTGGTGGCAATAATACCTTCTAACACACACCTGCAGCCTTTCTACAAAATTACTTAGCATTAATTATCCACTGAAACATTCGAACAATCTGAATGTCCATCAATAGGAGAACTAGCTAGATAATCTTTGTACACCTACACAATGGGGTGCTGTACAAAAGCAAAAGAGAGAGAGGAAAGAGGAAGTTCTTTTTATAACAAGGAGGAAAAGAGGAGTATACACTGTTGGTTATTTGTACTTCAAAAACAAAGACTAGAACTGGTAAGATGGTTTGGTGGATAAAAGCACTTGCCACAAAAACCTGACAACCTGAGGTTGATCCCTAGGACCTACTATGGAAGGAAAGAGTCAACTACTGAAATCTGTTGTCTAACCTTCATATGTGTTGAAGAGCATGCCAACACTCACATACACTATGTGTACACGATACTAATAACGATAATAATAAATAAAACAAAATGAAAAACTGGAGTTCGTAAGAAATAATAATGAGGACCAGTCATAATGTACTTGCTAGGCAGGCAAGATGGCTAAGTAAGAGTGCCTCCCAGTAAAGCCTGCTGACCTGAGTTCAAGTCCCAGGATCTACACAGCACTAGGGAAGAACTGATTCCTTCAAGTCGTCTTCTGATTTAGACATATATGCCATGACATACATGTGCCTACACACACACACACACACACAAATAAGTAAGCAAAATATCATAAAATAAAAAATAATGAAGTGTTGGTGCTGGAGAGATGGCTCAGTGGTTAAGATCACTGGCTGCTCTTGCAGAGGACCTGGTTTCCTTTCCCAGAACCCACTCAGTGACTGACAACCATATGCAACTCCAGTTCCAGTGGATCTATCACCCTCTTCTGACATCCTCCATCATATACAATGATATACACACATATACAGGCAAAATTCTCATACAAATCATAGATCTTCTAAAATAATAATAATAAAGTTGTCATGGCTTGGCACTGAGGTGCCTCCTCCCTGTCCCCTAGAAGAACTAACATGACCTGTGTCCCTGTGGCCAAGAAGCTGATGCTGATGGCCAAGGATGTCTGCTACACATCAGCCAGGGGCAACACTGCCACTTTAGGCAACTTGGCCAAGACTGTCTTTGATGCTGCCTCCAAGACCTACAGCTACCTGACCCTCAGTCTCTAGAAGGAGACTGTTCACCAAGTCTCTACCAGGAATTCACTGATGATCTCCTGAAAACCCACTCCGGAGTCTCCATTCAGAGGACCAGGCTCCAGCTGTGGCCACCATATAGGATTTTTTATGTCTGCAAAAGAAAGAAAGAAAATGCTTCCCGTTCAAGCATAAGGACCTGACTTCCATCTCCCAGAACCTATGTAAACCTGTACAGAGCCCATGCCTGAAACCCCAGCACAAGGAAGACAGACAAGAGAACTCTTAAGGCTCCCTAGACAGGCAGCCAAACTCAGCTGGGAGCTCCTTGTTTCCAAAAATAAGATGGAAAGCATTTAAAGAAGAAACATGACCTCAACTTCTGGCACATGAGCATACACACACACACACACACACACACACACAAATGATAGTAACCTGTTTTCTGAAACTACAGAATTTGGGCCCCCCCCTTTAAAAGTGAACACAACATACTTTAAAAGTGAACACAACATAATGTACAAGTCTTCTAAAGTCTCTTGACACCAAGATTCCTAATACGTGAATTAAATGTGTGTGGTTAACCATGGGCTGTCTCACACACACACACAAAATAGAAATTAGGTGGAATTAAGACTTCCAAGTTTATGTTTATTTATAACTTGGCCTTCAAAATATGAGTCAGTACCAAATTAAAACACAAAATTAACTTTAACACAAATCCTTGTGCTGGAGAGATGAGTCAATGGCCAAGAGCAGTTGCTACTCCTTTTAGAGGGCCTAGGTCCAGATTCCAGCACCCACTTGGAGGCTCAAGACTGGAACCCAAGTTCTAAGAGATCAATACCATCTTCTGTCTCCTAAAATCTCCTGAGCATGTTAGGCACATGCATACAATCAGACGCACACACACACATACATACACTAATTTTGATAATAATAATAGTCTTTCTACTTGGTTTAAGATCTCTGTCTCTATCAGCTCTATCAAAGCTGAGGCTTCAGGTTCTAGCAAGGCCCTGTCCTCCCACCATTACCTATAAAAGTTCTGCCTCTGCTGGGATCTGTCTCCATGATTATGGGCCTGGTATCCTATTTTTAGTTTGCCCCTGAGTTCTCTTTCTATGGTCACCATCAGCTCTATCAGACCCACAAGCCCCACCTAGAATCTGCCTGGAATCCAGCCTGCTACCTAAAGCATTTCAACTTTAAAACACATCACAGACAGGCTCCAATCGCAAAAGACACTAGGAGAATGGGAAATGAGTGTTTTCTGTCTAAGTGGAGTTAAGCTATCGTACATTTGCAGATCTAGACCCAATCCTGTTTGCGTATTTCTGTATTTAACATGATCAAATGAGGCTATATTGGACTAAAGTGAACTTTATAGGGACATGCCAGAACTCAAATGACCCCAGGCCAAAGTTGACCCTTAATTTTTTTTAAATAAAATTTTATTTAAATTAAAAACAATCTTATTTTACATACCAATCCCAGTTCCCTCTCTCATGCCCCCCATCAATCCCTCTTCCCATCCCCCCATCCAGTCCCAGGAAGGGTTAAGCCTCCAGTGGGGGGATCTTAAAAGTCTGTCACATCATTTGGGGTGGGACCTAGGCCCTCCCCCCATGTATTTAGGCTGAGAGAGTGTCCCTCCATGGGGAATGATCTCCTAAAGTCCATTTGTGCACTAGGGATAAATACTGGTTCCACTACCAGAGGCCCCACTACCAGACTGCCCAGCCCCCCCAACTGACACCCACATTCAGGGGGACTGGTTCGGTCTTATGCTGGTTCCCCAGCTGTCAGACTGGGGTCCATGAGCTGCCCCCTTGCTCAGGTCAGCTGTCTCTGTGGTTAACACTGAATTTAACTCTGCCTTCAGCTGTGAAGCTTGGGAACCCAGCACTAATGCTTCATCGCCATTCCTCACAACTTGCTAATTTCCCATCACCCCCTTTATCACATAGTAATGTTTCATGGCATCATATTCTTATTGTATTTCCAATTAACATACAAGAAGTTAGTTTCATTGTGACATCTTCAACATATTTATCAGTATACTTCGTTCTGATTCTGCTCCCTCTGGCAGCATCCTCCATGCCCCCAGCTCTCGGCTGCCTGACAGCCCTTTTGCTCCCCTGAGCAATCCCCTCTCATGCTTTCTCATCATGAGTACTATTACTGTCTTCCCTCCCTACCCTCTCCGTTAGGAACCCTTCTTTTTCTCTCATGGTTGCCTTTCTATTTCCACGGCCTACACACATGCATCGGTGTCCATATAACATGCAAATTGGAATCTGTGTTCCATATATGAGAGAAAACATGCAGTAATTGTCTTTGTGTCTAGTTTGTTTCACTTAATGTAATGGTATCCATTTTCTTGAAAATGTCATGTTATAACTTCCTCATGACTGAATAAAAATTGATTATGTATATGCACCACATTTCCTTATTCATCTGTTGACAAGTGGTCCCACTTCTTAGTTATTATGCATAACACATTAATAAAAGGAGATATGTAAATATATCCCTGCTATGTTGACTCAAGAGTCTTTTGCGTTACGTACTGAGAAGTGATATACCTGGGTCGTATACTGGCTCCTTTTAGATTTTGAAGAAACCTTCACACTGACTTCCACCATGACTGCACTGGCTTACATCCCCCCCCAGTAGTGTGTAAGGGGCCCCACATCCTCACGAGCATTTGATGTCATTTTCTTGATAAAAGTTATTTCCACTCCTGTGACCAAAGATGTTATAGTTGTCTGAAAGACATTGAGCACTTTTTCAAATATCTCTTTGCCATCTGTACAGGAAATGGTGTTTAGAAAGCATGTGTACTCCATTAAGAGCAAGCCTGCAGGATCAGTAGGAAAAGGAGTGAATCTTGGGGAAACTCCTCACTGGCTGTGAAACGTATGATTCATTTCCCTCACTTGAGACATAAATTGTTACAAAGATGAAATGGGATAATATTTAATGCTTTGAGTGTTTTAAGACAAAGTTGATTCTCTCTCTCATATGAGAACATTGACCAACATATAAAATTATAGCATCCCAAGTCACAGTTCAGTTTAGTGCACAAACTGGTTTTCCAAGCAGAGGGAACAACATCTGTACAAATATCTATTGATGCCAAAGCCAGCACCCTGGGACCAGATTATATCCTGTTAGCCTTAAATAATTTAGAAAACCTATCCTATCATCTCCCTGTACATTTTCGACGTCATCTTGATTGCTAAGACATTTCTTTCTCCTGCTTTCTGAAAACCACAGATGTGCTTATAAAATGCGACAGTGCACATTGACTCAGTACTCATCGGAGTGACTGTTAGCATACCTGAAAGCATCTTACTGCTCACAGATGTGTTCTTCTGTGGTCCAATGCCCCCAAGTTAATTTGAATCTGACCTGGTCATGTCTCCATTTTCCTTCCGGTAATAATAATACCGGAATGAACTTCTTACTGTCAGATATAGAGTCTTATCTTCCTGCTTCATTTTCAGTGAATAAAATAAAAAAAGATTTAAAGAAGCCTTTGGCCTTCACTGTCTTATG
Source organism: Phodopus roborovskii (assembly GCF_943737965.1). NCBI lineage: Eukaryota > Metazoa > Chordata > Mammalia > Rodentia > Cricetidae > Phodopus > Phodopus roborovskii. The sequence goes on from NW_026125281.1 coordinate 28,973,435, forward strand.
TAAAGCCATCTCTGTTGCATGTCTTCTGGATGTGTCTCCTGTCACATAAGTCATTTCCACCCACAGCTTTCTAGTCTATATCTCAGTGGATACAACTTGTCATAGAACCTTAGATTTTAAGCAATCCACTATTTAAAGTAACTTCAAGAACATTATTACACCGATAATATTAAAAATAGGATGTGCATTTGCATCCATGTATTCAATCAAAAACTATGAAAATGTGCACATGGACAGGAAAAAATATGAACACGTGATATTTAGATGGTTTATATATTTCGTTTTAAACGAAATTTAAATTTAAATTTATTCACGCTACATGAAAAACCTTTGTCTTTATCTGTTTAACTCAAATAACCCAATCTCCCCTTGATGGCATGTATGACTTTTACATTTTTCAACAAACTTGTCTTTTAGGTTTTTATCTATTTACATAAAACACTGACGCATAACTAACACATTGTATTGGTAATGAAATCAGTGTTTTTTAAAGGGGCTATCCACCTAATCTTGGTCCCATTTTGTTGGACCTTTGGATGGTTTCCAAGCCAAAGGCATTAACAAGTTGTCTGTCGCACGCACGTTTTCTCCTAATTTGAGTTAAACCACAGTGGCTCACAACTCATCTTTTATAGGAAAGTCGCCCAGTTCCTAGCAAGCATGCCCAGAGCTCCTTCTGGAACTAAACACTTTGTCCTGCTGTGCTGCTCACACCTAGGTGGCCAAGGGTCACACATGACCTGGACCATGCATGTGGGTGCCTCTGCCTTCTTCCCTTTGGGGAGGCAGCAGATGGCGAGGGCGTAGGGCGCTGGTGCTCAGCTCCCCACCACAGCCCGGGCAGGGCCGGGAACTGAGACTAGCCGGGCTGCTGTGACCCCTTGCTTGCCTGCTGCGGGTCGCAGGGGACTTTCTCTCAAATTAACTCCCATTCCATTGCCCAACATGGAAACTCCTGTACTTGGAGAGCGAGGCTGAGTCGCTGAAGCCGTGCCTTCAGCAGTCAGGATGCCACCGCTAGGCTCTAGAAGCCGCGGCTGCCGCCCAGGCTCCTGCACACTGCTGGTCCGCCACCAACTGCAGCCCGGTCTACAAGGGATGAGCCAATGGGAGCTCTAGGAGTAATGACAATGACAGCCCATTCGGGTCAACTTAGCGGCGCTAACTATTCTCTTGCTCAAAAGGAGTATAAAACACTAAAAGCACTTTGCCCACCACTGCCAGACCGACTGCACTTCTCCGAGTCTTGGCTTCCCTCTGCCCTGAAGTGTGCATGTGCTCATCTTTCCCTGTGTTTGTGTGTCAACTCAACCCTCAGAGCCCCACCAAGCTTTTCAAAAGTTAGACACTGCAAACGAAAATAGCGTTCTCTCCCCGCCACCGTCCTTTGGAACTGGTTTCTGAGCTTAAAGTGGAAACCAAACAAGAAGTCTGAAGATGTTTCTCGAAGTTTGGGAAGCCTCTATTTACTGAAATTGGTGTGGCTTCACCCAGAGCTAGAAGAACAACGCCGGTGTCCTGTACAAGCTGTTAGTGCTTAGAAAACTCTGTGTCAGCCCTTCTCCTTATGTGAAAGCAAAGAAGCCAGGGCTTTCGTGCACCGGGCATGATTCTGAGCCTCTTACTGGCATCAAAACTATCCTATTGCTTTATGTAACTCTGTGTTGCAAACGAAGAAACATGGTAATAGAGGGTCTGGCCCAGAATACAACGCTAATAAGTGCCAACGGCAAAATCAAAATTCAGATGTATCTGATGTATTTAAGTTAGCAAAACTTTTCAATATCCAAATTAACTAAAGCTAAATAATCGGGAGCCTTTCGATTCAGGAAGGCATGAACCATCCTCCCTTTTTTAAATTAATATTTCATAGCGTGGCACAGAATATTCTGTCAAAATCTAGGAAATATTCAGAACCTTTAGGACTGTTCTCAAAATGAGTTATGGGTCACCAAGATAAGAACTACTGAGTAAAAAGGGAGTAAGGAGAAAGGAACACATGCCTGGAATTCCAGCACTGGGGAGATTGAGGCAGGAGGATTCCCTGAGTTCAAGGCCAGTCTAAAGCACATAGCAAAACCTTGTCTCAAAAACAAAAAACAAAAACAAACCTTAAAAAAAGAAAAAGCTGAGAAAGCATTCGGATGCCTGTGTTTTGCTGATTTGACTTTAATGTAGAGATAAATTCATTCGTGAACAAATAGCAGGATTGTCTCAGTCGAGCTATGGAGAATTACAATCTGCAGTTAAGAGTTTTGTAACTCTATGTTTAATTTTTAATGTTATAATTTATTCTAATAGGGAGAAACAGGTGGCTGGAGTTTTGTTTTATAAATCACTATCAATTCTCATGTATTTCATTTAATCAAACAATTCTTAACTTGCTTGCTTACTGACTATTTTTCCACAAAAGTTAGAGCAATTGGTACTGATCCAGGACCTGAAGTGCAGGTTGTACTTTTCTAGCAATATTCCTGTGTTTCAAATCTGGATTTCTAACTTTCCCTCCAGGACTTTACACGATCTGATTTCAGAAGAAAAAGGCAAAATTCTTTTCAGCCTTACACCCAAGGATGCCTCTGCTTTCAAATAACTACTACTGTTATAAAGGACAACACTACGAAGGACAACATGATGACTAAGCAGGTGGTGGAAAACTGAATTATAGAGCCTAAGTTTAGCAAGAAAATGCTTAGGTTCACTTCCAATCACCAGTATCAAGACCATCCCTGAATCGCCTTTACGGAGAGGACAGAAATACAAGTAGTCTATGAATCTAGCACAGAATAGTTCCTCAACAAACACATTCTTATCATTATGCCCACAATATGCCTGCCTATCTGTCTGTGTTTCTCTGTCTTCCTGTGTCTCTCGCAGTGTGTGTGTGTGTGTGTGCGTGTGTGTGCATTTCTATCTCTGTCTCCCCACCTGTCTTTATGTTTTCTCTTACACAAGACAATCTCTAGCCAGCTAACACTAAAAGCCTGTAATTCCCAGCACACATCTTCTCATCTCCTCGTGGAAGGAATCTTTATGAAAGTCACCATTAATGGAAATCAAATGTTCTTGGTTGTGATATGCCTCCCATCAAAAAATGCTCCTGACAATTTCCTAGTGGCCACTGCAGTGTTTCCAATCAGGCACTGGGGACTTGCAAAGCATTCAGAATTAAGGATTCAAAGGACAAGATTGGGTGAATGTGGTCATCAAATCCCTGTCTAGAGAGTCTGCTGACCTACAAAATTTGTTAAATTAACCTCTGAGAAAACTACTGAAGACCTGGGCCGTCAATGCACCTGCCTTTAACTAGAGCCTAATTCTCTACTTCTAGAGGCGGGGGTCTTCATAGACTGTATAACTATCACCACTTTTTAAAAATAGCAAATACAGTCACCACTAACGATTTTGCTGCTGATTATTGTCTATACGCTGTGACCTTACATTTCCTCTTCTGTAAATTAATGGGACCAAAACTGGTAGCACCAAGTTACTGGAAGAAGTGCAAAAGCTGGAAACTGTTGCACCTCCAGCCACCTCTGCTGTTTGCTGAGTTAATACTAAAATGAGAGGTTCATAAAAGGCTCGGAGCAAATATCCTCCATTTTATCCCCAAAGTAAGCTCTGTTAAAATGGTAGACAACAAGAAATACTGATAGTAGTTCCCTGGATTTTTTCTTTTTCTTTTTTTCTTTCTTTTTTTTTTTTTTTTTTTTTTTTTTTTTTTTTTTTTTGTCTTGTTTGCTTTTCCTCCAAGGTCCCGGAAGTGAACATAAAAACAATGGTTTTAAAACCAGTGCATTTTGCCTGGTCTGTTCAACCCTGAGTAATATTAATTCTGGGAATAATAAATCTTCTGTGACTTATCTTGTTGTGAAGTCTCCTCAAAGGTGGCTTTCGAACTAGACTACTTCTTTGAAGGATCCTCTGAAGTTGCCAAATAACTGAACTCCCATTTGTATCTTTATTATTCTTAAAGATTGCACAAAATGGAAACAAGAGCTAAGTACTGTATCCACTGTACATCATTCATTATAAAACAACATACACATTTGTGGACTCTACCAAATAGGACATTGTTTAAATTTTTATATATTGCGTGCTCTTAGATTCATGCGTTATTTATTTATTATTATGTTCTCATAAATAATTGCAACTTGACCAATTTGTATATCCACTACCACAGTATACTCAACGTGGCAAGGAGTGGCCTTTGACAGGAGAACGGATATAAAAAACGGAAACAAGTGTGCAGGTGTCACATCTACTGTTTTTTGCCTACTCAGTGAAACGCTAACATAAGATTCACGCGAAACATCTTTTCAAAAGGCACGGTTCCCTCCACCGAAAAGAACTTTTTTAAAATGCGTGGCGGTTAAAATTATCCCCTCTTGGGGCAGTGAGATACTTGAATTGCTGTGATGCTGAACCCCAAGACCAGAATGCCTGCTGGGGGAGGGGCTGTGCCCCTGTCTAGAGGCCTAAATTGAGGAGAGCCTGTTCCTTGGCTGCTTTTTTCTCACTGCGGAACTGGAGCGGCTCACTGTTCCAAATCCGACACCCTCCCCAGAATAACGACCGTTTCACCCAAGTCCTTCTCGTCACCACCTCACTCTAGTCTGTCCACGCCCCTCGCTCCCCCCTTCCTTGGAGGCGTTAGGAGTCGCGCTGGCCTTGGCCTCCAGCCTCAGGGTCGCTCTGGTCGTCCGTGAAGCAGACGTCCACATCACTATCCTCGCTCTTGGGATCCCCAGGCTCCAGGGCATAGCCTGGCTCGGGGCCCGGGCCGTCGCCCGCCTTGGCGATCAGGCTCTGGCCCGGGTGGCGGGACTTGACGTGACGCTCCAGGTCCCGGCGACGCACCAGCACCTTGCCGCAGAACTCGCAGCGGTAGGGCGTGTTGCCCTCCGCGTGCAGTCGGATGTGCTTGTTGAGGTTGCTGGGGTCGCCGAAGGGCCGCAAGCACACTTTGCACTTGAGCGGCTTGTAGCCGGTGTGCGTCCGCATGTGGATCTTGAGGCCGTACTTGCGCGAGTACAGCTTGCCGCAGTAGAGGCACAAGTGGCCGGTCTTGGGCTTGCCGGCTGTGCCCCCGCCGCCGCTGCCAGCCGCCGCCGCCACTACGGCCGGAGGCAGCGACCCCGAGTCCAGGCGGGCGCGCCCCTTCCCGGCCGCCATCTCCGACAGCTGCTGCGTGTGCATGGCGATCTCGCGGTCGATACTGGCCAGGGAGCCCAGCTCCGCGGGGCCGATCGCCGCCGCCGCCGCCGCCGCCGCCGCGGGCCCGCTCAAGTAGGAGATGGACTCGGGGTATTTGAGCAGCCCGCCCAAGTGCAGCTTGAGCGGGTAGTAGGCAGCAGGGGTGCCGTAGAGCAGGTCACTGCTGTACACCGTGAAGGCCGGCATGACGGCGGGCAGGTGACTGCACTCGCCGCTGGGGTAGGCTTTGAGCCCGCCGGCGGCGTCGAGGGGCGGCAGCGCGCAACGCTCCAGGGGGATCCCGGGTGCCTGGAGAGCGGCGTAGCGCGCGGCGGGCAGCGCGGCAGCGGCGGGCGGGGCGCGCTCCACGTGCTTGAAGGCGGACACCTCCTCCGTGTGGCCCGCCAGTAGGGGATAGGCTCGCAGGGCCCCGGGACAGGCCAGACCGGGTGGCGGCGGGTCCCCCGCGAGCAGGCACTTGGGGTGGTGATGGTGGTGATGAGCGTGGTGGTGATGGTGGTGGTGGCCAGCTGGGCTCTCCCCACTGCCGGCTCGCCCGCCCGCCCGGCCCCCGCCCAGCAGCCGGCCCAGGGCCAGCCCGGGTCCCTTGCCGCCGCCCTCTTCCCGGTAGGGGTCGCCCTGCGCGGCTGCCCGGGCCAGGCCAGCGGGTTTGAAAGCTGATCGCACGCCGGGGTAGAAAGCCAGGCCGCCGGCGGCGGCGGGTGCGGAGCCGCCCACGATGCCCAGGAAGTGACTGTGTGTGCGGGGCATCCCGCTCGCATCCAGGGAGCGTTCTGGCTGCTCCTTGCCCTTCCTGGGAGTTCCCCACTTGCCCGGAGACGGTGAGGTGGCCGGGGGCGCCAAGGAAGCCTCGCGCTTGATGCTCTCCCGCGCCCCGAAGGCCTGGGCGAGTTGAGTGGCCTGTGGTTGGGGCCGCAAAGCGCCTGCCTGGACAGGTGAGGTCAAGTCCGGAACGGTGGTTTTCGGGGGGAAGCCAAGGCCTTCTGCCACCGGGCCACCGCCGGGCCTGGCCGCGTGCTCCTGATGCGGGAAGGCGCGGCCCCCGCCGCCGCTGAGCACACAGTGGAAACGCAGGTGTGCCTTGAGACTGTTAGGGTATCTAAACGTCCTCCAGCAGTACCAGCAGATGTAGCGCTCCTCTCCTGGCCAAGAGAGTGGGAGAGTAACCCCGTGAGAAGAAAAGGAGACAGGAGGAAAGTGCCAGCGCACCAGGCAAAGCTCAGGTTTTGACCCACGATGTGGCACCATCGCTGGGGAGGGGGGTAAGGGTCTTAGGACCAAGAGATAAAGTTCAGAGACCTTATCAAGGTGTGCAAACCCTCCCAAAGCGTGTAAATGGCCAACCCTTGTCACCTCCATCCTACTCAAACAGCAAAATGGGTGACCTGGGCCTTTCCAATGAAGACTTCCTCCAAGCCCTCATAGCAAATCTCCTTTGGAAGAGCAGGGTTCAGGAAGGCTGACTGGGAAGAGCAGAGAGCAGCTGTTGCCTTAAATCAAGTGTTGAGGCTGTGCTGTGCCTGTGCCCATCTGTTGGCGTTTGCAGAATAGGTGGCGTATGTCAAGGAGTTTGGATAAACTGAACAAAGGCCAATCTAATAGTCGTGAGCGCCTCATTACCAGGCGAGACAATATCCTGTATGTATGGGCCATATGTAATCATTCCTTTTCATATAACAATGTCTTTTGTGTGGGCTCTCCGTCCTTTCTACCCCCTCCCAGACTTAAACACTTGCCCGAGGTTTTCCTGGAGCGTGACCAAATGAATCCCCACATAAGGATTGCGACTTGCTATCCTTCAAGACTATTCGCACCCTTGTGTCCTTTTTTTACCTTCGTTGGAGTGAACTGAAGAAAAAAAAAAAAAAGGCCTGATATTCTATGACTAATGATTATATTCTGAGAAGGATAGTGCTAACATTGTCTTATCAGTTCTACCTGGAAGTTAATTAACTCCTACATAGGTGCAGCAGATAAAGCTTAGAAAAGCGAGATACATCTCTTGTAATAAATAGAGAAAAACAAGAAAGGTACTCTGCTTTTGTGCAGATTTTCCTACTGTGCGAGAGCAGTGTGCTTGCATGATCTCAATTCTTAGTGTCTCTTACATTGTAACTGTCTTGGTTTTCTAGAGTCTTTGAACACAATCCAGAGAGGCATTTTTGAGATAGATACCTACTAATCAGGTGCTAGAAACTAATTTCTATGTACTGCTGTGCATACAAATGCAAAATGTTTTTTAAAGTGATTGACTGACAATACTAAATATGTCCGTGAGAAAGCAGTTGATTGGGCCTCAAGGAAAGCCCAGAGTATATTGTAGGTCCCTTAAAATTCGACAGATTAAAGGCACATGCATTTAATCCCAGCACTTGGGAGGCAGAGGAAAAGGATCTCTGTGAGTTCAAGACCAGCCTGATCTACAAGCTAGTTCCAGGCTCTGCCACTTTAAAACATTACTGCAGAGCTTGTCAATGTGGTGCCTGCCTTTAATCTTGGCACTTGGAAAGCAGAAGCAGGCAGATCTCTGTGAGTTCAAGGCCAGCTTGGTCTACATAGTAAATTCCAGGACAGCCAGTGCTGTATAACAAGACTGGCAAAGGAGGGGAGCAGTATATTCCAATAGAGGGCAAAGGAGAGCTGGGAGAAATAGGGGGGGACAGAGGATTTACTTATGATTCTCTACGCCAGTTATTTATTAAACACTTACACAAGAGCATCTCAATATTCCTGCTGCCTGTGTAACCTCTACATAAAGCAACTCCTGGAAAAAGAGGAAGGTGACCCCTTGGCATTCTTGGAATGTTCAAAGTTCAGACACTTCTTTGCCACAGCAATTCTTCAAGAGTTTTCAATCTGTTTTAGAATGACCCTGACAACAATGCAAAGCCAAGTACATTTGGTTCTTAAATGAAGGGGCAATAACATATTCTATAAAATTGAAGATATTTGAAGTTAGCCATTGTTGTAAAAAGAGATGTGATCCCTACTTATTTCTTCCTTTTCCCAAAAGTTAAGGTGCACACGTGCATGTGGGGTGTGTGTGTGTGTGTGTGTGTGTGTGTGTGTACCTGTGTGTGTGTGGGGGGGGGTAATTTGACACATCCATTTCCCAGTTTATCTTCATCAACAGGGGCTGCAGACCCTAAGGTTCAGCTATTGCCAGTTGAATCCAACACGCTTCATAAATGACTTTGCTTCTCCTCCTCGTGTAATTTTAAAGACTTCAGACATGCCCAGTCTAGAAATGTCAGGTTCAAAACAGGCTTCCCCAGCAGTAAAATGATGGATTTTTTTTATTATTATCAGTTGCCATATGGCATTTATAAAACGAGTTGACTATAATAAAATACACAGGTTAAACAAGTAACTTTTCTCTGGTTGTCCTTATGGAAAAACATTCTGTGCAGAAATGGTTGGCATGATTTGTTGAGTAGTGGCCAGTCTGAAAGTTCCCCAATGAGACAGCTAGCTGTACTTACTACTGGAAGAACTTATTCAAAAAGTTCTGAAATTGTCATTCAAGGAACAAACTAGGTTAAGATAATTCTTATGAATATCGGACATACAAATCTATTTTAAAACAAGTAGAATTGATTTACGGAAGGCATCAGTATTTTGAAGTAAAATGACTCATTTCTCTAAATAACCTGTCCAGCTCATGAAGTGTGTCCTAATTACCACACATTTATCAATATTTACCTGTTTCTAAATGGATGCAGTGGAGTGGCAGTTCCGGAGGAGATTGTGTTAAACTATTTTGGAACACTTTTTTTTTTTTTTTTTTTTGGTAGTCTATAAATAAATAGCTTCTTGGGAGAAATTTGAACAAGCTAAAACAATTAACGGGGGGGGGGGGGGAGAAGGCCAGAGGGGCCTGATGAAAGATGAGCAGGGACTCTCAAGACCTTGACTATTTTAGAGCCTCCCAGCCTTCTTCCCACAGGAAATGACCTTCACAGTTGTGTGGCAGAGTGGAGGGTTTGAAATGTGTTCCTTTTTAGTTGCTGCCCCTTAATTTGCATGAATTGGCTCTTGGCTTGGAAGGAACCAAATAAATCTGAGAAGAAATTGGGATACATCCCAGATTCCATTTAAGTAGACTTGGTGAGGGGAAATGAACAAATACCATTTTAAGGAGGGACTTTAGTACCTGCCAAGGGACCAGCTGTAAGTACCATAATGCTTCTAAAATGCTGCCAAAGACATTGCTCTCCTGAAAAACTAACAGAGAAAGAGCACCCTGAAACCAAAAAAAAAAAAAAAAAAAAAAAAAAAGTATGCTTGGTTTAAGCTTTGGTGTCTAGAACTCAAGATGTAACAGTTGTAGCATATCAAGTCTCCTTTACTGGTTCTTCATTTAGGAAATGCTTGTCATTTGAGGTGTGCAATAGGAAAGAATGAAACCATGAGGTTCATTAAGGAGTAGTCTCTGCCTTTGAGGACCTGGTTATTACCCAGTTTTATTACCGTTTGCTAATGGTTTTGACACAGCAGCTCCCAATGACTCACCAGGTCTGGGACCACCTCCCACTACCCAGCAGAGTTGGACTCTACTCTTGCTCACCCTCACTGTTGGGGAGACCTTCTCAGAGGCAGTACCTTTCTCATCATGAGTCGGGGTCGCAGTTGTGGGTATGTCAAACCACTGAGCCAAAGAGTTAGAATACCACACAGTCAACTCTTCTCCTGGCTGGACATCTCGCAATGCTCGATAGAAGATCTGGGATGTAATAATAATAATAATAATAATAATAATAATAATAATAATAATAATAATAATAATAAACAAAAACAGCAATAGCAATATTCTCTATTTCCTGGTGCTTGAGAATAAAGGTTCAAATGCTGCTACCGTGGCCCTAGAGAAGTTACTGGATAGCTATGAATCCCATCCATCATTCTTCAAAAGGCACAGCAGAAGTATCTTCCTTACAGGGTCATTGACACGTTTAAAGAGAAAACTCTTGCCTTTCAAAGTTCTTTGCTTATAAAATGTCTGGCTGCCTTAGGGAGGACCATTTGCAGATGGAATTGGAATTGACAAGGATGAGGGGCACTGACAGTACCTGTCCTCCTGGTAAATCTGCGATAGCTTCCAGAGTCTGTTCCTGGGGGTTCCTGGCTGCCCGGATTAACCCTATCCACTCCAGAGGGGAGCCCCCTGACTCGTCCACCAGCTCCCCTCTCACCATGCGCACCTGTAACACAAGCAGTGGTCACTTCCTCACCGGCCACAGCCAGTTTTACAGCCCAGAGGAAAGATTGACCTCCATCCCACCCAACTCAGGAAAATGGTTGTATCCTCTTTGGCCCAAACTCTATGACCGGCTAGAAAAATAAATCCTTAGGGCCCCCCAGTTTAGAGGATGGAGCACCTCGACCATTGGCCACCCCACCACCACACACCTTGGAAACACCAGCTGAAAAAGGCATCCTTTCAGAGCTCCGGGATGCATCCGGCTGTGAAACACTCCCCACCTCTCCCTACAAGCAGTTCTGGGCTCCAAGATCGTCTGGCGCAGCCCTCCTATCCTGTTTCTCAACCCTCCATTTCTCTGGTACTGCTGCTCCTAGGTGCAAGTGAACTCGGTGGTGAAATGCTCAGAACAAAGCCAGCTCAGAGAAATTTTGCCTGCAGCTAGCAGGCCATTTAAAAGCAATTAAATCGCTTTTAAAGAGAGAGGCGTGGTTAGCTACAAAACCGGGTGACCAGAAGGAGAGACAGGAGCCTTTCCAGCACCAGAAGGAAGGTGCAGGACCTGCTCCTCAGACACACAAGATACACTTCTTACAAGAAAGTTTTAGGTGGTTGCTAAAACCAAAGTCTTCCTTTTTTCCCCCCATAAACTTTTGACTTAATTTCCCAGTTGCTGTCTGCCAGTCCTTGACTGCTAAGGCATCCCCCACCATCCGCTTTTAAATCTCCCCTCTGGTCAGGGATCAAGATGGGGGGGGGGTATCAGTATTGGGAAGTTGTCCCTGATGCCTCTCAGCTGGCATCTCGGACTCTGAGGGTCCCAACTGGGTATTCCGTGGGGGGGGGGTTCTCCACTGCCTCTCAACTGGTATCAAAATCAATCACCACCTGGCTCATTCTCTCTGCATTTCCTACCCAAACCTACAAGCAAATGGGGGCTTGGTTTAGTTCAGGAACTAAGAGCTGCAACAAGAATTAACCACTCTGTGAAATGGGATTAACTTGTTTAAAACAAAACAGAAGATTCAAACTAGTAAACAGAAGGGGGGGGGACACAGGAGTCCTTCCCATCCTATGCCTGGGGAGAGTGGGGGAGTGGTGAAGGTACATTTGCCAGTAGCACTTAGGAGCCATCATCACCTTGCAGAAGACATCCCCAGAGCTCTGGGGAAAGCATCAGTTCCCACAGGCCCCCAAACCTACAAACACTTGCCCACCGAAACAGAGTCTGTGCCGGCTCAGCTCTGCCCTCCCTTCAACCCTCTCCACGGCTCAGTTATGAAACATTCTAAGGCTAGTCGGATAATTCTACCCTGCAGAATTAACAGGTACCCCTTTTCTCCGCTTTTCCTCACGATCCCTTTCCTGGATTGGAGCAATTGGAGGAGAACGACAAGGAACGGAGATCCAGAAGGGCCCCAGTACCTTTTTCTTGGGCCCTTGTTCCCTGCGATCTGACAGGTACTTGCCCAGCTTGAAGTTGCCAGGCACCGGCCCCAGGCGCAATCCAGCCGGGATGCAGCAGTCAGCATTCACGCTGGTGACCGGAGTGCGAGAAGTTCCGTGCATTGTTGCCACGCCGCCAGGCAGGCGCTGGGGCTAGCAGGGTCCTCTACGAGGAGCGAGTGACAGAACCAGAAGCCTCCTCATGCGCTGAAGGAGCCGCACCCCGACGTGCGTCTTCTGCCTGCTGAGTGACGCGAGCGGGCATGCACTGCGCCTTTTCAATCCCGGCGGGCGCCTTTTGGCACCACCAGCGCAAGGGCGCGGAGTTTGGTGAGAGAGTTGCGCTGTGAAGCAGCTGCAGAGTCCCACCCGAGAGGGTCACATGGAGTGGTTCCCTCAGCCCCCTGCATAATCGAGGCCTCTGAATGGCTAGCACACAATGGTCCAGGCGACCTTCCCATTCCTAAAAATCCAATTTGTCAAGGGCGAAGAAAAGACGCTGGGGAATCAAAGGTCCGGCGGGACCATTAATCCTCAGCATGGGGTATTGTCCCTGAGACAGTTACGATATTTTAAGTGACAAATCCACTGTATAATTTCTCCATAAATTTTACTTCCTTTTATTGTTCGCCGACAAACCAGTTTTGGGAAATAAGTGACTACTTTAAGTCTACTTGGCTGATTCCTTTGAGCCTTGGTCTACTTCAAAGATTCTTAATTCTCTCCCCTTGGCTTTATTGTAAAGGAGATTAAACAAAGAGATGGAGACTGTTTGGAGGACTTGTTAACTTCTATTGATTTCTGGCGTGTGCCATACAGAAGTTAGGCAGGTACTTGATGGGGAAACACCAGAAAATACCTACACTTTTAAAATAACGGCCATAGTACCATTTCAGGGATTGGGTTCAGGCCAGTCCACCATTTGGAGCTGCTTTAGTTGTTCCCTTTACCCCTATTTGCCCCCAAATATGAAACCACCAGAACAATTTGAGGGGGTGACGCCAGCTGAGCGTCACTGCTCTGGGTCGCACTCACGGCCCACACTTTCTTTGAGGGTAGGGAGATGCCACAAAGCCCAGAGCTTCGCGGGGAGATGTGCTGTGCGATCAAGCTGCAGCCTTGCAGAGAGGGAAGTTCTCCGCAGGGTAGTTAGTCTCTCTCTCTCTCTCTCTCTCTCTCTCTCTCTCTCTCTCTCTCTCTCTCTCTCTCTCTCGGCAACTCATGAATTCAAACCTTGCTTTGCCTTTAAGTTTAAAACGAAGAGAAAGTCCTTACACTAACTTCCACAGAACCAAAAGACTGGATTTTTGCCTTTTTTTTTTTTTTTTAAAGTAAAACAACAAAAACGTCTCAATCTTTCAACAAGGAAAGCCCTATATAGCCTCAGCAGGCGTTTGGGTCAACTCAGGGCACCCGCCCCCAAACCCCATGTTGCCACCAGGGAACTCCTACAGAGGCTCCAATGATGATGTGTGCTCACTGTCACCCCCAGCCCATCACACACACAGAGAGAGAAAGAGAGAGAGAGAGAATAGAAGAGCCTGGGCAGCCGCTCACTGGTTCCTTCCTTCAGCCTTGCCCAAGAAGAGGCAGTTGGGCATCCTGGATCAGGAGAGACTCTGGCTAATGGTGCTGGGGCACTGAAAGAGGAAGATCCCTAAAAGTCACTTCCCAAGCTGCTCTCTGATGGAAACTTGTATTCACAACCATAGACAGGAACAGAAAACTAATTCAAGACCCAAGAAACCTTCCGTGAGTGGCTTGTTGCCTCGCTCTTTAGATCCGCAAAGCGGGACTGCTGGGTGTAACCGACATTTTGTCCCTTTTCACTATTCGGGAAAGTGCAGAACAGTGGCACTAAAAAAAAAAAAAATCACAAAATCCGTTGTTCGCAGCAATAGAAAAGCCAGGCCAGATCAAGGGTCTCAAGTCTAAAAAAGCCAAGGCAAAGACCACAAAAGAAGACAGACTTTGTGACTGCTCCACGGCCTATGGAGCTAAACCTGCTTGGGACGCCTCTTAGTGTGCTTTGAGCAGCAACTATGTGACTGTGCGCCTTACCAAGAACTATTTCCTAAGACAGCAAACTCTCAGTTTCACGCTCAACCTTCCAGTGGCTTCTCTGGGGGTAAAGAAGGCTGCCCTCCAGAGATCGAAGGCAGCCTTTGATCCCAGGGTCTATGAATGGCAAAACCCGGGGAGAGGGGAGGAGGGGGCTGAGGAAGCCTCTCCGATGAGTCCAGGGCAATAAATTTTAAGCCATGAACATGTCCCTCTAACCTCTGGCCTGACGACTACGAACGAACGACACCCAGTTTAACTTACCAGCACTGCAAGCAAGCAAGAAGAGGGCGAGCTCAGGGCCTGGGTTCGGGGCGCCTCCCTAGCCCTTCTTAACCAGTGAAAAAGCGTGAACGACACGCGAACAATTTTATCAATAGGACCATGTAAAGGCCGACTGTGAGGAAAGTTATTTATTAATATAGCCAATTGTGACTGGTTCCCAGCTCCGCGAGAAGAAAGACTCTGCGCCAGAGGCATTCACACCAGCTCGCCGAGTTTTATTCTGTCCTGTGGCTCGGAGTTGCAGTTCCCCAAGTGAAATAAATTGTCCACAAAGGAGAAAAGGAACACATTTTCTTTTATTTTTCCTCCCCTAAAAAGCAAGGGTGAAACCAATCTAATGTGCCCAGTGGAGCAAGATGGGCCGTGAAAGGCTGGGTGTTAAAAGTAAAAGCGGGCTGTGCAGCAAATGGGATGGAAAATTAAATGAAATTAAATAGCTTGAACGGCCGTATTGTCCCTTATTAAAAAGACACATTAATTACATGGTCTCAGCCTTATTCAAAGACAATGTCGAGACTCAATCAAAACATTCCACTCGGCTTTTTTATCGACTTAAAATGGGCGTCCAGAGGCCCTGTTAAAGCGAAATCCCTCCTACACAGAGGTGCAAGGGGAGCGTGGTTTGGGGCGGTCCTGCAGCCTGCCCAGCACGGACAGCATTCGGCTCCCGCGGCGGTAACAGGTTGCTGGGGGAGGCTCTCTCACCGAGGGCCTCAGCGGGCGGGAAAAGCAAGCGGCTCCGCCCGGCCCCGCAGTCCCCGCCCGCCCGGCTCTAGCAGCGTAGCTCGGGCTCCTCCGTGCAGGGAAGCGCCTCCCAGGCGATCGGTCTCTGCCAGGCAAAGGCCTCGGTCTCGGGGTCCCCTAGGAGGCTGATCGGGCTGCCCCGCGTGGGTTCAGGAGTCACCGAACAACGGCCAGATCCCCCCCCCTACTGCGCCGCACAGCCCCCACCGGAGATGGGGAGAGCCCGGGAGTGCGCAGGCCGGAGCCACGGTTTCAGCGACCGCATCGAGACTGCGCTGGCCCGGGAAGCGGCCCCTGCGGGTGTCTGTGGCGGCCGGGCGGCCAGGTCAGAGTAGACCAGCTGCTCTGCCCCCCAGGCGCGGGTGGGACATTAAGGCCGGCTCTGAATAGGGAGGCTGCGACCGGCTCTGGGAACGCCACCAGATGACGCACAAGCATCGGGGCTGTTTCCCCCCTTAATTGCGTGGACGGTGGGTGCGCGGCGGCCGGGAGTCTTCAAACTTGTAGCCAAGGACCCAGCCCGGACACCGCTGGTGGGTTTTGTGGTGCCTTTTTGTTTTGGGGGGTTTTGTTTTGGTTTCGGTTTTTCTTTTTCTTTTCTTTTTTAAGTCTGCCATTGGAAACGACTCAATAAAAAAAAAAAAAAAAAAAAAAAAAAAAAAAAAAAAGTATTCAGAGTCCCTCTCAAGTTGCCTTTTAACCGGAGTTCCCCAACTTATTTCTTGGTTCTTTCGGTTGACATGGTGCAAAGAAAAGTCAGCGAGCGTGCTGCTGAATCGCAATGTCTTGGGGCACCGCCACATTCACGCTTCTCTGCTGGCCTCTGCCCGAGGAGCCCGCGCTCAATTCGATTTTCCTTGCTATTGGGCACATTTAGGAGCGCCTCTATTTGTGAAGTTCATTTCTAGGCAAATGTATTCAAGAGCTGATGGGAATGAATAGGACCGTGTGTCAGCCGCCCCTAATTGGGATTAAAGCACTTAGGAGCATATGCAGAGAGTGACAGAAATTCTCAGGTTGCATTGTCTTCAGACTTCCACCCGCTCGGACGCTCCTCCTCCAAGGAAGATTTATAAAGATTGCGGGGAGAAACTGAGGAAAGAAAGACGAAAGGAAAAGAGCCAGGCTAATAGCTCAGGATGGAGCTGCAGTTCAGCTAGTGGAGGTGGCGGGCTTCGCAGAAAAGAAACTACAGATAATTGCGAGCGGGCGGGGGAGCAGGTCGGAACTCTAATCTGAAAGGCGGAGAGTTAAAAGGCGAAATAAAGATGTTCTCGAGGCTCCCAAACGCCCCTTCCTTTTTTTTCTTTCCCCCCCGAAGAACCTGCCTTTATTTTTCTTTATCTCTGCTGCCGTTCTTCATTCACCCCAGAGCAATATCCTCTCCCGAAGAAATCACACAGTATTTCACAGACTTAAAATGGACAGAAAGGAGTCACATAGGAAATAAAAATCACTTCTGCATGTTTCAAAAGGTGGTGCTCAAAAAATCCTGGTTAAGTTTCCCGATGAGTGTGTTAAATATGTGCACAGTGTGTCTAAACACAAGCACAGTGAGTCCTCACATGGATACAAACTGTGGGTCTGGATATGGCCTATCTGCAAATCTCAGTCCAGAAGTGTGCACTGAGATTTGGGGACAAGGTGACAAAACCTTTTAAAAGCTGGGAAGTGGCATGAAGCTGATGCTGAGACCAACCGGTTTAGAAACAGAGAGCCTTGGCATCCTCCTTCAGCCCATACCCCAGACCTCCCCAGGAGCAGAGAAACCTAAAGGATAAGGTCAACACTACCCAAGACTAAGGGTTTCAGGCATTCTCAGGACTTTCTTGGTTTCTGAGTTGTTTGACTCCACCTGGAAGCACTGGTTTCTGAGCACAGAGTAAGGAGACATCTCACCACATCCTCTAGGGGACCACCTTGCATTTGGTAAAGTAAGACCATATACAAGATTGCATTTCCAATTACAAGTTCTTACTAAGACTTAAAGATGACTCTTCCTGAGTGCAGAGGGAAAGAAAAGCAAGGCTCTGGAGAGTTTCCATGATAAATTCCTACTCAAGACTTGACTCCCAAGCTGACTCCGGGGACAACACAAAATCCAGAATCCCCAAACCCTGAAGAGACTGTAGTGGGAAGCTGTGCTTTCCAACTGTGATGGGGATTCTGGATGAGAGATGGCCCTGTGATACAAGAACAAGCTCCCAGGAGTGGAGATATTTTCCCTTTTCAATTCCTCAACAGAACTGAAAGTTTCCTTTCTTCCCAGGATAGCACAAGTTCTTCCCAGAGCATAAGTTTGTGTCATATAGACAGCAGACCTTCCTTAAATTGGGTGTTTTGTTTTGTTTGTGGTTGCTGTCATTATTCATAATTCTTTTTAGAGTTACATTTCATTTATCTGTTTGTTCACTGTGTGTGTGTGTGTGTGTGTGTGTGTGTCTTCCGTGGCACATGTGTGTAGATCAGAAGACAATTAATAAAGTCAGCTCTCACCTTCTGACATGTGAGTTCCCAGGATCCAGCCATCTTACCAGCCCCTCTTTACATCTTTTGGTTGGCATATGTTAATTGTACCAAGTAACAAGTTTCTCTGTGGAATTTTTATGTATTCTTGACTTACTTTTATCATGTTCATCCTACTTACTACGCACTATTGTCTAACTTATTAGAAGGTGGGAGGAAGCTGTAGAGACATATTTATAGGAATATATGAACAGAAGCAAATTACGAATGATGGAAGTCCATCAGATATTCATTACAATGGTAATAGGAGCAAAGCAATAGAAATTTCCAGCTATGTTACAACTGAGAACCAAACTCAGCCACATAAGCTCCAGCTGCTAAAACAATTGACAACCTCACTAATGGAAGCTAGCATCATACGGACCATGGGCTTGTCTCATGCATTGCTCCATCACTTGTATTCCTGTATCCATAAGCGAGTGATACCCTTAGATTCCCAAAAGCCTGTTTGAGTGTTATATATTCATTATACAGTAAGCTTTCAGATATATGGAGTCATAATGCAAACCTTAGACAAGATTACAAAAATAAAATTTTATGCAAATGCACAGAAGCATGTTTTTTTTTTTCTTTCTAAATAGCTTTATAAAGATATAGTGGTTTAGGGACATACTAGAGATCAAGCCTTGGGATTCATGTGTGCTATGCTACTAAGCTAAACTCCTTGCCCATACATGATAATAGTTCCCACATCATAAATTTACCCCATTAAACTCAGATTTTTAGTATACTCACAGACATGTGCAACCATAACAATTATCTATTTTTAGAAAGTTTCTATTCCCAACTGCAAGAACATATATTCTAGGCAGCCACCAATGTATCTTCTATGCCCAAAGATTTGCTTTTTCTAGGTAGTTCATGTATCCAGATCATAAAATATGTGTTCTTTTGTGACTGGATTGCAACATTTTAGCATGATGTTTGCAGACGACTCTGTCTTAGTTCTCTTTTTGTTCCTTTAACAAACTAGTCGAGACTGGCACTGAGAGAGAGAGAGAGAGAGAGAGAGAGAGAGAGAGAGAGAGATTTGGGCTCAAATTCTGAAAGCATCTGGTGTGATGTGAGACCTCTGTAGAATCCCAAAGAAGCACAGGACATCACATAGTGAGATAGAACAAGCTTGTCAGCCTGCATCTCTCTTCTGTCTCTCTTCCTCTTACAAAGTTAATCGTTATATTATAGAGACCCTCCCTTCATGACTTCACCTAATTTTTCCTTTAGTTGAAAATAGATTCTTTTCATACAATATATTCTGATTGTAGCTTACCCTCCTCCAGCTTGTCCCAGAGCCTCCCAACCTCTCCAAATCCACACCATTTCTTTCTCTCATTAGAAAACAGGCATCTAGAAAAATAATTGTAAAATAGGGTAAAATAAAAACAAACATGAACAGGACAAAACAAACAAATAGGGGGAAAAGAGCCAAAGTAAAAGCACAAGAATACAGATGCAAAGATACTCACATTAGCACACACACAGAAATCCCATAAAGACACAAAATCAGAAACTGTAATGTATAAGCAAAAGATCTGTAAAGGAAAAAAAAAAGACAAAGCATTATCAGAGAGAAAAAAAACTTTCTAAAAATACTACTGAGTTTGTATTTTGTGGACCACCTACTATTGGGCATGGGGCCTGCCTTTAGCTGTGGTTTGCATACCTAGTGAGATGCCCTTGGAGAAAACTAATTTTTCAGTTGTGAATAGTTGTCAATTGGAGAAAGCTTCTGGATTAGGGATGGGAGCTTGTGTCTACTTCCCCTCTCGGTGCTGGGACCGTGCCTGACTTGAACCTGTGCAGGTCTTGTGTTCTGTCCTGATCTCTGTGAGTTCATGCATGCATCAGTCTTGTTGTGTTTGGAAGACACTGTTTCACTAGAGTCATCCATCACCTGTGGTTCTTAGAATCTTACCACCTCCTCTCTACTTGATCCCTGAGCCTTGAGTGGAAGGATTTGATGGAGACATCCCATTTAGGACTCAGTGTTCTAAGGGCTCTCACTCTCTGTACATTGTCCAGTGGTGGTCTCTCTCTCTGTATTTGCTCCCAAATACAGGAGGAAGCTTCTTTCGTGATGACTGAACAAGACACTGATCTATGAGGATAGCAGAATATTGTTAGGACTCATTTGATTGCTGTGTTCCTTTAGTAGAACAGTAATATTTGATTTTCGCCTAGATCTCTAGCCTATCTAGTCTTGGGTTTTTGGCCACCCACCCAGTGTTGGTGTGGGTTCCATCACATAGAGTGTGCCTTAAACCTTAAATCCAATCAGTTACACCCACAATTTTTGTGACACTATTCCACCAGCTTATCTCATAGGCAGGTCATTATTGTAGATCAAAGGTTTGTAGCTGTTTGATGTTTACCTTTCTCCATTGATAACAAACCACTTAAATATGCAAGAAAAGTCCCACTTTTTCACATTTTTATAAAAGATTTATTTATATATACAGTGTTTTGCCGGAAACTGTGAGAGTGCAGGCCAGAAGAGACCACCAGATCTCATTACAGATGGTTGGGAGCCACCATGTGGTCTCTGGGAACTGACCTCAGGACCTTTGGAAGAGCAGGCAGTGATCCTAACAGCTGAGACATCTCTCCAGCCCTGTGTCTCTGACTCTTTTGTTGCTCCTCACACTGTTTGGGGCTGTCTTGTCCAACCTCCATATGAGGACTTTAGCCTTCTCTTGTTGTATCTTGTTTGGTTGTGTTTGGTGTTGTCTCTTGGAGGCCTATTCTTTTCTGAAGGGGAACAGAGAGGGAGTGGATCTTGGGGAGGGGGAGGTTGTAGTGGGAGGGAAACTGTGGTCACGATGTATTATATGAGAAAGGAATCTATTTTCAAGTTAAAAAAAAAAAAAGCTAGAAATAGAGTTCTAAACTCCAGCTGTCTCCTGGATGACTACAGCCATTTGAGTTAGAATAGGTAAGATGAGTGAAGATTTATTCAGATAAGAACAGCCCAGACTGCAAAATTGTGGGAGCATACATTGTCTTGTCACTAGCTTTCTTTTCTTTTTTTACCATTCTTTTCTTATTTAAATTAGAAACAAGCTTATTTTATACACCAATCCCAGTTCACTGTCCCTCAAAGTCTGTCACATCATTTGGGGCAGGGCCTAGGCTCTCCCTCATGTGTCTAGGATGTGAGAGTATCCCTCTATGGCTCCCAATGTCCATTCCTACACTAGGTGTAAATGCTGTTCTGTTCCCAGGGGCCCCATAGACAGTCCAGGCCTCCTAACTGTCACCCACATGCAAGGGGCCTGGTTTCATCCTATGCTGGTTTCCAAACTGTCAGTCTGGGGTCCACGAGCTCCCCCTTGTTCAGGTCAGCTGTTTCTGTGGGTTTCTCCTTTGCTCCTCATTCCTCCCTCTCTACAACTGGATTTCAGGAATTCAGCTCCATGCTTAGTTGTGAGCTCTGCTTCTGTTTCTATCAGCTACTGGATGAGAATAAATGTGGGAGGATGTTTTCTGGGAATCTACCATAATACAGAGAAAGAACACGGCTTGGCATGGAGCAGGATAAACGTAGTGCTGGTGATGGGAGTGATGATGCTGCAGAGAAGAAAATCTCTGAAAAATGTCCCTAAACTACACACACCAGGATTTCCTAGTGGAAAGAGCTAGGATGTAATAGGAAAAGGACTCAAATGGCTACTGGATTTTTGACATAAACAAATTATTAGATGTGACTTTGTCATTTACAAGATGAAAAATGCTGAATGTCAGAGGAGCAGCAGGTGGCAACTGATTTCAGGACTTTGGTCCACCAGCTCCTGGTGAATCTCTGATAGCAAGGCACTAAAGGCTTTGGCCCCAGAATGTCTCTTGCTACTGCTGTGCCTTTACCTGTTTGCTGCTGCCATTTTTCTCTGGTATCTGGCATGCTGTGAATGGGTGTCAGGAAATGTAGTGTGATTATCTCATGAAAGTATCTTGTTCTCCTGGGCATTTTCACCTATAAAGATGATTTCCTCTTAAGCAGTACTGTTTAGATTGTGTGTGTGTGTGTGTGTGTGTGTGTGTGTGTGTGTGTGTGTGTGTGTTGGTTTTTCAAGACAGGGTTTCTCTGTGTAATGCTAGCTGTCCTGGAATTTGATCTGTATACTAGACTGGCTTCAATCTCACAGAGATTGCCTGCCTCTGCCACCTGAGTGATGGGATTAAAGGTGTGTGCCATCACCACCACCAGACCTGTTTAAAGTTTTGCCCCTGTCCCTGATTAAAGCAGGGGCTGCAGAGGATAGAAAATAATAACAAGAATATATCACACAGCTATGACTCATGCGTTTCTCTTGAGGAGTCAAATAGACTATGGGTTAGGCCACACTGACTACACAAAATTTATCCTGCCTAAAAGAGAAACAGAACTCACACAAAGTGATCTCAGCTCTTGGGACCCCACGCCTTTAATCCCAGCCGTATAGAGGAAGAGGCAGGAGATCAGTGAACATTGGTGGAGACAGATGCAGTCTGGAGATGCAGTCTGAGGTCAGGATCGCCCCTTTGGTCTGAGCATTGGTAGAAGTAAGAACTCTCTAGTGGCTGCCTGCTTTGCTTCTCTGATCTTCAGCTTTAACCCCAATATGTCTCTGGATTTTTATTATTAATACCAATTGGAATTCATGCTATAGTATGCATTTAAAGTCATCATAACAGATGAGAGGATTAAAGACGTGAGATTATTAGAGATGGACAACAAGGCATGACCCCCTTGTGGAGTTCAAGTCTTAGGAATCACATTGGCAAAGAGAACAGAAGGAGACACCAGCAAGGTACAACAGTAGAGCACTATCCTGTAAGTTAAATGAAGTTTCTAGAAAGTGAGTGACACTCTTTGAAACACTGCTGCAAGGCCACGCATGAGAGTTCAGAAGGTGACCTCAGATAGAGTAACTTGTTCATCTGTTTCATTAGTCCAAGTTCTCATGGGAGTGTTGGGTAAGACGACCAGATAGGAGCCATGACTATTGATCATCGCTAATGTGGGATTTTCTATAAAGGGAACTTAATAAATGGGATGATAACTAGAAAGAGAAATGAGATCAAAGACTTCTAAGTTTGGTAGACATAACAGCAGGTCCGTACGGCAATAACTGTGATTCACACAAGACTAAAAGTGTTGATGCCACAGGACAGAAGAATTTCAGCAACTCAACCCCTCACAGTATTCCTCCTTATCTCTCACCAAATCACAAAAGTGAGAGGGCCATAAAGGTCATCTTATCCAGCCTTCTTCTTGTAATTTTGTAGGAAACTGAAACACAGAAAAGCTACACTTGTCCAAAGCCAGTGAGAGATTCAGCTACCCTTTGTACTTCAACATGTTTTCCTAATATAGTGTTTATTAAATACTTTATTTAATATTCATATATATACATACATGTATATGTATATATATGATTGTGTCTGAATCCAACCCACCCCTATCCTCTCCTTACTGTAGTCTTTTCCTGTGTTTAATTATTCACTTATTCCCACTTCAGTCACGTTCAAGTACAAACATTCAGTGCATTAAATACATTCAGACGGTTGTACAAGCATCACTACCCACTCCCCAAACGCAAACTTTGTACTCATTAAATACCAACTGCTGTCCCCTAGCCACCCCCTCTCCACCCACTGACCTGCCTTTTACCTTGATTCTCCACGAAAGAAAAAAAAAAAAAAAGTTGTCCTTTTGTGTCTGGACTATTTCATCTGGCACAGAGTTTTAAAGATGAACATCATAAAGTTTTATAATACAGAGTATACATTTCATATGCAAACTATTAGAGTTTAATCCTGCTGTCAAATGGCAGAGGATCACCAGTAACATGCACAAAACAAGCACTTCAGGCTGGCATCACTCTTAGAGTAGTCTGTTAGAGGAAAGAGAGCAATGTTAGCATTTCGTCCTGGTACTCTCGCGCCTCCTGTTGGGAAGCAACGGAATAGACTCTCCCTAGTCACTGTTAAAAGCAAGCCGCGATTCACGAAATCCAAATATCTCAAAAGGAACCTGCACATAGTTATTTGCAATCCAAATTGCCGGGCAGGTGATCTGCATTGCAAGCTTCAAACACTTAGAAGGTAGACAGGAGCCTATGAAGTTGAGACTGTTGTGGGGAGTCCACCAGGATGACGACTCCAGCATGGGTGTAAGACAATAGAAAGTCTTTATTAGCTGGCTGGTGACTTCGTTGAGTGTTCAGGATCCCCGTGTAGCCCTGAGCCTTTCTTAGGGTGAGCTTTTAAGCACAGAAACCATAACCTGGTTGACAACCATAACCTTCAGTTAACAAGAACAGTATGCCAGAGGCACAACCACAGAAATAAAAAGGTTGTCCGTTTAGAGACTCTCCCAGAAGTATGCACTTTGATGGGTTAGATCTGTTTTGGCAGGTGGTGCTGTCTGCATGCTGAGTGTCGCAGCCTGAATGGTTTTTCAAAAGGGAGTCCATTTGCTAAGCTCTGTGTCCTGTTACATTCTCCACTGGTTCTATGAGTGTGGGTCAAATTGTGTATTTATCTGGGGGTAGCCGGTTATGTCACCTTTTTAGCATTAGTAGTTTAACAGAGTTTATCCTATGCTTTACATAGATGATAATATGTATTTGAGCAAGCAGAGTCCTATAGGAGTGAAAGGATTAACAGTCCAGCCATGGCTGTAAGTACAGCAGTTAACCGGGAGAACAGAGATTGGTACCAGTTTTTAGAATCCTGGTATCTCCTTTTTTTCTGGAGGTTATTTTGAACATGGCTAAACTTTTTAAAATTATTCATGACTGGTTGGTATAGAAGCAACACGTTTCTCCCAGTGCCATAATAGAAACATCCTTATCATCAAGAGAAGGTCCAGACCTCTTTGACTCTGAACAGCCTCAGCTAAGGAGTCTAACTTGGCTTCCAGATGGGAAGCTGAATTTCCTAGATGGCCCTGGTCTATATTTACTTTGGTGTTGAATTCTTTAAAGTGTTTAACTCCTGTAACTAGTGCTGATGTTTCAACTGCAGCAGAGTCCATAATACTTACCTCCACCAATGGAGAATGAAAATTTGATGGCTCATCCAACATGGGAGAGCACAGAAGCTAGATTTAGGTGGGCTGTGACACCTTTTTCATTATAGATGAATGTCTATGGTATATTAATGGGGGATGTCCTTCTGTATATATGTTTCTCTTATTGGTTGATGAATAAAACACTGGCCAATAGCCAGGTAGGAAGCATAGGCAGGGTGACCAGACAAGGAGAAGGCTGGGGAGAGGAAGGCAGGGAGAGGCCTTGAAGAGATGCCATGATACCCAAGGAGTAACATGCCAGATTACAGGTAAACCACAGCCTCGTGGCAATACATAATTAATAGAAACGTGTTAGTAATTAAGGCAGAGGTAGCCAATAAGAAGTCCTATCCATTGGCCAACAGTTTTATAATTAATATAATGTCCATGTGTTTATTTGGGGCTGAAGACAGGCAGGACCAGGTGGGACAGAAACCTCCATCTCTAGTATATAACATGCACAATGATACAAAGGTGTGAGTTTTCTTCTTGTGTAAACAATTCAGAAGATGCACACTTGGTTAAGCCATTAGTACAAGCAAGTCAGGTCGTCTTTGGAGCCTGAAAATACATTACACTGCCATTTTTAAAATTAACCAGGAATCTGCATGGACCATCTTGGTGATATTAAACAGGTACCCTTCCCTGGAGGTACTTGTGCTGGCTAGTCTTATGTTACCTTGACACACAAACTAGTGTTATCTTAAAGGATGGATCCTTGATTGAGAAAATGCCTCCATGAGATCTGGCTGTGAGGTATTTTCTGATTGATGGGAAAGAGTACAGTCCATTGCGGGTGGTGCCAACCCTGGGCTGGTGGTCCTGGGTTCTATAAGAAAGCAGGCTGAGCAAGCCAGGGGAAGTAAGCTAGGAAGCAGCACTCTCCCATGGCCTCTGCATCAGCTCTTGCTTCCAGGTTCTTGGCCTGCTTGAGTTCCTGTCCTGACTTCCTTCAATGATGAACAGCAATATAGAAGTGAAAGCTAAGTAAACTTTCTTCCCCAAGTTGCATTTTAGTCATGGTAAGGATTTTTTGTTTTTGTTTTTGTTTTGTTTGTTTTGTTTTTTCAGTAATAGAAACCCTAAGGCAGCCACAGAAGGTGATGTTAGGTTGGGTCCATTTATAGCTGTTAGGGTCAGAAGTGGAGCTTATTGTTTAAGGGGGTTTGGGGTGCAGGCACAGACAGCATCCTGATCTGTGAACAGTTGAGAATGGTTAAGGAAATGGTATACTATTTCTAGAATCCTGAACACTGAGGGCCTGGCTTCTGCTGCCTCCTGGACCTTTATCTTTGAGGTTACCAGAGGAATTCCTGGGGAAATTGGAATTTGGTATCAAGATGGGTCATTTTGGGCCAATGGGCCCAATGATTCTAGGTGCAAGTTTCCTTTGGATAGTGAATTTACTGCCTGGATCTGGACCCTTCAGGTATAACCTGGTTTTCCAATAATTATTTTTGGCTTACTGCCAGGCCCTAGCCTTTTTGAATAAGGAACTGCATTGCTGGTGTCCCCAGGTAAGTACTGTGAAGGAATGAGTGTGCCCCCAGGAGGATTAGGATTCGTAAGCCCATGGAGCACAATGGTGTTTACCTGGCTTCTGGCAGCTCAGGAGAACATCAGCTGGGCAGGCATAGTGCTGGATAGATCAGAGCCTCTTCTCTTCACATATAAACCCACAGCCTCAGGGGTGTGAGCCTCCCCAACAGTGAACAAACCAACCCCAGCAGCGTCTGAATTGGATATTTTTTCAGAAATCTACTTAGAAGGTGGGTTGTGTCTCTGTGGATAGACAGGTTCTGTTAATTCTCATATCCAAGATCCTGGCTTATGGGGTTGGGAGCTTTCCCCATGAGATGACCAAACAGGACAATCATAATGACAAAGTCTTATATTTAGGTGGTTGAAGGACCTGGTGACAACTCATCTGCCCTTATCTTCTGTAGCATCCTTCAGCTGGCTGCAGTGGGTCCATGGAATAACATCAGAAATCTTCATCGCTGATTCAGATTGAGATGCTTCTTACCCATATAAGGTCACCAGGTTGGAATTTGTAGGCAGACTCAGACACAGGCAAGGATATAGCCCCTGGAACTTTCTGATGAAGAGCTCTCTGGGTCTATTGTAGGGCTTGCAAAGAGGGAATTGTTAGCAGTTTTTGTCTTAAGAGCTTCTCAATATAGGTTATATCTGTCCCTTAGGAGGACAGAAGGTAGGAGGTTGGTTTAAGTTTTGCTGGTCTCAAGGGCTTTGTGGCCTATAGGCATAGTGTAGCTGCTAATCAACATTTAAGACCAATATCAGATTTAGGCAAACTTTGGCAGTTGAAGTCCAGGCCATTGTCAAATTTCAGGGAGAGGGACAACCCAATTCTAGAAATAATATCTGCATTTGAGTAACAGCAGTTTCAGTTGCTCCCAGGAAGGGTATACTGGTCTGTCATCCAGCAAGAACCATCACCCATTTGTCTCCTGTCTAGCATTTTTCCTTCTTGTCCACTTTGTTTCTTTATGTGGATTGGACTCTTGAACAAGTCAGGTGTAGTCAGGGTAGCCAAGATCTGGAGAGATCCTGCTGGTTCTAAGGAAGACTTCCTGGTGGCCAAGCCTGCTGGCCTGTTCCCTCCAGCCTCTGGGGGGCTCCCCCTTCTTTCCTTCCTGGCTGAGGTGAGGAGCCCTTCTCTCTCTCTCTCTCTCTCTCTCTCTCTCTCTCTCTCTCTCTCTATCTCTCTATCTATCTATATCTATATCTATATATCTATATATAGATATATATATATATCACCCCAGAAGAAGTGCTGAATAATGTGTTGAGTGTTGTATATGCACCTTTCTGGAGTTCCCAAGAGGGTGATACAGTGTTTAGAGTAGTTAGGAGTAGTTCCTGGCCCAAAGTCTGTTAGCTTTTATTAGCATTGCCTTCAAACAAGCCCCTGGCCTCTTTCAGGGTACCAGTATCTGGGAGAGGATCCCCTTTATAGGACAGGGCATCCTTTGCTGCACTCCCCACATCTCCCATGTCTCTGGTTTATCCTTTGGGATCTGTCAGGAATGGTCTTTGTAGTCTTTGGGGGGCTGCAATTAGAGCCAGCCAAGCGTCCCAAGTCAGTACCAGAGCCTCTGGGATCCCTTCTATTATTTGTTGCCTGATGTTTGGGAGGAGGGGAGGGGGGAAGTGTGGGATTGGCACCAGAGGAAAGCCAGTCATTACCAGGAACTGATCAGGGAGATGGGGCTTTCATGCTGCAGACAGCCTGAACCATCATGGGGCCACCCAACTCCAAATGAGGGCCAGTTGATTTCACAGAAGGTCTGGAGTTTTTCTGTGTGAAAAACAGACATCATATCCATCCTCACCTGCAAAACTTTCCTTTGCATCAAGGCATCCCATGCTCAACAACACTATCAGCATCACCATAGCAACAGCAGCAGACACCCACTGCAGCCACAGCACAATGCAGTGCTGACTGTGAATCTATAGGAAGTAGTCTCAGGGACAGCAAGGGATGGCTGCAGTCCAAGGATGACTCACTCCCCCTTCATTTTAGATTTGTTTCTCCGGTCAATGGAACCCACAGAGAGACACTTAAGACAACATTCATACACCTGAACAGACTAGGGTGGAGTCTGGTGACCTCTCACACAGATCAGAGGCCATGTCAGGCATCTCCTTTGTGTCTTACACAGAAAATGACTTAACCAGACTTACCTTGGGAGGTGACAGACCAGGTAACTTCCTACTTTGTTTCATTTTGGAGTGGAGGTGTCAGACTCCTCCCAAACATTAGGCAACAAATAATCGAAGGGATCCCAGAGGCTCTGGAACTAACTTCTCAGGTTGCACATGTCCTAGGAGTCCCTTGACCACTGTGCTCCTCCCCAACAAGGGACTCCAAGACTCCCCGTGTCTTGAGGTCTGTTCTCTTGGAAACTCAGCGGGACTTCCAGAAATGTTGTTAAGCATCCAATAGAAAACACTGTTGGGAACATGTGCTCAAGCCAACAAAAAAATCCTTATTATCTAGCTGGCACCTACACTGGGATTCCAGTGTAGCCCCAAGCCTTTCTCATAGTTAATATTCAACCACAAAAACCATATCCTGGGTTTACTTACTTCAGTTAACAAGAACAGTTAGAACAGTTAACCAGAAGTGGGACTACAGAAGCCAAAAAGCAAGGTTAGTATGTTTAAAAAATATCTGGAACTATGGACTTGAATGGCTTAGATCTCTGTTTTCCTTTTGGCAGATGTTGCTGTCTGTGTGCTGAATTCAATGGCTTGGAGGGTACTTCTATTATGGTGTCAGTAGTGCTAAAGTCTGGCAGCCTGTTACAAGACCAGTGGGAGAAACATAATGAAACCCTATCTCATGCTGAAGGTATATCTCAGTTGTAGAATGCTTTTCTAGTATGAACAACGTTAGAGCTGCAACATCATCAAACATAATAATTAATATTATAGTCAAACAAATATATACAATATATAAGATAAATAAAGGAAACAAAACCCAAAAGAACACCTTAACCTGATGTTGATATTGTAACAGATGGACATTGGAAAGCTGTCGTTTCCTGCTTTTGCTCTCTGGTTTATTTGTCCAGTCTACTTGTATTTAAAAGCCACCTTCTTCCCTAGAATTATAATCCAAAAACAAGGTGTACTTCTCATTACCACAAACAGATGGTGCTAAAGTAGGAGAAAACCAGACAATCACTTTAGAGCCATCAGAGAGCAAGTGTAAGCTCAGGGCATGTTTGTAGTAACAGTCCTCCGTAGAGATGGACTGTAAGAAAACTCCAAGGTTTTCATGTGTTTAAGGGCAAAACAATGTATGGACTTCACCTGAATGAAAAGACATATTTAAAGTGTCCTAAAAGCAACAAAATTTGAATTTGCTAATGAAAAACTCAAGGCATAGTTTATATTTCTTAGCATTTGCTCCATTTTTAATAAACCATAGTTTTTCGGCCAAGGATGAATTACTAAGACATTCAATGAATCAATTCTTAAAATTTTTGATACCTCAATTCTGGATAGCATCGCCTTCGATGATCTTAATTTCCATGGTGGCCTTGGAGATTGACCAGACTCCATACACTGTTTATGAGGGAAATGCAGCAGACACCTTTTATGTTGATCACTGCACCCACTCTGTGTTATTTCCATGATGTCTATAACTGGAAAATACGTTTTTTTCTACTGTTAGAATGGAAAGGAAAAGTAATGCAGGAAAAGAATATATATATGTATGTATGTATGTATATAAAACTTCAGGAAGAATTTAATGATTTACTCAAAGCTCTGACATTCAGCTTTTCATCTCACCATAACAGGCCATGGAGTTCTAAGATCATACATGCCTTTCTTCATATTAGTAAGTATATGCAAGACTCTTTAGATCTGAAAAGTGGGTTTCCATTTTGAAATAAGGTATTTGCATAAAACGGTGCTAGTCTGAAGCCGAAGGAAGTCCACCGCTCTCAGCATCATGATAACACTGGGGACTAAACAGAAGGGTGGAAATTACTAAAAGGGGATATGAATGGGGGGCCAGCTTTCAGTGTTTTAACTATTTCAGCATTGTCTGGCCTTCTAGAAACTGGGAAACAGTTTCACAGGTTTAGTCCATTATCATTATGACAAGAAACATGGCAGCATGCAGGCAGACATGATGTTTGAGAGGTAGCTGAGAATTCTACATAGAAAGCATTCTGTCCCACTGGGCATGGCTTGGGCATATATGAAACCTCAAAGCCCCATAGTGACAGATTTCCTCAGCAGAGCCACACCTACTCCAATAAGTCCACACCTCCTAATAGTGCCACTGCCTATGGGCCAAGCATCAAACACATGAGTCTACAGAGAACATTCCTATTCAAACCACCACAAGATCTATAAAACAAAAAATGCCTCTAACCTTTAAGTACCTCTTGCTCAAGGACAGATAACTTCCTGGAATGTAAGATAACAAGCCTCTTGTTTTCACTTGGATAAACAAGCTTGGTTGCCCCAACTGCACAGAATCTGTTTGATCACACATTGGCAGGAAGTAACTCAGGATGTATGCTTGCCCCTGATTGGATAAAAGTGAGACGTCCATAACCTTGTGGGTTTTGCATTTATAAGCCCTTGCTAATGTAATTCTGGGTCATATTCTGGGGATACTGGGTACAAATCTAGCCAATGTTCATCATCTTGGCCAGTATTTATTAAAGCTTGCTTCGAATGTAGCTCAAAATTGTGGAAGTAGTCTTATTTTCACGCAGTGGAATTAACAAAACCTAATTAACATTAGAACTCTACCTCCTGTTCAGAGATTAAAAGAAAATTTATTGTGAAGATTAATGGATGTTCTCTAAAGATGTGTCTTCCTGGAGCAATGAAGTTACTAGTATTTTCCAGTGAATAAATGAGTCATCTGTGAAAAACAATGCTCCAAGTGTGAGAGTGTACCTCTTCCATCAAAGGGATGCTCAGGCTCGCAGTGCTCCACAGTGCCTCAGGACATTCGTGGGCTCTCCCATTTAGTTCCTTTTTCCCATTACAAATTCTCCCACACTGGGAGCATCTCTTGGACTTTCGGTCAGCTAATGGGGACTTTGTACTCTACCTTCAAAGGTCTCTGGGATAGGTGTCAGGTCCCAAGGAAGGCTGAGACAAGTGTCACTCAATACCTCGGCTCCTCCCAGAGCTTCTTCTCGTTGTCTCCTACCCTAAACTGCTCCCACCCAGTGACTGGGCCTCCCTTTCCCCAACATTGGCTTTATTTATAACTCATCCATTTTGGCTATTCACTCCCCTGGTTCCCATGTGCTCTCTAGACCTCTTGGCTCCGCATTTGGCCCTTGGTCCCCTCCCTTGCCCCTCTTCCTTTCTCTTGCTCCCCCCCCCCACCTTCCGGTTCAGTCTGGACCCTTCCAGATGCTTCTGGTTATATTCCCTCATATCTACAATAAAACCCTTTTCCTGGGCCATACCTACGAGCAGTCATGCCTTCATTTTTATTCACTAGAAACTTGAGTGATATCATGCTGGGGACCCAGAGAACCCTTACGTCTGCTCTGTGGGACTCTCAGCTCAAACGCGGAATGCCAGGCCTGAGACCTAATACAAACCCAGAGGAGGAAGAGTCCCAGAGAACCCCATGAAGTAGAGTCCTGACCCTGGATGTAATTCAGCATCTCCGAGGTGGCATCTTCCTGGGGTCCTCTCGCCGCTCTTCTGTGAGAGTAGATAGCTGCTTCCCTTACCACGGCTGTGGGTTTTCGCGACAGAGGAAAAGCACCCTGGGGTTCCAGGGGCGTCCCCTTCCCCAGCTGCATGGCCACTTTGAATGTCCATGAGCCCCAGGCCCTGGTGGTGAGCCACCTGCTTGAGCCCAGCTGGGAGCAGGGCTTGAGTGTCTAGAGCTGTGTGGGTTCTCATGCTCTTAATCACACAAGCGTGGTTTCAAAAGACTGTACAGCTAGCTGAAGGGTTACCGGCAGGTGCAAAGTCCTAGAGACTCGAATGCGACAAGATTGGCTCCCCAGACA
Source organism: Phodopus roborovskii (assembly GCF_943737965.1). NCBI lineage: Eukaryota > Metazoa > Chordata > Mammalia > Rodentia > Cricetidae > Phodopus > Phodopus roborovskii. Next base: position 29,005,503 of record NW_026125281.1, read on the forward strand.
AGAAACCTCAAAATAATATCACTAAGTGCTTACTAGTGACAAAGATATCAATGGGAAGGGAAGTAGGGGTTCACTCCGGTCTGGAAAAGGCTGATAACAGGGCTTGTGATACGAGTAAGCCTCTTTCACTAATTGACACCATTCATGCCTTCTATGTGCATACCTGAGAACATTCCATGTCCTTTGTCGGTTTGGGGGTACAACAAGGTGGCTACTACATACAGTCTTCAAAAGTGTTGCGAGACTGGCCACTTCACACTCTGTCCCGTGAAGCCCATATTCAGATGCTCTGAAGAAACTAATGTCAAATGCCTGGACCAAATTAGCCACCATCTTTGAGAAAGATCAGAAGACTGCGTGACGATGGTATTTGGTCAGTTATTTAGCTGAACTAAAACCGTGGCTAAACCCAATGGGAGAATCATACCTACTGTATGAGAAAGTGTAGAAAACTAGTATTTTCTGTTATAAAACATAGCTCTTTTTTTTGGGGGGGGGTTCCCTGTGTAGCTTTGTAGCCTGTCCTAGAACTAGCTCTTATAGACCAAACTGATCTCGAACTCACAGAGATCCACCTGCTTCAGCCTACCAAGTACTGGGACTAAAGGCGTGTTCCACCATGGCCTGGCTAAAACATAGCTCTTGTTTGCATGCATTCATAGTAACAGCAACACAATTGTATATTTAAGAAACATGAGAGTTTATGAGCTCCTCCTGTAATCACACACACACACACACACACACACACACACACACACGAGTGTTTTTTCCAGCTCCAGCTCAACCTGAAGTTCTACGAGGAAGAACCTTGCACAACCCACCCAGGCAAAGCCGGTGATGTTCTGGCCACCAGTGGCAATTCATGGGAACAATGAAGCACAAGCAGACACCCTAGGCTTTGACCTCTAATCATCTCCCTGCCCTTTTATCCGAGTCAGCTATCCAGGGACTGCCTGGGAAGCAGGGGACGTGGGCACCGGGAGATGGCGTGCACTGTGAGAATTATCAGCAACAAGAACAGGGTTACTTCTAAAGACCTGGCTGTGGTTCTGGTTAGCAGCTTGAGGCAGAAGGTAGCCCAAGAAGTCCTACCCAGCTGAGCTGCTGCAGGGCCCGTGGTGCACAGGTGTCTGTTGCCATTGCTTAGGAGTAATGATCTAGCGGTGGAGGTAAGCTGGGGTGTGCAGCTGACTCTGCAGGTGGAGCCCCAGCACCTGCGCCCATGCAGTACTGATAGGCCAGACTGCATAGAGCACACATCGTCCAGCACCCGACTAGCTGCCAAGAGTTCCCACTGCTTGGGTAAGGCTTCTTGGCTCTTGGGTTTTAGCTATCTGCTGTGTATCTCCAAGGAGAGCCCAGGGGGTGCTTCCCTCCTGGTCCTCGGCTGTAAGGGCGGTATGTGGCACAGAGCAGCACTCAGTAGCATGCTTTTTGCTTCGTTATTATTTATTGCATTTGGTTTTCATCGGTTTCCAAGGGGTGTCAGACCATGGCCAGTAATACAGACAAGGTCTCTGGCTTCTGGAAATTTTAATTTTAGTTGGTTTTAAAAACTGGAAAAGAAAAGAAAAGAAACAAGAAAGCCGTAGAAATAGGTTGTGGTGGCTAATGTTTCGAGTCCCAGCATTGGAGAGGCAGAGGGAAGGGATTATTAAGATTGAGGTTATAGCTAGGCATGGTGGCACACACCTTTAATACCAGCATTTGGGAGACAGACAGGCCAACTATAGTTTCTTGATGAGAACCTGTCTAAAAAATTTTTGAAATATGTCTGACATGGTGCTGTCCCTCTCCTCCACTGAACACCATCCGTTGGTGGCACTACACCACACACTTATTTTCTTATGTCATCTGGAATTTGTTTATCAGGAAATGACAACTGAAAGTTATTTAAACAATAAAGAGACTTGCATTGGCTAACAAAAAAAATCTAGGGGCGATTTCTTTTTAATTCAGTAGATTGTCACCGTGAATCACTTCAGTCATCCTCAGCCTGAATGACTTTTCTTCAGTCATAGTATGTTACTACACCCAATACAATACACATGGCAGTTTCTCAACTAGGAATCCTTGGCATTTGGAGCGAGATAACAACGTTATGAGAGACAATCCTAAGCATGCCAACAATCTATCAACACTCCTAGCCTCTCCCAAGAGGTCTCTAACGTCCGTCCCGTCCCTCACACAAGACAAGCAAAAATGACTATAGCCATTACATATTGTCCCACAGGGAGACAAACACACTGGCAGTATAGAACCACTGAGAAGATGCATGACCACAACACCAGAAAGGAAACTGAGCTTTCCTGGCTTTTTGTTTTGTTTTGTTTCCTTCTGATTTTTTGAGACAGAGTTTCTCTGTGTAACAGTCCTGGCTGCCCTAGAACTCACTCTGTACCAGGCTGGCCTTGAACTCACAGAGATCCACCTGCCTCTGCCTCCCATGTACAGAGATTATAGATGCCCATCACTACTTCCCATTGAGCTTTCCCCTCTTTATAAGTGGGTTTTTTCTTTGCCCTGCCAGCTCACAAAAAAATGACATGGAGACTTATTATTAATTATAAAAAGCTTGGCCTTAGCTTAGGCTTATTCCACTAGCTCTTATAACTTAAATTAACCCATTCATTTTAATATACCTTCTGTTGCTTTTTAACTTCATCTCTTCATACTGGCCAAGCTGCTTCCCCCTTGTCTGACCTCTCTTCTTCCACTTTCTTCTTCTCAAATTTCTTTTTCTGACCAGAAGTTCCAACTGTACCTCCTGCCCAGCTATTAGTCTTTCAGCTCTTTATCACACCAATCACAGCAATACATCTTCACACTGTACAAATATCTCACAAATACCTCTGTTTTGGTTTTTTTTCCTTATTTTACGTATTTATCCCAGTTTCCTCTCTCTCCCTCCCTCCTTCTCTCCCTCCCTCCCATGTCCCACCACCACCCTCCCATCCCACCCCACCCCTACTCCACAGGGAGGGTGGTGCCTCCAGGAGGGGTCAACAAAATCTGTCCAGTCATTTGGAGTAGGGACTAGGCCTATCTGTCTCTAGGTTAAGGGAGTATCCCCACATGGGGAATGTGCTCCCAAAGTCCTTTCATGCACAAGGGATACACCCTGATTCCATTGTCAGAGGTCCCTTAGACTGCCCAGGCCTTCTAACTGTGACCCATGTTCAGGGGGTCTGAGTCGGTCCAATGCTGATTTTCCAGCTATCAGCCTGGGGGCCCATTAGCTCCTCCTTGTTCAGGTCAGCTGTCTCTGTGTGCCTGGTCTTGTCCTCCCTCTCTGCATTCCAGTTTGGCTCAGTGTTTAGCTGTTGGTGTCTGCTTCTGTTTCCATCAGTTACCAGGTGATGGCTCTATGATGGTGGATAAGTTAGTCATCAATCTCATTATCAGGTAAGGGCATTTATGATAGCCTTTCCACTGTTGCTCAAATTGTTAGTTGGGGGTCATTTTTGTAGGTCTCTGGACATTTCTCTAGAGTCAGTTTTCTCTTGAAACCTATAATGGCTCCCTCTTTTATGTTCTCTCTCTCTCTCTCTCTCTCTCTCTCTCTCTCTCTCTCTCTCTCTCTCTCTCACCTCTCCTCTATAGAAATATAGGGGAGGACCTGACTCAATCTTCCTAGTTCCAAGTACTTTCCTTTCCTCCCCTTCTCTTTCTCCTAGCTCCCTCTCCACTCACTGCCCCCCCCCCATTCCCAATATGCTCAGGAGATCTTGTTCCTTTCCCCTTCTGTGAGGGACCTTGTATGAATCTCTTAGATTCCTCTTTGTATACTAGTTTCTCTGGCGGTGTGAATTATAGGCTGGTGATCCTTTGCTCTGTGTCTAAAATCCATATATGAGTGAGTACATACCATATTCCTCTTTTTGTGACTGGGTTACCTCATTCAGGGTGGTTTCTTCAAGTTCCATTCACTTGCCTGCGAATTTCAAGTTTCTGCCCCGCCCCCCCCCCCCCGCAGAGTAGTGTTCTATTGTATAAATGTGCCACATCTTTATCCGTTCTTCAGTTGAGGGGCATCTAGGTTGCTTCCAGGTTCTTGCTATTACAAATAATGCTCTACGAACATAGTTGGACACATGTCTTTGTTGCATGGATGTGGGTATATGCCTAAGAGTGGGATTGCCGGGTCCTGTGGTAGACTGAATCCCATTTTCCTGAGGAACCGCCATACTGATCTTCAAAATGCACCTTCATATATGAATATATTTTAGGAAGCTTAGTATTAAGTTTCCCTACTACCCCTCAAATGATCCTTGATTTCAGTTGTTTCTTCCTTTCTCCTCCAGACTTGATCATCCCACTCCAGCCCACCCCATCCATACATACAATCTATCTGAGATATATAAAGATGTACCCTTTAGTCTCTTACTCTATATCTAAACTCTGTGGTCTTATGGATTGTAGCTTGGTTATCATTGACTTCATAGTTAATATCTACAGATAAGTTTATACATACCATATTTGTCTGGGTATTATGTAGAGCAGCAGTGAACATAGCTGAGCAAGTATCTCTGAAGTAGGATGAAGCATCCTTTGGGTATATGCCCAAAAGTGATACAGCTGGATCATGAAGTAGGTCAAGTCCCATCTTCCTGGGGAATCACCACACTGGTTTCCATAGTAGCTGTACAAATTTGTACTCCCACTTGATTTGTTGACCTTAGCTATGCTAATTGAGAAGTCTAAGACAGAATCTCCAAGTATTTAATTGTCATTTCCCTGGTGGCTAAAAATGCTGAACATTTCTTTAAGTTTTCTCAGCCATTTGAGTTTATTCTATTGAGAATTCTATTGAGGTTTGTAGCCCTTTGGTTTTGTTTTGTGTTATGTCTTTTGTTTTTCAAGACAGGATTTCTCTGTGTGTAGTCCTGGCTGTCCTGGAACTTGCTCTGTAGAACAGGATGGCCTCAAACATAGAGATATGCCTTCCTCTTCTTCCTAAGTTCTTGGATTAAGTGTGTGCACCCCCACCTCCCTGTAGCCCATTTTTAAATTCCATTATTTTTTCTTGATATTTAGGGTTTTTTAGTTCATTATATATTTTGAACATTAGCCTTCTATCAAATTGTAGTTGTTAAAAATTTTCTCATTCTGTAGGCTGATGCTTTGTCTGAATTATGGCATCCTTCTGTGCAGAATCTTCTCAGCTTCATGAGGTCCATTTATTGGTCTTACTGCCTGTGCTATTGGTGTTCTTCTCAGAGTCTATTTCTGTGCCAATAAGTTCAAGGTTGTTTCCCACTTTCTCTTCTGTGAGGTTCAGTGCATCCAATTTTACATTAAGGTCTTTGAGCCATTTAGGGTTAAGTGCAGGGTGATAAAATGACCTATTTGAATTCTTCTACATCCAATCATTCAGTTTGACCACCACCATTTGTTGAAGATGCTGCCTTTTTTCCAGTATATATTTATGGCCTCTTTATCAAAAATCAGATGTGTGGATTTATGTCAATTTGATTCCATTGATCAATGTGCATCTAATAAAAACAATACCATGTGGTTTTATTACATAAGTTATTATATAGTAATATGTTATTATAGCTCTATAGTACAACTTGAAAGTGGGGGTGGTGATGCCTGCATCAGTTATTTGATTATCCAGTATTATTTTCACTACCCTGTTTTTGTTTGTTTGTTTTTGTTTCTATATGAAGCTGAAAATTCTCCTCTCAAGACATGTGAAGAATTTTGCTGAAATTTTAATGGAGATTGCATTAAATTTGTAGATTGCTTTTGGTAAGTTGGGCATTTTAACTCTATGAATCCTATGAGTATGGAAATCTTTTGATATCTTCTTCAACTTCTTTCTTCAATGTCTTAAAGTTTTTATCATACAAATCTTTCAGTTGCTTGATTAGACTTAGCACAATATATTTTATGTTATTTAAGGTTATTGTGAAAGATGCTATTTCCCTGATTTTTTTCCTCAGTCTATTTATCATGTGTATACAGGAAGCCTGGTGGGTTTTCTGAAGTAATTTCATTTCCAACTACTTTGATGAAAATGTTTATCAGCTGTAGAATTCTGATGGTGGAATTTTTAGAGTCATTTATATATACTATCATATCATCTGCAAGTAAAGAAATACTTTGACTTTTTTCCTTTCCAATTTGCATCTCCTTGATCTTCTAGAGTTGTCATCTTAATGCTCTAGCTAAAACTTCAAGTATTATATTGTATTGAAATGGAGAGAGAGGACAACCTTGTCTCATTCCTGATTTTAGTGGAATTGCTTTGCATTTCTCTTTATGTAAGTTGATGTTGGCTGTTGGCTTGCTGTACTGTAAACAACCTTTATTAAATTATTATGTTCCTTGCATCCTTAATTTCTCCAGGAGTTTAATACTGAATGCATGTTACATTTCTGTCAACGGCCTTTTCTGTACCTAGTGAGATGATCATGTGACTTTTGTCTGTCAGTGTGTTTATATGGTAAATTAATTTATTGATTTATGTATGTTGAACCATCCCTGCATCTCTGGTATAAAGTTTGCTAGATCATAATAGAATGTTAGATGATCTTTTTAATGTGTTCTTAGATTAGTTTGGCAAGTATTTCAATGAGAATTTTTTAATTTATGTTTGTTGTTTTATTTTGTTTTGGGGTTTCTGAGACAGGATTTCTCTATCTACCTCTGGCTGTCCTGGAACTTGCTTTGTAGACCATGCTGGCCTTGAATTCATAGAGATCATTCTGCCTCTGCCTCCTGAGGGCTGGGGTTAAAGGTGTGCACCAGTACCACCGGGCTACACCTATTTTCTTAAGGGGAAATTTTTCTGTAATTCTTTTTTTTGTTGGGTCTTTAAGTTGTTTGGGTATCAGGATAACTGTGCTTCATAAAATGAATTGGGCAATGTCCCTTCTGGTTTGATTTTGTAGAATAATTGGAGGGGTATGGGCATTAACTCCTTTTTGAAAGTCTGGTAGAATTCTGCATTAAAACCATGTCCATGGGCTTTTTTGGTTTGGGAGACTTTCAATGATTGCTTCTATTTCACTATGGGTTATAGGTCTGTTTAAATCCCTAATTTGATCTTGATTTAACATAGGTAAGTGATACCTATCGAGAAAATTATCCACTTCTTTTAGATTTACCAGTTTGGTAGAGTACGGGTTTTTAAAGAATGTCCTTAGGAGTCTCTAGATTTCCTCAGCACCTCTTGTTAAATCCCTATTTAATTTGTAATTTTGTTAATTTGGGTATATTCTCTCTGACATTTGGTTAACTTGGATAAGGATTTGCCGATTTTAATTGAATTTCTAAAAGAACCAACACTGTCTTAGTTTTTCTATTGCTGTGAAGAGGCACCGTGACACAACTCTTACATAGAAAAATATTGGGTCTGTCTTGCAGGGCAGAGGTTTAGTCCATTGTCACGTCAGGAAGTATAGCAGAACAGAGGCAGACGTGGTGCTGGGAAGGTAGCTGAGAGTCCTACGTTTTTATTGGCAGCCAGCAGGAAGACAGACAGACAGACAGACAGACAGACAGACAGACAGACAGACACTGGACCTGTCTTGAGCATCTGAAACCTCAAAGCCCCACACCATTGAATGACTTCTTCGAACAAGGCCAGACTTCCTAATGGTGTCACTCCCTATGAGCCTATGCAGGCCATTTTCATTCAAATTCCATCTTTGTTCCATTGAATCTTTGTGTTGTTTTGTTGTTGTTGTTTGTTTTTTGTTTTCTTTGTAATTTTTTTTGGGGGGCAGGGCTTTTTGTTTGATTGTTTCTATTTTACCGATTTTAGCACTGAGTGATTATTTAGGGTCAATTACTCCTTTGGGGTGTGATTTCTTCTTGTTTCATAATTTTCAGGTGAGCTATTAAGTTACTAGTATTATAACAGGCTCTGCAGACCTTATCAAACTGATTCCACGATGAAAATACTATTCAGGCCATAAAACTTAACATGTGTTTTAGTTAGGGTTTCTATAGCTACAACAAAATACCATGACCAAAAAAAAAAAAAAAAAAAAAAAAAAAAAAGTCAAAGAGGAAAGGGCTTATTCAGCTTACACTTCCACATTGCAGGTCAGGTCATCACAAAAGGACAAGAACTCAAGCAGAATAGGAACCTGGAGGCAGGAGCTGATGAAAGCTAGCCTGTTTTCTAACAGAACCCAGGACCACCAGCCCAGGGCTGGCCCCATCCACCACAAGCTGGGCTCTCTCCCACTGATCAGACCAAGATATAAAATACATTGACTGGACAGGCCAGCACAAAAAGTCTAAGCCAGCTACCAGGTTTGTACTCAAGTAAATCCAAAACAGAGAGCCCTTACCTAGGAAGAGGCCCAAATGAGAGGCCAATGCCTCAGTGAACTCTGGTAAATTGAATTCACTAAGATCTGGCCTGCCAATGGGGGACATCTATTCTGAGTGGGTAGAAGTGTTCTCCACCCAAACTGAAACTGCTTGTGCTGGCTAGTTTTCTGTTAACTTGACAATGCTAGAGTTATCTGAAAGGCTGGAATTCCTGTTGAGTTCCTGTCCTGACTCCATTCAGTGATGAACAATTGTTGAATTTTCTTGTCCCGCTAGGTCTCACTGCCCTTCTCAGCCCCAAATAAGCACACAGATGCTATATTAATTATTAATCTGTTAGCCAATGATTATGGCTTCTAATTGACTAGCTCTGACTTAATTAACCCATAACTACTAATCTATGTATTTCTACATGCCCTTATCTTACCAAACAAACCCTTTCCTTCCCACAGCAGTAGTAGCCCTAATGAAGACATTGCTCAAATAGTAACTTAAAAGCTCCTCCAGGAACTGGCCTCATCATTTGATCTTCCCCTAGTAATGGAATGGGGTTCAACAGTGGCCTGGCTTTCATAGTCAAAAAACATCTCAATTAATAGCTAAAACATTAGACATAGATCAAAAACTTCATTGAGCATATAAATCTCAGAATTATGGACTGGTAAAAATAATTAACAGCTTGTCAAAAACAAACAAACCCCTAACAAAGCTCTCAGAGTCCAGCAAAGGGCGGATAGACTTATTGTATTGCTTTGCTTTGTGGCTGCTGCCCCCAATACAGGGAGCAATATGCCCTATGAGATTACATTCGGAAGATCCCTCCACTGTTTGCCCAGCTCAGATATGAGCAGTTGGCAGAAGGCTCTAGGTATTACTCTCTCAAGTCACTACAAGCCCTTCAGTCCTCCATAAAGGCTGTTTGTTCATTGAACTGAGAGATCCAGCTAATCTCTGAGTCCACCACCAGTTTCCTCTTGTTTAAGCCTGGTGATGTTGTCTGGTAACAATTATCCAAAGGGGCACTTGGATCAACTTACAAAGGATCCTACATGGTGCGTCTCTCCACTTCTATTGGCATAGAAGGTAGCGAAGGTAGCTGTCATTATATCATGAATCTGCCACACCCAGATCAAGAAAGCAGAAGCCACAGATAAGGATACCAAATGGAGCATCTCCAGATATGGCACCCAACATCTGGCACCCACATCCACAGAAGACCTTAAAAATCTTTAAAACCTTCTAAAATCACAAAAGTGGTGTCAAACACAGCTTTCCAGTGTCAGTTGTGTCTCCTGGCAGCTGCCAGCAAGCCATGAGCTAAGCCACATGGCAGGTTCCTGCAGTCCTCACACAGGCTGCAGTACAGACAGTTATCTCCCAGGCATTGGCTGCAGGGCTTGAGCCACCAGCGTGGGAACTGCCAATGCACAGTGTGCTGGGTTTGGGGGTTTGCTCATGCAGACAGAAAAGGTTACAGATGCTCAGTAAAGACAGATCCAGATGGAAAAAACAAACAAAACAAAACCCTGTAAATGGATTACAAAAAAACGCCCAAAGGCTTGGAAGAGAAAAATAAATAAATAAATAAATAAAGGTATAGACAGTCATAAAACATGTAGATAGTTTTAAAATAATAAAATAAAGACCTTAAAGGATTAAAGTAATATAAAAAAAACAAGCCACATAAATATGAAAAAGTATACAGAATGTCTTGATCCTGGATGTTATTTTGTTGTCTTTAAATTTTTTTGGCAGCTAAGAGACACTGGATTATAAAAGGTGCTAGATTAACCAATATACATATTTTTTAAAAAATATCTTGACTTCAAAATGAAAGTCAAAAGGTGTGTTGCTTTGGGAGAGAGTTTATGTTTTTATTTCTACAGGAAATGAGAGACTGTGGATTCATCCCAAGTTAAAGGTGATCAGGTTTGATCAGTGAAGACCCCCTGAAAGTCCTGACTACAAGCACAGAAATGATCCCCCCAACTACAAAACATCTAAGTATATTTTACCTGCTCAAACATAAGACAAAAAAAAAAATCATCTTTATGTGATGTAAACACCACACACACAATACTTGTAATGTATGTTGCCTTTAAGAGTTTGTGTTTTCAGAAAATAATAATGAAAATAGATGACCCAGCGTCTCAGAATGCCTGTTTCAGTCTCCTCAAAATTCTGCATCTAAAACAGCTTCAAGGCTGCTGGCTGAGATTATCCAGCCCCACACACTACTGCAGCCAAGATTTAACCATGATCTTGAGTTTCCTCAGAATCCAAAGATACAAGCATTCCCACGCAACAAGAAGTAGTCTAGAGGATGATGCCCATATTAAAAAAAAAAAAAAATGGGTTATGGATGTTTGTTATCATTTAAGAGGGTGTTGGTTACAAGTTGTTATTGGTCATAGTCAGGAAAAAAGTTAGACAAAGAAGTTAAATTCAAAGATCTCTTTCTAAAAGAAAAAAGAGGAATATGATAGGGGATGATGAAATAAAAGGATAGATTATTGAATCTACTTTAATCAAAAAATTAATCTCAAAATACTTTACATTGATATGGACTTTGAATTATTGATACAATTTTAAAATTAATTTTGTTATGCTATACATGTTTCAACTCTTCTTAGGGTATTGTGCTTATGTGGCTCATTTGAAAATGTAATGTGTAATTACAAAATACATATTAATAGTCATGTTAATAATCAAACTTATAGTCACATTAAGTATGTTTTCAATGTCACACACATATTTAAGTAGATTATGGTCTTCAAACACTTCAAAGACCTATTGTAGTGAGATTCACTCGGCCCACACCTGTTGCACTGACCACACCCATTGGGGGTGTCACATCTGCATGTCTCCACCCCCAATGGGCATGGTTGTTGCGCCCAACCTCGACCAGCAAGGAAAATGCAACTCAGGGGAGATCTTCTAGCAGCTTAATCATTATCCTTGAACAAACTTCTTCTTCTGACCCTGGGGAAATGCCCACACAGGCTTAAATCCCCTTGTGCTGACCAACCCTAGTGAGCCACGTGGAGCCTGCAGATAGGCTGCTGTTATACAGAAGCAAGCAAGATGAACAGGCTTAGCCAAATAAGGACTTGTTTACGACAGAGAGCGCTCACCATTGGGAAGGTGGAAGGCCGAAGCCAGTGCCATCTTTAAGGTGTGGCACTTCGCAGCTCTCTACAGTTCCCCCTTTTTGTTTTATTAAAGCAACAGGCAAGGGTAGTGGTCTGATCTCCAGTAATGTAGTGGACATTGTAATGACCCTGAATCCTGGTAGTCAGCCAAGTCAGTGCCACACCCATCCGGTACCTTTTTCCTGGATGTGGAGCCTCGGACACCAACCCACATGCAACCATACTTATCCTTCTCGGAGTTGCTCGCTTCCAGAGCCAACTCGGAGTGCAGTGCTAAGCCATACAACCTGAGTGTGAAGGATCAATTCTTATTCATGACTGCGAGCCATGCCTAGGGGGGACTGCCCTGCCTCAATGGCTGTAAATGCCTGGACAACCATAGCTGCATGCCGCCTCTGAGCAAGCCTCAGCCTGCAAAGGCACCACAGGCCCACGAAGGAGATAAGCAGCAAGAGGATAGCCATGGCTCCCATTCCCTCCCACTCTTTTAGGTGGTTCATGGCTTGAGTGATCCATGTAGATAGTCCCTCTGCAACCGAGATGTCGACCCGGGTGGAATTCACATGCACGATGGAAAGTCTCAGGTCCTGCATTAACTTATCGAATTTGCCAGACCAATTGCCTAAAAGATACTGAGAAAGCTGGTTAGACATATTGGCAGCCACCGAATATTTTTGATATGGCACAGAGGTCACACATAGCCCCGTCATCTTCCATTCACATCCTATTTGTGCCAACTGCCACAAAGTGTCTATTCGCTCCTGCACCAGATCAATTCTTTGGTTCACGATCAAAAGACCTCCTTTTAACTGAGCACCAATTGTGGACTGAGCATCCAAGGCAGTGGCCACGTTCTTGGACAATTCATTTAATTTAGAGGCTGTCTGTACCAATGTGCTCATGGCCATGGCAGCCCTGACTGAACCCACAACTGCAAAAGAGATAGCTGTAACTATGGCTGCTGTAATGCCAAAATCTCTCTGTCATCTAAACACTGTCATAGCACTCGGGGCATCAACAGGCACGGGAATCCATCCGCTAGGTTGAGGAGGATTAGGATTGAACCATTCACCAAAATGTTCAGAGGTAGACCAAGCAAATTCAGCCACCCCATGAACTCCGCCCCTTATCATAAGGAAAGGGGACAAATCTGTGCAGCTGCCATTAATGCCGCACAAGAGCCAGAGATCAAAAGGGTTGGAAATATCCACCTGCTGCAGATCCTGATCAGTAAAGTTTCTCCCAGCAAAGGTTTTATTGAAGCTGGTACTAATTCCTGGCGAGAAGGTAAAATATCCCTTGCTCACCCAAACAACCTCTCCCGATTGACATCCTGTCTAGGGAAGGAAACCACCTCCTCGTTTACTAGAACAATGAGGGACCCACTTAGGCTGATGGGGTGCTGGCTTGTCAAACTCACTCTTAGCAGGCCACCATCCACTTACCCAGGAGGCGTTGACCTCCCTAATAGGGCCTCCCGTGGTGGGCACATCAAACCAAGCTGCAGATTGATTAAATAACATAATGCACTGACTCTTATCACTAATATCACATAAAAGCATAGGCTTCCTGTTAAAACAAAACTCCTATTTTCATTTATACTAGCAATCTCAGTATCATAAGGCAAATAAGGTAAATCTAATCTCTTATTAGTACTAAAAAGTCGGGGAAACATTTTTGCATCATAGCGTATCAGCATGGGTCTTGGAAACACCGACAGGATCCCCATCGTGGCTCCATCTGCACTGGTGGCCAAATCAGGCTGATGATCAACAGCAACAGCAACAGCAGGCTCTTCATGTTTGTTGCACTTTCTTACAAACCTCTCCGGGACCCACAACGGTTCTTGGCGATCCTGGGGGAAAACACAAACAGACCCTCTCACCCATGCCAACACCGGATCAGGACCATGCCATAACCTGGTGATCACATCTTTCCATTTCACATAGACTTTTAGGCCCCCTCCTTGCTGCTGATGACGATCAGCGGCGGAAAGGCCATCAACATCCAAAATTAAAAAACTGAGGGTAAAAAGGGCTAAAGATATTCTTTCCTTGGGAGTTCGGCCTTGGCCTACTCCCCCTTTTTGTTTTATTAAGCATTCTTTTAGGGTGCGATGAGCTAGCTCTACAATCCCTTGTCCTTGAGGATTGTAGGGTAATCCATGGACAAGCTGAACTTCCATTTGTTTGCAAAAGGAAGTAAATCTCTGAGACATAGAGGCTGACCCATTATCAGTTTTTAGCTGTTGAAGTTTTCCCCAAGCCGCCCAGGCTTCCAGGCCCAATGACATTGTGGGCTTTTTCTCCACTTAAAGGCGTAGCATGCACCACACCTGAACAAGTATCCACAGACACATGTACATATTTCAAAGCTCTGAATTCTGAAATATGCGTGACATCCATCTGCCATATCTTTAGGGGCATTTACCCCCTAGGGTTTACCCCCACACCAAGTGGGTGTTGGTATATACACTGTGGATAGTTCAAAACCACCTGTCAAGCATCTGCTCTGGACAAATGGAATTTCTGTTGAAGAGTCCTTGCATTCACATGAAATTGCTAATGGAATTGCCTAGCCTGATCTAAAGATGAGCTGTAAAAAATACATTCCACCCTTGTCCATTGATCAACAATGTCATTTCCTTCACTTAAGGGCCCAAGCAAACCGGTATGAGCTCTAATATGTTGAATATAAAAGTGTTCCTTTCTCAACCAAATTAATCTTTGTAACTCTTGTAAGAGTGAACAAACAACACTGCTAATTTTAATAGGGCCTGCTAATTCCAAAAATTTTACTGCATTCACCATATATGCTGAATCTGAGATCAAATTAAATGCAAATGGGCAAATTTTGAATACTTTGACTACAACTTTCTATTCCACAATTTGAGGGGAACCTGGCTGAAATTGACACAGCACAGGAGGCTTATTTGCAATCATATATGCCCCACAACCAGTTTTTGAACCATCAGTAAAAACATTTGGCGCCCCACTAAGTGGGACTGAGGAAGTTACTTTTGGAAAAATCACAGGATGTTCCCTAAAGAATGATATTAAAGGATGCTTTGGATAATGATTATCTATCATTCCTTCAAACCCACATTGCAATATGGCCCAATTATCGATAGTGCCACACAAGGTCTTAACCTGGTGACTGGAGTAAGGCACCACAAGTAGCGCCGGGGGCAGTCCAAAACATTGAATGCTTTGTTGAATTCCACTATGAGCCAAACTAGCGACTGCTGTGGGATAATGTTCTATTGCTTTCGCTGGGGAGATTTTGGGATGAATCCAAAGCAATGGTCTTTCCTGCCATAACAATCCTGTAGGCTGATTATAGGTAGGGAGAATGCATAATGTGATAGCTTGACCTTCCTTCCATCTAGATAGAAATGCATTTTGTAGTCTTTCCTCAACTTTACATAAGGCTTCTCTTGCTTCAACAATCCATTGCCTAGGAGAATCAAGAGCCAGATCCCCTACTAATATATTATATAATGGCTTTAATTCATAATTTGGCAACTTTAAATAACTCCTAATCCAAGGCAACACTGTGTTACAAAAACCAAGTTCTTTTTTATCTGTGCTGTAATTTAGGCTGTCTTATGTAATAAAAGCTAAGAGTAGGCCCGACATGGTGGCACATGCCTTTAATCCCAGCATTCTGGAGGCAGAGGCAAGAGTTCCTCTGTGTCCCAGGACAGTTTGGTTCACATAGTGAGTTCTAGACCAGACAGGGTCATATACTGAGAACATGTCAACAAATGAAAAAAAAAAAAGAAAAAGAAAGAAAGAAAGAGAAAAAAATCTGTCTTTCTTACTGTGTACTTGATATTATTTTAATTTTGTTGAAAATTTACAATCACCACATGACTTAGGTACCTTGATTATCTCTTTCTAACAGATGAACCGATGTTTTAATTACGGTTACTAGAGTATTAAGTGGCAAAGCCACCCTAGTTTAGACAATGAGGTTTTTGTTTATTTGTTAAATGGGTGCATATTTTGTAGCCCATCTTGGGCTTGAACACCCAGTCCTCCTGGCTCCTTCCCTGATTTCGAGGCTTATAGACCTTTGTCCCCACTGAGTTCTTTTTTATTGTTTCTGTGCATGATTGCAGGCACACATTCCATTGTCTGCGTGTGACGACCAGGGGACACCTTTCTAGGGTTGGTTGTCTCCTTCCACCTGCCCAGAGCAGGGTCTCTCTTGCTGTTCCTGTTATACAGTGTACTTCAGGCTAGCTGGCCCATGAGCTAGGGATGATCGGACTTTGTATGACTGCTCCAGTTACAGGGGAACACCATTGACTGCCCCAGTTACAGGGGAACACCATTGACTGCTCCAGTTACAGGGGAACACCATTGACTGCTCCAGTTACAGGGGAACACCATTGACTGCTCCAGTTACAGGGGAACACCATTGACTGCTCCAGTTACAGGGGCAGTTACAGCTTTTTCAAAATAACTTAGGTCAGTATGAAAATGCTTTTACCCACTGAGCTGACTTGCAGACCAAGACTGAGTTCTTTTGTTTGTTTGCTTTTGGATTCTTTCTTTAAAAACAGAGTCTCACTACGTAGATCAGGCTGGCCTTGAACTCATGGAGATCTGCTAGCTTCTGCCTCCTGAGAGCTGGGATTAAAGGCATTCAAAACCATGCCTGGCGAGACTGAGATTTTTGTCCTATTTTAGTTTAGTTTAGTCTAGTTTAGTTTAGTTTAGTTTAGTTTGATTTATTGAGATGGAGTTTTTCAGTGTTGTCCTGGCTGCCCTGGAACTCAATCTGTAGACTAAGCTGCCTGGAACTCAAGACCTGCCTGCCTCCACCCTCCAAATGTTGGAATTAAAGGTGAATAAAAAAGAAAGAAAAGAAAAGAAGTTATTGGTCCTAGGTATGGTGGAAGGGAAAGATTATTGTAGAAATAAGGGAGAGCATAGTAAGAGGCAGAGGCAGGAACATCTGGAAGAGTCCAGGGTGTACATGACCAGTCTGAGCTGTGCCATGTAGAAGGAGAGAGGGACCAGGTACAGCTGTCAGGAGGCCCAAAGGTCCAAAGAGATCCAGTGTTGTAGAATAATCTTTTTATACACTGTGAATATATGTCACTTGTTTTGGTTTAATAAAGAGCTGAACAGGCAAGCCATTAACTAGGCAGGGTTTCCAGGCATGGAGGATGCTGGAAAGAAGGAGGAGGAGGAGGAGGAGGAGGAGGAGGAGGAGGAGGAGGAAGAAGAAGAAGAAGAAGAAGAAGAAGAAGAAGAAGAAGAAGAAGAAGGTAGAGTTGTGAAGAGATGCCAGGAACGCAGAGCAAGCAGCACACACATTACAGACTAAAAGTAATAGAGCCACGTAAAAGGATATACATTAAAAGATAAGGGTTCAGTTACCGGAGCTAGATAGAAACAAGCCCAAGTATTCAGCCAAGCTCTTAAAATTAATAATAAGTCTCTATGTCATAATGGTAGCTGGATGGGGGGGACAGAGAAAGACTCACTATCAGCAGGCAATCCAAATGATTATATAGGGAAGAACAGCTAAGCTCCCTGGGCTAGAGTTCAGGGTAGGGGTTGGGTATGTCAGCCAGGAGGACCCTGTAACAGGGGCTATAACAGGGGCTAAGGGATGCAGGGAGAACCTGGTGGCCAGGCTTGCTTTGATATATTAAATAGGCACCTCAGCCATTTGTTCCAGTTTGAAACTGGGCATGCATCACCAAGCCTGGCTAAAATTGAGTTCTTAACTACTACGTTTTATAATAATTTTGAGGTTTAGTCATTGCCAACAAACATAGCTATCTAGCATTTAAAATGATAGAGAAAGGGTGAATGGTTAGATGTAGGGAAGGGTTTTGTTGTTGTTGTTAAATAGTGTCTCAAAGCAAAATAATGAAGATGATAATTTAAAGTTATAATATGATCCCTACCTAATAACAGTGTTTGAGAGGCCAAAATTGCACAGTACACCTAAAATAATGTGCTTAGAATAATTTGCCATTGTTGTGGTTATGCTTTCGTCAACTGGATATAAGCTTGGGTCATTTGGAAAGCGGGAACCTCAACTGAGCAAATGTGTCCACCAGTCTGGTCTGCGGGCAAGCGTATGGGGGCACTGTCATGATGATTGACTGCCACAGCTGAGAATGATCTTAACGTGGCGGTGACAGGAATTGCACCCAGGGCTTCTGGGACTCTAGCAAGCACTTTGGCGGGCTTGTTTCTTTCCTGAGACAGGTGTCGGCCGGAAACAAGGACCTGCCTGAAACTCCAACTTCCCAGTCTCAGCCACCGAAGTGCAGTACTGAGTGCAATGTAACAATGATAACAGAAACGTACTGTTCATTCTGTAAAACTAAATTATTGCATTTCTGTAGTCTTTCAATTTGGGGCACGCGTGTGCATCCGTGTGACTAGATATGTATTGATACGCCCATATGTTTTCAGGTGTAGATGGCGCTGACATTTACGGTTGCTGTTCTAAACTGTCCTCACTAAAACCATCAACTCGTTAGGCTCAGCGTTTAGATCGTGAATCTCTCCTTCCAATCCTAGGAAAACCAACAGTCATATAATGTCACGCTTTCTTTCAATTCCAGAGTGCTACTACTGAAGGGTTGGCAGGAGGCCCAGGCCGATGCAGAGGGGAAACTGCACAGAGGCAGAAAGCCAGACTGTGGCGGCTCTAGCGCGGAGCTCGCCGGAAATCTCGCGGGAGAGCGGTTCTCCAGCGCGAGCTTCCGCCCCTGTTTGCTCTACTTCCGGTCTCCGGCCCATTTCGTGTCGGTCCGCTCGCTTCCTCCGGCGCCAGGGCGGGCCGGAACTTTGGTCATCCGGAACCCGTGTGCGCCGTTGCGCGTTGCCGGCCGGCGCCTGGGCGGCGCCCCGCTGATCTCTCCGTCCCTCGGGCTGCGGTCGCTGCGGAGCTCAGCCCCGCCGGTGTGGTTGAGGAGCGCGGGCGGGGTCTATGGTGGCTCCGTGGGCCGCTCTGCTGGCTGGTGCTTTTGTAGCAGGGCAGGCAGTGTTCCATGGCAGGGAACTTCTGGCAGAGCTCCCACTAGTGAGTGAGCGTCCGTTTGCTCCCGCGGGACGGTTCTGGGGCCCGGGGAGGGCCGGGCCTGCGACTCCCTGGGGCTTCCGTCCTGGCGGCCCGGGGAGCGTGGGCGAGCCCTCGGCCGAGGCTGGGCTCGGGACGTGGCGGCTGGGGACCCGGAGGATGGGCAGGGGGCCGGCGTGCGAAGGGAGACTGAGAAGGCAGCTGCAGGTGGCATCTGCGGTAGCAGAGAGGGGCGATGTGGATGTGGATGTGGGCGCAGCACGGTGTCGCTGCGTTGTGAGGTGGCCCGTCCCGTCCCGGCAGATCCGGCAGCCTTTGCCAGGTCTTGTTGAGCGCATCGACGTTATTCGCTATTCTTGTCGTTCGCCTTACTTGCAGATTTAACTCAGAGGAGAGGAGTGAGTCGTCCTTGTTTCTAACTGCTGCTTCGTGACTTTTTTTTTTTTTTTTTGATGCCTAGATTGTCGATCCGTTTTTGCTTTTTTGTTTGTTTGGTTTGGTTTTTGCGCCTGCCTCTTCCTCCTCAGTCGTGGGATTAAAGGCGTACGCCACCACTTGCCAGCTTCTAAATTGACATTTATGCCCCTCGAATACAGATAGCGCAGGTGCTCTCAACATGAACCCATTTTCATTCCTTATCCAATGTCTCTGTTTTGCTTTAAAAGTGTGTGTTTTTCCAGATCCTCTTTATTCCTTGAACCATTTAAATGAATGAATTTGGGTGCCTGTCAGTGACCATGGATGGACTAAAGTTATAGTTGAGACATTTTTCTCTAAATGCATTGAATAACGTGCAGAAAGATTGTGTGATCGGGCCAAGCGGGTTTTCCACTGAATATATAAAAACTGAACAGGACTTGATAGAAGACATCGTGGTTTAAGTAAATCTTAGGGTGAAGAGACTATAGAAATTTTAGTTTTGTGAATTGGATTGGCTCTTTTTCCTCTTTACCCAAGAACCGGGAAGAAGGGAACAGTGAGTTTGAAAACCTGTTTCTGGAAAGTGTGTTTTCCCTTGCTACGAAATGACTTTAGGGAGATGAACTCTTGTTCGTGGGACATCACTATGTGACATAGTATTTCTCGTTGTTTTCACTCACTGAGATGTTTTAGGTAAAGTTAAAATACAGAAGGAGGCGGGGTTAACATCGTCTGTCTCCATGATGTAATACTGAAACAGATAGTCTTGTATATATTAAATCTATCTTTGAGGAAGGGCCTTTGTCTAAAGGGTCCTAGAACCTGTGTGCTGGTGATTTGTACAAATGACAGCTTGAAGGAAATCCGGAAAGAGGTAGAGAACCTTTGAAAAACATCAAGAGATTCTGTTTTGTTTGGTTTGGTTTTTCAAGACAGGATTTCTCTGTGTAACAGCTCTGGCTGCCCTGGAATTTGCTCTGTAGACCAGGCTGACCTTGAATTCACAGAGTTCCCCAGCCTCTGCCTCCTGAGTGCTAGGATTAATTCTTTTCCCTCAAGTTCTCCTGTTTTGTTTTTTTTTTGTTGTTGTTTTGTTTTGTTTTGTTTTTGTTTTTGTTTTTTTCCTGATGAGGCTGTGGGTGTGCTGCTGAAAAGCTAGAAGAATCAGATGAATAACTCTCCTGAGAGTTTAAAATGGCATCCATAGCATCCTTATTTATTGACCAGACTGAACGGGAGTCAGCCACTATAGATTGACACAGAATTACTTGAAGATAGCAAAGCAGTCACAAGTATTGTCAAGAACCAAAGGGATTAATGTGGTTTACCAACAAGACAGAAATTTGAGCGGCGACAGTGAAAATGCTGGTTGAAAAAAAATATTAGAAAAATGTCAAATTTCCTCTGAGGCAGAATCTACTTGAGCATGTGTTGAAGAACTCAAGCTTTTCATTGAATATAATTTACTCAATATTTTAGAGACCTATTTAGAATTAATGCTAACACTGTGTGTTTCAGAGATAGGCTAGTGCTCTCTCTACCTCGGAGCTATATTCCTATCTAGACACTGTCTTTTAAGGATGTACCTCCAAAAAAAAAAAAAAAAAAGGAAAGAAAGAAAGAAAAAAAGGTGTGGTGCCACATCCTAGCAGTGATGGGGATGGGATGTCATTGGCAGGTGGATATCTGAGTTTGAAGCCAGCCTGGTCTACAGAGTAAGTTCCAGGATAGCTATGGCTACACAGAGAAACCCTGTCTCAGAGGAGAAAAAAAAAAAAAAAAGAGTTTTAGGTGCTTTTGTCTGTTGGCTTTCTATACTTTGTCTTAACATCTGTACTTTTCCAGTTTGCAGTGGATTTTGGATAAACAAGATCTGTTGAAAGAGCGCCAGAAGGACTTAAAGTTTCTCTCAGAAGAAGAGTATTGGAAATTACAAATATTTTTTACAAATGGTAAAGTTTTAAGTTGGTTGAAGTAGTATAGTATAGCTGGTCACCTTTGAGACTCTCTTGTGGTAATTATCAATGGATTATTACAGTCTATAGTTAATGCTTTTTTTAAATATATACACACACACACACACACACACTTATCATTGTAGTATTCCAGGTAACACTTTTTGCACCTTATATGTAGGAAGCACAGTGTTAGCTAATCTCCTTGGGTATTTCTAGTGCAGCCCCTTTTAAGATTGGTTAATCTTAAAAAGTAAAAATAAAAAATTATTTAAATTGACATCCTGTAGTTATCATTTTTACCTTGTAATTTTACATTAGCAAGAAGAGGATTTAGTCAAGAGACCTTTACTGTGCCAGGATAGCTTTGTTACCTGCTATTTTTTGTTTAATAAAAAAATTATGTATGGGATTTTGCCTGTATTTGTGCACTATATGTTATATAGTGTGAGGAGGCTTAGATCCCTAAGGACTAGAGTTACAAATGATGGTGAGCCACCATGTAGGTGCTAGGAATGGAACTTGAGTCTTCTGCAAGAGTAGGACTTTTTATATAGATAATATCAAAAGCATTAAAATATATAGTAAAAGAGGAATATTTGATATTCAACCTCCTTATTGCAAGATAACTTGTAAGCAGTTTCTTGTTTTTGCATGTTTCTGTATTTGCAAGTCTCTGTGGTTCAGAGGGTGTCAGAGAGTACCTAGCCATGAGGGGACATAATTCTATACTATGTAGAAATTACTATTAAAATTTAATGTTATTATAATGGTGCCAGATGATACATTTAAATTTTATTATTTCCTTTTTAGTTATCCAAGCATTGGGTGAACATCTTAAATTAAGACAACAGGTTATTGCTACTGCTACAGTCTATTTCAAGAGGTTCTATGCCAGGTATGGCTGTTTTATGTTCTTGTTAGCCTGTTTGAAATTCTCTTCTAATTTCCATATGCAGTATATAAGTGAGTCACTTGTTTGCTATAAAATTATGATTCCCTGATCACCCAGTATGTTTTCTAAATGGACAGAATTTAACTCCTGTCTAATTATGTTTTAGGTATTCTCTGAAAAGTATAGATCCTGTATTAATGGCTCCTACGTGTGTGTTTCTGGCATCCAAAGTAGAGGTATAAAACAATTTTGTGTTCTTCATCAAAGTATAATTATCATGTATGGTTAATCTTTTTTATATTGCCTTTGTATGGATAATCATAGGGGGTACAAGATAATATATACAATAATTTTATATATTTAATAAATATATAATATATTATGTATCATATGCTTGATAAATTTTTGTTTGATTCTGTAACTGTGGAGTATATAGCAGTAGGGTAAAAGGGCCTTGACCTTGATTTGATCTGAGACTAGAGTCAGGGTGAAAACACCCTGACTCTGATTGGACACCAGGCCTGAAACCAGGACCAAGAAAAAGAATCCCACCAATCCCTGAGCTTGCCTAAAATCAGGCCACAAAAATCCCACTAATCGTGTACTACCCTGGAAGTCTCTGCTCACCAAGAAACCCTATATAAAGCCCTTCTGCTCTGCTCCCGACTGCTTCTCATCCAAGCAGAGGCAGCGACCTCCTGGGTTCTTCCCTCCCAATAGCTCTCTGGTGTGGGGTTTGCTGTGGAGTTGACTTTGTGGTATGCCTTGACTCCTGACTGCCTGGATGCCTTTCCCTTCAGAGATGCATCACTTCCACAGGGAAGTCTTTCCCCTCTGAGCTGTGATACAGTCATTGGAGAAACTTCCCTTCAGAGCTGTAACACTGTCCCTAGGGGAAGCCTTTCCGCTTAGGGCTATAACACTTATATCCCATTTTATACATGAGGAAACTAATGCATAGACCAGGCTGGCCTCGAACTCAGAGATCCTTCTGTCTCTGTCTTCCGAGTGCTAGGATTAAAGGTGCACCGACACTGCCCAGCTTAGATCAATGTATGTATTAGTATACATTAATATATATTTAAATATATATAGTTGTTTTTTTGAGACAAGGTTTCTCTGTGGCTTTGGAGCCTGTCCTGGAACTAGCTCTTATAGACCAGGCTGGCCTCAAACTCACAGAGATCCTCGTGCGTCACCACCACTCAGCTTAAATTACAGAGTTTTAATTATAGGTATTTGAATTAAAGGACCAATTCTTGCTTTTTCTACTTTGTAGTAAGTAAATGGTTTAGGAATCTTAAGTGGTTTATCCAAAATTAAATGAGAATAAATTATATTACATGATAAATTTTAGCTCTTTTATTGTGGTAGTATATCAGGTTGAAAAGGAAATAACTTACCTAAGAAGCCTTATATTCCATTATAACTGCTTCATTCTTTTAGGACCATTGGTGTTTGTTTGGTCTTCTGAGTAATATCAGCATTTGTTTATTGATTGACTAGTTAGTTGATGTGTGCTAAGGATTGAACATTCTTGATAGGTAAGCAATGTACTTCTGAGCCATATACTCAACACAAATTATTGAAATTTTAAGGAAAGGTAATACATTTAGAAATTTAAATACTTCATAGATTAAGTAGGTAACAACCAACATACTGTAAACGTGAGAGGAGCTTGGGAAACTGCTGAACAATTCTCAGAAATCTTTAACATATACTGAGCTAGTAAGTACTTGATCTCATTTACTTTTCTCTAGGAATTTGGTGTAGTCTCAAATACAAGATTGATCGCTGCTACTACTTCTGTATGTAAGTGCAAAAAGTGTATTCTGTTTTAAGGATGAAATCTAAAGAAGGCTCTGTAACATACAGATTTTGTTTTGTTTATGACCCACATTTAGGTGAATTTATTACAGCTCCAAAAATATCCTTAGCATATTAGACAGGAAAGAAAAAAATGTCTGCAAAGATGTTTTTACTGATATACCTGTAATCTCAGTGCTTAGGAGGTGGAGGTAAAGGATTTATTTTTATTTTATGTTCATTGGTGTGTCAGATACCCTGGAACTGGGATTACAGACAGCTGTGAGCTGCCTTGTGTTTGTTGGGAATTGAATTAAGGCCCTCTGGAAGAGCAACCTGTGCTCTTAACTGCTGAGCCATCTCGCCAGCCCTGAAATGTCTCTTCGATCTACTCTTACTATTTTATGTGTATGAGTGTTTTGCCTGTATGTGTCTCTATGCAAACATTTATACGTGATGCCCAGGGAGGTAGTGAGCCTCCTTTTGGGTGCTGGGAATGGAAACTAGGTCCTAGGCAACAAAAACAATTAAGTAAGTATTCTTAACCATTGAGTCAACTCTCTAGCCTAAAAACACGTTTTTATATTCATTATGATATTACTCTTTTTTGAGACAGTGTCTCATCTGAAACTTGGACTCCTCCAGTTTCTATTTACCAGGGATTATTAATATCCTGGTGAGATTGTCATGCCTAGTTTAAAATAGTTTAAAATAACCCTCTTCAGTGATTAAAAAAAAAAAAAAAAGAGCTGTATTGATGAGAATTATGTATTTTCAAACCTTCAAATTGTATGGTATAGAAAGGAGTACTGACTAAGTAGTCAGCTGAGTTAATTTTTGTTTGCTTTCTGGCATTTTGAGACAGATGACACTATAGTCCTGTCTGTCCTGGAACTCACAGAACTGTGCCTCTTGAATGCTAGGATTAAAGATTTGCCATAACATCTTGCAACTCTTGTGTTTAAAGAACCACTTTTAACTATATGTAGGTGTATGTTTGCATGTGGGTATATGAATATGAGTGTAGGTGCCCAAGGGGGCTGAAGGCATCAGTCCCCGGTAGCTTGAATTACAGAGTTGTGAACTGCCTGGTGCTCTGTGGGTGCTAAGAACCAAACTCGGGTTTTCTGGAAAAGATCTTAACTGCTGTGTCATCGCTAGCCCCAGTTACACCAACTTTGCCCCAGTCTGTCTCTTTCTATTGTGTCCATTCCTATTCATACGTAACCTTTTAAATAAGTTGCTCTACCTCTAGGCATTAGGTTGCTTGGTTTGTTTTTAGACTTTTGAGACAGATACTCACTGTCTAGTCTTGGACTGACTTATGGTCGTTCTCATGCCTCAGCTTCTAAATGCTGAGATTACAGGCATAACCCACATCATCTTTCTCCATTCATATCAGTCCTTTTTAAAATGTGTGTATATGCGCACTTAGTGTGGTTTGCTGTGTATATATGCATGCTTGTATGTGGTGGATATACATCCTTTGTATATGTGTACATGGCAAGACCTGAGGTTGGAGCATAGAGTTATCCTCATTTCTCTTTCACCTCATTCATTGAGGCAGGATCTCTCAGTTAGTTAAACCCAGAGCTGGCCAATATGGCTAGTCTTGTCACTAGCCAGGTTATTGCAGGGAGCTCCTGTCTCTGCCTTTTGAGGCTGGAGTCACAAATGGACTGCCTGTTACACATGTCATTTATATGTCTGGGGATACAGACTCTGGTTTCCTCATGCTTGTAGCTCATGAACTGCTGACACATCTTCCTAGACCACATCTTAGGCTCAAGAGTACACATTTTCTGGAAGAGTTTAATAACACCATAAATGTTTCTGGAAACATTTAATTTTTTTTCATCTGCAAGTTATAGAGTTACTATGAGGATAAAACCAGTTTAAAAAAAAAAAATATATATATATATATATATATATACACATACACATATATATGTGGCGTGTTGAACAATGCATTGCTGTTTCTTTTCTAGGATTTTGGTTTTTTGTTTTGTTTTTTTGTTTTTTTGTTTTGTTTTTTAAGACAGGGCTTCTCTGTGGCTTTGGAGGCTGTCCTAGAACTAGCTCTTGTAGACCAGGCTGGTCTCGAACTCACAGAGATCCGCCTGCCTCTGCCTCTGGAGTGCTAGGATTAAAGGTGTATACCACCAATGCCTGGCCCCTTTCATTTTCCAAGATTATTACAACAAAATACCAGATTGGATATTTAAACAGAAAAGTGCTTTCTCAAAGTTCTAGAATCTGAAGGTCCAAAAATCAAGGCACCAACAAGTTTGGTTTCTCTTTTGGCCTTCTTTTTTTTTTTTTTTTTTTTTTTTTTTGTTTGGCTTTTGTGGTTATTCTTCCATTGCCCTTGTGTGCCTACAGCTTTTCTTTCTTACTTTTTTTTTTTTTTTTTAAGGTTTATCTTATACCTGTAAGTATCTCGCCTGTATGTATACCATGCTGGTGCTGTATAGATCAAAATGAGTATTGTGTCCCCTGGAACTCTAGTATTAGGCTACCATAATAGTGGTGGCCATATGGATGCTAGGACCAAACCTGGGTTCTCTACAAGGAGCAGCAAGTGTTCTTTTTTTTTTTTTTTTTTTTTCTTATACATATCGGTCCCAGTTCCCTCTCCCTCCCTCCCATCCCCCTCCCACCATCCTATTCCTCTTCCACTCCACAGGGAGGGTGGGAGCAGCAAGTGTTCTTAACCACTGAGCCATCTCTATCCATCCCCCATGCGTCTTTCACATCTTATCACTAAAACAGCAGCAGTCAGGTGTGGTGACACAGGCGCCTTTAGTCCTAGCACTTGGGACATAGAGGCAGGTAGATCTCTGTGGGTTTGAAGCCATTCTGGTTTACGTAGTGAAGTAACTATCACCTTAAGTACCTACCACTTTTCTTTCAGTGATTGCATCCTCCAGCTATGGCTAGCCTTCAGCATGAGTCGTGGGGGTACTTTATATCCAAACCACATCAAGCACTCCTGTAGAATTATAACCTGCTCTTAGGACCTAATTTAACGTTTACCTCTTTTTAAAAATGATTTATTTAAATGTTTGAGTATGCGTGTACATATGGGCACCTGAAGAAGCCAAAAACAAAACAAAAAGGGTGTTGCATTCCCTGGAGCAGTAGTTACATGCAGATGTGAGCTGCCTCACATGGGTTGAAAGCTGAACTCTGTCATCTGCAAGAGAGTAAGTGTTCTTAATCACTAAGCCTCTTTATTGCTGTAAAGGTTTCTCCAGGTATAATCCCCTTCTGAGGTAGTAGGGATTAGGACTTGAACATGTAAATTATCGATTTTGTTTGTTTTTGAAAGAGTTTTACTACATAGACTTGAAGAGATAGATGGCTCAACCAGATGGCCTGAGTTTGATCCCTAGAACCCATAAGATGTCCTCTGAATTCCACCCACATTATGGTATACATGTGTGTGCATGTACAAACACAGGATAAAGTTTAAAAAATATGGATCTGGTGTTGGTAGCATACTCCTTTAATCCCAGCACTTGAAAGGTGTAGGAAGGCGGATCTCTGAGTTCAAGGCCAGCCTGGTCTACAGAGTGAGGATCATACAGGCTGGGGCTATACAGAGAAACCTGTCTCAAAAACAAAGAAGTGGGTCATATCACTTTTGCTTTAAGTGGTAGAAGCTGACATGTTCTAACGTAAATCTAATCTCAGTGGGGGTGTTAGGTGTCCAAGTCCAGGGCTTAGTGACATGTATCAATTACAAACTTTTTTGAAACAGGATTGAAGCCAGATTGGCCTCAGACTCTGAGATCCCCCTGCCTCGCAATTGCTGGGAATAAAAGTGTACCAGTCCTGTACAGACATTATTTTA
Source organism: Phodopus roborovskii (assembly GCF_943737965.1). NCBI lineage: Eukaryota > Metazoa > Chordata > Mammalia > Rodentia > Cricetidae > Phodopus > Phodopus roborovskii. The sequence goes on from NW_026125281.1 coordinate 29,032,935, forward strand.
CCTTGTTGAAATGTAATACCTAAAGTGCACACAATTCCTCCTAGTTTGAGTGAAGGAAGTACTTGTACCAATGGAAGAAATTATATACCAGAGCTGCTGGAGCTGCCAGTTGCTACCTTAATTGGTTTGACTATTTGAACCTAATGACTCAAATACACTTTTCTCAATAGTACTTAAGTATGTGTAACTCATGACTTCTTGAGGAGATAGCTAACAGTGATTTTTCATTTGTTCTTTCTTAGTGACTATAAATGGTAACAACGTGTATAAGAAAATGACCTAGAAACTTTGCATGTATCATGATGCTGTCATTTAAATGTGTTTTGTCAAGGTACATGCCTGTAATGCCAGCAGAAGGCAGAGGCCAGCAGGTCTCTATTACCTGGAGGCCTGCCTAGCCTACATAGCAAGTTCCAGGCCAGCCAAGGGTACATAATGATCCCTTGTCTCAAAATTTAAAAGACAGTAAATTAATACATAAACGTATTTATGCATTTGTTTATAAATACACTTACATATTTATGTCTTTTGGTAAAGAAGCACTTGTAAACGCAAAGTGTCAATTAGTTTAAAAAACCCTTTAGTCTCAGATTATCATTGCTAATTTTGGTATATGACCTTACCTTCTCCCACCCGTTTTTTTTTTTTAATGAGTTGTGTCCTGTGTTCATTCTAAGATAAATTACAAGCAAATAGAAAAATAATCACTCTAGAGTTGGAAAGATTTAGAGATGATAGAATCTAGTGATTTTTTTCCCAGTCTTTTAATCTTTAAAAAAGCTTTTTCCTTTCTTCTCCTTTCTCTTCTTCCCCTCTCTTTCCCTCCCCCACCTTCATTCTTCCCTTTTCCTTTACCTTTCCAGTCATCTTGCTATACTCCCAAGTGCTGGGAGTGCAGGCACATGGCACCATTGCAGCATGAACCTTAGTTTCTACAATGAAGCTTAGTTTAAGCTCTCCAATTGTGTAAACAATTCCCACCCGTCTCTGTCCTCCCTGAAAATAAAGCTCCGGTCTTTTAAGTGTTTTATGAGAGCTCCTGCTCTAAGTAACAAATACAGCATACTCTAACATTTTGTGCTACGTTAAAGGCATTTTGAACAGATTTCATGTTGGCATTTTCTTGGTTTTAATTGTATTATTTTGTTTCTTATAGTGAAAACTAGATTTTCCTATGCCTTTCCAAAGGAATTTCCTTACAGGATGAATCATGTAAGTATATTATATAAAACTCTGTATTAACTATTTTATATTAGAACAAACTTCATAGTCTCTTAGAAATGGAAGTTTCAAGTTCTATAAAATATAGACATTATTTTATATTAAATCTCAGTAACTTCTCGATTTTTCTGGTAGTACTTCAAAATAGAGATTAGTAATCAGTTAAATCGCCTTAGGAAGTTTAGAAAGTTTTTGTTGATGGGGATGATTGGGTTTTTTGTTGTTGTTGTTTGGGGGTTTGGTGTTTTGTTTTGTTTTGGGGTTTTTTGTTTGTTTGGTTTTTGGTTTTTTTTTTTTTTTTTGTTTTGTTTTGTTTTGTTTTTGTTTTGAGACAGGATTTGTCTGTGTAGACCAGGCTGGATTCCGTCTCCTGATGCTGAAATTAAAGGCATGTGCTACATGCCTGGCTTAAATTTAAACTTTCTAACAGGATTTTGTTTTGTTTTTAAGTCACAAGAATTCTGGGGTAGTAGAGTAAGTGCTTAGCATATTTGAGACTTTGGGTTCAATTCCATGTTACTCACATCCCCTAAAAAAGAATATATGATACTGCCTTTTCCTTACAAGGATTTAAAACGTAACAGTAAAATGCTATTTTTGTTTGAGGCCAGCCTGGTCTACAGAGCTAGTTCCAGAACAGGCTCCAAAACAATACAGAGAAACCCTGCCTCACAAAACAAAACAAACAAACAAACAAAAAAAAAAACCCCGCTATTTTTTGCCAGGGCTTCATATTTGCTGTTTACTCCTAGCACTCAAGAGAAGAGGCAGGCAAATCTCTGTGTCTTTGAGGCCAGCCGGTGTAGATCATCAGGCCCTGTCTGAAAAAGTAAATGAAACTCGTAACTATATTTTGCCTGGCAGTGGTGGCTCACACCTTTAGCTCCAGCACTTGGGAGGCAGAGGCAGGCTATCTCCCTGATCTACAGAGTGAGTACAAGGAGAGGTTCCAAAGCTACACAGAGAAGACTTGTCTTGAAAAACCAAAAAACAACAACAACAACAAAAATTATTGTGATTGTTAATACTAATGTAAATTACTGTGTTTATTTTCTTGATTTAGACATTTTATGTAAGACTAGTAAATTATTTAATTGATCTGTAAGTTGTTACTTTAAACAAAAGAATTTTCATGTAATTATGCTATTTTCACTGGATAATTTTTTTTTAACAGATACTAGAATGTGAATTTTACCTTTTAGAATTAATGGTATGTATATATTTTCAAAATACAGTAACACTTAATGAATTGTTCTGAAGGAAAGTAAATTTTAAATTTATATGATATGTGACGGCAAAATCATAGAATTATAATAGCATTATCAACTGTTTTCCTTCTGAGGCCTGTAAAATAATTTGTGTATCTTACTTGGGCTTGGAAATTTTTTAAACTTTTATTTTAACTGTAGTAAGGATTACAGCAAATAAGCCAGGAAGTTAAGCCACAGCAAAGTGTGTATTCGCACACATGTACACATGCATGCAGAACTAAAGACAGATTGCATCTTGGGCAGAATTCTGCTCCTCCATTCAGAACTGTAGCTTTATAGGCTGGTGAGAGGTGTCAGTGTGTTGCAGATGTCACACTTTGTGTCTCTAAGGGAAAGAGTGGATGCTGACTGGCTGCTACCTGATTTACCAAGGTATATTCCAGAGAGAGTACTGCCGTCACTATCACAGTAGCTTAGATTGTATTTGAATAAAAGAATAAAAAGGAAGAAGCAAAAATGAGAAAAATCAGTTTGAAATACACAGAACAGTTAGTTGGAAGTGATACTGTTTTATGTTGTAATAAATCTGCTTTTGTACATACATTTTTTAAACTGTTTCTAGGACTGTTGCTTGATAGTGTATCATCCTTATAGACCTTTGCTGCAGTATGTGCAGGACATGGGCCAAGAAGACGTGTTGCTCCCCCTTGCATGGTAACAGACACAAGTTACTCATATGTAGCTGCTGCCAGACAGGAGGGTAACGACTAAAGACGTGCGTTAGTGTTTAAAGTGCCCCAGACACTTTATACTCAGCAAACATTTGCCTGTTAAATTTTAATAACTATAGTGGTATAAAGTTAGAAAGTCATATATATCTTGAATTACCTATTTGATAAAGTATATCTGTTAATGTTTCATATGAAAACCACGACTACATGAAAATTAAGAATGAATTTATTCTTAAAATAATAATTTTTATTGGATTTAATACAAATCTATTTCAAATAATGGCTTTTAATTTTACTTATTATTTTTCAAAAAGATGAAAAACTTATTTTACATAATTTGTTGTGAGGTCCCTACATCAAAAATATACTCACCCATACATGAATTTTATATTCAGTAAGTGTATCTCTTTGTTGTCACATTCAGGCATCCATTGTTTTGTCTCTATGTTCTCATCTTTATGGCTCTTCTCAGTAATAGAACAGGAATATAAATGTACAAAAATGGGAAATCTGGCTCCCTCTAGGAGAAATTACATAGTGAAGTAGTTGTGCTGCTACTAATGATGAGATTTACATTTCTACAGGAGAATAGTGAATGATACCTACAGGACGGATCTTTGTCTGCTGTACCCTCCTTTCATGATAGCGTTAGGTATGTAATTTTGGAGTGCCTTTATTGGTTAGACTGTTTCTGCCTATTTAGGTCATCCTAAAATACATTTTGCCTGATTGTAATTTACGTTTTTATGAAGTGGTAGACTAATCCTTGAATGTGAGCTTTTCAGTAATATGTACTACAACAGATTAGCATTGCTGACCCTTGATGGGAGATGTCATTTTGTATATGTTTCTCATACTGGTTAATAATAAAGCACTGTTGGCCAATAGGAAAGGAAGATAGGAGGAACTAGGAGACAAGGAGGAAATAGGAAGTAGTAAGGAGGAGTCAAGATGGAGAGTCTGGAGAAAGCAGTATGCCGCCGGCTCCCCGGTAAGAGAAATACATAGATCAGCAGAAATGGGTTAATACTTAAGACAGAGCTAGCCGATAAGAAAGTAGTAACTGGCCAACAGTATAATATCTAATACAGAGTCTCTGTGTATTATTTGGGGCTGGCGTGGCGGCGGGACAAGACTGGCAGCAGGCGGAAAAACCGTACTCGTTACAGACCCTCAATCCCTTTTTTGATAATTTCCCCCTTTAATTCATTTAAAATGTTTTAATCAGTACCTCAACAACGTTCTTGTTTGCTTAAAGGGAAAACTCAGGTGTAAATATGCTGTTAGTTGTCTCAAGTGACTGCTTCTGACTTCCATTTCTGGATCAAGTGAACACTCAAGAGATTAAGGAAAGAGGCACCTCTGCTGCTATTGTTAGAAGTTAGCTGTCATCCCACAGGGTGGGGAAGGCATGCAAGGATGGGCTAGAGTTAAGTAGACCACATAGACACATTGCTGTCTTTACAGTTGTAGAAGTAATTATGTAAATTTTCTGAGCTTGTAAAATTGTGGGAGGGATAGTAACTTTATAAAAATAGAGCACCGATGTCTGTTATATCCTAAGCACTTGATAGTTCCTGGGCCTTTTTTCTTCTCCTATTGATTTTCATGGCTTCTTTCTTAGTAGTAGTAAGAGTACTAGAGGTCACACATGGATTATACTTAACACTTCTGCAGCACTGGTGACTCTTGTAAAGCACTGGGCATGGTGCTATTCTGAATTAACAAAAATTAGCTATATATTTTGGTTTCTCAAGATGGTTTCTTTGTGTAGAACTCGCTCTGTAGTCCAGGCTGGCCTATAACTCACAGAGATCCGCCTGCCTCTGCCTCCCAAGTGCTGGAACTAAAGGCATTTAAACCACCGCCCAGCAAGATTTATTTATTTATTTTATGGATAGGAAGGAATGCTTTATCTGCATGTTACTGTATGCCAGAAGAGGGCATCAGGTTCCACTATAGATGGTTGTGAGCCACCATGTACTTGCTGGGAATTGAAATCAGGACCCCTGAGCAGTCAGTTCTTTTAACCACTGAGCCATCTCTCCAGCCTACAAGACTCTTAAAAGTTTGACTGACCAAACGTGACTGTAGTGCAAAGGCCAATTGTATGGAGTACAGTTTTTCCTCCCGCCGCCCGGTCTTGTCCCGCCACTGCGCCAGCCCCAATTAACACACTGAGACTCTGTATTTAATATTATTCTGTTGGCCAGGTACTTGTTTCTTATCGGCTAGCTCTGTCTTAATTATTAACCCATTTCTATGTATTTCCACGTGGTCTTACCGAGAGCGGAGGAACGGCAGTTCTGTTCTCTCCAGACTCTCCATCTTGACTCCTCCTTACTACTTCCTCTTTCCTCCTTGTCTCCTAGTCCCTCCTATCTTCCTTTCCTATTGGCCAACAGTGCTTTATTATTAACCAGTATGAGAAACATATATACATAATGGCATCTCCCATCAGCCAATAAATGCTTAAGTGAAATTTAGCTTTTTAAATTTTAAATTATATCCCTTCGGTATGGGTTCCATTGATTGAGAGCTAAAGATACAGGTCTAAGGAGGGAAAGTTTGCAATAGACATTTTGGGGTATTTGGGTGGGGTCTGCCACTGTAGATACCAAAAGGTCATGGGTTGTTAGTAATATCCACTCCTACTTATTTCCTCCTTTGAGGAAACAACCCCTGCATGATTAACATTCCTGATTGCCTCAGCAATCTGTGGATGCAAGGACTGCCCCCCAACAAACATTTTTTAAGACTTAACAGTTCATTTGTTAGGTAGGGTTTTGTTTTCTGTCACTGACTCCTGTGTGATTTGAGTACTTTGCACTACTGTTCATAGGTAATTTTTTTTCCTGCTTAATTTCTTGTTTGGAGTTTTTTTCTTATAACAAATCTGCCTCAAGGTACCCACACCATGACCAGTATACATTGAAGACAAGGTGTCAAGACCTACATCTAGAGATTTCTTTTTTTTTTTTTTTTTTTCTTTCTGTATCAAGTTGTTAAGTGGTCTATTAAATGTTGGTTCACAGACTTGTGTGTGTGTGTTTGTGTATAGCTATATGTAGCTATATTTTAAAAAATAGTATTGGAAAATAAGATAAAATCTTTATGAAAATCTTTAGTTCTAAGACTGTTTACCCTTATATTTGAACAATTGTCTCTGATTTTCTTTTTAGCTTGCCTACATGTAGCCTGTGTTGTACAACAGAAAGATGCTAGGCAATGGTTTGCAGAACTTTCTGTGGATATGGAGAAGGTACTCTTCTTTTTTGAAGACATAGTCTTACTGTACAGCCCTGCCATGCCTGGAAATTGCTATGTTGATCAGGCTGGCCTTAATACATCAAAACCCATCTGTGTCTATCTCCCAAGTGCTGGGAGTAAGGCTTGTGCCACCAGGTTCTGCATGATGTATGTTCTTTAAATACTGATACATTGCTAGTTTTGCTACTGAAAGCTTTTCAAATATTTTCTTCTAGATTTTGGAAATAATCAGGGTTATTTTAAAACTATATGAGCAGTGGAAGAATTTTGATGAGAGAAAGGAGATGGCAACTATTCTTAGTAAGATGCCAAAACCCAAACCACCCCCTAACAGGTACATTTTAGACTTAATTACTGATTTGATTTCATTGTATAGTGTTCTCAAGTTATAGATTGTGTTATGTGTTATCTTTTTCTAAAAACTTATACTAAAATTTCTTGATTTCTGTTTATGTAATTTCTGTCTTGATACATTGAGGTATGTCTCAGTTTTAAGATAAATCCTCTGTCTAGTAACTTTTCCTGTTGCAGTGGAGGTCTATTACAGGTATCCCTCAACATATAGCCACATTCTGAACATAGATGGAACTGAATGAATTAGGCAAACTTATTTGAAATTCAGAGATAAAAAGCTCAAATAATTCTTTCCATTTGATTCTGCCATTCCTCTCCCTTCAGCAATGATTATTTTATACATTCAGTAACTATTTTCAAACACTTTGATGATCTGATATACTAAAGATAGTAAGTTTTGACTTCTGAGTAATCTTATGATCCATAGCACACAGTTACATACAATCTTGGAAAAATGAGCCTCCTCTGCTAAGAAGCTTTTGTTGTTTTAAATGAATCTGTCCATTAGTCAAGTGACTCTGCCCCTCACTATGTGTCAGATCATTCAAGGAAGAGAAAAAGGTGAGAAGGAAAATAAATGCTGTAAGCTCAGTTGTTACCTCAAAGGTTATATAGCACTGAGATGCATTTATAAATGCTGCTGGCTAGCGTTGGTATTACACTTAAGAAGAAAGTAATGCTTAACTGTTATGAGGAGCTGCCTAAGGCAGTCATTCAAACAGCTACCTTTGGATGCGTTTTTTACAGAAGCTCCCTGAGTGATTCTCCACTAATGGCAGGGCCTGAAGCTGCAAGATGATGGTGGACAAGATAAGGCAATCTCCTATTGTCACAGTTACTGGTATTTCCAGCTTTAGTTATTTTTATATTAATATTCAGCATTTTCTAGGAAATTACCATATTTTTGATGTATAAAAAGGTTTGTTATAATTACCTATGGTTTTATTATGTCACTGGAGAGCAGGTTTTTGTTTTTGTTATTGTTTGTTTGTTTGTTCTTTTTTTTAAAAGACACTTTGGATTTTCCTAAAGAGTAGAAATAGAGTTTTACATGTCAGATTAATTTCGTAGGAAATTTGTCCAGAACTTGTAATCTCTATGTTGAGTGATGCCTGTAATAATAGTGAAATCCCAAACGCTAACTTAAATCTTTGAATGTATATGCACACTAACTTCCAGACTGCTTGTTGTGTATGAGGGCCCAAAGTTACAGAAGAATAAAAACATAAAACCAAATGTTAGTTTTCTGGATTTTAATTTTTCTACACCTGTGTTTTACCATCAGAAATGTCTTTGTTTTGTAGACTTGTGCCACACAATAATTAATTTCAGAAACTAGTAATACTATCAGGTGTTGAAAATGAATCTTTTAATTGGCATACAATTTCTTTTTTCCCCGTTTGAACAGTGAAGGAGAGCAGGGTCCAAATGGAAGTCAGAACTCTAGCTACAGCCAATCTTAAAACACCCTGAAGAAGCCTGTAGAGGACCACTTGGAAGTAAAGCCTTGGACAGTTTGAGTAAACTCTTCATTGGAAAGCAGATGCAATTGAATAGCTTGTTCCTGTCAAGCATATTGGGAATTGACTTAATTTTTTCCAAATAAGTTTACCTTACTTAATTTGATTCTAGTGTATAATTTATTAAATCTTAATTATAAAATTTAACAAAGCTCTGAGGGGACCTATTTTAGACATACACAGACATTTCAGAGTTAACTTCTCTCACACAGAAATAAATATACACACACTATTATTTGATTAGGATAATTGAAGACTTTTTTTTTATTAATAATACCATTTTGTTTTGTTTGTCGAGACAGGGTTTCCCTCTGTAGCTTTGGAGCCTTCCCTGGAACTCACTCTGTAGGCTAGGCTGGCCTCAAACTCACAGAGATCTGCCTACCTCTGTAATAGCTTTTGTTAAATTAAGGCAGGAAACATGAAATGTCATTTGTTTAAAATTCTCTTTGGACATCAAGGGACCAAAACAGGACATAAAAAGTCAGTAAGAACCCCCCCACTCTCTCCAGTTTGAGGGAGATTAAATGAGAACTTACTGATTTTTAAATTATATTTTATTCAGTACTTTTTCTGTCATCACAGAAGATCTTAGCCCGGCCTGTTAGAAAAGTGCAATATGTATAGTATATGTTGACATTTTAAAAGTTATATTGACTTACTAGCTGTTTTGAAATGCTGGGAAACCTGAAAGAAAAAGTTACTTGCTATTATTTCAGAGTTAATAAGCATTTTAAAAGTTTAGTTTGCTTAAAAGATGAAGTTGAAATTTGGTGAGGTTTTATTGTTAATCTGTCCTAAACATTTTTATGATATACATACACGCTAGTCTAATTTTATGTCTTAGTGAGAACTGACACATGGGCAGCTAATGTTCTGAGTCAAGAACCTCGTCAGGTTTCAGGCCAGTATGGTACTGGCTGTTACTCATTTTCGTGAGTGTAGACTTTAGAACAGATGCTACATCTGTAGAACTGGTATCTCTGAAACTTCATAAATTACTCATTTTCTTCAGACTTGAAGGAAGAATGACATATAAAACTCGGAGGAATGGGATATTAATGTGTAGTTTTGCACTCCTAAAAGTTAATCATGAAAAAAGTTACTAAGCATTGACCTCCTAGTTAAACCTGGAAGAATAAAGATTTAAGTTTTTCAGCTGTATTTCCTGTCTTGAATTCATTTTGTTAAGTTTGACTTAGGTTTTCTGAGAGTCTCTCTGCATGTTAAACTAAAGCCCCTATGCTTTGTAAAGGGGTGATTTCATATGGTTTATAAATAATTACAAGAAAAGTCTTGATTCCTTATGGAGAGTGTCAGATGAGCTGGAAAGGAGGTGATGCTTTGGTACCAATGTGGGACCTCCTAAGGTTGTATAAGATAAGAAGCAAGAAAACAAGTTCTTTCAGGTCTTAAAGAGTTAATCTGAGCTTAGTTTTATCTTCAAGCTTTTTTTTTTTCCAGTGTAATCTCTGTGCTTCATAGTTTTCTTTGCAATCTCTTATGGTAGAAAATTTAAATTTAGGAGAGCAGACACAGCAGTGTAACAAGCCTCCATGCATGATTTGCCTCAGTGTTACTGATTTGTAGACAGTTTCATCTTATTTCAATTTCCACACCAGTCTCCAGTTTGCATATTGTTTTGACGGAAATTCCAGATATATTATTTCATCTGTAAATATTCCAGTATGTACTCCCAAGAGGTAATGGCTCCTTACAACACTATAAAAGTAATAACTTTTATAGTTTAATATACTTTTGTATACTTAACAATTAATGAAAATAATTATCAAATATTACATAAAAGTTTCAGTTCCCTGGAAGTTGCAGAACATTCTATGTATTCATTTATAAATCCTTTAGTTTTATATTCATTGATTCATATACCATTTTATTAACAAAAAATTCCTTATTTTCTTTGTTCATATGTTAAATTTCCCATAGCCTAAATTTTACTGTGTGGGCATCTTTAGCATGCCGTTTAATTTTTTTTCCTTTGTATTCCTATAAATTGGTAATTGAATATGAAGGGTGATCACATTGAGATTCTTTTTGTTTTGGCTAGACTACTGTATAAAGTAGCAGTCTTCTTCCATTAGTAAGTAAATAGTGGCTATTACTGTATTGTTACCCACTTATGAGAAGTATTGTTTTTCAGAATCAGTTACTGTCTTAGGCACACTGTCCAGTATCATAGCCACCAGCCACTTAGGGTTGAATGGTTACCATGTGGCTTGTCTGAATGCAGATATGCTATAAATGTGCAAACATGTTGAACTTCAGGTACTTACTACAAAACAAAAAAGTGTTAAAAATTTCAATTTGTTTATGACCATTATGTTTTAAATGATATTTTGGATACATAGAATTAAATAAAACATTATTAAAATTAACTTTCCTTGTTTTTAATTTTTTAAATATAGGAACATTTAAAATCAGAGTGGCTTGCACTGGACAGTGCTGCTGCCAGATTCTAATGAAAATGTTAGACCCCTGTCTCATCCCACCTGTCACCTGTCTCTCATTCCCCTTCCTGCTTTTTCTTTTAACTTAGTCATTTCTCTGTTATTAATTTCAACATTTCCAATTAGCAAGCTCTTAATATGGCTAATTGGAGCACTTCCTGTGTGTCAAATGGATGCTGTGTGCTGAGTTTGAGCTAATTCTCAGAGTAGGTTTACTCCAGAGAAGAGAACTCATTCAGTCATAGTTGAAGTAAGTGACAGCTTAGATACAGCTTCGAATCCAGAAACCCTGGGTGTCTGAACTCCAAATGTGTTACCATGCTACCTCTTCTGCCTACCCTTCCCCCTTTTCTTATTTTTAATTGTAAATATTGCCATGCTATGGAATATGAAAGATCTTGCTTTCTCAAAATCACCCCCATGATGGGGCTTCTACCACTTAATTATACAGTTTAAGCTGGCCCACATCTTTAGTACTAGCACTTTAGGGTATGGAGTCAGGAGGACCAGAATTTCAAGTTTAGCCTGAGCTACATATGAACAGTTTGAGGACAGCCTGAACAACAGTGTCTCCAAATGACAATAAATTGTACAATGTTTGGAATATATAGGTATATAGATAATAGTTTTCTATAATCTGATGTCTTTAAAATATTTTGTCTTTTATAATCAACAGTTACCTTGGTTATAATTTAGTGTTTTACTTTTTGATTTTCGGTTTTTCGAGACAGAATTTCTTTGTGTAATAGCCCTAGCTATCCTGGAACTCGGCTCTGTAGACCAGACTGACGTCTTTTTTTTTGTACTCATGGAGATCCACCTGCCTCTGCCTCCCAAGTACTGGGATTAAAGGCATGCGCCACCACTGTTGGGCTTCGTTTAGTGTTTTTTGTTAAGTTACTACAGAATCATTTATTGTTTGTTCTTTAACAGCCATATTTGGCGAGACTTGCTGAGTGTATCATCCTCGGAGCAAGAATGACAGCTTTCAAGCCAGGTATCACTGCTGTTGTAGAACTGACTGGATTGTGACTCCCCTCTGTTTTCTCTTGTGTAGTTACCAAGGATAGTTTCAGGCCTTTTAAGTAGCACCTTGTTCTTGTTTGGGAATGCACTTCATTCTCTGGCTAAGGGCATTATGTTGTTTTAAAACGTTCTTTGCTCTGTTTTTTCTCCAAGACAGGGTTTCTCTGTGTAGCCCAGGCTGACTTTGAACTCAAGAGATCCACCCGCATCTGCCTCCTGGGTGCTTTGTTCCCTGTTTTAACAGTTTCCTTGACAGTCCTTCTCTTCTGCTTGGTTTAGTCACACTGTTTCAAGTTTAAGGATCCTACATATTTGAAAAACACAGAGAAAGTTATTGGAACCTCTGTGTAGCATAGAATCAATGTTTAAACAACTGTTTTGGGGGCTGGAGAATGGCTCAGAGGTTAAGAGCACTGACTGCTCGTCCAGAGGTTCAGTTCCCAGCAACCACATGGTGGCTCACAACCATCAGTAATGAGATCTGGTGCCCTCTTCTGGCCTGCAAGCAGAACACTGCATACATAATAAATAAATCTTAAAAACAAAACTCTTTGTCATATTTAATCTTCAAAGAAAATATGAAGTGAGTGAGATTGTACCAGGATATCACCTTCTTTCTAGGAGTTACTCTTCTGCCTTATCCCTCCTTACTGAAATCCTTTTTCTTTTTTCCCACTTTCCTTGATGCTTGTTATGGGGTATTCATGAGGCTGCTCAGACATGGGTTTAAGCCAATAGAAAATCTTTATTAACAAGTTAGCAACTACACTGGGTATTCAGTATCCCAGTGTAGCCCTGTGCCTTTCCCAGAGTGAGTTTTTTAAGGGGAAAAAACAAAAACAAACAAAAAAAACCATGTTTTGGGTTGATATATTTTAGTTAACATGAACAGTTAGCCAGAAACGGATTAAGTCTTTGTTTTTGTTCTGGCTGGTGGTTCTGTCTGCATGCTGAATGTTACCACCTGAATAGTACTGCCTTGATGGAGTCAGTTGTGCTAAGGTCTGGGAGCCTGTTCAACTTACAATGTTGAAAAGGTCTTGGTAACTACAAAGGAAAAATGTCCACACAAAGAACAACATATCTTGCTGGCAGGTGTGGGAATTGTTAACTTTTTCATTTTGTGTTAATTGACTGATTTAGACAGGGTCGCCTCATACCATACCACTGATGTTCTTGCCTCAGACTCTATAATGCTGGAATTAAAGTTGTGAACCATCAAGCTTGGTTTCTTTACATACATTTAAATCCCTCCATTTGGAAGGCAGAGGCAGGTGGATCTCTGTAAGTTCGAGACCACGAGAGATAGTTACAGGACAGGCTCCAAAGCCACAGAGAAACCCTGTCTTGAAAAACCAACCAAACAAACAAAAAACCAAAATACATGAATTTGGGAGGCTAGAGAGATGGCTCAGTGGTTAAAAGCATTGGCTGCACTTCCAGAGGTCCTGAGTTCAATTGCCAGCAACCATATGGTGGCTCACAACCATCTATAATAGGATCTGATTCCCTCTTCTGGCATGCAGATATACATGCAGAGCACTCATATATAAAATATAAATAAAATTTAAAAAATACATCATTTGTGCCTGGTGGTAGTGGTGCACATGTTTAATCTCAGCATTTGGGAGGCAGCAGCATATGGATCTCTGTGGGTTCAAGGCCATCCTGATGTACAGCATGAGTTCCAGGACAGCCAGGCCAACACAGAGAAACCCTGTCTCAGAACAGGAAAAATTTAAAAAAAGCTGGATAGGCTGGAGAGATGTTTTAGCAGATAAGAGCACTAGCTCTTAGATTGAATTCTCAACACCCACATGGCCAACCTGCAACTCGGGTTCCAGGGGATCTGATGCCCTCTACTGACCTCTACAAGGGTCAGTCATGCAGGTGATGCACAGACATCCATGCAGGCAAAATATCCATACACAAAAATGATAAAGTTTTAAAAATAATGTAGTGCTTAGTATTGGAGAGATGGCTCAGAGATCTAAGAACATTTGCTGCCCTTGCAGAGAACCCAGGTTCAGTTGCCAGCACCCACATTGCAGCTTATAACCATCTGTAACAATAGTCCCAGGAGAGTTGCTTCCCTTTTGTGGCATCTATGGGCATTTCACACCAGGTGCAGAAAAAGTCATAAAACTATATATACACAGAAAAACATGTCAATCTTTTTCTTGATAAAAAACTTCCAATAGATGCTAAACCTGAATGCATTAAGTGTTAAGACACATAGCAAAAGAATATGTACTCACAGAATGGAAGAGGCCCCTGAGAATCATAAAGTGGCTGAGGAAGAGGAGAATGAAAGGAAGCAGAGGCATTTAGTTAATTTAGAATTTGGCCTCTTATTGCCATGTTTCCCATGGTTACCTCCGTTCCCTTGTGATCTCAAAAAATCGGTTGTCCATGATTGAAATAAAAAAGCTACTTAAAAAATAAGGCGTTAAATTATATGCCATATTTTTACATTTTGACACCTTGATAGTGGTTTTAATATCAAGCTGGAAATGGTAGTGTGGGCCCTCTAGCTCTTGGTAAGCTAGAGTAAAAGGAACTTGAGTTCAGGGGCATCCTGAACCATGTAAGGAGATCTTGTCTCACAAAATGAAAAATCAGACTCATCTTGCTTTAATTGTGGCCGAATGCAGACAGTAATGTAAAGGGGTATCAGGGTGATGGCCATCTGGGTATTGCTGACTCGTTCCATGGAACTGATGAAGATCACAGGGTAAGGAGTCCTTAATTGGTCTAAATAAAAATGCAGAGTCAGATATGCAGGAAAATGCTGAGAGATCAGAGAGGAGGAGCAAACCAAAACCACCTTTGACCTTGTCGTCTCAGAGGACAAGAGGTCAAATTCCTGTTTCTTCTTGCTTATATCCTCTCTCCGCCTAGCCATCTCACTTCCTGTCTGTCTGTACAGACCTCCAGACCTCTATGGTAAGCTAGTGGCAAGCTCCATCCTTTGATCTTCAGACAGGCTTTGCCTGTACAATCATGGTATCACCACAATGGTGGCTCACTTATAATTCAGAGGTTCAGTCCATTAGTGCCTGCAGACATGGTGCTGTTTATATCTTGATCAGAAGGCAACAGGAAATGAACTCAAAGCTCACCCCAACAGTGACACACTTCCTCCAACAATGCCACACTTCCTCCAACAATGCCACACATACTTCAACATGGTCACATCTCGAAATAGTGCCACTCCCTATGAGCTTATGGAGGCCAATTATGTTCAAACTACCACAGTGTATGAATGGAGTTTTCCCTTCCCTGGTGATACATTTGGTGAAAGGAACCTTAGAATTTCCCATTATATTGATCTGGACAACTATAAATGACAATTTGGGGCAGGCCAACTGAGTAAGAGTATGATGTGTCCTCGGTAGAAGTAGGAAGTAGTCCCCTAAGAGGGGAAACCTTTCCTCTGTCCTGAGTGTCCTGGAAAGAGGCCATCAGCTGAGAGCAAATGGGACATTGGCCTTTACTCTCCTTAAGCTCTCTGAAATACAAAAAATAAAGTGTTTTCTCTACCATTTGCCTGGGAGTAAGTGACATTCCTGGGTAGATTAGGGCTCCTGTGGGAACTGAGCTGTGACCCACAGTGGTAGTCATTATCATCAGCTACCACCCTCTTCTGTTACCCTCTTTTTCCAATGAGGTCAATGTCTTATCTAAAATGAACAAAAGCTGGGTGTGGTGGCATAAGCCTTAGGAGGCAGAGGTAACCACACAGTGAAACCCTATCCCAAAACTAAGATGAGCACAACATCCCTCCATGCCATTTCAAAAAGACTGTTTAGGAAGGCCTGTGCTTATTAGATGGGAGTCTCTGTGAACTACCCAATTCCATTTTGATATCTTAAAGCTCTGCTAAGAGAACGTTCTGTGGATGTCTTAATTCTTCCATCTCTTTGCTAGGGAAATAGCCCAGGAGCCTCTTGGGAGGGGGCGAGCAGGTAGTCAGCCTTACTCAGGCTGAACACTCCTAGGTTCCCCGGGGTAGAGTGGGAGAGTCCATGTGGAACTAGGGCTTCCAGGTCAGGGTTTGCCATATAAGGGTTTGAAGGAGCTGGGATGAGCAAAGAGGACTAATTGATTGAACTCTAGATGATCATCAAAATAGTGGGATCTGGCTGGGCAGTGGTGGCACACACCATTCATCCCAGCACTTGGAAGGCAGAGGAGGGTAGATCTCGGTGACTTCGAGGCCAGCTTGGTCTACAGAGTGAGTTCCAAGACAGGCTCTGTAGCTGCATAGAAACCCTGTCTTTGAAAAACAAACAAAATAATGGACCCTGGGTCAATTCCAGGTGTTGTCAAAGATAAAAGTTGAACATAGGGAACCTTGAACCTTTTCCCCTCCTTTTTCTTGCAGAACTGGTCCAGTTGAAGGGTAGTATTATACTGAGGGTCTCTGAGGCAGCGTTTTTTCCTCCCCCATCACCCAGGGGATACGGGAGAAAGGCCTCTTAACCAAAGGAAAATTGGTGTTCTGTTTGAGTGCCCAAGTGTCTAATTCTACTCTGTTAAGGTAGCCAAGTGTCTGCCTGTTTGTCCTGTCTTCGATGAAGAGGAAAGATAAAGAAGTCTTGGATTGGGCTCGCCACTTCCCTAACCCTAGGCCACTGGGAATGAGGGCCATCTCCAACCTGCTAACAGGACAGTGTGGTCTTATCTGTCGGGAGAGACCAGAACAAATAGATTTATGCACATACCATGGCTCATTCCTCTGCCATCTCCCAGTCTTGCTTGGCAGAGCCATGTCACCATGTGGCTGTCTGCAGGGACTCCGGTCCCAACAACCTAAACCTCTGTATCTAAGATGCTTTTAGTGCTACTGTTTCTTAACACACTTGATTTGCCATCTGATTTCTTGCAAGAAAGTTTACAAGCCAGGCATCGGTGGTGCACACCTTTAATCCCAGCACTCGGGAGGCAGGGGAAGTGGATCTCTGTGAGTTCAAAGCCAGCCTGGTCTACAGAGTGAGTTCCAGGACAGGCTCCAAAGCACTATAGAGAAACTCTGTCTCTATGGGGAGAGAGAAAGGGGGTGGAGAGAGAGAGAGAGAGAGAGAGAGAGAGAGAGAGAGAGAGAGAGGTTACCAAAGTATATCAGTCACAGAGATCCTCAGTGGGGAGAGCCCATGTCTGGTGGGGTAATGGGCATCTAATTGGGAGTGGCCATAGTCCCAAGGATCATCAGGATGAAAGGGTCCTTGGTGAGCTAGGTGTGATCATCTGGTCAATAGAGCAAATTCCAGGACAACCAGGGCTATGTAGAAAGACCCTGTCTAAAAAAAAAAAAAAAAAAAAAAAAAAAAACAAACAAACAAACAAAAAAAAGCAGCAAACGAAAGATTAGAAGGGCCCATGGTGCAATAGTGCATACTGTGCATACTATTAGAGAAGTCTTGCAAGGATGCTATAAAGACAGACAGCATCCTGTGACCTCTGGATATTCCTTGGCAGTAGCAACTAAGGCAAGGGCAGACTATGGAAAATTGAGCATTGGGGAATGTTTGTAAATAGTCCCACTACCCTCTACATTGGAGCTGAAAAATAATGGGCTAGGGACATTATAAACCTGTTGCTGCTGGATTTATAAAAAGATGGGTGTTTGTCCCTTTCGGCTCAGGGAGTTCCTTCACTCCCAAGTTCTGTAGGATGCCAGACACAGGCCAACCCAGAGGGCAGTAAGAAAAGTGTGCCTTAGAGTCATGAGAGACTTCATTGGTGTCCTTTTTCATTTTTCATACTTCCAAGTCATCATGCATCACTGAGGGGAATCAGGGCAGGAGCTCAATGCAGGGACCTGGAGGCAAGAACTAGAGCCGTGTGGAGGAATCGATTCGACTGACTAGTTCCTTACAGCTTGTAGAGCCTGCTTTCTTAACTACTAGAGACCACCTTCCTAGATCTAGCACTGCCCACAGTGAGCTGGGCCCTCCCATATCAGACGAGAAATGCCCTGTAGGACGATCTGATGGAGGCAGTTCTTGAGTTGAGATTTCCTCTTCCCAGGTATGTCTAATACCAGCACACCACCCCCAACACAGGTGTCAACCATTGATCTGGCTTTTGCGTCTACAAACACCGCACAAAAGGCCAGACTTTCAGGGCTGCAGTTGAAGAACCAACCACATATAGCTACAGAAGGGACATCAGAATGTCTGGGTGTGGGGTGAGGAAATGATAAAACAGAGCTGTGGCCTTCCCCGTGGCTTTTTTCCAAGACTGTGGTGATTGAAAGAGAATGCCCCCCATAGGCTAACAGATTTGAATGCTTAGTTGATGGGGAATGTCCTTCTGTATATATGCTTCTCTTATTGGTTGATGAATAAAACACTGATTGGCCAATAGAGGCAGGAAGATAGGCAGGGCTAGAGAATTCTGGGGAGAGAAGCCATGAGGAGACACCATGTAGAGACCTGGAAGATAGGACATGCCAGGCATTCTCTGGTAGGATAAGGCCATAAAGAAATATATAGATTAGTAGTCATGATTAATAATTAAGAGAGAGCCAGCCAGTAAGAAGCCCTAGTCATTGGCCAACATAGCACCATGTGTTTATCTGGGACTGAAGCAGCTGTGGACCAAAACCTTCGTCTTCACTTAGTTATCAGAGAGTACCACTATTTGGAAAGCATTAGAAGATACAGCCTTGTTGGAGGAAGTGTGTCACTGGGGTGAGCTTTGAGGTTACAGAAGCCCAAGCCAGGTCCAATGTCTCTCTCTTCCTGCAGCTCCCGATGAAGAACTCTTAACTCCTTCTCCAGCACCACATCTGCCAGCATGCCTTGAGAATGGGTCCTCTGGAATCACAGATGAGCCCTCAAGAATTATAAGGGGTGTGCTCTTTATCCAGGGAATGTCTGAGCTTGTTCCGTGAGACAGGAAAGCCGAAAAAGCCACAGCTCTACTCAGGCAAGCAAGCAAACAACTAGCTCCCTTTGGTGTGGGTGGTACCCGGGTGCTGGGTGCTGACTAAATGAACTCTGGATTGTATTTTATAGGCCCCTAGATCCTCTCGTTTTCTCTAGCCACATCCATGCCTTCCTGGCCATCTCTCCTCTGGTAACGAGAAACACTCTTAAAGAGCCCATCCTCACTTTCTGAAGAATCTGTATTTACCTCAGACTGTCCCCTCAACAATAATCCCTATCCCCTACATAGAAAAAGTGGCAGTAGTAAGTAACAAACATTAAATAGAATATTAACAATGTTGTTAATACCTTTGTTTCCCAATGGAAACTGTTCTGAAATTGGCATTTGTTATTACATAGCTATACTGAAGTGCCTATTAAATGTTACAATTTCATGTTTTAAAACTAGGTTACAGAGTAAGTCTCTATAATTTACTCTTAATGTGTGAACCTCTACCTTCTTCTTCTTCCTCTTCTTCTTCCTTCCTCTTCCTCTTCCTCTTCCTCCTCCTCCTCTCTTTTCTTCTTCTTCTTCTTCTTCTTCTTCTTCTTCTTCTTCTTCTTCTTCTTCTTCTTCTTCTTCTTCTTCTTCTTCTTCTTCTTCTTCTTCTTCTTCTTCTTCTTCTTCTTCTTCCTCTTCTTCCCTCCTCCTCTCCTCCTCCTCCTTCGAGGCAGGGTTTCTCTGTGTAGCCCTAGCTACTCTGGAACTCACTCTTTAGACAAGCTGGCCTCAAACCAGAGATCCACCTGCCTCTGCCTCCCACATGCTGGGATTAAAGGCAAACCTCTAATTTTTCATTGACATTAATCTTATCTGTGTCAAATCTGTTCTGAAGCCTGTTTAACATCTGTTAGGTATTGTCTTTTGTTGTTATGTTTGGTTACAGGGAATCAAACAAGGGCCTTGTGTGTTCTGGCTAATGTACTATTTCTAAGCTGCATCCCTAACCCTCTTTAAGTTTTTAATAGGTTCTCATTAATTTGCCTAGATTGGCTTTGAGCTCACAATCCTTCTACCCCATCCTCCTGAGCGACTGAGATTACAGGCATTTACCAGTGACCCTGGCTTAGTTATTGTCTTTTATTTCTAGAATTTCTGTATATACATATATATGTATGTATGCATGTTATTTATATATTTCTCATGTTTTTATATAGTTCCCCTTATTTTTGTTGTCAAATTATTGAATATATTTTAGTTACTTTACTTTTTAATCATGCTTATGTTAATTCTTGTGTCTGAAAGTTCAATATGTAAATCCCTTATGGTTCTGTTCATACTCTCTTCTCTAGGCAGGGAAAGTTTCATATAGCTCAAGCTTGCCTTGAACTCACTGTGTAGCTGGAGACCTTTAACTTCTAGCCCTCCTGCCTCAACCTCCCAAGTGCTGGGATTACAAGCATATGCCAACATACCCAACTCTTCTTTTCCTGTTACTGTTTTATAATCATAAGTTCATATTTATTGCTGGTGACACATACCTTGAAGTCCAGCATTTGAGAAACAGAGGTAAGTGTCTCTGTAAGTTTTCAATCAGCCTGGTCTGCATTCTGAGTTCCAGGCTAGATAGAGCTACAAAGGAAGACCCTCTCTCAAAACAAAAGCACGAAAAAGATCCTGCTTACTGTTGTACCTAACAAGTTCTGACAGAAGTCTGAACGTTATTTATGAAAAGTTGAGACTCAGCTCTGGTTCAGCCAATCACACACTGTGTCCTACAGGCTCAATCTGGTTTGTCACCTACATTGCAGCCTGGCCTTGAGGTTAAAATGTTTACTATATTTTCAAATAGTTGAAAGATTACTTGGCGGCACACGAACATAAGATTAAAACTTTGGTGTCCATAAGAAATTTTACTGGAATACAGTCACATTTCTATATATTTATCTGTCATATGATCAGAAAGACACCTGCATTTGAGATTTAGGTGACTCAGAGTTCTTGAGGGTACTGCTCAAGCTGTGGCTTATCTGTACCCCCTAGCTGTAACTAAAAGCCTGGAACTTTTATCCAGACTCCTGTTAGTTGATGGGCTCCATATTATAATCCAGGCTCATAGTCTACAGCTCACTTTCTCCTTAAGATCATAGATATTTGAAAGCCTTGCTGCTTCAGTAATGCTTTTAAATAGACCAAGCCATGCATGCGTGTTCGAGAGAATGTGCATGTGTTGCAGCATTTCTTGTCCTAGTGGGAAGAGCAGTCAACAAACCAGACTGACATTGTGAAAATACAAGTTCCAATGTTTGTATTTTAGATTTTCCACTTTACTTTAGAGAGCTTGGCTAGGTAGGTCCTACACGATCTAAAGACTACATGAATGAATGCAAAAAAAGGCGGGCAGACGAAGGGGTAAGAAAACACAGGTTTACTTCGCTACTATTATGCCAGCACACTAGCAAGCATATAACTTAACATTCTAAAGAAACACATGCAAGCTAGAAGGAGTCAAACTGGGATAAATATTTGTTTTATTGGTCTTTAAATTGAGGTATATTACTTGTAAAAGAACACATACCTTTGTTGTTTGCTTTGATAAGTTTTGACACACATCTGATATTTCAGTCATGCAACAGATCATCTCTACTATCCTACAAAATTTCATGACCTCTTTCAGTTATGTTTGCCTTCCACAGTCATAACCCATTAAATTTGTATCCTCACATTAATTTTTAAAATGAATTACATTGGTACTATTGTAGCCACACATTTCCATAAGTCTTCAAATGCTGTAAATGCTTGTTTACACACTATTTTTGCTTTTAGCATGATTCCACTGGATTGGATAATAGAAGTAACCTGATCTTTTGGAATACCTACTACTTAAAAATTCCCTGTAGAATCTGTAGATTTCACTGGTAGTTCATATTATCTCAGTCCTCTGAAGTTCAGGGGAACAGATGAGGAGACCAGTTGCCACAGTTATACGGAATCCATCAGCCTTTGGTGCCAAGACTGGCGTTTTCTTTTGCTTCATCCAAATTTCAATTTTCTTGTTTCTTCTCTGACATTTCATAGGTTACCCATTCCTTCCAGCCTCCAGCATAGTGCTGAGCACTGAAAACATACAAAATAGTGGTAGGTTTCATAACAGAACATTAGGGTGACTTTGTAGTAGCTACTCACCATACTGTCTAGATTCTGTCTCTCTAAACAATTGTTGGTCTTGAGTAGGTTGGAAAGACACATGCCCTTGGTCTCTATACTGCCTTTATTAACAGTATTTCCCCCTCCCTGTGGTAGTAGCCATTAAATCCAGGGACGTGTGCATGTGAGAAACATGGTTTACCACTGAATTATACCACCAGCTCCAAGACACTCTTTTCATTTCATTTGTTTGTTTGTTTTCTTGTTTTTGAGACAAGGTATCAATGTAGCTCTTATTGGCTTTGAATTTTTGTTACATATGTGTATAGGCATTTTATCTATGTCACAATCATGCCTGGTGTCCTAATAGAAGATAGCATTAGATCTCCCGGAAGTGGAGTTACAGACAGCTATGAGGTACCATGTGGATGCTAGAAAATAAACCTGAGTCCTCTGGAATTGCAGACAGTGCTCATAACCATTGTGTCATCTCTCCAGCCCTGCCCCCTCCCCAAAAGATTCTTTGCTTTGTTTGCTTGGTTTGGTTTTTTCAAGACAGGGTGTCTTTGTACAACAGTCCTGGCTGCTCTGAAACTCAATCTGTAGATCTGGACTCAGAGATCCACCTGCTTCCTGGGTATTAGATTCTTAAATAGATTAAGATGTTTATTTTTATTTTTGTTAGGATGGAGATTGAATCCATGGCCTTTTACATACTAGGCAATTATGCAACCACTGAGCTATAGCGCAAATGTCTATATAATATTGCAATCCACAGTGTGCAATCTAGTTTTTCCTTCATTGACACACCTGTTAAAACCCAGTGATAATGCCGTGTCCATAGCCTTCTTACTTCTTACTCCAGCGAAACAAGAAAACACTAGACTGTCAGATTTGGATGGCTTCACTTCATGGTACTTCTCTTTGAAGTCTCTTGGGTTCATCTGTAGAGCTTCCTTTACCTCATCCACTGGAAGACAATGTTAAAGCATTCAATTAATTTTGAATATAATCAGTTATTAAGCATATAAATGAATCTATTTAAAACACATTACTTACATGGTATGTTGATTGATCCAGGTATTTTTCCATGCTCAAGAATTTCCCATGCATCTCTAACATCAATTAACATAATATTTTTGGAGTTCAGTAGGTTTTTTAGTTCCCTGTAAGTTACATCCTTAGGAAGAGCAGAACAAAAATGTTGGCTACCTCCCCATACTGACTTCAAACCTATAAAAAAAAAATTTAGACAACTTTAAAGTGACATTGG
Organism: Phodopus roborovskii; assembly: GCF_943737965.1. Taxonomy (NCBI): domain Eukaryota; kingdom Metazoa; phylum Chordata; class Mammalia; order Rodentia; family Cricetidae; genus Phodopus; species Phodopus roborovskii. Next base: position 29,056,029 of record NW_026125281.1, read on the forward strand.
CATTACCAGCTATAAGTAGGTTGTAGTTAGATGACATAACTGCTTTCCCCTTCTTATTTTAATAAATTCCAGATACAAGCCCTGAGTTCCTGGTTCCTGACTTGAAAGTTCATAGAACTCAGATTGGGAGATGATAATGAGGTTGACACTGGTACCCTAGACAGCTTTCGGTGCACTAATCACCAAAAGACTAAGCCATGAATAGAACTTGTTCGTGCCCAGTCTTCTGTGCAATGGAGTAAGGCTAGAAGATTGACTTAGCAGTCAACAGTGGTTACACATGACACTTCCATTCAAATTGTTTATCTATGGAGTCTGGAGATCTACTTGGTTAAGACATCCAAGCATTTCAAAGGTGGCACATCTGAGTTCCATGAAGATGGAAACATTTGTACTTAAGATTCCTCTTACTCTCACACCATGACTACTTCAGAAGGGTAGCAGATTATCCATCTTATTCTTTTTTCTTTCTTTTCTTTTTTTAGACAGGGTTTCTCTGCAGCTTTGGAGCCTCTCCTAGATCTGTGTATCTGTAAACCAGAGGCTGGCCTCAAACTCACAGAGATCCACTTGTCTCTGCCTCTCTAGCACTGCGATTAAAGGCACCACCGTCCAGCTTGTATTCTTTATTAAATCACTGAAAGTAAACTGTTAAAAAGTGCTAACCTGATTTTTGTTAGCAGGTTACTGATAATGGAGAAGGAGTCATGGGGCATCTTATTTATGTCCAGTTGGTCATAAATAAGGGAGCCGGGACTTGGGAGTCATGGCTAAACTGGAGACAGTTTTGTTAGAAAGCCCTTTTGGTGTCTTCGGTAACTGGGGTAGTTGGTTCAGAGTTAAATTCTAAGACTCAAATAAAGAATTAGCTTGGGTAGAAAAAACTATACATTTGGTGTCGGCAGCTGTTGGTGTGGGGAGGTAGCTCAGTAGTGAAGTGCTTGCTTGTGATATATAAGCCCCTGCTCAGCCCTGCCGTAACTGAGAGGTCAAAGGGCACAGAAAAGCATCTTCCAGTATGCACACATTCTGACTGAGCAACAGCAGGCAGCCTGTGTCCTTGTTCGGAATACTTGACAGTGGGCCTTCTGCCACTTCAGATTCTCCCAAAGCCCTTTAGCTGGCAAGACCTTAGGAACGTATCAACCATTTAATAATTGTTACCGGTTTAATTTGTTAATCCTATTCTTAAGTGACAATAGGAAGAACAATTCAACTACATTTCCCTTTGCAAATAAAGATAGTAATTTGTATGTCATACGGTTTCTGTTGTGACAGAACACTGTAACCAAAAGTAACTTGGTGAAGAAAGGGTTTGTTTCACCTTCCAGTTCATACCGGCACTGAAGGAAGCTGGGGTGTGAACTCGGGGCAGGAATCTGGAGGTGGGAACCTATGCAGAGGCTGTGGGGGAGTGCTGCATATTGTCTTGTTCTCCAAGGCTCGCTCAACCTGCTTCTTTTATGCCCCAGGGTTACCTGCCAGAGGTGGCACACCTACAGTGGATTGGCCCCTCCCACACCAATCTTTAATAAAGAAAATGCCCCTGACTTTGGTGTCACACTTGGGAGGCAGAGCCAGGCAGATCTCTGTGAGTTCTAAGCCAGCCTGGTCTACAAAGCAAATCCCAGGACAGCCAGGGATACATAGAGAAACTCCGTCTCAGAAAAAAAAAAAAAAAAAAAAAGTGTGTGTGGTGGGGAGATATAAAGATATGTGCTAAAAGTTTGTGTCTGGCCTGTAAAGCTTAGAGGTATTGATAATACCAAAAATTGGTCAAGGTCTGATGAAATGGATTCTCACACATTGTCATTAAGAACTCTTAAAGGGGGACTAGAGAGATGGCTCAATGATTAAGAGCACTTACTGCTCTTCCAGAGGACCTGGGTTTGATTCCAAGATTTGATAGTGGTTTCACAACTATCTGTTCGCTCAGTTCTGAGGGGTTCAGGACCATCTTTTCCCCTTTTCAGGCACCAGTGTGGACAAAATACCTGTACACATAAAATAATAAAATACATATAGGTTTTTCATTTTGTTTTTCAACTCGGGATTTCTCGGTGTAGCCGTGGCTGTCCTGGAACTCGCTCTGTAGACCAGGCTGGCCTCAAACTCACAGAGACTGCCTGCCTCTGCATACAGAGTGCTGGGATTAAAAGTGTGCACCACCACATAGCCTAGTTTTTGTTGTTATTGGTGGTGGTGGTGGTAGTAGGTTTTTTTGTCTGTTTGTTGTTGTTTTTTGAGACAAGGTCTCTCAACATAGCCCTGCCCATTTTGGACCAAGTTGACCTCAAACTCACAGAGATCTTCCTGTCTCTGCCTCCCAAGTGCTGGGATTGAAGATTTAAATAGAACTTTTAAAGGAATTAGCTGTAATAACATTTAAAGCATGTATAACCTTTTTGCCTCATGGCTTTACTTTTAGAAATCTGTCCTACAGGAGCATGTGTTGGGGTGACAGGACAGCTTTGTGGAGTTAGATCTCTTTTTCCACCTTTTCATGGGTTTCACGATCAAAAACCACCAGGCTGAGGTGGTAAGTGCCTTTACCTACCAAGATGGTCAGCCCCAGAATGAGATTTAAAACATTTTTTTTAACTTGTAAGGTTTTTTTTTTTTTTTCCTCCTGTGTATGTGTCTAACACATGTGTGCAGAGCCACATGTTTATCCCCTGGAGCTGGAGACAGAAGCGACCTGACATTGGTGACCAGAACTGAACTCAGGTCCTCTGAAGGTAAGCGCTCTTAACCTCTGAGCCATCTCTTCAGTCCAAGATTATGTTTATGTTGAAGGGACCAGACCCTCACCTAGGCCCCTGCTTTAGCAGTCATGACAGGGTACAGAAAAGACATGTAGGCCTTTGATTCAGCACATGTCCCAAAGAAACTCCAGGACAGATCCAACCCTCCCCTTACTTTCCAGGAGGCTTAGTTCCTGAAATCTATGTTTGGCCACAAAGAAACTCCAGGAGAGATCAAATCCTCCTCCAGAGTCTCCAGGATAGTTAGTTCCTGGGAACTATTGGTATCTATCTACAACAGGCCACCTGCAAAGAGACCGCTGAGACCACAGAAACGAGACAATGTTCCCATCTGCAGCCAACCATTGGAAAGCGTTGACAGACCAGTTGCCTCGCCAAAACATGATTTTGAAAAATTCCCCTAATTGTTCCCAAATGTCAACCAATTAGAAACTGGCCCATAATACCTCTCCCCACCTGCTGATGTAACCCTGCAGGTTTTTTTTTTTTCTTTAAAATTCTTAGCAGTAGACAAGAAACTGACCCTCTCTGGTGGCTGCTGTGTCAGTGAACTAGACAGGGTCCCTACCGTGGTAGGATTGAACAATAAACCTTGTGTTTACATCAGCGAGTCATTCCTTGGTGGTCTTTCTGGGGTCTCATGAACTTGACATAACAATATGTGTCTGTGTATACATTCGAGGAGGTTTCAGCGGGTACCCTCGGAAGTCAGAAGAGGGTGTCAGGTCTCTTGGAGCTGGAATTACCTGTGGAAGGGAGCTGCCCCAAGTGGATGCTGAGAACTAAACTCAGGATTTCTTAAGGAACAGTATGAACTCTTAACCACTGAGCCATTTCCATCCCTCAAAGTTAGACTTTGTTTGTTTGTTTGTTTGTTTTTCAAGATAGGGTTTCTGTCCTGAAACTCATTCCTGTAGACCAGGCTGGCCTCAAACTCAAAGAAATACACCTGCTTCTGCCTCCCAAGTGCTGGGATTAAAGGTGTATGCCACCACTGCCCAGCTTAATTTGATTTTTAAAAGGTTGGAATCAACTAATTAATATTAGAGACAGCAGGCTAAATTCACACATTTTCTATGTGTCATGTAAGAAACCGGAGAACGATGTTATCTCATAAATTGTGTTAAGCTTGGCTCTAGGGCTGTTTACCAACATGGAAAATGTACCCATAACAAGCAACTCTTGAAACTGTATCAAAGATAATTTGTTTTTCTTGTAACCATCAGGCTGACTTTTAACTTCCTATAATCCAGCTACACTCACTTGTGAGGTAAGCAGGTAATGAAGACAAGTTTCCTTGTCTTTCCATTCAGTGATCAAAACCTGTAGCAACAATGTATTTTTTTTTCTTTTTTTTAGTCTCACCTTCCCCAAGTCTTTTAATGGCATGAACCTACACAGCACACTATTGTTTGCAAGCATTAGGTGTTTTTGTATAGCATATCCTCCTACTTGTGAACTGATCACTTAGTCTAGTGTTTAACCAAAGAAACATTCATCTGTTCTTTCTTTTTTTTCATTTAATTGGCGCTGGCCTATAGTTTCAGAGGTGTAGTCCATTATCATGTCCAGAAGCTTGGTGGCATGCAGGCAAAGAAGGAGTTGAGAATTCTACAACTTGATTCACAGGCAGCAGAAGGAGACTGCATGTCACCCTGAGCATAGCTTGAACACATAAGACCTCAGAGCCCATCTCCAACAAGACCACACCTTCTCCAAAAAGGTCACATCTCCCAAAAGTGCCACTCCCTATGGGCCAAGCATTCAAACACATGAGTCCATGGGGCCATACCTATTTGGGGTTTTTTTGGTTTTGGGTGTTTTTTTTAATTATTATTTAAATTTGAAACAAGCTTGTTTTACATGTCAATCCCACATTCATCTGTTCTTACACTGACGAAAAAAATGAGTCTTAAGCTTTAGAATATATATATGTATATATGAATATATATGTTTATACAGATATTGGAGCATATATATGAAAAAATTCTCCTTTCTCAAGCCATGAGCTAAAATAAACCCTTTCTGAAATTGCTGGGCTTTTTGTTTGTTTGGTTGATTGGTTGGTTGGTTTTTGGTTTTTTTGAGACAGTTTCTCTGAATTACTTTGGAGCCTGTCCTGGAACTAGCTCTGTAGACCAGGCTGCCCTCAAACTCACGAAGATCCACCTGCCTCTTCCTCCTGAGTGCTGGAATTAAAGGTGTGTACCACCAACTCCCAGCCTGAAATTGCTTTTATCTGGTATTATGTTATAACATTGAGAAAACTAATGAATACATGCTGTAAACTTTAAATAAAATTAATGTATATACAGTGCAATCAATTCCTGCTTCTAAAAGAAATATGTGTCCTTCATTTCTACAGGGGACACTTACTCTCCTTTCATATCTATTTAATATTTCTTGCCATTCCCTTTAACAATTCTACTTCTAGGTACCCATTCTACTAAAATACTTGTTTGTATACATAGGGTAGTTTACACAAGGATGATCAAATATTTTTATAATAAAAACCTGAAACTAAAAATTTTTATTAGTGACTGATTAGTAACTGTAGTATACCCCCTCTATGAAAAAGCTAACTAGTATGTGAGTCAAAAATATAGAAGTATGCACACAATACACACATATAATACCAACTTTTATCTATAGCTAACCATAGAAAAGCTTAAAGTCATTGTCATCCATATCTGAAGAGTGGGATTCGAGTAGTTAAGGGAGATCTGTGACTGTATTGTTTTGTTTTGTTATTTTACATTATTTTAGTGAGAATATAATCTTGTACTATTTGTGTACCTTTTCAAATAAAAAATTACAGGCAGTGGTGGCACATGCCTTTAATCCTAGCATTGGAATTCGGAGGCAGAAGCAGGCGGATTTCTGTGAGTTCAAGGCTATCTTGGTCTACAAAGAGAGTTTGTGGACAGGCTCCAAACCTACACAGAAAAACCCTGTCTCCAAAACAAACTAAACAGTACACAAAAGAACCTTTATCTGGCACTGTGCTTAAGCCAAGATCTGAGGCTTTTTCCCTTCAGTCTCTGGATTGGGCTGCATACTTGTCTGTCTCCCCCTCACCCATCTGCAGATAAGTGGGAGCTGTATCCCCTCAGGGGGTATGGCAGATTTGGTTGTCTAGTAAGGCTATAGAGAGGTGAAAGAAAGCATTTGCACAGAAAATCCTTTCGGTAACAAAAGATGTTAAGAAAGGAGCAAGGAAGGCTAGCTTGCTGGGCCCATAGAGCTGCTTCTGTGGAAGAAAATAGGAGTTAATAAAATAATAACAATAATAACAAAAGAGGGGTGCAGGGGAGGAACTGAAACCTGAACTGAACTTTAGACCCAGCTAGGTCAACAGTGACGTTCTCTTCTGCTTCCAATTTGGCCAAATTAATGGGAGAGGGAGTACTTTCCTAATTCTACCCAGTTCTCTCTCTCTCTCTCTCTTTCTCTCCCTCCTTCCCTCCCTCCCTTCCCCTCTCCCTCTCCATCTCTGTCTCTCCATCTGCCTCTGTCTGTCTGTCTTTCGCTTTGTGTGTGTGTGTGTGTGTGTGTGTGTGTGTGTTTTATTAGGAAGGAGGGTTTCTGGTTCATGAACAGATGAGTTTTGTGCCCTGGTGGGTCGCAATGTAAGTTAAAGGGGTGGGTTTGTCATTAAGCCGCTCCGGAGCCTTTCTGCTGGCTGGCTCTATGTGTGGTGAATTGACCTTCATCACTCAAACTTGCACAATTCATTCTCATTATAAATAACCCTGATGCCAAGTTTACTCTGTCGCTGTGTTCATCAGCGCAACTCCAGGCTGGGAAAGCATGGGATCCCGAGGATAACAAGGAGTAAAAACTGTACATGGACACTGTATACCAAGAAGGGCGAGCTTCGCTTATATTAATAACTGCTCGTCTAAAGAAGAGAGAGCACGCTCAATGTCATTCCCCTCCCTGGCACCCGAAATCGGGTGGTTTTTGTTTCTCGGGGATCCAGCTCACCTCCCAACGCAGCCTCCACCGATCCTAGCGATCCTAGCGCCGCCCTGCATGAGGTCCCAAGCAACTGCCTTGCCAACATCACCACGGGCTCTCCGGACCTGGGTGCTGCCGACCACTTCCTCCTCCTCCTTCCTGGCTTCTCACCACCGGCGCTGTCCAGGCTCTTGAGCGCTCAACAGTCAACGCTGGCAGAACGCGGTACTGCCACAGTTAATATTTTACTGTAGGCATGTCTTTGGGGGACTCCTTAATTAGGTTCATTGATATAGGAAGACCCAGACCACTGTGAGTAGCACCAGTTCCTAGGCAGGGGGTCGTGAACTGTTTTAAGACTAGAGGAATGGAAGGGTTAAAGAGATCAGTGAGCAGGCAGGGGACAACTCAAGGTCGTTTTCTGAGTTTGCGGGCACACACACACACACACACACACACACACACACACAGACACTTGGCACTCACTCTCACACACACATACAAACATTCCACTACTTAAAAATGGCAACATCTGGGGGTACACAAGCAAATAAGCATCCACGAGTTCAGTTTTCTCTGCTCGTGACTGTGTGTATTGTTAGAAATAAGTGCAGGGTCCCAAAGGAAGGGACCGCCATTCCAGTCTTACTTTTGATAAAGAGTTGTGCTTGGAAAATCGAACACACAGGAAATGCACTTGGTTTTTATTCAAACTTAGGTGGTGACTATCTTTTCCCTTTGGCTGGGGTCTGATGTCACAATTTTAACTGAAACGAATTGGTGAATAGAAAATGAAAGACAACAGAGTCACTGCTCTAGGCCATCAAATTCCTGGAATGCAGTAGAGGACCTTTGTGTAAACAAAGATTTTACTGGGTGATGATGAGAATGAAAATATTTGAATAAAACCTGACAAGGGACGGAAGGAGTAAAAAAAGATTTGAATTCCTTGTCCTAAACACAAGTTTCGTAGTATTTGTTATGATAGCCCAAGGGGGAACCTTGGCGGATTCCATGGCAGGTAAGTGTGACCAGGGCAGAACATTCCAGGCAGATGGAGCTTAAGTGAGACATTTTCTTAGAAAGGGAGGGTGGGAAGAAAAAAAGAGAAGAGGTATGGGGTGTCCTTTGTTTTTTTTAAAGGGGTCCTTTGCACCTGCGTCCAGACTACAGCAATTATGGAACTCTGGGCTGACCATGGTACTCCCTGAGTGTATTATGCCAGGTGTCAGGGGCAGGCCAGCATAATGCCTGAGTCCTTACAGTATTGATACAAAAGTCTTATATTTGATATTTCTTACAGTAGGATATTTCTAGTTGTCTTGAGTTCTGCTACCTTGACGTCCAGACATGACGGACTTCTTTTCTCCTCTAAATTGCTTGTTGTTGGGATATTTTATCACAGTAACAGAAATGAAATTGTAACAGGGCCCTAGACCTCAGAGGGCTTAGCACAACTGACTCCATGATAGAAATATCATTCGGGCTGTGAAACTCAGCACAGGCTGTAAAAACTGCACACCTGCCAAAACTAAACAAAGACCTAGTCCATCAAAGTCCATAGTTCTTGGAAATGAACTTTGCTAAGTATACAACCCATTGTTATGTTACCATAACTGTTTTCTCAGAACTAACCTTGTCTTTTGGCTTCTGTAGTTCTGCTTCTGGCTAACTGTTCTTGTTAACGGAAGTATGGACATGGTGGCTTTTGTCTAAATGCCAGACTTGGGAAAATGATTTCTTGGAGGACAGCCAGTAGTCATAGTACTTTATCAATTCTAAGAATTTAAATAGAGAGATTAACTGGAGAATACTTAATTTTTTATTAAGAAAGGAATCTAAATTTTCATTTTAAAATTTATCCCTTCTACCTTTAATTCTAAATTGAGTCTTAAAATATGATACTTTATTTATTTATTGATTGATTGATTGATTATTTTGGGAGGGGATTCAAGACAGGGTTTTCCTGTGTAGCTTTGGCTGTTCTGGAACTCACTCTGTAGACCAGGCTGGCCTGGAACTTACAGAGTTCTGCCTTCCTCTGCCTTCCGAGCGCTGGGATTTAAGGCCTAGGCCACCATCACCCAGCTTAAAACAGGGTACTTTAAAGAGGGCCTATCCCTTCTTTGAAAAAGTGTATCTTAGTAGGTTCTCCTCTCCTTCACCCCCACCCTCAGGTCCCCCCTTTGTAAATGCACAGCCCTGCTTTCTTTCCCTCCTTCATGTCACATGTGTCCTCTGTACTCCACTTCCTCGACTCCTCAGAATCCATCTTTACCGTCTCTTGGTCTCTTTTGGTTTTTCAGGCTCTGCCTACATTACACTCATTACACAGGCTAGGCTTTGCAAATGAAAGTGAAGGTATGGTTTATGTGTTTCCAAGTTTGAGTCACCCTGCTTAATGTTATACTTTCCAGATCCATATTTTCTGTAAAATGTATAGTTTGTTTTCCTTTATAGCTGGATACAATTCCTTTGTGCATATGAATCACATTTTCGTTATACATTCATCTGTTGATGGGCAGCTAGGCTAATTCCATCACTTCGCTTTTAGAATACACCAGCAGTAAACATGGTTGTGCAGGTGTCTCTGTAGTGGGGTATTCAGACTTTGGACAGATGTTAAGGAGTGAGATAGATGGGTCATATGATAGCTCTAATTGTAATTTTTCACTGATTTCCATAATAGCTATACTAGCTTGCCTCTCTACCAGTCATATTTACCAGAATTTGTCATCAGATTTCTTGATTAGATCCACTGTCTCTGGAGTGAAGCATCCCTAGCCAAGGAAATGCAAATTAAAAGGTATTTAATAAGTATGTGTAGTTTCCTACTAGCATATTGATAATTTTGCTAAGTATACAACCCATTGTTATGTTACCATAACTGTTTTCTCAGAATTTAAACCTACAGTTCTAATGTGTAATTGTTGCTTTTGTACATCTATAAAAAAAAAAAAAAAGAATAAAAGAAAGGACCTATTCCTGTTGCAACTTAGGATGCAAATATTTTAGATTTGCTCTTTTACCTATCTTTTTCACATTCTATTTCAAATTCAATATTAACATACTAAATTTTATTCATACATGCCCCGACCAGCGGGGCCTAGTTATTCGTGGGTCGAGGTGGGCTAGAACCTGAAAATAATGGGAGAGAAAGAAGGAAAGAAACCAAACAATGTTTGTCAAGGTCTAACTTTATTAGGCACAAAGAGGAGTTTTTAAAGCAAAGCAGGGTAGAAATGGGGAGGGGTAGCTGTGCTGACTCTGGGGCTCTGGTAATGTGCCAGGCCATAAACATCAGACCGTAAATGTCTGCTTATCTCAGTTCCTGGTGTCTGGTTCTTCTCAGTTCCTGGGTTGAGTGGAACAGACTGCTTTTTTAGCAGTTTTCTGTTTTACCAAGATAAGGCTCAATTAGAGTTTTTAGGTATAAGTAATTTTGCAAGAGAATGTGACTCAAGGCCAGCTCCCAACACAGACAATTTTGACTTTGAAATTATATCACAACAGAACTGTTCTTACTGATGGAGTGTTTTCACCCTGGAAGAAAATCTCCTAAAAGATAATTCTGTATTCCCATACCTAGCACTTTGACAAGTATGTTTGTATCCCACTGTATTTGAATGCATGGCTCCTATAAGCACAATGTAAACGAATAGCTAGCCCTTTCGACAATTTTCCCCATAGAAATGAAATAAAAATTTTAAGGTAACAGTCAGCATTGGGCGCTGAACTACAATCTTTTAGTTTCAATCTCAGCACCTTCTCCATTAGGCCACAACTTGTCCTTTGTGAAAGGCTGAGACTTCTAGGTCCCATCAACCAGTGCTTACAACAAAATAATTTCAAACCAGCTATTTTTACTCGAAAGCAAGGTTGTACATCACTGTAACAGATGATCAGACTCTGAAGAATTACAGTTGTGATTGTCTAGTTCGGAAGTGAGAACCGCATGAAAAAAAAAAACTTCATATACAGTAAATTCCCAGAAGGGTGATGGGACACCCTTTGGGGAGGCCGTCCCAAAAGGTGAAACAAGGTCCTGTGGCTGGCATTGTACCAGCAGGTAGCAGGGAGTCACCTGCATATTACACCACCACCCACTCGACCTCCTCCCTGCAGGAAGGACGGCTGGGATCAGAGCCTGGGCTCAAAGCCCCGCCCCCGGGCTACCCTGAGCACCAGGCCCCGCCCTCGCCCCACCCAGCAACCAGACCCCGCCCTCACCCCACCCAGGACGCCAGGCCCCGCCTTCTCCGGATGCCTGCTGCGCAGGCGTAGACGCTCCTGTGTGTGGAAGCTGCGGCCCGGCGGGCGGGGTGAGTCGGGGCCCAGGCTTTGGGGTCACTGCAACCCTGTGTCCTCGCTGTGTCTTCGCTGGGGCGGCGAGGCCTCCTTCTAGGTGGAGCAGTCGAGAAGGAGAGGTTTCCCGCGTCACATGCCCAGGGGCGTCCCCCGGACAGCCACCCGGCGGGGCCGGGGAGGGAGCCAGGCCGAGTGCAGTTTTCTCGGTGACCCGGGACCTCTCGTCCCTGCAGCGCTTCCCACTCTTCCAGCTTGGGGTGCGTCAGTGGCCTGAGGAAGAGAGCCTAGCCACGGCTTTCTGGCAACACCGAGTGTTAGGTTAGGGGTAGGTCCTACCCGAGTCCCCTCCTGGCTCGCGGACACTTTACCTCCATCCAGTTTCAAGTGTCAGATGAGGATGATGATAGTGATGATCGTGAACTGTCTCGGAGTAGTTGGGAGAAGGTTTCTTGAGTATTTTGAGCGCCGGTATTTCCTCTTCTCATGCTGGGGAATAGCAGCCCAAGGCTTAAAAGGACAGTATTCGGACGTGGGATGCTTGTAGCCAGTGAAAAGGAAAAATATTAAATATACTAGCCGTACGTTGTGTGCTAGAGAAAATGCCGGCGGACTGGTAATGTTTAAGTTAAAAACTGAAGCTCGGCAGGTAAAGGCTGTGGCTCCTTCTCCAGGACCCACGTGGTGAAAGACACACACAAACACGTGCACATCCTTACCCACAAAATACGTAAATTAAAAAAAGCTGTAACACTTGATGTTTAGAAAACCTCACGGGGAGCTGGGAAGCCAGAACACATTTGTGGTGAAGAGTTAACAATCTTGCCTGAGGCTCCTGTTCTTTGTGGGTATGCCGGCAACTTTGACCCGTGTTTGGCACCTGAGCTCAGGGGGAACCCATTAGAGACATCATTCACTGCTTGTTCCTGTGAGCGGCCTGCACACTACAGAGGAGTTTTTGGAAGTTATGGAAAAGTGCCCCCGTGCATTCTAACCAGGTTGTGTGTTCATTCAAACGCTCCGTGAAATGTCCACGAGTACAGCCTATAACAGTGGGCTGATTCCTCAGTGCTAGGAGAGTCTTGGAGAGTTCCAGACAGTTTTGATAATGGAAAGTTAGTGGATGCAGGATTGTAAATGTCGAGGGGTAGAAAGAGCAGATTGGTCATCGCAGATTGGTCATCTCGTTGTGGGAGGTGGGAGAACTGGAGGTTAAGGAGATTGAAAAGGGTTTGAAATGGCTGAGTATCCAGTGCATAGAATTGTCCAAAGAGAGGTATGGCAGATAAGGGCAGGCCCAGGATGCTTTCTTTTTTTTAAGATTTAATTGTGCATAGTATTCTGTCTGTATGTATGCCTACACACCAGACGAGGGCACCAGATCTCATTATAGATGGTTGTGATCCACCATGTGGTTGCTGGGGATTGAACTCAGGACCGCTGGAAGATTAGCCAATGCTCTTAACCTCTGCACCATCTCTCCAGCCCCCAGGAAGCTTTCTTTCATCTAGAACTGACTTCTGCTAAATGGTTTGTTTACTTATCTGAAGTTAAATGTGACCATGTGCTTTTCTTTAGTCAGCTAATAGGTGCCTTGGGCAAGGCTTTAAGAAGCAGCTCTGCATTGGAAGCTTTCCCCCTTAACCCCATTGTGCTGTAGGTGTGGAAATATTTGCTGAGGTGTGTTAGCAAGGACACCTGCATATACCACCCCTCACATAAGCTTTTTAAAGAAGTCATGGGAAAGCAGTGTTAAAAAAGAATGAAGAACTATTAACAGATGAAGTACAAATGATTGAATCTTCATCCAGAAAGCCCCTATAGAACACACTTGAGTCAGATAAGGAAATTAGGAAAACTTTTCCAAATACGATAGTGATATCATGTAGGAGAATTCCTTATTTTTTAAAGCACTGTGCTTAAGATTGTAGGGATAAATTTTTATTACTTGTACAACTTATTTTCAGATACCTATCAAAAATAATCACACACACACATACACACATATATGTAGGTGTGGACAGAAGTTTCTGTCCCGTCATTTAATCCCAAATAAATACACAGAGGCTTATATTAATTGTAAACTTTGGCCTATGGCTCAGGCTTCTTATTAGCTAGCTCTCTCTTAAATCATTACCCATAACTATTAATCTGTGTATCTGTACTGTGGTTTTGGCTTACAGGTGATGCCCAGATCTTTTTCTTCCTTGGCAGCTACATGGTGTCTCCCCAGTGACTCCCTCTCTGAGTCCCTCTTCCCAGCCTTCTCCTGGTCTGGTAGCTCCCCTATACTTCCTGCCTGGCTACATCTTGCCTGCCCATTGGCTGACACAGCTTTATTCATCAACCAATAAGAGAAACATGTATTCACAGCATACAAAAGGACCTCCCCCATCATATTGGGTTGGGAAGATGGCACAGTGCTTGATTAAGCATGTGCTGCTCCTGAGGAAGATCCAAACTTGGTTCCTGGCACCCACAGTGGGCAGCTCACCATTGCCTGTAGCTCCCTGCAGGGGATTCGATACCATCTGCTGTTCCCTCCACAGACACCTGCATTAACATGCACATACCCACAGACATATTCATAGTTTAAACTTTTAAAAATTGTGTGTTTCTACCTGGGTGTGGTGGCACACCTTTAATCTCAGCACCCTGGAGGCAGAGGCAGGCAGATTTCTGAGTTCAGTGCCAGCCTGGTCCACAGAGTTGATTTCTAGGACAGCCAAAGCTACACAGAGAAACCATGTCTTGAAAAACAATAACAACAAAACTTGTATGTTTCTATACTAATATTTAGATAAAACAAATGTAGCAAAATCTAGACACTGTATGAGTACTCATGATATTGTTCTTTTAACTTTTGTAGATTAAAAAAAATTCATAATGAGAACTTGGAGAGCAAATGTGGTAACTTAAAAGTAGGAATTAATTTTTCTGTCAATAGTCCACTAGGTAGTAGAGCACATAGGTTTCCTGGTTGTGAGGCTCTAGTTTTTCTGTTGCAGTGTGAGTCTTCCAGCTACCACTGTCAACATAGATGACAGGGTAAGGAAAGAACCCCCTTGTAAGAAGCAGTACTTATTTCCGCGGTGAAAATTTTCCCTCCGAGACATCCTGTGTGCAGGGATAGGAGGGGGCAGTGTCTTAGTTCAGGGCCAAAAAAAAAAAAAAAAAAATCACTATCCACTACAGCAAATGTTAGTACTGAAGGTTGGTCCAAGCTCAAGGTGCTGACAGCTGACAGATCTTATCTATCCTCGCTACAAGCAAGGGTAAGGTAGACCCCAATTTTAAAAAGACCTATTTGTCTTGGCTTTCTTGTTTCTATAAATGCACGGTTCACTCTCTTACCTACTCTTGTTGGGTCTCAACGCCACATGCTGTCACAGCGTGGATTAGACTTCAGCAGGGGGATTTTGAGACACTTGGGGAGTAAGAACAGTCTGTAACAGTGTAGCTGGAATGTGCTATTTATGTATTGACTGTTATGCCACGTTCGTGAGACCCCAAAAAAGACCACCAAGGAGCTGACTCACCAATGCAAATGCACAAAGTTTAATGTTAAGTCTCAAGCCTCAGCAAGGACCCTGTCCAGCAAACTGGCACAGTGGCTGCAGGAACAGGGTGCCTGGTCTCATTTGCAAGGGCTTTATAAAGGAAAAAAACGAATGCAGGGTGGTGCATGCCTTGGCTGTTCAGGATTGGGTAAGAGTAGGTGACCTTTGGATTCATTGCCTGGGGTCTAGGGGAATTTCAAAATTGTTACTAACAGTTGCCCACAGGGACAGTTGTGTCGAGAAGATGTTATTTACCAAAATTAGTCATTGCCTGACCACCTGGATGGGGTCACTTAGCCTGGGGTGGGCACAGTTTGGGTGCTCCTTGGAACTGTTTATGGCTCCTTGGCTAGAGCTGAGTCAGCCTTGTTCCATGCAGGAAATTTCTCAAGGTAGTTTTTTCTGAGGATGGAGTTAATTCCATCCTCTTCAGTTTACCTTGCTCTTACATTGGCCTGTGTGTGTGTGTGTGTGTGTGTGTGTGGGTGTGGGTGTGGGTGGGTGTGGGTGTGTGTGGTCCTGGGGTAGGACTCGGTTTCATGTGCACTCTACCATCGAGCTGTACTCAGTCCTGTGTATTGGTTTAAAGGTTTGTTTACTTGATTTGTATCCCTTATTTTTCTTCTGTTGAATTATAGACCAGTCGAGTTTGAATGTGCATTAAATACATACAAGTTTAATTTTGAAGATTAAAATATTGTTATTTTTCTTTAAGCTTTTCAGTAGCTAACAGATGCGGGTGAAAGATCCATCAAAAGACTTACCTGAGAAAGGCAAAAGAAATAAAAGACCCTTGCTACCTCATGATGAAGATTCTTCAGATGACATTGCTGGTAAATTGTGGTACCTGGCATCTGGGGGGGGCGGGGGTGGTAAAGGAGGAACAGCAGATGCTTTGCAGTCACTAAATTCACTACTGTATTTTCACCATTTTCTGCATAAATCTGAGAACTAGCTTGTCAGTTCCCCCTACAAAACCATTGTTAGTATTCATATAGGGATCTTAAGTTACAGGTATGTTAAAATGGTCACATGGCTCTTTCTCTTTTCTCCTGGCTCATTAAAATTAAGTCTCTAAGCTGCCAGAGGTGGGCAGATGGTAAAACTTTTTGTTTGGCCAACTGAAGGACTTGCTAGACCTGTCCCCCCCTCCCCCTTCCCCCTGCTTACCCTTCCTTCCCCTCTCTTTTCCCCTCCTTTCTCCCTCTCTGCCTCCTGAGTGCTGGGTTTAAACATGCACCACCACCTGGCTAGGACTTGTGTTCTTTTTTCTTTTTTGGTTTTTCAAGACAGGGCTTTTCTGTGTATCCCTGGCTGTCCTGGAACTCACTCTGTAGACCAGGCTGGCCTCAAACTCACAGAGATCCTCCTGCCTCCTCCGCCTGAGTGCTGGGATTAAAGGCTGCACTACCACTGCCCAGGTGGACTTGTGTTTCTTAAAAATGAGCTTTGTATTTCTGTTCTTGTTATTTAATAATTTGGAGGAGAGAGAGAGAGAGAAAGAGGGAGAGAGAGAGTAAGAGTGATGTGTGTGGTGTGTGTTTGGGCTTTATATCACCATTTGCAAATTAGGAGGTTTCCATGTAGAGTTTTATTAATATTTTCCACCAGGCTAAGTATGGTGGTACATGCTCGTAGTCCTAACATTTAGGAGGCAAAGGCAGGCAGATCTCTGAGTCTGAGGCCAGCCAGAGTTATATTACTGGTTTTACTGGGTTTTATTTATTTAATATAAAAACTGTAGAAAAACTGAACTATTATGATTTTATATTAAGGAATATCCATGTAACCTAACTTATCATATGAAATTTAGATAATTACATAATTTACATAAACCTGAAAGAAATTTGCCTGAAAATATATTAAAAAAAATTATTTATATCTTCCCATAAAATGTGTTATCTTGAGTCCACCTTTTTTTTTTTTTTTAAGACTGTGTAACAGTCCTGGCTGTCTTGGAATTTGCTTTGTAGACCCAAGGCTGGCCTCAAACTCACAGGGATCCACCTGCCTCTGCTTCTTGAGTGCTGGGATTAAAGGTGTGTGCCACCACCACCTGACCCATCAACTTATTTCTAAGGTTACCAATAATTTCAGTTTTATAAATCTGAATGGTAGTGTCATAATATTTATGTTATCCTGGTCAGAACCCATCCCATGGATTATGGACAAGATATATAGGATAGAATGACTTTTCACTTTAGAATTTTAAATTATTCATACAAAGTAATGACATTTGTAAGCTGTTCTTTAATGACTCGGGTCCTTGCTGTTTAAATACACATCAGAATTACTCTTTTGTTTTGCATTTTCTTTTTGAGCTGTGGTCTCTAGCCCTGGCTAGCCTCAAACTCACTGTGTAGGTGATGCTAAATCGGATGCTCCTACCCCGAGTCCTTGGATGGATTGTAGGCTTGTGCCACTATACCTTGTTACAGGGTTGTGGGGCTCAAACCTGGGGCTTTGTGCATGAGGCAAGCTCATCATTCGACTGAGCTCTATCCCCAGTCCTTTCATGTCTGTTTTTATGGTTTGCCCTTGATGTAGAATTAGGAACTTTAATGTTTTACATATTTCATTGTAAATACCTAGTGAGGAATGACACGCATTTCTGAATAGTTAATGCATAGCTAGCTGCACAACTAACCTTTCTAGTTAATTAGTAGGCGGTTGTGGCTTTGTGAATGTAGTTTTGATGTGGATGTCTGAGGTAGACATATTAAAGTGTTCAGGTATTTGGGGACAATGTAGTGTTACCTGGGCCCTTGGGAGGAAAATATATTACTTGAAGATGTGCTTAGTTTTAGCCACTTGTCTCCATATACAGTGGAAGCTTTTACAAATGATATTTAGGAACCAGGGTTTGCCTGGTCCCTAATTTTTTAATTTTTTTATCTATCATGTGGGAATAGTCATTAAGAATTCTGAAGCTCGGCTGTAGTGGTGTACACTTTTAATCCCAGCACTCAGGAAGCAGAGGCAGGTGGTTCTCTGAGTTCAAGGGCAGCCTGGTCTACAGAGTAAGTTCCAGGACAGCCAGGACTACACAGAGAAACCCAGTCTCTGAAAGCAAAACAACAAAACAAAGCAAAACAAGAACTGATCCCTGTAAGTTATGCCGCCATTTGTTTTTCTTTTCTTTATCCAAACAATAATGAATATAGCAAAACGAATGTATGTGAAAAGATTTTATGTATCTTTTCATTTTACTTACTTTTTGATATTAGCAAATGAGCCCAGGGCCTGGTGCTGTATGCTAAGGAAAACTCTATCTGTGAGCTACACTCCTGGTCTCAATATGTGTTTTCCTGCTAGTTCTTGCAGATCTGGGGAGTGACCATATGGATAGCTCTTTAAAATAATTTTTATTAGTTTTATACATGTATGTGTCACACACATTTATTTCTATGTGTCAGTGAATGTCATACTTGTATGGGTGCCTGTGGAGGCCACAAAAACAGTGCTGTGTTCCTTAGAACTGGAATTGGAGAATGCTGTGAGCTTCTTGGTGTGGGTGCTTAACTCCTAACCTGTGAAAGAAAGAGCAGCAACTGCTTAGTGAGCAGAAAAGACAATCACAGTGCTTGATACATTGTAGCTGTTCAGGAAATAATCTTTTCCTGTTTCCCACAGAGGGTCTCACTATGTAGACCAGGCTGGATCCAGTTCACAGAGATCTGACTTCAGAGTGCTGGTATTAGAGGTGTGTACACCTGGCTTAGTAATTATTTAATCGTAATTACATTTCTAGTTTTGAACTAACTTAGATTAACATGAAGGTATAAAGAAATATACTGAGGTCTCTTTTTACCTTCACTTGTCCTTTCCTGATGTTAGCATCTGGCATTGCTATAATACAATACCAAATTGGTGGAACCATCCTTAACATATTGAGAGGTCACATTTTGAATGTATGTTAGAGTGTGTGTGTGTGCACTTTCAGTTTTATTATGTTTATGTGTGTAGTTTTGTATATGTCAGTGAGCCAAGCTTATCACCATCCTGTATGTTACCTATTTATATCCATAACCCTGTCCTCACCCATAGCTCCTAGAAACCACTAATCTCTTCTGTAATTACTGTATTTCAAGAATATTATGTATGTGTACTGGTGCAATTATATATCTCTATGAGTTACTTTGTCTTTTGAATATGTGGTGTTTACTTTGTATCACTTTAATGATGCAGACTTTTGCTTACTGCTCTGGGTTTCTTTCTGAGCCATGATAAACAGTATGACTAGAAGCTACGTGCAGAGGTGAGGGCTTATTTCACCTTACAGTTTCTGATTTGTCACGAAGAAAGTCAGAGCAGGAACATGGAAGCAGGAACTGAAGCAGAGGCGGTGGAGGGACACTGCACACTGGCTGGTTTGCTGTGGCCTGTGCAGCCTGCTTCCTTACACATCCCAGGATCACTGCCCAGGGATGGCACTGCCTATGTAGGCTGGGCCTTCTTTCTTTAATCATTAATCAAGAAAATGCCTACAGGCCCATCTGATGGAGGTGATGTCTCAGTTGAGGTCCTGTCTTTGCAGATGACTCCATCTTGTATCAGGTTAATAAACTAACCAGCACTCTTGCTGATGGTAGCGTTTTCGCCTAGCAGAGGAAATGTTTTCATTTTGCCCCGTATTATTCAGTAGGTTTAACATGCCAGCACGTCAGTTATGCTGTCAGTGTGAATCATGTGAAGAAGGCAGTAGCTGAGAATCTGTGGTCAGTCTGTTCAGAGTGTTTGAAAGAGAGAAGATTCTGTGATGGACAGCCGGTACTCCCTTCCGATGTCTGGCTGTGCCTCAAGTGTGGTTTTCAGGTAAGAAAGGTGTCTTTTATATATATGTCTTCTATTTTTATCTTTCAAACGCCTACTGTGAGTTGGACTTCTGGTGAGCTAGGCCTTAAAATAGATTCATTTCATGTTTAGATTGTTGTGCCAAGGTAGATTTAGGAATATTTAAGATTAAGTAAATATACACTGTGTTTAGAAAGTGATCATGTGTAGTTCATAAATGCTCGAAAGGGAATCTAATGTACTTGTTCTCATATCTGGACCAGTTTTGTCTTTTTTTTTTTCTTTCTTAATTTTAGCAAATGGATCTTGGATTCCTTTTTCCATCCCTTTTCATTACTACTATTATTAATTTACCTTGAGTGTGTGTGAGCACTGGCATGCCACAACACATTTGTGGATATCAGAAGATACCTTTACTCACTGAGCCATCTCACCTACCCTAATAAAGGGATTTTCCCCTGAAATAAAAAGTGGTAGAACATGCCTTTAATCCCAGTACTCAGGAGGCAAGGGCAGGGAGATCTCTGAGTTCAAAGCAAGCCTGATCTACAGAGTTAATTATAGGACAGCCAGGCTTACTTGGAGAAACCCTTTCTCAAATAACCAAAAATAAATAAATAAAATAAATAATTAAATACAGAAATCAAGTTGCTTCAGAGATAGCAATTAATTCAAGAGAAAGAGACTTTCATAATGCAGCCTTCCATTGCTTTACCATGTCGTCTCCAGCTTCCAGGCTTCAGAGACTCCAAAGCTCCCGAGGAAGGAACAGTACATCCTTTTTTTTTTTGCAGATATACGACACTTTCCTAAACTTTTCCTCCCATGTAATACTCGCTCCCTTACTTATCTAGTGAGGGATTTTTACCACATTTGCCGTGTTTCCACTTTCAGTGGGCTTGGGGTGGAGGACTTGGAAATATGTGTTTGGGGAGGGGACCCGGGGCTAGCAGTATGCTCAGGGTCCCACAGATATACTGTACAGGACATGGAGTGCTTACCTTCCTAAATGAAAGAGAAATCAGTCACCTGTGCTTATTTTATTATAGGTAAATACACATTGAACAGTAATCATCTACTTTACAAATATTGAAATTTGGTAAAACTCTATATTGTTCTTCGAAATCATTCCCTCTTGCTTGAAACCAAAGCTGTTGTTAAGTACAATTTAAGATTTGATCAATTTGAAAGGAACTTACATGTGAATCATACAGATAATGTTTTGTTCATCTTTAGGGATGTGGTAAAAATTCAGAAAGCCAGCATTCACTGAGACATTTCCAGAGCCCTGGGACCGAGTCCCATTGTGTTGTCATTAGCCTGAGTACCTGGACCATATGGTAAGTTAACTTCTACTAATACTTTATCAACTAAAAATACTGAGCTTTACAAGGTAAAACAAAAATGTAATACCAATGTGTGCATTTTTCTCTTGTACACAATCTGTGGGATAATTTAAGAAAAAAATATATATATTGTGGGTATTTTTGAGACAGGGTTTCTTTGTAGCTTCTGAGCCTGACCTGGAACTTGCTCTATAGACCAGGCTGGCCACATAGAGATCCGCCTGCCTCTGCCTCCTGAGTGCTGGTATTAAAGGTTTGTACCACCGGTGCCCTGCAAGAAAAATAATTTTACCCATTACCATAAGGCTTAAATTAAAACAAAACAACAACAAAAAACCTACCTACCTTTCACATTTTCTTTGTACCATAAAGAAGTCTGTCTTGTTGCATTTTCTGTAATGATCTGAGGTAGAATTCCAGCATTCTAAGAGGAGGAAGGTACTTTAAGCACTCAGGTGGTTCGGGGACTCTCCTACCTGCACAGTAATATTCTTAAAATATTATTGTAATCACAGCACTGGGGGAGAAACAGGCAGGTGATTGTGAATTCCAGGCTAGCCTGGGCTCTATAGCTAAACCCTGTCTCAGAAAGACCAAAAATGGGAGCTAAAGAAATGGTTCAGAGGTTAAGAGTGTGTATTACAGGGCTGGAGAGATGGCTCAGCAGTTGAGAGTACTGGCTGTCCTTCCAGAGGATTCAGATTCAATTTCCAGCAACCACAGTAGTCTGGAACTGCAGTCCCAGGGATCTGATGCCATCTTCTGGCCTCTGTGGGTACTGCATGCACATGGTGCACAGATATCTATATTCAGACAAATACTCACCACACACATTAAAAATAAATAAGACTTAAAAAACAAATAAGACTTAAAACAAAAACCAGGCAAGCTGATGAGCACATTTAATCCTAGCACTTGAGAAGCAGAGGCAGGTGGATCTCTGTGACTTGCAGGTTAGCCTAGTCTACATTGTAAGTTCTAGGACAGTAAATGCTTTTTATAGAGACCCTACCTTTGTTGTTGTTTTGTCTCATTTTTTGAGGCAAGGTCTAGCTACATAGCTTTGGCTCTCTGGAACTGAACCAGGTGGTCTTGAACTCACAGATCTGCCTGCCTTTGCCTCCTCTGTACTGAATACTGCCCAAAAGAAGCAAACAAAAACCCACTTAAACACACACACACACACACACACACACACACACACACACACACACACACACACACACGCGGATTGGGTACATGTAGAAGTCGAGCTGTATAACTGCTGTGCCTGGAACCTTGTGACATTCTATCACAGTGAGGGTCTGTGTGACTGTCCTTGCTTATTGCCGCCTCCCCTCTGGGTTCCCTATTTCTGTGTAATTTAAAGGCAGACTTGTTACTGTATACCTTGTATGCATGTATTGAAGGTGCTTTCATAACATTGGCTTGCATTTTATATTTTTCAGGTGCTATGAATGTAATGAAAAATTATTGACACAGTGTAACAAGAAGGTTTTGGCTCAGATAGTTGACTTTCTCCAGAAACATGTTTCTAAAACACAAACAGGTAATTTAAGCAATTTACTAAAGCAATTTGGGTTAAAATATAGTTCGTACTCTGCGTAAAGAGGTCATAAAGTAAACCTTTGGGGTGGAGGAAGGCAGATCTCTGTGCATTCAAGGGCACCCCAGTCTACACAGAGTGTTCCAGGCCATCCAGGGCTACATATGAGAACCTACCTCAAATACGAAACAAACCACATCATTGATTTCACTGGACTTTTCTCGTTCTGTACTTTGAGTAAACACACTTTCATACATCCCTAACCGACAATCTCATCTTGCTATCATGTTTTGTGTATTTCTAATGTGAGAAACAGAAGTGTGTAGCTAGCGGGAGCTGTGACATGTAACAGTCCTAAGTTTGAATTTAGTTTCCTACACTATCGGCTGTGGGCTTCTACCCCTTAGTTTCCTTATGAGAAAAGTGGGATAAGAATTCTATTTTGAAGAGTATTGTGAAACTTGACAGTAATACTTTCTGATGATTTAGAAATTATGTTGGTGAAAATACTGGACTTGTTCCTGACACACTTTTTTTTTTAATTTTCAGTAATTTTTTAATTTTACATATTGATCCCAGTTCCCTCTACTTCCCATCCTCCCATGTCCCCCACAGACACCTCCCTCTCCCATCCCCCATCCACTCCCCAGGGAGAGCAAGGCCTTCAATGAGGGATCATCAAAGTCTGTCAAACCATTTGGGGTAGGGCCTAGGCCCTCCCCTGTTGACACACATTTTTGGAACTGCAGTCTACTACTGTGTGTTGTGTACTTGCAGTCTGTTCTCAGAAGTAGGCCGGACTTCACTGTTCAGGGATCAAGTTGCCCACCAGTCTGCTTGCTGGTCCCGGGTTTTAAATTTCAAAGGATTTACCTCTGTTTGGGCCTGTGAGATGGCTCAGTGGGTGAAGGTGCTTTCTGGCAAGTATGGTAATTTTGGGTTCAGTCCCTGGGACCCACATGGAGAGATGGGTATTTTCACCAACATAATTTCTAAATCATCAGTGACCTACTTCCTCCCCTACTAAAGTTTCCATTGCTAGCATGTCCCACATAGCAACACTCACTGGGGTGCGTGCTTTGTATTTGGATTAGTTCTTTTTCTAAGGCTGTGGTAGGATGTCGTGACCAAAAGAACATGCGGTGCACACACGTGAAGCAAAACACTTGTACACAATAATAAATTAATGACAAATAATTTTTTTAAGAAAAGATAACGAGACTTTACTGGGAGTTCTGATTGGTGTTCTGAACCCTCTGGGTACCCATAAGCAGGCGTGCTCATTTGGAAAGGAAGCAGGAGGGGGTGAGCTTGGCTTTGCAGTTGGTCTCTTGGAGGATGGATTGTGGCCCGATGGAGATAAAGGAAGTCACTTGAGGTGGTGGAAGCCTAAGCCTCAGCTGTGCTTGAGGAGCCTTGAGCAGCACCTAGGAAATGGGACTTCAAGGTAGTTTAAGAGGAATGAGACTTTCACAGTGAGACGGTTTTGAATTCATGGTTCCCAAAAGTTCCAGCTACAGTGTTGCTCAGGCAGGTTTGCTCTTGAATAAGACCCCATGCCTTGTTGGAAGAAATCTGTCATACTGTGGTATGAAGTTTCAGTGTATTTTAAGAGAGTACTCTGGAAATAAATAAATGAGAATTTCTGTCAAGAAAGAATTTGGAAGAATGGTACCTCTGATCATGCAGTTATTAAGTAATATTTGTGAAGTCTCTATTCATGTATAATGCCACATACCATAATTCAAAATAATAGGTGCTTGGGTAGGAGGAAAAGAATGATTTTTTCTTTTTTCTTTTCAAGGTTGTATATTAATTACAACATTTCTCCTTTCCTTTTCCTCCCTCCAACCCCCACCCCCTGCTCTGCTTCAAATTCATGGCCACTGTTTTCATAAGTTGTTATTGAATGTATATGTGTATTTGCATATATATTCCCAAATATAACTCTTAGAGCCTAGATAATGTTACTTGTATGTATGTTTTCAGGGCTGACCATTTGTCATGGGACAACCAGTTGGTGTGTTTGACCCTGGGGAGGGCCTCCTCTCGTTCCCAGATTTTCTCAGTAGCCTGTTGTTCTTTGGGTAGGAAAGAATGATATTTAAAAAATTCTTTTTATGATTTTGGACTAAGTAGAAATAATCACTGAGAAGAAAGCCACACTTAGTTACTTATAGGAAGTCTAGGCTAGTTCCCCATGAGCCTCTGAAAACAAGTTGCTCTTTGAGTTTTAAGATTTTGATGTGACTGCCCCTTTGCACTTTTGAAAAATGCTCAAAGCTCAAGGAACTCTGGTTATGTAGGTATGCCTGTCAGTCTTCGTTAGAAGTGAAACTAAAATGTTTGAATGTTCACTAAAAAAAAATCAATAATTCCATGACTGTTAACATAAATACTACTTTTTAGGAATGATACTTTTCAAAATTGAATGAGTAGTATTGTTTTATACTTCTGGGGGGTGGGCTGAAGACAAGGTTTCTCTATGTAGCCCTGGCTGTCCCAAAATTCACTCTGTAGACCAGGATTTAAAATTCAAGGCGTGCACCACCACCCATCAGAAACAGCTGTACTGTCATCTTGTTTCTGTATCAGAAGTGGCTCCAGCACAGCTCCAGCCATTAGACTGCAGCACAAGGATGCACACAGGCTCAAAAACCTGGGACTGGGTGGTCCAGGCTCTGATGGAGAAGCCAAGCAGCCTGGAAGCTCAGTGTAGTTATTTAACAGAGAGGAGGGACAGCTGATGTGAGCAAACAGCGTTTATAGTATACAGCTGGGTTAAGGAGCCAGGTTTAACCTCATGGTGGAAGCAGTCTCTGTAGAGGAGCAGCCTTCAAGCTGTAAACATGGGGCGGGAAGCTACGGTGGACATTCGCACACAGACCCCTGAAGAACACTCACTTAGGGAAGGCTTTCCCACTTCCATGGGGCCAAGGCATTGAGTTCTTGACATGACCATGCCCATGTCAACAGCACACATTCCCTTAGGACATCACATGCTCCTTGCTTTCTCCACTCCCTACAGGCTTACAATGAGGAGGAATGAAAGTGAGAAGACAAATATCATCTTAGGCTTATGAAAGGACTTCTGGCCTTAGGGACCCCGGGTTTCCGAGGAGGAGGGTTTCTTCAGGCGTGTTGTAATGTGTCTGTTTTCTGTCTTCAGTTTCACCTGCCCATTGAGCTCAGCCTGATGACTGTATTTCCCACCCTTGTCTTTGCTTTGAGATACATTATCTATGTTGTACACTTTAGACTCTAACAGCAAGCACACTGCACTTGGTGCTTAGGGTGTGTGTGGTGTGTGTGTGTGTGTGTGTGTGTGTGTGTGTGTGTGTATGTATGTACATGCATGTGTGTGTATGTGAGTGTTTGTGTGTGCATGTGTATATGAGTGTGTGCATGTGTGTGTGCATGCATGTGTGTATGTGAATGTGTGTGGTGTGTGTGTATGTGTGTGTATGAGTGTGTGCATGTGTATGAGTATGTGTGTGCGCATGTGTGTATGAGTGTGTGCATGTGTGTGTGCATGTGTGTGTATGTGAGTGTGTGGTGTGTGTATGTGAGTGTGTGTGGTATGAGTGTGTATGAGTGTGTGCATGTATGTGTGTGCATGTGTGTGTGTTCTCTCCTAAGTCCATATTCTTTGTGGAGTGGATTCTAGCTGACATTCTGTCTGCCCCTACCTTGGCTAGGCAGCAGTGCCTGCTGAATTAAACTGAACTGGAACATAAACAGTGGCTGCTGAGGGAATAACAGAAAACCCTTTGCATTTCCATCCTCCCCAAACCCTGAATATTAGTTTCTAAATTGTCTTACTCACAAACGTTTTACTATGATTGAGTTTCTGCTTTATGCAAGATGCTAGTGAGATACAGTAGGTGTTCAAGGTGAAGTAGTGCCCAGTTATTGTCATTGCCAGGCTTTTGGTATTACAAGGGATGTAAAGAAACACACTTCTTGTCTGCTTGTTTATGTGGTGTTATGATGCAGTAAGTACAGAGGGCTACTGGTACCTAACCTCGGCTAAAAGAGCCAAGGATATTTAGGTAGAATAGCTTTCTAAGCCAAGAGCGGAAAGTTATTTAATTATAATATGGAAAAAGTGAAAGATGTGTGTTTGAGGCAGAAGAAACACATTGTTGGTGAAGGCTCCTATAGAGCAGGGAGGATGGTTTGGTGGGGCTGAAGAAGGTGAGAAGTGAGGATCAAAGTAGGAGCAGATGTTTAAAGGCCTCCTACCTGTAAGATTTGTCCCTGGGACCGTGAAAAACCACTGTTAAGTTTTCAGTTGAGAAGTGAATGGTTAGTGTTGTATTTTAGACAGGTTATTAGGCTTGTAATATAAGACAGAAATGGATGTGGCAGCTATTATCAGTGACATCGTATGACTAAAGTACATGTTTCTGAGGCTGACGATTAACTAAGAATTAAACTTTGAGACTAGGTGAATTGATTATTCTTCACTTTGAAAATAAAGGGATTATGGCGGAAACAGTTTTTCTTCAAACTTCTTTCAGCTGTAGAAATGGGCAAATTAGCATTAATGCTACATGACTGGTTTAGGTAATTGCATTAAGCAAGTGAGATGAATCCAGTGCAGGTTCCCAGAAGAATGCTTACAGCTGTGTAGATCTCACATCTGATGTTTAATTTCTGTGTTTGTGGGGAACTCACCCTTGGCATATGCATAATGAAAAGGTCATAGAAAATAAGATTGAAAAGAGGCAAAAAAAATAGCCTTGCAAGCTCCAACCAGAAAGATAGATGTTAAGAAGTAGACCGAAGACCTGGAAACAAGAGTGAATAAATTTGGCAGAGCCTGTGGGAAGGGAAGAAGGAAGCACAGAGGGCTTTTGGGGCCATGAAACTATCCTGTGTGATGAGGGTGGCTATCTGTCATTGTGTATTTGTCCAGCTGAAAGGAACATACACCACCAAGAGGAACCTTAATGTAAACTATGGATGTTGAGTGATAATGAAGTGTCAGTGTAGGTTCATCATTCCTAACAAATGAACCATTCTGGGAGTGGATGTGGATAATGGAGAGGCTTTGAATGTGTGGAGGCATGGGATGCTTGGCTCCATTTTTCTTTGAACTTAAAATCTGCTCACAGTTTTTGTTTTGTTTTTTTAACTGACCCACGTACTCTGAAAGGTTTACTCCAGTAGGCTTGTCTAACTGGGGTATCATGCAGGTACCAAGTGCAGGGATTCCTAATGGCATACTGGTAAACATGGGTTGTTTTTATG
The DNA here is from genome assembly GCF_943737965.1 of Phodopus roborovskii. NCBI lineage: Eukaryota > Metazoa > Chordata > Mammalia > Rodentia > Cricetidae > Phodopus > Phodopus roborovskii. The sequence continues at coordinate 29,083,561 of NW_026125281.1, forward strand.
AACTACACAGGAGATTGAGAGCTCCATGCTCTCTGTAGAGAAATTTAGCTCAAAATGTCAGTACTGGCAGGATGCTATTTTTATTACGATTAAAGAAAATAAAGTATGTACTGTTGAGTGCGTTATGCTAATGCGTTTTGGGGTACAAAGACCTGAAGTGTGTTTGTTTTAGCGTTTTTATGTCCTCCCTGCTCCCACGTTTGTTCTTCTTTCTTTCTTCCTTCCTTCCTTCCTTCCTTCCTTCCTTTCTTTCTTTCTTTTGAAAGTAAAACAGTATTAAATGGTTTGATTAGGTTCTGAAGCTGAGGATGAAAATACTGTGACCTTACATCCTAAAATTTAGAAAGTGGTTTAATACCTTTTAAAAAGGTAAATACAGTTTCTTCTGTCATAAATGCAAACCCTGCTCTTATTTGTATTTTTACAAGATGAACATTAGCTGTCTCCCTGCCACTGAAGAGTCCTGTGAGTCAGAGGCTCGGGTGTAGTCAAGATTTGACTTCATCTGTAAGCCACGGCAGAGGATGTTGCGGGGGGGGGGGGGGGATGGTAATGGATGTTAATACCACTTTGCAAGATGCACCGAAGTCTGCCCTTATCCATGAAGGCCCCACACTTGGAATCTGCAAAACTGCCAAGCCCATCGCATCAAATCAACCTGATTAAATGTCTTAGGGTCACTATCACTGTAATAAAACCGCCAGGACCAGAAGCAACCTGGAGAGGAGAGGGTTGATGTCATCCATAGTTGCCTATCAAAAGCAGCGAGGACAGGAACCTGGATGCAGGAGCTGTTTCAGAGGCCAGGAGAGGAGCTCTGCTTCCTGCTGTGCTCAGCCAGCCTGCTTTCTTTATAGGGCCCAGGAAGGACTACTGTCCTGGGGTGGCCCTACCCCACCTACACAAGGGTGGGTCCATATTAGTTAGTCACTGAGGACATGCCCTACAGGCTCGCCTGCTGCCAATCTGATGGCGGCCGCACTGAAGTTCTCTCCTCGCTAGCTTATATCAAACTGACTTAGATACTAGCCAGCATGACTGACCCTTCTCAGCTTGACACGCAGGTACTTTACTGTTAAGCCACATCGATTTCTTTCCCCGAGATCACACATTAATACTGACATTACAACACAGAGCATCTTCCATACTTAAAAATTCCACATTCTTTAAAAATCCAGTCTCTTTAAAACAGCCAGTCTCGCTCAAAATCCAGAGTCTTAAAATCCAGTGTCTCCCAACTGTGGGCTCCTATAAATGAAAAAAAAAAAAAAAAAAAAGTTAAATGCCTTCTTACTTCAAGAGGAAGAAGCAGGGTACAGTCACAATCTGAACAAAGAAAACCAAACTCCTGCGAATAACTCAGTATCCAGTATCTGGGCTCCACTAACGATCTCCCAGGCTCCTCAAAAGGGCATAGGTCACTCTGCCTCTGCTTTAGTCTCCCAAGCTCCAGCTGGCTCCACTCCACCGCTGCTGTTCTTGGTGGTCGTCCCCTGGTAACCGCACCTCTAAATTGCTGCGTCTTCTGCTGCAAGTGGGCTGCGCTTTCACCAACAGCCTCACATAGGCTCTCTTCATGGTGCCAAGCCTCAACTTCTTTGCATGACTCCTTTAACCCTGGACCTTTAACTGACACCGAGCCTGCACTTTTACCCTTAGTTTATCCTGACCTCTCACAGTGCCAAGCCTCAGTGGCTCTCCATGACGCCTTCATACCTTCAAAACCAGTACCACCTGGGTGACTCCTACACTACCAAGTTTGACTGCCAGCGCAAGGTACAACCTTGGCCACCTCTGGAACACAGCCTCTGCTGAAAAACACTTCAGAAAGTTTCACCTCGGTGATGCTGGTCTCTTTTCAGTCACTGCTATAATATGTTAGCTCCATCTATTAGCATCTATTTTCTCAACAAAGCAAGAGTTTTACTTCAGTGGTTCTGGTCCTTCAGCCCCCGCTAACTAGATTCTCAATTCAAAATAGCAAACAGCCCTTTAAGGACGCCAGCTTCCTCTGGAACTTCACAAGCCTGGTCTCCACTGTCCACACTGCTTTCAACTTTCTCATCTTCCAACATCCCACACCACAGCCTACTGAGCTCTCAACACTCAGTGGCTTTTCTAGTCTTAAATGTCCAAAAAGTTCTTCCCCAGTCCTCCCCAAAGCATCATGGTTAGGTTTGTCACAGCCATATCCTGGTACCAGCCTGTCTTAGTTAAGGGTTACTGTTGCTGTGATGAAACTTGCGGAGGGAAGTTTATTTCACTTACAGTTCCCTGTAACAGTTCATCATGAAGTTGTGAGGGCAGGAGCTCAAGCAGGGCAGGGTCCTGGAGGCAGGGGCTGATGCAGAGGCCATGGAGGCCTGCCTCCACTTACTGGCTTGCTCGCCCAGGCTGGCTCAGCCTGCTCTTTGTGTATGTAGACTACAGACTTCCAAGGTAAGGTACAGGGTTATAGAAAGAGCCATAAGAAGACATACAGGGCTACACAGAGAACCCCTATCTTGAAGGAAAAAAAGTGGGGCAGGGGTTGTTTGCTGGATGGCAGCAACACATTAATCCCAGCACTCAGGAGGCAGAAGCAGGCGAATCTCTGTAAGTTCAGGAAAGCCTGGTCTACAGTGAGTTCCAGGACCTCTAGGGCTGCAACACAGAGAAACCCTGTCAAACAATTATTTAAAAAGCTGTAAGAAGTGTCGATAGAGGTACAAGTGTAATAGTCCAGTCCACAGTGCAGCAACCAAAACAAAAAAATAAATGGAAAGCTAGAATGCCTGCCATCCACTCTGTGTATTCTCGTTCTATATAATTCTAATGTGAAGGAATATATGATGATATTGTAGATAGAATATGCTTTTAAAACAATAACCTTGAAGGTCTGAACTTACCCTTTCTAATAATGGGCACCATTTGTGTGTGTGGGGGGGTAAAACAAGGTAAATAAATGAACAGTAATAGAAAATTGTATGCTTTTTAATTTTTTTTTCATAGCAGCTTTACCTTTTTCATAACACATTGCAAAAAAAAATCTTGGAGTTTAGACTTTAGGATATTTGGTTCTGTGTTTATAAAGGAGGTGTGGTGCAGCTCATTTTTTAGCATGCTCACCTAGACTTGCCTAGGGTTGAAACCAGGGGTACAGGCCCCAGTAGCACATAAACTGGACCTTGTAAAAAAACCACATATACCTTTAGGAGTGAAATATTTGACTAATTCAGACCCCCCCTTACACCCTCCAACCCCCCCACCCCCATTTTAAACTAGAGTCCCTGCTCTCAGCAGTAAGTTTGTTAGTGAATAGATGTACAAAATGTATTCTTGGGTCCTGAAAGTTCTGCTGAGATAATACCATAAATTCAAGATCTTATGTACCAGCTCCATACCTTCTGGTCATAAATCATAAGTATTCTATATAAATAGTGGTTCATATAATACCTGGCACACTGTGGGCATTCCATAAACTGACTGGATTTAAATTTTTCTATATTGGAAAACTTACCCTGTTAACGTTAAATAAAAAAGTAGCTTTCAGAAAAGAAAATACTACTGTGTCTTCTGGTTAAATTACCTGATGTATTTAATACACAAGCCCAATAGCCTTGTTAATCTTGGATATTTTCTCATAGACTTGCTGTAAAAGTAAACAGACAGACGCTTGCCACTTGTGTGAAGTGGCCATTTAACCATGAAATCAGCTGTGTTTATTGCTGCTGCCCTGTGGGCATGCTCTTTCTGGCAGTGGGCTCCATATTTGGTGGCTGTGCATGGAGAGCCAGGTGGTGCTTCGAAGCATCGTACAGTGAAGCGTGGCTAGCTCCAGATTTGACATTTGTCATTCCTCATTGCTGAAGGGGAGGGGGGAAATCTGTTTTTCCATATGTTTATGCTTTTTTTTTTTGCCCGCAGTTTTGGGCAGATGGTCTTATGAACATTGTTTACTTTGGGATGTCGTCCCAGATGTTTTAAAAAGTGATGAACGGATGAGATACAGAGATATTCAAAGTGTTTTATTGTTATTTATTTCTAGGACTATTTTTTCCAAGTGGATTTGTGCACTTATTTGTAGTTACTTTCTGTAGCTTATTTCTCCCAACCATTTGTGGTTTTTTTTTTTTTTTTTTTTTTTTTTTTTTTTTTGGGGTGTGTGTGTGTGTGTGTAGAAAAGTAAACAAATAAGGATGGTATGTAGTTCAGTTGTTAGGGTGCTTGACTAGGACATAAGAGTCCTTGGTTCAATCCCTAGCACTTAATAAAACCCAGCATGTTGACAATTGTCTATAACCCTGGAGGAAGAAGCAGGAGGCTCACACCCAGGTGTGAACCCTGACTCAGATATGTTACATATGAGAGCAGCACTTAGCAAGAATGTTAAAGAAAGCAGAGTCTTTTGAGCATAGCCACTTGTAAGGAGCCACTGCTTTTGTAAATGGTCCCTCACCTGGGATCTTGTATAAAACACTAAAAAATGGGTCACCAAAACACCTCCACGGACAGCACAACAACCATGGGACATATTAGATACATGAAAATGTCACAATGAAACCCATTATCTAAAATATATACCTGAATAAAAGAAATAACCCACTATCAGTGACTGTCCGCAAGATCAGACAACTCTAGTAGAAGTCCAGCCTTTTTATGCCTGATGAATTCCTAAAATGTACATGATGGACTTGAGTATCTGTGTTGGGCGGGCGGGGGTGGGGGGAAGGGGGGAGTCCTATGCGCGTTTGTTTGTTTTTAAGACAGGGTTTTATGTAGCCCAGGCTGGTCTCAAATTCACTGGTAGTTGAGGATGACCTTGAATCTCTGATTTTCTTGCTTCTACCTTCCACATGCTGGGATTACTTGCATATGCCATCAGCTTGGTGCTCTGTGTTATAGGGAACAAACCTAGGGCTTCCTGAATGCTGGGCAAACAGTCTATGAAGTAAGCTATATCCACAGTCCCCTATATGATGATTCTGAATCACAGTGAGCTATTATGTAGATAAGAGCAACATGTTAGTTTATAAATGTTAGGAATTGTTCTTTATTCTTACATTGTCATTGAACACAAACTAATAATGTGATTTTCAACAGGGTGTGGTGTTATTTACCTTCAACTCCAGGACTAGGGAGGCTGAGGCAAGTTCAAAACTAACCTTGTCTACATAGCAAGTTTTAGGCCAAACACAGCTACATAGACTCTGTCTCCAGAGCTATATAGACCCTCTCTCAAAAACAAATAAATAAAATTAAAGTACAGTTTTCAGATCTATACTGGTTATCATCTAAATTGTCAAGTACAAAGCATGGCACTCAGGTTTATTAGATATTGTACTTTTTGTAGTATACTGGGATCCCATTAACTGTTTTTTTTTTATGCATATAGAGTATTTTTTATTTAATTTTATATAACAAAGTCCAATTAAATGAAAACAAACATTTATACACAATATTTGGGAATTTGGGCGTCGTTCTTTCCAAACTACTTCCTGCTGGTAAGGGGCGCTGTCTTGGGGGATTCGAAGAAGATTCAGATATCCTAGCTGTAGTCTGTAGGGCTGTTTTGTCCAGCTGTTTGGAATGTAGGATCAGCTTGTACTCTGTTTCAGGCGGTCTGGTGTAATCAAACCACATTAGTCTGGAAGGAATCCACATCTTTTCATTTTCTGTGGAAACAAAATAGAAATACTTTTCCCCAGTAACTTGTTCTTCAACTTAAATTTTGGAGTCAAAGCGTTTTTTTTTTTTTTTTTTTTTTTTTTTTATTATTTTACATGTCGATCCCAGTTCCCTCTCCCTCCCTCCCTCCCTCCCCCCAAGCCCTCCCTCCCTCCTTCCCTCCCTTTTGCCCTCTCTACCCTCTCCCATGCACTCTAAACACCCTCTCCTCCCAACCCCCCACCACAATACAATATGTAGGGGAATGCCATCCAGTTGGGGTCATGTAGATCTGACAGGTCCTGTGAAGTAGGGACTAGGGCTTCTCTCCTATCTCTAGAATAAGGCAGTTATCCCTCCATGGGGGATATGTTTGCAAAGTCCTTTTGTGCACCAGGGATACATCCTGGCTCCACTGTCTGAGGTCTCTTAGACTGCTCAGACCTTCTGGCTGAGACCCATATTCAGGGGGGTCCGAGTCAGACCCCTGTTGGCTTCCCAGCTATCAGTCTAGTGGCCCTTAGCTCCTCCTTGTTCAGGTAAGCTGTCTCTATGTACTTCTACCGCATGGTCTTGTCCTCTCCATCTGCTTCTGGGTTCTAGTTTGACTCAGTGTTTATGTATGGGTGTTTGCTCCTGTTTTCAACAGGCATTAGTTGAGGACTCCATGGAGAAGTTAGTTGTTGATCTCACTCTCCGGGAAGGGCATTTATGATAGCCTTTCCACGGAAGCTGAGATTGTTAGTTGGGAGCAGTCTTGTAGTTCCCTCGACCTTTCTTTGTGTTCAACTTTATCTTCAAACCAATATTGGCTCCCTCTTTTATGTTCTCTCTCTCTGTCTCTGTCTCTCTCTCTCTTTCCTATTTTCCATTCCTAACCAGGCTCAATCCTCCTGGTCGCACATGCCTTCCTCTCCTCCCTCTCATTTTCTCCTACTTCTCTCTCCATTAGCTGTCCTCCCCCACCTGAGGTCTGGGGGACTTGTCCCTTCCCAGTTCTGTGGGGGGGTTTTAATGATCTCCTTTAAAATAACTTTTTTCCCCCTTCCCCGGGGGGTGGGGTGTATGGGGGGGGGGTGTTGGTTTGGGGGTGGGATATACATATAAGAGGGGGGGATCTGTGCTCCTTTTTGTGGGGTGGGTGGCCCCCCGCGTGGGTTGTTTCCTCTGGGGCCCCCCCCCTCCCGGCTGTTAAGATACAATTTTTTTTTGTGGGTTTTGGCCCCCCTTTTTCTTTCTCCTTTTTGGGGGGGGGGGTGGCGGCGCCCGTGTTGTATGGGGGGGGGTGTTGGGGGGGGGGGGGGGGGGGGGGGGCTAATTCCCATTTTCCTGAGGAACCGCCATACTGATCTCCAAAGTGGCTGTATGAGTTTGCACTCCCACCAGCAGTGGAGGAGTGTTCCACTTTCTCCACATCCTCTCCAACATAAGTCATCACTGGTGTTTCTAATTTTAGCCATTCTGGCAGGGGTAAGATGGTATCTCAAAGTTGTTTTGATTTGCATTTCCCTGATAGCTAAGGATGTAGAACATTTTCTTAAGTGTCTTTCAGCCTTTTTGATTTCCTCCATTGAGAATTCTTTCTTCAGTTCTGTACCCCATTTTTTAATAGGGTTATTTGGTGTTTTGTTGACTAGTTTCTTGAGTTCTTTGTATATTTTGGAGATCAGCCCTTTGTCGGATATAGGATTAGTGAAAATCTTTTCCCAGTCAGTGGGCTGCCGTTTGGTCTTGTCAACTGTGTCCTTTGCCTTACAGAAGCTTCTAAGTTTGAAGAGGTCCCATTTATTAATTGTTTCTTTCAGTGTCTGTGCCCCTGGAGTTATGTTCAAGAAGCGGTCTCCTATACCAATTTGTTCAAGGGTACCTCCTACTTTCTCTTCTAAGAGGTTCAATGTGGTTGGATTGATGTTGAGGTCTTTGATCCATTTGGACTTGAGTTTTGTGCATGGCGACAGACATGGGTCTATCTGCAGTCTTCTACACACCCTCATCCAATTGTGCCAGCACCATTTGTTGAAGATGCTGTCTTTGCCCCATTGTATAATTTTAGCTGTTTTGTCGAAAATCAGGTGTTCATAGGTGCGTGGATTAATATCAGGATTTTCAATTCGATTCCATTGGTCTACCTGTCTATTTTTATGCCAATACCAGGCTGTTTTCAGAACTATAGCTCTGTAGTAGAGCTTAAAGTCAGGAATGGTGATGCCTCCTGATGTTCTTTTATTGTATAGGGTTGTTTTGGCTATCCTGGGTCTTTTGTTTTTCCATATAAAGTTGATTATTATCCTTTCAAGGTCGGTGAAGAATTGTGGTGGGATTTTAATGGGGATTGCATTGAATCTGTAGATTGCTTTTGGTAAGATTGCCATTTTTACTATGTTTATCCTACCTATCCAAGAGCATGGGAGGTCTTTCCATTTTCTGGTATCTTCTTTAATTTCTTTCTTTAGAGTCACAAAGTTCTTATTATATAGATCTTTTACTTGTTTGGTAAGCGTTACACCAAGATACTTTATGTTGCTTGTGGCTATTGTAAAGGGTGATGTTTCTCTGATTTCTTTCTCTGCCTCTTTGTCGTCTGAAAAAAATAGGGCTACTGATTTTTTTGAGTTTATCTTGTATCCTGCTAGTTTGCTGAAGGTGTTTATTAGCTGTAGGAGTTCCCTGGTAGAGTTTATTGGGTCGCTTATGTAAACTATCATATCATCTGCAAATAGAGACAGTTTGACTTCTTCCTTTCCAATTTGGATGCCCTTGATCTCCTTTTGTTGTCTTATAGCATTAGCTAGAACTTCTAGTACGATATTGAAGAGATATGGAGAGAGAGGACAGCCTTGTCTTGTTCCTGATTTTAGAGGAATTGGCTTAAGTTTCTCTCCATTCAGTTTGATGTTGGCAGTTGGTTTGCTGTATATTGCTCTTGTTATGTTTAGGTATGTTCCTGTTATCCCTGACCTCTCTAATACCTTTATCATGAAAGGGTGTTGAATTTTATCGAAGGCTTTTTCTGCATCTAGGGAGATAATCATATGGTTTTTCTTTTTCCGTTTGTTTATATGGTGGATCACGTTGATAGATTTTCGTATGTTAAACCATCCCTGCAATCCAGGTATGAAGCCTACTTGATCATGGTGGATGATTTCTCTGATGTATTTTTGAATTCGGTTTGCCATTATTTTATTGAGTATTTTTGCATCGATGTTCATCAGGGATATTGGTCTGTAGTTTTCTTTCTTAGTTGTGTCTTTGTGAGGTTTGGGTACCAAAGTTATTGTGGCCTCATAAAAAGAGTTTGGCAATAAACCTTCTGTTTCTATCTTGTGGAACAGTTTGAGGAGTAGTGGTATTAGTTCTTCCTTGAATGTCTGGTAGAATTCTGCACTGAATCCATCTGGCCCTGGACTTTTTTTGGTTGGAAGGCTTTCGATGACTGCTTCTATTTCATTTCGGGTTATAGGTCTATTTAAGTTGTTTGTCTGTTCTTGATTTAATTTTGGTAAGTGATAGTTATCCAGAAACTTGTCCATTTCCTTTGAATTTTCAATTTTTGTGGAATACAGATTTTCGAAGTATGACCTGAAAATTGTCTGGATTTCCTCTGTGTCTGTTGTTATGTTCCCCATTTCGTTTCTGATTTTGTTAATTTGCATGTTCTGTCTCTGCTTTTTCGTTAATTTGGATAAAGGTTTATCAATCTTGTTGATTTTCTCAAAAAACCAACTCTTTGTTGCATTGATTTTTTGTATTGTTTTCCTGGTTTCTATTTTGTTGATTTCAGCCCTCAAGTTGATTATTTCCTGGCGTCTGCTCCTGCGGGGTGAATTCGCTTCTCTCTGTTCTAAGGTTTTCAGTTGGGCTGTTAATTCATTTATGTGACTATCCTCTGTTTTCTTCATATGGGCACTTAGTGCAATGAACTTCCTTTCGTAGCACTGCTTTCAAGGTGTCCCATAAGTTCGGGTATGTTGTATCCTCATTCTCGTTGAATATTAGAAAGTCTTTAATTTCTTTCTTTATTTCTTCTTTGACCCAGGAGTGGTGCAATTGCACATTGTTAAGTTTCCATGAGTTTGCAGGTTTTCTGCTATTTGTATTGTTGTTGAATTCCAATTTTAAAGCATGGTGGTCCGATAAGATACAGGGGACTATTTCTATTCTCTTGTATCTGTTGAGGTTTGTTATGTCTCCTAGTATGTGGTCGATTTTAGAGAAGGTTCCATGTGGAGCAGAGAAGAAGGTATATTCTTTTGTCTTTGGATGGAATGTTCTATAGATGTCTGTTAGCCCCAGTTGAGACATAACTTCTGTTAATTCTTTTGTTTCTTTGTTGAGTTTCTGATTTGTGGTCCTGTCTAGTGTTGAGAGTGGTGTATTGAAGTCTCCCACTATAAGTGTGTGAGGTTTTATATGAGCTTTGAGTTTTAGTAGTGTTTCTTTTACGAATGTGGGTGGCTTTGTATTAGGGGCAAAGATGTTCAGAATTGAGACTTTGTGTTGATGGATTTCTCCTGAGATGAATATGAAATGACCGTCTTCATCTCTTTTGACTAGTTTTGGTTTGAAGTCTAGCTTGTTAGATATTAGGATAGCTACGCCTGCTTGCTTCTTATTTCCATTTGATTGGAAAATCTTTTCCCAACCCTTTACCCTGAGGTAATGTCTATCTTTGGAGCTAAGATGTGTTTCTTGTATGCAGCAGAAGGATGGATTCTGTCTTCGTATCCATTCTGTTAATCTGTGTCTTTTTATAGGTGAGTTAAGACCATTAATGTTGAGGGTGAGTAAGGACCATTGATTGTTGATGGTTGTTTGATTTAGGTTTGTTGTTGGCAGTGGTATTGTGAATATATTTGTTCTGCTTCACCCTAGGTTTCTGGTGTAGTTGGATTATCTGTTGCCTACATTTTTGTGGGCGTAGTTACCTTCCTTGGGTTGGAATTTTCCTTCCAATACTTTCTGTAGGGCTGGATTTGTAGATACATATTGGGAAAATCTGGTTTTGTCATTGAATATCTTGTTCTCTCCATCTATATTGACTGAGAGTTTTGCTGGATATAGTAGCCTAGGCTGGCATCCGTGTTCTCTTAATACTTTTAGAACATCTATCCAGGACCTTCTGGCCTTGAGGGTTTCCATGGAGAAGTCAGGTGTAATTTTGATAGGTCTGCCTTTATATGTTACCTGTCCTTTTTCCTTCGCTGCTCTTAATATTCTTTCTTTATTCTGTATGCTAGGTGTTTTGATTATTATATGTCGAGGGGTCTTTTTTCTTTGGTCCAGCCTATTTGGGGTTCGGTATGCTTCTTGTACTTTCATGGGCGTGTCCTTCTTCAGATTTGGAAAGTTTTCCTCGATGATTTTGTTGAATATGTTTTCAGCACCTTTGAGCTGGGCTTCCTCACCTTCCTCTATGCCTATTATTCTTAGGTTTGGCCTTTTCATGGTGTCCCACATTTCCTGGATATTGTGTGTTAAGGATTTGTTGGATTTATGGTTTTCTTTGGTCGATGAATCTATTTCTTCTAGTTTATCTTCTGCGCCTGAGATTCTCTCTTCCATCTCTTGAATTCTATTGGTTATGCTTGTGTCCGTGGTTTCCGATTTTTTGCCCAGCTTTTCAATTTCCAGCTTTCCTTCCTTTTGTGTTGCCTTTATTTTCTCAATTTCGGTTTTCAAATCTTGAACCGTTTCCTTCACCTGGTTAATTGTTTTTTCTTGGCTTTCTGTTCTTTCCTTAAGGAATTTGTTCATTTCTTCCACTTTTTTGTTTGTTTTTTCCTCTATTTCTTTAAGGGATTTTCTCATATCTTCTTTGAGGGCCTCTATCATTTTTATGATGGTGATTTTTAAGTCGTACCCTTCTGCTTCCTCCGCTTTGTTGTTGTGTTCCTTTCTGGTTGGTGTGGATTCCCTTGTTGTGGGGGGGGGTTGTGTTTTTTTTTTTTTGGTGGGTGGTCTTTGTTTTTCCCCCCTTCCCCTTTTTTTTTGGTGGGGGGGGGGGGGGTGCCCCCCCTCTCCCTCTGGGCGGGCGGGGTGGGGGGGGTGGGGGGGGGGGGGGTTGTGTGTGTGGGGTGGTGGGGGGGGGGGGGGGGGGGGGGGGGGGCGCTGGGGGGGGGGGGGGGGGGGGGGGGGGGGGGGGGGGGGGGGGGGGGGTGGGGGGGGGGGGGGGGGGGGGGGGGGGGGGGGGGGGGGGGGGGGGGGGGGGGGGGGGGGGGGGCAGGGGCCCGGCTTTGGGGGTCAAGGATCTTGCCTGCAGGAACTCCAAGTGGACCCGCAGAGATCCCCATTAACTGTTTTAACTCTTAAATTTTCAAACACATAGGAAAGTTACCCATTTTACTGAAAGGCATCACTGTAAGGTGGTAGTTTCCTGACTTGGTCCTTTCTTCTGTTTCCTAGTTGTCATCTTTTCATGGGAAGTTTTCCCTCTGAGCATGGTGCGATAATGCTTTCCTTTAGTCCCAGCACTCAGGAGGCAGAGGCAGGTGAATCTCTGTGAGTTAGAAACTAGCCTGGTCTACAGAAAAAGTTCCAGGGCAGCCAGGACTACATAGTGAGACCCTGTCTCGAAAAGAAAGAAAAATTTTCCCTCATGGAGCTGAAGAGATGGCTCAGGAGTTAGGAGCTCTTCCTGCTCTTTCAGAGGACCTGTGTTTGCTTTCCCCTGATACGTATGATGGCTCACAACCATCTCCAACTGTATTCCCAGGGGATCCAATACCCTCTTTGGCCTTTGTGGGCATCAGGTATGCTAAGTAGTTCACAGGCATACATGCAGGCAGAATACCAATATTAAATATTTTTAAATTAGAAAAATTTCCTCTCACCATTTAATCTCATAAAAATCTATTATCAATATGCATTCATTCTGTAATCTATTTTACTACCCTTATTTACTTTGATACTCAATTTGTATGAGGCAACCTGTAGCTGGTGGTTGGTTTGTTTGTAGCCCAGGCTGACAAACTCTTATTTGTAGTTGAAGATAGCCTTGGATCTCTGATCATCCTACCTCCCATTGCCCAAGTGTTCGTTACTATTCTGAGCCCTTCCTTATTCTTTGGTGGAAGAACAGTTTTTAAGCTCATTTCTCAACTTGCCTACCCAAAGGCTTGACATAGTTTGTCTTTAAGCACTCATTTCTTTACTTGTGGGGGATTGTATTCAGAAGGAAGATCTTTTCTGTTTGTTTTCACTTTAAGCTTTTAAACTCATCAGGAAATTATTCTATAACATGATGTAAAGGTACAGATAGCTATACTAAAATGAGTTCAATAGAATAACAAAATATAAAACAAAAGATACTGTGTTTGTGGTCTTGTCCTTCAGGAACACTAATTCAAAGGTTCAGTCTTATTTGATTTTAAATGATATATTTAAATTGTCAAGTGACACATTTAATTTTACATCTCATGTAAGTTTTCTGTAACTTATGTTTCATAGGTGCATTTTCTAGAATCATAAAACTTTGTGAAGAAAAACGTGAAACAGGGGAAATAAAGAAAGAGAGAAAAGGCAGCTGTGTGCCATCTGTTAAAGGAATTACAAATCTAGGAAATACTTGCTTTTTTAATGCAGTCATTCAGGTAAGTTATCCAAATGATTTATAAACTGGAAATAATTATTTGAATCAGTTAATGTGAGCATACATGCACCTGTAGTGTAGACTCTAAGATGTTATTCTAGAAAGGTCTTTCAGTTTTTCTTTGTTTGGGGCAGTTGTTGGTCATTATCATATGTGTACTCAACAGTGCTACTTGGAAGTCTGTCGTTTTATAGTTTCATTAGTCATACTGGCAGAAAACATGAAGAGTGTTCAGTTACGTCTTTAAGTAGACATGTTTTGCTGTGCTGGATGAGTTTGGGAGCTTTGAGAGCACTGACGTCATCACGTCAGAACCACACTAACCGAACAGAGAGCACTGACGTCATCACGTCAGAAAACTAACAGCACTGATGTCATCACGTCAAAACACAATGAATGGACACTTGACTCTTATTTAGAACTTGGCGCAGACTCACATTCTCTTTGAACTGATGAACGAGATAAAAGAGGATGGCACCAAACTCAAGATTTCTCTTTCGTCTGCTCTGCAGCTGGTGAGTAGCAAGTGTAACAGCCACAGAAACATAATAGTCTTTTCTAAAATATTTCTTTTCTCTTTCTCTAAGCTACCAAATGGGACTGTAGTCTGGGGCTTCAAAACACAATTCAAAAGTATCTTGTAGAAATAAATAGATAAATTTTCAGAAATTGTAGCTGTAAGGTATGCTACGGTTCAGAAACATTATAGGTCAATTTTTTGTTTTTTTTTTTTTTTAATGAGGCTGTTTTTATTTACACATTCTGGAAAAAAGAAGAGTCAGAACTTTTATTGAGCAAAATGTCTAAGCTCTTGCCTTATAGCTAACAGTGACTTTAAAAAAAATTAGAGTTTGTTGACGTTGTTGTTCTTTAAAATTAGATTTAAATATTTAATATCGAAGGTTTAATTTTGTTTGTTTTGAGACAGGGTATCACTGTGTAACCCTGGCTTTTCCGTAGTTCAAGGATGGCCTTGAACTCAGAAATATGCCTACCTCTCCCTCCCAAATGTTAGGATTGAAGGCATGTGCCACCACTGCCAGGCTGGTTTAAAGTTTTGTTGTTGTTTAAGAATTATTATTCATTATGTATATAGTATTCTGCCAGCATGTGTGCCTGCAGGCCAGAAGAGGGCGCCAGATCTCATTATAAATGGTTGTGAGCCACCATGTGGTTGCTAAGAATTGAACTAAGGACCTCTGGAAGAACAGCCAGTGCTCTTAACCTTTGAGCTACCTCTCCAGCCTCTTGGTTTAAAGTATTTTTTATTAATAGTTCATTGATTTTGTGTATATGTTCATGTCTGCCATGATACAGATGTGCAGTCAGAGGGCAACTTATGGGGTTCTCTTCTCTCCAGTGTGGCTCCTGGGAATTGAACCCAGGTCATTGGGCTTGACAGCAGGTGCCTCTTCCCGCCAAACAGCCATCTCACAGGCTCTTCTTATAAAGGTTGTTAAAAGTCTAGTCTGAGGTTGGAATTGTAAGCAAATGAGAAAGAGAGACAGTAGCAAGAAGAGCAATCGCTGACAGTCAGAATCTGGCCCGTAACACCCAAAGCTATGTTCCTCAGTGTCACGGTAAGGCAAGCTCAGGCTAGGGCTCTGAGCCTGGGACAAAGTAAGAACAAAGTAAGGTCGTTTCATAATTTATCTAAATATGGATGAAACAAGTTTGCCGTTTAGAAAACCCAACGCCCCCTCTGGCTAACATGACACTTTAGAAAGCTTAACCTCAGGCCTCTCTGCCCTCTCCATAGATTAGACTTGCTGAGGTAGTCTGGTAGAGTTTCTGTTTGCAGATGGCTTGTGTCAAGAGTAAATCCTCATTTCTTTAGATTCTATGCCAGATTACCCAACCAAAGTCCAAATTTTGTAGTTAAGGTGAAGTTCTGGCATATAATTTGTATTTATTTGTGAATTTGTTTGTACAAATACCAAGTATATTTATAATCTTGATTGCAGAAAAGACAGGTTGTTTCAACCTAGGATTGGTGATTTCACTCAGACTTGTGGTTTTGTTAAGTAAAAGGCAGAAGATATTGAAAATACTGTGTGTTTTTTGTTTTGATTTTTTTTTTTAAACAAGGCATTGTTATCAACCTTGGGGTGGGGTTACAACTTACAATTTTTGCCCCAAGTCAAGTCTGGTTGGTTGTCCTCCTCAATATACCAACTTAAAGAAAAAAAAAAGGGGGGGGGGCAAATTAAAAGTGAAAAGCAGAAAATAAGAATTATTCAGCATGACCACATTTGGAGCAGAAGGGATCCAGCAAACCCTGAAGTCCACCTTTGGGTTTGAAGTGAGGACAGTTTAAACAGAGGACCTGGGAATAGGGCTCCAGTCTCACCCTGTAAAGGGCTCTGGAAGGGGATTAGAACTGTTTGAAATCAAGTTCCCCCTCTGTCTGGCACTATTCCTGGGGAAATCCTCTGTTCTTGGGGGTCCATTGTTCCACTGCAATATAGTCAAATTGAGTAACTCTAGTCTCTTTAGAATGCCTGTGATTCTACTAGGCCAGTTACAGCATTTGATCCTGTTTTCTATTTTAAATATTTTATATATGAAGGACTTAATACACTTGTACTATTATTTAAATAAGGTATAGGTTTAATATTCTTGATAATATTTTGTTTGAAAATTATGTATTTCTGATGTAGCATTGGTCATGTTTTCAAAGGATCCGTTAGTGGTGGAACTTTCGAGCCCTGGACCATTGACTTCAGCCTTGTTCCTGTTTCTTCACAGCATGAAAGAGGCTGAAAAAGGACCACTTTCCCCTAAAGTTCTTTTCAACCAACTCTGCCAGAAGTGAGTGCATCTGTATTCTTATTATGAACAATGAGGTCACAGAGTCCTGATGTGTTTATGCCTTTCTGCTTACCAAGGGTTTATTCCTGCTCTGCTGTCTTGGTTCCTGCCCAGACTGCCAAGACAAGGAAGCAACATCTGTCAGGCCATATCTGTGTGCTTTATGCAAATTGTCACCATCCTCTTTAGAAGTGCATGTTCATTCCCATTTTATGTGTTAGGAAATAGAGACTCAGAAATCAGGCAGCATACCTAGTATGGGGGTAGCAAGACTGAGACTCAAGTCTCTAATGTAATGTTAGGTATGTCTGAGTCTACGAGGACACAGCTGTTTTGTGTTTTGACAGGCTAAGTTGCTTGTGCTACCTGGACATAGTACTTCTGGGGGCAGAGCTGAATGGTTAGGCTGGGGCTAAGCAATTCTTCATGGCTTGGGACTGTTGCCCCACTGTAAAATGGACAAAGTAAGTTCCTTTTGTCTGCATTCTCAGACTCTTAGCTTCTTCATTGTGCAGATGAGCTTTGAGGCAAATAGAGCTTATGTGGATCTCTGCAGGTATTAGCATTTGTTTAAAAACAAAATCTTCATATGCCTGGGAATAAACACATGCCAAAAAGGATTTACCGGACTTTGTGTCTGTAAGAAAACTAAAGCAGAGAAGCAGATGACTCTATCTCAACAGACTGAGACCAACCTTTCCATGGCATGAGGGTTAAGCTCATTCAGAGGGGCTGAGGAACATACTGTTAATCCCACTGGTAGAGAATAAGACACTACCACTTTTTCACCCCAAGACAGGCTTTCTCTGAAATAGTCCTGGCTGTCCTGGAACTCACTCTGGCCAGACGGGCCTAGAACTCATAGAGGTCCACCTGCCTCTGCCTCCCAAGTGCTGGGATTAAAGGCGTGTGCCACCATTGTCCTGCCGCTACCACAATTTCCAAGCCAAATTTGAAGCAAGCTTTAATTAAATACTGGCCAGGATGATGGACTCTGGCCAGGTCTATTTCAGAGTTCCCAGATAAATGGCAATGAGTCACATTTTATAGAGGCTTATAAAAGCAAACCCATAAACTACCATCTTTCCCATCAGGTCCAATCAGGAGCAAGCATAAGTCCTAACATATTTCTTGTCTGATGCCTACATCCAATCAGGGGCAAGCAAATATCCTGCCTGTATACCTCCCCCTACATCCTGTCAAGGACAAGCATACATCCTGATGTATATCTTGCCTAGTTTCCTCCCACCAACATGTGATCAAGCATACCCAGTACAGATGGATAAAACAAACTCTTTTGGGGGGATGAAAACATGTGGCTTCTTATCTTCCATAAATAATAGCCTCCAGCATTTCAGGAAGTATATATCCTTGGGCAAGGGATTTAAAGGTTAGAGACATTTTTGTTTCTTGAATCTCTTAGGCATAGTAATTAAACTTAAAACATATACCCAGAGAAACCCTATCTCTAAAAAACAAAACAACAGGAACAAAAACCAAACTTAAAACATACGTACACACATGCATGTTTGTATCTACCAGGCAGTTACAGCTATTTTGGGGATTTTGCTGACTGGGACTATACTACAGTGTATTTAGTAGCTTGTATAGCCCCGCACATTTAGACCAGGGGCTTGTTAAAACATAAACCATGTTCTGTCTTGCTTGGTAGCTGCAGGGGGTGCTTCACAGAAGTAAGCAGTTTAACACATGCTAAAGTAAGTGGTTAGCTGGAGGTGGTTCTGTGCAAGAAGCTAAGTTACCTGGGGCATGTTGGCCTTGAGTTCCTAATTGGGCAATTTTCTATGGGATTCTCCACCGAGGAGGTTATTTTCTAGTTAAACCTAAAATGACCTCAGCAAGATGGAGGAGCCTTTGCAATGCCTTGCCCTCTCACAGTTCTGCAGGGTGTGTTACTTGTGCTACCTGGACACATTGTTTCTGGAGGTGACTCTGAACTGAATGGTCAGTATGGGGCATAGCAATTCTCTATGTGGGGCTATCACCCAATACAGACTGCCATAATTCCTCATGACCTGAGGGTATTATTCAGCATAACCCAGTTCCAGAAGGGTAGAAAGGGAAAAGGGGAAGAGTTATAGTTTGGGGGCAACGCTTCCTGCTAGAAAGGTGCTTTGATCTCAGTGGTAGAAGGGGCACATTGAAGTTGCTTCTGGGTTGGATAGTGGATGGCCAGTTACTTTGTGCAGTAGAAGCTAGTAGTCTCTGTTGGAGGAACTTGGTGAGCCTGGGAGCTAAGTGGGTACAATTTGTTTCTGGTCCTACATAGTATGCCTCTCTGATGGTGAGAGCTGAGAAACTGGAAGCCTAGCTCTCTTGAGCTTGGTGAGACCTAGGAATGTGGGCCCTTTTTGAGCATGAAAAGATGAAGCCAGGAGTCATTTATGGTCCTATCCATCTTCTCCATTTCCCCTGGGGGGGTTGGGGCCACTAAGAGATGTGGGATGGGGGGGTGGCAGTTTGAGTCGTTGAGATGAACTCAAGGCCATTGTCTAACTATGCAGGAGGACAAGCGAGGGATGATTTGAGAGTGTAGTGTGTAAACTATAGTGTGGGCCCTCTTATTTGTGGTTGGGAAGGCCTCAACTCATCCTGAAAAGGTATCTACAAATACTAGTAAGTATTTGTGTCTCCTGACTAGAATATAATGAATTGCTAATTGCTAATCTAGGAAAGGTGAATGAACTGTCATTTGGTGAGATGGAAACTGGGGAGGGAAGAAGTTGGGGTTAGGATTTGTGTTTTGGCAGGTCTCATGGGACTTGGTTAGTCTTTTTAGAAATAGTCCCTCAGTGGAGATGAGTGGCAGTTAACCTCAGAGAAAGGAGAGAAGAGTTTGATTAGAAGGGTGACTCAGAGTATAGATAAGTCAAGATGCCAGCCATCAGACAGGTTTCATGAGGAAAGAGCATCTATGCATACAAGATGACTCTGAGAATGGAGGTTTTCTCATCAGTAGAATCAGGATATGACAGGGCAGTCAGTTGGGCCATCTGATCAACCTTGTTGTTTAGAAGAGAGATATGTCATTTTTCCATTTCATGTCACTGAAGTAGGGATTGGCTGCTTGGGTGAAAAGAAGAGCTGCTTCAGGGAGTTCCTGTATTAAAAGGGAGTTAGTAATTGATGTTCCCTTTTGGGTTAGGAAGCCCTTTTCTCTCTGGAATAAGATGTTGAAGTATATTTAGAGTCCATGTATATACTGACTATAAGGTTGGAAGCAGGTATGAGGACCTGGTTAAAAGCAATCAGTTCTGCCTGTTGGAAGTTGTGTGAGAGGTTAGGGATTTAATCTCTAGTATGTGTGGGCTTGTGGGTGTAGCTGGATCTCCTTGAAATATAGTGTATTGTGCTGTGTATGGGGCTTGTTTTAGGGCACTACCATTTATAAACAAACTAGGGACCTGTTGCAGGTGATAATGAAAATATGGGCAGAAGACTTAAGAGGAGAAATCAGGTGTCTCAGAGAAAGAGCGAAGGGGATGTGCAGGTGTGGAGGGTTACAGAGGAGGTGTGTTTTGAGGTTGAGGAGTGAGTGTGGCTCATATACAAGGTTAGGATCTAATAAGCAAGCATGGAAAAGCTGTACCATGGATTGGGGTTGGTTAGGAAAATGTGGTGACTGATTAGGTCCTTGAGTGAGTGTGCAGTGTTAGGGAGCTGTGAAGTAAGATTTTGTTTGCCTCTGGTAATAACCCCCATGGCCTTGGTCTGGAGGGAGAGTGGCCAGTCTCTGGTGACCATGTCGAGCTGATTGAGAAATAGGTTGTAGGACTTTTGGCATGGTGTTCCTTAGTTAACATTTAAAAAGAGACAGAAATTCTTGTTTGGATCTGGAAGTGCTAATAGAAGTGAAGGAATGAGTAGATTTCAGTGGTTTTATAGGAGAAAGGATGGATTGAGGGAGGAGTGACTCCTCTAAGAGCCTGTTAGTGGCTTCATTAAGAGGCTGAGTAGCAAGGGAGAATTTGGGAATCCATATTCAAAAGGAATTATAAAAGTCTAATAATATAAAACAGTTTGCCTTTGGTTTGTGGGATGAGTAGACAAGGAGTTACTCTATCTTAGTTTGGGGAATAGTTCTCCCTTCTAGTGAAATTGAGAGGCCCAGATAGGTGACCAATGGTTGGTAGATCTCAGTCTTATCTTTGGAGACTGTATAGATCCAAGAGGCAAGAGAGTTAAGAAGGTGTCTTAGTTAGGGTTTCTATTGCTGCAACAAAATACCATGACCAAATAGCAAGTTGGGGTGGAAAGGGTTTATTTGGCTTATGGTTCCTTATTACTATTCATCATTGAAGCTAGTCAGGGTAGGAACCTGGAGGCAGGAGCTGATGTAGAAGCAGTGGAGGGATGCTGCTTACTAGCTTGTTCCCCATGGCTTGCTCAGCCTGCTTTCTTACAGAACCACCAGCCCAGGGGTGGCCCCACCCACAATGGGCTGGGCATTCCTTCTTCAATCAGTAGTTAAGAAAATTCCTTATAGCTGGATTATATGGAGACATTTTCTCAGTTGAGGTTCCCTCCTTTCAGATAACTAGCTTGAGTGTCAAATCGACATAAGACTAGCCAACACAGAAGACTCATGGAGTGTTGGAGATTGTTCTGTGGGGAATGGTTGAATAAGAGGAGATAATCTACATCCTGGAGAATGAAACTAGAGGGTAAATCTAGGCTGGTGAGTTCCTTTTGTGAGGCTAAAGTAGTGGAGGCTGCAAATTCCTTGCAGCAAAACCATCCAGGTGTTTTTGTTTGTCTAGTGCTGGGTTAGTGTGTGGGAAGTGCTGGGTTAGTGTGTGTTAAGTGCTGGGTAAGTGTGTTTGTGTAATGCTGGGTAAATGTGCATTTGTGTAGTGCTGGGTGTATAGTACATACAGATACTTCAGATGAAGGCAACAGGGATTGAGAGGATTGTGTGTATAGGAGGATAATAAAAAAAGCATCTTTTCAGGAGGCAGAGGTAGGTGAATGTCCATGAGTTCAAGGCCAGGCTGGTCTTCAAGTTTCATAAAACTTGCAGTTTCCGAGATTTAAGCCCTTGTTGTTATGGTCAGGAGCATGGCAACATGTGGGCTTACATAGTGCTGGAGAAGTTGAGAATTCTATAGCATCAGAAAAGAGAGAGAGAGGGAGTCACTGGGCCTGACTTGGGCTTTTGAAACCCCAGAGCCCACCTCCAGTGACACACAGCAACAAGGGCACACCCACTCCAGCAAGGCCATTCCTAGTCTCTGTCAAGTAGCACTACTCCTGAATGTCCAAACATTCAAATATATAAGCCTATGGGTGCCATTCCTATCCAAACAACAATAGGGTACCTTGGACTACTTGCTATTTCATTTGAGAATATTGTCTAGGTTTGTAAGAATGTCAAAATTGAAGCCAGGCATTGGTGGTACACGCCTTTAATCCCAGCACTTGGGAGGGAGAGGCAGGCAGATCTCTGTGAGTTCCAGGCTAGCATGTTTACAGAGCTAGTGCCAGGACAGATTCCAAAACAATACAGAGAAACCCTGTCTCTTGAAAAACAAAAACAAACAAACAGAATGTCAAAATTAAAAGTTGTGAATTGGGGTGAGCAAATGGTCATTCATTATCAAGGGATTACTGTGGCTAGATTTGAGTGGGTAATTTAATGAGTTTGGTGGGCTGGAGCTCTCTGATATAGAAAATTTTAATATTACTTTGGAGACAAGTCAAGAGAGTCTTTTGGGATAGATAATTTAGAGCCCATTTTGAAGACTTGGTTTAAATTTGAAATGGCAAGCAGAGCTGGTTGAGAGTCTTGTCTGGCTGCTTGGGGCATTCTCCAGGTCTACAGAAAAGATGAAAATGAAACTAAGGGGACATTTCCATGCTCGTAAGACTAGGGATGGGAATGGGTGTCAAAAATTAATTACACCTGGGAGGTCCCTGGAACCTCCGGGACTTTGTGATATGGAGGAGCAAGAAGCTCCTGGACCTTCTGGGGTGTGGTCAGAGTTCTACCTTGTCCTGTAGAATTTGGGTGCGTGGATAGCAGTGGGTAAATGGTAAAAGGCCTCTCAGCCTGGAAGTCAGAGTCCAGGAGAAAGAGGTCAGAGGAAGATGAGTGGGAAAAACCAGAGGAGAGCAGAGGGTGGTGATCAGGCTGGCTGTACCTAGAGCGCCAATAAGGACTGAGTTTCCGTCCACAGGGCTTGGACTGCTCACAGACACAGAGGACAGGTCATAGATACCAGGTTGAAACCAGTGACTGTTTAACTTCTATAGGGAGCTCAGAGGAGTCTGTGCTCCCAAAGGAAGGTCCCCTTTGATGGAGGAAGGACAGCTCTGTGCCCAGAGGACCCTAGAAGGTTCCTGGGTTATGACACCAAGTGTAAGAAAAAATGAGGCAGAGAAGCAAACTCATTCTCAACTGACTGGAACAGCGAGGGCCTCAGGCTTTCCTTGGTATGAAGGTTGTGTGCGTTTAGAGAGGGGTGTGTGTGTGTGCGCGCGTGCGTTCATGCGTGCGTGCTACCTGGGCATATTGTCTCTGTAAGTGGAACTGACTAGTCAGGCTTGGTTGGTTGGTTGGTTGGTTTGAGACAGGTTCTCACTATGTAGCTCTCTCTGGCTGTCGTAGAACTCATTCTCTAGACCACACTGTAGACTATTCTGTAGATTCATCTGCCCCTGTCTCTCTAGTACTGGGATTAAAGGTGCTATTGCCAAATGCAGCCTGACACAATTCCTCATGACATGAGGCTCTTACCCCACATTGATAAAATATTTACTGTCTCTTTCTGAAACATTGAGAGTGATTATGTATGTGACATTAAAACTGATCATGTTCTCATGGATCTCATAAGCTAGTTCAATCAGTTACTAAGGTATGAAGGAGGAAAGTTCTTTAAGTAGGGACTTGCATTTTATAGTATCTACAGACTTCAAAATTTTGTTTAAACTTAAACTAGCCCCAAATATAGAGGGTTTGCCATGTTTCATTTATTTGGCACTTAGCACTTCATTAATGCCCGAAAACCAGAAAAGACTGTGAGATCTGACTGCCTCATAAAGTTAAATAGTTTTAGGGCAGAGTATGCTTTAGAAATTGCTTTAATTCTGCCAAAATAAATTCATTAGTTTTTATGTTTCCTTCTTTTGTTAAGACTTTTAAAATCCAAAACTATGTTAAAATAGTTGAGTTCTCTTAGATAAAAATTCAGATTCCTGTCTACCCTGTTCTTCAGGATTTGCTACTACAGGTTTAATACATCTCACCTGACATTCTTAGAGCAGAAATGTTTTAGACTTCAGGTTTGTTCATATTTTGGATCATTTTCTTATATTGCCCTCTTGAAAGGGTTCACGTGCAAACACAAAATTGACTTATGTTTTATATACCTCGTGAGCATAGCCTGTTAGTAATTTAGTAATTTTTTAAAAAGATTTTGTTTATTATGTGTGTATGAGTGTTTGCATGCATGCATTTATGTGCACCACATGTGTGCCTGGTGCCCTTGGAGGTCAGAAGAGGACAGTTGAAATGCTGGTGAGCCTTGGGATGTGGGTGCTGAGAGCCAAACTTTGCAAGAGGAGCAAGTGCTCTTGATACTGAGCATTTATTGAACAGTCTCAGAACATTAGTAGGAACGTTTTGGGCAGTCCTATCAAATGTATTTGAAGTGAAGTTAATTCACACTCTTGCTATCTTTTCTGTAGCTGTCTTCATATGTTTTAATTTCTCAATTCATAGGCTTGCTAGATTTAGTTCTTTGCGTATTCATCTTCCCTGGTTTGTGTTCCTAGGTCTCCCTCCCCTCATTGCCTCACGTGCCACTCCTACACTTCCTTCCTCATAGTTCTCCTCTCTCTGCCTATCAACTTTAAATCTTAACCTTCTCTCACATAAACCTTCTTGCTGGCCTTGGAGGTCAAGTTTCCTAATGTGTCATGTACTTTGTGGCCGTAATTTGGGTGTGTGGTGTGAAGGCCAGGCTTTAGGCCTTTGGGAACATTGTCCAGGGGCTTTCTTAAGGTTTAAGGAACTATTCCCCATCCTTAAACAGCTTCATTCTGGTTTCTTTAGCCTCTCAAGGTTGAGTTCTTCAGGTCCAACATGGCTGTGGTTTGCTTTGCCTATTTTATGTTTGTGACCTGTGGAATTATCTTGGAACTTGTGTTTTATTTCCTCCCTATTACTGCTATTACTACTATTATTGTTATTGTGTGTGTGTTTATGCATGTGTGCTCAGAGAACAGACAGCTTTGTGAAGTTAGTTCTCTGCTTCTTCCTCTATGTGCATTCTAGAAATCCAGCTCAGAGTTGGGAATTGAACTGGGTCATCTAGACGAGCAGCCAGAGCTCTTAACTGCTAAGCTACCTCCCCAGCCCATGTCTTCTTTCTTTTAAAAAAATATTTTAAGGTGTGTGTGTGCGCGTGCGTGCGTGTGTGTGTGTGTGTGTGTGTGTATTTATGTGCACTACATGTGTGCTAGTGCCTCCTGAGGTCAGGGCGGCACTGACCTCAGTGCCTCAGGGGTTGGAGTGACTGGTGACTGTGGGCCATCTGATGTGAGTCTTGAGAACTTAAATCTGCGCTCTGTGAGAACAGCATTGTTTTTAATCACTGCACCCTCCTTCCAGCACTGCCTGCTTCACGGCAGCACCACGCTTGTGAAGTTACACAGTTTGAATCTGAATTGCCCTTCAGAGGCTCATGTGTCTAAACACCTGATCCCCAGCTGCTCACGCTGCTTTGGGAGTTGTGGACCTTTGGGCGTAGAGGGCTGACTTGGTGGACGTTAGTTAGGCCAAGAGGATTGTAGCCTGGCCCTGTGTCTGGCCCGGTATCCTCTCTGCTGCCTTGTTCACCAAGATGTGAATACTCTGCATGACACACTCCTACTGCCCTGAGCCAGGTGCTCTGGTTGCCATTTCCTCCCCACCATCAAGAAATATGCACCCTCTGGAACTCTGAGATCAAATAAAGCTCCAGGTGTGTCTGTCACATATATTGTCATAATGAAGAAAATAATATACTAACTCACATTTCCTATAAGTGTTCTTTTTATTCAATAGGCTGAATGTCGTCATACAACATTCGTTATCTGTTAACTTTTTTAAAAGTAAGTTTGAAGGTCTCTTAATATTGATGCCTCAGATAGACTCCTTCAAAAATTTTATAAGCTAAGTTCTCAATAAAAAAACAAAACAAAAACCCTAGTTTAATTTTTTTCCAGTGAATATTTAGAAGGCAATAAACAGTTTGTACATGGGTGAGATGGAGATGGAGGAAGGCACATTCTTTGTTCAGAAGTGATCTCCATCCTGCTTGAAGACCACCTGGCTGAGGAAGATTCCAGAAGAATTTCTGCATCTGTCGTAGTTGATTTCACTAGCAATTGCTTGATATTGACTGCATAAGTCTATTTTGGAATTTCTACCTCTTGTTGATGCCAGCTGTGGAGGCTCAAGTAGCATTGGGGTTTGTTTCTAGCCTGAGTTTCTCTAACCTGATCCCACAACCATTCTCTAACATGATGATGCTGTTTGCAGCTATGTGACTGAAATGGTATTTCCTCTTCTACGTTAACTTCACTGCTATTCACTTAGCCTTGTGACAGGCACATCAGTGCACTGTATGGTGAATGCTAATTATGAGATAATGAAGAATACTATTTAAAGTACTAGATTCTGGGTCATAATAGCTGGATTGGTATTTGGTGGCATTTAGTTTGTTCCTCTTCAGTCTTCTCAAGTAGAAAAATGTCGTTCATTTTTACAAAGTCCTTCACAGTGCTGTTTATGTCAATGAGATTTTATATCTGTGCATGTGTATGCATATATTTGCATATATGTATATATGTGTATATATATAGTGAGATTATTGTAAGTGTGTTTTGTACTGTGTTAAATACTGTTCTGTGTTCTCTTCATAGAATTCGCCTTAGATTAGTCTGCCTTCTAGGCGTAGCTTTCATTTAAGACATTGGAATTTGTTAGACTTTGAAGTTTTTTTTTGCTGTTTCCTAAGCTGTCAGAGGCTGTTTCAGAACGTCCTTGTCCATGCCTATATCTAGAAGTGTTTCCCCTGTTTTCTTTTAGTGGTTTTTCATTTCAGGTGTTATGTTAAAGGCCTTTATGCATCTTGTGTTGAGAGTGAAGGATGGCATCTAGTTTTATTCTTCTCCACATGGACACAAAGTTGCCTCCGCACCATATACTGGAGTGGCTGTCTGTTCTCCAGTGTAGGCCTTTGCCACCTTTGTTGAAGTGTGTGTTTGCATCCGTATTGTCTGTTCTTTCCGTTGGTCCCATGATTGTTTCCATGCCACTGTCATTTTGGTTTTGTTACTGTGGCTCTGTAAATTTAATTGAAATCAAGTATTGTGATACTCCCAGAACTGCTCCTTTACAGACTTTAAGAGTTACCAACTTTTAAACTAATATTTGCTATTGCTGTCCCTGTGCGTAGCACTTAACTATCTCATTCAGGCACACAGGAATTAATTACTAAATTCTTATAAGGAATATATGCACATATTTATCAATGTGCAGTTATATTGAGATAACATTCTGTAAATGTGTGTCTGTATTTCTTCTAAGATTAAGAGCAAATGAAGATTCGTATTAAGATACAGAATGTACCTTAATCTTTTTTATTCTTTAAGGTAAAAAGATAAATTACAGAGGCTTGGATTTGATTGTTGTTTCTCTTTCTGGCTGTATGACATTGCATATTATTTTAATGTCTCTTCTGGTGCCTGTAGTCAGACTCTTTGGATGGGACTGCCAGCTCCTCAATAATGACACGGAGACATTAACTATAAAAGCTTTGCCAATTGCTTAGGCTTGTTATTGAGTAGCTCTTAATATTTAAATTAACCTTTTTTTTTTTTTTAAATCAGCCTAACTTTTGACTTTTGGCTTTATTACCTTTACTCTGTACTGCCAGGCTGCTTGCCCTTCATCTGGCTGGTTACCCCTTCCTTCTTTACAGCATTGCCCGGAAACCTGCCCAGCCATTGGCCACTCAGCCCTTTATTAAACCAATTAGAAAGACACATCTTCACAATGTACAAAAAGATTATTCCACAACAGGTCCCTCATTTACAGCTTGAGAAGAAAGCACATCTCAGTGGGATTGTTTGGGAACAGGGAGTTAAAGTGTGAAAACTATCAATACTGTGTGTGACATGTCTAATAGAAGGTAAGTACCTGCCCAGTGGGCTCATTTGCATTGCAACAGGAAGAGCATTTTGTCTTTTTAATTGGAAAGAGGTAAACTGATCCTTAATTTATTTCAAAGTGATCTTAAGTGAGACTGGTGTGTCACTGGTCATCTGTGGAATGATTATTCCTCTTTGTTGCTTTTGTTTTGACATCCTAGGGCTCCTCGGTTTAAAGGGTTCCAGCAACAGGACAGTCAGGAGCTTTTGCACCATTTGTTGGATGCAGTGAGGACAGAGGAAACGAAGGTCAGATTTCTTAATGTGTGTCATGTGTTCTCTTTAAGGCAAGGATAATAATCTGCAATACTTCTGTAATTTTAAAGTATGGTGCCAAGTAATTTTTATCTATACTTTTGCCTTTCTTCAGTAAGATTGTGTGTATATATATATATATATATATATATATATATATATATATATATATAAAATTTATAGCCCCATTTTCCCCTTTTCTTAATGTCCTTCAACAACTCTTCAACTCCAAAGTAGCTTACAGACAAAACTCACTGTGGTAGATATCTACTGTCCCAGCTACTGAAGAAGCTGAGGCAGGAGGATTGGTGGACCCAGGAGTTTATAGTGAAAGCCCTCTCAAGAAAAAGAGCCAGGCATGAGCTGCATGCTTTTAATCCCAGCACAAGAGAGGCAAAGGCAAGCAGAGCTCTTGAGTTTGAGGCCAGCCTGTTTCACATAGTGAGACCCTGTCTCAGAAAGCTAGGAAGGAAGGGGGGAAGGAGGGAGGGAGGGAGAGAAGGAGAGAGGGAGGGAGAGAGGGAGGGAAGGAGAGAGGGAGGGAGAAAAGAAGGAAAGAAAGAAAAGCAGGGAAGAAAGAAAAGCAGGGTAGAGAGGTTGTCTTAAATATTGACGCCAAGGCATATACATATAGGGAGATGAACAATGATCTGGAAAGCCACCCCCTTGTCCCCTTACTCTCCTCTCCTCTAGTTTCTGTGGCTCTTAGAGTTTTTTTCACTTCTGTCAGAAGTTGAGCAATGTTTGCTTCTCATGCTGGAAGCCAGCGCAGTGCTCATTGTAATTCAGTTTCACATATGTAAAACCTAAGCCAGCTGTTGTGATTTTGAATTCTCAGAATAAACCTTCCTTGTCCCATACTAGGTTAGGTTCCACTCATGGCTAGGGGAGTAGACTTCAGCTGTGTGAATCAGGAAACAGTCTCCAAAAAGAAGAGCTGCTAAAGCAGGCTCCTCGGGTAGCGCTGTTCCAGCCCTATGCTTTAGTGTATTGGTTGTTTATTGGCCTTATGTAACATCAGTGAGATTTAACTTTTGGGGGAATCTTAAGTAAATAATATGTAATTTATCAGAGAGGGTACAAAATATTAAAGATGTCAGATACACAGCACACATCCTACATTGCTGTGCTTCTGATGTATTCCCTAAAAGTACATGTTAGAAATGTTGTCACTAAAGTCACATATTAATGGTATACCCAAATGCTCTTGACCCCCCTCCCTCCCCTTGTTCATATAATCCCTTCTCCCTCTCTTCAACTGAATTCCAGGAGCTTAGCCCATTTTCTCTCTCCATCCGTTATACCCAGATAGAGTCCTGTGACTCCTGTTGAACAAGTTTATTACAGCTCCTAATGAAAACTTGATCCAAAAGCAAAGACACTGGTATTATAGGTTATTTCTTCTGGTTTTCTGGGGATTTGTAGCTATTTTGAATATGTTGTCATTTGAGTAATTTGAAGGGTAACTACTATATCATGTTACACCTATTTTGCTTTTGTTTTTCTTTTTAAAGATAAATTAAAAAATTTTCAATTAAGTTTTGGAGTCATGAACATTCCCCTGAGCTAAAATTTGATCACATTTTCTTATAGATTTATAGTTTTTTTTCCCTGCAGAATTATGTTTATTACGTGATAGTCATACATCATTGCAAATTAATGAAAAATTTTTCTATGCATTGTTCTTCTCTGTTTACAGTATCATAAAGCCTCAGGTAGTATACGTTGCTCTTGGCCTGCTAATTGAAGGCCATAGATAGTTTGACAGAATTAAAATGTGTCTGTGGATGTATTTAGCCTCACAAGTGGAACAACCGTGCTGGCCAGTGACAGTGAGCACACAGACGGGAGCTGCACTGTCTTGCCTGGGAAGGAGCAGATGCTGAGTGTGCCATTGGTGTGCCATGGCGCATCTGTGTCACCGCTTTCCTGATGGCCACACTGTTGTGTCTGCCACCAGATGACTTAAAACTACCGACCTTTTGTATTGTTCCCTTAAAGGGTTTTCTTGTGACAGTAAGGTTGAGGAACATACTACTGCTAAATGGGATACAGCGCTAAAGGGGGCATGTGGTCAGATCATGCATGTTTGTTTATGTACAGAATATACAATAACATTTACTGTAAGTAGTTCTTCTATGAACAGCCTTTCCACCTTCAGAATCATGCTTTCTTTGTCTTTTTTCCCTTCTAATTTGAGCTTTCAGTAAGATTAACTTACTATTTTAAAGATATGTCATTTTAATCCACTATTGAGTTAGATTACGTTAAAGGCAGAATGTCTCAGCTAGCTGCACCCTATTACGTGTGTTTAAGCTCTGTCCCTGGCTTTATTTTTCTTTTTATGTGAGTAAGTTTAGGTGGGGTGTGTGTGTGTGCATGTGTCTGTCTTTGTGTTGGTGTGTGTCTTTGTGTCTGTGTGTGTCTTTGTGTCTGTGTGTGTCTCTCTGTGTGTATGTCTCTGTATGGGTGTCTATGTTTCTGTGTGTATATGGGTGTCTGTGTGTGGCGGTGGGAGGTGTCTTCTGTGTGTCTGTGTGTATGAGTTTGTGTGTGTGTGTCTCTGTGTATGTGTGTTTGTGTATATGTGTGTCTGTGTGTGGGTATTTGTGTGTATGGGTGTCTCTGTGTGTGTGTCTGTGTGTATTTGGTGTCTGTGTGTATGTGTGTGTGGGGTGGGTGTTTTTTGTGTGTCTGTGTGTATATGAGTGTCTGTGTATGTGTGGTTGTCTGGGTGTGTGGGTGTATGGGTGTCTGTGTGTGTGGGGGGGGTGTCTGTGTATATGGTGTGTGTGTGTATGGGTGTGTGTGGGTGGGTGTCTTGTGTGTGTGGGTGTCTGGGTGTGTCTGTGTGTGTGTGTCTGTGTGTGTGTGTGTGTGTGTGTGTGTGTGTGTGTGCATTATGAGTTTAGTATAGATCTATAGATGGGAGCTTAAGAGCAATACAGCCATGCTGACTGACTGAGGCCTGGGAGTCACAGTGGCCTTTAGCCAGGTGGCCTTTATTCCTGCCTCCAGTACTATAGCTTGAATGTAGAGCGTTTTGTGTTTGTCAGGCAGGCAGTCTACCAAGTGAGTTACTTCCTCAGTTCTCTTGAGTCATTTTTTTAGACCTTCATTGTACTTCATAAAAGTAATTTGGAACCTTTAAAAAAATTCTATGCTGTAAAACATGTTTTGTAGTAATCTGTGGAATTATTGGGATTTTATTCTTCCTTTACTTTCCTTCTTCCTTCCTTCCCTCCTTTCCCCTTCCTGACATGGTAGGTGATTTTCAGTTACTCCATAATTAATTTCAAAATTATAATTTCTTGAAAATTATCTACTATATTTTACCTGTTTTCAAATGCCATTATGTTAGAAAGTTTTCTCTTGGGTTTACTTAAATTTTCTTTTACTCTCTTATTGGCTTATTTTATTTAAGCATGATATCAAGCTTCCCTTTATTATATTAAAATTAGCTAGTACTTTATTTATCCTATACCTAAAGAATTAGTTTTGGGTTTACGTATTGTTTCTGCCCAGTGTCTGCTATCACTTCTTTTGAGGTTTTTCCTTCTACTTTTATTTGGTTTTGGCATCCCTTCTCTAAATTCATCATTTGACTACTTAATCCATTTGTTTTCAGTTTATTTAAATATTTAAGGTATGGAATTTCTCTTGAACACTGGGAAATATCTTAGATTCTGGTATGCAACATTTTTATTTTCTGCTGAAGTATAACACTGGCTATTCTTGCAGGGCCAAAGTTGAGTTCCTAGCTGTCATATTGGGTTATTCACAAAGAGCTGTAACTCCAGCCCCAGGGGATCCAATGCTCTCTTCTGGATTCCTTGTTTACCTGCAAATACATACATACCTTACACACAGGCACATATAAATAAATAATAAACTTTTAAAGGTTGATTTCAGGTAGTAGAGTTGGGTTTTGGTGAGTGTATATGTGTGTGTTCATGTGTGAGTGTATGTATGTTTCTTCATGGAGACCCAAAGTTGACCTTGGTGTTTTCCTTAATAGTTCCTCTCCTGTATGTTGAAACAGTTTCTCTTACTGAACCCAGGAGTCACCTTGTCAGCTAGTCTTGCTAGCTAGCTTGCTAGAGGATTCCTGTCTACACCTTTCCCATACCAGGGTCATAGCCCTCCACCCCTCCACCCTGGCTGTAGGAGGCGGGGTTTCTGGAGATTCATATTCCTGGCCCTCGTGCTTATATGGCAGGTACTTTACCCACGGAGCCATCCCCCGTGTTGTACCTCTCAGGTTACCTACCGCTTTATACAGTAAGATCTTTTCAAAGATGACAAGCTTTCCTTTACCAGACTTCACAAAATTCCTCTTAGAGGCCCAACTAATTGAAGGCTAATAATTTGTTGACTTAAGTATGTATTTGTTGTTGTAATGTATTTTGAAAGGTTTTTGTTTTGTTTTGTTTTGTTTGGAGGGAGGTTGGGACTTTCCTAATATAGACAGAAGACGTAAAAAGAAGGACTATGAGTGTGCAGCTCAGTGGCAGAACTCTTAACGTTGCATGTGTGAGCCGCAGGTTCAGAGCTCAGCATCACATATGAATACATGCACACACACAGGTGTAGACATACCTACTGAAGACACAATCATTATGGTCAACTACATGTAATGATCACCATACTCGTGATTGGGGAAATTCTTGGTAGATGTTAGTTGACAGTTTGGATTTTAGGGCCCCGGTGTGTGTACTTTCTCTGGAGAGACTGCAGTGACAAGTCTGAAAGCTTCTTATATATTAAGGCTTCTTTATGTGATCCTATCTTTTTTCCCCTTTTTCATATTTTTGTCTTGATAAAGAATGCCAGTTTAGATAGAGGGAGGACGTGGGGGTGGGGGAAGACTGTCTCTTTAAGCCTGAAGAGAAGCTGAACTAAGTGGCTACTTGCTTTTGTAATTGGTAAGAATGTTGGGCTGGAGAGATCGCTCAAAGGGTAAGAGCACTGTCTACTCTTCCAGAGGTCCTGAGTTCAATTCCCAGCAACCACATGATGGCTCATAGCTGTCTGTAATGAGATCTGGTGCCCTCTTCTGGTGTGCAGATATAAATGGAAGCAAAATGTTATATACATGATAAATAAAACCTTTAAAAAAAAATTGGTAAGAATGTTGATATCTGAAAGGGAACCTGAACACAAAGGTGACTCTTACTATGAAAATTTGGCATTAGGGATGTTTTGGAGTCTTTTTAATTTGTTTTAGAAGTAGGGTCTCACTCTGTGGTCCAGACTGGTCCAACCTCACAATCTTGCCCCTTCCTCCAAATGCTGAGATTACAGGCATGCACTATCATGATGCGCTATCATGTCCACTTAGAGGGTTTGTTTCCTTGTGGGATTTTAGAACTGAAAGATAGAATACACTCAACGTTTCTAAATGTGTATATGTTAGGGAACTCTGAAACACGCACGCATGCACGCACGCACGCGCACACACACCTCTACCTTTCAGAACAGAATAAACTACACATCCGAACAATCAGTACCTATTTAAGATCCAAATATCTTATTTTCAGGGTTGGAACCATAGTGTCCCTTGCTGTTTGAAAGCCCTTTCATTGAGAATGATGTCTTCATTAACCACCACTAGGTTCTCTTATCTTTGTTTCACAGAGGATACAAGCTAGCATTCTAAAAGCATTTAACAACCCGACTACGAAGACTGCTGATGATGAAACTAGGAAAAAAGTCAAAGGTATGTGGACTCTGTTGAGTTCTTCCTAGGGCAGTAGATAAAAGGTTTCTTCTTCCTTACAAGGCTCAGGGAACAGTGCAGAGTGGGTGGGGGTGGATTATCTAATCCAGGGGAAAGGATAGAGTGTTGGAGAACACTTTCCTCTGGACACAGCCCCCTCTTCCTCAGTATCCCATGCCTTAGAGAGAGTGGTGTAAGTGACTCTAGGGGCAGGCCCACACTGGCTCTATCTTCTGCATCCTGGGGCAGCCATGAGTGTGCACTCACCATTGTTTGTTTTAAGGAGGGGCTTCTCTGCTTTAGGCTGGGAGACACTTGTCTAAAGAAAGCAGTTTGCTGCTTTGTCTAGTTCCCCATATGAGTCTACTGCCTCCCTGCACCCCCGTTGTTCCCCTACATTGATGCTACAGCGTCAGTCATTGGATCACCACTTCTGCGGAGAAGGCATCGAGTTCAATTCAGAGGGCAGCTGTGCTGTCTCCTTTTATCTGGACAAAATGCCTATATGCTCTAA
Organism: Phodopus roborovskii; assembly: GCF_943737965.1. Lineage (NCBI taxonomy): Eukaryota > Metazoa > Chordata > Mammalia > Rodentia > Cricetidae > Phodopus > Phodopus roborovskii. Next base: position 29,117,311 of record NW_026125281.1, read on the forward strand.
AGACATTGCAGATTGGCTGTTTACTTAATAGACTAATAATAGTAAATCTTGCCTGCTCCAGTTTTTTGTCAACGTAAGCAAAGCTTGTATAGATAGTGCAGTTTAAGTTTATATGCTGTGACATCCAATTCCTACTCTTAGTTTGTATTCTGCTTTGAAATACTAATGTTAGTATGAAGCCATCATTGTAGAGGACACTGTAAGATGTGTGTTTTATTTCTAACTTTTATTTTTGTAGTGTGTTGTTTATAGTACATGACTATAATTTATAAATAAACGCTCTGACATTCTATTGTAGTTGTAGGCTTCAGACTTACTTTCTCAGTCAGATATAGTGGCATACATTCGGGAGGCAGAGGCAGATGGATCTCTGTGAGCTTGAGGCCAGCCTGGTCTACAGAGTGAGTTCCAGGACAGCCAGGAGCTACATAGTGAGGCAGCTGGAAGATAAGTTTCTCCAGTGTGCCTTGTTACTCTGTGTTGTGGTGCTGCCATCTAGAGCATGCTGACAGCAACAGCCCTGGTTTTTCCCATTTGTTTGATTTTTCTTAGTGATATGCTGTATTTCTTTCTTTCTTTCTTTCTTTCTTTCTTTCTTTCTTTCTTTTTAACATATCGATCCCAGTTCCCCCTCCTTCCCTCCCTCACTTCCATGCCCCCACCACCACCCTCCCATCCCATTCCCCCCCCCCACACACTCCACAGGGAGGGAAACACAGTATTTCTTAGTCACTATAAAATGTCTATTGATATTCAAGTATGTCTTTGAGTTATTAAGTGCTTTGGATACTGCTCTTAATAATTTTCAGCACTTTCTCTGATAGTAGAGGCTTGCAAACGAAAGAAGTTTGAAAGCAAGATGAACCCTTTTGTTAATATACTTTCCATCTCAGGTTTTATTGAGAAAACTTTAAGTATCTGCCAGAGAAGAAAGATTATCACAGTACATCCTTGTGTGTGTGTGTGTGTGTGTGACCTGACTTAACTACATCTATAGCATATTTTTTGGTCAGTTTCCCCTAGTACCTGGTTATTTTAAAGCAAATCAATAGCACAATTTCCTTTGATCTTTGAGTACTTCATAAGCAAAATAATTTCAGCTACATGCTCACAAGAGTTACTAATTTCCCAGTACCGCTTCCTTAGCTGTGATTCACAAACTTGTTTTTACATCCCTTCTTCATAGCCATGGTTCTGGAGTCTTTAGCCCCAGAAACGGTTATTTCCCCTATAATGTCTACCATTACATTAGGGACAGAGGCATCAAGGTTAATGGGAGCAGCAGGGGTGTGATATGAGTTAGTAGTTACTGCTAAGACTTAGCAACCCTGATGACATGAGTTCAATCCCTGGGACCTGCATGATGTTAATTCTTACAGTTCATGGTACTCAGCAGTCATATTTCCTTTATAAAACTGTAAAGGGGGTAATATGCAATATTGTATAATAAATACATTATTGGATATAATATAGAAGCTATACGTTATCCAGGTGACTTTTGAATAAACAAATGATGGCATGTAACTGTTGGATCAGTGACTGTTTTGTGAATTTTTTAATTTAAAAAAGTGGATTCTTTTTACAGCCTATGGAAAGGAAGGTGTGAAGATGAACTTCATAGATCGGATCTTTATTGGTGAATTAACTAGCACAGTCATGTGTGAAGAATGTGCAAATGTATGTACCTAGAATTCATCTCATACAAGACACCTCAGTCACACTGTCTTGTTGCATTGTGTTTTTATTGCTCAAGTATCACAGTGGACATGGACAGATAGCTGATAAATTGATAGACTTACTTTAAATAACAGTTACTTTTCAATAACAGTAACACTTCAGATTTCCAACATTGTTTCTTACACAGATGAAACCACTTAACATTAGTGGTGTCTCTAAAGTAACTAGTTTTGTGTAAGTGAACTGCTTTTCCTTCATAAAGACTCAAGTGCTTGCTGGAGCTCAAAGCTGCTGAAGCTTACAGCACATGAACCCGCTACTGAAGGAAGCAGAAATATGTCCTCTAGCGATCAGCCTGGTAAAGATCACAACAACTCAAGTGTTCTGAGTAGAGTATATTTCTCCTGTAATCATCAGCCTGGCGATGAGGTCAAAGATCAGGCAGGCTGGGTGTGAGTACTCTTAATCTTCGAAGAGTCTCAATGTTCAGTTTTTCTGCCCTCCCTAGTTTTATATCTCCTCTTGCCTATGACATTGAAACATAGAACGTGATTATAACTTTTACTAAGGTTTATAGAACATTGGGCATAGACTCTGATTCCTGTCTTATATAGGTATCTTCTGAAACTGAATTATCCTAGGAACATAGCCAAACATTGTTATCTCTGCTTTTTTTCTTTTACTTTTATTTTTATTTTATTATTATTACTTTTTTTAATTGAGACAGGATTTCTCTGTGTAACAGCCCTGGCTGTGCTGGAACTTGCTCTGTAGACCAGGGTGGCCTCAAACTCACAGAGATCTATCTGTCTCTGCCTCCCAAACATTGGGATTATAAATGTGTGCCACTACCACCTGGCTTTCTGCTTTTTCTTAACACTTCATATTGTGCTTTAATTTGAGATGTTAAATCAGCTGGGAAGTTTGATTTTTTTGCTTTTAACACCAGTGTGTATCTGTGTTAGAATTCTAACTGAAGTTCTCAATCTGCTTTTTCTGTTTAAGATCTCCACCATGAAGGATCCCTTCGTTGATATTTCTCTTCCCATTATAGAAGAAAGGGTAAGGAGAAGTAATCATGAAACTTCTGTGAAGAGTGTGCATTCACTTATTTAAGCATCTGTTGTGCTTATTGCCTGTATCTCAGAGTCATATGGTCCACACAGAGCTGGGTTTGTATAGTGTGTTTGGTTATGAGCATTGTGTACATGTGCATAAAGTGTATGTATTTTGTTACTGGAATTAAATCTTTAATCAACTCCTGAAGAATGACAGGGAGACATTTTATTAATTATGAAAGCTTGGCCTTAGCTTAGGCTTGTCCTAGCTAGGCCTTAAAGCTTGAATTCACCCATTTATATTAATCTATGTTCTGCCACGTGCTCATTACCTCTCTTCAGCACTGTGTGTCTGACTTCCTCTGAATCTGGCTGTAAATCTCATGACTCAGATTCTTTCTTAGAGTTCCCATCTCTGCCTTGAAGTCCTGCCTATCTTCTTCCTGCCTAGCTATTGGCCAGTCAGCTCTTTGTTAAACCAATCAGAGGACACCTTAAGTGGTGAGGTAAAACAGAGGCACATCTTTACAGTATACAAAAAGATTATCCCAATACTTGTATTTTGAAAATTACCCTTTTAAGAAGGTTGGGGAGAAGGCTCAGCAGTTAAGTTACTGGATGCCTTTCCAGAGGATCTGAGTTCAATTCCAAACATTACAACTGTCTTGTCTTAGGGTTTCTATTGCCCTGAAGAGACATCATGACCATGGCAACTCTTATAAAGAAAACATTGACTTGAAGTGGCTTGCACACAGCTTCAGAGAGTCTGCCCATTGTCATCAATGCAGGGAGCATGGCAGAATGCAGGCAGACATGGCACTGGAGGAGTAGCTGAGATTTCTACATCTTGCAGGCAACAGGAAGTCCACTAAGACCCTGGGTGGTATCCTGAGCATAGGAAACCTCAAAGCATACCCCCACGGTGACACATGTCCTCCAACAAAGCCACACTCCCTAATAGTGCCATTCCCTGTGAGATTATGGGGGCCAATTACATTCAAACTACTACATTCTTCAACTCCAGTTCCAGGTCCAGGGCATACATTGGCCTCTTCTGGCCTCTATGGGTAATGCATGCAAGTGGTGTCCAGACATACATGCCAGCAGAACACCCATACTAATGAAATAATTTAACAAGTACTTTTTAAAAAGAGAAATTACCTTCTTTCATTTCTAGTAAGTTAGAAATGTTGAAAAGAATTCATTTGCTGAAAATGTTTTATGTTACATGTGGCATAGGTTTCAAAACCTGTACTTTTGGGGAAAGTGAATAAATGTAGAAGTTTACAGGAGACGGACCGAGATCATGACAACAGCAGTGCTACTGTAGAAAGTACCCATCAACCCAGAACTGCCAAGAAGCATTCTGCACCTGAAGATAAGGCAAGTGAGATTGGGGGAGGGGTGTTCAATGCTTTCTTTCTGAAAAATCTCACGCATGTTCACAAGTCAAAGCAGCAGTGTCTAATAGACACCCACCTTCCTGTTTATCAGCTTTACAGCAACCAGATCATGGCAGATAATGTCTTCACCATCTGTGTTCATCTCTTCCTCTTTCCCCAGCCCAGATTATTCTGAAGAAAATCCCAGATATAGCATGTACTTACGTCACTAAAAATTACATTTTAGGGATAGAGCCCTGTGGTGGAGCATTCCAAAGGTTCAAATGTTCGCCATCTAGAACAACAAAGAAATAAAAACAAAGATACTCTCTATAAATATTACCAAAATACCAGTGTATACTTGAATTGTCACTCAGTAGTAATGTCAAACATGTTTTAAAATTTGCATTTATGATCTTTAAAAAAGGAAGGATCAACAGATTACAGCTGATTAGCACACTTTTAAAAATCTCTTTATAATCTACAAATTCCCTTCTTTCAGTCTACTGAAGAAATGTGATCCTTGCTATTGAGTTCCCATGGCTCTGACAGATTCTGTTCTCTCCATTACTTCCTCTCTATTGAAATTAGGGCAAGAGGTCAAATTTTAGCTCTGATTGTTTAATTTTCAGCAAGACAAAGCCTAGCCAAGTATGGTTATAAACACCTGTATTCCTAGCCCTCAAGAGACTGAAGCAGAAGGATCCCAAGTTGAGCTTCATAGTAATTCAGGCCTGGGCTGAACTACAGTAGTGAGATTTGTCTCTGAAACTATAAACAAAAAAGGATGGAGGAGATAGATCTGAGCAGAGGGAGGGAAGGATGCTGATTTTTGAATGGTGGTATATAACCCAGCTAAATAGGGACATAACATTTTTGGTATATGTCTTTCCATACTACTAGCTTTCAAGCATCTTGTCAACAGTTTTTCTAGAGACATGTCTGATTGTTAACTATCCTATTAAAATAAAAAGAAATCAATCTGAATTTGTATTTTATTTGAGGAGAGTGCCTTTTTTATGAAGTAATTTGTATTGACTAGGCAAACTAACATATGAAATTGAAGCTACTCTGTTAGAAGTCTTTTAAGTGCAAAGCGACAAAAGTTAGAATGTGTGGTTTTCTCTTGTTCTATTTTTATTTTACTAGTTATCTGTCCATATGTCTGTCAGGTTTGTTGGTTGGTTTTACTTTCTTGTTGTTGTTTGTTTTCTGAGACAATCTTGCATTATAATTCTGGCTAGCCTGAAATTCAGTATTTACTTCAGGCTGCGCTGAAACTTGCTTCAGCCTCCCACCTGCCTAGGATTACAGTTGAAGTCTGTCTTATGTCTGCCTTATAAGATACTGAGTGGTGGTTCGTATACTTCAACCCATGCCTTTTCTAACAATGGAGGATAGAAGCACTTTGATTGGAACTGTGTGGATCAGAAACTTCTTGCACTTCCCTAAAGCATTGGCTAGTAAAATATGAGTGTGTTTTGTTTTGGGTTTTGGTTGCTTGGTTGTTTAGAGATGAGGCCTCTGGAACTTGGTGTTCCTTCTTTCTCTCTGCCTCCCAAGCGCTGGGATTAAAGGTGTGCACCACCACCCGGCTATTATTCATCTTTTATTATATGCTCTTTGCCAGACCAAATGCATAATGATGGGAATAGATGTCTTAAGTCTATAAGAAAAGTTTACGTCTCCTTCATAGCCCTGTTCTACAGAAGCCCTAACCCTTTCCCACACATGGCAGCCACTGTTGTTAGTCTCTCGGTTAACAGCTTTCAATTAGAGCCAGTCAGTCTGTCATCTGTTGCTTCTCATAATGGATCTCAGAGAAATATTTGCTTAATAACTGTGGGCAGTTAAATAGGACTTAGTGGCATTTGTTTTCACTAAGGTCACAAGATTCTTTTCTCTGAAAAATGCTGTCAACTTACAGAATCAACTAAGTCACGACAAAAAGCACATAAGAAAACAGCCATCTGGGGAAGAGAAGACTGGGGCTCTGCATCGGAAGAATGAAAACTGTGAAGGGAACTTGTTTGCCACTGTCCTGAGCACTGAATCGTCAGTGAATGAAAGCCCCACCGACGGCAGCGACAAAGAAGCCAGACTTTGTGAAAGCAGTGCCGATGCCGACAGCGAGCCTTCTGAATCCGAGAGTGCTTCCCAGCAAACTGTGCTGTTCCAGGCCAGTGGTGACTCCCGTGGGCACACAGACCAGCACCTACACCTCTCACTGGCAAGGGAATTGCCACACACCACCGAGACTCATAGTGATGATGAGAAAATGGCTGACGCGATTGCTGGGCTTCATTTGGGCAACACCGCCATCGGAAGTAGAGATTTTGACAGGGAAAATCAGTCACTAAACATCCACAATAATTTGTGTTTTTCAGAGGGAAAACACATGAAGTGTCGTAGTGCCCCAACTGCTTTTCAGACTCTTTCTCAGAGCTATGTGACTACTTCTAAAGAATGCTCAGTGCAGTCCTGTCTGTACCAGTTCACGTCCATGGAGTTACTAATGGGCAACAACAAGCTCCTCTGTGAGGAATGCACAGAAAAGAAACAGAAGCGCCAACGGGAAGCCAGCTCTGCAGGTAAACGCGGCTTGCTTTGTTTCTAGGTTACTGATGCATTGTAGGTGAGGAGTTATCGGTGCTTAATGGGGCTCTCCAAGGCTTGATCTGTGTGCATCGAGCCACTTGTCACAGGTCTTGTGTGCACTCGGGACACTGGCTGGGCAAAGTAGATTCCCGGATGTTGCAGTAACCAAACAGCAAGAAGAACATGCCTCTGTCGTGTATTCTTGTCTGAGGGATTTGAACCTTTCTGAAATATCCTGAAAACTTAGTTTAATCACTACTGGGATTTGAGATTACTGGCCTTCCCAATTCCCCTCAACTTATTCTAAATCCAAGATATGAATATGATGCTCTTACATATGTTTGTGCCATGAATCTAGTGTTTGCTTGAGAGAAGTAGGGGCTCTCACCTGATGAATTTTCCCGGCATCTCTAGTGACTGCTTTGGTCCTTAGGATGGGGGAGGGCTTAATAGGTGAGGGTTTGCTGAAACAAGCATGAAGACCTGAGCCTGAATCCCCTGCACCCGTGTAAAAGGCCAGTGCAGCGGCATGCCCGAAACCCTAGCACTTGGAAGGAGAAGAGGTGTATCTCTGGCATTACTGGAAGGAGAAGAGGTGTATCTCTGGCATTACTGGCAGGAGAAGAGGTGTATCTCTGGCATTACTGGCAGGAGAAGAGGTGTATCTCTGGCATTACTTCGTGAGCTCTAGTACAGCTGAGGCTGCATGCAGAGACCCTGTCTGTAAAAACATCATGGTGGTGGTGGTAGCACACGCCTTTAATCCCAACATGGAATTTTGAGGTTAGCTTGGTTAATGGTGGTGGTAGCACATGCCTTTAATCCCAACATGGGATTTTGAGGTTAGCCTGGTTTACAGAATGGATTCCAGAATAACTAGGCCTACACAGAGAAACTCTGTCTTGAAGAAAATATATATATATATGAAAGAAAGAGAGAGAGAGAAAGAAAAGAAAGTTAAATAAGGTGGAGAACTGATTTCCATCCACTGTTACCTTCTGGCCTCCATGTGCATGTGCACAATGTGTATGCACGATGTGTAAACCCCAACACACAATCACCCACGTGGGAACATATGTAAATATAGCTTCTTAATATGTTTAAACATGGTGTAGCTACATGCTGTGGTTCATACCCTTAGTCCCAGTGTTAGTATCCAGCATCTGTACTGGCCTGTCCTTGGGGCTCTGACAGGATACGTCCTCTGCTGCAGCCACTAAGAGCACCACCTGTGCACATTCACTGTGTTCCCTTTCTTTTTCTTCCTTCCTTCCTTTCTTCCTTCCTTTCCCTCTATCTCTTCCCTTCTTCCCATCTTTCCTTCCTCATCTCTCCTGCTGCTCCCGTCTCCAGAGGCTGGTTCCCCCCTCCCCTATCCTCTTTTTATGATCTCTTTCCCTAAAAAACAAAAACAAAAACAAACCCTCTGCTTGAACTCTGTCATGTGGCATCTCTCTCTCACACACTGCTTTTCTTAAATTACAACACCCAGCACTTGGGGGCAGAGTTGGGTAGAGTTCTGAGTTTGAAGCCAGCCTGGTCTACAGATTAAGTTCTAGGGCAGCCAGGGCAACACAAAGAAACACTTATCCAAAACTAACAAAACAAAACAAAACAACAAAAACCATACATACAAAACATGTAATACCATATGTCTATCACATTCTAAGTAATATAGTCGATGGAATTTTGTAAGTAAATTTATTGTATTTTATGCAGAAAAGAAAGCAGGAGGAGTTTATACGAATGCCAGGAAGCAACTACTTATATCTGCTGTCCCAGCTATCCTAATTCTTCATCTTAAAAGATTCCACCAGGTAAGAGTCCAGCTTCCTGGTACGTTTGCAGAGCCCTAGGTCCTATGGGAAATTGTTATGCTTTCCTTGAATTAAGAATACTGTCACATGAGATGGCCTGCACTGGGAGGACAATTGTATAACGATATTGAAAGATGTAAGTGGCAGAGCCAAGTGATGGCTCTGAGAGGTGTCTGGTCACAAGTGTGCTTGAATGCAGACTAAAGTTTTTAAGAGGAATTACAAAGAGCAAAAGGGCAAAGCCCACGCAGCTTTTGAACTGTCTTGACGGGACTGAGATGATGTTTGCCTGAGCAGTGTTGACTAGGGACCCAGCACCGGTAAGCTTTGAGGGAGGCTCTACAAGACTAGGGGGTGGCAACCTAGATGTTGCTCAAGCTAGTCTGGAATTTTCTGGGTAGCCTGGAAGACCTTGAAATTGTGAACATTTTGCTCTGGCTCCCAGGCAGCTGGATTATAGGCTGTGTTGTCAGCCATCCCCCCCCCCCCTTTTTTTTTTAAATGACTTTCAATTTCTGTGAACAAAGAAATATAGACTACTAAGTACTATAACTTCCTTTGTTGTTGCTGCTGTTTTGATTCTTTGAGACAGGCTGTCCTGGAACTCGCTCTGTAGACCAGGCTGGCTCAAACTCACAGAGATTCACCTGCCTCTGCCTCCCGAGTACTAGGAACAAAGACGTGAGCCACCACTGTCCAGTACTAACTTCTTTTAAGTTAGGGTTTTGTTGTTTGTTTTGTATGTTAAAATAAAATTAACGAAGACTAGGGAAATCTTTCAGTTGGTAAAGGAAGGAGAGGGGGGGAGAAGAAGGGGAGGCGGGAAAGGGGAAAAGTTAAGATATTATTAGTGATTAAAGGTCACACCTTTAATCTTAGCACTTGGTTGGGGCAGGGGGAAATCTTTGAAATCTTTGACAGTTCAGAGTCAGCCAGAGCTACTCAACAACAACAAAAGAACCAAACAAAAAAAGCTCATGATTCTCCATATCCAAAGTTAAAGAAACAGGCATTTCGTTCTAATGCCTCATGTAAGTTTATCTCCATAGACTGTGAATAAGGAAGGGAATGCCGGATGCAGATGTGTTTAGTAATTGCATCCTCTTTAGGAACAACTTTAAAAAAGAAAAGAAACTTACATACTTCAAGGGAAATATTTATGAATACTTCAGTCTCTTTTTGTTCTGAAGCTAAATGTAATCTCAGCAAAGCTACAGCCTCATTCCAAGGGTTGGATGGGATGAGTTCCTAAGTAATACCTAACACTTTATTCCATAGTATCTCTGAAATCTTGCTTTTGTGTAGTAACTTTAGAGCTATATATCAGAACCACTTACAACAGTTAAAAGCAAATCTCAACTCCATAAGGATCTTTGTCATAGACATACCAAATAATTTGATTTTATAACCACACAGGCAGCTCTTAAAGTCTGCTAAGAAAAATGCAATAGATAATTGTAGTGCTCTAGAATTGGGAATATGAACTCTAGTAAAGTACAAAATAGACCCATCCTTTCCAGCAAAGTAAGTAGAAAAATGAGATTTTTTTCATAACTGTGCAATCTTAATCTTTATCTTAATTATAATCTTTAGCAAAATACAGAATTGTTTGAGGCTAAAGAAACTCTAGATAGGCACTTAAGACAGCAGTGGCACTCTGCTGGTAGCATGTCCAGTCAGTCAGTAATGGCTATCAGGTGACATTTGAAATGAAGCATTTTTTAGCAGAAGTACTTCCCTAATTAACCTCACTCCTAAGAACTTGCTGAACTGAAGCAGATAAAGAGAGACCTAGCATAGCCATTCCTTACTCAGATCAAGCCAAATGGAAGATTTAGCTAAGCACCTATTGTCTATTTATATTTTAATGTTAAAAGAAAAATAAAGGGTAAGAGACTACATACATACTGCTAGATATTTTCTAGGAGGCATCCCCTAGAAAAGGCCTCCGTGGAAGCCTTTCTATTGGGGAGTAGTTTCTCAGCTACTGGGAGAGCACACTAGTGTAGGCTGGTACTGGCTGCTTATAGAGGACACCTGATGAAGAAAAAGGAGGCAAAGATTGAAATTCCTGGATATGATCTCACAACTTCATATTAGCTATCCTGTGAATCCTTTTATTGTGATCATCTGGGGACTGTGGAAATGGCTCAGTCAATACAGGCCTGCATCAGCACCTGCTTTTGGTCCCTAGAATCCATGTTTAAAAAACAAAAACAAAAACTTGGCATGCTGGTATATGCTTGAAATGTCACCTTCAGGAAGGCAGAGGCATGTTGAGTCAGTGTAGCCTAATTGGTAAGTTCTAGGCCAGTAAGAGACCCTGGCTCAAAAAGCGGGGTGATGGCCAGCACTGGGAGGAAGCTGCAGGCAGATCTCTGAGTTCAAAGCCAGCCTGGTCTACAGAGTGAGTTTCAGGACAGCCAGGGCTACACAGGGAAGCCCTGTCTTGCAGAGCAGTAGTGGCACACACCTTTAATCCCAGCACCTGGGAGGCAGAAGCAGGTGGATCTCTGTGAGTTAGAAGCCATCCTGGCCTACAGAGTAAGTTTCAGGACAGACAGAGTTACCTACACAGAGAAACCCCATCTGGAAAAGTCAAAAAAGAAAAAAGAAAGAAAAAGAAAAACCCTGTCTCAAAAACTAAAAATCAAAGTGATGGCACCTCAGAAGTTATCCTCTGGCCTGCACATGAATCCCCAGTACATGTACACATGCCTGTACACATGAACAAGTACACCCACATGAAGGAGCACATACACACACACACACACACACACACACACACACACACACACACAGAGATCACCTGGGCAACATTAGTTAGTTAGTTGGTATATTTTTTTTACTAATTTTGTTTTCTTTAAAGAGAACTCAGAAATAAAATGTGACAGATACATAGTGGAATTGCTTGCTTGGTACACAGTGAGGCAGGAGACCACAGATGTCAGGAGCCTCCTGCATGAAAGGTGGCACACATTTAGCTTTAAGTATCTTCTCATTCCTTTGCTTGTAATGATGTTTTAAACTATAAATGTTTTATTTTAAAATTTTTTCATTTTACATTCCAACCCCAGTTGCCCCTATCGCGGTGAAATAAGGATCAGGATAAACAAATAGGCCGAATAGATGTTTATTCAGGGAGAAATAACTTACAGCCTAGACAGATGAACACCAGGAAATTCAACCCGATGCTCTCCTGTCCGAGTCACGCCAGCAAGAGAGCGCCTTTCCTGGCCCCCTCCGACCTCCTTCCACAGGTCACTTCCGCCCATGGCTCCACCCCCAATGGGCGTGGTCAGTGCCACAGAAGGACTATCTCACTACATGCCCCTCCCTCCCTTCTCCCAGCCCCACCTCCCCTTTCTCATTTCCCATCCACTCCTCAGAGGAGCTAAGGCCTTCCTTCCGGAGTCTGGCAGGACCAAGCCCCCCTCTCCTGTATCCAGGCTGAGCAAGGTATCCCACCGTAGGGAATGGGCTCCAAAAAGCCATTTCATGTGCCAGGGATAGGTTCTGGTCCCACTGCTAGCCCCCACCCCAAAAGATCAAGCCACATAATTATCATCCACATTCAGAAGACCTAGTTTGGTCCCATGCAGGTTCCCCAGCTGTGAGTCCATAGTCTGAGCTCCCACTAGCTCAGGTCAGCTGTCTCTGTGTTTTCCCATCATGATCTTGATGCCCCCTCCCATGTTCATAAGATCCCTCCTCCCTCTCTTCAGCTGTACTCCAGGAGTGGCTGTGGATCACCGCATCTGCTTCCATCAGTTACTGGATGTAGGTTCTATGATGACAATTAGGATACTCACTTATCTGATTAATGGGGAAAGCCTGTTCAGGTACCCTCTCCACTGTTGCTGGGGTCATCCTTGTGGATTCCCGAGAATTTCTCTAGTACCAGGTTTTTCCCTGACCCCATAATGGCTCCCTCTATCAAGGCATCTCTTTCATTGCTCTCCCTCTCCATCCCTCCCCCAACTAGGTCTTCTTGATCCCTCATTCCCATCCCCATTCCCTCCCTTCTACCACCCTTCCAGTTTACCCAGGAGATCTTAATTATTTTTCCTTCCTGGGGCCCTCTATGTGTGCCCCCCTTAAGGTCCCCCTTTTTACCTAGCTTCTCCGGAGGTGTGGATTGTATTCTGACTATCCTGTGCTCTATGTCTAATATCCATATATGAGTGAGTACATACCATGTTTGTCTTTCTGTCTTTCTGTGACTGGGTTACCTCACTCAGGATGGTTTCTTCTAGTTCCGTCCATTTGCCTGTGAATTTCTTTCTTTCTTTTCTTTTTTGTTTTCGTTTGTTTTGTTTTTTGAGACAGAGTTTCTCTGCATTGCTTTGGAGCCTGTCCTGGAACTAGCTCTGTATACCAGGCTAGCCTTGAACTCACAGAGATCTGCCTGCTTCTGCCTCCTGAGTGCTGGGATCAAAGGCATGCGCCACCAATGCCGGGTTTTGCCTGTGAATTTCAAGATGTCATTAGTCCGTTCCTCCGACACACACACTGTGTAATTGAACCACATTTTCTTTTTTCCTTCTTCAGTTGAGGGCATCTTGGAGGGTTAGCTTTGGGAAGTGAAAACAGAAGAAGTGGTAAAGTTTTCTGAGGACAGTGGAAGTTTATTTGATTTGTGTGATGTTGTAATGATTACTTCTATTGAAAATCATAGCAAGTATATATATAATTGAGTATCATTGTATTTTAGAAATGGAAGTACCCAGTAAGATCCGTTTGTCCTCATTTTCTGACTTGACCTAGATGAGGTTGCCTACAGTCAAGTTCATCTTTAACCAGTCACTGAATTAGGTATCTGACTCTTTGTTGACTATATTTCCATAACAATGTGTCAGAGAATTAGCTTTTAGCACACTAAACTTATTTTCCATTAATTGTTGTAAACACCACAAAGGAAGTAATTGTTTACCTAATTCACGATTAAAAATCCCATGTGAACAAATAACCTTCCTTTCCCCCCCCTCCCTCTCTCCCTTCCCCCCTTCCCTCCCTCCTTTCCCTCCGTCCCTCTCTCCCTCCCTCCCTTCTTACTTTCTATTCCCCAAGACAGGGTTTCTCAGTGTAGCTTTGGAGACTGTCCTGGAACTTACATTGTAACAAGACCAAGCTAGTCTCGAACTCACAAAGATCTGTCTGCCTCTGTAGTGGCACCTTTCTTGCCTTGCCAGTGAACTTGTGGTATAGCTTTGGGAGAGGTCTCAGGTTCAGGTGTGACCTGTTATAAAGTAGAGGAGGGGCTGGCACCTCTGACCCAGTGAATGCAGGGAAGCTGGTGAAGTTGGCGGTGGAATGCCACAGCCTGCTTGCGACCCTGGCTGATCTCAGGAATCATCCCACCGGGGCGCCAATTAAGGGCAGGATTTAAATGAGTCCACCAGACCCAAGATAGATGATAAGTGTTTATTAGGGAAGCACTTACACAGATAATAGTAAATAACCACTGCAGTCTTCCTGCTCCAGAAGATTCTCTGCTCTTCCAATGCTCTCTGCAACCCAAGAGAACAAGAGCCAACCCCTCCTCTAGCTTAGAGTGGGTCACGTCTGAACCTGAAATCATGCCCAAAGGATGTGGCCACCACCACAAGTTCACTGTCGAGGCAAGAAAGATGCCCCTACACTTCTGCCCCCTGAGTGCTGTGATTAATGGTGTGTGTGTCACCACTGCCCAGAAGTATGACTATTATTAATCTATGGGAATAGTAACTTCTAGAATTCTTTTAGTTTTAATTAACATAGTACTTTAAACTTAAGTTTGTTTTACTAAAAAAAAAAATATTTTGTCTTTTTAAGGCTGGCTTGAGTCTTCGTAAAGTGAACAGACACGTAGACTTCCCACTTACCCTCGACTTAGCACCATTCTGTGCTGCTGCCTGTAAGGTATGACATATGAAGACAATTAGTTAACTTGCAAGTGAGATACTTAAACTCATACTGCTTATTCTTTATTAGAAAATGCTTTTTTGTTTAAATAAGCTCTCCTTGAATAAGCAAATGGGACATATTAATACATCAAATATGACTTTATTCTTTGGAACAAAGATGAGTAAGACATGGAGCATGGATCACAAACATCCGAGCTACCTGTTTTTTTATTAGCAGATGATATGATGTCTCTGTGCCCTCCTGCTCCTCTGAGTGAGCCAAATAATGAGCTAGAGTTTTAGCATTTGTGAAGGTCTGTGCCTTTTACAGATAAACACATTAGTGTGTGTCTTTTGTTTTGTTGAGACAGGGTTTCTCTGTATAGCTTTGGAGCCTGTCCTAGAACTCACTCTATAAACCAGGCTATAAACAGAGATTCACCTGCCTCTGCCTCCTGAGTGCCAAATGCTGGGATTAAAGACATACTAGTATGTTGTTTTATATGCCATTTCATGTATATTATTGATATGCGGTATTTGTCAGTTGAATATGTTCAAGTTATTAATGCCTTACTAACCAACCGGGTTTACAATTGCTTGAATGTTCTTACATGTAAGACTTGCACAAGTAAAAATTGATCAACTTTTTTTTTTTTTTGAGGAAAATAGTTTTAGGATAATAGAATGTTCATAACACCTGGCCAGAAGTCCAGGTTTCGTGGTATGTCATAAGATAGTTACTGAGCTCATTGACTAAGTAGAGGCAGCTTTCTGGTGAGTCTAACTTACTTCATGTGGAATACCAGCTCTGTTAGTTACTAACATTCAGGACAAACACACAGTACTCCTAGAAGTAATAGATGATACTGCAAATAAGAATGAAGTTTTCTAAGCTCAGTGTTTGTTTTTTGAGAACACTGTATTTTTTAAAGCACCTACTCTATAAAGAATTTCTACCCCTCTTAAAAGTAGACAGACAGTACAATAACCCTCCATCATCCATTCCTAAAATGTCAGGTCTATGCCAGTCTCGTCCCTTCTCCTCATCCACATGCTTGTCTCTGTCCTCTCTTACTGCTTTGATGAACACATCAGCTATCATTTCAGGATGCACGTCTAAAATATAATGATTACTCTGTGCTCTTTTTCTGTCTTGCTGTGCTTATCTCCTGAGATACGATCTTACCCAGGCAGGTCCTGAACTCACAAGCCCTCTTCCTCAGCCTTCCAAGTGCTGGGATTACAGGATTATACTTTCCTAACCACTATTCTCTAGATTGCTTTTTTTTTTTTTTTTTTTTTTTTTTTTTTTTGTGGATGGGCATGGCAATTGAACCCAAGACATCTCATATGTACTGAGCTGTATGTCCCTTCCATTTTAACACAACCTTAGTGTCATTCAATATGTCCTTCATACATCAGTCTTTATATTATATTCCTGTTGTCTCATGTGATTTTTAAAATGAATTGTCTATACTAATTCATTTTAAAATAATACAATAGTTAAAATAAATTAATTTACAAATAAATCAATGATGCCTTTAATACTATCTTTTATTTTGAGGTTTCTCTTCATTTTTTATTGAGCTATACATTTTCCCCACCCCTCCCCTTCCGCCCTCCTGCCTGCCCCTCAAGCTCCCAGTTCACTCAGGAGATCTTTCTTTTCCCCTTCCTAGGCAGCTATGTATGTCTTTCCTATGGTCCTCTTTGTTACCTAGGTCCTCTGGGGTTGTAGCCTATAGGCTGGTTGTCCTTTGCTTTACATCTAATATCCGCTTATGAATGAGTACATATTTGTCTTTCTGTATCTGAGTTACCTCACCCAGGATAACTTTTTCTGGTTCCATCCATTTGCCTGCAAATTTCAAGATATCTTTGTTTTGTTTTGCGGGGTTTTTTGTTTTTGTTTTGTTTTTTTTAAACCTCTTGAGTAGTATTCCATTGTATAAATGTACCACATTTTCCTTATCCATTCTTTGGTTGAGGGGCATCTAGGTTGTTCTGGGTGTTACGAGTATGAACATAATTGAACAAATGTCCTTGTGGTATGAGTGTGCATCCTTTGGTTATATGCCTCAAAGTAGCATTGGTGGGTCTTGAGATAGGTTGATTCCCAATTTTATGACAAACAGCCATGCTGATTTTCAAAGCAGCTGTACAAGTTTTTACTCCCATCTGCAATGGAGGAGTGTTCCCATTGTTCCACATCCTTTTCAGCATAAGCTGTCATCAGAGTTTTTGGATCTTGGCCATTCTGACAAGTGTAAGATGGGAATCTCAGAGTTGTTTTTATTTTCATTTCCCTGATGATTAAGGATGTTGAGCATTTCCTTAAGTGTCTTTCAGCCATTTGAGAATCCTCTGTTGAGAATTCTCTGTTTACATCTGTACTCCATTTTTTAATTGGATTATTTGGTAGTTTGATGTCTAGTTTCTTGAGTTCTTTGTATATTTTGGAGATCAGCCCTCTGTCAGATGTGGGGTTGGTGAATATCTTTTCCCATTCTGTAGGCTATGGTTTTGTCTTGTTGATGGTGTCCTTTGTTTTATAGAAGCTTCTCAGTTTCAAGAGGTCCCATTTATTAATTTTCGATCTCAGTGTCTGTGCTACTGGTGTTATATTTAGGAAATTGTTTTCTGTGTCAATTCGTTCCAGGCAACTCCCCACTGTCTCTTCTTCTATTAGGTTTCTTGTGGTTGATTTTATGTTGAGGTCTTTGTTCCATTTGGACTTGAGTTGTGTGCATGGGAATAGACATGTTTCTATCTGCAGTCTTCTACATGTCCACATCCAGTTTATACCAGCACAGTATGTTGAAGATGCTTTCTATTTTTCCATTTTGTAATTTAGCTTGTTTGTCAAAAATCAGGTGTTCATAGGTGTGTGAATTGATATCAAGGTCTTCAATTTGATTTTATTGGTCCACCTGTCTGTCTTCATGCCAATACCAAGCTGTTTTCATTACCATAGCTTTTTGAAGTCAGAGAGGGTGATGCCTCCAGAAGTTCCTTTATTGTATACGGTTGTTTTAGCTGTCCTGGGTTTTTTCTTTTTCCATATGAAGTTGATTATTGTTATTTCAAGGTCTGTGAAGAATTGTGTTGGGTTTTTGATGGGGATTGCATTGAATCTGTAGATTGCTTTTGGCAAGATTGCCATTTTTACTATGCTTACCCTACCTATCCAAGAGCAAGGGAGGTCTTTCTATTTTCTCATGTCTTCTTTAATTTCGTTCTTTAAAGACTTAAAGTTCTTGTTGTACAGGTCTTTCACTTGTTTGGTTAGAGTTACCCCCAATGTATTTTATGTTATTTGTGGCTGTTGCAAAGGGTGGTGTTTCTTTGATTTCTTTCTCATTCCGTTTTTCATCTCTTTATAGGAGGACTACTGTTTTGTTTTTTTTTTTTTTTGTTTGTTTGTTTTTTTTTTTTTGAGTTAATCTTGTATCCTGATACATTGCTGAAGGTGTTTATCAACTGCTCAAGAATTTTTGGGGTCACTTATGTTATATTGTTCAGCACATAGTGAAGGTTTGACTTCTTCTTTTCCAATTTGTATCCCCTTGAACTCCGTTTGTTGTCATATTGCTATAGTTAGAACTTCAAGTGCTAAAATGAAGAGATATGGAAAGAGTGGACAACCTTGTCTTGTTCCTGATTTCAGTGGAATTGCTTTGAGTTTCTGTTTAGTTTGATGTTGGCTTGCTGTATATTGCCTTTATTATATTTAGGTATGTTCCTTGTATCCCTGCTCTCTCCAAGTTCTTTATTATGAAGGGGTGTTGGATTTTGTCAAAGGCTCTTTCTGCATCTAATGATGTAGCAAGATAAATAAAAGCTTCAGAGACAGATATTGGGATTCAAACTTAAAGGTAAAGATCAGAGAAGAAAAGCAGCCAAGCCAGTAGATCTTCCCTCTACCCAGGTGAAATACAGTTCTGTCTCCCCCTCCTTATATTCCTTTCTCCACCCAGTCATATCCTCCTGTCTCTACCTTCCTAGTGCTGGGATTAAAGGCCTGTGATCCCAGGTGTTGAGATCATCTTTGTGTGAGCTGTTTCTTTTAGGACTGGATCAATTTCATGTTGTCAGTGTGGCCTTGAACTAACAGATCTGTCTACCTCTTAATCCTGAGTCGGAGGATTAAAGGTGTGTACCACCACCTCCTAGCTTCTGACTACTAGGATTAAACTTGTGCACCACCACTGCCTGATCTCTATACCTTGAGGCTAGCTTTGCTTTTTGAATTTTCTGGCAAGCTTTAATAAATCATAAATAATATATAACCACAAGGCTACAACTAACATAAGAAAAACTATATACAATAAGTATATACAATATATACAATAAATAACTACATTACCAATGTCTAGTCCATTTACATTTAACAAATTCAGAGACTTGATCCCTTTCCTGGGCCACCTGCTTAGCTGCTGATGCAATCTCTGTCTCTCTGTCTCTGTCTCTCTTTTTCTCCTTCCTTCCCTCCTGGATTCCAGGAGGCCTGATCTGCCAATGGTGTGCTCTCTCCCAGCTTCCAGACTTGTGTGTGTGTGTGTGTGTGTGTGTGTGTGTGTATGTGTTTTAAGACAGAGTCTCACCATGTAGACCAAGCTGGCCTCAATTCCTTTAATACTATTTTAATGCTTAATTTCTTCTTTTTGGAATTTTTCTTGTGTTTTGCCATGATTTGGATTTTGATGATTATCTCTTTGCCATTATTGTTTTCTATATGCAGACTGTTATAATTATAGAAGATTGGATATATTTGGGTTTGATAGTCTCCCTCTCTTTGTTTTGCTAATGCTGCTCCATAGTGGGCTTTCTGTTCATTGAGAAGCACAGAGTATCTCAGTATGGTTTTAAGACTACATTTCTCTTACGAGTTTACTTTTTCATGCAGTTTCACTGAATTTTTCTAATTATCTTCGTTTGAAAGAATATCAGTGTAGGAGAGAAAGTTCTCTATGGTCTCTATGGAATAGTGGAACACAGCGGCTCAATGAGAGGAGGCCATTACACTGCCTATGTGAAAGTGAGAGTGCCCTCCCGGAAATTATCTGAATATATTACTGGCAGGAAACCTGTACCAGGTAAGCCATTCTAAAAGTGAAAGCATTTATTCTCAGTTTCATTTTCTAAAGGAGTTATTATTTTACAGGTTCTCCAAATGGATTTATCTTATTAATCTTAAATTCGCTTAAATAATACTTAAGAATGTTAATAATCACAATGTAGTACCCTTTTAGTGATTTTGGGGGGTTTTTCTTTGGGGGGCATTGGGACATGGCTTCTCTGTGTAACCATTCTGGCTGTCCTGTAACTCGCTCTGTAGACCAGACTGGCCTCGAACTCACAGAGATCCACCTGCCTCTGCTTCCCTTGTGCTAGGACTAAAGGTATGAGTCACCATGCGCAGCTCCTTTATTAGTTTTTACAATGTATTTATTATTCATGTGTCTGTGTGTTTACTGTGTTACATGTGCATGTGTTTGGAACTCAGAGAATAGTTCTGTGTACTCAGTTTTCTCCTTCCACCTTTGTGTGGGCTCTGGGGATCAGACTGGCATGGCAACCAGGTAGGTACAGCCAGTGCCTTTTGCTTACTGCACCATCTCCCTAGCCCCTCCTCCTTCCTCCCTCTGGTGAAGTGAATCTTTTCTCTGAGCAATTAAGTATTACAAGAGTAATATTTCACTAGATATTTAAATTAAAATTTCATCAACTGGAAGTAATTATTAGTGATATTGGTGCTTCAAGAGCATTAGTTCATCTTAGATAATACTTTTTTTCCTATAGTTAGTGACTGTTATTGTTCTATTCCTATAAATATTCTTTTTTTATTTACATCTTAGATAATACTTAATCTCAGAAAAATAAAGTACAGTGTTAGAACTAAATATATTTTATTGTGCATGTGTCACTGCTTACAATTTAGAGGATGTAAACACTAACTGTAGAATTGTCCTTTTTGTTGTGCTAGGTTTGAAAGAACCTGACAGTGACTCTGGAGGCCACTGGGTCCACGTCAGCGACACTTACGTGCAGGTGGTTCCAGAGTCAAGAGCACTTAGTGCACAGGCTTATCTTCTTTTTTATGAAAGGATATTGTAGTTATCTGTTAACTGTTAGTTAGCTCGTCTGTATTTTAATGCTGCGGTGGTAAGCATAACATGTAATGTGCCTTTGTAGTCTTTAGAAATAGTGCATCCTTCCAGCATTATCTGATTTTTTCATCATGTGGTAAATCCTTTAAAAATAAATTAATGCACAGGTGGTGGTGGCTCACACCTTTGATCCCAGTACTCGGGAGGGAGAGGCAGGTGAATCTCTGTGAATTCAAGGCCAGCCTGGTCTACAGAGTGACCTCCAGTATAGCCAGGGCTACATAGAGAGACCCTGTCTGAAAAAATAAAACAAAACAAATTAATTAGTGAATGCTTTCAAATCTATATTCTTAAATGTAAAAATACACTTCATGCCCCTCCCAAAATAAGCAAAAATATGTTTCATGTTAATTTTCATGTCATTGGAGATTGCTTTCTCAAGAAAAAAGTGTTTGATAGTTGTACAGAAGTCCCCTTTATGATGTACCTCACCCTACAGACATTCAGAGACGATGGTGAATTGAATCATCCTTTCATACAATGCTTCCTAAATGTAATACAACCTTCCTGAGTGCATCTACTATATCTCGTGTTTCCATTTACTTACTCTTTGTTTTAGCCTTTTGAAATCTTGGCCCTATTTTGAATCATACTTCATATTTTTATGGGCTTGTTATTTTTCTAGTAAAAAACTGAAGTAAGTTTGTAACTATGAAAAAAAAAATCGTTCATCCTGTACCACTCCACTTAAAATCATCTCAGGGCTTTGCAGTGGTGTGTGTATAATTACTGTACAGGAAATGTTGCTAGAGCAGTTTGCACTAATGCCTAAAGTAACATTTTCATAGTTTATGGGATTTGGTCAAGTAAATCACTGAGCCCGGGCGTTGGTGTCGTGCGCCTTTAATCCCAACATTTGGGAGGCAGAGGCAGGAGGATCTCTGTGAGGCCAAAGTGGTCTACAGAGCAAAGTTCCCAAACAGGCTCCAAAGCAATACAAAGAAACCCTATCTCGAAAAAAAAAAAAAAAAAAAAAAAAAAAAGAAGAAATAAAAAAAAAGGAGCCACTGTAATTTTGGTAGTGTGGTAGTGTGAGTTTACAAGTAATGTATTGATTACGTTACTGCTTAGAGTATTTGAAAATATTGAAACATTTCATAGTCTTTTAAAGATAATTTGTAAGTGACTGCCTAGAGCTAAAATAAAAATAATTAACACACAGAACTGATAAATAGATATTGATAATCCATATAGGAACATAGGATACTTCAAAGTTTAAAGATGCCTTTGAACTATACATGTCCAAATTATAATGGCAGAAAATCATATTCTTATCATTTACAAGGGCATATAATACATTTTCTACTTCTATACTTCAATAACTGTTAGACAGGTGTCTTTATAGGCATCATTTGAAGCAGGTGGGTAGCGGGGATATAGCTCTGTGGCTGACCACTCACCTAGCCTGTTTTGAAGTTCAGGTGGGTAGCGGGGATATAGCTCTGTGGCTGACCACTCACCTAGCCTGTGCAAGGCCCTGCTCCCTTCTCCAGCAACACAAATACAACACTTGGTGGGTCTGGCTTTTACATGAGTGGTGCACAGGGTTGGTACTTCTGTTCCCTTTAAATGATTAAGGAGTAACACAGGATAGTTTCTCCTAGAATTCAAATGAATGAACTGTGGAAACTCAGCATGAGGAATATCACTACCCCAAAATTTAAATAATCACTGAGGTGGTTCACTGACACATGGATTGAATGGAAATGTAAGGGACTGGTTCAGTGTCCTCACCGTCAGTGCCAGTGGTGATACGGGGGACAAATGCCAAGGGAGAGGGGCTGTAGCCTGTGCAGACCTTTACCCAGGATCCAACCTTTTTGACACATATAACATTATAAAGTCACCAGTGTTGCCACTTTGTGTGGTGAAACTGTGATTTGTCTAATGCAGAAATTTTAGAATACCATTGCATAGATTCTATTTTTAAGTGGTAGAGGAAGTTTCAATGATAATTCTATTGATTTTTCATATTAAAGAAGGCAAAGTGTATTTTATCTGCAGAGCTCCTCTAAAGTCCTCTAAAGAGAACTTACCTTAGTGTGTCAGTGATTTCTGTTTCATTAAAATCCACTGACACAGAATATCCTAGAAAAATAATTTATCTGTTCAAGTTGGCATCTTTGTCATAGCACTTGCCTGCTCCCCCCAACAAATGTAAATAGTCACCGTTTTTTCTCCTAGAAAGGATACTATTAAGGGATATACTGCAGGGAGGAGATGGATATACTGTGAAGGGGATATAATAGATGAAAGAATAAATTAAAAAAACAAACAACAGACAGTGATGTTACATGCCTTTAATCCCAGCACTCGGAAGCAGAGGCAGGTGGATCTCTGAGTTCAAGGCCAGACTCATCTACAAAGCAAGTTCCAGGACAAGAGAAACCCTGTCTTGACAAACGAGAGAGAGAGAGAGAGAGAGAGAGAGAGAGAGAGAGAGAGAGAGAGAGAGAGAGAGAGAGAGAGAGAGAGAGAGAGAGATCTAGGCAGGTACTCATTCCTAGCATATAACAGTATTTTATCACCCTGTAAAATGGGAAAACCTAAAATCTGTATGATTTTACACATTATTCTAGCAATGACATGCAAATAAAGTACTTTTATCTATAACATAGTGCTAATTGAAATTCTGAAGTATATTTTTTATTTATGGTCTAAACTTGGGGTGTTTTTCTTGCCATCTAAAAATGGAGAGAAATGGTTTGATTTTGGTATCTAGAAATTTCTTATCAGTATTTTGTAATAGAGAAAGATCACTCAAGTCTACACTTAAATTTTGTTTTTATTATGAAGTTTTCCAAAGCACATTTGCAGGAATTTTAAAATTGTGAGGCTACTGTAACAACAATAGTTTCCAGATTACCTCAGGCAACAGCGCAAATAAGCAAGGATGTTTACAGGTCAACATAACTACTTAATGTTTCAGCACAAGTGAATTTGAAAGGTAGAAGAGAAGTTTTTAGCTAGAAACTGGTTTACAGGGTACATCTAGTCCCAATCCCTCCTGGTTTTTCCATGTTTAAATGATAAAGTGTTGATGGTGTGTCAGTTATGTGAATGTGACATAAATATACATCTATATTTAAGATATGTTGTTTAATGTTTTAAAAAATTATATGAAGACCACTTATTTAAATGGTCAAGAAAGTGATTGTTATTATCAGCTCAGAGTAGTACATCAACAGAGCCAAATTACTGTATCTGAAAACTTTTAGCTTGCATGTGTGATTAATTAGTGATTTTATGAAATAGTTGAATAAAATTTCCTGAAGATTTAGCTGTGAAATGTCACTACATTGAATTTTTTTTAGTGTAAAATAACATCCTGCCTACTTTCATGATCTTTATATACTCAGTTTATTTTTCTGCATGGTATCTGATCAAATAAACTCAAGCCAAATATTTGTGATAAAATCAAGCTATTAGATTGCAGCCATTGCATTCTTGGAAAAACGATTTCTGTATGAAAATATTTTTGTTCATGTAGAAATTATCAGTTCAGATGTGTTTAAAAGGTAGATTTTAAAGTATCAATAATAAAGTCATAGGATCATTCCTACTCATCCATTTTTACAGTATTTAAAAAAAAGTATATAACTTATTGAGCATCATTTTGTCATTGCTGTATGTATAAACATCATAATAAATATTAAATTCTTATGTTAACTGGAGTTTTTGCATTATATGTTATTGACAGTGTTAATATAAACATGTATAAGTCTATTTTAGTCCCCTTGGCTTGCTAAAACAAAATATAATCTGAGGAGTATATGAACAACAAAAATTTATTTCCTACACTTTTAGAGGTTAGGAAGCTCAAGATCAAGGCACAAAGAGCCACCATCTACATGAGGTCTACTTCAGATTTTCTGATGATTAATGCTATCTCAGTGTGTGTTCACTTGGTTAAAGGAAAAATAAGCTTTATGACATCTCTCTTAAGAAGGTTCTCATCATATGTATAAGGGATTTATGTCCATAACATACTCATTTTCTGAAGGCCTAGTTCATGTAACTCTCATATGGGAAGTTTGTGAATGGAACATAGCAGCCTTCATGTTTTAGGAATGTGCTATTTAAAATAAAAAGTCTCCTCCCCTGGTGCTGGGGACTGTGTCTACTAATTCTTCCAACGAGCTACATCCTCAGTCCAGAAAAAAATAAAATAAAATCTTACCTGGGCCATTTGTAGCGTCTGTCAATGGTAAGTGTTCAATTTGCCAGCTATTTCTCAGAATGATTTATTTAGATAGGATTACACACTAAGAAATGTGTTGTGTACATGTTTCACTTTTTGGGGAGGTTATGATGAAAGTTACAGTTTCATTTTTTTATTCTGTCACGTAAGTATTTGCTGATACCTGTTCCATGTCTGGCTTTAGGGATACAGCAGTGAACAGAAAAAAAAAAAAAAAAAAAAAAAAAAAAATCTCTCAACTGAGGAGTAATGAGAAAATGTCAAGTGGCCGTGTCTCAGTTACAGTTTCTGTCACAGTGAAGAAACACCATGACCAATAGCAACTTGGGGAGGAAAGGGTTTATTTAGCACTTCCATATCACAGAGGGAAGATAAAGATAGCAAAGGACTTGGAGGCAGGACCTGACAGAGGCCATGGAGGGTGCTGCTTACTAGCTTGTTCTCTATGGCTTGCTCAGTTTGCTTTCTTTATTTAAATTTTAGTTTTCATTTTATATACCAACCTCAGTTACTCCTCCCTCTCCTCTTCCCACCCATCCCCCCATCCACTTCTGAGAGGGGGTAAGACCTCCCTTGGAAATCAACAAAGTCTGGCTTAACAAGTTGAGGCAGGACCAAGCAACACCCCCCTCCCCCATATCAAGGCTGTGTAAGGTATCCCTCCAAAAAGTTCATGTATCTGGGATAGGTCCTGGTGCCCTTGCCAGGACCCCTCCCCACAACAGATCCAGCCACATGACTGCAAGAGGGTCAGTTGGATTTCTTATAGCACCTGAGAGCAGCTCAGAGGTGACACCACTCAAATGGACTGGGCCCTCCCACATCAATCACTAATTTGAAAATGCCCAATAGGCTTGCCTAACAACCCCATCGTAGGGAGGGATTGTCATACTTGAGGGTCCTTCCTCTCCTGTGACTCTAGCTGTGTTGAGCTGACATAAAACTAGCCAATTCATAAGGAAAAAAGAAAAAACCTCACTTACTTATAAATGGTCAAGAGTAACAGCTAGTAAAGAAGGATGTCACAATGATAACAGCTCTCTAATAGTATTGTGCCCAAAATTCTGAACTACAAAAGCACCAAGAGACCCTATCCAATGCAAAAGCAAAGAGTCTTTAATTAATTAAAGAGTTAGCTGTATAAACTCAGGTTCTCCGGCTGTCTAACACAGTAGGTGGAGTGAGAAGTCCAATGCAAAAGCAAAGAGTCTTTAATTAATTAAAGAGTTAGCTGTATAAACTCAGGTTCTCCGGCTGTCTAACACAGTAGGTGGAGTGAGAAGGACCCAAAGGGGCCATGAGGCAGGGAATTTATTGGGGAAGAGCAAGGGGAGTGTCTGGGGTCTGCAACAGTCTCAGGATTGGTGCAATTCTGAGCTTGGGTGACATGTCCTATGTTGATTGGTCAACTACAGCTGCTATGGCCTATAGGCCATCCCAGGGTGGTTGCTATGCTCTGTACTCCACTGTTACCATAAAGCACATTCAGAGCCTTCCAGGTAACTTCTGATTGGTTCTTTGCAACATGGAGGGTATCTGGCTTCCAAGGTGGGGAAAGGTTGGAAGTTCAGCACATGTTGCTGAGTCAGGGACCTACATCTTGCTGGGTCTTTTCTGTACCCTGTCATGGCTGCCAAAGCTGGGGGCTGGGTGAGGGTCTGGTCCCTTCAATAGTACCAAAGGGTTAGCTGAAGGGAGGAGAGTCTTAATTTTAGGGCCCCTCTTGTAACAAAAGCTGAGGAAAGAAATCTTGATATTTGTCTGTCCCCAGAAAAACATTATTTGGCAAATATTTGTAGTTTTAGAAGTTTGTGGGTTTCCTGGAAGCATTTTCATCATTCCAAGGATTATATCCAAGTAGAAATATCCAAAATGTTTGCAAATCCTGTATTTCTTTTTTTAATTATTTATTTTTATTTTGTGTACATTGGTGTTATGCCTGCATGTATATCCATGTGAAGGTATTGGATTCCCCCCTCTCCAACTGGAGTTACAGACAATTGTGAGCTGCTATGTGGGTGCTGGGAATTGAATCAGGGTCCTATGTAGGAGCAGCCAGTGCTCTTAGCTGCTGAGCTGTAACAGGGCCCCAGACCTTTGGCCCTGAGACCTTAGCACAATGGGCTCCATAGTGTAAGTACCATTCAGGTTGAAAACTCAGCTTGTAGATAGTACCACCTGCCAAAACAAAAACAAAGGCCCACTCCATCAAAGTCCATAGTTCTAGGAGAGTCTCTAAATGTACTAACCTTGCTTTTTTTTTTTTTTTTTTTTTTTTTTTTGTATGTACGTCTCCCAGGTTATGGTGAATGTCAGTTAAATCCAATATTTTATTGTAGCATATTGTACAGTACCACTTTGCTAGAAACTATTATTTTCTATGTTAACCACCTTCTACTTTAATGCATATCCCCTCACCCCCCACCTCCCCATACCTAGACAGGGTTTCACTGTGTAGCTCTGGCTGTCTTGGTACTCACTTTGTAGGTCCACCTGCCTCTGCTTCCCGGGTGCTAGGATTAAAGGTTTGAGACAGCACTGCCCAGTTTAATGCATTTTTTAAAGTGAGTGCTTTTTGTTTAAGACAGAATAGCTGTATGCTGTATTAACAAATGACTTCAGAATCTCAGCAGCTTACTTTGTACAGGTCTTCACATCCACTGTTTGACCAGGTCTCATAAGTACAAGTCCAGAAATAACTATCATTTAATTTCTGATGCAATGGCTAAAATGTCGTCACAGTCTTTCTTAACTTCAAAGGGCTTAGAGAGGGCTTAGAATATGGTCTTCTGTGTACTAAATATTCACAGATCAGATACTGGTGAATATCATACTACTGTCATACAAGTGAGGTAAGCTTAGAAACAGTAGGTTGAGTCAGATTTTAATACAAACTATGAGGTCTCTGAAAGTTGTAAGTTTTCCTTCCTTTTTCCAACCTGGCCTGATTGACCAATATTGGCATGAAAAAATTTCAGTATGAACCATCATTTAAGTATTTTTATTATAATTATGATGCTGAGGTTGGAATATGGGGCTGTGCAAGTGCTGAACTTCTATTTTTATATTATTTTACTTTACACACCAATCCCAGTTCCTCCTTCCTCCCCACCTTCTGTCCACCATGGCCCCCATCCAATCCTCAGAGAGGAGTCAACAAAGCCAGTCCCAGGTCCAAGATCCCCAACTCTGCAGTTTTTTTAAGTGCTGAACTTCTAAGTTACAGCATTATTATTTTGTGTTACAATATGCGAGAAACTATCAGTACTTTTACAAAACTTAAGTCATCATATCAATTAAATAGTTGCAGTTTATAATTTGTTAATAGTACACTGGCTTTAAGTACTCTTATCTTCCATTGTAATCCTTATTGTGATATATTAACACATAAAACTTATAACCACTAGAGCTCTGTGCTTCAGTGCCTTTAAGTGCATTTGCATTGTTGTGCCCATGTCACTGTCATCTAAATCCAGGGCTTATCGTCCCAAACAAAGCATACATATTAAATAATAACTCCCCCTTGTAGGTTTCCTGCAGCTTCTGGCAACCTCTACTTTACTTCCATTGTCTAGGATTTTGTGAATTCAAGGCTCCCTCCCTATAAAAACAATTATTAGCCAGCTTTTTGGTCTGGCTTAGTTCACCTAGTAATATTTTCAAGGTTCATTCATACTGCAGTGTATATCGGAACTTTGTTCCCTGCTTTTGTGTGTACTATAAATTTGTATTGAGTCTTAAGAAGGATAGGGTATGGGACATGATGACACTATACAGGGACAAATCTCAATAAATGGAAATAGTTTAATCTCTCTTTTCCATGCCAGACTTTTTTCATTTTGCTTTAAGAACAATTTCTTACCAAAATTCATGGCAGTAAGCTAATTGTAACCTCTTCTAGATTTTTTTTAAACTACCATAAACAGAGGACATTAATAAAAATGTTATTTGGCCAGGCAGTGGTGTCACTTGTCTTTAATCCCAGCACTAGGGAGGCAGAGGCAGGTGGATTTCTGTGAGTTCCAAGACCAGCTTGGTCTACAAAGTTAAAAATCATTATTTTTACTCACTTATTTATCTATTTGTGTGTATTTCGTGGGGTGTGTATGTGGGGGGTGTGCATGTGTGTGGGGTGTGTATGTTTATATATACAGGCATACCATGGCAAGTGATGGTCAGAGAACATTTTAAATCAGTTCTCTCTATCCAACCATGTGGGCCCCTGGGATGAAACTCAGGTTGCCAGGCTTGGAAGCAAGCACCTTTCTATGGTGCCATCTTGCTAACCTATTATTTTTTTAAACGAGATCTTACAGCCAGGGATGATAGAGTACACTTTTAATTCCAGAACCCAGGAGTTAGAAGGAAGTAGCTCTCTGTGTGTTCGAGGCCAGCCTGGTCTACAAAGTGAGTTCCAGAATAGTTAAGGCTACTTAAAGAGACCCTGTCTCTGCAGACAAAATAAGATTTGTTTAAGAGTATGTATGAATGCCTGCATGTATGCATGGCACTTAGTGTGTGCCTGGTGCCCATGGAAGATGACAGCTGCTGGATCTGAGTTATAGATGGCTGTGTGCGGCCATGAGGGGTACTGAGAACTGAACCACTGTGCTCTGCAAGAGCAACAAGTGCTCCTACCACCAAGCCATTGCTCTGGCCCCACTTAGTTTTTGTGTATGTCTATACATTTGTGGATTTGTGTGGGTCTGTATGCATCTGTGCATGTGTAGAGAGAAAGGCACCTGTGAGCATTCTTCAGGTGCCCCACCATCTTTGTTTTTATTGTTTGTTTTAAATTTATTTATTTATTTTTGGTTTTCCAAGTCATGGATTCTCTGTAGCTTTGGAGCCTGTCCTGGAACTCACTCTGTAGACCAGGCTGACCGAGAACTCACAGAGATCTGCATATCTCTGCTGGGATTAAAGGCATACACCACCACTGGCCAGCCACCACTATTTTTGACACAGGTTCTCTTACAGATGTGGAACTCAACAGGCACTAGAGATCTGTCCTGGGACTACAAATGCTTAGCACAGTACTGACCTTTATTTTCTCCTCAAAGCATAAGTTTGGGAATCAAACTCTTGCTTTATCAGTGATGTTATCTCCCCAGAACCATAAAGACAAAAACAACTTAATCTTAAAGTTCTCTGTTAGTCAATAATAGAAAGCAGATTCTTAGGTAATACTGACAAATGCTGGCAATTGATAATTAGTCACAATAACCAAATTACAGATCTTGTATATGACAGCTGCTCAGCCCTTTAGCACAACAGCACATATTCTGATAAAACAGTGTTTGAAATCACACAGGGGACAAGTCTGCTGCTGTGTGACTGTAACCCCAGCACTCTTGTTGAGACAAGGATTATGAATTTCAGCCCAGTTGACACTACATGGTGAGACTCAGTATTAATTCATATTAAATCAAAATAAAAGAACACACGCAAGAATGTGTTTGTTTTCTCCATCAGGTTGTAATGTTACATGGAAATCCTAGATGAGAGTAGTTAGGAAAAGAGAAATGGATCTGTGAACACTTTCTTTTCTGATGTAGTGAGGTACCACCAGTCACAAGATTCTATCAATTGACAATGCAAATTTTTCTGTGCATTAAGTTATATGCTAGGCCCTTGGAGGGCAAAAGTTCTCATCCGAATATTGATTTCAATTTTACTAGGAAAATGATAAGTAACTACAAGATGATTATAGAGAGCAGGAATTTATGATAGCCTTGCTAACCCAATCAGATTTCACTGAGAAAAATCTATTTCTCTGTTTAGAATATTTCTTAGTGAGATGGAATATGATTTTAATTCCAGCAATGGAGCTGGGGGCAGCTGGATCTCTGCTGAGTTTGAAGTCAGCCTGGTCTACATAGTGAGTTTCAGGATAGCCAGGATCACATACAGAGAACATGTCTCCAAAACCAAAATATAAAATAAATAAATAAATGTTTTTTGGTAAATAAGCTTGGAAAATACAGAATATCACACAACTAACTCAGAGGTAACTATTATTATGTTGCATGTACATCTTAATTTTATTCCACAAAGTGAATTTTTAAAAATTAAATTGGATTAGCTGGGAGCTGGTGGCACACGCTTTTAATCCCAATTCTTGGGATTCAGAGGCTGGCAGATCTCTGAGTTCTAGATCAGCTTTGTTTACAGAGTGAGTTCCAGGACATCTAGGACTACACAGAGAAACCCTGTCTGGAAAAAACAAACAAATAAAAACAAAAAACAAAAACAAAACAAAAAGAAATGATGGGAGATGATGAAATATTTTCTTCAAATCTTGCTAAATGTTAATGGACTAAATATTGTTAACTGTGAGTCTTATTTGATAACTGTTATATATTTTGCTATGTTAAGATTAAAACCCTTTTTATTTAGACAGAAAAGAGGAGATGATGGGAGATGTCATTCTGTATATGTTTCTCATACTGGTTAATAATAAAGCACTGTTGGCCAATAGGAAAGGAAGATAGGAGGGACTAGGAGACAAGGAGGAAATAGGAAGTGGTAAGGAGGAGTCAAGATGGAGAGTCTGGAGAGAGCTGGACGCCAGCCACCTCCCCGGTAAGAGAAGGCCATGTGAAAATACATAGATCAGCAGAAATGGGTTAATACTTAAGCCAGAGCTAGCCAATAATAAAGTAGTAACTGGTCAACAGTATAATATCAAATACAGAGTCTCTGTGTGTTATTTGGGGTTGGCGCGGCAGTAGGACAAGACCAGCAACAGCAGGCGGAAAAACAGTACTGATTACTGAGGAGTCATATGCTAAGTGGAAATGAAGAGTCAACCACAGCTTTCCTTTTAAATCTAGTACTAACCTTGTAAACTCACATCATACTATTGCCAGATAGTTGGCAGTTTTCTTCACTGCACCTCACCCCACCCCACCCCCAATTGCATAATGAAGGCTGAATTTGAGGACAGCAGGTATTTATCTAGGAGGACTTTATTCTAATAATACAGGCTACTTGATTTCAAATGCTTAAAGGAAACAGAATTTCTGGAAAAGGGCATCCCTATTCTCACTATTTTTTCTCTATCCAGTCAACTACAGTCTTGTTTTTCTAAGTAATACGATGCTTCTTGTGCACCATTCCCAACTCAAAGACTTAGATTCTTATATTCTGTGGATGCAAAAAAACAAAAACAAAAAACAACAAAAAAAACCCCAAAACAGAGGCAAGATCCTTGACCCCCAAATCCGGGCCCCTGCCAAAGAACGAGGTCTCAGCTGGAGAGCGCCAGTTTCCAGTGAGATCCCACTACCCTGCAAAACCTTCTCAAGTTCCAGTCCAGCCCTCGTCCTCTTCTGCCGGCTATTGGCCAGAGAGAAGCCTCCTAGAGAGCTTGGACCACACAGAGATACAGACATTGAATCTTTGATCCACATAAGCCCATCTGGGAAGGACCATAGAGAGAGGGAAGAGACACCACCAACACCTACAGGAAGAAACTATGGGAAGAAGGCAATACAAGAGAACACCTAACAACAGAAAGACAAACATGACACCACCAGAATCTAGGGAATCTACACCAACTAGAATGGAACACAACAACAAAGCAGAGGAAGCAGAAGGGTACGACTTAAAAATCACCATCATAAAAATGATAGAGGCCCTCAAAGAAGATATGAGAAAATCCCTTAAAGAAATAGAGGAAAAAACAAACAAAAAAGTGGAAGAAATGAACAAATTCCTTAAGGAAAGTACAGAAAGCCAAGAAAAAACAATTAACCAGGTGAAGGAAACGGTTCAAGATTTGAAAACCGAAATTGAGAAAATAAAGGCAACACAAATGGAAGGAAAGCTGGAAATTGAAAAGCTGGGCAAAAAATCGGAAATCACGGACACAAGCATAACCAATAGAATTCAAGAGATGGAAGAGAGAGAATCTCAGGCGCAGAAGATAAACTAGAAGAAATAGATTCATCGACCAAAGAAAACCATAAATCCAACAAATCCTTAACACACAATATCCAGGAAATGTGGGACACCATGAAAAGGCCAAACCTAAGAATAATAGGCATAGAGGAAGGTGAGGAAGCCCAGCTCAAAGGTGCTGAAAACATATTCAACAAAATCATCGAGGAAAACTTTCCAAATCTGAAGAAGGACATGCCCATGAAAGTACAAGAAGCATACCGAACCCCAAATAGGCTGGACCAAAGAAAAAAGACCCCTCGACATATAATAATCAAAACACCTAGCATACAGAATAAAGAAAAAATATTAAGAGCAGCGAAGGAAAAAGGACAGGTAACATATAAAGGCAGACCTATCAAAATTACACCTGACTTCTCCATGGAAACCCTCAAGGCCAGAAGGTCCTGGATAGATGTTCTAAAAGTATTAAGAGAACACGGATGCCAGCCTAGGCTACTATATCCAGCAAAACTCTCAGTCAATATAGATGGAGAGAACAAGATATTCAATGACAAAACCAGATTTTCCCAATATGTATCTACAAATCCAGCCCTACAGAAAGTATTGGAAGGAAAATTCCAACCCAAGGAAGGTAACTACGCCCACAAAAATGTAGGCAACAGATAATCCAACTACACCAGAAACCTAGGGTGAAGCAGAACAAATATATTCACAATACCACTGCCAACAACAAACCTAAATCAAACAACCATCAACAATCAATGGTCCTTACTCACCCTCAACATTAATGGTCTTAACTCACCTATAAAAAGACACAGATTAACAGAATGGATACGAAGACAGAATCCATCCTTCTGCTGCATACAAGAAACACATCTTAGCTCCAAAGATAGACATTACCTCAGGGTAAAGGGTTGGGAAAAGATTTTCCAATCAAATGGAAATAAGAAGCAAGCAGGCGTAGCTATCCTAATATCTAACAAGCTAGACTTCAAACCAAAACTAGTCAAAAGAGATGAAGACGGTCATTTCATATTCATCTCAGGAGAAATCCATCAACACAAAGTCTCAATTCTGAACATCTATGCCCCTAATAAAAAGCCACCCACATTCGTAAAAGAAACACTACTAAAACTCAAAGCTCATATAAAACCTCACATACTTATAGTGGGAGACTTCAATACACCACTCTCAACACTAGACAGGACCACAAATCAGAAACTCAACAAAGAAACAAAAGAATTAACAGAAGTTATGTCTCAACTGGGGCTAACAGACATCTATAGAACATTCCATCCAAAGACAAAAGAATATACCTTCTTCTCTGCTCCACATGGAACCTTCTCTAAAATCGACCACATACTAGGAGACATAACAAACCTCAACAGATACAAGAGAATAGAAATAGTCCCCTGTATCTTATCGGACCACCATGCTTTAAAATTGGAATTCAACAACAATACAAATAGCAGAAAACCTGCAAACTCATGGAAACTTAACAATGTGCAATTGCACCACTCCTGGGTCAAAGAAGAAATAAAGAAAGAAATTAAAGACTTTCTAATATTCAACGAGAATTCAACATACCCGAACTTATGGGACACCTTGAAAGCAGTGCTACGAGGGAAGCTCATTGCACTAAGTGCCCATATGAAGAAAACAGAGGATAGTCACATAAATGAATTAACAGCGCAACTGAAAACCTTAGAACAGAGAGAAGCGAATTCACCCCGCAGGAGCAGACGCCAGGAAATAATCAACTTGAGGGCTGAAATCAACAAAATAGAAACCAGGAAAACAATACAAAAAAATCAATGCAACAAAGAGTTGGTTTTTTGAGAAAATCAACAAGATTGATAAACCTTTATCCAAAATTAACGAAAAAGCAGAGACAGAACATGCAAATTAACAAAATCAGAAACGAAATGGGGAACATAACAACAGACACAGAGGAAATCCAGACAATTTTCAGGTCATACTTCGAAAATCTGTATTCCACAAAAATTGAAAATTCAAAGGAAATGGACAAGTTTCTGGATAACTATCACTTACCAAAATTAAATCAAGAACAGACAAACAACTTAAATAGACCTATAACCCGAAATGAAATAGAAGCAGTCATCGAAAGCCTTCCAACGAAAAAAAGTCCAGGGCCAGATGGATTCAGTGCAGAATTCTACCAGACATTCAAGGAAGAACTAATACCACTACTCCTCAAACTGTTCCACAAGATAGAAACAGAAGGTTTATTGCCAATCTCTTTTTATGAGGCCACAATAACTTTGGTACCCAAACCTCACAAAGACACAACTAAGAAAGAAAACTACAGACCAACATCCCTGATGAACATCGATGCAAAAATACTCAATAAAATAATGGCAAACCGAATTCAAAAATACATCAGAGAAATCATCCACCATGATCAAGTAGGCTTCATACCTGGATTGCAGGGATGGTTTAACATACGAAAATCTATCAACGTGATCCACCATATAAACAAACTGAAAAAGAAAAACCATATGATTATCTCCCTAGATGCAGAAAAAGCCTTCGATAAAATTCAACACCCTTTCATGATAAAGGTATTAGAGAGGTCAGGGATAACAGGAACATACCTAAACATAATAAGAGCAATATACAGCAAACCAACTGCCAACATCAAACTGAATGGAGAGAAACTTAAGCCAATTCCTCTAAAGTCAGGAACAAGACAAGGCTGTCCTCTCTCTCCATATCTCTTCAATATCGTACTAGAAGTTCTAGCTAATGCTATAAGACAACAAAAGGAGATCAAGGGCATCCAAATTGGAAAGGAAGAAGTCAAACTGTCTCTATTTGCAGATGATATGATAGTTTACATAAGCGACCCAATAAACTCTACCAGGGAACTCCTACAGCTGATAAACACCTTCAGCAAACTAGCAGGATACAAGATAAACTCAAAAAAATCAGTAGCCCTATTTTTTTCAGACGACAAAGAGGCAGAGAAAGAAATCAGAGAAACATCACCCTTTACAATAGCCACAAGCAACATAAAGTATCTTGGTGTAACGCTTACCAAACAAGTAAAAGATCTATATAATAAGAACTTTGTGACTCTAAAGAAAGAAATTAAAGAAGATACCAGAAAATGGAAAGACCTCCCATGCTCTTGGATAGGTAGGATAAACATAGTAAAAATGGCAATCTTACCAAAAGCAATCTACAGATTCAATGCAATCCCCATTAAAATCCCACCACAATTCTTCACCGACCTTGAAAGGATAATAATCAACTTTATATGGAAAAACAAAAGACCCAGGATAGCCAAAACAACCCTATACAATAAAAGAACATCAGGAGGCATCACCATTCCTGACTTTAAGCTCTACTACAGAGCTATAGTTCTGAAAACAGCCTGGTATTGGCATAAAAATAGACAGGTAGACCAATGGAATCGAATTGAAAATCCTGATATTAATCCACGCACCTATGAACACCTGATTTTCGACAAAACAGCTAAAATTATACAATGGGGCAAAGACAGCATCTTCAACAAATGGTGCTGGCACAATTGGATGAGGGTGTGTAGAAGACTGCAGATAGACCCATGTCTGTCGCCATGCACAAAACTCAAGTCCAAATGGATCAAAGACCTCAACATCAATCCAGCCACATTGAACCTCTTAGAAGAGAAAGTAGGAGGTACCCTTGAACAAATTGGTATAGGAGACCGCTTCTTGAACATAACTCCAGGGGCACAGACACTGAAAGAAACAATTAATAAATGGGACCTCTTCAAACTTAGAAGCTTCTGTAAGGCAAAGGACACAGTTGACAAGACCAAACGGCAGCCCACTGACTGGGAAAAGATTTTCACTAATCCTATATCCGACAAAGGGCTGATCTCCATAATATACAAAGAACTCAAGAAACTAGTCAACAAAACACCAAATAACCCTATTAAAAAATGGGGTACAGAACTGAAGAAAGAATTCTCAATGGAGGAAATCAAAAAGGCTGAAAGACACTTAAGAAAATGCTCCACATCCTTAGCTATCAGGGAAATGCAAATCAAAACAACTTTGAGATACCATCTTACACCTGCCAGAATGGCTAAAATTAGAAACAGCAGTGATGACTTATGTTGGAGAGGATGTGGAGAAAGTGGAACACTCCTCCACTGCTGGTGGGAGTGCAAACTCATACAGCCACTTTGGAGATCAGTATGGCGGTTCCTCAGGAAAATGGGAATTAGTTTACCACAGGACCCGGCAATCCCCCTCTTAGGCATATACCCAAAGGATTCACATCAATGCAACAAAGACATCTGTTCAACTATGTTCATAGCAGCACTATTTGTAATAGCAAGAACCTGGAAGCAACCTAGATGCCCTTCAATTGAAGAATGGTTAATGAAGATGTGGCACATCTACACAATGGAATACTACTCTGCAGAAAAAAATAATGGTATCTTGAAATTCGCAGGCAAGTGGATGGCACTTGAAGAAACCATCCTGAATGAGGTAACCCAGTCACAAAAAGAGGAACACAGTATGTACTCACTCATATATGGATTTTAGACCTAGATCAAATGATCACCAGCCTATAATTCACATCACCAGGGGAACTAGGATACAAGTTGTATTCTAAGACATTCATATAAAGTCCCTCACAGAACTGGGAAGGGACAAGTCCCCCAGACCTCAGGTATAGTGGGGGAGGACAGCTAATGGAGAGAGAAGTAGGAGAAAATGAGAGGGAGGAGAGGAAGGCATGTGCGACCAGGAGGATTGAGCCTGGTTAGGAATGGAAAATAGGAAAGAGAGAGAGAGACAGAGACAGAGAGAGAGAACATAAAAGAGGGAGCCAATATTGGTTTGAAGATAAAGTTGAACACAAAGAAAGGTCGAGGGAACTATAAGACTGCTCCCAACTAACAATCTCAGCTTCCGTGGAAAGGCTATCATAAATGCCCTTCCCGGAGAGTGAGATCAACAACTAACTTCTCCATGGAGTCCTCAACTAATGCCTGTTGAAAACAGGAGCAAACACCCATACATAAACACTGAGTCAAACTAGAACCCAGAAGCAGATGGAGAGGACAAGACCATGCGGTAGAAGTACATAGAGACAGCTTACCTGAACAAGGAGGAGCTAAGGGCCACTAGACTGATAGCTGGGAAGCCAACAGGGGTCTGACTCGGACCCCCCCTGAATATGGGTCTCAGCCAGAAGGTCTGAGCAGTCTAAGAGACCTCAGACAGTGGAGCCAGGATGTATCCCTGGTGCACAAAAGGACTTTGCAAACATATCCCCCATGGAGGGATAACTGCCTTATTCTAGAGATAGGAGAGAAGCCCTAGTCCCTACTTCACAGGACCTGTCAGATCTACATGACCCCAACTGGATGGCATTCCCCTACATATTGTATTGTGGTGGGGGGTTGGGAGGGGAGGGTGTTTAGAGTGCATGGGAGAGGGTAGAGAGGGCAAAAGGGAGGGAAGGAGGGAGGGGAGGGCTTGGGGGGAGGGAGGGAGGGAGGGGAGAGGGAACTGGGATCGACATGTAAAATAAAAAAAAAAAAAAAAAAAAAAAAAAAAAACGCTTTGACTCCAAAATTTAAGTTGAAGAACAAGTTACTGGGGAAAAGTATTTCTATTTTTGTTTCCACAGAAAATGAAAAGATGTGGATTCCTTCCAGACTAATGTGGTTTGATTACACCAGACCGCCTGAAACAGAGTACAAGCTGATCCTACATTCCAAACAGCTGGACAAAACAGCCCTACAGACTACAGCTAGGATATCTGAATCTTCTTCGAATCCCCCAAGACAGCGCCCCTTACCAGCAGGAAGTAGTTTGGAAAGAACGACGCCCAAATTCCCAAATATTGTGTATAAATGTTTGTTTTCATTTAATTGGACTTTGTTATATAAAATTAAATAAAAAATACTCTATATGCATAAAAAAAAACCCAAAACAACAACAACAAAACAAAACCACAGCTTTTACCTTAAAGAGAGTAAGAGAGAGCTTATTATGTGGCCATATTTGAATGACCATGGCCCAGAAAATGGAGATTTGGATTATGGTTGGGTTATGGAAGTATTTCATGATAGTTTATAAAGAACAAAAACAGTCATAAATCAAGGAAAGCTTAAAAGAAACTGGTTTGTACTTCACAGAGGAAGTTACAACAAGATGGGGAACACTTTCACATGGCTGCAGATGCTGGCTGATAACATTCCTAGTTGTTGGGTTGGTGGCAACTAGGAGTCAGCTCATTTGAAAGGTTCCAAGAGACTTTTATGTCTTAGACACAGGATGTTGGCTCCCACACAGAGGTTGGCAAGGACTGCTAGTCAGTGAGCAAAGCTAGGTCCAGAACGGGTAATTAGCCTCTGGACCAGAATCTAACATCCCAACCTCTCCATATTACTGCAGCTCTAATAAATCTTCGCAGACACAGCCTCCTTCCCAGAATTCTCATTCACGACTTTCTTCTGTCACACTGTGATTTCTAGAAAGGCATTTCCCAAAATCTAGGCTAAAAATACTGTATTTTTAAGTATTCTCGGTTCTTTTGTACTGAAACTACTAGGCTGGAAAAGGGACATTTTAGATACATGAACACTGTTCATGCCCAAACCTCCTTTCAGAAGGCCACTTTGTAGCTAAGGTGAAGAGGACCAGTAGAAACTATGCTTCCCAGGATGGGGGGTTGGTGGAGGGCATGGGAGGACCGGAGGGAGAAAGAACTGGTATTGGTATGTAAAATAAGATGTTTGTTTGTTTGTTGAGATATGGTTTCTCTGTGGCTTTGGAGGCTATCCTGGAACTAGTTCTTGTAGACCACGCTGGTCTCCAACTCACAGAGAAACCACTTGCCTCTGCCTCCGGAGTGCTGGGATAAAAGGCGTGCGTCACCACCGCCCGGCCAAAATAAGATTGTCTTTAATAGTAGAAGTAATAATAATATATAGTAATAATAAATGAAACAAGTTAAAACAAACTATGCTTCCCAGTTACTTTTTAAGAGTTGCTGAGCGGAGTGGAGCTGTGGGTGTTCCCACGAGGGGGCGCGGTGTGAGGTTATGAAAGAGACCGCCTCGCTTGCAGAGCCCAGTGGGAGCGCAGCCGGAAGCCGCCAGCTCGGCTCACGCGGGCCTGGCACAGTGAGTTCCAAGTTGGCCGGGTTTAACTCTGGGCGTCCTCCGTGGTCTGAAAGTGGAGAAGCGAATTGAACATCCTTCCCTAAGCAGAAAGGTCCGGAGGAGAAAACATATTTCCTCTTGGAGGATGCCCTGACTGAAGTTAACGTCAAGGCTGTCGGCCGTGAGCTGGCAGTGCAGATAAAAATGCTTCGGGTGACGCAGGCTTCTCAGACGAACGCTCAGCCGCAGAAATCCCGGGGATGGGGGTGGGGGCCAGGCTGCCCACAAGAAAAATGGCGCGGGCTCCTCCAGCCGGTACCATCACGTGCTCCCCAGCCCGGCTGAGGGCAAGTGTGACTTCAGACGGAAGGCGGATGTTATTCTCATCCACTTCCGGGGGAGCCCCAGCGGGCGCCATCTTGCCTTGTTCATGAAGAAGTAGAAGCATCGAAAGGGTTGGAGAGAATCACAGGAACGGTGGCGACGGCGCGATTCGGGAACCGGAGCGGGTGAGCGCCGAGCGGGCTCCACGGAGGGGGCTCTCCGGGGGGGATTACAACCCTGTCGGCTTGTGTGTGGCGGAGGTGGCGGCACTCAAGCGGGCTGCGGACGCCGGTACCCCATCCCGACCGGCACCGACGTCCGCCTGAGCCGGTGAGCGCGAGCGCTGCCCTCCGGGAAACGCGCCTTGCGCCGAGGGGAGCGTGCACCGCCGCCGCTGCCGACCGAGGCTTTCCATGAGCAGGCCGACGGCTGGCGGTCGGGACGCGGCCGTCCGTTAAGCACTGCGCGTGCGCACTGAGCCCTTGCCGGGCCCGGAGCCGGCGCCGAGGGGCGGAGGCGGCGGGGGCCGGGGCGGGGGGACGCACGCCCCGGGACCCGGACTGCGCAGGCGCAGCGGGAGGCGGCTGCGTCTGGGAGAAAAGTGGGGTTTTGTGGCCTGCTCTTTGTGTTTTGTGTGCTGGTAGGCACCGGGCGGTCTCCGGTGACGGATGTTACGCGTTGAGCGTCACTGAGGAGACGAGCAGCATCCCGTACTTAAGTTGTCTCGTTCTTTTTGTGGGTGACACTGTCACCCGAAATAAGTAAATAAATAGGGCCCTGAGCAAATGCTGACTGTGCGCGATTAGATAGGTGGACAGTCTAACTCTTTAATACTTCATTAATCTTTTCTCCTCTTGACCCTGAGTGAAACAAGGTAATGCTGAAATTTCTTGAGTACAGCAAGGCAAAAGCCAAGCCAGGTTTTGTTTGTGGAGTGCTTTTTTTTTTTTTTTTTTTTTTTTTTAAGCACCAGAGGACAGCTAGTAAATGAGTTCTAGGATAGTCTTCACAGGCACTGTTTAAAGCATATGTAAACTTTATGTTTTAGGGATTTTTTTTTTTTTTTGGGAAGGATGGGAGGGTGAGTGGTCGGGACAGTCTCACTTTATGGCCCTGGCTGGCTTGGAACTCGTAGAGATCCACTTAACCTTTGGTCTGGGATGCTGGTGTTAAAGGCACCAAGCCCTAGAAGTTAACGGTAGGAAAATTGGATAGTGTATAACCACCGCCACCTGTTATATTTTCCTCAACAGCATACGCTTGTATGAAACTTTTGTCAGAGTAAATAGAACGGCTGGACGGTGATGGCATTCTCCTTTAATTCCAGCACTCTGGGAGGCAGAGGCAGGTGGATTTTTGTGAGTTCAAGGCCAGACTGGTCTACAGAGTTCCAGGACAGCCTCCAAAGCTACACAGAGAAACTCTGTCCTGAAAAATCTGGAACGATGTTGCTACAATATTAACCTGGTGGCTTTCTCCTATAGCCTTAGTTTTAAAAAATTTCTTTTAAAAGTTACTATTTTTAATTTTTTTTGTATGTGTGTAGAGAAGATATCCATGGAGGCTTGAATGAGTGTCAGATCCCCTGGAACTGGAGTTACAGATGGTTGTGGGCTGCCAGGTGGGCGCTGAGATTTGAACCCAGGTCCTTTGCTTTTGCAAGAGCAGCCAGTGCTCTTAGGTGCTGAGTCATCTCTCTAGCCACTTGTGTGCATACACACACACACACACACACACACACACACACACACACACACACACATTAATTAAAGAAAAATTATTTTATGTCTAGGTGTCAGTACTATATTTCATTGCCCAAATTCTTCTATTTTTTGACCATTGCTAAAATCTTTCAAATGTCTACTATTCTCCACCAATTCTTTATTTGATTGATCGATTGGTCTTTTGTTTCTTTGTTACTCTGTCACTAAGGCTAGCAATGCCCACCAATCCTCCTGCCTCAGCTTCTCAGATGTTGAGATTACAGACATGTGCTACCACAAAGCTTTGTTTTGTTTCAGTTTTGGATCAAGGACAGGTAGCCCAGGATAGCCTCCAACTCAAAATCTTGCCGTTGCTTTATGTACCTCTTCAGTGCTACAAGATTTGCCAGCTATAAATGGCCTTAGAACATCACATTTTAAGTCTTATTGTCACACAGTTTATAAGTGACTTTTGTAAATATTAGTGGTCATTTCAACAAGTCATTTTGGGAAACTCAAAATAATTGGTTTTATTTTTTTCCTTTTAAGGTTTATGTTTATATGTGTTTGTGCATACAGTAATGCCATACATGTGTGCATGTGTTTGTGCCTTCATATGTATATGTGTATCAATATGAGTGCCTATGGGGGTCAGGAAATACTGGTTCCCCTGGATCTGGAATTTCAGGAAGTATCTATCAGTTACTCTGTGCAGTGCTGGGATTGAACTTGGGTCCTCTGTAAGAACAGCCAGCACTTCTTTAACTGTTGAGCCATCTCTTCCTCTCTGGGTTTGTTGTTGTTATTTACTTTAGAAAGTAATTTAAAGAAAGACTAAATGATGGTCATTCTGGTTATATTAGTATTTGGGGTCACTAGCAATAAGTACAAACCAGGTGGCTAAAAACAACTGAAATGTACTCTTTAGTGGTTCTAAAGACAAACAGTGTGAAGGCAGAGTTTAAGAGGTGACTTCCTTCTGGCTTTTGATGGCACATGTCTTCCTGTTCCTTAGCTTGTTGACTTGTCCAGTCTCTGTCATTGTAAACACAGGACATTCTCCATATGGACACTTATGTCTGTCCTCACTAG
Source organism: Phodopus roborovskii (assembly GCF_943737965.1). NCBI lineage: Eukaryota > Metazoa > Chordata > Mammalia > Rodentia > Cricetidae > Phodopus > Phodopus roborovskii. The sequence continues at coordinate 29,160,261 of NW_026125281.1, forward strand.
GGATTTGATTAGTTCTTACCCTAATTAAATATGACCTCATCCTAAATTGACTTACTGTATCTGCGCAGACCCCAGTTTTCAAATAAGAGATACCATGGGTTAGGACTTGCCTGTCTGGAAAGACTACAGGTTAGTCTATAACTGTGGTGATAGTTTTTTCCAGCAGTGTGATACATTGGATGGTCAGATACAATCCTTGGTTGTTAGCTTTCTTCTTCTTCCCAAATTCAAGTTGTTTTTCAAGTACATCACAATTAACTTGACCCTGTGAAGGCAAATATTGTCACCAAAGTCTTGTTGCATGAATCATAAGTAATCAGACTTTTCCAAACTTGAAAAGGTGGTAATCTATCTATAAAAATAAGTCTAAAAGGAGACTGAATAAGTTGATTCAATTTTTTGAAAAAATTGTCATGTTTATTTTGTATGATTACCTGTATAAGTATGGACACATGTACCATGACATGTGGAGGTCAGAGGGTTACTTGCAGGAATTGGTTCTCTTCTGACACCATGTGGGTTCCAGGAATCAAATTCAGGCAGGGTTACCAGGATGGGTGGGAAGTGCATGTACCTATTGATCCTTCTCATGGCTCTTGGAATTTTTTCCCCTTGTGTTGTGGGGATGTGAGGATGCTAGGCATCACACACACACACACACACACACACACGGGATCATATATATATATACTGGGGATCATACACACACATAGGGGGTCACATATATATGCTGGGGATCATATATATACTGATGTCACATATACATATATAAATGCACATATACTGGGGATCACATGTATACACACATACATACATACTGGGGATCATATATATGCCTTGTGTATGCTGGGCAAGTTCTCTACTACTTAACTGATTCCCTGGGCACTAGAATCAAACTGTAAGTAAAGAAATAAATAGAAATATTAAAATATACTTTTCATGGTTAAAGTTATATGTTCAGTAGGTAACGAATGAGTAAAATACCTAACCTTTTAATGTAGACAAAACACCATGGTGGAACATTCCAGTAATATTCCCTTTGTTCTCAAGAAAATTCTTGTTTGAACCCAAACAAAATATGAACATACAAAACCTGTATAAGAACAATTGCATATTACCTTTAACTTAGAGATTTTTTTAAAGACGGAAATATATAGCAAAAATATAGTTAGTACCACCTTCAACAATTGATATTTTCCAAATCATTACCCAGTATATTACTACCATTTTTCAAGATGTAAGTCAGTTGTTAAACTTATTGGGTCTATAGACATAGCTGAGAATAGTTTGCTTGCCTTTGCCTATCTCAAGAAAAAAAAAAAAGGTTAATTAAAAAAAAAATACAGTTTTCCCTGTCTGTCAATGGCTTATATATTTATAGATACAGCCAATTGCAGATCACAAATACTTGGTAAAATGTATGTATACTAAACATACTCAGATTTCTGTTTTATATATCAAAAATGCCATTTCTGATAAGGGACCTGAGCATTCTAAAGTTTTGATATCCATGGATACTAAAGGATATAATATGTATGGTTTTTGTTTGGTTATGGGATAGGGTCTCAAAACTGTCCTGAAAGTTGCTATGGACATGCCCCCTTAGTTCTGGCTACTACACCTGGCACCATAATCTGTGTGCTTTGACTCCTGTGTTTAAGGAGTCAAACTATTTTGTTTTATAGGTTTTGCATTTGTTCTTCAGGATAAAGATTTTATGGGGAGCATGAAGAAGTAGAGACTAGGGTTCTAAATCTTTGTCATCAACCCAGTCTTGCTGTTTTGTTAAATAATTGGTAAAGCCCTTTATTAAGTATTGTGCTGGCTTAAAACATATAAAGTATACATTACATGCTTGATTCATTGTTTTGCTAATCAAGTGTTTTCCTAATTTCTGTTCCCTTTGCTTATCTATTTTCTATCCCTCCAGCTCCCTACCCCTTTGGTTTCTTGAGGCAGGGTTTTTCTGTGTATGTAACTCTAACCCTGGCTGTCCTGGAACTCGCTCTGTAAATCAGGCTGGCCTTGAACTCAACAGAGATCCACCTGCTTCTGCCTCACAAGTGCTGGGATTAAAGGTGCCACTGCCATCTGTCTCTCTTTAGACTTTTAATGGAAATCAAAGTTTAGTTTTCATGACCAACAAGTTATCTCCTTAGGATTAGATTTCCAAATTTACTCTTAATTCTTAAGAAGATGGAGTTTTGTAACTTAGGAATCGTGTGTGTGTGTGTGTGTGTGTGTGTGTGTGTATTGCTGTTAAATAAGGATCAGCATAAACAAATAGGCCGAATAGATGTTTATTCATGGAGAAATAACTTACAATCTAGACAGATGAACACCAGCAAGTTCCACCGGATGCTTTCCTGTCCGAGTCCCGCCAGCAAGAGAGATTTTCCCAGCTCTTCCTCAGACCTCCTTCCACAGGTCACTTCCACCCATGGCTCCACCCCCCGAATGGGCATGGTTAGTGCCACAGAAGGACTATTTCACTACAATTCCCCTTTTAGTATAAAGAAAAGATTTAGGCTTAATACAAAACTATATACAAAACAGTGAATAACAAGTGTGCTCTAAGAAAAGGAAAATCGAGAACAAAACGACCTACATATCTAGACCTAGGGTGAAGGCATAACGGAGTTTACAATAGAGTTGTCCTAAGCTGGAAAACATAAGTCTAGTACCTAATATATCTAACTAGGAAGAGAGAATAATAGTTGTGATAGTTTAATCTTCAACCTCATCAAGACCTGAGAAGGAAAATAATGATACTAGGATAGACAGGAAGTGCGGATGGGCAACTTCCAAAAGGTGCAGTGAGGACAGAAATAGCAGGCTACCTAGACAGTCACCCTAGTTCTCACAGCAATGTTGGTACACCCAGTTTTGGCTAAGGCCAAGAGAACTTGACAGACCACAACAACAGCAGGGAGGTAGAATGGCTGTCTTACCCTGACTTGGCAAGGTTCAGCAGTCTTCTATATTTGTCTCCTGCAAGCACATAGGACTGCATGTCCAAATCAGTGGTCAAGGTGGGGGCAATTCTTTGCCCAACAGGCCATTAGCTGAGGCGAGAATGAACTCCAGCAGGAGCAACAACAGTATCCAACATATTTTCAGGAAAGTGCACGGTGCTGTCAGGAGCAACAGTGTCTCATGTCAATGGAGTACTAATATTAAAACATTTAAATGCCATGTTCTGCATGTCTATGAAGTGATTGAAGATTAAGCATCTATATCTGACTAATCTCATAGGTACAGGAAGCATGAGTGAAGATAATCTGTAATACTCAGGAATTTAGCTAAAAAACTGATTAAAACTTCCCTGAGTAAAGCAGGAACAAATACTTAAACAGTATAACTATATACATATACATACATATAAATTCCTAAAATAGAGGTAAAGTAGAAATGTCAAGACAAGAGGTAGAACTATAAAGGGCAGCATGATAAATATCCCAAATTGTATCAATATACAAAATGTCTTGAATACAAGAAAAGTATACATACATAGAATATGGTAAAAATAATGTGCATAAAACATCATAAGTGGAAAGATTTCATACAATATAGCAAAATGTAAACTTAATTTTACATAGCTTACCACAAATAAGAATATATAACAATGTAAGTTGTAAAATACTATCTCATTCTTACTCAAATTCATTGTAGTGAGATAGTCCTTCTGTGGCACTGACTACGCCCATTGGGGGTGGAGCCATGGGCGGAAGTGACCTGTGGAAGGAGGTCTGAGGAAGAGCTGGGAAAATCTCTCTTGCTGGCTGTGGGATGGACAGGAGAGCATCCGGTGGAACTTGCTGGTGTTCATCTGTCTAGGTTGTAAGTTATTTCTCCCTGAATAAACATCTATTTGCCCTATTTGTTTATCCTGATCCTTATTTAACAGATATATACTGTAATATGAGAAAACAAGAAGCTTCAAGTGGTGTTTTTCGTGCTGTAATTTTCTTTCACTGAGTTTGTATTTCAGTACGTGTCAGTGTATAAAGGTCTACTTATTTCAGTTGCACAGTACAGTCCATTTTTTTAATTTATTTAACTTACATTTACTTTTAGTTAAATTTCACTAAAAGTACATGTTTACCATTAGAAAAATTGCTAAGATTTTTAAAAATAGTTTTCCTGTAAATATATTCATCCATGGTTGGGGTTTCTGAAAGGGTTTTGCTAGACCAGATGAATATGTTTATGATTTTATTAAGAGACTGCAATGCTACATAGTCTTCTAAAAAGAGCCAGGTATTTGGTGGGCTGTCTTTACCTCATTTAGTAGTCTCCAGGGGCTACCTGAGGGTACTTATTGTTTAGTTAAAACATTTTCGTGGGAGGCTGGAAGGGATTGTTCAGAGGTTAAGAGCCCTGGTTGCTCTTCCAAAATAACCCAGGTTCAATTCCCAGCATACACGTGGTAGCTCACAACTGGTTCCAGGGATCTGGCACCCTCACACAGACATACATGTAGACAAAACACCAAAATAAAAATAAATAAATTATTTACAAAAATCTTTTAGTGGCTCCTGACACTTTGACTTTACTTCCATCTTGGCTCCCCCCACCCCCTATTTCTATTTCACATCTATTTTTCCCAGTCTAACCCTGTCAAACACCACCCCTGAATAGTAGCTCTTGCCTGGCAGTACATCTCCTTACCCCACAAGAGCCATCTTGGTGCGGCCTCTGTTACTGGTTCTTTTTTTTTTTTTTTAAGATTTATTTAAAAATTTTATATGTGTTTATTTAACTTAGTATGTGTACTGTCTGTGTGCCTGGTGCCCATAGAAGTCAGACGAAGACTTCAGATCCTCTGGAACTGGAATTAGGCATGGTTGAGAACCGCCATGTGGCTGCTGGGAATCAAACTTGAGTTTTCTGTAAGAGCAACAAGTGTTCTTAATTACTGAGCCCTCTCTCCAGTCCCTAAAGATTTTTAAGTTATGTGTTAGGTGTATTTCTATGGGGGTGTATGTGAGAGGGGTAGAGATAAATTTTTAAAGTGTGTGTTGGGGGAGAGGGTGTCTGTGTGTCTGCACTTGGAGGCCAGAGGTGTCAGAGCCTCTGGAGCTGGAGTAAAAGGTTTCTGTGAGCCCACTCCATGTGGTGCTGGGACCAAACATGGGTCCTCTGCAAGATATACTCTTAATTGCTGAGCTGTTTCTAGCTTTGTCACTACTTTTTTGTTTTCAGGGATGGGGTGTGGTGGGATGCAGGGGCATGATTTGAGACAGGATCTTACTGTGTGGCTCTGTCTGGCCTGTGACTAACATCATCCTTTGCCTTCTGAATGCTGGGATTATTTGTGACTGGTTCTTGAACTGTTGCACAGTGTTTGATAAAGTATTACGTTTATATGAGATATATATTAGGCTTGTAGGAGTTATATGCTTTATGAGTTTTCAGACTTGTCTAGAGTGGTATAGATATCCACCAGCCCCTTATCCATAACTTAGAGTACCCTGCCTTCTTTTTCATGATTAAATGATAAGAAAAAGATCTTAGAAGCTATCTTACTTTCTGGCTTTCTTTGATTACTACTTCTAATATTGTTTATGTCATTCTTTAATGCCTGTGAGTGTTTGTATTGGAAGCTTAGTTCCTTAAACATTTGTGTTGAGACTAGTGCTTTGGGAAATATAATACTAGATCTTGTAAATTGTATGTAGTACCATGGGAAGCCTTTAAATTTCTAATTTCTCATCAACTTTAAAGTTTTCTTAATCAGGTATTAGATTTGCTATTATGTGTTTATTATTATTTGCTATAATTACAAGAATATGTTTTCATCTGCTGCATCTATTACTCTTTTAAAGGAGTTTGGGGATAGAATGAATCACTTTTTATAATTAAAATTAAAATAATTGGATCTCTAGTGATATTGGGAAACTTATGTATATACACACTATATAAAAATATGTGGCTTCTTCAAGTATAGCTGATTAGAACTGAACTTTTTTGCCATTTTTAAATTTCACTTTACATTCCAACCACAGTTCTCCCTACCAAACCTCCTCCCATCTCTTCCCACCCCCTCTCAGTTACCCCCAGTCCACTCCTCCTCACAGTTAAGGGCCCCCGCGAGGAGTTAACATAGTCTGGCACAATAGCTTGGGGCAGGGCCATGCCCCTTTCTCGTGCATTAAGGGAGAGAGAGCATAGGGAGTGGGCTTCAACAAGCTAGCTCATGTACCAGGTTTGTATGGTGGTCTTACTGCAAGGGGCCCCTCTGGTAGTTCGAGCTTCCCCACTGTCTCCCACATACAGAGGGCCTAGTTTGGATTCTCTGGAATCTCGACAGTTGTAGGTCTAGAGTTCGTGAGTTTCCACAAGCTTGATTCAGCTGTCTCTAGATTTCTCCATCCTGATCTGTACTGTACTTTTAGCCAAATCCTGACACCAGCATTAGCTTAGACCTTTCTGTTCTTGCCTTTCAGCCTAAATCTAGTTGTCTGTGGCAACATTTTGAATAGAATTACAGCTTATTCATCATGTAAAATATATCATCATGAAGTTTCTGATGTGTAAGTTTTGAAATATAGAAAGTCTCAGCTTTAACAGTGGTTAATTTTTTGAAATTAGAAGCGTAAAGGATGTGGGATCAAGGAGGACAACCTTGGCAACAATGGCCCTTGAACCAGCAACAGTGGATGCAGTCATTTCAGCACCAGCAGGATCCAAGTAAGAAAAAACAACTACATTTGGGATTGGGTAGAGGTGGGCATTTGGAGATGGGTAGGATATAGATGATAGCATTTAGATTGCCTTATTGAATCACTTTGTGGACAAGTTAGTCTTGCTATTTAGTAATAAATGCATTTTTCTTGGAAATTGCTTTCTTGAAGGATAGAAAAATTTGTGACAGTTTTACATTTTTAAACTGATAGCTTCTTATGCTGGGTGGTGGCGGAACATGCCTCTAATCTCAGCACATGGGAAGCAGAGGCAGGCAGATCTTTGAGAATTCGAGGCCAGCCTGGTCTACAGAGTGAGTGCCAGGATAGGCTCTAAAACTACACAGAGAAACCCTGTCTCGGAGTGGGGGGGGGGCAACAACAAAAAAAGTTACACTCATCCATCTTGTGTACACCTAAAGGCAGCCTGGAAAGAACAGAACATTCTGAGGGGAGAAATAATTGAGTTTGCTTATTTTTAAACTGGTCTTACAGTTTGTCTTTAAAACTCAGTAAACTAAGGTAGAGAGTCACAAATTCTGTGAGATAATGTTAACATAGAAAGAAAGAGTGGGAGAGTGGGTTATTGTTTTTTGTGTGTGTTTGTTTTGTTGTTGTTGTTTTTTTTTTTTTTTTTTTTTTTTTGAGTCCTGGCTGTCCTAGACCACGCTGGTGGAACTCAGATTCTCCTGCCTCTGCCTCCACTGAGATTAAAGATGTTTGCCACTTCGCCTGGCTAAGAATGTTTTTATAAAGTCCTTTTCTGAAACTCCTGTGTATTTTGGTTTGAGTATGAAATATTTTCTAAGCATTCTATAGGCATAATTTTGTATACTAATTATATATCATTTGTAGTAAGGGATAATGAAAAAGGGGAAGGGTAGTGAACAGAGATGGGAAGAAAGAAAGGGAAGACTGAGGGAAGAAGGAAGAAGCCGGGAAGATGGTTCCAGAATTAAAACACTTGCCATACAAGCAAGATAAGTGGCACCTATGTTAAAGCTGGGTGTGTAACACTCACCTGTAATTCTAGTCTCTGAAGGCAGAGAGGCATTGCTAAGCAAATGGGCCGTGGAGATTAGTCTTATCAGGGAACTCTGGGTTTGAATGAGAGAGCCATCCTCAAAGATTAGTGTAGACGAGGTAAAGAAGAGATTGCTATCAGTCCTCCAAATGAACACACACCCATATACATATAGACATGCATACATATATATGCCACACACACACATACATGAAAAGAAGAAAAATAGCAGAATAGTTGAGATGCTTATTGTATAGTGAAGTGCTCGTCTTTTGCTTCTACACTCTGAATGCTAAGTTGTGTTAATTTACTTTAGGCCAGATTGACTGGGCTGCTTTGGCACAAGCTTGGATTGCACAAAGAGAAGCTTCAGGACAGCAAAGCATCGTGGAACAACCACCAGGAATGATGCCAAATGGACAGGATATGCCTGCAATGGAGTCTGGTCCAAATAATCATGGAAATTTTCAAGGGGATTCGAATTTTAACAGAATGTGGCAACCAGGTTTGTTATTTATGTTTCCCAAATTTTAGGATGTCTTAAAATGAGGATTAGTAGTACATTGTTTTTCTTGTTTACTTTTATGGCTTCTTGAAATTAATACTCTTTTAAAAAAAATAGTCTCAATTTGATTTGATTTTGACGTTTCTGTGGTTAAGTTATTTTGTACACAGTCTGCTAGCGTTGTGGCACTCAGTTTGATTTTTTTCTTGGTTCTTCATTCCTAGGCTGACAGGGGCTGGGAACACTGGAACCCTCACTTGGCATCTAGGGGAAAGAGAGCACTCTTTGTCTCTCTGTTGCAACCTCTGGCCTTTTCAGAAGCAGCCCTGGCAGAGTAAAACATGTGTAGCCTCAAATTAAAGAAAAGCTGTGCCCTTGTGTGACAGACAAGCCTGTCAGATACTATTACTCACCCACCTTTTCTCCCCCCCCCCCCCTTTTTTCAGATAGTGCTCATTTTCCATAGGTTCTTGGCTGTTTTGTTTTATTTTTTTTTTTTAAGCTTCATAGTATGACTTAAATTCCTTAATGCTAATTCATTTTTTTATAATTGTGTTAATATTTTTAATAATCACATCACACTATTTAGAGACTTCACATTTGGACATTCTGTTGAGGAAGTCATAGCCTCTGTTTGCTATTATTAATTTTTAGAATGTATTTATTTTTTATGTGCACTGGTGTTTTGCCTGCAGATATGTCTGCATGAGGGTACCAGGTCCCCTGAGGTGTAGCTACAGAGAATTGTTAGCTGCCATGTATGTAGGTGGTGGGAATCAAACCCAGGTCCTCTGGAAGAACAGATAGCCAGTGCATTTAACCAATCCTCCTCCTACATTTAGTTTGACTTACTGTTTTTTTGTTTTGTTTTGTTTTGGTTTGGTTTTGGGTTTTGGTTTTGGTTTTTTTGGTGACACTAAGGAACTTATTAACCTCTGTGTGCCTCAGTTTCCCCTTCTGAAACAGATAATAATACCAGAATTTCTCCCTACCTCACAGGGTTGTTGTGAGGATAAATGATGTATTTATAAAAAAGGAATACTATAAAATTTAAAGTAATATTTTTATGTTGTTGCTGTTGAATAGTAACCGAGCAGTTCACTTAAGAGTTGCTTTGGAATTTGTTAAAATTGTTAAAAAATACTTTGTGGAGCTCAGTGTGGTTTCACGTGCCTGTAATCCCAGTACTGGAGAGAGGCAGAGGGGCTCATGTTGGAGGCCCATCTCCTCCATAGTTGGAGGCTATGTAGAGTTCCAGATTCTCTTGGTCTACATAGCAAGGTTCTTGTCTCACAATGCCCAAACAAAATTAATACTTTGGGTATTTTGTTTAGAGTGTGAGTTAGAATTAGATGAACTTATTTGCATTATGTATGAGATAGTGTTTAATTGATTACTTATTTTTAAGATAATACAAAAGGAATTTGACCAAAATGTTATAAATTGCTTTTTAAAATCTGTCTTAACATTTTTTTTAGCTTTCTTGAGATCTTAAAAATTGTGTTGATATTGTTATAACCCCTGTTGAATGTCTTTATGCCTAAATCCTGAATAGAATGGGGAATGCATCAGCAGCCCCCACACCCCCCTCCAGATCAGCCATGGATGCCACCAACACCAGGCCCAATGGACATTGTTCCTCCCTCTGAAGACAGCAACAGTCAGGACAGTGGGGAGTTTGCCCCTGACAACAGGCATATATTTAACCAGAACAATCACAACTTTGGTGGACCACCTGATAATTTTGCAGTGGGGCCGGTGAACCAGTTTGACTATCAGGTGAAAGATATTTTGTTACTTTACTATCATAGACATACACGTAACTCATTCTTTGGAAATGTCTCGTCAAGAGTTCCTAACATGTGTGTCATTTTCAGGATTGTATGGATAAGCACATAAGCAGTGTCAGAAAAACCTATCACCAGCCTATCAACATTAAAATTATTAGGTTTTTAGTTGATTAGGAAAATCATACAAATAGGAAAAAATTAGGATAAAGTGAAAAATGTGTAAGTGCAAATAGTTGTATCTGGTTTTCCAGTTTCAACGTAATATATTTAAATGTTATAGAATTATGTAGAATTATTACTGTTTTTTTTTTCAGTGTTTTATCCCATTCTTATACAACATATTAATTGTCTTGTTCATGGCTTCCTTTGTGACATTCAACTCATTCCTAGGGACATAGAACTCTATGGAGAATAGTGTTATTATGTGGACTTTATTTTCTTAATCTGCTCTGCTAGAGTCTACCCTTGAAAATCTAGATGCCACCAGGAAGTAGTGGCATATGACTTTAATCCTAGCCCTTGGGAGGCTGAGGTAGGCTATCTCTTGTTAGTTCAAGGCCAGCCCGGTCTAAGAACTAGTTCCAGGACAGCCAGGGATAAACAAAGAAACCCTGTTCTGAAAATCAAACATACAAACAAAAAATCTAGATGTCATTGTGAAAAAACTAATTGTAGTTGTAGTTGTCTTTATCCACTAAACTGTCATAACTTAAAATGTTTAGAAACTGCATATTTAAGCATTAATTGTAAGGTGAATTTGACAGTATTTTCATGTTGAGATGGTGGTCCTCTCATTAATGCATGATTAGATTATTAAGTACTCAAACTTGGGATTCACATGTGAGAGTTTTTGCTCTGTTATGAAGGGATGCAGTGACAAGGAACCCTATTCTCACCTGAGCTTGGCCCGATGAAGCCTGAGTCAATAAGGAAAGGAGCCTGTTGGTAGCTTTCTCCTAAAAGGCTTCTAACATGGCAGATTTCAGAAACAAACATTTACTGTAGTAGTTAATTCAGTATCATTTTGGGCTTGTAAAGAAATAAATCTTGTACTGCTTTAGAAACAACCTGAATTCATTAGCAGTGGGAAGTTGAAATTATTAACAACAGCAATGTTCTGTAGCTTTTGATTAAAGTTGGCTAAGTATGGTGATATCTCCTGTCACCCCAGCACCTCTGAGACTCTTGAGTTTCAGATCAGCCTATATAATGAGAGCTTTTCTTAAAAAAGAAATAGGAAAAAAGGATTTGTTTACCTTGGTGGTGTTTAGGTTTATGAATGAATTTAGAATGAAAAGGTTCATATACATATATAGCCATGTATGTATGCCTTTCTGAAATAATCTATCAGCTGGGTTATAGAATGCTGTTTTTATTTGCATAGGCAGAAAATCTTTGTCTTTCCTGAGAAAAATAAGCCGGGGTTCTTGGGGCTACAGAAGTACCATTGGATGTTAGAGCTATGAAATTCTTGGATATGCTGCACACATGGATTTCTACTGTCCTATTTCATAACACACGTGTGTCCCAGAGGGTATATATATGTTAAGTTGAGGAAAATTAAAATGCAATACTCTTTCAGCATGGGGCTGCTTTTGGTCCACCGCAAGGTGGATTTCATCCTCCTTATTGGCAACCAGGACCTCCAGGACCTCCAGCACCTGCACAGAATCGAAGGGAACGGCCACCATCATTCAGGGACCGACAGCGCTCGCCAATTGCACTTCCTGTGAAGCAAGAGCCTCCCCAAATTGGTAGCTATTTAAATAATGCTCCATGAAACACATTCCCATGCTGTCTGTCTTTATCACTGGAAAAACCATGTTTTGATTTCTAAGTTGTTCTTAGTACCACTTTGATGTGGTAGAAATAATGGTATTTTAAAACCCTGTCATTTTGTAGTCATGAATCTTAAATAAAAAAAAGAGAAAGATACTGATCTAAATGTAAAAGTATTACATAGTTTTCTTTCAGATTATTTGCCTTAAACAGCAGTTAGGGATATAATGTAGATTTTTGCTAACCATAGCATGTTCAGTGTAGATAGTTCAATGTTCTCTTCCTTGGGTCTCCTTCCAGTCTTAGTTAGGAGATACGGTACACTTCTGTCACATTGGTTTCCTTTAATTATTTACCTCTCCTGTGTTCTTTAACAATGACTAATTGGTTTCTAAATACCATTAAAGCTAGTAATGACAAGTTATATATTTATTCCACATTTTATCTCAAAAGTTTCAAATTGCCTACCATTTAATGGGCTAGGAAGTAAACCCTTTACACCTTAGGAAGATTCTTACTCCTTTTTAAAATTTAACTAGATGAATTCTTAGTATGAAAATGAACCATGCCTTTGTCTGACTCTGCTCTGTTGTCATATTTTAAGAAGCAGTCTAGTGTTAAGAAATTGGGTCTGAATTAGCCCACATCACTGGCTTTTTGACCTTGAGCAAGCCCATTACTTTATGTCATTGAACTTGGCTTTCCTCACCTATGAAAGCAGTTGAACAGTACTTATCTCAGGGCTTTTGTGCACATGAAATGAGTGACAGTTTAATGCACTCTTGTGCCCTGGCAAAAAGCTTTAGAATGTGCTCCCTTCTACTGTTCAGAGGAGTGACTTTTAAATTACAATGTTAAAGAAATTTTACTATTTCTAATGGCATTTATAGAAGCTCAAAAACCTGTTGTTTTTTGTTTTTTTGTTTGTTTTGGTTTTTTCTCTCATGTGTGAAACAGATGCAGTAAAACGCAGGACTCTTCCAGCCTGGATTCGTGAAGGCCTTGAGAAAATGGAACGTGAAAAACAGAAGAAATTAGAGAAAGAAAGAATGGAACAGCAGCGTTCACAATTGTCAAAAAAAGAAAAGAAGGCCACAGAAGATGCTGAAGGAGGAGATGGCCCTCGTTTACCCCAGAGAAGTAAATTTGTAAGTAGATCCTGGCATGACATTGTTAATTTTTTCTGTGTGAAATTTTCTTGAGAGTTCTTGGGGTAAGTATATTGAGGTTTGGGGTTTGTTGTTGATGTTGTTTTGTGTTTGTTACACTGAGGTAGAATGTTGCTGTTTGGTCCAGGGTCTCAAACACTTCCTCAGGCTGCTATTTATTGAACTCACTTCCTTCAGTGGAAGGATTATATGTGTATGTCAGTGGGATTTATATTTTATGTGTATGTTATTGAGGGTATGTAAAAGAAAAAAGGGAGGAGGCAATAAGCTTTAAAAATGTTTATCCTGTAAAGATACCCCATGTAATTCTGGTTACTTTTTATATTAATATACAACTCTATATGATTTTCAATGTGGTTGCAACCAGCTCCCTAAAAGTGGGCCATATAAAACAAAACAATGTTAAATAGCATAGAGAAATGAATTTACCTTTTAATAGCTATTTAATGCATATGTCTAACTGAGAAGTTGAATAGATATTTATTATTTACCTTTTATTTTTGAGAAAATATTTCTATGTGTAGCAGCTCTGGCTGTCCTAGAACTTCACTTTGTAGATCAGGCTGGTCTTGAACTCACAGAGATTCTCCTGCCTCTGCCTCCCAAGTGCTAGGTCTTAATAAATACTTTTAACTGAGGCTTTAGTACTTTTCTTTTTGACATGAGCGTCATTTCAAAGCTGATTACTGCCTCAGAAGTAAGACTAAGTTCAGCAGGATATCAATATTGTGTTTTACATTTGTTTTGCTAATAAACATCATAGATTTTCTTTTTCTCAAAAGATCTGTGCCAAAGCTTTTGTTATGGTTGTTATAAAAACAAGAAACATAAGGAAAGAGGGAAAATTGGCCCTGTATAAGAATAGTTGACCTCTAGGGTACTCGGTTGGTTGGATGGTGGTTGGTTGGTTGGTTTTGGTTTGATTGTTTATATAAATGTCAGCTTTTGTTTAGAGCAGAGGTATTCAATCTTCCTAATATTGTGGCCCTTTAATACAGTTTCTTACATTGTGGTGACCCCCCAACTATAAAATTATTTTTGTTGCCACTTCATAACCGTATTTGCTCCTGTTCCTGTTATGAACCATAATGTAAATATCTGTGTTTTCCAATGGTCTTGGGTGACCCCTGCTTGACTCACACACAGGTTGAGAACCACTGTTTTAGAGATTTTTTTTTTTTTTTTCTCTCTATCTTCCGATGTTGGGTTTGTATTGTATATGTTTGTCCCCTGGTAGTATTTAGATGATCACCTGCTTTTTAATTTAATACAGGAAGGCATTCACTGAAACAATCATCTCTGCATTCAATGCATAGTCCTTATTATTTGCAAAAATAATTGCTTTTCGTAAATTTTTATATCTGGGCAGTAGTGGCAAACTCAGGTTTAATCCCAGCAATCAGGAGGCAGAGGCAGGCAGATCTCTGTGAGTTCAAGGCCAGCCTGGTCTACAGCCAGGGATATGCAGAGAAACACTGCCTTGATAAAACAAAGATAGCAACAACAACAAAAAAAATGAAACATTTTATAGTCTCTCCTAGGTTTACACTTTCAATTACTAAGTGAAACAGTACACATTCTGAACAGAGTGTATTGGCATGTACTGTGCTCTTAGTATTTATTCCCAGGGGATGAGGCTGGGTCATCATGAGTTTGAAGCTGGTTTCTCAAGGAAATATATTGAAAAAGATTATCTGAAATATATAACAGGAACATGAAATGTAATTTAAAGAGGTTGAAGGTAAAGGTCAGCAGTAGACTACCTGTTTAGCTTCTTTGAAGCCAACACCAGAAAGGAATTAAAACAGTAATTTAGAAAGCAGTATGTTTGTTTCCTCAACTTCATATTATAGTGGTCAGTCTGTGCTCCCATGCTGTTTTCATAGGATAGTGATGAAGAAGATGAAGATGCTGAAAACACTGAGGCTGTGAGCAGTGGGAAAGTCACCAGAAGTCCATCTCCAGCTCCCCAGGAAGAGCACAGTGAGCCGGAGATGACCGAAGAAGAGAAGGAATATCAGATGGTAAGTGGTATGTCTCCTACCGTGCATAAGAGTTCCTTTACGGTGGCTTTAAAGTGTTGCGTGGCAGTTGTGAAGTGTTTATGTAGGGTTAGATGTGCTAGGGTAAAGCATGTGTAAAGAGTGCTGTAATTACCCCCCAGTACCTCTCCCACCCTCTAAATGTCTATGTAGTGCGTGAAGTACAGATCAGACTGTAAAGTAGCCATTACCTGTTTCTTAAAATAATTTTCTTAAATTATAGTCACATCCTTTTCTTCTTTCCTTCATGTATACTTCTTTGCTCTCAATTTCATGGCCTCTTTTCCTTAGTTCTCTCTCTCTCTCTCTCTCTCTCTCTCTCTCTCTCTCTCTCTCTCTCACACACACACACACACACACACACACACACACACACTATGATGGCTTAGTCTTAGTAAGCCTGTATGTATGTGATCTCAGGCTAACCACTTGTATTGGATAACCAGTCTGAAGAAGACTCAGGGCCTGTGTTGATCTGACCTGAAAGCTTCCTTTCACAGGACAGCTTTCATGGTACCAAAAGGTTAGGGAAGCAACCCATGTTCTACCCAGTGCAGGACAACAGTGACATGACACAAAAATCCTATGGTGTAGTGGTGGCATGTTTAACTTGGTGGTAGCCAACTCTCTTATTGGACTTAGGACCACTCAGCAAGATTGAAGCATGCCTCAGACTGGAAACGTAGGCAGCTACCTGGGGCTAATGAAGTCGTGGGTCTTGGAGGAGACCCTACAACTGCCACTTTACTAAACCAACAAAACACTTAACACATTCAACAAAACACCTAACACATCCTTATACCCCCCAGGTATAAACAGAAGTTACAAACAGATAGACACCAAAACATAACAAAATACAGAAGACAAGAGATTGTGTAATGCTTAATCACAAACTATGGTTCAGGAATCATTGTGGAGGGAAGGACAGAATGTAAGGGTGAGGGGAACAGGAAGTTTGCTGTGAGACTGTATATCCTAGGGCATTGCTACCTTAAGCAAGACCTGAATAAGCATAACACCAATAGACTTGGTAACATTCACATGGGAAAGCTCAAAGGGCCTCAACCTTAGACAAAAACTACATGCAACTAAGAAATGCTGAGTACAGGAGCAATGTTCTTCCTCAGAGAAGAGCCCCTAATTGGTTATCCAATATCTAGTCTGTATTAATAACACCAATATAATTAAATAACACTTAACTGGGCCAGCAGGTTAGCTCAGTGGATAAAAACAGTCTTGTAGCCAGGCAGTGGCGGTACACGCCTTTAATCCCAGCACTCGGAGGCAGAGAGGCAGGAGGATCTCTGTGAGTTTGAGGCTAGCCTGGTCTATAAGAGCTAGTTCCAGGGAAGCCTCCAAAGCCAGGGAAAAAAAAAAAAAAAAACAAACCCAGTCTTGTAAGTCCTTAGAAGTCATGATGGAAGGAGAGAACTGAACTGATTCCAAAAATTGTCTTCTGACCTCTGTGCATGAGCCTAACACATATACATAAATCAAATAAAATAATTTAAAATTTAAAAACAGTTTAGTATATATGAGACTTGACATTTATTGATTTATTTTTTCTGCAGAAAATGTTGAGAATGATTAAAAGACTACTGTGTTTGCACTCTCCCCTACTTAAACAATTACATGGTCTAGGAAGTAGTAGGGAATTGTCTCAGTTTCTTTTCTGTTGCTGTGATAGGACACCATGACCAAGGCAACAAAAAAGAACGAGTTTACAGCTTCAGCCACCTAACAGCTTCAATGGATTCAGAGCCCATCATGGTGGGGAGCACGGTGGCAGGCAGGCATGGTGCGGGAGCGATGGCTGAACACTTACATCTTGATCAATGAGCACAAGGCAGAGAGAGAAAACTGGAATAGCTGGGGCTTTTGAGACCTTTAAGATGCATCCTTCCCATGACACACCTCTTCTAGCAAGGCCACACTTCCTAGTCCTTCCCAAATAGTCCCAATTCCTGGACACCAGACATTCAAATACATGAGCCATTGGGGGCCATTTTCATTCAAATCACCACAGGGACTGAGCAGAGTTCAACTTTTTTTAGTGTGTGAGAATTCTTGAAGCCTCTCTTGTCTATGAAGTTCATTATCACTTGGTAAGATTGGGATTTTTTTCCCATAATCTCTGGAATATGGTAATTCAGTCAGTCAACTTTCATTTCTATAAATAGTGATCATGGGCACAGGAAGTCTGAGGAATTGAGAGCCTGCATTTGAAATAGTTGTTGATAGTCAAACCATAGCTACAATCTATCTCTTAATCAAATGTACTGTACTTTCTGTTTTATAATGTCTTTGGATATTGTTACAGTATATTGTTACAGTATATTAGTCCAGAATGAAAGGACTCCATCTGGCCAAATAGAGTACCATTGTTCTTTGTTTTTGTCTTTTTCTTATTTTGCCCCACAGAATTTTAGTTTAACCTTGAAATGTGATTTAAGAAACCAGTATTGTAATTCTTACCAATGTTGTTAAATGAAAGGCTACTCATTTCTACTTAAAACTCCTATGAACATTTGTGTCAGTGTCTGCAGGTGCCTGTGCATGATTATGTGAAAGCCAGAGGTTTATGTTAGGTGTCCCTAATGCTCTCTGTCTTATTATTTAGTTGATTATTTTTGAGACAAGATTTCTCACTGAACCTGGCACCAGTTGGTTTGACTCCTTGGCCAACAAGTCCCCAGGACTCCTCTTTCTCTCCTTCTTGGAGCCAGTATTATAGGTGCATGCCACCGTGCCTGGCTTTTTATGTGGATGCTGAGGGTCCACACTCAAGTACTCTCTCTACCTGCTGAGCCATCTTCCCAGCCACAGAAATTCCCTTAGTACAAGCTTTGACTTTTTGTCTCTAGCAAAAGAGTTCAAGGTCCCTGCAGATAAGTTTATAGCTTTTATTTGTTATTTATTATTATTATTAATAAGGTCTTGCCTTGTAGCCTATCCTGTACATAGCTCACAATCCTGCCTTAGCTTTTGTCTCTACTGCAGATAACACAGGTGTGCACCAGTACACCAGTCACAAGTGGATAGTCATTCTTTGATGCCTATGGATTGGAAGTTCTACTTTCAAGTTTTAATGTTTTTCATTGTTCATAGTAATGATAGATCTGATCTTAAAATATCTCAATTGAAGAGGCTTTTCATTTTAATTATTTTGAAAATAATCGTGTGTATTAAAATTAAATTGGAAACTTTAGATGTTGCTGACAAAAATGCTTCTAACGGAAATTCTTCTGGACGTCACAGATGAAGAAATTTATTATGTAGCCAAAGATGCACACCGGAAAGCAACGAAAGGTACATTGTGGGTGTTCTTGGTTTTGGTTTTGTAGGGGAATTTTGATTTCATTGGTTATTTTGGACTTTTTTTTGTTGTCCTCTGGATTTCTACCAAATACTTAAAATATTCTCTCTTTGCATGTGTTAACTCTTGGGAAAGATTCGGTTTGTAGATAACATGGAACTATAGAAGTACTTTGTTTTATCTGACCTACCTAAGCACAGATAGCATTCATCCTGTACTTCTCTAAAATACAGTATGGAAAATTCCTCATGTTCAATATATTTCACCTTAGGCTGTTTTTTTACCATGGTACTGATAATCTGACTTTATACTTTTTAAATTAATTTTGAATTACATTAAACCTTCATAATTTTTAGTTTTATCAGTTATAATTCTTATGACACAGGTAGCAACCACCTTCCCATATCATTTTAGTTACACTGAAATGCATACAGAAAATAAATTATGTACCATACATCATAGAAAGAAATACAGATGTACTTACCAACCTTTTTCCTCATCGTAAACCAGTTTCAGCTCACATCAGAATTGTAATTTCAAAGCCAGACATGCTACTGGTTTAAAATGAATGTTATGTTTTTAATGTTTCTTCTCTCCCCAAAAAGCAGCGATAGTAGTAGATTTAACAATACCGTAGACTCTCATGACTATGAAATCGTGGCTATTTGTGTTAACATGTTGTTCCTGTTGTTGATGTGATACAAAGCTCCTGCAAAACAGCTGGCACAGTCCAGTGCACTGGCCTCCCTCACTGGCCTCGGTAAGTGTCTCTGTGTGTGTGTGTGAGAGGGCTAAAGGGAGGCTCACTGACCTTGTCTTTCTGCTTGTTCTGTTGGGAAAGCTTTTATCTACTTTATTTGACTAAAGCATTTGTAGAAGAATGATTATAAATGCAATAGTTAATGTAGTTCATTTGGGTGAGTTGAATGGAGGATTTCCTCATTAATTGCTCCAGTGTGTATGTAATATACTATGTGTAATTATATGTGTTCTATATTACATACACATAGTTTTAATTAATAGGTAGTGGTTTGACCATGGCAGTTTCTAAACTCCCTTTTAAAAATTATAGCATATGTACTTAGGAATTTACCTAGAGAGAAATAGAAATTAATGACTTACCTGAATTATTTTGGAGCAAATCAATTTTCAACTTAGAGGAAATGGGTCTATCTTAACAGCAGTAGTAATGTGTTCATAATTTGGTATTTGCATGATATTAAGACTCACAAGCTTGAATTTGCCTTTTCCACATCTTCATTTCATGGCAGTTTATGTAAGGAATGAGAGAAATAGGTAGAATGAAATGCCCATTTGATGCTACTTCTGGGTGGGGAATAGTCACATCTTTTCTATACCAGTGAGAATTACAGTATTCTAATTTATTAGAGAAAATTTGCTTAGCATCCTACCTGAATCCAGGAAACTTTGAACAATAAAATAATTAACTTTAGCTATATTTTCAGAGTCACCCTCAACTATATTACAGTAGTTGGATTGGCTAAACTTTAGTAAGACTTCATTGTTGCCATTTTGAATGCTTTTGTTGGTTTCTGTGAACAATAAAAGAAAGCTATTATTATGACTCCTTGGTGGTGAGGAATATGTGAAATAGTCCAAATAATATTAATATCACCATTGTCTGAGGATTCTAAGAACTTAAAATTTGAATTTATGCCTCTTCCCTACTTGGAATAAGCATATTCTTCCAGGAAAAGGCAATGTAAAAAATGAAATTTCTTCTCGGACCTTTAAAAGTGTGTAGTGGACGGTGTAACGTTTTCATATGATAGATTGAGTTCTATGCACACAGGTGGACTGGGTGGTTATGGATCAGGAGACAGTGACGATGAGAGGAGTGACAGAGGCTCTGAGTCATCTGACACTGATGATGAAGAATTACGGCACCGAATCCGGCAAAAACAGGAAGCTTTTTGGAGAAAAGAAAAAGAACAGCAGCTATTACAAGATAAACAGATGGAAGGTAATCTTAGGATTGTGTAGCTTTTCTATAGTTCCATATGTGCCTTTATGCATGGATTATGCACATTAGTGATGTATTTGAGCCACCAGTAGTACAGGAGTGTCTCGTTAAGGAAGGAAGTCCTTTAAAGGAGTCCTTTAAAAAAGAGCAAGTTCTTTTAATACCTAGCAAAAAGAGCTTTGCTTTCTATTTATTGAACAGCACAGAAAATACCCGCTGGGAAAAAGAATGGGATACTTTACAGAAATCTCTAACAGTTTTACAAGGGACTAAATCACTGATTGCAACCGATCCCAGCAGACCCAGATAGCAAACATCATTCTTTTTTTTTTTTTTTTTTTCCCCTCGGAGCTCAGGACCAAACCTAGGAACCTGCACTTGCTAGGCAAGTGCTGTACCCCTGAGCTAAACTCCCAGCCCCACAAGCATCACCCTTTACCAAGTAATTAATAGCCATAAATAGTTGCTTGCAGCTATTATGGTCAATTTTAGGAAGTTCCCTTCAACCGTGTATTTGCTGCAAGTGATATGTGTACATAGTTTGGGTCACAGGGGTAGAAAAGTAGTCCTTTAAAATTACAGCTTTGCATTAGCTTAGGTTGTAAAAGTTGATTGCTTGTTAAATCCAAGGCAAGTAGAGTTGGTTGTTATGTTTTCCCTTTAAAAGCAGGTTAAATAAACAGTCTGAGAACACAGTAGGATAGCAGTCTTACCTCTTAGTGACCTCAAGGTATGTTAGTAACTTTGACTGAGGTCCAGCATAAGTGCCAGTCTCTTAGAATGTAAAAAATAGTTTAATAATAACTGTGTATTATCAGTTTCAGTTTTAAGCCAAAGTAGAAATATTATAGGATAGAACTGGAGGTTTGATTTTAAGTAATATGTGATTACAGCTGAGATTAAGAACACACTGTATTTTTTATTTTGTTTTAGTTTGTTGTAGGACCCATTCATTCCCATGGTCATAAACCAGGCTATTTAGAGCTTTATTTCATGTTAAAATTATTGCAATGAAAATAGACTTTTGTAAGTATTATATTTATAATACTCCTGAGAAAGTAGCTATTTAAGGAAACTAGAAGATTAAAAACACTATATTTAAAAATTCCTTAGGCAAGTACAGTTTTTAAGTGTGTGATAGTACTTGGAATAATGAAAGAATTATTAGGATTTAATTTTTGAAAAATATTATTTGGTCAGCTCTTAGGAAACAACTAAGCTTTGTTAACAGTTTTCTAGGAATCACTTGTTGTCTCTGTCTTTTTTTGATGTTGGGGTTGATTTTTGTTTTTTGTTTTTTTTGGTGCCCTCCCCCCCCCCTTTTTTTTTTTTTTTTTTTTTTTTGGCCTTTTGAGACATGGGCTCTCTGTGTAGTCCTTTATATCCTGAAGCTCACTGTAGACCAGGCTGACCTCTCATGGAGATCCTCCTGCCTCTGCCTCCCAGGTACTGGAGTTAAAGGTGGGCGGCACCATGCCCTACTGCTCATCTTCTGTTTACTAGTACTGTGTCATATGTATGCCTGCATTTTGATACTCTCACTGTATGTCTAGAATAGTAGATAGCTAAGTACATGCTGAGTATTAGACATGTGGCTAGCCCTCAACTGAATTGTTGACATAGGTAGACAGTGTCAGACTTTGAAGATTTTCTCTGGAAAAAAAAAGTTTCAGTTGTTTTTCAATCACTGTTTGAAATATTAGTGCTTTTGATATATTAGGTCAGTGAAATGGGGAAGTTAATTGTACTTTATTTTTTACTGTTTTAATGTAGCTGTTAGAAAGTTTTTAATTACTTAGATGATTTGTACCCTAATTCTATTAAAGATAAAACTATTGTTATAATTTGATAGTATGGTAGTTTTTTCATGTCTTATTTAGCTTTTCTGTGTCTTTTTCTGTTTCAGAAGAAAAGCAACAAACAGAAAGGGTTACAAAAGAGATGAATGAATTTATTCACAGAGAGCAAAATAGTTTATCACTGCTAGAAGCAAGTGAAGCAGACGGTGATGTGGTTAACGAAAAGAAAAGAACTCCAAATGAAGCTCCATCAGTTTTAGAGCCCAAAAGAGAGCATAAAGGGAAAGAGAAGGAGCGAAGGAGTAGGTCAGGGAGCAGTAGCAGCGGCAGCTCCAGCAGCAATAGCAGGACTAGCAGCAGTAGCAGCTCCGTCTCCAGCTCTTCATACAGCTCCAGCTCAGGCAGCAGCTGCACATCCTCCCGGTCCTCTTCTCCTAAAAGGAAAAAGAGACACAGTAGGAGCAGGTCTCCCACAGTGAAAGCTAGACGCAGCAGGAGCAGGAGCAGGAGCTACTCTCGCAGAGTGAAGGTAGACAGCAGTAGAGCTAGGGTGAAGCTGAGAGACAGGAGGAGATCTAATAGAAGTAGCATTGAAAGAGAAAGACGAAGAAACCGAAGTCCCTCCCGAGACAGACGTAGAAGCAGAAGTCGCTCAAGGGATAGACGAGCCAATCGTTCCAGTCGCAGTAGGAGTCGAGATAGGCGTAAAATTGAGGATCCACGTGGAAATCTTAGTGGGAGCAGTCATAAGCATAAAGGTGAGGTTAAAGAACAAGACAGGAAAAAGGAGAGGAGTCGAAGCGTAGATAAAGACAGGAGAAAGAAAGACAAAGAAAGGGACCGCGAGCAGGACAAAAGAAAAGAGAAACAGAAAAGGGAAGACAAAGATTGTAAATTCAGTAGTCAGGATGATCGGTTAAAAAGGAAGCGAGAAAGTGAGAGGGTGTTCTGTAGGAGTGGTTCTATATCTGTGAAAGTAATAAGACACGACTCTAGACAGGATAGTAAGAAAAATGCTACCAAAGACAGTAAAAAGCATTCAGGTTCTGATTCTAGTGGAAGGAGCAGTTCTGAATCCCCTGGAAGTAGCAAAGAAAAGAAGGCTAAGAAGCCTAAACATAGTCGGTCGCGCTCCATGGAGAAATCTCAAAGGTCTGGTAAGAAGGCAAGCCGCAAACACAAGTCTAAGTCCCGATCAAGGTAGTATACTTTTTAAAGTATTTTGTCTGATTTTTTTTTTAAAGTTTTTTGAATTGATTCAAAATTGAAAGTGTCCTTTCTCTCTCTCTCTCTCTTGTATAAACTCAGTTTGGTATTTGTTAAATATTTTTAAATAATGTTAGAAGTCCTGTATAACAGTATTTATTTATATTGCAGATTTTAAGTATAAATACATTTTTATTTTTAAATTTTGTCTTTTCCCGCTTTCTTTTTTTTCAGATCAACAACCCCTCCCCGTCGTAAGCGCTGAGGAATGATGTGGCAAGAATGCCATGATGCTGTTTTTAAAAATTCCATGAGTTTTAAGGGCTTGTCTCATTATAGAGGCACATTGTGGCTGTGTAGGTGAAACCAGATTTTTTTTTTTTAATTGTGTAAATAGGTGTCTTTTTTCCAAATGCTGCTCCAAGTTAATAGGATTTCTTTGTATTACATTTTTTCAAGAAATAGTACATAATAAGACTCTAAATATGCCATTCTCTTTCAGCTGTAATGTTCTTACAATTATTCTTGAATGTACTGTGATGTCAATAAAGCTCTTCAGTTAATTTTTGTTAAATTCTTGCACCTTAATTTTATGGTTTTAACCTAAGGAACGTACTTTAATAAAAAGGCAGCTGTAGTTTTGTATAACAGGTTTTAAAAGTTCCTCACATCTTCCCCCAAAGAAAATGGTTTTAACCTAATAGTTTGTCAAAGTTTGTAAGTTATGCCCATGGACTTTTGTCAAATTCAACTTTTAAGGGTGTGGGAAAGGAACAAAAAAATGCCCTTACTTTCCATTTGAAGGCATCTTCCTAAACTTTTTTCTTGGGGGGAGGGGGTTGTTCAAGTAATATAGTCTCTGTGTGTATAAAATGTGATTCACTCCTGTAAAATGAAATTGCTGGAAATAATCAGGCCATTGCACCAGTAGAGTTATTTGTAATGAATATTCAACACTAATATTCAAGTCTGGAACTATATAGTCACTCCTGTTTTACATGCATAACACCTTGGGATTAACATAGAAATAGGACTTAGGAATCAATATATTTATATTTTTAAACTATAATACGGCCTCAGCTTAATGGAGGAATAACTGTGTTATGCAGGATGGTGTCGGTTACATAACATTAAGGTGGTCAGTCTGATTTTTGACAGTCTCCAAAATCTGTGACCAGTGAGTGGTCCCGTGAGTCACTCCCTGAGTAGTTGGCTTTTGACAAGGGCTCAGTTGCCTCAGGGGTCTGAGTTCTTAAGATGATACACTTACGCAGTGAGAGCTGAATCTCTGCAAACCTTGCTTTTAAATTCTAACTGAAAGAGACATGCAAGTGCAGAACACAGAGAAGGTGTTAAAGTATTAGCTTTCTTACCAGCAATAGTGCATTTTAAAAATAATTCTGCCACGGTCAGTGTTCCCTCCAAATGAAGGCAGAGACAAAGATTTGTCTGTGCGCGCTTGTACCTCCACATAGCATCTTAATTTTGAGCAGTTATGCATTTATCTAAAGGAAATAAATCTGTGAATAAATGCATGTTTACCAAAATGGCTGTTTACAGTGCATTTAGTTCCAATATTTATAAAGTTGCCATTTCACAGAATAAATAGTTTGGAGTTCTATATAGTTTACTCATCAGTAACACCGGAGACAAAATGTGCAATATTTTTTATGTAGGTGGCCTAACACAATGTACTTAATTGAAGACTTCTGATTAATTTGTAATAGATAAGTTGTATAAAATTTTCATACTTTAAAGTGTTTTAGATCAAACTTCAAGTGAAATATTATTTTAAAAATAAAATTTTACTGAAAAATTATGCTGGCTATGATACATACATTTTTAGACATATAAATGAGAGCCAAAAGGATTTTGCCAGTTTTATTTAATGATTTGCATGCTTTTTATCATTAAATCTGTCATTTTTAAAACCAACAAAGTCCCAGCAATGGTGGTGCATACCTTTAATCTGGGAGGCAAAGGCATGTGGATCTCTGGGTTCAAAGCCAGCCTGGTCTACACAGCTAGTTCTAGGACAGGTTCCAGAGCTACAGAGAAACCCTGTCTTGAAAAACCATGACTGTCATGACTATACGGGGTTATACTTTTGTTATGATTGTATTTCTATCTGTTAGATTTTTGTGGAAAGCTTATTATTTCTTCTACATGTAAAAAGGAATTTAGAATAATGCTTGTGTAATTTAGGATGCCAATACTAAATCATACACAAAGCTAATTAGATGTAAGCTTTGGTTATGAAATCCTTTTTTAAAAAATGACTCTAAAAAATGAATACCTTCAGTTTTTGAGACATTCAGTCTGAATTGGTTAATAAGAGCTGTTTTTAAGAGATTTTCTTTTGAAAGTTTGGAGAGAGAGCACACAGGTTAAGAACACTTGCTAC
This sequence comes from Phodopus roborovskii, assembly GCF_943737965.1. Classification (NCBI taxonomy): domain Eukaryota; kingdom Metazoa; phylum Chordata; class Mammalia; order Rodentia; family Cricetidae; genus Phodopus; species Phodopus roborovskii. Next base: position 29,185,965 of record NW_026125281.1, read on the forward strand.
AGCCCTTACAGAGGACCCAAGTTTGCTTCCCAGCACCCATCCTAGGCAGTAAAATCTGCTGTAACCCCAGGCTAGAGTGGGTAAGACTTCTTCTGTATCCCACAACACACACACACACACACACACACACACACACACCCACACACACACCCACCCACCCACCCACCCACCCTGATTAGAGAGAGAGGTAATTGATTCTCTTCATTGCTGTTGTTAAGTTGCCTTGGCAGGTAAAGGTTCTTGCCACAAATCCTGGTGACCTGAGTTTAATCCTCAGACCCCAATGGTGGAAGGAGAGGACCAATTCTGAAAGCTGTTCTTTTCTCTTTTCAAACCTGCTTCAGATAATCTGCAAGTGAAATGTTGATTTTACTTTAGTAATAATATCTGTTTATTGAGAACCTTAAAAAGCCTGCTTATAAAATTTTCTCTCAGAGTTCAGAAAAGGTGACTACAAATAAGCGAAGGAACTAAAATCTGAGGGGGAAATGCATTGACTCACACAACAATTGCTCCTCTGCAACTTCTTCTGCTCTTTTTTGTTCTCCTTCCTTTTCTCTCTCTCTGTTTCTCCCCAGTTCTTGGGGGTACAGGTGTATATGTATGTTTGCAACAATAATTCTTTTTGCAATACAATTTGACCTTTGAGTTTCTCAGGGTCAGTAAGGTAAGATTTACACAGCAATAAACTAAAACTTTGAGAAGCTTTTAGCATCAGTTGCTTAGGGCTGTGGGTCAAGCAAAGGGTCTAAGTTTAACCTGCACAAGAAACAAAACCCTGGTACCTTCCAGTGTTCTGGCCTCAGTGGCTGCTGACCCTGTCCCCTACGGTGCGTGGGACACCCATCCTATGTAGGGAAACTGCGTAGGGACTCAGTTTCCCTTTTAAAGCAAGCACACCCCCTCCCTCTCTTTTGCTCTCTCCTGCTTTCAGCTGGCCACCAGCTACCCCTCCTCCCTTTCTCTCCTCTCCACCAATAAACTCCACATGGGCCCGCTGAGTCTCCTGTTTGTGTTTCATAGGTGATAACTGTAAAGAACAACAGGGAGCAGTAAATCTCTGAGCTAAAATCTTGAGTTAATAAAACAAGTTTGAGACTCTTTTATTGCAGGGTTAGTTTAGGTTATCACTTTTCTATTTGCCAGTCAGGTAAAACCAGGACATGCTTATTTTTCCTATTCATCTAGGCAGCTGTGAATCAACAACTTTGGGGATGTAGTAATTCTATGTCCTTGGGTATCTGGGGATGGCTTAGATGGAATTCACTCGCCTGGGTCTCTAAACACTGACCAAATGTCTGTCAGTAAGGATAATTGCAGGAAGGCGCATCTCTGCACTGACAGTGGAGAGGGGAACAAGGAAGTCAGGTGAAGACAGGTCTCACATGTAGCTAAGGAATGTAATCAGTTATTAGGACCTGTTAATGGAGAACAGGTTTTACACAAAGCTAAGGGAGTGTAACCAGTAAACTCCAAATGCATGGGAGAATTTGTTCCCAGTAAATGATAAGATAGTGTTAAACTTTGGGGAGAAAATCCCCCTTGTTGCAGAAAGGAATAAGCTACAGGAAGGATCTACAGCAAAAGGGAGAAAAAAAAATCCATTCACAAGACTATGACTAATACAACTTTTGTATTGGTTTCATCCATCAGGAGAATCCTTAATTCTTGAGTTACCTCATGATAAGATGACTGTGTAACTAATCTGTGATCTTGTGGCTTGTAGCAATTGTTAAACTAAAATAATGTTCAGTCACCATCCCACACTTGCTTTGTGCATGCCTGCACATACACAATAAATGGGGGGGGGGAGTTCTAAAAGATTCAACATTCTCTAGTGTAGGAATCACAGTGTTTTGTGTAATATGGGTAGGGTACCATTAAGGTAACGTAATTTGGAAAACTAGATTTGTTTCCAGTCACATGTGAGTATTGTGCATTTTTTCATTAATTTGTCTCGCTTTTGTTGACTGTCTTGTTGACTGCTTTTGCTTTTTCAAGACAGTCTTTCTCAGTTTCTCAGGCTGTCCTGGAATTCGCTTTGTAGTTCAAGCTGTCCTCAAACTCAAGAGATCCACTTGTCTCTGCCTCCAGAGCACTGGGATTAAAAGTGTGCATTACTAACTGCCCAGCTAAAATATTTTTAATGTGCTGAAATTTCTAAACTGAACTAAGTATAATGAATATGTACTCTCCATGTTAGGGTGCCCAGAGAGGCCTGAAGATGGTGTAAGAAGCCCTAGGTATGCAGTTACAGGTGGGTGTGAGTCACAATGTAGTTGCTGAAAACTGAACTTAGCCCCTCCTCAGCCATCCCTCCAGCTTCCATGTAAGTTCAGTTTTAAATAAAATTTGGCCGGATAGAGTTTCTCAGAGTTACCAAGTGATACTTTTTGAATAAAAACAAAAACCCATTCAGCTGAGTGGATGTCGTAGAAGATAATTCAAACTTGTATAGACATTGATGGGCATCTTTCATTTTTGATAGAAAAACTATAGAAAACATGAATGTGAAATAGGTGTTGAGTTGTCTAGAATATGTATAAGCTAGTTTACAGCTTGTTCATAAGTTAGACCAGAGTTACTCTGGGAAATTTTTGCAACTACATGTTGCATTATACTCAACATGATTTTATTTCTGATGAAGCACAAAAGTTTTTTGTTAATGTGCTGGAGTCAGGAAGCTCCTTGCCTCTTACTAGTATTTAAGGCGTATCACTGATTGCCTTTGAAGTGAAACTGGGAAGACTGAAACTGGTATACATTTAATGTAAGTACAATACATTTACAGTACTGGATCTGTCAGTCCAACAAAAGCGTAAGACTTATTTTTAATGTAGAACTTTTCCACCTTCATTTGGAAAAATGTCCATGTATTTCCAAACACAGGAACTCTGAATATGTTACAGCAGCTGAAAAGTCTGCAGCTCTTCTTAGGCTAATATTTTAGCTCAGGAGTTGTAAATGAGAGCTTAGTTAATCGCACTGATGAACATGTAGAAATGCCCTAAATGTTAGAAATTGACTACTTTATGGGGAAAGCCCCCCCCCCCCCGACTGCCTGGTTTAAAAACTGCTGTGATAAAACACTGACCAAAAGCGATTTGAGAAGAGGATCTCATCGAGGAAAGTTAGGGCAGGATCTATAAATGAAAGCGGCTTGCTTACTGTCTTGCTTATTGGGCTATCTGACAAAACCCAAGACCCTTGCCGGAGGGCTGGATCCTCCTCCCACATTAGTCAAGAAAATGCCCTGCTCACATGCCCACAGTCTACTCTAATGAAGGCGATTCATTCCCTGGTAACTCTAAAGTGTCAAGTTGACAAAAATAACTAGCGTGTCCAGTTATATACTGGACACTTATATACTGATCTGTGTCTAAACGGTGTTTTCTGCCACATGGAGTGGTAGGTATCCTGTACAGAATATTACTTAAGTTTCAGAAGATGTACATTAAGTTTGGACTTCTGTTTTCTGTGATACCTGAGTGCCTTAAAAGAGAAAGAGTTACGTTCTTGGAAGAAGTGCGTCCATACTTGTGATTTTAAGTATTAGACTCAGGGTCTTCCAAGAATACGCATGTCTCTGGGGAGATACCTGGTAAAAAAAATCCGCACACAGTGATACGTAAGTGAGATAAGTAAAAAAAGAAGATCTTTATGGCCTTTGTATACGAAACGGAGAGTCTATTGTCTCATCGAAGACGTAATTTGGCAGATGAGCTCTGATTACCAGTGGTCACAAAATTCGCACTGTATTGTAAATGCTACAGCCTGCAGTGCCTGGCGAGTGTGGCGCCGGAACCCTTGTGCTGGGGATGTGTTGTGAGGAGGGACCGGAAAGGGGCGGGATTCTGGTCGCGATGTGGAGCGGTGGAAGGCTGAGCTTTCGTGGGGTTCGTCTCTTAGAGACGCTTAGTTTGGGCTGTCCCCGGGCAGTAGCGGAGCCGCCTGGTGCAGCATCCTGGTCGGGTGAGTGTGGGTGTGGAGGTTTCCGCGCAGCCATCATCGCGGCGGGCACCTCTGCGCAGGCGCGGCGGGCAGCCCCGGCGCCGTGCGGTTTCCGCCACTGTCCTCAACCTCCAGTTCGCTGAAGCCGGGGCAAAGCAAAAACTAGGGATCCGGGCCTCGGGGAGCGTTTCCCGGGGGCTGCCGCCCTGTAGCCTTCGACCTTGGAGCTCCTGGGCCGGGAGCCCCCCTTCCGTAGACCAGGCTGGCCTTGAACTCACAGAGATCTGCCTGCCTCTACCTCCCCAGTGCTGGGATTAAAGGCGTGCACCACCTCTGCCCCGCAGCCGCATTTATGCTCGGGATAAATAACAATTCATCTGTTGGAAATAAGATTTTTAAAAAGTAACTAGTTGCATATGGTGCTATAGATTTTGAACTCCAAAGTAGTAAGCAGAAAATTAAATTCATCCTTTATATGAAAATGGCTACTATATGATAGAGTATTATGGATGGTAATTTTAATATAACAGTAATGGCAACACAGCTTACTTAAACCTACTTGTACTCACCTGAAAAAATTTATTAGGATAGTTTTACGAGATTAAGTTATAAGTCAGTATTAGTAATAAACTTGGAAATATAGCTGGGAGTACATATCCCAGCTTTAGCAGATTTTAGAGATAGGTGATCTTGTATCATTTTATCGTCTTTCATATGCTTTTATTTTCTAAACTTATTTTTTAAAGATTCTTTTATGTTATGAGTTTTGTGCTTGAATGTGTATCTATGTACCATGTGGGTATTCCGTGCTCTCAGATGTCAGAAGAAGGTGTAGAATCCCCTGGGACTGCTGTTACTGATGGTTATGAGCTGTCCTATCGATGATGGGAAAGGAAGCTAGGTCCTCTAGAAAAACACTTGGATCCATCTCTCCAGTCATGTATATGCATATATACTTTACTGTATGCCTTTTATAATTAAGAATTTTGTTTTGTTTTTCGAGACAGGGTTTCTCTGTGTAATATAATAGTGCTGATGATCCTGGAACTCTCTCTGTAGATCAGGCTGACCTTGATTTTGCTGAGATCTACTTGCCTCTGCCTCCCAAGTGCTGGGATTGCCTGCCCAGCCTATAATCAGAAATTTAAAAACAAACAAAAAACCAACAGCGTAATCTATATTTGGGATCAGAGAAAGTCTTGAATGAGGTGGAGAACAAGTGTGGTTAGAGGGCTGGAAGGGAGTACAGAAATGGGACAAATGTTTTAGGACATGATAAGCTTGTGAAAAGCCATGTGTACGGCCAGAAAGTGGCTATCCTAAAAGCTAGAAACGACAAGAGGAATAACAGGAGACAAAATGTTCGTTTATTTTAAACAGTTGGAACTCACCATGTAGATCAGGGTGGCCTTGAACTCAAGAGACTTGCCTGCTTCTGCCTCCCAGGTGCACACCCAGCTTTTAATGTGTTTGCCCTGTGTGTGAAAGTGTCTGTGAAGGCCAGAAGAGGGCAGCAGAGTCTCCAGAACAGGAGTTAGAGGTGGTTGTGAACTCCCCAATACAGATAGATACTAGAAGCTACTCTGGCACCCACATGGTTTTTCACATCTGTCTGAAACTCCAGTCCCAGGAGATTCAATGCCCTCTTCTGACCTCCATGGGCACTGCAATCATGGGGTGTACACAATATACACGAAGGCAAACACATAAAATTAAAACAAATCTTAACCAGTCAGAGGTCAGCCTGGGTCCCACAGCAAGTTCCAGGACTGGGATACTTCGTGAGATCCCCATCTCAGGACAACAGCAGCACAAACAAATTGCAACAACAATAAAATGTGAAGGGCTCAAGATAAGTATGTAGACCACAAAAAGACAAACGTGGTATGTAAGGGATCAAAGTATTTAAGATACTTTACCTCACCCATGATGAATTAAAGCTACATTAGTAAACCATTTTCACGAATTATCAAGGATAAAAACATTTTGTTAACATTGTGTGTGGTCAGTGTGAGTCGCCAGGCACAAGATACTCACATACATTGTCTGTCGGGTTATAAATTGATTCAATGTCTATGAATGGCAATTGTAAACTTGAAAATGTGCACACATTTGTCCTTTTAATTTTTGTTTGTTTGTTTGTTTCTACGAGACAGGGTTTCTCTGTGTAGCTTTTGGAGACTTTTCTGGAACTTACTCTGTAAACCAGACTGGCCTTGAACTATAGAGATCCACCTGCCTCTGCTTTCCAAGTGCTAGGTGGTTGGTGTATACTACCATCTCGTGGCTGAACTTTTTTTTTTTTTTTTTTCTGCCTAAAGAAACATAAAATTATCTATTTAATTCAATTCCATAGTTTGGTATTAGAAAAAAGAAATAACCTAAGTGCCCATTAATAAGGAGCTGCTTGAATAAATTAAAATGAAGCCATACAATGGATTACTGTCTAGTTCTTAATTACAGCAAAAAGGACCTCATTATACAACATTATGAAGTGGTCCTGCCAAAAAACTGGTAGAGTTTTAAAAAAAAAAAAAAAAAAAAGCTGCAAACGGATAAAAATGTTATGTACAATGACGGAATGACACATTAAAATAATTGCATATGTATAAAAGGTTTCTGGAAGCTTGCAAGCAGGTCTGGCAGCACTGGTTGTCTGCAAGAAGAGAAACTGGATGGTGACAGTTAGAATTGGAGAGATACCCTGTAGTGGACTTTGTGGTTAAAAAGGAAACTATTTTAAGTAATTAAATTGCAAAAAACCCCAACAAAACAAAACCTTACAAATATCTGCTGATGATATCTAGGCTGCTTCCATTCCCTGTCTATCGTGAATAGTTCAGTTACAAATGTGGACGTGAAAGTATTCTGGGCATTGACTTTAGTAGATACCACAGATAGTGTGGCTGGGTCTAACCATGGCTCTGCTTTCCTTTGAGTAACCTCCACAGTCAATGCACCAGTTTCTTTGTGTTTCCCTGAGAGCTGATGCTGTTGAATACTTTTTCAAGCTTTATTGGCCGTTTGTATTTTTGTGACACCCTCCCCCAATTCATCTATTGTGTGTGTTTGAGGCCAGAGGATAACAGCCAGGAGTTTGTTTTCTCTACCATGTGAGCCCTGGGGGTTGAACTCAGGAATACAAGTTTAATGGGAAGCATCTTTAGCCAATGCTGGTTTTTTGCTGTTGTTGTTTGTTTTTGTTTTGTTTTGTTTGTTTGTTTCCTGTTCATTGCCTTGTTCATGATTGGATGGTTTGGGGGGAAGGGTGATTATGTATCTTGGAAATTAATCCCTTATTTGTATATACTTTTTTTGTAAAATCTTTTTTCCCATTGTGTAGGCTGCCTCTCCACACTAGTATGTATTTCCTTTGTTGTCAGAAACTCTTAATTTCTCATAACCCCGCTTGTCAGTTTTTGATTTTTTCTGTGAGACTGAATTTCTGTACAGAAAAATCTTTCCTCTGCATTGTGTTATTTTCCCCTTGTTTTCTTTTTAGCACTTCAGAGTTTCATGTCTTAAATTGAGGACTTTGCTCCACTTTGAACTGACTTGTTCAGGGAAAGAAATATGAAGCATGTTTCACTCTGCATGTGAAAGTCCATACTTTCCAGCTTTTGATGAGAGATTGGCTTTTCTCCAGAGTATGTTTTTGTCAGTGTAGTCAACAATTAGGCAGCTATACCAGTGTAGTTTATTTCTGAGTCCTCTATGAGACTCCATTGGTCTACAGGCCTGGTTTTTGTTGTTTTGGGGATTTGTGTGTGTGCTGTGTATGCCAGCACCATGCTCTTTGTGCTATTGTGCCTTTGGACTATAATGAGATTAGCTATTGTAGTGCCGCCAGCATTGTTCTTCCTGCTAAGGGTTGCTTTCATTTACTTGAGGACTTTTGTGCTTTTACATAAATTTTAGGATTGTTTTCTGTAGTTCTGTGGAGAATCTCACATTTTGATGGCGATGGCATTGAACCTGTTGATTGCTTTCAGTAGTACAGCCATTTCCACAATATTAATTTGGTCTGGCCATGAGCACAGCAGGTCTTTCCGCTTAGTGCCTGTTTTGGGTTCTTTCGTTCTTTCTTTCTTTCTTTCTTTCCTGGTAGTATTTTGTAAAAGGACCTTGCGGACACATCCCCCATGGAGGGATACTTCCTTAACCTGGTTTCTTAGTGTTGTAACCTGGTTTCTTAGTGTTGTAAAGTTTTCACTGGAGAGATCTTCTCAGGAGCAGTCTTTGCGGGGCTGCAGTCGGAGCCAGCCGAGCAGCCCCAAGTCAGTACCTGAGTGTAGATGAGGGAAAGGCTATAGATAATAAAGAGAGACAGAATAAAGGTCAGGAGGGCAGATCAGTCATTACTGAAATGCCACGAGTTTATTTTTCATCACTCTTATATTCCTTAACCAAAAAGGGGAACACAGTATCATGTATATGGAACAAACAGACTTTTCTTCCTCATTTATTCTAAGGGTTCAGTAACCACACCTTAGCTCCAACTTCTTGTTCTCTACCTTGAGGTCAGGAGTAGCCACACCTCAGATTCAGGTCTGTTGTCTTTTAGACTAAGATGGGCAAAACATCCTTCTGTAGCCACACCTTTGACCTTTAGGTCTTGTGACTTGCTGACGGCTTTGAACGCTCTGTCCTTGTGCCAAGATGGAGTGCAGCCACCTTTATGGGCACCCACATATTCCTAGGTTTGTTTTAAGCATTAGGGAATGGGACCCCATCCCATTTCTCAACAAGTTTATTACTGATATATAGAAAAGTCACTTTTTTGTTTGTTTTAGTTTCAAGAGACAGGGTTTCTCTGTAGCTTTGGAGCATGCCCTGGACATGACTCTGTGTAGACCAGGCTGGCCTCAAACTCACAGAGATTGGCCTTTTTCTGCCTCCCAAATGCTGGGATTAAAGGCATGACACACACACCACCACCACAACCCCCCCACCCCCTCCACTCCCACCCACCCCCTACACACACACACACACACACACACACACACACACATCCGACTCCATGGGCAAGTCACTGACTTTCAAGACTTTAGGCAATAGCTTCATGAATGGATGAAATGCTTACTGTGAAAACATAAGGCCCTAAGTTGGGAAAAAAGAAAGATGGTGACATGTGCCTGTAATCTGCACACTGGGAAGGAGAAACGACAGAGTTGTTGGGGGTCACTGATCAGCCAGTCTAGCCAGTTGGTGAGCTACAGGTCAGTAAGAAACCGAGTCAAAAGAAGTAAGATAGAGAGCAATCGCAGAAGGCACCAACATTGACCTCTAGTGTCCATACATGCATGCACGTACGGACATGCACACCCACTCACATGAATACACTACACATACACACAAGGGAAAAAATATAAATAAAAGCTACTACTTTCTCTATGTTAATTTGTTCATTTAGCTAAGGGCTTTCTGGTATGATCTCTACGGTCTTTTAAGTGCAGAATCACACAGCCTGTAAATAGTGATAATCTGACCTCTTCCTGTTTTGTTTGTTTCTCTATTCTTCCTCTCATTCTGAGACCTTGAATCAGCAAGAGTATAGAAAATGTTCAATCTTATCTCACTTCAGATTTTAGAGGCAATCTGTTTCCCCCCCTCCCCCAGATTTAGTATAATGTTGCTAAAGCTTTGTAGTATACAGCCTTTGTTCTGTTAAAATATTTCTTCTGGGCTTTTAGAAGATGGTATGTTGTTGAACTTTGTTGAAGACCTTTCATAGATTGAGATGACTGTGTGTTGTTTTCTGCCCTTAAGTGTATTTTTGTGCTGAATTACATGTACTCATATGCATATTTTGAGCCAAGCTTGTATCTCTAGACTAAAATCAACTTGCACATACCATGTTATCTTCTCAATGTGTTTTTAAATTCCACTTGCAAGATTTTTGTTGAGCATTTTTGCATCTGTGTTATTCAGGAAATTGGTCTGTGGATTTCTTTGTTGGTTTGTCCTTATTCAGTTTGGGGATGAGGTTAATGCTGGCATTATGGGATAAGTTGGGAGTGTTCTTACTATTTCTATGGTAGAATTTAGCAGTGAATCCCTCTTTTCTTTGTTGGGAGCTTTCTCTTGCTTCATTCTCAACAATTGTGAGGGGTCTGTTTATGTTGTTTATATCTTTCTTATTTAAGTTTGGTAATTTATATGTGTTTAGGAATGGGTTTTCCAGTCCTTTGGAATGTTTTCAAGGAGCTCCCTAATGGTACTTGGTACTTTTTGGTACTTTGTATTCTGTTGGCTTATGTAGATGCTCTCTCTGTCTTTTTTTTTTGTTTGTTTGTTTGTTTTGTTTTGTTTTTTTTTGAGACAGGATTTCTTCATGTTTTGTTTTTTTGAGACAGGATTTCTTCATGTAACAGCCCTGGTTGTCCTGGAATTTGCTTTGTAGACCAGGCTCAACTTGAACTCACAGAGATCCACCTGCCTCTGATTTCTGAGTGCTTTTAACACTTTTTTTGGGGGGTGGGGGGTTAGTTTGGCTAATGATTGGTTGGTCTTCTTTACTTCCAACTGTTGTTTAAGTGTTTAGAATTAAGCCCTGAGGTCCTGTGCTTTCCAGGCAAGAAATCTACCACTGAGCTACATCCTCAGCCCCATGAAGAGCCAGCTCTATGATTGATCTATGTCTTGCTCCTTTAGTATTCATTTCATTGATGTCTGCCTTCAACTTATTATTTCTTACAGTTTGTAATATTGTTTCTTTACTTTGCGTTTTGAAAGTGGATTCTTTGTATTTCTAATTTGTGAGTGCATATATGGAGGTATGTGCACATGGGTGTGGGTACCTGCAGAGGCCAAAGAATTTGGAGCCCCTGGAGCTAGAGTTACAGGTAATTCTGAGCAGCTTGGCATGAATGCAGGTGTGTTCCCAATCAATGCTTTGTGTTTTTAATATCTTGTCTATAATATATTGTGGAGAGGTTTTTCTCTGGTCACATTTAGGGTTCTAGGTCTCCTATTATTCTTTGGCTTTCTATTTCTTTCTCTAGATTTGGGGAGTTTTCTGTTCTGATTTCAATGACTGGATATTCTGTCTTTGCTGTTTATCTCAACTTGTTCTTCTATCCCAGGGATTCTCAGATTTGTTCTTTTGATTGTATCTCATTTTTGTTGTTTCTTTATTGATATTCAAATGCAGTATTTTGTCATCCTTGGCCTCCATTCCTGATACTCTACTTGATTCTATGGATGATGCTTTCTATTGTATTATCGATCTACCTATTTATTGAGGTTACTTTACAGCCTTTCTATTTATTTTACGTTTTTCAAGCTGTGGTTTTATTTTGTTTTTACTGATTTTTTTTCTTCTATGTTGCTGACTTTTTCATTCACATCTCTGACTTCCTTATCCATTTTTGTAGAGGAAAAATTAGTAGACTCATTCATTGTATCTAGGGTAAACATTAGGATGAAATAGTTGTTTCCTAGAAGTGCTTTGGCCTAGAAGGAATCATTGTGGAAAACAGCTGTTGTTTTCTGTTATCCATAGCGTTTTTTCCTGAAAGAGCTTCACAGCCTTTGCATGGCAGTTCTGGCACACCTAGAATAATGTCATGCATTATTGGGTACTACAACCAAGACTAAAGTTGCAGGGTTATGATGTCTCCCTTCACAAAGATATAGATTAGATCGGGGGGGGGGGGGGGGGGGGCTTTGGTATGAGGAACTTGTTTTATCCAAAATATGTTTGTGTAAAAATTAATAAATCTTCCTGTGTACAGCTGTTTGAGGTTCAGCGCCTTGAAACTATTCCTGCTGTAAGACCCTCAGAATGAGGAGTCTTCCAGGTTCGGTCGATACCCCAAGAACTCAATGTCCAGTCCAGTTGCTGCAAAACGCAAGAGGCTTTAATGAACAGGAAACGTTTGCGCAAACGGGCTCCTCCAGCGCGCAGGCTAGGGAGAAGCCCCCTCCCCTGGGCCCAGGTGTTTTTAAAGGCAAACCCACAAGCGTAGGGAGGGGGTGGGACCCTCTGTCCATTGAGTACATTAGGGTCAGCAGACCTTAGGGCCTCAGGTGTGCTAATTAATCTTGTCTGGGCAAACCAGAGTTACAGCTATCTCTTGACCCTATTTACCACCTGTTGACTCACAGGAAAGGAGGGGCAGTGTGAATTCTTCTTATCTCAGGGCCTTGTGAGAGGAAGCTAGCAAATTCCAAGGAACAGATATTGGTTTCTAGGTTAGTCCATCATTAACATTACTTTTTAGGTCTTTCACTGCTGCCACAGAGCCTGAATTACATCCTAGAGTGGCCCACTTTCCTTGATTGTCCATCGAAACACAACACCATACACACATGTAAAACTGATTACAGCCCACTAATATGTCACCAGTAGATGCAGCATTAAAAGCGGAAAACTACTGTAGAATGTGCTGAGGAGGATAGGTGTCAAAACTGTAAATGAAAGGTAGGAGATGGGGAAGTGATGGAAAAGGGAAAAGAGCGGTTAAATGGACAGAAGGAGAAAGCGAATGTTGATTGGTAGGGGGTGAAAAAAAAAGCAAGAGAATAGGAAAATGAAGAAACAGTTTGAATGACGTAAACAAAGTCAGAATTAGATAAATGTCAAGGGAATAGATAAAAAAAAAACATTTTTAAAGAGCCACCTGGGAAGATGGCTCATCAGTCAGTAACACACCTGGTGCTCAGGCAGGAGAACCAGGGTAGAGAACCTAGAACCCAGTAAAAGCCCATTGCAGATGCTTACCAGTCTCCTGCAGTGCTGCAGCACAGCACAGATGGGTGGCTCTCTGGAGCTCACTGCCTAGCCAAGTAAATGAGCTGCAGGTTTAATGAAAGATATGTCAACCACTGGCCTCCACATGCATACATATGTACCCAACCATAAAGTTCATAGACACATACATACTGCGCACACACACACCATGCAGGGATACATACACACAAAATTTAAAAAAAAAAAAAAACAGTATTATGTAACAGTTTCTTCTGAATTGAAACACATTCCTTGCAGGAAGAGGGGAGAGTGTTAAGATTCTGGAGGTAAACAAATCTCACAAGTTGGGAAAGCTGAAAGGAGTAAGATTCACGAAGTCCCCAAAGTTATAGAAGCAATAAACAGACGCAGAGAGGAGAGACTGACCCACTCGGCTGCTTGTGGAAACTGCTTGTGGAAACGGTGGAGAGCCCAAGGGTTCTGGGCCCATGAGTTCTTACTCATGCTGGGTGGGCTTTGTGGTGATATAGCTACCTTTCAGTGGCTCTGGCTCCAGTATCAGCCCTCACCCATATCCCTACAACTTGTACTAATGAATTATTTGCCGGTTGGACTTTGGTTTGTGGTTGCCTTTGCCTCTGGAGTAGTGGGATTAAAGGTATGTGCCAACCTCTGGGAAAGACTTGTAAGCAAGCAATAAAAGCCTGTCACAGTCTTTGTTTTATAGCAGCCTAAGCATAGATGGGATCAGTCTGAGTGCCGTAGAGGCAGAGAAACCAAATAAGAGAACCATCCATCCTTTTCTGTAGACAGATGCTGTATAACTGGAAGCAATAGAAGAGTCAGTTCCTGGTGGACAGGCCTATTACAAGCCATTAGGAACACTTGGTTATTCCCTTCTAAGACTGCATGAAGTTCAGGAAATGGAATCCAGTGTAGGAAGGACATGCATTACTGGGGACTGAGAATAAGAGCTCTTCAGGCCAGTCAGAGCCCTGTCTACAAGAAAGTTAAGGAAGTCAATTCAGTAGGGGCTTCAGTGGCTTTGCTGAGTCCTATGGTAGGATAGGCTTTGGCAGCCTTGAGAGATCTAGACTGGCATCTAAATCATGTTGATAAAATGCTGAAGCATTCAGGAGGGGACAAAAGGATGGGAAAGCTGTGGGTCCTGTCCTAGTTAGATGAAGGTGAGCATTGAGTCCTGGGTCCAGCTGGAGTTCCTAGGGGAAGAGGATGAAAAGCCAAATGCTATGCTTGTGAGTGCTTGCAAAGATTGGCACTTACAAAAACAGATGGAAGACAGGCATGTGCCCACTGTATCCCTTGCTAGGGAGGAAGGAGATGTCCTAGAGTTGCCTGAATGAGGGCTGTATTAGGGAACAGGGGCCTTTTGTAGAGTTAACAGTTTTGTTGGGCTGTTATTCATGTGCAAAAAAGAAAAAAAAAAAAAGCTGGACTTTGGGGGAATGCCTTTGGTCTCTCCCCTATGTGGGCTGAGTAGACATTTGTTTATGTCTCCACAAGAAAAGTCTCACACATCAGAAGGTAAAGTCAAAACATTACCAAGTATAGAGAAGGGAAAAACTGAAACAAAGGATAAGAAAAATGGCTGCCCCTAATTGGAGGGGGGAAAGCATAAATAAAACTAGATGAATCGAAGGGAAATGACATACACATCGAGAATAAAAAGAAGAGGGCTGGAATGATGGCTCGGTGATTAAGAGCACTTGCTGATCGTTCAGAGGATCTAGATTTGGGTCCTAGCACCGCATGGTTTCTCACAACCATCTGGAACTCTAGATCTCTGTGGATACCAGACAAATGTGGTCCGCATACATCCATCTAGGCATACATAAAATAACTAAATAGGTAGATAAATAGATTGTAGTTCTAATTTTCTTTGGGTTACCAACTAGCTTCCAAATAAAGACACACAGACTTTTAATTATGGATGCTCAGCTTTAGCTCAGGCTTGTTCTTTAAGTTAATTTAACCTGTTTCTCTTAATCTATGTTTTGCCTTGGGGCTTTTTTTCACCTTTCTTTCATTCTGCGCATCTTACTTTCCTCAGTGTCTGGCTGGCTGGCTCCTGGCATCTTCCTGGTGTCTCTTTTTCTCTCCCTCCCCAACCTACTCACTCTCCTTGCCTGGAAGTCCTGCCTATACCTTCTCCCTCCTCACTATTGGCCATTCAGCTTTTCATTCGTCCAGTCAGGTGCCTTAGGCGGCAACACATCTTTACATAATTAAACAGATACAACACATCTTTGCATAGTTAAACAAATATTACACAACAATAGATGGATAAGATTAATAAATAAATTAATAAATAGAACAAGAAGATGATGAAGGGCTAGTAAGATGTCTCTTGATACCAGGCCTAACAACCCGAGTTAGGTCCCTGGAACTCACCTGATATAAAGAGAACCAACTCCCAAAAGTGGGGATGGGACACACACACACACACACACACACACACAGAGAGAGAGAGAGAGAGAGAGAGAGAGAGAGGGAGAGAGAGAGAGGGAGGGAGGGAGGACAGGGGAAAGGACATTTCTTTTGGTTCCTTAAAATTTGGAGGCTCCTAGCCCAGTGCATAAAGAGGGAGAGCCAGTTGCACTTTGGGGCTCTTGTATTTGGGTTATGCTATTGCTGAATGGCATGTAAATGCCCAGTGTCTTCCAGAGTAATTTTCACTACAGCTTTTTGCTTCTTTGGGTGCCAGAAGCCTCAGCTTGCCACAATTAGCTTTGCGTTCTGTGGCCAGGGCAGCTGTCATACCCTCCAGAACCTCCCCAGATGACACAATGTAGGGCAGCTGTTTTAGCTTGTGGGCATCTCCCAAGTGTGTTGGGAAGTGACCACAACACTGGAGTGAGTAAAAGCAAAGAACCTGTTACCCTACCTGCAAGGTCTAAGTGTTAAGCATCCTGCTGGAGGGATGTCAGTATGGGTATGGTGTACGCCTCTGGAACTTCAGAATGTATGGACTTCAGCAGTGAGGGACACAGACATATCGTCAATAGTCTATCTACCCACTGACTCAGTGTCAGAACTGTCAATCTCCAGGGAAATAGTGGGTAAAATCTGGCTCTGACCACCAAGAGTGGAGCTAGCTTGCCTTACTACTCATTCCCATCCTGAAAGAGCCCCTTGCCCTCTTGACCCTTTGGCTCGTGTAACATAAAAAGTAAAAGACCCAGAGACTGACATTGGGGTTCAAGCTTCAAGCTGAATATCAGACAAGCAAAACAGCCAGCCACTAGCTTCTTACCTCTAGCTCAGGCTGAATGGGCTGATCCTGTCTCCATGAGCTCTCACCAAGTCTCAGACTGCTGCCTCTCCTCAATGTGGCTGGAGAATGAATGCTCCATTTGAAGACTGAAGACCCTGCTTCTATCTTTTATACCCTTCTAGTGATGGGCTCAAAGGTGTGAGCTCTAATTCTCTTTTTGACTGATTCACTCTTGAGTAGATCTGGGTGACCTTGAACTCACAGAGATCGGTCTACCTCTTAATCCTGAGTCCTAGGATTAAAGGTGTGTACCACCACCTCCTAGCTTCTGGCTGCTGGGATTTAAGGTGTGTGCCTGGATTCTATGGCTTGTGGCTGACTTTGCTTTCTGAATCTTCAGGCAAGCTTTAATAAATCATAAATAATCTGTCACTACAGGCTCACCTGACCCTCCTTCTTATAGTTTTTCTGGGCCATCCTTCATCCACGAGCTGTGACTGGTTAACCTGGCAGTGGCTATGGCTCCTGGCTCCTGGGGTGGGTCTGTCTTTACCAATAGTTTTTCTCAAGATGACATCTGGCTGCTATTCCCTGAGCAATACAGGATGACAAAACAGGGTTTGTCTTTGGTGCTGCTGAACTGTGTCTCAGAGGAGACATTGTGAAAGGGGTAAACTAAACTCAAAGGCTGCTCTTCTAACAATTTACACTGGGGAAAAATTGTAAGCAATAAAGGGACCAGACCCGCACTCAGCCCCCTGCGTCAGCAGCCATGACAGGCCACAGAAAAGACATGTAGGCCTCTGACTCAGCACATGACACAAACTCCAGATCCCCTGGCCTCCTGGAGTCCAGGACCAAAACTGAACTCAAAGAAACCAGACACTCCCTGCCCCCGGCCTCCTAGATGCTTGGTTCCTGGGAACTGTTTGGTCACTAAAGAAACTCCGGGGGAGACCAAAGCCTCCCCTGGGGTCTCTAGGACACAGTTCTGAAAATCATTGGTATCTGTGAACAACAGGCCACCTGCAAGTAACAAGACAAAGTCATAGAAGCCACAGAATGTTCCCTGTCAGCACTGGCCAATGAGAATAATTGGTACACAGGTATTTCATACCAAAATATGACTTTGAGAACTTCCCCTGATTATTCCCCAAATGTCAACCAATCAGAACCCAACTCATACCCACTAATGTAATCCTGTGATTTTTCCTTTAAAAACCTGGCAGTAAGCAGGGAACTCACTTCCTCTGGTGGTCCCTGTCATGGTTGGATGAACAGTAAACCTTACACATTTGCATCAGTGGGTCTGTCTCCCTGGTGGTCTCTGGGGATCTTCACGACTTGGTACAGTTGTCTCACCAAAGCTTGTAGTTGGGTTTGAAGCTGTTGACCTGAGGGTGGGGCTTCTGGCTCTGGTCTGATTCACACTTTGGAAGCAGCTGGAACATGGCTGGGTCTGTGTTCAGCTTGCTTCTCTGTGGCAGGTTTCTTTATTTCTGTTTTCTAGTTTCTTTTTGCCTCCTTCATGAGTTTCCAAAGCATTTCCACTATTTCTTTTTGAAATAAAGCCTCTTTTCCCCTTATCTGACTTTCTCCATCAGTTCTCATAGAAGTAGCCTCTAGCCTGCTGTCTCATCCAAAACTCCCATTGCTCTGTTTTTCCATAACTACAATTTTGTCATTTCAAAAGTGTTACCTACATAGTAGGAGTTGGAGAGATAGCTCAGTGGTTAACAGTGCTCACTGCTCTTCCAGAGGACCCCTGGTCATTTCAAAACACCCATCTAGCTGTTCATAAAACCCACATGGTTGATCATAACTTTCTGTAACCCTAGTTCCCAGGGACCTTATACCCATTTTTGGTCTCTGCAGGCACCAGGCACTGACACAGTGCACATACATACATACATACATACATACATGTAAAACACCCACACAAGTTTTAAAAAATTTAAATTTAATCCTAGTTTTCAGGAGGCAAAGGCAGGTAGATCTTTATGATTTTGGGGCTAGTCTGGTACACATAGTAAGTTTTAGGCTAGCCAGGGCACACAGTGAGACCCTGTCTCAAAAACAAACAGGCTGGGTGTTAGTGGCACATGCTTTTAAATCCCAGCACTCGGGAGGCAGAGGCAGGTGGATCTCTGAGAGTTCAAGGCCAGCCTGGTCTACAGAGCGAGTTCCAGGACAGGTTCCAAAGCTACACAGAGAAACCCTGTCTTGAAAAAACAAAATTTTAAGTATTACATAAGGTGTTATACATTATGCTTCTTTTGGTATGGAGGGGCTTTTGCTTAAATATAAGATTCCCCTGAGGGCTGGAGACATGGCTTAGCAGTTATGAGCATGGTAGATCTTGCCAAGGACCCAAATTCATTCCCTAGCACCTACATGGTAGCTCACAATCCCTGAACTCCAATTCCAGCGTATCTGATGCCCTCTTCTGGCCTCTGTATACACCACACACACACAGAGTACACTTACATGCAGGTACAACTCTCATATATGTAAGGTAAAAGTAAATAAATACTAAAAAATAAATTTAAGATTCCTAGGGATTTTCTACACAGATAGTAAGAGCAGTTAAATTTCCTTCTTTCCTTCCTGTATAAACTTTGCTTTCTTGCTTTATAGCTAAGATTTTGTTCCTGATGTGGTTAGCACCTTACTCTTTTATCATCTAAGTCATATGTGAACTATAAGATTTTATAGATGCTTTGTATAAGAAGTTCCCTTTCATTCTTATTTGTTGAGTTTTCATAATAGATGAATTGGATTTTGTAAATTGCTTCATCTGTCTCAGCCAGTATGGTCCTGCTATATTATTTTTCCATTGATTGCTCGATTTTATTTGCTAGCATTTGTGGATATTGCTCTCCAGGCAAATTAGTCTGTAATCTTCTTTGGTTTTTAGAGTAATTCTAGCTTTGTAAAATGAGTCGGGATGTATCCTGCATTGTTGTCTTGCTTTATTGAATATTTATGTTTATATGGTTTTTCAAGACAGCTTTGGCTGTCCTAGAACTCACTCTGTAGACCAGGCTGGCCTCAAACTCAGAGATTTGACTGCATCTGCCTTCCAAATGGCTTTCAAGATTTTCTTACTTAAGTTTTTTCATAGAATATGTTTTGATCATACTCCCTTCCCCCAACTACTCCTAGATCTTCCCCAATTCCTAATTTCATATTCTTTCTCTACCTCAAATAGATAAATAAATAATAAGAATCAAAACAAGCATGAACCTCATTAAGACAAGAAAAAAACAACAAAACAAACAAGATAGGGCTACTGTGTAGCACAGACTGACTTCCACTTCTAATCTTCCTCTCCAAGTGCTGGATTGCAAGTGGATTCTGGCGATGTTCACTGTCCACCACTGTTATGTTTTATTAAAGAGACTGGGTAGTATTATTTGATATTTCTTCTTCCAGGGGCTCTGTTTAAATGTAAGATGACTCAGTGGTTAAGAGCACTTGCCACCCTTGAAGAGATTTTCTAGTGGAACTATTTGAGCCTGGACTTTTTTTTTTTTTTTTCCTGTTTTTTGAGACAGGGTTTTTCTGTATTGTTTTGGAACCTGTCCTGGAACTTCCTCTGTAGACAAGGCTGGCTTCGAACTCACAGAAGTCCGCCTGCCTATGCCTCCCAAGTGCTGGGATCAAAGGCATGCACCACCAACACCTGTTGTTGATCATTTTAATTTTTAGATGGAAGTAAGACCTTTTATTTTATGTTTTTAATTAAACCCCAAATTAAGAAACTCATTTGTTTATCAGTTGCAGTACACCATAAGAATGTCATATAAAAATTCTTCAACTATGTTCATAGCAGGAATTACATGCTTTTCTCTGTATACTAAACTTTGTTTTCAGCTAATTCAGGGAATCAGCTCACTAGGAATCTACAGATTAAGTCATGGGAATTGAGTGAACACAGGACCATGCAGTTTAGATCCTACAGCATGACTTTTTCCTGTCTGACCAGACTAAAAACTTACAGGTGAGTTTATTTATTATCCTGGTAGAGATTTGCATAAACTGTGTAATGGTAGTTTAGTTTTGGTTGTGTTTAATAAACTTTGCTGGTGTGAAAGCTCATCAGTTTAATTAAAGTAGCATTTGTTCATTTAAATATCATTTAAATATTCTTAAATAATATGTTGTAATAATTTTTAGGTTTACAAAACGTCAAGTTCACTGAAAAGTTGTAAGAAAAATACAGTATATAGCCACGTATGCTATTTATTCAATTTCAGAGACAATTTTTACTTTTAATAGAAGAGTAGACACATCTCTCCCCAGTTCGCCAGCCCACTTCCACCCTGGAGAGTGCCTTTTTCTTTCTTATTAACTCCTATTCCTATCACTAAAAGCAAAAGAGAGAAGGCCGTATTAAGGACATGGAGATGTTTTACTTTTCTGTAATCCCATCATGATAGAACAAAAATATAAACTGCTAAGGTGGAGAAGCCCATAATGCTAGAAAATATTAAGTCAAAAGGCATGTGTTTAGATTTTACAAATTAGTGTCCAATCTTGAGAAATACCTCCTAATGCTAGTTAAACTGAGTCTACTTCCTAAGTGCACACCCTTGCATTTTGTTGAGTGAGAGTCTTTGCGATTGAGTATAGGTGAAACTCTTCTTAGTTAACAGAGCAACTGTTACTGATGGTTTGACTAAATCATGCCCAAGGGAACCCATTGTCTTAAGATATTAGAGGAAAATGATGGCTTGTATTTACATTTTAAAAGTCACGTGTGTGTGTGTGTGTGTGTGTGTGTGTGTGTGTGTGTGTGTATAGGGAGGTGTCATCCGTGCCTTGACACCATTATGGATGTCAGAGAACAGAGAACAGCTTTTGGGAGTCATTTCTCTTCTTCAACCATGTGGGTCCCAAGGACCAAATGCAGATTGTCAGGCTTAGAAGCAAGCACCTTTACACAAAGCCATCTCACTGGCATGTGGTACTTGAATTTAAATAATAAAAAAAGAGTAATTTCTACAGAATGTGCTCTCTAATGGATCTAAGAAAAACAATAAAGAATTGGGTGGCATTATTTTTTCCAAGTTAACAACCTAATTATCTTTGGCCAAGCAGAACTTTGGAGTATTTTTCAATACTGTACTGACATGCAATTCAATGATGTGTCTAATTTTTGTTTTGCTTCCTCTTCTCTTGTGATTAAAAGAGCTAGGACAAATTACAATCTTTTTCTGATGTCTTTTCTTCAAATATCTATTTGACAATTATCTCTTGAGAAACTGCTTCGTTCTAGGAACTGTTCTATTCCCTAGGAATAAAATGATATGGCACCGTCCATGCCTTCCTTTCACAGTAGGCTCTGGTGATTAACATTCATGATCAGATGATTATACAACTCCATGAAGAATGCAAAGCGACAAAGGAATTAAGATGGGGGAATGTGACCCACAGTTGAGCATCAAGGAAGATTTTATAAATGCTCTCCTATTTAAATTAAGATTTGAGGGATGAGCTGGGCATTGGTAGTACATGCCTTTAATCCCAGCACTCGGGAGGCAGAGCAGATGGATCTCTGTGAGTTTGAGGTCAGCCTGGTCTACAGAGCTAGTTCCAGGACAGGCTCCAAAGCAATACAGAGAAACCCTGTCTCAAACAAACAAACAAACAAACAAACACAAAACAAAACAAAAAGATTTGAGGGATGAGAGACTAAAATGCTTGGCAGAGGAAAGGGAGGGCTGTAGGAAAAGTGGTCCAGACAGAAGACCATACATACACAAGGTGTGTGAGGGAGGAGCAAGACCAGCCAATCAAAAGCTACGTGGCTAGTGGTGAAGATGAAGAGAAAATGGGTCTTGAGAGGAAGGAAGCCGGGCTCCATAATTCTGAGCTTTCTTTCAGGGTTTTAATCTTTTCCCTAACAGCACTGGAAGCCTTGCATTTTATGGGAGAAATAAATTAACTAGATTTTTATTTCAGAATAATCTCTGTAGTTCATTATGGAAAACAAATTAGGAGGTGGTGATGTATGGAGCCATCAGACGATAAAAGACTCAGACTTCAATGATAGAGGCGGAAAGTGGAGGAAAGGAGGCGGATACTAGAATCATTTGTGTTCAAGTTGGGGCCCAACCACTTACTTGACTCTCCGAACTTTTTTTTTTTCTCAACCATAAAATAAGGATAACAGTACATTTGTAAAAACCCCAAAAAACAAAAAAAAACATGTTCTTAGTTCCTGGCATTTAGTAAGTACTCAATAAGTGATAGCTATTATTGTTATTATTATTGTATTAGCTGTGACCTAGAAGGGCAGGCTTTGCCCTCAAAAGCTTGTGAACGTATATGAGCATGTGGTTGTGATCTTAAAGTATCAAAATATATACTTAGAATCTATATATACTTAGAATCTAATAAATTAGGATATCTTTCTATACGGCATATTCTGTTTAACATATTCTTTAGAACGACAATATTGCCTTGTTCTTTGTTTCATCCCTTAGGCCCCCTTGGGAACGCTTATACAGTACTTCACAAACAACAGTTGACAGCAAGGAGATGAAAACCTTCCTGGCCCTGGCTCACAAGTGGTGGGATGAGCAAGGGACATTTGCGCCTCTACATTCTATGAATGACCTGAGGGTGCCATTCATTAGGTAATACTCCACAGACTCCTTTTAAGTCTTTAAAAGTGCACAATTCACTTTTTTGCATTTATTTCCCTTTTGCTTTACTTACCTCAAAATTTCCTGTCTTAGATTTGGTTTGGAAATTAGGGATATTCCTCATTAGGACTCACCATTTAAAATCATTATCTCTGGGGGGGGGGTAGAGAGATGGCTCAGCAGTTAAGAATGGTCATGCTGCTCACAGAGGACCAGTGGTGAGGGGTGTCTGTCACCCACACCAGGCTGCTCATAACCAGTCCAGTTCCAGGGAAGCCGACATCCTCACTGGCTGGGCTCATCACATTCCCAGACACATTCACATAATTAAAAAGATATCTCTTAAATCATTAACTTATAGAAACAATACTAAAACCCAGGTTGCTTTCCCAACTTAATTATAAACTTTGTTGGCCCTATTAGGTTAGTGAGAATTCAGTCCTAATGAAAGGGAACTAAAGAGCTATATCATCAGGTCATTTTCTAGCTACTGATCTGCAGTGGCCTTGGTAACCTTTAGACGATTCTGATAAAGGCAACCTTGTGGAGACAGATTGGTTCAACGAGAATGTTTGAGAGCTTATACCCATGGGGCTGTAGTGCCAGACTGTGAAAGCTACTTGGATAAACAACATGTGGACATGTGTTTCAGTGGGAGATAAAGAAAGGCAAGAGTGCAGAGGGCTTGCATTGATGCAGTTTGCAGCTCAGCAGCTCTTCTGGGCGGTTCCAGCATCACTATGTTGGGAACTTAGCAAACTACTGTGGCATCTTTATGCATCACATAAAAGGTCATCTCATGTTGGGGTTGCATGTTTGGATTTTGTTTTCATCATAACAGAAAGCCATCAGAAGGAAACAGTATGGCCTGAGAATTATAGCAGAGTTGTTTTATTGACTGGATTATTTTAAGAGTTTAGTTACTTTTACTAGCAATGTTAGATACCCTAAGATGATATATATTTTCTCTTGAGAAACTGCTTTGTTCTAGGAACTGTTCTAATCCCTAGGAATAAAATGATATGGCACCGTCCATGCCTTCCTTTCACAGTAGGTGATTAACAGACATGATCAGAAGATTATACAACCCCATGATATGGTGTGTGTATGTGTATGCATATAGATAATGCTTATTTTAGTATAATTAATGTATATGTTCAATTTAAAGCTTAATTTACAATACTATAGTACATAGGAGTATCAGGTTATGTAGGTACATGTGCACATATGCTGTGCATATGGTAAAGTATTACAATGATTATATTAAAGCAGTCAGTGCTGTTATCCCTGAGCTATCTCCCCAGTCCTCCAGCTGCTTTTTAAGTCTGTAAAATAACACATGAAGTTGGCCTAAGTACGTCTGACAACATAGCCAACAGAGGCTGTAAATTTTCATTCCGTATTTTTGAGACAGTTTTATTGAAAAGGTATTTGAATAAAATTATGTTCATTTGTACTAGATTAGTTTGAGATTTTTCTTTAGAGTGTTACTAGAGCAATAATAGATTAATGTTGGATTATATCAGAACTTTACATATTGAAAATGTACAAATTAAGTAGGTCATTTAATTCTGAAATAAATAAATAAAAGGTATGTTTGTAAAAACTTCAATGATTCATTTCAAATTGGAATTCCAGACTGGGACTGGTGGCAGTACTCCTTTGATCTCAAAATCCAGGAGACTGAGGAAGGAAGATTGGAGACTCAAGCATGGCTGAGCCTTGTAATGAGCCCCTGTCTCCAAGTTGTACAGCTAAATGAGCAAGCTAAATTAAATGAAGGTTAATATTTCCTTGAAGATTATATGTATTAAAACCTTTCGTTGATAAAGGTAGCCATCCATTTTTATATGTTTTGGATTTTGTTTTTAAAGAGACAATCTTTTGAAGACAAGTGCTAGTCACTATCCGGGAAGGCCTTTGTGTGGGATGAAGATTATGGACGTTGGCTGTGGTGGTGGCCTATTGACTGAAGTAAGTGCTGGCCGTGTGTTCTCCATTCTTCATGGACATGAGAACTGCTGGGGGTGCCTAGTAGTGTTAGTGAAAGTAGCTAAAGCCTTAAAATCATTCCAACAGCAACTAAGTAGATCATATCAGTATGTTTAAAAACATGATCCATTTCAAATGATGTCCAATTCATCCAACAGCTCAGGAGTTTTATACATGCATTTAATGTGTTTTGATCAAAATTTTGTTATTTTTAACTGGGTAAAAAATTGAGAAGTGGCTTTCTGCTTCATTTGTCCTTTTAACAAATATATTGTTTATTTTTAAGTGAATAGTACTAATATTAACATTATCATAAGTTATATTATTATCAGTTCTATTTTCAAAATTGAAAAAAAAAAAGAATTTTCAGAAAACTACTGGAGCTTTTTGGGTTTTATTTTGATGAATGGGGCATGGGTCATTCAAAGCTTTGATCTCTTCTAACCCAAGAAATTAGGCAATTTGTCTGAGATTAAATACAGGTTTAGTCTCGCCTTTCACACATCTCAAAGAAAGCAGACAAGAGTCTTACAACTTGTGGGAATAAGTCCTTTTAGGTGCTCTAGGGTGCTTAGATTTGTGGTTACTGTCCCTGGGAGGAATATTTATGTTTTATATTCCTCATCAGCATTGGGACCTTTTGCATCATAATTTAATCTTTGATGGATATTGACCTTGGTAGTTTTTGTATTTATATATGCTATCTTTTGAAACATGGAATAGCAGTTTTGAATTACTAAAGAATTAAATTAATTTTTAAAAATTTTATGTATTTATACTGTATTGACATCATTTCTCTCTCCTCCTTCTCCTCCCTCCACCCCTTACTCATGTCTTCCATGTCAAATCTATGACCTCTTTAAAATTAATTATTATTGTTATATGTAGGTATTAGAATAAATATATGAACACAACCTGCTGATCCTGTTGATTCTGTTTAGTGTTACTCACATATGTATATTTTTAGGGATGACCACTTGGTATTGGATAGCCATTTTGGACAAATTTTTATTGCTAACATGTGTTCTGCTTTTTTCTTGAACATAACTGTTTTCATGCCATTAGCCTCTAGGACGATTGGGGGCTTCCGTTGTTGGAATCGATCCTGTGGCTGAAAACATTAAGATAGCACAGCACCATAAGTCATTTGATCCAGTCCTGGATAAGAGGATAGAGTACAAAGCATGTGCCCTGGAGGAGATTGTCAATGAGACTGCACAAGTGTTTGATGCTGTTGTGGCTTCTGAAGTCGTAGAACATGTGATCGACCTTGAAATGTTCATACAGTGCTGCTATCAAGTATTAAAAGTAAGGAAGACAAAATTTTCCTTCCTCCCTCCCTTCCTCCCTCTCTCCTTCCCTCCCTTCCTCTTCCCTTCTTCCCTCCCTCCCTTCCTTCCTTCCTTTATTCCTAAGGCAACATTTCTCTATATAGCCCTGGCTGTCCAGGAACATACTCAGTAGACCAGATTAGCCTTGAACTCAGAGATCTGTCTGCCTCTGTCTTCTGGGTGCTGGAATTAAAGGTATGCACCACCACTGCCTGACTCAATTTTCTTGTAGATGTTGAGGCTTTCTTTGGGTGTCCCTTTTTATGGTCAGTTTGGAGACAGTTCCATGAGGAACTGAGGAGAGGGTATATTCTTTTGTGTTTGGGTGAAATGTTGTGTAGATATCTATTAGGTCCGTTTGGTTTATAATGTCAGTTAACTACAACATTCCTCTGTTTAGTTTTTGTCTGGATGATCTGTCCATTGGTGAGAGTGTGGTATTGAAGTCTCCCATTATCAGTGTGTTAGGGTCAATATGTATTTTAAGCTGTAGTACTGTTTCTTTTATGAATTTGGATGTCCTTGTGTTTGGTGTATAGATATTAAGCATTGCCAAGACCTTTAGGATGATTTTTTCCTTTGATTAGTATGTAGCATACTTCCTTATTTTTTCTGGTTAGTTTTGGTTCAAAGTTCATTTTGTCACATATTAAAATGACTATAATAGCTTGCTATTGTGCCCATTTGCTGGAATATCTTTTTCCACCCTTTTTTCTTGAGGTGATGTTTAATGCTGATGTTAAGATATGCTTCTTAGATGCAGCCAAAGAATGAATCCTGTTTTCACATCTCTTCTGTTAATCTGTGTCTTCTTATTGGCCAATTGAGACCATTTATGTTGAGAGATATCAATGACCAGTCTTTGTTGATTCCTGTTGTTGTGGTGGTGGGGAGAGGGGTGGTGGAGGTGTGGTGTTGGTGTGTGTGTGTGTGTGTGTGTTTTCCTTTTCTTGATTTGCTGACCTGAGGTTGTTTAATTCCTTGTGTTTTATTAGGTGTGGCTAACCTCTTCCTGTACCTTCTGTTGGACTGCATTTGTATATAGACATTACTAAATTAGATTTTATCATGAAGTGTCTTATTTTCTCCATCTATGGTGATTGAAAGTTTTGCTGGGTATAATAGTCTAAGCTAGCATCTGTGATCTCCTGGAGTCTGCAGTACATTTGTCCAGGCCTCTATGGCTTCCTGTTCGACTTCCTAAATTTTTTATTTCCAGATTTCCGTCATTTTGTGTTTTGTTTATTGATCCTATTTCCACTTTCATGTTTTGGGCTGTTTTATTCATTTCCTTCTACTCTTTATGTTTTTACTAAGGAATTTATTCATTTCCTTTTTATGGTCCTCTGTCACATTCATAAGGCTGTTTTAAGGTCTTTTCCTTGTGCTTCAGTTATGTTACAGTGCTCATTGCCTTCTGTGGTAGGGCTGCTGGGCTCTAGCAGAGACATATTATCCCGGATGTTACTGATTGTACACCAGCATCTAGGTATGAGGGGTTAGGAATATTGTAATTCTAGGTGCTGATAGCTGTTCTTGTCTGTTGGGTGGATGTTTTGTCTCTTGGTTTCTGTTGCCTTCTCCGGTTCTTAGGCAGGTGTGGTGGCTACCTGTTACCTGATAGGAAATACTTCTGGGATTGATAGGTGTGGCCACTAGGGGTTCCAGTAAAATGTGTTTCTGTGTATTAGAAGCTGACCCATAGAAATTGGGTTGGGCTAGGAGTATGTGGAGGAGATGGATCCACAGGAGGAAGAGAGCTGGGTGCTCCACAGGAGGAGGGAGAGCAGGGTGCTCCACAGGAGGGGGAGAGCAGGGTGCTCCACAGGAGGGGAGGAGAGCAGGGTGCTCCACAGGAGGGGAGAGCAGGGTGCTCCACAGGAGGAGGGAGAGCAGGGTGCTCCACAGGAAGGGGAGGGAGGGCAGGGTGCTCACAGGAGGGGGAGGGAGGGCAGGGTGCTCACAGGATCCGCTTAGTCCCCTGGGCATGGGGTAGAGAGTGAAGAAAGAGCACAGCAGATCTACTACAGGGCCAGGGTGGAGACTGGGGGATGAATTTGGAAGAGGAGAGGGAGCCATTAGGATCTGCAGTTGGCCTATCTGCTTTCCTGGCCAGAGCAGAAAGCTTTATAGTAAAATAATTGTAGATTTACAGAAGTGTTATAAATACAGAATGGTTTTTGGAATTGTTTTTTTGGTTTTTTGGTTTTTTTTTTTTGTTTGTTTGTTTTGTTTTGTTTTTGGTGTGTGTGTGTGTGTGTGTGTGTGTGTGTGTGTGTGTGTGTGTGTGTGTCTTTGCCTGTTTTTCCTATATATTAACACAGTGGTTCTCAACCTTCCTAATGCTGAGATCCTCATGTTGTGGTGACCCCCAACCATAACATTATTTTTTGTTGATATTTCATAACTGTAATTTTGCTACTATTATGAATCATAATGTAAACACTTTTACAGACAGAGGTTTGCCAAAGGGGTCGTGACCCACAGGTTGAGAGCCGCTGTGTTAGCCCACATAGGGACAGAAACCAAGATGTGTCAGAGTAGCGTACCCATGTTGAAGGGTATGCTTCCTCTCGGGTGCCCAACAGCACTGCCCTGAAAGCCTGCACTGACATCAGTTTTGTGCCGCAGGCTCCTTACTTGCCTCTCCAATGTCCTTTTCCTGCATGTAACCCCTGGTACATATCTAAAGACTTAGACACAGGAGGACTTCACGGATAGTGGCATTGCCCTATTAATGCATAAAGAGCTTCCTAGGCTTATTAGTTTCTCCATCATGTATCCATCCTAGGTGTCTGCATTGAATTAGTTACAGTGTCTCCTTAATCATCTTTGACATTTTTATACCTTTTCATTTCTTTTTAATTTCTTTATTTTGTGGGCGTCTGTGTGTGTGGATCATGCATTGAAGTCAGAAGACAGCTTGAGGAGGTTGATTCTCTCCTGCAATATAGGTCTCAGGGATTGAATCGGGTAATCAGGCTGTGTCAGGTGCTCTTACCCTTAACCCTCTGAGTCATCTCACTGGCCCAGATGTACAGCCCTGGCTGTCCTGGATCTCACTCTGTAGAGCAGGCTGTCCTTGAACTGACAGATCTGCCTGCCTCTGCCTCCCAAGTGCTGGGATCAAAGGGAAGTGTTTCCTCTCAAATGGAATTTCATTTCCTATTTTCAAAGAAAAATTTAATTATTACTTTTTATATTTGTATAAGTATATATGTCTGAATGGAGGTTCTTTGGCACATATAAGGAATGCTGATGCTGTAAATTCAAATCTGATTTTGTTTTTTAATGAAAACCCTACATTAAAATTAAAAAAATAATTGCTTACCACTATCTACAGAACACAGATGAGATACTCTTAAAAGATTCTTAGTAAGATTTGAAACACTTATAGAGTTTACAGAAAGGAACTACAATGTGTAGTTACAGTCATACCCTAATATCTTTATGTTCTTTCTTAGTTTGGATCTAGGGTAGTATTAAAAATTGCCTCTTCTCCCTAATCTATATACTCAATATCTATCTATCTATCTATCTATCTATCTATCTATCTATCTATCTATCTATCATTTGTCAATATATCATGGATCGAAAGAGAGAGACCCCTAAGGAGTGGCATTTTATGCTCTTAGGCTAATGAGACTTGGTAAAAGAAGGGGCATGATCTTCCTTGCTGTTTTGAAAATAAACATGGGAAATATAAATATTGTCATTAAAT
Organism: Phodopus roborovskii; assembly: GCF_943737965.1. Classification (NCBI taxonomy): domain Eukaryota; kingdom Metazoa; phylum Chordata; class Mammalia; order Rodentia; family Cricetidae; genus Phodopus; species Phodopus roborovskii. Next base: position 29,215,543 of record NW_026125281.1, read on the forward strand.
AGGCAGATTAATACTCCCAGAAAGGATTTGCTTTCATCTAAGTGTTTATCTTGACATAGGATGTGTATCATTGGTGGTGGTGCTCCTTGACATAGGATGTATAGGTGAATGCTGCTCCAAGCACATTAGGCTTAGCACCTGAGAGAAAACATGGACAACCTCTGTATGTTTAGGGGACACCAAGGCATCAAGACCTTCTAGACAGAACAAAACTGACACACATATGAACTCACTGAGACTGTGGCGATATGCACAGGGCCTGCACAGGTCTGCACCACATGGGCAGGCGCGCACACACACACACACACACACACACACACACACTCCTTTTTTTTTAAATAATTCATTTATTTTTACTTTGTGTGCATTGCTGTTTTGCCTGCATGTGTATTTGTGTGAGGGTGTCAGATCACCTGGAGCTGAAATTACTGGCAGTTGGGGGCTGTCACATGGGTGTAGGGAATTGAACTCAGGACCTCTGGACGAGCAACCAGTGCTCTTAACCTCTGAGCTATCTCTTCAGCACACCCTCACCACCCCACATACACACCCATTCTTAACCAAGAAGCTCTCCCCAGTTGATAGCCACTTACAAATGAAAAATTAGTTTTCTCCCAAGGAGTCTCACTAGGAAACAAACCACTTTTAAGGTAGACCCCATGCCCAGCAGTAGCTGCTAACAAAACTAACTCAATGACATCTTTGGAGGTTCTTTGTCTCTTAATGTTAAGTCAGTGCATTTTTTAAAACTCTTACAAGTCCTTTGAATTGTATACTATAACCTCTACTTTTGATTTTCTTGGTGGGATTCCTGTGTGTGCAAACACATGTCTGTATGTGTTTCTTGTGCTTTTTCTTTGGCTTTTTTTCTTGTTTGGCTGTTTTGTCATATTCTGGTTATTTGTTTTTGGTTAATTTTATTTGCTATTCCTTAGATGCCTGTTTTCTAACAAGAGGCAGAAAGGGCTGAGAGGAGAGATGGGGAGGGCCTGGGATGGGTATGAAGAGGGAGTACCATAATACTATATTGCATGAAAAAAATCTATTTTCAATAAAAGGAAAAAAGAATGTAAATGTGTGTCAACCTTGATAAAGTATTTAATACATACCAAAGAATATATATAAATATGTCCCAGCAATAAAATTTCCAGTTGAAAGCTGTTCTTGACTACAGACTTCGTGTCTGTAGTAGATTGCCTGTGATAACAGATTTTCACAAGAGAGAAAATTTACTATTTCGGTAAATTCTGTTTTGTATCTACTGAGAACCTTGTTTGCCACCAAATTATTTGGAAAGGAGAGTGAGGAAGTAAGCCTTTACCTGAAAGTTGCCCCTAACTGTTTCTACTTCACCTCCGTTGTTTTACTTGCATATACATTTCTTCCCTTTAGCCTGGTGGCTCTCTATTCATTACTACAGTCAACAAAACACAGCTGTCCTATGCCCTGGGAATTGTTTTCGCGGAGCAAATTGCAGGCATTGTTCCAAAAGGCACTCACACATGGGAGAAGTTTGTTTCACCCGAAAAGCTAGAAAGTATTCTGGAACCAAGTAAGTATTAAGGTTGTCTTCCAGTCCTGTGTGAACTTTAATGTGACTGTAATTATTAATCTCAGAATCTGGCACTTAGGCAGGTTGCCATTTTTTTCAGATGTCAGTTTTATCTCTTTAGCTATGTCTTATGAAGTACATACCATGTCTGATGGGCACATAGACTTTAGCAACGAGCAGTAAACCCTTTCCTGGCTGGTTGAGTCTTCATTGGTTTAAGGATAGGTGTCATTGTGCATCACTTACACAAGCTCAGTTTCTCCTGGTGAACCCTGCTTATCTCAGCTTAGCTAATGATTTCTCCCGATTCTTTTATACTCAGATGTATTTCCAACCTCCATGTCATTTTCTGTGTATTTCTGGTACCTGCAGAAGGAACCAAGGGTCACCACAGTAGATATCAGAGTTGGTATTTGAACCCAGCAGTCTGCTTTGGAGTGCGTATTCATTCACACCTGCAGGAAAGCATGATCTAAGTATGGTCGCATGTAATTTTCACATTTCTTTACGCTTTCCTGGCCTATAATGTCCTTTTTGTACTCCACACGGTGCCTCACTGTGCTTCAGCACAATAAAAGCTTTGCTTCCTGAACTAGTTAAGTGAGGTTTCTTAGTCCATGTGCTTGGTATTTTGGAGGTCTTGTTGAGTAGACACCATTCCCCATGCTTCTGTTAACAAAAGCACATCAACAAACCATTTTACTGGAAATACTGTCAGTTCAGAGCAGTGCAGTGGCTTTTAGAGATGTCTGTAATTTTGTGGAAAAATAGACTGAAAAAGAAAAGGCTTTTCTTTTCTTTTTTTTTTTTTTTTTTTTTGGAAGGCAGGGTTTCTTTGTGTAGCCTTGGCTGTCCTGGAACTATCTCTGTAGACCCCACTAACCTCTAACTTACAGAGGTCATCCTGTCTCTGCCTCCGAGTGCTAGTATTAAAGGCGTGCACCATACTGCCCAGCAAAAAAAGAAAAAACAAACTAAAGAAGATACCTTATGGAGGCAATCACTTGTTGACAGATATTCTCAACTAATAGCTAGTATTTGTTGAGAACTTTAAAAATTCTAAGCACTGAACTATTTTAGATGTATCTCCTCTAATTCCAGTGCTTCGGGACACACAATCTATGTGTGACATTCAGAAAGGGCCACTATTCCAGTAGGTGTCAGAGCTAGAGTGTGACTCCAGTCCTCTGCTTTGGAGTATGTATTCTAACCTGCAGTGAGGTATGACCTAAGCATGACTGCAAAGTAGTTTTGTTCATTAAATTAGGAACTGTTTGTTAATATGAAGAATTGCTGTTGACTCTTGTGGCTTGAATGTTAAATGTTTATTGAGTCTGATTATTATTATTTTTTTTTCAGATGGTCTGTCAGTTCAAACTGTGGCAGGAATGCTCTATAATCCCTTCTCAGGGTACTGGCATTGGAGTGAAAATACCAGTCTTAACTATGCAGCGCATGCTGTGAAATCCAGTGCACAGGAACACCCCGAGCCCACGGAGCCTGCTTTAAAGGGGAACACAGAAGTGGCCCAGGCTGGCGCCTCCAGTAGCCCATGTGTACACGAGGAGCTGAAGCAATGAGCTATCTCTGAGGACAGTAGTAATATGTTTAAAGTTCATTGCTTACAAATTCAAAAAGCTTATTTTTTGAGTGAGATCCTGAAGAACAAAAGGTCAATAAAAAAAAATATCTGAATCATCGGAAAAAAGTTTCTGTGTCATCTAAGAGACACTTGGGGAAATTTTTGTGGGGAGGTTTTGTCAAGTGTGCTCAAGGAGTTTAAATCTCTCAGCTTTTACTATAGAAACATGTATGCTTGCTTCATTTCATTTTACATATTCTCACGTGTATATAAAAACATATGCTGTTATTTATTTTAACCTAAGGAATCTCTGTTGTGATATATATATATATATATACATATATATATGTATATATATATATATACATATATATATGTATATATATATATATATAAATTTTTTTTTTTTTTTTTACTTAAAAGACACAACTGAACGACAAAAAGCTACTGTAATTTATATCACTTATACTTGGGAATACAAAATATATTTTAAGATTGTGGTGGCAGCACACATCTTTAATCCCAGCATTTAGGAATCAGAGGCAGGTGAATCTCTGTGAATTGGAGACTGGCCTAGTTTACATAGTGAGTTATAAGCCAGTTAGGGCTATATAATGAGACCCCGTCTCAATCAATCAAATCTGTAGCACTAATTCTAATTGGTCTTAATAATAAAAACTCAGTCATCTATCAGAGAGTGAAAGCTCAAAGATCAGAGAAGCAAAGCAGCCAGCCACTAGAGAGTTCTTACCTCTACCAACACTCAGACCAAAGGGGAGATCCTGTCCTCAGCCTGCCTGCTTCAGACTGCATCCTCAGACTGCCCTGAGCTCCTGTCTCCTCCCACTTTCTATTCCTCTCCACATCCCTTATACCCTTTATACCCCTCAGCCATATCCCTTCCTCAGCCATATCTCCACCTCTTTAGTGCTAAGATTAAAGGCTGTCACTCCAAGTGCTGGGATCACCTTTGTGTGAACTCTTTCTCTTTTAGACTGGATCAATTTCATGTAGCCCAGGGTGGCATTGAAGTAACAGAAATCTATCTGTCTCTGTCTCCTGAGTCCTGGGATTAAGGGTATGGCCACCACTGCCTGTCCTCTATGGCTGACTACTGTGGCTGGCTTTGTATTCTGATCTTTAGGCAGATCTTTGTTAGATTATAAACAAAATATCACCACATCAGTCAAACTATCAGTCAATTAATCATTTTCTTTGTTATTCTTTTTAGGGTTGTGTGTGTGTGTGTGTGTGTGTGTGTGTGTGTGTGTGTGTGTGTGTGTGTGTGGTTTTTCAAGACAAGGTTTCTTTGTATTGCTTTGGAGTCTGTCCTGGAATAGCTGGCCTGAAACTCACAGAGATCTACCTGCCTCTGCCTCCCAAATGCTGGGATCTAAGATGTGTGCCACCAACGCCCAGCTGTTTGTTATTAGTTCTTTTAGAATTCTGGACAGTATATTTTAATCATATTCAACCTCCTATTCCAACTCCACCTGTGTGTGTGTGTGTGTGTGTGTGTGTGTGTGTGTGTGTGTGCGCGCGCTTATGTACATGTGTATGTATACATATCAAATTCAATCTATGCTCTCCTTAGACTTTTGGTTGTGTTGATGCACTGGAGTGTGGTTGACTTTTCAGGAGCCCCACCCTCAAAAACAAACAAAACAAAACCAGATGCTGTGTTTCCCAGTAGCTATCTATCAATTGCCAGTTATTCCTATGTTAGTGCTGGGACATTGTTCCTACCTCTCCTTTTCATGCTGGGACATTTGTCTAGCTATACAGGTCTTGTGCATGCTGTCACAACCACTGTTAATTCATATCATATGTGCGACTTCCCCTTTGTATCTAGAAAGCATTATTTTCTTGTACTCACCAAGGATATAAGAAATGAGTTATGAAATCTTCTAAAACTAAGGAATGCACCTGAGGCCAGGTGTGTGTCAGGGGTATCCCTGTATGGAGGCCTAGAGAGGCCATTGCACGAAGCCAAGAAGATGAAGCCAGGAGTGCCCTGGAGACTAAACCTTGTGAATGTATTTTTTACTTGATAATTGTTCTTATTGTATATAGTTGTACTATGCTAGACTCAAACCCTTTCCTTTTTATTTAGACAAAAATGAGAAAATGTTGTGAAAAATTTGTACACTGTGTGGAGATGTACTTCCGTGATTTGTGTAATAAAAAGCTGAATGGCAAATGCCTAGGCAGGAGGTATAGGCGGGACTTGCAGAGGACTCTGGGAAGAAGAAAGGCAGAGTTAGCAGCCAGAGGAAGAGGAAACAGGATGGGCAGTACGCTGAAATGTAACGCCATGTAATAGAATGTAGATGAATATAAATGTGTTAATTTAAGTTATAAGAGCTAGTTGGGGAAAAGCTAAGGCTACACTTTCATAATTAACAAATCTCTATGTTGTTATTGGTGAGCTGATGGCCCAAAGAAAAATCTGTCTACATTTTTACAGTTTCTGAAATTACTGACCTAGGAAACAAACCTGTGTGGAAAGTGTGTGTGTGTGTGTGTGTGTGTGTGTGTGTGTGTGTGTGTGAGAGAGAGAGAGAGAGAGAGAGAGACAGAGACAGAGACAGAGAGACAGAGAGAGAAAAGAGACACTTAGTGTCTGATGTAGCCCAAGCTGGCCTGAAATGTACTTTGTACAAGGATGACCTTTAACTTTTTTATCCTTCTGCCTCTACCTCCCAACTGCTAGGATTATAGGCATGTGCTTACTGCGTCACCCACCACTTTATGTGCTGCTGAGGACTGAGCCCAGGATTCAGTATGAGCATTCAGCATCACCCTACCCACTGAGATACACTTCTCCCTCTCATTTTTTACGCGTTCTGAGCATCCCATACCCTTTGCCAAAGCTGACGGGTCTTTGACTCTAGAGAAGTTTGAAGGGCTGACTGCATTCTGAGCACCCTCATACAAAGCTGGCCAGACACACACGGTTTTGAAATGCAAAAATGGACAAAATATAGCTTTGAGATGGGAATAGATAGACTTTCTAAACTTCTGTTTAGGCTTAGTTTTGCCAAAATCAGATAGTAGAAGGCCACTCAGGATTCATTAACATTTTTAGAATGTTTAAAGGATTTCAACTCAGAAGAAAGTAACTTCTGGTTTTAAATAGAGACAGATTAATAGGGCAGTGACAGTGTATATGAATAGATAGATAGATAGATAGATAGATAGATAGATAGATAGATAGATAGATGGGTAGATGAATGAGAGATGCTCAACCACTGTGTTGACCTAGTGCACCTGTGAGTAATTTCTGTGCTGTAGGACAGCTAAGCAGTTTGACTCCTGTATTTGTCCACTTAAACCCTCATGGGAAACACAAGACACACGCAGTGAGCATGCATCCACGAGTCAGCATTTCTAAACTCAGAGCTTTCCCATGGTGGAGGCTGATACCGCTGACAACTCTCATTGTCACTTCAGAGATCTGTGGGCTCAGGTGGCTATGCCATTCAAGAAGGCTGATGAGGAGCAAATGTCATCACTCACCATGGAGGAGGCATGCCTGCTCTTCCAGGATCTCTCTCTGTAATTCTACATTGAATTTATCTTCCCCAACTCTTCCCTCCTTACCCTACACCACATGCCATTTTTTATAGACTCAAATCTATTTCATGATGTGCCAATTCTTGTCCTTCTCAAGTCTTCCTTTATCTCCTACAGTAACTGAAGCCCGGCTCGCCTCTGAGGATGTGCTTTGCTGTTGCTGGTGGTTTTCTTGTACTTTACATTTTCTGAGGCCCTCATGATGAGAGGTGGATTTATACCCTTTTTGCTCACTGTTGTCACTTAGGGAAGAGCTTCTCTAGGGTTCAGGCTGAACTCTCAAACCTGGTGCGGCTTGATTATAAATCCCCTTTCTTGGGGCCACTTCCTTATTTAAATATCTTTGCTCTTCTCCTTCCTAATGTCTTCATACATTCCCGAGTAACTCCAATGAATAGTACTTATACTTACTGCCTATCAGTGAAGATAGGACCACAAAGGCTAGAGGTTCCACCTCTACCAGGACACTTCAACCCCTTAAAGATAATCCCCTCACCTAGTCTGAGAAGTATGGACTTCTGTGAATATTACACACTGCCAAACATTAGCTTAGCCAGAATTCCCCATCCCTTATTTGAACACTGGTTGATCAAGTTCCCTTACCAGACACTATCCACCAAGTGATGTCCTCACTCTGACCTGCCTTCAGCATTATTCCTCTGAAGCCAAACAGTAGTTCCTCCTAGCCTCCCTCAATAGCACTCAATAGCAGTTTGTTTGTTTGTTTGTTGTTGTTATTATTATTAATTTCCCCTCACACTCACCCCTTGCCCACAGTTGTTTCCTGGCTCACAGTCTCCACTTTTTCCTTGTATTTGACACAAAGCTCCATCTGTCAGTCTTTAGACTACAGAATCCCATGACAACAGTTCCTTAAACAAAGCTTTCCTTGCCTTTCATACTTATCATGACAGTTCTGTGTGGTGCTCCCTTCTATATTCCCAGAACAAAGGAGGTCCAGGCAGGGAGATTGCCATGAGTTCTATACCACGGTGGGCTATACAGCAATTTCCAGGTTAGCCTGAGCTACAGAGTGAAAATCTGTATAAACAAACCAATAAAAATAAAATTAAAATCATGACAGAAAGCCAAAAAGACAGAGAAGAAAATGTTTTGAAAAGGAAGCTATAATTTACATGTAAAGGGTTTTCTCTCAATTACAAGCTTATAGAAATCAATATAACACAGTGGGTCAATGGAAAATGAAAAGATAATTCACATAGCACTCAACACATATTCATCTTTCAAAAGTGTACTTGGAGACCCTGAACAAATTGGGAGCATAGAGGAAGAGGAAAGTAGGAGAAAGAGGAGAGGAGGAGAGGGGGAGAGAACATGAGGGATCAGGAAGACTGAGTGGGGAGAACAGAAGAAAGCAAATAAAGAGATACATCAACAGAGGGAGCCATTATAGGTTTAAAGAGAAATCTGGCACTAGGGAATTGTACAGAGATTCACAAGGATGACCCCAACTAGGAATCTAAGCAATAGTGGAGAGGCTACCTTAAATGCCCTTCCCCTGAAATGAGAATGAAGACTACCTTGTATGCCATCCTAGAGCCTTCATCTACTAACTGATGGAAGCAGAAGCAGAGATCCACAGCTAAGCACTGAGCCAAACTCCTGGAATCCAGCTTCAGAGAGGGAGGAGTGATAAACAAAGGGGTCAAGATCATGCTGGGAAAACCCACAGAAACAGATAACCTGAGCAAGTGGGAACTCATGGAACCCAGCCTGATAGCTCAAGAACCAACATAGGACCAAACCAGGCCTGCAGAACGCGGGTGTCAGCTTTGCTGGGCAGTCTATGGGACCTCTGGCAGTGGAACCAGGATGTATCTCTAGTGCACGAATAGACTTCTGGAGCCCACTCCCCATGGATGGGTAGTCTCTCAGTCTAGATACTCGGGGGAGTGCCTAGGCCCTGCCCCAAATGACTTGACAGATTTTGATGATCCCTCATGGAAGGTCTCACCCTCCCTGAGGAGTGGATGGGGAGCAGTTGTGGAGGGGAGGGCATAGGAGGATGGGAGGGAGAGGGAACTGGGATTGATATATTAAAATAAGATTGCTTCTAATTTAAATAAAATTTATTTAAAAAAGTGTACTTGGTCTGACATATAAGAAAAGCAGAAGCAGAATTTTATTTTCTTTTTTTGTTCACCAAATTACATTTTTTTTTTTTTGAGACAGGGTCTCTATGTAGTCCTGGGGCTGTTCTGGACCAGACAGGCCCTGAATCTACACAGATCTACCTGCCCCTACTTCTCTAGTGATTGGGGGAAAAGGCATGCCACACATAGATTATAAATTAACGTGAAGTTGTGTGTGTGTGTGTCTACTGCATCTACATTATTGTGTGTGTGCGTATGTCTACTGCATCTACATTATTGTGTGTGTGCGTATGTCTACTGCATCTACATTATTGTGTGTGTGCGTATGTCTACTGCATCTACATTATTGTGTGTGTGCGTATGTCTACTGCATCTACATTATTGTGTGTGTGTGTCTACTGCATCTACCGTATTGTGTGTGTGTGTCTACTGCATCTACATTACTGTGTGTGTGTCTACTGCATCTATAGTATTGTGTGTGTGTGTGTCTACTGCATCTACATTATTGTGTATGTGTGTGTCTACTGCATTTACATTACTGTGTGTGTGTCTACTGCATCTACCGTATTGTGTGTGTGTGTGTGTCTACTGCATCTACCGTATTGTGTGTGTGTGTGTGTCTACTGCATCTACATTATTGTGTGTGTGTGTCTACTGCATCTACATTATTGTGTGTGTGTGTCTACTGCATCTATAGTATTGTGTGTGTGTGTCTACTGCATCTACATTATTGTGTATGTGTGTGTCTACTGCATTTACATTACTGTGTGTGTCTACTGCGTCTACATTATTTCCCCACTCTTCCAACTTCTTCCATGTTCTCCTACTCCCTCTCAAATTCATGTATTTTTCTTTATTATTGTTAGACACGCACAAATGTATAAATACGACCTGCTGAGTTCGTTTATTGCTACTCAGATGCATATGCTTTTAGGGCTGACCACTTTATATTGGGTAGTCAATTAGAGGGCTCATCCCTGGGAAGACTAATTCTCTCTCGTGGTTTTGATTGCTTGTCGCTCTTCATCTAGGGGCAGGGCCCTGTGAGGCTCCTCCCATCCGCACTGGCAAACCAGCCAGTGCTGCCATTGTTCCAGTCTTGTTTAGAACATCATATTGTTGAGATTTCAGGTGTTTAGGGAAGCACAGGCGTAAAACTACAATGACACCCTGCCTATTCAGTTTCTAACTAGGAGAGAGCAAGCAATTGAAGAACATGCGAGGGGGGGGGGGATGCGGGGGTAAGGCCGTAGATGATGAAACAGACACTTTCAGAACCATAGAGAACACCACTTGCCCTAGACAAATGTGGTGGCACACACCTTCTATTCTAGCACTTGGGAGGCAGAGTCAGGCAGATCCCTAAATTAGAGGCTGGCTTATAGACTTCAGCGATGTGTCAAGTTGACAAAACTAGCCAGTATACCAAGCAAGAATACTGAATCCTCCCAATAAAACTCAGAAGAACATTATCAAATGAATTATTTATTGCCGAATATTACATAGGCATTTTAATAAAATAGCATAATACATTTAATTATTTAAAATGAGCAAACCTGTCCTGGAACTCCCTCTGTAGACCAGGCTGGCCTTGAACTCACAGAGATCCACCTGCCTGTGCCTCCCAAGTGCTGGCACTAAAGTCATGTGCCACCAATGCTTGGGCCAAGTTATATTTTAAAACAAGTGTTAAAAACACCAGGAGAAAGTTTCCAACATAAATAAAATGTCCATGTTGCTCACTTGATTATGCCTGAGAAATCTGCCAGGTCCTTTAACTGCTCAAGCAGGGAAATAGAGGAAAGACAGCGTACATCTTCTCCTTGTCCTTTTCTCTTACCCTCTTCCTTACATTTCTCTCCTACCCAAGGCTTTCTTTCTCAGCTCCCAGTACTTGAGGGGTCAGATAGGCAGCAAGCTCTACCCTAATTGTTCTTCCAGTCTTGGTACATTTTAAAAATTTCTGACTCGATTCCTGACCAATCCCTTTATCTGTATTCAATGGCCAAACTCTTAAAAAACCCATGGGGCCTGGTGGGGTTGATGAGGAACCACCTGCCAAGGAGTAGTTCTTAATTCCTTTTGAGCTAGTGGTATAGAGAACTGCCATTCAGATCATCATCTGGTATCCCTCGCAAACATGTTAGAAATGCAGAACCCCTGAGTTTACACTTTAACAAGCTTTCCCATGATTCATGTGCACAGAGGTGTTTGAGAAGCACTGGTGTGGCCTAATTTGTCATTTATTTGATCGTCATGGCTGACTAACAGGTGATACATGAACTAGTTTCTTTTCTGAAGCAGGTAGTTCAGACTAGCCTTGAACTAGAAATCTTCCTGCCTCAGCCTGAGTTCATATACGTGTACGTGTGTGTGTGTGTGTGTGTGTGTGTGTGTGTGTGTGTGTGTGTGTATGCTACTACACCTGGATATATACATACACTTGAAAGTTTGAGAAACTTGTTTAGTTTTTCTCTTGGCCAGCTGTCATGGAAGAGGTGACAATGAACTATAGACCACTGAGGTTTTATAGCCACCAAACTTAGCAGAAGTAGTCCTTGAACCCTGCTGACAACACTCCAAGAATGTGGTGTGAATGACAATTCGAGGGATGGGCAGTTCAGAGGGCCACTGTGGGAGCCTTTGGATTTCTTTGGGTTTTTTGTTTTATTTTCATTTTTTCCAGACAGGGTTTCTCTGTTTTGTTTTAGAAGCTGTCCTGGAACTAGCTCTGTAGACCAGGCTGATCTTGAACTCACAGAGATCCATCCGCCTTCCTCTGACTCCTGAGTGCTGGGACCAAAGCCACCAAGGCCTGGCTTTCTTTGGGTTTGATACTGGCTCTACTACTACAAAGCTTTTGGGATTGGGTAGTTAATTGTTCTTCTTAGACCTTAACTTCTTTGTTTGTAAGATAGGTGAAAAAGTGTCTACAAAAGTTTATTTTGAAAAGTATGTAGTATACCACATAGGCACGTGTTCAGTTAATTAGTTCCTTCCCCTTTCAACACCTTGATGAAAGTTAATTTTAAAAAGAAGCTTAAAAAAGAAAATGCTTCATTAGTTCTGAATGAAATATGATTTTAGTACTATTGTAGGGGAGATTAAAACTGCCTCTTTGGGTTCTTAGTTTTGTTCACAAAAAAAATTAAAAATAGTCAGTAGTTGAAGAAACCATCCTGAATGAGGTAACCCAGTCACAAAAAGAGGAACATGGTATGTACTCACTCATATATGGATTTTAGACATGAAGCAGAGGATCACCAGCCTATAATCCACATTGCCAGAGAAACTAGGATACAAAGATTCTAAGAGATTCATATAAGGTCCCTCACAGAAGGGGAAAGAGACAAGATCTCCTGAGCATATTGGGAGTGGGGAGGCAGTGAGTGGAGAGGGAGTTAGGAGAAAGAGAAAGGGAGGAGAGGAAAACACATGGGATTAGGAAGATTCAGTCAGGAGGGGAATAGAGAAGAGGAGAGAAGAGGGGAGGGGAGGGGAGGGGAGGGGAGGGGGAGGGAGGGAGGGAGGGAGAGAGAACCATTTTAGTTGTGAAGAATCTTATGTCTTTAAATGTTTTAATTTTATTTCCTCTGAACTAAAACTGCCCATGCTTGGGCTAGAATTCGTGCACCTATCACAAACTTCTATAAAACACGGTCATGTTTTTTGAGCTTAAGGATTTAAAGGGCTAGGAACATAGCTTGTTGGTAGAGCACTTGGCTACCATGTATGTATAAGGCCCTAAATTCAATCCCTAGTAATCTTTTCAGGGTTATCCAGGGTGGGGGAAACCAGCGAGTACACAGTTGTTTATTTTACAAGTTTTCTGCACCAAAAAGGTAGAGACCCACAAAACATGCATCAGTGATATCCTTGATAACGATTTGCAGAGGGAAGAGTCCTCACCTAGAGGACTTTCTGTTGTTATTTGTCCATGCAGACAGCTCTTGTGGGCACCCTGCCCAGACCCGGGTGCCCGCCGCCCTGAACGCTTTAAGGATTGAAAGCAGAGGTTTCCTGCTGGCCAGACACTCCCGACCTTAACCTGCCCTCGCCTGATGCTTCCGGCCGGTCCGGGGCTCAGGGCAGGTGAGTCCCGCGCCCTCCCCGCACGGCGCCTGCGGGGACGGGCGGAACCGAGGGCGGCGGCTGCGGGCTCGGCCTAGCCGCAGTCGCCGCAGCCTTCCAGGCCACCCGCTTCTCCAGCCCCGGCGGCCAGCCCCGCAGCTGTACCGGGGCGAGCGGAGGCAGCGCGCCGCCGAGATGCGGGGCGGGGGCCAGGGCGCGGGGTAGGTGACTTTATCCCGCCTCTGTTGCCCGGCCCAGGGGAGCAATGACATCACGTGGATCTTTCCACGCGCCGACACAAAGAGCGGCTGCGAGAGGCCTGGGCCAGGGAGGCCGGCGGCCGCCGCTGCCTCTCCCGGCTCCGGGGTCCCGCCAGCCCGGCCCTCCGCCCGCTATCCGCGCCCTTCTGCCGCCCGCGCCGCCCGCGCCCCCCGCGCACCGCTGAGCCCGCCCGGGCGCCGGCCCCTTCCCATGCGGGCTGCGAGGGCCCTGGGAGGGGCGCCCGGAGCCAGCCGCGCAGCATGCACTGGGGGGTTGGCTTTGCCTCGTCCAGGCCGTGCGTGGTGGACCTGAGCTGGAACCAGAGCATCTCCTACTTCGGCTGGTGGGCCGGGTCCGAGGAGCCCTTCTCCTTTTATGGGGACATCATCGCTTTCCCTTTGCAGGATTACGGTGGGATCATGGCAGGGCTGGGCTCGGATCCCTGGTGGAAGAAAACCCTTTATTTGACCGGGGGAGCTTTGCTGGCCGCGGCTGCGTATCTGCTCCACGAACTCCTGGTCATTAGGTGAGCCGCAGAGAGGGCCCCCGCACGCGGGCGCCCACAGGGCCACCTGGCCCGGGCAGGGCTGGAGCGAAGGGGGGTCCCGGGCCAGCCAGCCCCTCCACCCTGCCGCCCAAAGGTTCAAGCGTCCTCTCTTATCCTCTTCCCTCTCAGGGTTTTATGGTCACCTGGCCACTTGTGAGGGGCCATTTCGAGTTGATGGGAGAATTAAATCGGGAGGGGAAAGTATTTGCCTTCTAGCATTTCGATGCTGAAAGCAAAGTGCTGTGAGTCACTAGTGTGATGGATCAAAACAATCTGTTAAAGCCCATAGGGAGATTCTAACTGCAATCAGTGCATTTGCAACAAAAGAAAGAAGCTGTGTAGAAACACTAAGGTACACTTCTATAAACGCCTAATTGGTTAATGGGTAATAAGGGATATTGAGTGTTAACTACATCTTTACTTGAAAGGTTAGTTCTCCCTTACTCCTTTCTAAATGTCAGCAGCATTAAGAAGCTGCAGTTGCAGAAGCTTGGAACCTCCAGTCGCTATGAAAGATGCTTGGCAAAGTGTAGCCCTGTTCAGGTTTGGTGCAGCCTTAACCTGCTTATCTGCTTATCTGGTATGGGACTGTAAGTGCCTTCTGGTTTAAATGCCATTGTTGTGTGAGCATTGCTGTGAGAGCTGAGGGCAGCAGTAGCACATGGGTTACTTGGTATAACAGGGAGCCTCCCTGGGCTGTAAACAGTTTCATGGCTGCCTGCCGCAGAATGTGTACAGGCTTGAGACTCACAATACATGGACCCCTGCTGTTGGTACTGCTAGTCCCATAGATCTTTAGTGGAGTAGGTGATACTACAGGATACCAAGGCAGCTTTTGGTTAACTTATATGACTGTTTATGGTTAAAAGTTCCATGCATTCGGGGCCCTAGTCACTGGAGATTATTGGAGACAGATCAGTGTTCAGTAGTTGAGCATTCCTCTTCTGCCTAGTATTTTCTGAAGGGGCAAGGATAAGTTAAGACCCCATTTTCCAGGGGTGTGGTGAGTAGAGTGAAGTATAGTGAAGAGAGGTACCTAGTCCTAGAGGTTATAAAGTATCTGTGACCTCCAATGGGCTTTCAGGAACTGCAGGAGAACACTGTGATAGCCCTGCAGTATTCACACCATTTGATAGTTCTGAGAGGGTAAGGAATCAGCTAAGGCAGAGAGAATATGTTGGCTTTCCTATTACTTAGCCACAATGGAAGACTGAGAAGTTTGTTTTAAGTTTGCTACATCTCCTTTAGCTCAATGCCTTGAACCTACTTGAACCAAATACCAAAGTTTTAAAGTGAATTATCTCCAGGGTTATTCTCTATTGCCAGTCAGGTTTCGGTCCATATAAAGAACTCTCACCCAACTCTGCAGCATTTTAAACAACAGCTAGTCATTTCTGGGTTCTATTTCAGTCCAAAGCCTGTGAGGACTGTCCATATACCATGTGGCTTCCCAGCATTTTTCCAGCTTGTAGAGAGTGTGAAGGTTTTAAATGGAACCCAAAGCTTTGGATTCAAAGCTGAATCCAAAATGTGGCTTAAATGACCTTGCAGAAATAGTGGGGCCTTGGGAGCTCACTTTGGAATAGACCACACCCTGGGAGCTCTGTACCCTGGATGTTAGTAAGCTCTGTCCAGGCTAGATCCTTCCCTATCCATCACGGTGACCAGAAGCCTTAGCTCTGGATACTGGATCAAGATGTTTTAAGACCCATGTTCATTCACTTTTGTTTCTTGACAAATGAATTGATAAACCTTATTATAATACAATCTGAAAGAAGGCTGCCCAAGTTTGGGAACTTAGTAGGACTCCTGTGTGTGTGTGTGTGTGTGTGTGTGTGTGTGTGTGTGTGTGTGTGTGTGTTTCCAAGTATCTTTAACAACTACCACTAAAGAGTAGACGGTAACCTGCCCAAGATTATGTGGGAACAGGAGTAAGACTGAGGTTCCAATGTGGAGCCTGGCTGCATGTGAGAAAGTGCCTGTTCTGAGGTGTTGTTGGGGGAGAAAGGAGGAGAACAGGGGCATTGCCTGGGAAGACAGTCCTGTGTCAAGATACAACTTCCTGCCAACTTCCAAGAGCAAAGAGACAAGGAGCAGACAGGGCACTAAAAACAGGCTTCAGAAGTACAAGAAATTTCAGCTTCAAGTGTCTGTACAGTTTAGGCAGAAAAACAAATCAAAATCTGAAATGTGTGGGAGGAAAATATAATTCAAACTGCCTGCCCTGTCTTAGTTCCTTGGCGACTATCAACTTTTCCCTGACCCGCCAGGACTTTCTGCTGCCCAGGTTAACCTTGATCTATGGCTTTGTCTCATGAGAAAATGACGTTGTCAGGCTGCTTAAGAAGTCTAATTAATGAGTATAACTAGTGCAGACATTTTTAGGGGGAAGCATGGGTACTTGTCTGGGATATTATTTTGGGTGCTTGTATTTCTCTACTGTTATATTTTTAAATAATTACTGTATTTTAACCCTTTGTTTCCCCCATGTGGAGATGGTCTGGCATCTATATTTAAATTCACTCAAGCATCTGGAAATTTGCTTGTAAAGTGAATGACTAAATAATGACTTCATTCCCGGAGCTCATTTGCGATTTGGATATTCCAGCCAGAGGGTCCCTATCTGATCTCCATGACTGATGGCAATGACCATCTGTGTAGAGCAGGGGCAGGACAGAGTTAGTGTCCTGTTAACTAGCCAGCTGGCCTCTGCAGGTGTCCTCCTTTCAAATCTCATGCTACGGTCATTTTGTGAAATAAATTGCACAGGAAGCAACTCATGTGATCTGGACCCTAATCTAGGGGAAGGGTCCTGACATGTAGAAGGAGGCCTATGGAGCCAGATTATCTGGTTTCAAATTTGATTCTGTGTTTAGCCAATCATGTACCTTTGATGCTAGCAAGTTCTTAATCAGTATCATCTATAGAATGGAAATAATAATAGTAGCCTTCCTTATCCAGTTGACTTGATGTTAACACAAGTGAACTACTTAGGAGTTTGTCCTATGGGCATTCAGTACACTATCTAGCTGAGTCAAACTGGTTGTGTTAATAAAACTAACCAAGGGACTGCCAACTTTCTTTTCTTTGGACTCTTGGGATCTGTAATTATTTCAGACTTGATATATAACATTTTTTTTCTTTTTTATTTTTCATTTGTGCTAGGAATTGCAACCAGAGGTGTTTCGGTGTATCTCCTGTGGAAGCCAAGTAGACTACCACAGAGCTAAATCCTCACCTCACCCCACTTTGGACTCTTTTTTTTTTTTTTTTTTTTTTTTTTTTTTGAGACATGGTCTAGCTGAGTTGCCTAGGCTGGCCTTGAACTTACAGTTTTCTTGCCTATGCCTTCTGAATAGCTGGGACTCACCGCCAGGCTTGGCTGGCCTGACAGACTTAATCTGAAATTGGTGTTTCTAGGGCAAGTTATATTCTGACTTTCAAGTTCCCTGTCTGCTATGAAATGTTAGTATGGTGTCCCAAATTTAAACTTCAACTATGCCGACTTAGAGAGGGATTATCAGAATTAAGTGGGTTGATAAAAGCTGTGTCTATACTCACTGGTACATGTTGGCACCTGACCATCATCTATGTTGACTATGAGGGTCTAAGTTAACCTTTAGAATTTGATTCTTCCGGCTAGTAGAGCAGCAGATTTCATATTTATCTCCTTTCAGTTCTTAACCTTTGCCTCGCTAATTTACACAAAAACACCACTTTGTAATGTGAATTATTTTATTGGGCAAAGTCAATTGTGAATTGTAGAGTTTGTGTTGTCTACTAACAGTCAAAATGAGTCAGATTTTAATATCGGACCTCCCACACATCTCCTATAAAGGAAAGTCTTTGTTTTATCGTAAATATTTTAATTTTTTGGGCTTGTAATTTCAGAATGAATCATTCTGAGTTCTTCAAATTGACTAGGCCCTTAGCTAGTAATCCTCAAGAGAATTTGTTTTATGAAGTGGAGTTGGCAAAACTTGTGAGCACAGTGTGGTTGAAGGTGACAAGTTATTCCTGCTTGGCCACAAGTAGGTATAGAATTAAACTGAAATTTGGAGAGGGAAGTAGAAGCTTAGGGAGGGTCAAGCCTTAAGAATGGAGTTTATATGACTGGGAAAAGGTAGTCAGATGAAATTGTAGTAGGTTTCTGAGGAATTTATGAACCAGATAGGGAAGATTTTGCAAGTGAACAAGACAATATCTGTAAGAATAAATTCCTCTACAGTTCAGTGTGAAATATGTTATTAAATGTTTACAGATATTATTTAATCCTTGTTATTATAAATATGTAAAAAGAACCTGGATGTTTAGTTTCAGATTCCCAGTAGGTGGGCATCATATCACAGCCTCCTAAAGGGTCTGTTTCAAAGTGTTGTGTAAGGCAGGCATATAGGCACTGCCCAGGTTCTGCAATGTTCTAGCAATGTGGCTTTCTCTGTACCCAGCATTCTCTGTAGCCCAGGCAGTCCATAAAAGTGTGATCCTTGTGTTTGAACCTCCTGAGAGCTAGGATTGGAGGCCTGAAGTACCATATATATATTTCATGAGGTTGTGTTTGAAGACTAAATGAGATACCCATGGAATCAGAGTGGTGCAGAATCTGGTAGAACACATAGTAAGCACAGAATGTGTGTTCTAGAAGTATCCCTCTTGCCCATAGGAGGCAAGCTGATTTGTAGTTACTTCCCAGAGCCACTGGATTATAGCCATTTTAGAGTTCGTTAGGTCCTCCTGTTTGTCCACCATGCTTCTGTTCTGTAAACACCGCATGAGGTGAGAGCTGTCACACACACCTCTGATTGTTCATAGAGGACTACCAGCCTCCAGGGGCCTCTTGAGGCCCCAATGCAACAGAAAGCTAACATGCAGGCTGTCCTTTACTTCTGTTTTGGTTTTGACAGGAAACAGCAAGAGCTTGACTCCAAGGATGCTATTATTTTACATCAGTTTGCAAGACCTAATAATGGTGTCCCCAGCTTATCTCCCTTCTGTTTGAAAATGGAAACCTACTTGAGAATGGCTGACCTACCCTATCAGGTACTTGTTTGCAAATACCTTTTATTCTTATGGTCTCAATATTACATAGAGGGGGTGTAGTTAATGTCACACAAGTGGATGTCAGGGTAAAAGACAGTGCCCAGTCAGAGAGAGATACTTGACTCCAGGGTCTATGGGTTTCTTTTTACAATGAAGGAATGAGAGTATTTCTTTTTAATGAGTCCTGTGGTTGGAGGTTTGGGTAGGCTTACTGGGCAGCTGGTGAGAAATTTGAGGGTGCTACTTCCTGGTGGGTCTTTTCTTTTAGATTTTCATTTATCGTTTTGTCCTCCATGAATGTGGGGTTAGAGGGCATAATAGCAATTGGGTGGATATGTAAAAAAATAGATTGGTAGTACAAAAGGATTGAAACTAGTGCCTCACATGCACTAGACAAGGGTTGGTTTTACCACTTACCTATAGCTCTGGCCTTTGACTTTTGAATTTTTCCATGTTTCGCTCGAGGGCCTTTCAAGGAAGTAGCTGTCGATTTTAGCATTAACGACACAAAGGGTGTTGGATTGATGCTCAGTGACTGAGAGCTAGTCCTGTGACTCCTGTAGAGGACCCTGGTTGGGTTCCCAACACCTACGTGGTGGTTTATGATCCCCAGTTACAGGGGATCCCATGTCCTTTCTGACCCCAGGCATCAAGGAAAGCATGTGACACACAGATATGCATGAAGGCAAAAGACTGACACATAAAGTAAATAAATAAAAAAAAAAACTGTAAGAAGAAATTTGAGAAAAAAGAGGGAAAAAGAAACACACATCCATATACACATGCGTACACTCACGTGGAATAAGTGATTTGCAAGCATTTTCACCCCATGAAAAAAGAAAATAAACCAAAACCTTAACTATAGCTCATTATTAAATATATATGCAATATTCTAAACTTATACATTTCCACAATATAAAAAATAAACATTATTACATAAAAAGGAATAAACAAAAGTGTGTATTTGGAGGTATCCATCTTTCCCTCAGTAGTGTTAGAGATAGGCAACACATTTGATGTGTTTTTTGTTGTTGTTCTCATTTCTTTGTGTATCTTTAAATTTTTCCCATATGGTTTTCTTTTTAACAAGTTCTAGCCATATGGAAATCTATCGAAGCCTTGTTTCTACAATTGGTTTTGATATTATGGCCATAGAAAATAGTCTCTGTGACACCAAGTCCTTCAGTTTACTGTGTATTCAAGTGTATGGTTATTATTTTTTAAATGGTAGAAAATAATTAAATCTTATCAGTATAGAGCAGTTTATGTGTTTTTACTTGCTTGAGGATATTTTATTTTTAGTGCTGTATTTTTGCTCTCTTAAAATGGCTTACCTGTTAGTTTCAAAGCATTCAAGTCTTTGTTGATTGGTCTCTTTTTTTGTGTTATGTTAGCACTTTAATACTGTTTACATATTTGAGGTTATGTTATCAGGTACTTATACTACAAAAGATCACATTTAAAAATGCTTTAGTTTCCAAAGTTTTAAACTCTTTCAATATGAGTTCTTATGTGTCTATTGTCTTTTTAATAATTCTTAATGCTAACATGAAAAGCAGTGATTTTATGAGAGATAACATGAGTGATTTCATTGGAGATAACACACATGAGCAAAAACAATACATTTTCAAACATAAAAACATTTACTGGAAAAAGTGACTTTTTTTGCATTTTTGTAAATCTATTTTATTTCTAGTTTATTAGGTAAATGCCTGCTATTACCAATACTTTATTTTGGTTGATATCTGAAATTCATGGAGAAATCTGACCCCATGAAGATGCACAGTGTAGAGACAGAGAAGCTGGTTTGGGTTTTGCTGGTTTGTGTCTTAGTTAGTAGTTTGTTTGGTTGTGAATATAACATTTTCTTATACGTGTCATTATACTTTGTTTAATTTGACCCTGTCTTCACCCCAAATAGTCTCCTCCCCCAGTCACATGAATTACTTTGCCCTCTCTCCAACAATTTGCTTCAATTTTCTTCCCCTCTTGTGGTCCTTGTGGATGAAAGTTTCTGTCTCACCTGGTCCCGCAGCTGTTTAGTCCCAAATAAACACACAGCGGTTTATATTAATTACAAACTGCTTGGCCTATTGGCTCAGGATTCTTATTGACTAGCTCTCTCTTAATTATTAACCCATTTCTATCTTCACATAGTCTTTGCTTACTGGTGATGCCCGGGCCGCTTGCTTCCTCCCCTGGCAGCTACCTTTCTCTATCCATGTTTGGATTTCCCACCTGGCTAAATCCTATCTGTCCATTGGCTGAAACAGCTTTATTCATCAACCAATAAGAGAAACATATTCACAGCAAACGGACGGACATCTCCCATCAGGTCCTCTTTCTAGTTTCACGGCACAATAGATGCATATGTATAAACTTAAATATAGGTTTTTTTCATATGAAAGAAAATGTGAACTTGGTCTTTCTGAGTCTGGTGTGTTCCACTTACCACAGTGATCTCCATTTCAATCCATTTTCCAGTAACTGACATAACTTTATTATTCTTTATGGCTGAGTAAAACTCTACTGTGTACATAGGACACCTTTTCTTAATTTATTCACATATTGTTAGACACTCAGGCTGGTGTCTTAATTTGGCTGTTGGGAACAGTGCTGATTTGGATCCCTTCAGTTATATATCCAGCAGTGGTGTAGCTGGCTCATATGGTAGCTATTTTTGAGAAACCTTTATTCTGCATATTGACTGCATCAATTTATATTCACGCAGCAGTGCCCAAGTGTTGTCTTTCTCTGTATTTTTTTTTTTTACTGGCATTTGTTATCATTTGTTTTCTTGGAGAGAGCCACTCTGACTGGGGTGAGATGGACTATGTGTTTTTTTTTAATTCTGGGGAAAACAATGATCAATATTCTTAAAATATTCCCTTTAATAACTTTCCCTGCCTGTTTCCTGTTGCCTGGATCTCTGCTTTTTATTTCCCCTGTCTCTGTGCTGGCCTGTAGTTCTCTGCTCCATTGCAGAATGTATGTCTGTGTGTCTGGGGGTGTGCACATGTGCTTTCAGATGCTCCTGGAGGCACCGGTGATCTTTGAAGTTGGAGTTATAGGTAGTTGTGGGTGGTGGGAATCACACTCAGGTTCTCGGAAGGGCAGTTTGCCCTTCCCAGCTGAGCCATCTCTCAGGTCCTCGTTGTGTTTTTCCTCTGTTGTGTTCTTTCCTTTTGAAGTGGCTTCCCTGTGTGACCTTTGTCAGCC
Source organism: Phodopus roborovskii (assembly GCF_943737965.1). Lineage (NCBI taxonomy): Eukaryota > Metazoa > Chordata > Mammalia > Rodentia > Cricetidae > Phodopus > Phodopus roborovskii. The sequence continues at coordinate 29,237,505 of NW_026125281.1, forward strand.
TTTCCCCTTGCCTCTACCTCCCAAGTACAGTGTGTGTCACCATTGCTGGTCAACTGCTGACTGAAGTTGACTTGTATCTTTTCTTAAAATGTGTGTCTCCTCAGTCAGTTTTCCTAGTTTCTCCCTTTATCTGTGGGAGGGTATTTATTGTGCTATCTAAAAGCATTCAGTCTGTCTCAGTATTTCTGCTTCATGCTACCTATATTCAGCTTGTTTCCTTTCTCTTGTAGTGGTCATTCTTCTTAGAAGTCTAGTGTTTTGTGTTTAGATCCCCTATGCTTCCCAGCCCAGGAATTTTACTGTGCAACGGCTAAAGTCCTCTCTGTGGTCCTCAGGCTTCACTTCTGCTCATTTGTTCATCCTGTCTTTCCATTTCTTTGGCTTGGTTTTCTCTCATCTATGGACAACTTAAATGAGTAGTATAATGAGCACCCCAGTCCTTTCCCACAGTTTCACTTATGGATATTATTTAGCCTCTTTTGGTTTAGCTCTTTTTCTATTTTTTGAGAAACATGTTTTTGCAGAAATCATGAAACTTCACTTAAAATGCTTACATGCATATTTCCCAAATAAAGACAGTTTTCCTACAAAACTACAATATACATTAGGTACATGGACTTTTCCCAATGAGTTATAGTTTTTGAAAGGTAGTCAAATTACCTGGAATGTAGCCAGTGGGAGGTGTCTGGTGGTAGTTCTGAGTGCGGTGAGTGCTCACTTCCTTGCATAGTGAATGGCAATGTTGTTAACGAATTGCTTACCCAGCGTTCAGGAGACAAGGCCATCACAGAGGACGGGGAAAGGGATTCCTATAAAAGCTGGTGACTATGCAGAGTGATCGGATTGGGTGTGGAAGTTGAAGCAGGAACCAGAAAGACCGATAACCAGCGAGGCTGGCAGATGGCAGCTGCTGGATGGTGTGAGTGTGGATTGCCATTGGAATTTGTTTGTAGGAGGAGGAGGGTGCTGGGGTCAGCCAGAGGCCTATGCTATGTATGTGAGATAAGTGATCTACCACTGAGTTACAATCCTAGCTTTTAAGTTTTGTTTTGTTTCCATGTGTGTATGTGTGCAGTGCCTGTGCGTGCGTGTGTGCTGGGATGTGTGTGTCAGTGCAAGGGTGTGTATTGGAGGCCCAAGGTTGAGAATGAGACTCTTCCTTGATTGCTTTTCCTCCTTGGCCACTGAGGCAGGGTCTTTCTCAATTAAACCCAGAGCTTGCTGATTTGGCCAGGCTCACTCACCAGCTTGCTTTGGGGTCCTGTCTCCTCCTCCAAGGCTGGAATTACAGGTGAGCTACCATGTCCACCCTGCATTTACATGGGCTCTGGGAATGTGAATTCTGATCTTCTTGATTGCATGGTAAGCACTTTAAATTGCTTTAGTTTTTAGTATGTAGCCTAGATTGGCCTTGAATTCAACTATGTTGTCCAAGCTGATTTAAAGTGGTCCTCCTGCCTCAGCCTCCTGAGTGCAGGGACACAAACATATGTTTCCATGATTCATTACCACTTGATGATTTTGAGGAAGAATATTTGCCCTCATTTTCATTGTAACTTTCAGAAATGTGTGTAACAAGTTTTTTCTCAAATAATGATACAGAGACATATTAATTATGAAAGCCCAGTCTTTAGCTTAGACTTATCTGAAGTAACTCTTATAACTTAAATTAACCCATTTATATTAGCCTATGTTCTGCCATGTGGCATCACCTCTCTTTCATCTTGTACCTCTTGCTTCCTTTGAGTCTGGCTGGTGACTCTGCCTTTCTTTTTCCCAGAGTCCTCTTTGTCTCTGGAAGTCCTACTTAACCTCTTCCTGCCATTGGCCATTCAGTTCTTTTTTAAACCACTCAGAAGATGCCTTGGCAAAGACGTATCTTCACAGTGTAAACTAATATTGTGCAAAAGATGTGTGATATTACTTTTAGTTAGCAATAAGGGTAATGTCTAGGGAGTGGCCATGTATGATTGTACAAGTTGTTTACTGTATAGCAATATACAGCCAAAGGTTCTTGGCATAAAGTATACTACTAGATGAGGTTCCATTTTCTAAATTGTGCACAGACAATCTGTATTTGGTTACCACTCTTTTTCAGGCTTGCCTAAAATTAATTGATAATTAAATTAAATGATAATAACTGCTTATTATCATTTGATATTAAGCAATGGGTTAAAGTATCACTCTATGAACAGAGACCAGTTTACCCAAGATAGTGGTAAGTAGCGTTTAGCTAGTTCACACTCTGCTTTTGAGTCTTCTGAAAAGGTGAGATCACCTACCAATAGAGAAGTCCAGGACAAAAGGATGCCTGCCCTGTCACCATAACCCTGAGATTACACAGAGATCTCAGAAGTAGGGCATACACCAGTGTATACCATATACAATTTGCAAGAGGGGCAATTCCTAGACAGAGACTTGCCTCAGAGAGCTGCTATCTTCTGTTGTTAGCCATTGAAGTAACATGCCCCACTGGTTTCTTAGAAAGGCACATACAAATCTTGGTGTGATTTAAGCAAAAGCAAGTTGAATGATTTAAAAATATTCATTTATCTATTTATTTAGCATGTGAGTGTTGCCTGTATTTGTGTCTGTGGACCATGTATGTGTGTTCCTGATTCTTGTAGAGGTCAAAAAAGGGCATTAGATCCCCCGGGACTGGAGTTACAGATGGTTGTGGGATGTCATATGAGTTCTGGGAATTGAACCTATGTCCTCTGGAAGAGCAGCCAGTATTTTTAACCACTGTGCCATGTCTCCAATTACAACATGATAATTTTAATACAATAATTTTTATTAATTCTTCAAGAATTTCACACATGCTTATAATATAGTTAGACCATATTTACCCTCAGCTCTTCATCTCCCACTTCTCCTAGATCTGTGTCTACATCCTTCAATCTTTGTGTCTTTTATAAAAAAAAATAACACACTGAATCTAATTTGTTGGGCCCCATTTACTCGTAGGTGTGGGGTCACCATTGGAATATGGTAAACTTCCGGGGACCACATTCTTATAGAAAACTACTCTTCCTCTCCTAGCAGCCATCTCCCATGGCTCCTCATGTCAGCCCCTTCTCCAACCACGTCGATGTTGACTGACTTATCTTGTACAGGTCCTGTGCAGGCAGTCACAGCTGGGATGTGTTAGTGAGTACAGCTGTCCTATGGTGTCTAGAAGACTGTGTTTTACTCTGGTCTTCTCTAACATTTATTTGGGTCTTAATCCAAGTGTCCACCCCCACAAAAAAAAAAAGCCCAAAAACCCCATTTTTTTTTTAAATGTTTGAAGTTTTGGGATTCCTAGGGAGAGTTCACTGCTCTGGAAAATGTTTATAGAGTTTTCTGTTATAATACACCTTTGCAAAAAGGTGTCTTCTTGTGTAGGGTTTGGTCTGAATGATGCTGCCTTGGTTTTGATTTGGTTTCTCTATCGAGAAGGTGGGTAGCTGCTAGCGTTTGCAGCAGGGGTTGTTCTTATCGGGCCTGGGGAGGAAGAAGCATTTATAAACTTTTAAATAGTTGGAGGAGGAGTAAAAAAAATAATTATTTGTCATTCATGAAGTGCATGACTTTTTTGGGGGAGCAGTCAAAGTTGGTCACTTGTGGTGACCCATGCTGGTTCTTCTGCCTCTTCCGTAGCGTTGAGCTGTTAATAGAGACTTAAGGCCTTAAGTGTATACATGGCTTTCTATAGGAAGATTTTGCTGACCTCTAGAGACACATTTAAAGATATTCAGGATTGATGTATTCCAAATTTTATCTAATACTGTCTTCTCTTAAAAAAAAAAAAAAAAGCCCACAACTTTAGATAGCCAAAATTGACACACATGTGTTGCACATGTTAAGTGTAAATGCCGGGTGCTGGTGCAAACCTGTGATCTTAGCACTTAAGGCTAGACGTGGAAGGATCAGGAGTTCGAGGCCAGTCTCAACTATATGATGCATCCCAGGCTAGCCTGGGCCACATAAGACTGTCTCAAAATAAAACACAGTGAAAAGATCCATTTTCTTCTAAAATTTTCATGTGCCTCTTTGAAATTCTCTTCCTACCATCCTTCATTGTCCTCTACAACCATAGATAGACCTTATGTCACCAGAAATTAGTTTATATTTTCTAGAATTAAAAAAAAAAAGAATTTACAGTGTTCTTTTGTATGTGTGTTGGGCTGGAACTCACTATTGTAGAGCAGGCTGGCCTCAAACTCACAGAAATCTGTCTAGTTCTGCCTCCGAAGGGCTGGAGTTAAAGGTGTACACCTCAATGCCCAGCATGTGTGTGTCTGTGTGTGGCATGTGGAAGTCATAGACTGACGTTGGGTGTTTTCGTCTGTTGTTCTCTATCTTAATTTTTGAGACATGGTCTCTTACTGACCTTGGAGCTTGTCTTAGTTTTCGTTCTACTGCTGTGAAGAGACACCATGACCGTGGCAACTGTTAAAAAAGAAAGTGTTTAATTGGGGCTTGGATATAATGTCAGAGGTTTAGTCCACGATCATCATGGCAGGAAGCAAGCCGACGACATGGTGTTGGAGCAGTAGTTGTGAGTTTTACATTCTGATCCCCAGGCAGCTGGCAGAGAGAGAGAGAGAGAGACAGAGACAGAGATAGACACAGAGAAAGACAGCCTAGCAGGCTTACCCCCAATGACATATGTCCTCCAACAAGGCCACACCTCCTAACTGGGGACCCAGCCCCATTCAAACCACCACAGAGCTCATTATTTTGGCCAGGCCACCCGGCCAGTAAGCCCCAGTGGCTTGCTTGTCTCTTCCTCCCCAGTACTCACAGATGCCTATTCCACTTGTGGCTTTTCATGTGGAGTTTGTGGCTTGGACTCAGGTCCTTCTGTTTGCAAAGCAGGCACTTTACTGACTGAGTTGTCCTCAGCCCTGGGCAGTCCTTTTAAGTCTGGCTAATTCTACTCACACAATTTATCCACGCTATTTGTGTGTAAATAGTTCATTCTCTCCTTTTTCCTGGATAATAACCTGTTGTATATTTGGAGACTTGTTTGTTAATTTGTCTCTGAATAGCATTTTTCCTGTTTTGATAATTTTAAAAAAGTGTATGAGTATGAAAATTATTTTTTTTTATTTATGTATATGTGGTTGTGAGCCACCTGTTATAGTCGGTGAGAACCAAACTCAGGTCCTCTGGAAGAACACTACATTTTCTTAACCACAGAGCTGTCTCGTTAGCTCTGACTTTTGTGTACATGTCTTTGTCTGCTATGTGCTTTCTGACTCTCACCCCTCTTAGGGGTGAAATGGCCTGATTAGAAGGAAGTTGTAGGGGCTGGAGAGGTGGCATTTTAGTTACGAGAATGCCTCCTTTCCAGAGGGTCCTGGTTCAGTTCCCAGCACCCACATGAAGGCTCACAACTGTCTGTAACTCCAGTTCCAGGGATCTAATGACCCCTTTTGGCTTCTACTGGCACCAGGTGCAGACATACATCCAGGCAAACACTTCTATACATAAAATAATAAGTACTTTTTTTTTTTAAGAAGAGAGGTGTGTGTTTAGCTTAAGACATTGTCAGGTTTGAAGTGGTTCGCCTTTCATGCCCACCATGTATTTTAGTGTCAGTTTTCTCAGAGAGGCTAACATTTGTCATTATCTAATAGTGTTTGCATTATCTATTTGTACAATCAGATTAATTTAGTTTGTGTAGTCTAACAATCAACTTTGAGGTTTAAATGACTGTATTTATTGAGAAATATGGTTGAAGACATGAAATTCTCCAGAATTACCTCCATTCATGTGGTCTAGGTCTTTATATACACTGGAGAACACATGTTACTGTAATTTTAACAATAAATCATGTGACTTGATCTGTCCACCTCCTTTCTAGATCAAGATATTCTGAGATATTGTACACTTCTAACATGCTTATAGAATCAAAATAGAGCTTGTCTGAACAGATTCTGGGTACCACCCTTAGGACTACACATAAAAACCAGGAACCTGCTGAATTTCCTTAGGAGATGCTACAGTTGAGACTGTTGTATGTTCTTCTTTTTAACCTTGGAATGATATGATAACTTAGGGGGCTGCTAGCTTGTAGTGTAGTGACAGAAAACATCATTCAGATTCCACATATTGGATTTCAAGTGAGTTCTTTGGATACTGAGTTGGTACAAGCTTCTTTGTGGTTTATTTTCACTCTTTTGTTATTTGTGAAATGTTTACACGTTATAGCTAGTTTTGCCCATTTTGAACCCACCCTTTCCCTCTCTTACTCCTTGCCTCAGAGTCCCATAACTCCCTTAGTCCATATAGAATTTGAGTGCTGATCGAACCTATGGGGATAAATTAACACTTTGATGTTCAGTAAAAGGCTCTTCTTTTCACCTTCTAGAGTAACAATCTTAAAGAGTTAATATGCTGAGTTCATTTGAGTAGGTAGTACGGACACCAGCACTTGTGGGTTGGAATGTTTGGTTCTGCTAATCAGTGTAATTTATATACACATTGCTTCTCTCTCTCTCTCTCTCTCTCTCTCTCTCTCTCTCTCTCTCTCTCTCTCTCTTAAATACCATTTAGAACTATTTTGGTGGAAAGCTCTCTGCTCAAGGGAAAATGCCTTGGATTGAATATAATAATGAAAAAGTGTCTGGTACAGAGTTCATAATTGACTTTCTGGAAGAGAAACTTGGAGTGAACCTAAACAAAAATCTTGGCCCTCATGAAAGAGCTGTCTCAAGAGCCGTGACCAAGATGGTGGAAGAACACTTCTACTGGTGAGTCTCTGCTGTGTCCCTGTACACTCCCAGTCAGCCCAAATTCTCTCCTGCTTTCTCACACACACCTTCTCAAGAGTGTTTTACTCAGCTTTCTCAAAGTTTATTAAAAACAACTTTGACTTAGGGTCAAAGTTCTGTCTGTTGTCTCCAAGTACTCTAGACCAGGACTCCACAGGCATTCTTAAGAGTCCATCTTTCACAGTCAACTCTGCCAAAGAGCCTGGAAATTTATAAGCAGACTGCATTCCAGGTAAACCATTATGCAAACTGAAACTTGGATTTCAATTATAACAACACAGTCTTCCTTTGATGTTTTACCAACCACACACACAGACACACACACACACAGACAGACACACATACACACTTCATAGTCTGCATGCTGCAATTTGCTGGATTTAGGAAGGGGATATTTCAATTTGTGAGGCTCATTAGTATAAACTTCTGAATGAAAATGCTGGACAGTGGTGGTGAAAGCCTTTAATCCCAGCACTTGGAAGGCAGAGGCAGGTGGATCTTTGAGTTTGAGATCAGCCTGGTCTAGAGAGTTAAGTCCTAGAACAGCCAGGGCTACACAGAGAAACTCTGTCTAAAAGGAAAAAGCAAGAAGAGAGGAGGAGAAAGAAAGAAAGGAGGAAGGAAGGAAGGGAGGAAGGAAGGAAGGACGAACGAAAGAGCAGCATGTACTGGAGGAAGGTGTGAAAGGCTAAGTAGAGATTGGATTTCTCAGTGTAATCAATTACACAATTGTGAAAGTATGTCACCTTTCCTCAGATAGCATTCTGTGCTGATTGCTGCATTCATAGTCCCCCAATTTTGTTTGTTTGTTTGTTTTTGTTTTTGTTTTTTTTGAGACAGGGTTTCTCTATTGCTTTGGAACCTGTCCTGGAACTAGCTCTGTAGACCAGGCTGGCCTTGAACTCACAGAGATCTTCCTGTCTCTGCATCCCAAATGCTGGGATCAAAGGTGTGAGCCACCAATACCCGACTCCATAATCCCCAAATTTGAGGTATCACATAAATTTGAAGTTGGGTTGACCAGTTGCTCTGTTTTGCTTTGCTATCCCCAAAGCTGCTTCAGCACCATTCAAGTTAATCACATTTGGCTAGTCTTGCTTGGTAGACATATTTTCTTGTGGGCTTTCCCCTCTTACAACTATTTTCTGGTGTTTCTAACCCTTCTCTACACTAGAGATGGCATATTTGCAGACTGTACTGTGTCTCCAATCCTTAATTAAGTATCGTTAATTCCACTGTATTCGCAGTACTATTTCTTGGTTAGATGCTGGCCTGGAGCTTTTTCTAACCACTTCCTCCCACGGGGACCATCTCCCATAGGACTGACTGTGGGCTTGGTCACTGTTTCATCCATTTGCCCTCTTCACAACTAGAAAACTAGATGTTCCGATCTCCAGGATTTTAAGTGGCCCTCTCTTTTTCTCTTCCTATGTTTGACTTTTTAACTGTTTATTTTGGGGCTGACCAGCATTTCACATCCTCTCCCCACCTCACTATAAAGATGAAGGAGGGCTGACCAAGTGCCTTGTGTCAGTGTGGAAGAGAGCACATTGAGTGTTTGCAGGAGCCTGGGTGCTTTCCGTGTCATGCCAGGGCTCTGCTTTGTCACAGTGGGCATTAAGATGCATGACTGGCCGGCTCCCTTGGCTTCTGGGAAAGGCTTGTGGAAAGGATCCCATCTTATTTGTTTGCCAGGTTTCAGACTCAACTCTTCAGTGGCAGAGGGAAATGGAGAACCTGTCCTGGGCCACTGATGGTGAAGTTTGCTTTTCACAGTGTTACACAATTTTTATTGCTACTTTATTCTCTGATAGAAGCTCTCAGACAGTATGTTTCTACTCTGATCTTCAGTAGCCCTCTGCTAATATGGAAGGTAGGGCAGACTATGGATGTGAACTAGAAGGGGCAGGAGGGAGACCATTAACTTCCAAGGGTTTGCATTACTTGGGTGGTACATAGCCTCCTTAAAGGCTAGTATTGTCTCTCTAACTCACTTTCATTAGAAAAATCTGGGAGCATTTTGATATACAATATATATTCATTCTAGTAGCAAAAGGGAAGCAAACCTTTGTCCTGTGTCTTTTCCTCCCCTCTGCCCCCCTGCAGAGACCCCATCTGCTAGGGAGATCCCTACTAGGGATATGCGAGGTCATATCCCTACTCTCACAAGAATACTAAGGCAATGACTCCCTGGACTGGCCCTGCCCTTTGGTCTTCTACTGCCCTGCTCTTCCCATCCAAGACAGTAAAATGGAAGCTGGCCCAGTATAGGACCTGACCTCAATGTGTGGTAGTTTTCTGTGAGGTTTTCTTACATGTTAATAAGCATTGAGCTCCTATGTGGTGGGAGAAAAGACTCAGTAAACCCTCAGTGCTTGGCTCAGCTATTTGATGATCTGAGGGTTTTTTTTTTTTTTTTTTGGTAGGGGGTATATTTTATTTAGCTTGGAACTTTAAAAATGCTTGGGTACAATTTTCTGCAAGGCAGAAGTGATGGAAAGCTGGCATTATGATGTTACATGATGGTGGGAAGCTGTCTGTGGGCCTCAGTCCAGATCCAGCCAACTTGCCTGGTTCTTACCTGAGATGGGGAGTGTGGATTGAGAAAGGCAGGTAAAGATGCTTAAGAGAAAGACAGAGATGCAGGATAGAGTCAGGACAGCAATCCAGTGAATACTGATTGCCCCAAGTTTATTTAACATTCTTATGCACCCCAACCAAAAGGGGGACATGGCAGTAGACTACTATTATCATGTATAAGGAGCAAACAGACTTTCTTCCCTTAATCCTTCAAGTATTTGGTAACCATACCTGGTATCCAGCCTTGAGGGTCAAGTCTGTTGTTATTTAGATAAGACATCAGCTACCAAGACAAAAACTTCCTGCAGTAGCCAAGCCTTAGACATTTAGGTCTTTTGACTCGCTAAGGACAGTTTTGAACTCTCTGACCTTGAGGCAAAATGAAGGGAGCCATCTTTATGGGCCCCAAGACACACACACACACACACACACACACACACACACACACACACACACACACACACAAGACATAATTTCGAGCTATGTTTTAGGTTTATTCAGATAAGCACAGTCAGCTGTAAAGTTGTTTTTCTTGCATTTGAAATCTATATAATTACATCCCACTTGCATTATAGAAGCTATTATTGAAGATGAAGCAGGCTGTTTTTTTTTTTTCTTTCTTTCTTATCTCCTTTGTTTTATACTGACTGCTTAAGTTAGATCCAATGCTTGGAAACTGGTGTTAAAGGTTTTCTGAGACAGAATCAAATTACAAGCATGAAATTGATTTTTGTGATACCCTTGCTTCTTCAGTGATGCATGCTGCCCCCTTGTGGCCATCAGTGAAGACCTTAAGCGTCTTCTAACCCTATATAGTAAATACAACACTCTACATTTTCAATGACCAAATGAGCTTCTAGGTTCTCCATAATTTGTAAACTTTAAGTTTCATTTTTTGGGGGCACTGGTATTGAAGCCAGGGCCATGTGCAAGCTAGACAAGCACTCCAGTACCGAAGGCAATCTTCAGCCTGAGCTTGGCTTTTGATAAAATTTTAGTATTCCAGGTGTAAGACCCTCAGAATGAGGAGTCTACCAGTTTCGGTCGGTACCCCTAAGAACTCAATGTCCAGTCCAGTTGCTGCAACACGCAAGAGGCTTTAATGAACTGGAATCGTTTGCACAAACGGGCTCTCTCAGCATGTAGGCCAGAGGGAAGCCTCATTCCCCAGGCACAGGTGTTTTTAAAGGCAAAACCCAACAAGCTTAGGGAGGGAGTGTGACCCTCTGTCCTTTGAGTATGTGACCCTTTGAGGCCGAATGGTCTCCCTGTTAGGGTCAGCAGACCTTAGGGCCTCAGGGTGTGCTAATTGTCTGGGCAAAATGGAGTTGCAGCTATCTCTTTGTTTCTTAATGACCCTATTTACCACCTGCTGACTCATGGAAAGGAGGGGCAGTGTGAATTCTTGGTATCCTGCTATCTCAGGGCCGGTGGTTAGCAAATTCCACCCAGCATTCCAATTATTTGGGCTTTATTTCATTTCCTTGCTAGTTGAAGTCTTTCACAGGGAGATGGGAAACTTTCATAAGATGGTTTACAGGAAGGTGTGTGAAAGCTGGAAGGAGATGGCTGATGGCAATGGCACAGGTTCATCCCATGTTTCCCCTTCCTTATCCAGTGTTAGCTCTACAGAGAGCTCCTGTTTGGGGGGCTGGTGAAATTTGAAGGTAGTTGGAGAAATACATCAGAAGTTCCTACCCCTTTAATATAGAATATAAATAAAAGACAGCAATGGTATAGCACCATGGAGAGAGATTTTTTTTTTGGAGACAGGGTGTCACTGTGTTATCTTGGCTAGCTGGGAACTCATAGAGATCTAGCCACCCCAGGCTTCTGAGTGCTGGGGTTGAAAGCTGCGTCACCATGCCCAGCAGTGAAAAAGGCATTCTTATGGCTTGGAAGGCCGCACTTTCAGACTCAGCAGTTTGTAGCTTTCTGTATGTTGGTGTTCGTTTATGCCTTGGGCCTGAGTTCATGTTAGGTTATGGTGGGAATATAGCAATCATAAGGTATTAGGTTTGCTTCAGTACTAAAAATCAAATCAAGACAAAACAAACCAAACCAGGGATGAACCGTTTTTGCCTATTTCTTCCCTCCTTCTCTCCACCCTGACTTGTGGTCTCCCTGAGACAGGATCTGTGACGTAGTCTAGCGAGTTATATAAACTCACAATCCTTCTGCCTTAGCTTCCTATGGGTTGGGATTACGATGACGCTTGGCTTTTCTCCTATTTGTTGGTTTCCTTTAGAAAGGTTTGAGCAAGTTTTAAATCTTTAAATCTTTGACCCCATTTTTGTAGGCAAGATTACACACATTAGTCGTGATAAGGAAAATGAGTATCTTAACTTTCTGAAATAGATTTTCATATGATAAATTACTTTAATTGCTTATGCTAGTCTTTCCCAATTGCCCCTTCCTGCTGATCCCAGTTAATAATTCATGCCTCTTTATGCACTGGGCTTCTTCCCAGTGAAGATAAAGGTGCCATGAGCATTCCCGAAGACTCCATTGGCGACCGTTTCATCTTCCTCCATGGATCCTTCTCTCTGTTTTTCTAAGTACATGTCATCCCTTAGAGACATCGCAGAGCCAACATTGGTTCAGTGTAAAACTGCTTTTCATTCAGTCAACAATTTATTCTTTAGCAAAGGAAATGAATGACAACCAGTGTACTGATGGATCTCAGGCTGGAGAGGGCCTTTATGGAGAAAGCCTTCCTTGATTAAGCCTTTGTGATTGTCATTGCTGGGGGAGAGTTTAAGGAGCTGAGTGGTTAAGAGTGCTTGCTGTTCTTCCAGAGGACCTAAGTTCTATTCCTAGCGTCCATCACAGGTAACACCAGCTCCAGGGGACCTGACACCCTCTTCTGGTCTCTTGGGGCACATGCATGCATAGAATGTACTGCCCCCACCCCTTAGCCCCCCAAAAGCCAGGTGTGGTGGTACACACTTGTAATCTCAGTGCTGGGAAGGCAGGGGTAGGCATGGCTCTGGAGTACTAGCCAGGTAGCCTAGCTACACTTGGTAAATTCTGGGTCAGTAGAGACCCCGACTGGAAAACACTATGGGCAGAGCCCAAGGAAGATCTAGCCTTCACATTTGTGCATATACGTGCTCATGTGCTCTCATAACACATTTGTTTGTGTACATACTGAACATAGGAATGGACAGGCATAAACACATGTACACATACATACTTGCGCACACACACATGTATGTGTGTATAAACACACATCCATATATGCTTACACACTTGTACATACATACATACACCTGCACACAAATACATACACACTCACATGCATAAACACACACACACACACACACACACACACACGCACACACAGATACATATGCATACATACACACTCACGCAGACACACAGGCACACTTGTCCAGAGTAGAAAGGGGAAGAGAGAACGACAAGGCTACGTTTAGCTGCAGAGTTCTGAATGAGTGCAGTTTTTCTTCTCCCGTGCCCTTCGTTCAAGCTGCTCTTGCAGGGTGTGAACCTCACACCCTTGGCTGTCGCTGCTGAACTGTGTGAGGCAGACAGCTGCCTCTCCTACCACCTGCTACTCTGTATCCACTGACATTTCTTCACTTTCCATGGGTCCATGTGTAGAGGGAAGAGAAGTTAGCACCAGGCAGGAATCTTAACCTGTCTGTATCTCTCTATCCTTTATGAGACCCACATTCCCTGCATCTTGGAAAATGAGACGTCTCTCCTCTCCATACCCTCTTCCAGCCTTACTTTCTTATCTTCTAATTTGTCTTTGAACTATGGTTTCCCTAATACTGTCCTCATTCTAGAAATTCCCTTAGATAATTTCATTTCCCTGCACAGCTTTAAAACTGGCTAACATGTCCCTGCCCACCAGTACTCCCTGAGTTCTTTCTACTTTCTGAATCTCTTTAGTTGGCCAGCTCTTTGGAACCTTCAAGTGCCACGGGTTAACCTCTCTTTCATTCCCCAAATCTGTTCTGCTGTGTGTGATCCAGCACTGAAATCTTCTCAAATTATTAGCCAGGGAGAAAACACCCACTTTCCCCTCATATCCATTGGTTACTGGACATTTCTACCTCATTTTTCTCCGAGCACCGTGTGACACCTCTCTGTGTGTCGTGGTTTGGTTGACACATCATTTCTTGTCTGTCTCACTCAGCCTGTCTCCTAGCCAGCCTTCCTACCAGCATTGCCACAGGTCTGATTGCGTTTCTTGTCTGGTTGAAATTTTCCAGTGCCTAACCTTTTCTTTTGGAATTAAGTGATTCAGCCTGGCCCCAGGCCTGCAGTGATCTGCTCTGTAGTGCCCTTCTGCCTCGGGTCTGATAAGCTTCCTCATATGCATCCTGGAGCCCACCATACTCCTGGACTTCTCGTAGGCCCAGGAGCCAGTGTCTTCAGGCAGGTACCTCTTGAGCTCCTCCCTGTCCCCTGCAGTTATTTCTAGGATCTAACTTCTTTTCTTTTTATGAGAACTTTTCAATGTAGAGTTGCGCATTCCTCATTTTTGTGCTTTAGGTACCCTCTCTGTTTTGTTATTACCTGTTTTAGTCTCAGTGTAGGATTAATTTTTTTCCTAAAACCATTTTCAGACATCAAAAGTGTGTAACCCAGTTATTGTGAATTTAGATGATTTACAATTAGTATCTCAATGATCATTATTCTGACGGAATAGTTATCGCAGGCATAAAAAAGAGATCATGTTCACACTTATGTAGAATTCAGTGGAATAAGTGTGAGATATTTCACATCGAAAGACCCATAACCTGCACTGTCTATGCCCAGTCAAATATTGCTGTGAAGTACTTTTTTCTGTTTTCAGCAAAATTCATTTCTTCACTTTACAGTTCTTTATTTTGAGAGATTTGTGAACATACACACACACAGAGCTTTCTGCAGAATTGTAGCTCATCTTTTAAAAGATAACAGGGAAGAGTTCAGTATGGCTGTAGGATGGAGAATGCATTAAAATGAGGACTTTTAGGAGAAATGCAGCAATGATTAAAAAAAACTTTAGGTAAATCTATTTCTTGTATGTTTTCATTTTTCTAGAGCATAAAAATGCTAAAAATTTCAGGGCAATTTTTGGTGGTGCTCGAGGAGAATGCCAGGGCCAACACAGGCTGGCAAACTGTACCGACCACTGAGATGCACCCCAGCTCTCATTTTCTTCTGCATAAAATAACATCCCTTTGTAGCTACAACTTACCTTCATTCTTTGGGGTTTTCCCCCTAATAACTGCTTTTACATTCCTGACTTTTAAGAGACCATTACTGCATGTCAGCTCACATCTGGGGTACAGGTGATGTTCAACACATTTTCTTCAGTATGAAGAAAGTTGAAATATTTCATGTGTATACTCTCACAGGTATATTCTTCTCCGAGGGAACCCTTTATATCTCATAACTTAGTTATAAAAAACACTTTTGAGATTGTACAGGTTTCTAAAAGCAAGAAAGGAAAAGTAGAGGTGTTGCAGCTGGTAGTATGCTTGACTGTGTGTATGTGCCTTGTGGGGACACTGAATGGGTGTGTTTGCCATAAGTACCATGGTAGGAAAAATGATTCCACAGTTCCTTGGGTGAGTACCTGGAAACAGCTCGAGGGAGAGCAAATAACTTACACATTCACAGAATATAATTTATGACATACAGACATAGACAGGTATACCTTTAACTTAACCTTTGTCTAAAAGACAAAAAGGTGTCTTAAAAAATAACCTAACCCTTTTCATCATGAAATGTGAAATACATGTACTATACAACACGGAAACATAGGACTTAGCGCAAAGCACCTGCCCATGGAGCGATCCTTAAGCTCCAGAAGGGGATGCTCGCTTCCCACTTGCTGCTGCCCTGCTGTGCACCCCATAGCACTTGCCAACTTGGCTGAAATCTGTGGATTGTTTCTGTGAGACAACATAAGAGAAAGGACAGAGGAACCCGAGGGCAGGGGACTGGGAAGACTTGGTTAAACGGGAACACGGGACTCCAGCGTACTTTCAAAGCTTGTAAGTCTAGCTGCACCAGAGCCATTGTAGTAACACCGGCTGCTCAGGCTAAACACCACTATTAACTTGGTTCTGAACGATGCTTTTGAAAGTGACTGCAGAGCTCCACATCTTTGATGCACGGTAGTAATTTGTTTCCACACAATTCCAGGACGTTAGCTTATTGCCAGTGGGTGGACAATCTCAATGAGACCCGGAAGATGCTGTCTCTTAGTGGTGGTCCCTTCAGTAACCTGCTCAGGTGGGTCGTGTGCCACGTAACAAAAGGAATTGTGAAACGGGAGATGCACGGCCACGGCATTGGCCGCTTCTCGGAGGAAGAGATTTACATGCTGATGGAGAAGGACATGCGGTCCTTAGCAGGGCTTTTGGGTAATGTACCACACCTTCTATATTTTCTGTGCTTACTGTTGCATGACCAATAGAGTGCTGCTGGTTTGCAAGCTTAACTTGGTTGGTTGGGATTTTTGCTCCTGCATGTAGGGTTGCATTTTCACTATTTAACCAAGTCTCCCAGTTTCCAGGAGCAAACTCTGGTATTAAGTTTCAGTGTAGTTAGAGAACACTTCAGCATCAGGACCTGGCTGCAGGGGATGCTGGTATTTCCCAGTGCACTCTGAGGATAGGGTGGTTCTGAGCCAGGAATGTCTTCTATTTATAAATGGCTTCAGGCTGGTTGTGAGCATGCCTGCAAGTATAATTAGACAGACTTGGTGACAGCCCAGCTTCTGAACTGGTGTGTGTGTGTGTGTGTGTGTGTGTGTGTGTGTGTGTGTGTGTGTATGTGTATGTTTGTGTTGACACTGCCATCTTCTTATACCTTACATTTTGGTGTATATCCTTAGTTTTCTTCTTTCTAGTCTGTTTTATCTCAGATTTTGCATTTATTTCACACCGTAGGCTAAATTATGTCTGGGGAGCTCCTTACAGAGACATAGCATCTTAAATATCCATGGGCTATTGAGGATGGATATATTCCATTCACCAGCTGGCCACAGATAACCCTGGGCTGCTGTGGTTCTGTACTGGGTAAGCTTGATTCTTGGCTATGACGGTTCATACAGAGACTGTTCAAAGCAAGGGCCTAGATGTGAACCAATGTCCTCTAATATGGAACCAATTCCTCAGTGGGACTTCTGGTTTTATTTTCAGAAGTTGGTTTGTTCACCAGCCTTCCCATGGAGGCACAGTGATTTCCAGTTCTGTCACCATCCTCATCTTTGAGCATGTCATATTCCTTGCCTCCATGAGGAAGTGGGGTCTGGGGTTTGTTTTGTTAAAACCTACTTGGTGTCTTAGTAGTGGAGACTCTATGGGCATAACCTCTCTACATTGACTGTTCTTTGTTGTCCATGTTCCAGATACTTGCTGGACCCCGAGTCCTCCCTTGAACTCCATGTGGTGCCTTGCTCTGGGAACTGTGGTCTGTGATGACCAGTTCTGACATGGGTCCTTTTCCCATAACAGTGGCTGTGTGTGTTTCTGACTCACTCCTCTTCCTCTCTAGCTTATGCCGTTGGAAGCTTCAGCAAGTAAGGAGTTGAGTCCCAGAGTTATTATGGCAAAGATTATGCCAGGAAAAGCCTCTTTAGAGTTGAACAGCATTGACTTTTTAAAAGATGTATGTATGTATGTATGAATGTATGCATTTATTTTTGTACACAGTGTTCTGCCTGCATGCCAGAAGAGGGCACCACATCTCATTATAGATGGTTGTGAGGCACTTTATGGTTGCTGGGAATTGAACTCAGGACCTCTGGAAGAACAGTCAGTGCTCTTAACCTCTGAGCCATCTCTCCAGCCTGACGTTTTTTCCTTTTCTTTCCTCTTTTGGTTTTTTGAGACAGGCTTTCCCTGTAGCTCTGGAGCTGGCCCAGAACTCACTCAGTAGACCAGGGTGGCCTCCACCTCACAGAGATCCACCTGCCTCTGCCTTTTGAGTGCTGGGATTAAAGGCGTGTGCCACCACTGCCTGGCCCTGGCATTGACTTCTTAACCAGAGGATTGGTAAATATCTTTTCACTAAAGTGTTCCTTATTGACAGATATTTAGGGAGCAGGCTGAAAAAGGCAATAATGAAAACTGACTCTTCCTCTAAATACTCAATGACTAGACCAATGCTTTGTTCCCAATTTTTGGGTGACCAGAGGCAAATACCTCACTGGTAAGTAACTAGAGGCCTTGTAAACACTTGCCCTCACTTAGCTCGCTTTTTGCCGTTCTAGACATCAGTGGTTGACTATGGTCTGAATGGGAAGTCCCATTTAATATTTGTAATTTTTTTGTTTTGTTTTTTTGAGACAGGGTTTCTCTGGGTAGCTTTGGAGACTGTCCTGTAACTTGCTCTGTAGACCAGGCTAGCCTCAAACTCATAGAGATCTGCCTGTCTCTGCTGGGATTAAACTTGTGGGACACCACCGCCCAGCTTAGTATTTGTAAATTTTAAGTTGGGTGCTGTTCTGAGTACCATGATGGATTCTCTTGGTTCTGCTCTGTCTAACCCAGGACACGAATGAATCCTTTCTGTCTAGCAAGTCCATAACGCAAATACTGCTTCCTGCCAGCTTGTAGCAACAGATCTACTGCTGGAAGGTGTTGCAATGCTTGAGTTGCAGTAATCTTTATTTTATGTCATCACAGAACTTGCCCTTAACTTAACTTCATTAGAAATATTGTTTTCTAGGAAAAATGTGTTTGGGACAAAAACCTTTGTCCTGACTTTTTAAATTTGTCAATTATTTAAGTTTGGAAAGGTTCAGAAAAGCACAGAGAAGGAAAGTAAGTCAAAATAGTTTTGCCACCTATTGCTAACCAAAGTTACCATTTGATGTCTTTTAATATTTTTATACATAATTTTGAATCATATACCTGTACATACATTATTAAATATTCTGCGCCATGTGACTACATGCCTAGTATTTTACTTGATTCAGGGAAAACAACAGACAGACTTTGATTTGCCTACTGCTTGTCTTATACTTTTGTTCTCCTAGTTTTAAGTCTACAGATACATTTGAAAAGCAAACAGAAAATAAGAAAGTAAGGAAAGGTCCATGGAACTCAGGGCAAAGTCGTATAACACTGCCCATTCAATAGTTGAGGAAATTGAAGCCTACAGAGTAACTTTCCAAAGCCACACAGTCAGGTAGAGGAGAGCTGGGGATCAAAATCTGGATATCAGGCTTAAGACATTCTTTTCAAACTGCTGAGTCTTTGCATGGCTTGGGTTCCAGAGCGCTGATTGAGGTGATGAGGGAATAAAGAAACGTCAGACACAGACAGGAAAGCTGAGGTTGGGTGGTGTGGCCTTTCTGATGGAGAAGCTGCTGTGTCCCCAGGCTCAGTGTGTTTGTTATATAGAGTTGTATGAGGAGGCAAGGTTATGGCATACAGTGGACTCAAGGACACAGGGCTAGGTAATCATGGTAGGACCAGTCTCTGTGGGGAAGCAGCCTCAGGCTGTAAATAAGGGGTGAGGGGACAAAGCTACGGTAGACATTTTCTACACACACTATCAATATCTGCACATGACCAGGAGGGAAGGCTTGGCCATGCCCACATTAACAATTCACATTCACTCAGGACGTCACTGTCTCCCTACTACGCAACTGCGACCCCACATTTCCCCATGAATTGTGTTAAAGTGAATTCTTACTATTTCAGATTGGCATCTTTAGAAAATTAAAGTAGATAGAGCTTAGACTATCAAATTAAGAAGTGGTCTCCAAAGTTATGTTTAAGAATGCCCTATTTGCCCACTCCCAGAAGTGGACTGTGGAATGCTTTCTGGTTGTCTGGGAATCTAGCTCTGTTGCACTTGTCCAGTGGAACACCCTGGGCTCTACCCCCCCCTCAGGGCTGCAAACAAAATAAGGAAAACAAATATGGGTAGGTCTGTAAACTGAGGTCGTATTCTTTCTCCAGGGGCATGCTTTTAAGAGCCTGCTCAGATAAGAGCCAAATGGTAAATGGCAGCGAGAAAAGCTGATTTCCAGAAAGCCTCACTTGCTTAATAAAAAATTTATTGTGCATTTTCTAGTGTGAAGTATTTCTTTTGAACACAAAAATAGCTCGGGGTTTCTTTGGTCTTCAGTCTTTGTGTCATCAGGTTGGCACATTTGTAAGAACTACACATATTGGCTATTTTAGTAAGTGTCTGCGATCTTGATTATTTAATGAAGGGTAAATGATGCAAAGTAGGGAGTTCTGCTAGAGGCAGCTTCCTGCCACCTTCCTAAGCATATGCAATTCAATGTGGTACAGCTTTACAAAATGGTTATGTGGTGCTGTGGGGAAAAGGAATCATTTAGTTCTGTTTTTCATGTGAACAGACACTTGGCTGGTCACTTAGTTCTGGATTAAATCATACATGGAAGATTAAAATATTTTCAAGAACAACATAGAAAAGCATGTATGATGGGAAATAGAAAATCTCCAGCCCTTGTGGGCTAACACCACCTTACCTGTGGTTTTCAGACCTTCCCAGTTGCAAAACAAGATTTTGAAAAACAAGATTTCATGGTGTTGACCACAGCTGAGTATTAACATGAAATGTGGAGATGGTGCGTGCGTGCGTGCGTGCGTGCGTGCGTGTGTGTGTGTGTGTGTGTGTGTGTGTGTGTGTGTGTAAGGAGCAAATGGGTGGGTTCAATGGGCTTTAGTTTCTTCTCTACAATTTCTACTGACTTCTGAGGCTCATGATTGAGCTATAGGTAGCTGGGAATCGGATTTGGTGACCATCCATCTGACCACTGTTTGTGTCTCTGGTCATGATGAAGCAGTTTAAACTATTCTATTATAGTGCTTCTTTGCTTTTAATTGGACATCTGTAGGTCCTGGGTGGTGAAACTACCATGATTTCATTTGACAATAGACAAGTAATTGATAAATGGAGTTTGTTTGTGAGATGGATTCATACCTGGGGAGAACAATGAAATTCAGTTTCAGATGTGGAGACCAGCACTGCATGGGTGGTGGTTAATGGTGACCATCTGCACACCATTAGCAGGCAGCCAAGAATAACATCACTATGTAGCAGAGTCTGGCCTTGAACTCTTCATCCTTTGCCTTGGAGTTCTGAGTGTTGGGATCACTGGCATGTGCCATCACGGATAGCTTAAATTATGATACATTTAAAGGATGGGGACAAAAAGAGTAACAGGCTCTAATGTCCCTAGAAGACACATTTCCATGGCTAGAAACACAGTAGGAGAATGTATTTGTAAATAGAATTCAGAGTTGTTTCTTTTACCAAAAAGATGTGGGATGACCAGCATGATGAAATCTTTGTGAAGGGCTTGAGAGTCAGTGATGAACATGTCTGGCAGAGCTCTGAGCTACCAGGGCTCCCATGAGAAATAAATATCATTGGTAAGCATTTATAAAATCACACACTTGTGAGGGGTGCCTCCATGAAGAGCAGGAGGCAGAGGGCAGTTTCCAGGGTAGTGATGGTGGTCAGGGTGTGGTCATTCCCGGAGACTTCTTTGTGAGGAGGGTGACATTTAAACTGAAAGCTGAAAGATAAGCCAGAGTTAGGCAGGCATATGTGTATGAAAGGAGAGCAGGGCTATGATGGTGAATTGAATAGCAAGGAATAAGAAAAGAACATCGTGTAGAAAGATCTAGAAATCAAATGCAGCCATGGGCATTCAGAGAGTGAAAAGGTGGCCGGTGTGTTAGAAATTTTACAACAGCAGAGGGCTGTTAGTAGGCAGAGGTAGGCAGGGGCTGAGAGTATACAGGTGTATGCCACATTGGTAAAATTTGTGCTTCTTGTCTGAGAGCAGAGGAGGCTTTGAGAGAGTTAAGTAGAGCAGTGGGGACTGATGGGATGGCTCAGCAGAAAATGGCAGCTGCCCCAAGCCTGAGAAGGTGTTTATGGTGGGAGGAGAAAACCAACTCTTAAAATATTCCCTGACCTCTATACATGTACCCACACATATTCACTTAATAAAAATAAAGTAGGAATGGCGCATACTCTGTATATGTTTAGTGTGGTGGTGAACTCTCTCTCTCTCTCTCTCTGTGTGTGTGTGTGTGTGTGTGTGTGTGTGTGTGTGTGTGTGTGTGAAGAGGGGTGTTACTGTCCAGGAAAGGTAAGAGGGTGTTAGGACTACAAACAAGGTGAGTTGGGCAGTCATTTATGGATTAGGGCTGAGTTTAGAGACAGAACTGGGAAAGCTTGTGATTTGTGAAGGGATTGGTGGTGATACAGGTGATAAGAAATAACCAGCGAATGGACATGCATGTAAAGGAAAAGCAGCTGTTCATAGAGCCAGTGTTGGAGGAGAGGGATGTAGGAACATTTTTCTGTACCACCAGACAGCTACCAAATAACTACATGGAGACTTATAATAATTATGAAAGCTTGGCTTATAGCTTAGGCTTGTTTCTTAACCAGCTCTTACAATTTAAATTAATCTATTTCTATTAATTTACTTTCTGCCTTGTGGCTTTATTACCTTTACTGTGCCCATGTTGCTTTCCTGCTTCCTCCATGTCTGGCTGGTGACTCTGCCTTTTTCTTCCCATAGTCCTCTTTGCCCCCCAAATCCTGCCTAGCTATTTGCTGTTCAGCTTTTTATTGAACCAGTCAGAGTGATTATTCCAGGACAGGGGGCTGGTGACTTTGGATGTGGATGTGCTTCATCTGAGACAGACACTTGGAGGTGAAGTATGTGGTAAAGGGAACTTGTTAGTAAAACTTTAAATACATGCGATTCTGATGTCATGTGATTCAGATGGACAGGTTGGTGGATACTGTAGTGAGTGCTGTTGGGTCAGTCATCCCTACAAAATGGTTGCTTCTTCAAAGTGTTGAATTGCGGTGTGTACATCCTTGTGAGGAGGTGGGGATGCAGTGTCCCAAGCTTTAGGAGGTGAAGGATGTTTTTCAGTGGCTGCAGGGACAGTCACTCAACTTGCTTCCAGGTAGGTAAACTGACCTGAACCTTGAAAGAGGCAAGAAGGTTGTCAGAAAGCTGCTTTGTGTTTTTAAATAACGAGCAGGCTAACATTGTAGTCAACTGTTTTGTATACTGATTTTGTATAGCTATGTATATTTGTTAATTAGGTACTGGGCTAAGTGTATGGCAAACCGGACAGCATTTCTAGGATTCTCCATACTGCTGGATGCTGTGATGTTCTGGTAGGCAAGAGGGACTTTTTCCTCCACAGAAAATGTCTGCTTTAGGTCACAGCAGATTGAGCAACTATATGTTAGTTACCTGATAAGAATCACACCATCCAAAGACAGCTCTCTAGGGGCAATGCCTATCATGTTCTTTTCTCAGTGACTTGGTCACAACTTTGGAAAAATTAGTTTTACCATGACATTGGATGGAACCCTTAAGAATCAAAAGTTTCAAGTGTTAACAAGGTGAAACATAGTAGGGGCAAACGTTCACTGGTTCACTTTTGTAGTTACGGCCATCTGGAAATTACATTGCACTGATTCAGAGTGGGGGGACCTGTATAAAACAGGGGTCCTGGAAGACTGGATGATTCCAATCTCAGGATGCCCTCGGCATCAAGGGAACACTAACACTAACTACTGCTCAGCTGAGGGAGGAGCTGGCTCAGTGAGTAAGGCATCTTGACAGCTGAGGAAGGGTCTTGCCTTAGGCGGTGGGACCCCAGCTGGTCTTTGCAGTTCTGACGGCTCCATGGTTGTGTGTTTGGTTCCTAAGGAAGAAGAGGAAGAGTTGATTTCCATGGAGGTCAGAGGAAGGTGCTGGGAGTTGGTTCTCATCTTCCTCCTGGCTGAGGCAGGCCACCCTTGTTTCTGCAACTATGCAGCCAACTTCAGGCTAGCTGGACACCGGCTCCAGCTGATTCTCCAGGGGTGCAGTGTGGGCTGTCAGGTTCCATGACAAGCACTTTCACTCACTGAGCTGTCTCCTTGGCCACTGGATTTTATCTTCTTTTCTTTTTTTAAAGGGTTTTGATCTGGACAGTTTAAGATTTAAATATATATTGATTTTGCAAACTCATGAGGTACAGTGTGATTTTGTTTTCAATGAGCTGCAGATCTTTCTGAACTTACATCGCTCCTGCCCTTGCTTCCTCAGTAGCCAAGATTATAGGTTGCGCTGCTGTCCCATGCATTTATTTTTTGACATAGTGTATGTTATACTTGTTTTTTCCGACTCCATTTTTAAAAATATTTAATTTTTACTTTATGTGTGTTATGTATGTTTATATTTTATGTGTGTGTATTTCGTGTGTGTGTTTTATGTATGTGTATATTTTATGCGTGTGAATGGTATGTATGTGTGTTTTATGTGTATGTATATTTTATGTGTGTATGTTATGTGTGTTTGTATTTATGTGTGTGTGTTTAATGTGTGTGTGTATTTTGTGTGTGTGTACTTTATGTGTGTGTATTTTGTGTGTGTGTTTTATGTGTATATTTTATATGTGTGTATGTTATGTGTGTTTGTATTTTGTGTGTGTGTTATTGTATATGTTTTATGTATGTTTGTATTTTATGTGTGTGTATTTTGTGTGTGTGTATTTTATGTGTTTATTTTATGTGTATGTGTACTTTATGTGTGTGTTGTGTGTGTGTTTTATGTGTGTGTGTTTTATGTGTGTATGTTTTATGTGTGTGTGTATTTTGTGTGTGTGTATTTTATGTGTGTGTGTATTTTGTGTGTGTACTTTATGTGTGTATGTTTTATGTGTGTGTATTTTGTGTGTATATTTTATGTGTGTGTGTGTTATGTGTGTGTGTTTTATGTGTGTGTATTTTATGTGTGTGTATTTTATGTGTGTGTGTTCCTGCATGAACTCATATGCACATGTGAATGCAAGTTCCTGCAGAAGCCAGAAGAGGGGTGTCAGGCCTCCTGGAACTGCATGATGTGAGTGCTGGGAACCAAACTCTGGATCTTTGCAAGAGCAGTAAGTGCTCCTCACTGCTCAGCCACCTCTTCAGCCCTGCATGCCAAACAAACAGTGCTCGTAGAAAGAAATGTCTGGACTACCTTCACATTAGGCCTTTGGGCTTTGGCTGGCCACTGCTTAGAACACATTGTTCTCAGTGAACTTGATGGAGAAAGCCTCATCGCTGAGACAGGTGAAAGCAATAGTTTGTATCTATATACACTTTAACACTCAGTGTATGCGATGAACTGAGGCCAGTAGGGAGAATGAAGATGTAGAAATATTTGTGCCCATCAATCTAACCAAAAGGAGAAGATCCACACAGAAAAGACGAAAATAATAGAGATTAAAAGGAACCCCAAAGCCATGCTTCACAAAACAGGCTTTGAGAGCTCTTCACACTGTGGGGGCCTCTAGAACAGTGGTCTGTAGCCTGACCTGGGAGGCAGCCAGGTACACAGCCCCATGGCAGCTGGGTAAGCCAGCGTTCCCAGCAGTGCCCGTGAAGAGGTAACTTGTAAGCTGAAAGCCTTGCTTTCTGTCATCCATATGAACTTTACACCCCACTGGTCAACCGTCTCAAATCTCATAGAGGTTTGGAGTGGGGACTTGGGTGTGAGGGAAGAGAAAACTGGGTAGGGAGTAAATGCAAGGGGACATGAGAGTCTGTACTTTGTGCCCACTCTAAGAGACAATATATAAGAGAGTCTTTATTATCAGAACAAATGAGGTTACTTCAGTGCTGTTGAGAAAGTGACCTTTGATTGGATCTATTCACCTAGCTTTTCCTTGCTTCCATTAAAAAAAAAAAACCAAAACTGTTAATATTAACTGTAGATTTAAAAATTAAGTATTTGTAATAAATCCTTGCCTTTAAAAATTAATAACCTGTCGATTCCAAATTGTGCTGTCCATGCTCTTCTCTCAGTGTGGAATCATCCACGGAAGCATGGATGACCTACCAGGAGCCACACCCTTAAAGAAAAGCGACTCTCCTCCCCCAAAAGACAAAGTGCCCGTCGCTCCTCAGTTATGGATGGAGGCTCATGACTCCCTCCCCATCCCCGATAGAATGCTGCCACAGCTGCTGTGAGCTCCTGAGTGTGGTGGTCCCTTCTTGTCAGGAAGGCACTGTTCCGACCCTGGTCTGGCTCTTACAGTCTTTCGACCCCTTCGTCATGATGTTCTCTGAATCTTGGGGAGGGTGTGTGATACAGATTTCTCATTTGTGGATGAGCACTTTGACCAGTTGTGTGTTTCCGCAATAACCACCTCAACTGCATACAGGGACCGCTCCCATGAGGTCTGAGAGATGCACTGGTATATGGGTAGCGACATGAATTTAGAGGGCTGTTTGATACTGCGTCCATTTAGAAAAACAATAGTAGGCTCACTTCTGGGAATTTAAAAAGTTGTATTTATTTATTTTATTTGGTGTGTGTGTGTGTGTGTGTGTGTGTGTGTGTGAACTCAATGACATACATATGTGGAGGTCAGAGGACAACTTGTGATACTCGCTCTCCCTTTTACCATGTGGATTTTAGAGATGGAACTCAGGTCATCAGGTGTGGTCACAAGTGCCTTACCCGGCTGAGATATTTCACTGGCCCCTAACTGCAGACTTTTTTTTTTGGTGTGGGTAAATTTTAGACAGTAGTTTTAGAAGTACTTTGCAGATATTCTAGACTTAAAACATCCCATCTACACACATTTTTTCCCAGCTGTGAGCCGCTGTTGTCCATGGGCCCCCTGGTTTGGAGAACATTTGGAACCTGCTTTATAAAACATTGCTTTGAGATTCCAGAACATTCCCTGTAGTATTTCTCCCTTTACTTGTCTCTTCAGTCAGATGGATGTGGGTAATTGCCTCTCGGTGTTCACTGCATCTAGTTCAGCTGAGGCAGCAGATGAGGTTCAGGGGGGCTGAGAAATAGGCTTGGGCCATTCAGCTATTGACAATGTCTTCTGCTCTGTCTTTGCCCTGGCGGGTTCTTAAAGTCATATGTGAGAAAAGTGTTGGTTAGACCTGTTGGCCCTAGTTTTCTCTTGTTAATTGAACTCTAGCAAGAGCTTAACTTAGTTGTCAAAGGATGGAACTGGAACTCTGGGCTTAATGATTGAAGGGCTTTACATATTGATCACTGATTCTAAATTGGGTGCTGCCCTCTGGTGGAGAGGCTGCTACATCATATGCTTAGAAAGTTCTAACTTCTCATTCCAGACTTCCAAAAAGGGGGGCTGGGGGTGGGGTGGGGGAACGGATGTGGATAGCCTGAGGGTTAGTGACCCTGAAATGGTCCTGGGTTGTGAGATCAGGCCCCATTTGTGTGCTTGAGGAGACAACACAGTTGGAACTTCAGTTTGTGGTTTATTTTCCATCCTCCTCCCCTGCGCCCCCCCCCCCCCACAAGGTCTTTCTTTGTGGTCCAGGCTGACCTTGAGCTTGTAGTGTTTCCAGGATGTCCTTGAACTCGCAGCCGCCACCCTGCCTCAGCCTCTTGAGCACTGGGATAACAGGACTCTTCCACTGCGCCCCTCTTTTCATTCCCCCCGTTTGAATTTCAGTTAGTAAAGATATGCTGGTGTGAGAAACAAGGTACATAGTATGCACGCCAAAACTTGGTGCTAGAAGAATAAAACTAAATATGAACGAACACCAAGTTCCTAGAAATCTTTGCAATGCATTAGTAACACAGATTACTTGATATAATTACAATAGACTTTATTTTATTCTGGAGTATTCTAGCTTCTTCTTTCTTAGAGAATAGGCTTAACTTTGTGTTTACATTTCAGGGCTTGATTCCTAAATGAGTCCACTTGTAGGATCTTGCAGACAAAAAGCTTTAAAAAATATCTTTATTGGAGCCAGGTGGTGGTGGCACACACCTTTAATCCCAGCACTCAGGAGGCAGAGGCAGGCAGATCTCTTGAGTTTGAGGCCATCCTCGTCTACAAAGCTACACAAAGAAACCCTGTCTCAAAAAAAAAAAAAAAAATCTCCATTGGGCCAGGCATGGTAGCACATGCTTTTAACCCTACTACTGGGGAGGCAGAGCCAGATCAATCTCTGAGAAATTGAGGCCAACCTGATCCACATAGGGAGCTCCAGGCCATCCAGGGCTACACAGTGCTCTGAAAAACAAACAAACAAAAACAACCAACCAAAACCAACCATCCAAACACCAACCAAACAAACAAAAACCCACCAAAAAACCAGAAACGTTATTGATGTACGTACTTGAGGTGTTGCATTTTAGGTTTGTGCATAGAATGAGATACTTAGTGCCTGTCTTAGTTCCTGTGATAAAACACAGCAGCTAAGGTAACTTAGAGAAGAAAACATTAAATTCGGCATATAGTTTGTATGAGGGTTAGAGCACACAATGGTGGAGCCCATGTAGTAATACAGGAGGAGCCAGAGAGGCACACTAGCGGTGGTACATGCCTTTTGGAGCCTCTAAGCCTGCCCCAGTGACACACCTCCTCCAAGGCCATGTCTCCTCATCCTTCCCAAACAGTTCCACCAATTGCGCCTACGGCAGTGATTGTCATTTAGGCCACCACAGTTTGCTCCTCCAAGTTGTCACTCCCTGTCCATATTTGGGGGATGGGGCAGGAGTTGTTTAACTTGAGTAAAATTTGAGGAGGAATTGATTTTAGACAGGTGATGCCCCATTATATCCTAATACATTTGTGAACAGTTTTGGTTCCTGTTCAACCCAGTTTCATCTGCATTTATTTAAACTATTTAATTTGTACTAAAAGAAGAGAAACAAATATTGAGACCTAGAAACAATTTCTGCAGCTTCTGTTATCCTGTAGTTTCCTGGAGGCTTTGTCGCACATGTCAGCCCTGCAGCTCTCAGGGTTCCCAAGGAGGTGCTGGTCTCTGGCTGTTGTGGGTGATCCCCTGTTTTTTGTGTATAATGGCCACGAAGCCCATAGGCACTCTCCTGTCTGCCAGCTCTGTGCCAAGTGCCGCTCAGCAATATTGCCTTCTCACAGTGCTGCTCTCCATGAGCAAGCTGGGAAGGAGGACTCCCTGCTAGGCAAACAGTTGGGCTTGGGTTTGAACTCAGCAAGTCTCAGGGAAGCCAGCAACCATTGCTGAGCACATTTTTGGCTTTATCTTACATATGCATGCTCTCTGGCCCATCCTTCCTGTCTTTTCTTTACGGGCTCATTACATATTGATACATTTGGATTTTGTCTCCGCCCCCCCCTCCCTTATCTCTCACTGCATGCTCCCGAGCATTTACCTTCCATGGTGTTTTCTCTCTTGAATCTCAGGTGTTTTCCAGCTCTTCACTTAGATGTCTGTATCCTCCTCCAATGGAGTAGGTCTTCAGTCAGGACCCATCACTTTCCCACTAAACCAGCACCCCCTGTGGCCTCCCTTGGTGAATGGGAGCCTCTTCCAATCATTTCCTCAAGATGACCAGAAATTGCTTTCTCTCTATTGTCTGCCTCTGGCTTCAAGCCCTTTACTGTCTACTCATGCCTTCTGTTCAACCTCATCTTTAAAATCCATTTCTTGCTTGCTGTATCCCAATAGCATCTGTCTCCATGTTTCAAAACCATACCCAGCTTAACCTTCAAGCATATGTCTTAGCTGTTTTAAATCTTATCTTCCTTTAAAAATTTGCATGTCTGTGTCCTTCCTTTTTTGGCTTTTTAAAATTAATTTATTTTTTACATTCCAATCCCAGTTCCTCCTCCCTCCTCTCCCCCCCTTCCCCCCTCCCATCTGGTCCTCAGAGAGGGTTAGGCCTCCCCTAGGAAGTCTAAGTCTGTCCTATCATCTCGTTGAGGCAGATAGGTCTTTCTTAATATTTCTGTGTAAATATCTCCCCAGAGAGGCCACAGCTGGCCATTTGTCTAATACAGTTGACAGTCACCCCTTGTCATATCACCTCACCTTACTTCTCTGAATGCTACTTGTCACTATCTACTATTTTTTATTTGGTGACTATTTATAGTTACTCCCTGTGATGGAAACTCTGTGAGTGTACTCTATCTCTGTATCTCAAGCCTCCAGAGTTGTGCCTTGCATAGCAAGCATAAAGATGACATTGACAAGAGCTGTCATTCACGCAGCACTCACAATACACATAGGCAAGTAGAAATATGGGTATAGTACATACCTTCATAGTTTGGTGGAGCTATGAAGTTTCTTCATAGACACACGGTTCAAAATAATTTGTGCATTGTGAATGTGTTATATGTGCTGCAATATGTACAAAAATACTGAATATTCAATTTAGATATATGTCCTAGGAGTAATGGAATGACAATGCTTTATGTAGGTTTGCTGAGGATTAGAGTAGAGATTGTTTTTGTTAGTCCTCACCAAATCACCAGACAGCAGGCATTATTCTAATTGTTATTACCAGTGGTATAACTATGTGTGGTTATTAGAGGGGGAAGACCCTGGCTATACAGATGCTTGGTTGCTCACTGGGAAGACTGATAGGCTCCACTGCCAGAGTACTCATCAAATTCTGCAGTTTCGGGCCTGTTTTTTGCCCTCAAGCTGCAGTAGAAGCACCTGGTGGCTTTCCCAGATTTGTTCTAGCTTCATAGCTGCTGCCCAAATTTTAGTTTTATCTTTTCATTCTAGAGCTGTTCATCTACGTTTTATGTTCTAAAATGTAAACCAGAACCAAAGACTTTTGCTGTTCTTTGTTCAAATTCAAGCTCCTTTCTTTGCAACTCTAACCATACTCTCATTGTATCCTCATTCCCATTTGTCCCCAAGGCATCTGCCACACTGTAGAACCCTTGCTTGCCGAAGTTCGCTGCATGAACTGTCTCCCCAAGGCATCTGCCACACTGTAGAACCCTTGCTTGCCGAAGTTCGCTGCATGAACTGTCTCCCCAAGGCATCTGCCACACTGTAGAACCCTTGCTTGCTGAAGTTCGCTGCATGAACTGTCTCCTCTGCCTTGTTTGACATTTATTTCTCCTTAGATATTTTATTTTCTTCCAAGCGCATGGAACTCCTTAGGTCGGTTGTTTCCCCTCTGAGCAGTCTCATTTTATATATCAACCCGCTGTGGAAGCAGCATTCATACCTGCTGATAGTAAGGGCTTTCCCATCTCTTTTGTACCCCTCTCCTCCACTTTTTCCAAACCTTGCCTGTGCATGTCATCATGTTGGGAAAAAAAAAAGTTTTGCTGATAAGCTTTCCTGTGATTCTGGTATCTACTAAAAGGCCTAGTAAACAGCAGGTGCTAAGTAACTGTGGGGACAGTGAGCCCTGATAGTATGGCGTAGGCCCACATCATCTAAGGTTGGCTTGAATACCTATGAAGGTCCTCACTCAGATCCTAAGATCTAGGCCCTATAGTTATGTGACATTATATATTGAAAGGAATGATTTTAATGTGTACGATTTAAGGACCAAGTAGTGTAAACTGGTTTCCACTCATGTAAGAACAATTGCATTCTCTGAGTTTCTTTAGTTCTGGGCACTGATTAGGTGCTGTGAGATGGAGTTTGGAGCTGAGTCAGGTCCCATTGTCTACAGTGGTTTCTGTCTTTCCTGAATCTACTCTTCAGACAAAGCTACCAGAAAACTATTCTGATGGGACTGTCAGGGCATATCAGTATTAAACAAGTCCCTTAATAGTTGAGTTTGCTTGTTAGATTGTGACAGACAGACTTTTCCCATGTAGTTGAGGGTGCCCTGATTCAGGCTCCTGACTGCTGGGATTACAGTGTCATGCTTTGTCTCCCTGACCATTAAAGAAAGATGTTGTGAGAGTACTTCCTGTGTCTTAGTCAATGTTCTGTTGGTTCTAAAGTAGGAACCAAGAATTCTACATCTGGGTCAGCAGGCAACAAGAAGATAAAAAGACACTTTACCTGGTTTGAGCATTTGAAATGTCAAAGTCCACCCCTAGTGACACATGTCCTCCAACAAGGCCACACCTATTATGTCAAGACCACACCTAGTAAAAGTGCCACTCCTTGGTGACCAAACATTCAAATCTATGAGCCTATAAGCACCATTCCTATTCAAACCATCACATTTCACTCCTGGCCTCCATAGGCTTGTAGCCATATTATAATGAATGCATCTAGTTCAACTTCCAAAATCCCCATAGTCTCTTTGGAGACTCATGAAATCTCTTAGCTATAATCCCCTGTAAAATCAAAAGCAAAGAGCAGATCACATACTTTTGACATACAATGCCACAGAACATTCATTACCACTCCAAAAATGGAGGAAAGGGAGAACTAATCTTCAAATATCCAATTCCTTTCAGCTTTGTTGACTTTAATACACTTTTTTCTCTTGGGCTGGTTCCACCCCCTGTTAGCAGCTCTCTTTGGCAGGGTCCTATGACTCTGTTATCTCCTATATCTTGGAGTCTCCAAGGCGATCTAGGCTTCACTTTCACAGCTTCACACAAAGCTTCTCAGAACCTCCATGCAGGGACACCCCTGACACATGCCTGGTCTCAATGGCTTTCCTTCGTCATGGAGGGAGATGTTATAACCCCTTTTTTGTATCATGAACTCTGAAGACAGAGCCATGTGGGTGGAGCTGCTGAGTTCTGCTGCTTCTTAGGGCTGCAACATGGCCTCTTCATTCAATTAAATTTTCACCAGCTTTCTATTTTTGATGGGTTCCTTCACTACCTAAGATGGGCTGTCCACTCTGTAGACCTGGTTGATCACGAATTCAGAGGTCTGCCTATCTGCCTCTGCCTCTGGAATGCTGGGATTAAAGGCTTGTGTAGCACAATAAATAAAAGACCCAGAGACAGATATTGGGGTTCAAGCTTCAAGCTGAAGATCAGATAAGTAAAGCAGTCAGCCACTAGCTCTTCCTTCTACCTCAGCTCAGACCAAAAGGGTGATCCTCAAACTTCTCCCAACTTCACTATTCCTCAGATTCATTCAGACTGCTATGCTATCCTCAGGGTGGCTAGAGACTCCTGAGACTTCAATGTCTTCCTATCCTCAATGTGGCTGGAGAATGAATGCCAGCTCTGAGACCATGTTCCTGTCTTAATTACCTCTCATGAGTTCTGGGATTGAAGGTGTGGACTCTGTTACTCTTTTAGACTGATTCAATCTTGTGTATACCTGGGTGGCTTTGAACTCAGAGAGATCCATCTACCTTTGTCCCTTGAGTCCTGGGATTAAAGGTGTGGATCACCACTGTCTGACCTCTACAGCTTGTGGCTGACTTTGCTCTCTGAATCCTCATGAAAGCTTTAATACATCATAAAAATAATGTTACCACAGGATTGTGCAACCACACCAGGTCCTAAACTTTTTTTTAAATTCCTTTTTATAAGTTGGAAGGTTAGCTGTGTGGGGTCTTGAAATGAGGTCACCACTCTATTTCATTTAGCATCAGGTTTTTCTTTGAATTTTTTATCTTCTTGAGCACTGGATGTGACTCTATTACACTTCCCAGTGCTCCTTTTCTCCTCCAGCTGGATAATTTGTATTTCTCCTTGCTGAGCTTGCTCTTTTTAAATACAAATCTGCATAAGCATGGTCACTAATAACCAACCGACATAGTCAATACTAGGCTGTCTGGAAATCTCCTCTGCCAAAACTGTTAATCATAACTCTTTCATTTAGCCTCAGTCAGGTTTCTTTTGGACAAGGACTGAAAGCAGCCACATTCTTTATCCAAATACCACATGAATGGTCTCTAGGTCACATGCAAATATTCTTTTGGACAAGGGCTGAAAGCAGCCACATTCTTTATCCAAATACCATATGAATGGTCTCTAGGTCACATGCAAATATTCTTCTCCTCTGAAACCCCTTGAATCAGGCTCCCACAGTTGAAATTGTCTCAGCAACATTGTCTTCCATGCTCATACTATTTAAAGTATTCAACTGCTTTCATAATCAAAAGTCCCAAAGCTACATTCCTCCAAACAAAAACATGGTCAGGCCTGTCATAGCAACATGGCACATCTGTCTCTGGTACAGACTTCTGTCTTAAGAGTTTCTGCTGCTGTGAAGAGACACCATGACCACAGCAACTCTAACATAGGAAAATATTTAATTGCTGCTGGCTTGCAGTTCAGAGGTTGAGTCCTTTTACATACATGGCAGGGAGCATGGTGGCATGCAGGCAGACATGGTGATGGAGAAGCAGCTGAGAGTTCTGTATCTGAGCCAGCAGGCAGCAGGAAGAGAGAGGGACATTTTGTCTGGCTTGAGCATTTGAAACCTCAAAGCCTGCCCCAGTGATATACCTCCTCCAACAATAGTGCCATTTAATAGTGTCACTCTCTGATGACCCAGCATTCAAATCTATGAGCTTATGGGGGCTATTTTTATTCAGACCACCACAGTCTGCTTTAACATTGGAGAATATCTGCCAATCCTTATCTTTTATGGTCAGGTGTAGTTGATACATTCCCTACACCCTTAGTCAGGTGGCTTGTTTTTATTATGAAACATTTTAAACACAGAAAAATAGAACAATAACACACCATATACACCTTTATATCTATCATTTTAACATTTGGACACACTTTTGTTGTTGGTGCCTGTGTGTTCATGTATTGTGTGTTTGTCTCTGTGTGTGGGTTCGCATGCACTTGTGTGTGTGTGTGTGTGTGTTTGTGTGTGTGTGTGTTCGTGTGTGTGTTTTGGAAACTTTTTAAAATAAATGACAGACACAGCATTTACTTTTAAATCTTTTGAATGTGGCTCAGGGGAATAAAGATGCTTCCCTCCTGACATAGGCACCTCTGGAAGGCAATGATCCTGGGATAGACCCCTTGTGAAGTTTTCCTGGGGAACATAGGCCAGAGTTGTTTGCTTCTACAACCTGAACTATGAAAGGGTTGACCATCTTAAGCTTTGATTACATAAGATGGTTCTGTCCTAGGCCTCCTGTCCTGCCCACTGTTACTGTCTTCATCATTTGCTCTGACATCATTTGTTTGCTGTATAAAGGAACATGCACCCAAGGAGAGCTGTCCTTACCCAAGAGCAAGTGAAGAATCTAGACACGCAGCTACATAAGCAATTTGTTTAATAGATCTAGATAACTGCAACCCTGGCATATAGGTCAGCTTTCTGATATACAGTAAATAATGAAGACAACTTACAAAGAGAAAAGTTTTATTTTGGCTTGCAGGTAATATTCATGGTCAGGTAGAATCATTGCTCTTAACCCTTTGATAGTGCTGTTGGATGGCAATGATGTGTAAACATGTCAAATGAGAGCTGCTCATTTCCTGGTGGAAAGAAAGAGGCAGGCAGGAAAGGAGAGAATGAGAGAGAGAGAGGGAGAGGGAGAGAGAGAGAGAGAGAGAGAGAGAGAGAGAGAGAGAGAGAGAGAGAGAGAGAGATCTAAGATCTAATGCCATCCAGGACAGGGTAGGCCATTTAACCCCTCCAGGAGCAGACTGTTTAATCCCTCTGGGGCTGGGCCCTTCAACCCCTTTAACACATGGGCCTTTGGAGAACATGTACGGTAAAAACTCTCACACCTGGCTGGCACCTAATTTGTAGACTGGGAGAGTCCTTGAGTCAGTGGCACCTAGATAAGGCTTCCTAGGTTCTGGGCTTATTGAGTAGCGACACTCACCACTAAGCATGGTGACCTAAGTTCTGTCACCAAGTTTAACATGGTGGAAGGAGAGAAGAAATTTCTTCAACTGGTCCATTGTTATCTACAAATACTCCATGGCGCACACACGTGTGCACGCGTGTGCGCACACACGCACACACGCATAATTAAAAATAGGGCTGGGCATGGTGGCACACACCTTTGATCACAATAGTCAGGAGGCAGAGGCAGGTAGATATTTGTAGGTTTGTTTGTTTGTTTTTCCATGTTTCTTCTTTATAAAAATTAGATTAATTTATTTGTTTTGCATCCCAACTACAGCCTCCTCTCCCTGCTCTCCTCCCACTCGACCCCCTAGTTCACTCCACCCCATCTTAATCCACCCCTCCTCTGTATTTCTCTCAGAAGGGGGCAGCCCTCCCTTGGGCATCAGCAAAGCATGGCATATCAAGTTTCAGTAAGACCAAGCACCTCCCATATATTCAGGCTGCACAAGGCAATCGAGCATGAGGAATAGGTTCCCACGAGCCAGCCAAAGCATTAGGGACAACCCCTGCTCCCACTGCCTTGGGTCCTACGATAGAACACGCTACACATATATGCAGAGGGCCTAGGCTGGGCCTAGGCTCTTCCCATGTGGGTTCCCTGGTTGTTGATTCAGACTCTTGTGAATTACCATGGACTGGGGGTGGAAGAGTATAGAAACGAGCTGGGGGGATGGGTGGAGGGGGAAGCGTGTTCAGAGAGATGAGTGGAAAGGGGAACTTTTCAGAGTCAGGTAAATATCCCTGATGCAAGGGATATTTGTAGGTTTTAAGCCAACCTGGTCTACATAGCAAGTTTCCGGACACTTGTCTCAAAAACAGTAGCAACAACCAAATGTTTATTGCTGGAAGCTGCTAAATTTGAGAGGTAATTTGCTAGCAGCTTGCAGTTAATGCTCCAGTATATCCTTAGCTCCATTAATTATAGTAGGCTCCTTTATTTAGCTGCTACGCTTCGGAGAGTAAAGCCAGTTTATTATCAGTCCTAAGAATGTTTACTCAATTACCGGATGTCAGATATTTTCAAGTTGTTTAGCTAAAAGACTGTGCATCTTTTAGAAGCAACATCTCATCGTTCAGTCTCTGAGAGATTATTATTGCCACCATTCTGAGCCCAGCAGAAGCATTCTTATTTTGTCTGTGAAGAAACTGGGACTAACTCCAAGATTGCAGAGCATGTGGAGGGTTCGGTGTGTGGGTTCCATGATCTTTGAGAAGGGAGTGTACATTGGGGAAGAGATATAGCCATTTTTAACTTTTTAATGGTCCAGACACAAGCAGGAAGAGCATCAGATAGGTAATAATGAAGTTACCCACAGAGCATTGGATAGGCAATAATGAAGTCATCCATCAAGTGGGTGTTAGAGGCTCAGCACTGCACTTGCCAAGAAGCCTCATACAGAATTTTGGCATGGTGCCCTGAGAACTGATCAGGCTTAGTACTCCTGTGTTTAAAGGAAAGTCAGGAACTGGGAAGGCAGTTCAACTGCTTAAGTGCTTCCCAAGCAATGTGAGGACTTGAGTATGACCCCCAGGACCCATGCAAAAAGCTGGGTGGCACATGCTTATATTCTAGCACTGGGAAAATAGAGACAGGGAGACCCCTCAAGTTTAGTTGTCAGCCAACCTATTCTAATCAATGAACCCCAATTCCTTATGACAGACCCCAAAGTGGAGGGTAGCTCCTAAGGAGCAATGCCTGTGATTAGCCTTTGCTCTCAACACACACATGCACACATGCACCTGCATGTGTGAACTCCACCCTATGCACAAAGCAACCAGACTCTCCTCAGTGACCTGTACTCTGAGATTTGACTTGATTGTAGTTTACCACTCTAGGCAGGTCTAATGGTGCCCATTGTTAAAGATATTGACCAGTTTGCTGCTTACAGAGATGTTGCAAGTAATTGAAGATCTTGGATTCTGTCTAAGGTGACACATAATTGAAGAAACATCCAGAAGTATGGAGCCTGCTTGTGCAGCTGAGCTCTTCTGGCCCTGATGATCAAATACAAAACCATTTACTAGAGTCTGTTGCTATTCTTTTTTCTCAATAGAAAGGCATGCTCCTTGTAGAAGGTTTGGAAACAAAATTTCAGCCAAATATTGAGTTCTGTGTAATAGGTTATCTCATTAAGCTAAATTTGGAGGTTGCCAAATGGTCTGTGTAAGGAGACAGTCTAAATGAAGAGATAGAAAAGTAGGTTCATCTGATGCCTCAAACAAGGCAGCCAAGACAGAAATGAGGGAGCCTGTCCTGAGGAGTTCAGTTATGTTTTATATTCTTTAGCTTCAGGAGTGTATTTGGGAATTCAGACCTAGGGAGGGACATTAGACTTATATGACTTAATTTTCCCTTACATTTATTGTGTGTGTGTGTGCGTGTCTGTGACATGGTACATATATGGGACAATTTGTAGGGGTTAGTTTTCTTTTTTCACCATGTAGGCTACCGGGATTAAACTCAGCTTGCCAGTCTTGGCAGCAAATGTTTTTACCCAGAAAGCCATCTTTCCAGCCCCTTCATTTGGCTTTTATAGCTTTCAAATCTCACCATTGCTGCCAGATGGATCTGCAGACCCAGAAGCAACAATATTGAAGTAATGTGGGAATAGAGAAACAAGTCTAGTTAGTATTGAGTTAGGTCTTTATGCCAAATGCTAGCTATAGACTACTTGAAAGCTGAGGATTTGCTGTTCAGTGGTGCTGAATTGCAGGAAGTGAGCCTAGGAGGCAGGAAATGAGCCTAGGAGGCTTTTGCCCCTCCTGAGGAATACTTTCATCACCCAGAATTCCCATTAGTCTGGTCTTTCTGCTTGTGTGAAATCCTACACCTATGGTTCCTAGGTTTTCAAAATATGCTTATGGTGCCTTGAGTGTGTGAGTCAAGAATGTGCTCAGACATATCAAATAAAGAGGAACAAAGCCTGTTTCTTGTAGTGTGTGGGCAGCTCATGCACCTGCTCATCTCCAGAAAACTTCAAGAGGTAGGATATCAGCAAAGGAAGGATTGGGAGGAAGGGTGGTTGATGTTGGTGGTGAGTGAGGATGACACAGGAAATCAGAGTCCTCCCTAGGTACTTACTCTAGTGTGGTGACAAGGCATCAGCCAGCAGTGCCTTCTAGTCTATCTCCTCCCCCACCCTTTATCTTCCTACAGATTTTGAGCTAGTTAGTGCAACTAGTTTGAGAGTTGTCAAAGTTGATGAGTTTAGCTCTGAGATTTACCTAAGAACTGTGTGATAACCTCATCTTTGAGAAAAACTCCTTATTGTTGAATGAACTGTTTGTGTGGTGAGTATGGTGTTTGCTGGGAACATCGACTAAGGCTGCTGTAGTGGTATCTTATTTATATTCTAACAAATAAAGCTTGCCTGAATATCAGGTGTAACACAAAAAATAACAGACCGACATTGGGGTTCAAACTTCAAGCTGAAGATCAGTCAAGCAAAGCAGCTTGGCCACTAGCTTCTTACCTCTACCTCAGGCTGAATGGGCTGATCCTGTCTCCACAAGCTCTCACCTCAGCCATGGCTGGAGAATTAATGCTTCTATCTTCAGTGTGGCTGAACAATGAATGCCTCTACTGACTACTGAAGTCCCTGCTTCTATCTTTTAAACCTCTCTAGTTCTGGGATTAAAGGCTTGTGATCTATTACTCTTTTAGACTGATTCAATGTCATGTATTCCTGAGTGGTTTTGAACTCAGAGAGATCCATCTGCCTCTTAATCCTGAGCACCTAGGATTAAAGGTTCTTACCACTACCCCATAGCTTCTGGCAGCTTGGATTAAGGGTGTGTGTCTGGCTTCTGTGGCTTATGGCTGACTTTGCTTTCTGAATCCTCAGGCAAGCTTTAATAAATTATAAACAATATATCACCACAGTCAGAGGGAAGAGCTAGCCACTTATTAACCATAGAGATCTGGAATTCTGCCAGAAACACAGGAAGTGATAAGACAGGAGGAGACAGGAACATAGTGTCTTTTGGGATGGGAAGTTTTCAAAGTAAGGTGGTGGTGGCTTGCTCCTTTGTCTCTCTGATCTTCAGGCAAGCTTTCTTTGTTAGAGCATAAACAAGATTTCACTACAGTCTGCTGTATGTATTATTTCAAACAAAGAGGAGTTTGGTCAGGAGCTTAAGGGAGATCAAAAAGCAAGTTCTATTTTCCTACAGTGTTATTTATCTTCTGAGAGGCTCAGAAGAAGCCATTGAAGGTGGTTTTCTTGATGGAGGACTCCAAGACTACTGAGACTATGCTTTCCAAATTTGTGACTCCTAACTTCCCTTTAGTTCTCATTTAGTTTAAGGCACTAGAGGGGCAATATGAAACACGGATGGCATCCACTTTCACTTCATTAGAATTCTCTGGAAATTATTATTGTCAAGTATAGGGAACTCTGGGGGCAAAACCATATAATTGCTGTTCATCACGGATT
This sequence comes from Phodopus roborovskii, assembly GCF_943737965.1. Lineage (NCBI taxonomy): Eukaryota > Metazoa > Chordata > Mammalia > Rodentia > Cricetidae > Phodopus > Phodopus roborovskii. The sequence continues at coordinate 29,276,800 of NW_026125281.1, forward strand.
GATAAAAATGAGTATGTGGCAATCTTTCTCTCTTGAAACTATTTTTCTGGCACAGCCATTCATTTCTGCTATTTCTGGAAATTTTGTAAAGTTGCAGAAATGTGGTGAGAGTGACTGAAACTGGGAAAAGAAGTAGCAAGGGAGGAGGGATGTGTTCTTTCCAGAGCTCTGAGGAATCCTTGCAGTATGGCATCCCTTAGGAGTATGTCCATGTGGATAGGAATGGATGCCTGGCTGGACTAGCAGTTTTCAAAATGTAGTCTCTAGAACTGCAGTTATCCTCATTAATTTGGAGTCTTGTTACAAATAGTAGGCACATGTAAGTACCAAGAGCTAACCAACTGTGAGACGAAACTACCCTGAGTGAGGTAACCCAGACTGAGAAAGACAAACATGGTATGTACTCACTCATAAGTGGATATTAGCTGTAAAATAAAGGATAACCCTGCTACAATATACAGACCCAGAGAAACTAGGTAACAAGGAGGGTTCAACCGGGGATGCCCATATCTCCCTGGGAAGGAGAAATAGAAGAGATTTTGTGAGTGGACTGTGGGGTGGGGACTGGAACATGAGCAATCAGATTGGGGAGGGCAGACAGGGGAAATACTGAAGAGACTACTGGAAATGGGGGACATTTCAGGGTCAGATAAAAACATGACACAAGGGAATCTACAAGGATGACCCCAGCTGAGCCTCCCAGCAACAGCAGATATGTAGTCTGAACAGGCCATGTCCTGTGACCAGGCAAGGCTTCAAATGGAGGCCATATTGCCATCAACCTACAGCCTGTCTTATTTATGGGATGTGCTGGGATAAGGATGGCTTGGAGATTGAAGGAGTGGCCAACCAATGACTCATCTAGCTTAAAAAAGCATGTCAGGAGAATAAACCCTCGCCTAACACTGCCTGGAACACTAGGATCCACAAACTGGATGACCCACAGACCTAGGATAGAGCCAGACATGACTAGAGGGAAAATGTCATTGTAATGATTCCTAATGATAGTCTGCTATACTCATAGATTGGTGCCTAACCCAGTTGTCATCAGAGAGGCTTCATCTAGAAACTGATGGGAACAGATGTAGACCACAGCCAACCATTAGGTGAGCTCAGGGAATCCTGAAGAAGAGAGGGAGAAAGGATTGTAGGAGCCAGAGGGGTCAAGGACACCATGGGGAGACTTCACAATCAACTAACCTGGGCTCATAGGGGCTCACAGAGACTGAACTGACAGCCTGGGAGACTGCATGGGACTGAACTAAGTACTCTGTGCCTGTGTTTAAGTTGTGTTGCTTGGTTCTCTTGTGGGACTCCTAACAGTGGGAACAAGGGCTGTCTCTGACTCCTTTACTGACTTTTGGGACTCTACTCCTCATACTGGATCACCTTGCCCCACCTTAATACACGGGGAGGTGCTTAGTCTTACTGCATCTTGACATGTCGTATTTTGTTGATACTCACTGGAGAATGTCCTTTCCTAAACAGAAATGGAGGAGTAGATTGAGGGATAGGAACAGAGGGGGTGGGAGAGGGACTAGAAGGAGAGGAGGGGAATGTAAACCAACCAAACAAATGGATACATTTATTACAGATCAAAAGGAATAGTAGGTACAGGTCACACTCTGTACCTACTGAACAGAAGCTCCTGGAGTGAGACCCTCATCAGTGGGGGTTTGTTGTTGTGCTTGGGGGGGGGGTAGGTGAGACTCTCCAGGGCCTCCCGCAGGCTGAGTATGAGCTCTGAGATGTGCTCCCACCCTGTGACAAGTGTTCTCGAGTTTAACATCACTGTCCCACTCCAGTGCATCTCAGTGCTTCTCAAATTCTTTTTCTCAGTGCTTCTCAGATTTCAGAATACATAAAAGTCATTCAAAAGTTATTAAAGACGTAACAAGCAACAACAGGAGGCTCTCTAGTGATTTAATGCCTCTTAAGCTTGAGACTTGTTCATTTGAAAACTTAACACATGCTCTCTTGTTCTCCACACAAACATCTGTTGTATTTATTTGTGGGCTTTTGTGATTGTTTTGAGATGTGTCCCAGGATGGTCTTTAACTTCTTATGTAACTGATGATGGGTCTTTGCAATCATGATCCTTCTACCTCCACCTTCAAAATGGTGGAATTATAAATTCACATCGCCACACCCAGCTTGATTTGTGTTTCCAATGAGGCTCTCAGCTCTGCTGGGTGATTCCCTGGTAGCTTTAAAATTGTTCTCTGTGATTTAGGAGAGAAGTGGACTCTGAGATAGAGTGGACCATAAGCTCAAGTCTGGAGTACAAATGGCAAATCTTATCAGGGCCCTTAATATTCTTATTAGTCATAGTTCAGCATTTCCTGATTAGGTTTTGGTCATGCTTGGGTGCCCCTGTGGCACCTACATCTACAACATGGTCGTCCATACAGACAGGAGCTGCCTAAGTTATCCTCTACTGAGTACAGAATTAAGGAAGTCCAAGAACACCCAAATAAAAGAATAACAAATATGAATGCTGAATAAAAGAATAACAAATATTTACTTGGGGAACACTCACACAATGAAGATAAAGCGTCACTGTGGTCTTCTGTCCCTGGAAAGACCAGATGCTATGATCTTATCCAACTACCAACCAAGAGAGAGAGAGAGCTTGCTTCCCAAGGGACATGTAGCATCTGAGACCCCGCCCCTGAAAGGCTATTGGCTGAATGAGTTTCCACAACACTGGACAGATAATACCACATTCTAGAAATGATCATCATTCCTTGACTCCTTAGCTCAGTGTTTCCACTCCTGCAGGGCCTCTCCAGAGTCATTTGGCTGGTTGGTCATTGCTCTTATATTTCCTCCTGGGTTCTGCGTCCTGAAGACCCTTTAAGACCCATCAAGGAGGTCTGCAAGTCAGATCACCCTGTGCACCAGAGTCATCTCAAATTGTTGGGGTGTGTGTTCACCTCATAGGCCGAAGGGCTTTGTGATCTTGAAGAAGCGTTCCCCGAGCTTGTGCACTGGCCTTATTTGGCATGCACTTCAGGTAGTCTGATGTGCCTTGAACATCTCACTGCCTAAAACTTTTGTGTTTCCAGCTCTTTTCGGTCCGGTCTGGCCTGGTCCTTCTTTTAGTCCTTTGCAAGGACAGGGCTTATATTCCAACCTTGGGGCTGACAGTGAGAGTTGAGGGTGCTCAGATACCCCCAGCTGCTTCTGTCCCTCCCTGCAGTGTGGTCATGTGACACACAGTGAACCACTTGACACACAGAAGCTCAAAGTGCATCGTCACACATGCCTACCCCTCCGTTGCTCTTCACAGATAACTCTTTGTTTTGCCAAATCCCTCTGCCATGGATGGTATCTGGGACCACTTGGTGATCCCTGGGTGAGCTGTAGACTTTAGTTTGGCCTCTTTGCCTATAAGTAGAGTAAAATCTGATTAAATTTTCTTTTCTGGGGATTTAAGTCAATGGGTAGTGTGGTTATCTAACATGTCTGAGTTTCTGGGTTTGATACCCAATACACATCTGTGTCCCAGCATCCAGAAGGTAAGGGCAGAAGGATCAGAAATTGAAGATCATCCTTGGCTATATAGGAAGTTCCAGGCCAGCCTGGACTACATAAGGTCCTGTCTCAAAACACACATATAAATGAAACTATTGGGTTTAACCCACAGAATAAGTCAAATATCCATGAGTTCATATTTTCATACATAGATAATTGAATGCATGAATGAATGGGATAGAGGGGTAGTAAAATTCAAATTAATTTGTGCAGAAAGAATGGGAGACATAGAAACTCAGAAACAATCCAGATATTTGTTTCAATGAATCTTTCCATAGATTATTAATTGCAGATGGAAATACAGTAATTTTATGAGGAAGCCTGTCATAACTCACTTTTTCCACATGATCAGAGTTACCATGGCCAGTGATAAGACATAATCCTGTACCCCTTGATACATTCCCTCAAAAGGGGATTAGGTAAGACTCTCCAAAGAAACACAGCTGTTGGGATGTAAGTAAATTTATCATATAGAACTTGCTCACACAGTTATGGATGCTGTGAAATCCCCAAATCAACAGTGTTAGCAGGCTATAGGCCCGGGGAGCCCATGGAATGTTCTAGTGTGATGTCAAATGCCTAAGAACCAGTTAAGAGCCTTGAAGAGCCAAAGTTTCAGAGTGAGCCCAAAGGCAAGCAACCACGGTCTGAAGGTAGTCAAAGTCGGTAAGGAACTGGCCTACTGGGAAGAGGATCTGTGTTCTGTCAGCTCAGGTAGCAGGGAGGCCTACTGTTCAAGGGAGGGCACTTTGCTTTATTCAGTCCTGCAGCTCAATTGCTAATTTAATTCAGAGTACCTTTGCAGATACACTCAGAATATTATTTATTCAAACAGTCACTCCACGGCCTAATCACAACGTTTCATAATTTTCTTTTCTATTAAGAATACTTGAGAAGTTGTATTGTACTCTTGCCCAGAAGTGTGGGAACCTCATCTAATCATAAGGAAGCCTCAGATAAATTTAAGTTTAGATATTTGATAAAATAACTGACCAGTTTTTTTTGAGGCAGGATCTCAGACTTGAAGTCACCTCCCTTCAGCTTCCTGAGTGTTAGAATTATAGGTGTGTACCACCACACCCGGTTCTGACCATTGCCATTTAAGAGTACTAGGGTTATAAGAGACAAGGAAAGACTGCGGGACACTCAGGTAGGACAGCTAAATGAAATGTGGAATCATGAATTGGAAACTGTAACAAAAAGGGATATTAATCCCAAAACCAAGAAAATTAGAAATAAGTCCACAGTGGTCTTAATTATATTGCACTCATTGTTAATTTCCTGGTTCTTGATTTTCATAAGCATACAATGATTATGTAAGGCATTAATATGAATAGAAAACATACAAAAACTTAATTATTATTGCAGCTTTTCCATGTCCCAGCATATTTTAAGATATAAGCTTGAATTCTTTTTAAAAGGGTTTATTTTAATTAGATGTGGGCATGTGCAGATGAGTACAGGTGCCCACAGAAGCTAGAAGTGTTGGTTCCCTGGAGCTGGAGTTACAGGTGGCTGTGAGCTGCCTGAAGGCAGGTGCTGGGAACTGAACTTAGGTCCTCTGTAAGAGCAATATATTCTCTTAACCACTGAGGCAGCTCTCCAGCTCCTCAAAACAGAAGCTTAATGGGAACTCTGGGGACTTTCTAATGACAGAAAATGTTTTTTATATAATTTGAATTTACAACTGTCCCATGGATGTGAGCATACACATGCAATTTTGTGTCTACCTCTTGATGTTTTCCTCAGCTGCTAAATTCACTCTATATTTATTTTATGAACACCTCAAAATCTCTCAGATTTCTGCTTTGATTTTCTTTTTCTGCTCTGTGCTTTTTCTCTCTTGGCTCTGCTGGCCTTGTTGTTTTTGGGGTCTTTGTCTCTGAGATGGTGATGTATGCATAATATTATAGAGACAAAAGGACACTCGGCCAGAACCCAAGAGGCTGTGGTGCCAGCATCTTAGTCTGGTGCTATTGTTAATTTGGTTTCTTTCTACTTGTAACTTTCTGAGACCAAATAGTTTTGGCTAACTACCATGTACACAAGTCGGTATATGGGCTAAAATGATTATATAGATATTATATATATTATTGTGCTCTATATTTAGATTTTATAAATGTTTTATCTAGACACATTTTCCCATCTTGTCCTCAAAGCCTTTAATTTTTATAAGAGTCTTGATAATATACACTCTAGCATTTCCCCTTGTGTGTGTGTGTGTGTGTGTGTGTGTGTGTGTGTGTGTGTGTGTATGTGTGCGCATGTGCTCTCGTGTTTGTGTTTACATGAAGAGACAGAGGACAACTTCAGGTGTCATTGCTCAGATACTATCCACAATTGGTTTTCTTTTTTTAGTGCAGATCTCTTACTGGCTTACTGCTTGCTAAATAAGCTAGCTTTCCCACAAATCTTAAGGTCCACCTGCTTCTACCTCTGCCTCCCCAGTGCTGGGATTAAAGGTGTGTGCCATCACCACCCAGCGCATGCTCAGCTTTTTAAAAGAATTCCAAAGTATGTTCTGCAGACTGAATTCAGTTGTGCTTGTTGCAAGACAAGCACTTGACTGATGAACCATCTCTCTAGTTCCTCTAGAATACTTCTTTGTTTTTGTGTGTGTTGTGGGGGGACAAGAGTCAGGAATCCATTGTTATGTTTCTTCCTCTTCCTTTTCTTCTTCTTTCTTCCTCCTCCTCCTCTTCCTTCTTCTTCCTTTCCTCTTTTTTTTTTTTTGTTTTGTTTTGCTCCAGTATGTGGCTCTGTTCTTAATACATTTCAGGTGTTTCAGGTGGGCTCTCCTGGGTTGAGCTGTGGCTGGGTAAAGCCCTGATGCAATCCAATAGGGATTCTTGGGTCATCTGCTGATCTCTCCCCCCACCCCAAGCAGAATGTTACGAGAGCTCTGAGAAGGGTCTCTCAGCCACCAACATTTCCCTTGTCAATAGAGCAGTGACTGAGGCGTGGAGAAAGCAAGATCTTCCATCAGAAAATAACTGGGCTGGGGAGATAACTTAGTGGGTAAGCATGTGTCACACTAGAGCAAGAATCTGAGTTTTGATCCCCCAGAACTCATCTGAAGCCAGATGTTGTAGTATGTGTGTGTGTAGTGTCAGAGCTCCTACAGTGAGCTGGTAGGCTAAGATAGAAGAACCCTTGGTAGATCAGGTACATAGTGGCAAACAAGAGATGTAAGGTAGAAGGTGGAGACTGTCACCTGAGATTGTCCTCTGACCTCTACATACCTGCCGTAGAACATGTATGACCTCTACATACCTGTTGTAGAACATGCATGACATTTACATACCTGCTATAGGACATGCATGTATAGACACACTCACACACAGACACAGACACACACACACACAGTTTTTTAAAAGTTAAAAAAACAGAGATGCAACAATCCTAAGACTGAATGATGCCTACTATGTGTGTTATTTTTGCCTGGGTAGTATATTGCTATTTTCCTGTTATTTGAGTAACTTGCTTAGATTCTGAGGTAAGATGGAAATGATGGAGATTAGTGGACAGTGAGAAACATCTAGGGTTCTAACAAGGAAAACTCTTTCTTCATCAAAAAAGATAATTTGGCTAGGTTCAGATATTGTCCTAGCATAGTATTGCTTGGTTCCAATGAAATGCATAATAGGATTCTCCCTCCCTCCTTCCCTCCCTCTCTCTCTCCTTCCTTCCCTCCTTCCCTCCCTACCTCACTCCTTCCCTTCCTCCATCCCTCTCTCTCCCTCCCTCCATCCCTCCCTTCCTCCCTCTCTCTTCCTTCTTACATTGTTCCCTCCCTCCCCTACTCTCTCCCTCCCTTTCTTCCTCTCTCTTTCCTTGAGATAGGGTCTCATTATGTATCCCTAGTTGGCTTGAAACTCACTGTATAGACCTCAAACTCACAAAAAAAATCTTCCTGTTTATGCCTCCAGAATATGGGGATTGAAGAGATGCACCCCCATGCCTGGCAGTAGATAAAATTTAAAAAGTGGTATCTCTCAGCTTCATTTGTCTTTTCTGGGTTGTTTTCTTGTGTTGCCTCCTATAGAAGTTTCCCCTCTTACTTGGCCTATGAATTGTCATCAAAGGTCCAACTTCCTCAGTTCATACCAGGAAAATAAAAGCACACTGCAAAAAGTTGTTAAGAAAAATAAGAAGTGATCCTGCTTTCAATATACTTGAAGGATAAAATCCACTAATAAAAGATAACCTGGGTATACATAGCAGAGAAAAAATACTATGTAAGGGACCCAAGAGGAGGAACCTCAGTATTCTCAATAACTTGAAAATATTTCTACTTTATAGTTGAGGAATATGACATTAATAGACATTAAATGCTTTATGTCCTGTGTGGCTACATGGATAGAAGTGTGACTGAGCATCAGCTGTGTAGATTGAAAGCACCCATTATCATTGAGAAGAATAAGAGAGAACTCTTTCAAAGGAAGCTGGTGATGAGCCTCGAAGATAAATGGGATTGACAAGATGGAAGTGGGAACCCATGGGTTTCGAAGTGTAGCAATGGAGACAGCGTGCTCTGGGGAACAGAACAGAAAGGAAGAGAGGGATTTCACTGGAGTAAAGGTTGACTTGGGAGCAGAGGATCATGGTCCTTGTCTTCCAGGTTGAGTTTGGACTTTATTTCCTAGCTCCTTTAATAAGCCATTGAAAGTGTTTGTGAAAAGGAATGGTATGGCCTTATAAGATTATATTCATGTGGTATGGGGCACAGACTAAGAAAGGGAGAGTCTGCCTCCAGGAGAGCTAATGTTCACCGAGTTACTCAAAACTGACTCAGAGGATTTTACATCCCCACAATAGTCTTGAGGAACAGGCTCATTTGTGTCTGGCATATAGCGGTCAGGGAACTTTAGGTGTCACCCACCTTTCTTTTGAGGCAGGATTTCTCACTCACCTGATACTCACAAAATAGGCTCAGCTTGCTGACTAACGAACCAGGTTCCATCTCCTCAGAAAGGAGGTTACAAGCACATTCTGTCATGACCATTTTTTTTTAATGTGGGTTGTAGGGATTGAACTTAAGTTGTTATCCTTGCAAAGCAAACACTGTATTGACTAAGATATATCCCAGGCCCTAGGAACACGTACTCCTAATGTTATCTTCTATTACAGACAGGAAACTGTTGAGAGGTTAGGTGATGGTCAGGACAGATAACCAGATGCCAGAATGTAACCTGGGTGCATACAATTCTACTATTCTCTCTTTATGATACAGTAACTGACAACAGGCAGTTTTTGTTTTTTAAATATTTATTTATTATGTACACAGTGTTCTGCCTGTAGGCCAGAAGAGGGCACCAGATCTCATTACAGATGGATGTGAGCCTCTATGTGGTTGCTGGTACTTGAACTAGGATCTCTGAAAGAGCAGCCAATGCTCTTAATCTCCAAGCCATCTCTCCAGACACATTGGAGATATTTTTTTCCTTCTCACTAAATGAATTAAAGAATTTTCACATATGTGAACAATAATTACCACCCTTTTCTCCCTCCAACCTCTCCAAGTCCCTACACTCCATTCCCCCTGAAATACATGGCTTGTTTTTCTTTCATTATTATTGTGACAAATATTTTTGAATAAATACATAAAATCTGCTGAGTCCATTTAGTTTTGGTTATGTGTGTATGTTGGTGTTGGATAACCAAGTAGGGGGCTCCGCCCTGGGGAGCTAATTCTCCTGTTCTCAAGAGTCATTATTTGCCTATAGGTCTTCATCTAGGGGTGGGATTCTATAACATCCCAATCTATGTTGATATATTAATTGTTGTTCAGGTATGGTATAGTCAACCATATTCTGGAGATTTCATGGCCGTAGCTTTCCTGCCACGTCTAGAAGCAGGAGTCCTAGTCCTTTGGCTCTTAACATATTTTTGTCCCCTCTTTTGAGATGTCCCCTGACCTGCAGGTATAGGGTTATATTGTAGATGTACCATGTCAACTGGGACTGGGCATCCCATCATCAATTGTTCTCTACATTTTGGCTAGTTGTGGCTTTCATTTGCTCTCAGTTGCTGCAAAAAGAAGTTTCTATTTATGCTACCCAGTACTTGACAACAGCCCAAAGCACAACTTGGGCAGTTCTTAGTCAAGTGTGATAGTCTATGTGTCAAGGCCTGAACTTAACATCAGTGTTGGTTAAACAGATACATGAGAGCAGTTGTGTGAAACATCCCTGCCAGGGCCTGCCAGGGATGAAGCTTTGACCTTGTATCTTCTCTGTAGTTGAGGTTTCCCAGGGAGGCTGCCATTCTGTGCAAAACAGTTAGCCTGTCCATGGGAGAATCACAGACAGCCTTGCTTCAAACTCCTTAGCCTGGGTTTTTTGTTTGTTTCTAGGCAAATGTATTCGTTTAAGTCTTGTAAACATTGAGGTCTTGGGTGCTTGGTCTAAATTACTTTTGAGATGGTTCTAGCAAACTTCTAGGTATTGGTAAGCATCTGATCTTTTTATTACCAGAGTTGAGAGAAGGAGATTGTCTGGAATTTAGTTGTTGATGAATTACACCTTTTTCTGGGAGCATCCTTATTCCCTTTGTATGTGAGCACACTTCCTTGCTTTGCTACTTTGGGAGTTGTGTCATAGAACATTTGTCTATCTATCATATCTATCTATGTATTGATCTATCCATCCATATCTATCTATCTATCTATCTACTATCATCTATCTATCTATCTACTATCATCTATCTATCTATCTATCTATCTATCTATCATCTGTCATTTTTGGAAAGGGCATGCATGTGTTTTGACCCTGTAACAATTTTTGGTGCATAGTTAAACAACTGCATAAGGAGAATGTGCTTAATGTCCTTGTGATCATATCAGACAATTGGGTCCAGTCTAGTGACCTTTTTATTCCATTTGCTGCAGGTGACAAGAAGTACATCATGGGACCCAAGCTTTCCACTCTCGATGCCACTGTCTTTGGACACTTGGCACAGGCGATGTGGACATTGCCAGGAACAAGACCTGAGCGGCTAATCAAAGGCAAGTACTCACCCCCTTCATATTATAGGAGTTGCTGGGATGGGTGGGTGGGGAACAGCATGGGGAGATGGATGCAGTGAGGATCAGTGACTTCCATGGTTCTGTGTCCCTAACACATAGCTGGTTTTGTATCCACACTTTTCAATGCTTTTGCTCGCTTGGTAGAAACTACCAAGAAAGCAGCAATAAAGAGCCAGTATAATTTAGAACTGGTCCAAACCCAGGAGTGTGAGTGACTTGGATAGGGAAGTTTTCTGTTATAGCTTTGGAACAACCAGGACATCCTTGGCCTTGTCATGTGTAAGTTAAAGTGAGTGTCAGTTCTTTGGGTCTTTGCTGTTGACAGAGCCATATGAACTTCCGCTGGAACTGTTTGACACAGTGTATGTCCTTTAAAAGGCTGGAACTCTAGTGTTGATGCAAGAGTAATCTGAAGTTTTAAAATAAGCAGTGCATTTTACTCTTCCCTCGTCAGTAAATATTCTTCAAGAATATATTTTAATAGTTATATAATATTCTATTGTTTTGCTATATTGTACTTTATGTGGTTTGTATTTTTTTGTATTTATGGGTTGCTTAAGATAGTTTTGCTAACATTCTTTTTTTTGTAAGTTTAAAACGTGTGTGTGTGTGTGTGTGTGTGTGTGTGTGTGTGTGTGTGTGTGGATAACGCGGTAAAATAAGGAAATAAGGATCAGGATAAACAAATAGGCCGAATAGATGTTTATTCAGGGAGAAATAACTTACAACCTAGACAGATGAACACCAGGAAATTCAACCCGATCCTCTCTTGTCTGAGTCACGCCAGAAAGAGAGCACCTTTCCTGGCCCCCTCTGACCTCCTTCCACAGGTCACTCCGCCCATGGCTCCACCCCAATGGGCGTGGTCAGTGCCACAGAACTATCTCACTATGTGTGTGTGAGTGTGTGTGTGTGTGTGTGTGTGTGTGTGTGTGTGTGTGTGTGTGGTGCCTATACATGTATATGGAGGCTGGCAGGTGACATTATCATCTTCCTTCTCATCTTCCACTCTGTTGCCTTTTGAGACAGGCCTGTTACTGAGCCTCATTGACTGGCAAGGCTGGCTGGTCAATAAACACTGCAGATCTATATAGTAAGCTTTCTTGTTGGATCCATTAGTCCACAAATAATGACACAGAGACTTATTATTCATTATGAAAGCTTTTCCTTTAGCTTAGGCTTGCCCCAACTATCTCTTCTAACTTAAATTAATGTTCCCATTAGTTTGTATTCTACCATGAGGCTTGTTACTTATCTGCCCATCCTGCTTCCTCCACATCTGGCTGGCAACTTTGCCTTTGTTCTTCCCAGAGTCCTCTTTGTCCCGGAAGTCCTGCCTAACTAACCTCTCCCTGCCTAGCTATTGACCATTCAGCTCTGTATTAAAGTGATCAGAGAAGGCACCTTGGCAAAGACACATCTTTACAGTGTAAACAAATATTCTGCAACAGATCTGTCTATTCCTGCCATCCATTGCTGGACACACCTTCATGGCTAGCATTTACATGTGTTCTAGGGACCTGAACTCAGACCTCATCCTTACTACCACAGGCTCTTTGCTGACTGAACCATCTCTCCAGCCCCTCTCCCCTTAGTTTAAATCAGTCTACTATAGTGAACATTGTTGTAAATATATACTCATTCTTCTAATTATCCCTGAACCTATATTCCAGCTGAGGATTCCTGTCTCAAAGGACTGATGCTTTGGGTTTGTATGCTTTCTAGGAAGGCCACAATACTTTCTGCTCTCATGAACAATGCCTATAGGCCTCTTCAGTTTAATTCCTTGATTAGGGTAACTGTGATTTGTTTAAAAAATTTAACTATTTTTGTAGTCTGTGTTATTATCAGTGATAGTCTTTGTCCATTTTGTTGGCATATATATATATATATATATATATTATAAAATCATGTGCTGAATGTAATATTTTCTGTTCTTTTTATATTTTGTGTGTGTGTAGTATGTGCACATAACCATGTGGCACATGTGTAGAGGTCAGAAGACAACTTGTAGGAGTTGGTTCACTTTCTATTATGTGGGTTTTGGGGGGTTAAACTCAGGTTTTTAGGTTTGTTAGCAAGTCCTTTTACCTGCTGAGCAATCCCAACAACTTTCATTAAGACATTTTCCATTGTGTGTGTGTGTGTGTGTGCGTGTGTGTGTGTCTGTGTGTGTCTGTGTGTGTGAATCATAGGGCTGTTCACATGCTGTCAAGTGCTCGATTAGATTTTCAAATTAGACAGTAATACATAATGGTTACAAGTTGAATCACAAGAGAACTGGTTAAAAATGTATGAATTTCTCCTTTATCAATATCACTATTAAAATGTTAATAGTGATTACCTGGGATCGATAAGTGCTATATTTTTTCTTTGTGTGTTTATATGCATTCCATCCACAGAGTTGTGATCTTCCAGATTATGTTATTTCCTCTAGAGAAAAATAAACCAGAGTGGTTAGACGCTAACCAACAGCCATCAGTAAAGAAACTAGTGAAATGGCTTTGACAAGAGACTGTAAGAAATAATAATAATAACAATAGCAAGAGATTGTAAGAAATAATAATAATAATAACAAGAGACTGTAAGAAATAATAATAATAACAATAGCAAGAGACTGTAAGAAATAATAATAACAACAACAACAACATGCTGTGAGATAAGCATGGTGCTATGCTGTGAATCTCAGATCCTCAGTGTATGTTGTTGAGTAGAAGAGAGACAGGGGACAGATTATGTAGGGAATGAAAGTTTGTATAAACACTTGAAAGCACATTTTTATAAGGATGTTAAAAATTTTATTGAGAGTGGGGTTAGTAAACAGTCTTTCAGTTTTTTCTTATTAGTGTTTCCTAGTTTTTTCACTAAATATGAATTACACATATAATAAGTGAAATGTTTATATAGCTAAAAAGATAGATAGTCTTATAGTAAAAGATTTGGTCAAATTACTATTTATAATCAACACTGCCATCTGGTGGATCAAAGGCAAAACTCATGTAATTTCTTCATTTTTCTTTTGGAATTTGGAAATGCTTTCAGATACTATTTATAATTGGGTGTACAGCAGTTTAATTTAAATATTTGAAAGAGTGAAAACACAAGTGTTTTTAGATGTGTTTGTAGGCACACTTATCTGCACGGATAATTCTTTTTTTCATCTATTTATTTTGCATCCTGGCCATAGCACCCCCTCCCGGCCTCCTCTCCCAGTCCCTGGCCTCCATCCTTCCTCCCTGTCCCCACTCCCCTCCTCTTCCATCTCCATGCAGGAAAGGGCAGGTCTCCTATGAGGATCAGTAAAGCATGGCATATCAAGTTGCAGTAAAACTAATCACCTCCCCACGTATTAAGGCTGGTTCCAAAAGTTAGCAAAAGAGTCAGAGACAGTTCCTGTTCCCAATATTAGCAGTCCCACAAGAGGACCAAGCTGCACAACTGTAACATATATGTAGAGTGCCTAGGTCAGTCCCATGCAAGCTGACTGGTTGTTGGTTCAGTCGCTGTGAGCCCCTATAAACCCAGGTTAGTTGACTGTGTGAGCCTTCCTGTGGTGTCTTGACCCTCTGGCTTCTACACTCCCTTCCCCCTACTCAGTAGGATTCCTGAACTCCACCCAATGTTTGGCTGTGGGTCTCTGCATCTGCCTCCATCAGTGGCTGAATGACACCTCTCTGATTACAATTGGGCAAGCACCAATCTGGTCACAGGAGATGGCCAATTCAGGTTACTTATCCACTATTGCTAGGAGTCTAAGTTGGGGTCCTTCCCATAGAGAATTTTGGGAGATTTCCTTTGCCATGCTTCAGCCTGACTCCAAAATGTCCCCCCAACCCAGTAGCCCACCCTATTACTCTCATTGTCCATGGTCCCACAACCTGATCGCTCATGCTCCCCCCAACCCCCAGCCCATTCACAAGATCTCTTCTATTTCCTCTTCCCAGGGAGATCTGGGTGTCATCCCAGGAACTCTCCTTGTGACCTAGTCTCTCTGCGTTTTTGGATTATAGAATAGTTGTCCTTTATTTTATAACTAATATCTACTTATGAGTGAGTACATTCCATGTTTGTCTTTATCAGTCTGAGTTACCTCACTAGGATGATTTTTTTTTCTAGTTTGATACATTTGCTTTCAGATTTCCCCCCTCACATGAAGAGGTGTTTTATTAGAGGAAAGGGAATGGGAAAAGGGGGAGGGATGGGGGAAACCAGCCTCTGGGGACAGGAGCAGCAGAAGAGAAAAAGGGGGGATGATAAAGAGGCAGGGAAATGAACAAAGAGAGGTGATGGGAGATGTAATTATGTTTCTCTATTCTATCATCTATCCTATATTTGTGAGCAACTTATCTTTAATCCTAACTAAGGAAAACTAACCATAACTATCTGTCTTCAACTCCATCAACGACCACAGAAGAATAATATATAAACTCTAGACTTGACAGAAAACTCACTGTCTGGTCAGTCACCCGAAGTTCTTCTGTAATGTTCCATCTTCAGCCTATAGGTCATAGTGTGTCTGGCAGACTTCTCAGCAAAGCAGGAAATTTCAAACTGTCCCACCTGTATTGGCAGTTTGTCATTCACTTTTCTTTGTGTCCTGCAGAATGTCTGGCAGACTCTTCCATGAAGCAGGAACCCTATAGCAATGTCCATCTTGTTTTAGCAGTCACTTTCCTGTGGGTTGTGTATGTCCAGTTTATACAGTATAAAGTCAAACAGCCCAGACAAAAGCAGTATCTTGCCCAAATGGCTAGTCTTGTCATATTGGAAGTAAACTCCATAACGAGTTTCTTTGATCTTCATCTTCCTTTCTGATGCAGGCGGTGTTGCCAGGAGCCTCACTATTAAGAAAAACCCTAAACCATTTTAAATGACATATTCTGTAGGTCTTTGAAAGACTATCCATTTGAAATATGTCTCTGTATATCTAGAAAACATAACTAGTTTAACTATAAGTTTTGACTATTATAGTGACTATAATCTGTATTAAATTATACATTATATTTTTAAATGAGCTATATAAACACAACACCTAAACACCTATATGTATTATACAATTGACCTTAAATTTGTATCAATAACTGGAAATCCATTCCAATACAAAGTATGCATTTCTATACCATAATCCCCTTTTTACCTTTAAAAAGAGATTGGTTGTGATCATTAACCATTTATAACAAACCCCATTTAAATGAAAACAAATATTTATAAACAACTTTGAGAATTTGGGAGTCGTTCTTTCCAAACTGCTTCCTGCTGGTAGGGGGAGCTGTCATGGTGATCCTAAGAAGACACAGAAATCCTGGCTGTAGTCTGCAAGGCTGCCTTGTCCCAGCTGTTTTGAATGTTGGGTCACCTGAGACACTGTTTCAGAGGGTCTTGCTTGATCAAACCGTGTTTGTCTAGAAGGAATCTATAGCTTTTCATTTTCTATGGAAACAGAAATAGAAATTCTTTTCCCCAGTAACCTGTCCTTAGACTTGAATTTGGAAGTCAAAGCATTTTAAAAATATATAAACTGGATTAATTGAGCAGTATTGATAATCAAGTGTATTGTAGCAATTGTTGTTCCTTCCTTAGCAATTGAACAATTCAAAGACAACATAATAGCACACGGTATCCAGACTCTCTGTGTATTTTCCATTTTTATGTGGTCTTTTTATTACTCTATTTCTTTTACTTCTATTTTTTCATTTATTGAGACAGGGTTTATCTGTGTAACCTTTGTCTGTCCTGGAATTAACTCTGTATACCAGGTTCGCTTTGAAATCACAGAGATCTGCTTGCCTCTGCCTCTTGAGTGCTTGAATTAAAGGTGTGTGCCACCATACCCAGTTACTCTCTATTTTTTTAAAAAACCATTTTATCCTGTTTCTTTTTCTCTCCCAAGCTTACATATATTTTTAAAACACACTGTAAACCTTTAGAGGTTTTTCTTAATCTGAATCTGTCTTTACTGTAAATCTTTATCTTTTCTTGCCAGGAATCTTTTATATGCTAAACAATATTGCTAAAATGAAAACCACAGCTGTATTAGCTGCCCAGGGTACATTTAGCACCAGTACTGAGAGCTATGCTCACCACTTTGGTGCCATCTTGGAGATGTGGTCATTGCCATTGCCAGCTCTTGCACACACCATTAAGTTATAAGCAGGGTTTGCCTCTTATGCTGAGTCAGGACACATCCCTTAAAGGAGCCGTGCAAATCTCTGCTTGTCTCTAGCAAAACAGAGCCCAACCAAGAAAAATGCTGTTACCAAGAAGCCTTGTTTGTCTCTGTTCTTCTGTTTCTAAAACCCTTTTTTAAGCTTTTGTCCAGTTTTAAGTGAAAGCTCTCGGGCCCCACGTTGCAGGTGCCATTTTGTTACAAGCAGTTTTCCTGCCAGCCTGGCCCCACAGCTGCATTAGCTCCCAAATAACACACAGAGATGCTGTATTAGGTATAAAGCTGATGGCCTGTTACTAGTGTTCCTTACTGGCTAGTTCTGTCTTAAATATTAACCAATTTCTATCTATCTAAGTATTTCCACATGGTCTTATCTTACCAGGGAGAAGATCTGGACCTCTTCTCTTTTAAGTCTTTACATCTTGAATGTACCACATTTTCTTTATCCATTCTTTGGTTGAGGGGCATTTAGGTTGGTTCCAGATTCTGGCTATTACAAGTAAAGCTGTTATGAACATAGTTGAGCTAATATCTTTGTGGTATGATTGAGCATCCTTTGGGTATATAGTGGAGGATTATTCCTCTTGTTCCACATCCTCTCCAGCATGAGCTGTCACTTGTGTTTTGATCTTAGCCATTCTGACAGGTGTAAGATGGAATCTCAGAGTCATTTTGATTTGCATTTCTCTGATGGCTAAAGATGTTGAACATATCCTTAAGGCCATTTGAGATTGTGTGTGTGTGTGTGTGTGTGTGTGTGTGTGTGTGTGTGTGAATTCTCTGTTTAGATCTGCACCTCATTTTTAAATTGGATTATTGCTTGTTGGTATCTAGTTTCTTGGTTTCTTTGTATATTTGGAACTCAGCCCTCTCTCAGATGTGGGGTTGGTGAAGATCTTTTTCCATTTTGTAGGCTGCTGTTTTGTCTTGTTGACTGTGTCCTTTGCCTTACAGAAGCTTCTCAGCTTCATGAGGTCCCATTTATTAATTGTCCATCTTAGTTCCCGTGCTACTGATGTTATGTTCGGGAAGCTGTGTCCTGTGGCAATGTGTTCAAGGCTATTCTCCATTTTCTCTTCTATTAGGTTCAGTGTATGTGGATTTATGTTGAGGCCTTTGATCATCTTGGACTTGAGTTTTCTGTAAAGATGGTTCTTAATGATCTACTTTATGGAAAATATAAGGCATAGTTTTTTATCTTTATTAAGGTTATTTTCATTTCCCCCCTCTTATTGAAAATAGCTTCTTTTCTCATACACTATGTCCTGATTATAGTTTCCCCCTCCCTCTGCTCCTTCCAGTCAGTCTCTTTCCACCTCCCCTACCCTCAGGATCCACTCCCTTTCTGCCTCTCATTAGCAAAGAACAGGCTTCTAAGAGATAACAACCAGACATGACAAAATAAGATATAGTAATAGAAAACAAAAACCATCATATTAAGGCTGGACAAGGCAACATAACAGAAGGCAAAGACCCTAAGAGAAGGGGGGAGAACTGGAGACCCAATCATTCCCATACTCGGGGGTCCCATAAAAGTACCAAACTACAAGCTGTCATATATTCACAGAAGACCTAGTGCAGATGCCTGTAGGCCCTGTGCTTGCTACTCCAGTCTCTGTGAGTTTGTATGAGCCTTGCTTAGTTGATTCATAAGGCCTTGTTCTTAATTGGTCTAAATAGTAAAAGCCTGGAGTCAGATATGGAGGGAAATGCTGAGAGATCAGAGAGAAGGAGCAAACACAGCCACACCTCACCTCCTCAATGTCTCAGGAGAGGAGAAAGCAATCTCCTGTTTCTCCCTGCTTATATCCTGTTTCTGCCCAGCTACGTCCTGTCCTGTCTGTCTGTATAGACCTCCAGACCTCTATGGTTAGCTAGTGGCAAGCTAAATTCTCTGACCCCAGACAGGCTTTATTTGTGCAAGCAAGATATCACCACATTCTCCTGGTGTCCTGCATGCCCTCTGACTCCTACCTTCCTTCCACCCCCTCAGAAGAGGGGTTTCCTGGGCTCTGAGGGGAGGGCTTTCATGGGGACACTCCCTCTAGACTCTCTCCATGTGATGTCTGGCTGTGGTCTCTGCATCTGCTCCCATCTGCTGCCACAGGAAGCTTCTGTGGTATCAACTGAGTAAGGAACTGGTCTGTGATCTGTGAGTATCACAGAATAATACCACTAGGAGTCATTTCAGTGATACTTTTTTTTAACTAATAGTGTTTGATTTTATCCCAGGTCTCAGGATTATCTAGTCTCTGGTTCTTGGTCACCCAAGCTGTGTTAGGTATGGGTTCCATCTTGTGGAGTTCGTCTTAATGTCAAATCAGACATTAGTTGGATACTCCTCTATGTTCTGAGCCACCATCGCCCTGACAAGTCTTACAGTCAGGACAAATTGGAGGTCAAAGGTTTTGTGCCTGGGTTGGCATTTGCAAATTAACTTAAATATGAATGGATAGGCACATCAGTTCTTTTGCTATCCAGGTATGAAGAGATAAAAGATTTCACTAAGCCGGATAGATGGTCAGAGTGTAGCTGCCAGTTTAGGAAAACTGCCCTTCTGCTTCTGGCCATACTTGTTTTTTTCCACTTAGCCTGCCCTCTGAATTTAACTTTTCTTCTTTAAAAACATTTACTGTGTACATAAAAATCCAAATATTTTGACAGTATCTCTGTGGGAAAACCAAATCCAAAAACAGTGCTAATGTCTGCTCCACTTCATTCTTCCACGTCTCCCGGGAGGTCCAGTATCATATCACATATCACAGTATCATATCCCCATATCACAAACAGGGTGGTTTGTGAGTCAAAGCCATTTTCCATTCCCTCCCCCCTCACAGGGGGAAATTGGTAGGTCCATGATCATCTTGTGGAATACTTGGGGTCTGAGGAGGGCCTGCTTCCCAATGCACAGGCCCAGTGCGTCCTCACTGGAAGACGCAGCTATCTGAGCCTTGTTTTGGAGGTTTTAATCCCAGTGATGAAGGCTCACCTTAGCCTCATCACCTCCTGGTATCCCACCTCTCGGCATCTCCTCGCGAGTTCGGATTCGGGGGTGAGGGGGCGGAGGGATGACGATGATGGACGGACATTCAGACCACGTCACTGTTAGGCCACAGCCTTTGAGAACTAACGCTTTCTTCTCCGCCACGCTGCAGGGGAGCTGATCAACCTCGCCATGTACTGTGAGAGGATCAGGAGGAAATTCTGGCCCGAGTGGCATCATGATGATGACAACACCATCTACGAGTCCGAGGAGAGCAGCGAGGGCAGCAAGACTCACACACCCATGCTGGATTTCAGCTTCTACTCAAGGACAGAAACCTTCGAAGACGAAGGGGCAGAGAACAGTTTTTCCAGGACGCCAGACACGGATTTCACGGGACACTCTCTCTTTGATTCTGACGTGGACATGGATGACTACACAGACCACGAACAGTGCAAGTGACGTCCTGCCACTGACCCTTTTCCTTAGGAATTGCCACTCCCTGGGGTCGGTCTGGCTTCCCAGGTAGAAATCCACCTGAGCTGGAGGAGATCTCCAAGCTTGGCTCAGTTTTAACATGCTAACTGGACTATTAACCGCCTTATTTCTTTTTCTTTTTTCTTCTTTCGTTCTTTCTTCCTTCCTTCCTTCCTTTCTTTCTTTTTTTTTTACAAACAAAACACAGAACCATTCAGATGGCTCCGTTTAAAACAGACAAAACAAATATCAGCATGGCACCTGAAATCCATTTTTGTTTTCATTAGAAAACCAATATTGTGTGGGAGAGCAGGTACACGAATGGGTTGTCACTTGCTGCTTTTCAAATGAGGACTTGGGTGTCAGGTGGATTCTTGAACATCTTTCTTCTGCCAGGGGGATGTCATCAGAAAAAATCAGTGTAGGAGACGATGTCCTGTGGCTGCCGTTGTACTGTGTATGTGTACTTGCTGTTGAGATAGAAGTCAAATGAAGTCTACCGATATTCAGTGACAGCAGTTACGTGTGTGGCTCTGAGGGTACTATGCAACAGGAATTTTACCCTAAACCCTGCCAGTGACTAGCTGTGTGATCTGGGGCCGGTCCTTTAACTATTGTGTGCCTCATTTATCCCACCTGTAAAGTGGGGATGATGATACTCTCCACCTACCTACCTCACAGGGGTGTTGTGGGGATTCATGTGGCAGTGTTAGCAAGGCGCTTTAAAGCTCCGGGAAGTGGAGCAACACAAGGGATTTCACTCTTCATTGGGCTTCGCAAATGTTAAGATCTGAGGGCCAAGGACTTCCGTGCAGTCACTTGCCGAGGCTGTGCACATGAAACACAGAGCCCATTAGGACTGTGTCGGTCCTCTTTGTGACTTTGCTGGGAGAACTTTGGAAGTAGCTTTGTAAATCACCATAAGCTAGAGGTGGCCCTCAGCTCTGGGTGTTCTTTCATTGCCAAGGGCTCTGGCATGTGGCTTGGCTGTCTCCTGGGAGTACTAACTTGTCTGTGTTTATTGATTTGGAGAAGATAAAGCACAGGACCATGGCAGGTTAACAGAAGTGAAGGAGAGTATTTGACTTTTGTAGGCAGAAGCTTGTAAACTGACATGACTTTTTGGAGCATGAGGGTGTTCCTTGTGTCTGAGTTCTCTGCAGTGTCCTAATGTATGTACCCTGTCAGGTGTCCCACAGTGGTTGGGTGAGAGCAGGACAGCACTGACACCAAACCCTAGGGCTTCACGATCTCTCATTTCTTCCCATCACCCTTCTCCCTCCCTCGCCCCAGGGCCCCCATACTGGTGGGATTTCCCTGTATTTGTATTTGTCTCTGAAGTTAGCTCTGGATAGCTTAGTTCATTTTCCAGGCAAGTGTGGGGCAATGGTTCTGTGTGTTGGCTGTGGATTTGGGCTGTAAGACTCAACTGTAAACCATTGGTTTTGCTTATGATCTACTGGGTAAAGGTGACTTATAGGGTTGATGAGGCCCCTCCAAGATGGAAGTTTCTGAGACATTAATGTATTTTCCTTGAAAAGTAACCTGTTTTTTTAGTATAGGTGTTCCACAAAAATCTTTAAAGAGTTGTTCATTTTCAAAGAGGCAAAGAGGGAGCATTTTGAAGATGTCTGCCACTTTAGCAGCTGTAGGGCATATGGAAATGGGAAGAATGTGGAACTCTTATGTTAGAAGTCTTTCCTGTAGAAAACTTAGTTATGAATACTTTGTGTGAAAGCCATTCCTATCTGGAGGAACTGTCTGGTGAGTAGTAATAGGGTGGCGAAGGTGTGCATGATTAAGCATGCTTGTGTGTTGGTGTCATGTGGGTGTCCTGTCCATCTCCTGGTGTTCTGAGCACCCGGTGGCAGTCCCACGTGACTAGGGAAACTCCTGAATGGAGCACAGACAGGAAGAATGTGGACCTGACTGGGCACAAGCTTCCTTGCCCACTCCCCTCTCTCAGCTGGAAAGAAACGCTTGACATTTTGCATATAACCAACTTATTCTTCCAGTGTGATGCTTTCTCTTATAAGAAAGTTTTGAGTATGAGTATGTGGGTTAATATCTGATTTCTAACGCATTACTTGGAGGGAAACTCCATGGGTAGGTGGTGTTGTTAAGCTGTAGGGCAATTCATTTCATGCAGGTACTCTTAGAAGGGCCTGGGTACTTGGGCAGTTTACACCTGGGTACTTTGCAGATACAAATTTGAGTAGAACCTGAGAATATACCTCTGTTCTCCACCTCCATGTGGATTATTGAAGCAAAGTTACCAAGATAAAAATCATGGCTATATGGGTGCTTAACGGGAGGGCTTCACCCTTTTACGTACTGCTCAGATTTGAAACCCTGGCCAGTTTGGTGAATTGGTGCTACTTGTAAGGACAATAAGAAAATAGGGTACGTTTTACTCATTTGCTCGTTTTTTTCTTTCTTTCTTTCTGGAAAGTAATTGTGAGGAAGCATATGACCTTTTATGTAACCAGATGCTTCTGATTGGGCAGAAAACCCAAGGACCATGTGTTACTTTTAACCTTTTATTACAGAAACAAAGCTTCCTATATGTCTGCTTCCCACTCCACAGTCAGGAGTGGTGAGCAGTGGTTATGCTTTGGTCCATCGGGACAGTTAAAAGGACAATATACATTTATGCAGAAATAAGGTATGGGGTCAGATTTTACCAATCTGTATCCTATAATCAGTTGTGACCAGTGACAGTGGCCATGGCCACTGTATTATTGATTACAGACTTAGAACTCTTTGCACTAATGTAACTACTGCACAGAGTGTTACAGATGCTGTTTGGAAGTGAGGAAGAGTTGGGAAAGGAAGCACTAGATTTGTTTGCAAGCACAGAACTGAAGAAAGTCTAGGGCATAGCTCTAGAGAGCCCCTTGCAGAAGGGCCACAGCGGTCATTACTGACTTGGTCACACACTGTGTATTTAGAGGAGAAAGACCCACCCCTGGAGTCTTTCCCCTTGCCCTAGAGGGCTCTTGCCATCACAGCATCTTACTTTGTTTTCCTTACTAATTCATGTTCAGAAGAATTGCTCCGTGTTTCAGTACCAGCACACCTGACCGCACTGTGAGTGCTGGATTCCAATTATCTCTCTCTCTCACCTCCCGCCTCCAGCCAGGCTGCTTCAGGCCAGTTCAAGAGACCTCTCCTCAGTGTCTGTCCTATGTGTAGCACTGCTAATCTCTGTGACTCACATCAAATGGATTTTCAAATTCAATACTCCCCTTTTATCTTGAAAAGAACTTGTGTTCATTTAGTCACTCACTAAATATGACCTAAGCATCTCTCTACCTTGTGTCTGACCTTGGGATGAGCAGCTAACAAGGCAGACATGACACTAACGTCAACACACCCTCTTTTGCTTTGATTTTTGTGATAACCTTCACATGCCCAGACTCTTCCCAGATCTCTCGCACACATCACCACTGGAGTAATCTGTGGAAAACAATGTTTGGTCTGTAGGGATATCTATTGCCTCAGGCTGAGGCTTCCTCCTTAGGGCCCGATATTCTCACTTCCTGCTCTTGTGTCCCATGGCTCTACCATGCACCCTCGAGTGCAGCAGACCCATTTATCACTATCTGTGCATGCTCCTGCATTGCAGCTTTGTGTTTCTGGTCATGCTATTCTCTCTGCTGAACTGCCCTACCCTCCGGTCCCATTCACCATCTCTTAAGGCCCAATTTCATCAGTTCCGCATGAAGAAGTCCCAACCTATTATCATCCCCTTTCCTCCAAAAACAAAAACACTTATCGTTTTCTTCCCTGAAGGCTAGATGGGAAAAGCATGCTCAGAAAGTGGGCCACATGCTATAAAGTAATGGGTTTTTATTGTGAGTGTCTGTGCCTCCATTGATAATCTAATGAGAGTCCTAGGCTCTATTCCCAGAAAGGTGCATATATGCAAATATCTAAAATTTAACATATAAATTCAAAGATTTGGAAAGTGGAATTGCTCTTTGATTCCTCAGGGGGTCCACAGACCCAGATGAGGTGGTCTTGTTCTAAAGAGTCTCTAAATATCACTGTTGGTGTTGTTCTTGTCTTTTACACATCCAGGGAGGAGAGAATTGGTATGAGATACGAAAGCCAAAGTGGTATCCATTGTTATCCACACTGAATGTGTGCCGAGGGACAGAGAGGGCAGAAAGAACAGCTGCCTTGCAGTGTTTGAGAAAATATCTTTATCCACAAAGATTTGGGATTTTTGTTTTTATGTGTACTTGTATTTGGGGATGTACGAAGGTACACAAGCCAGGATTGGATCCTGCCCAGCTGGAGACACAGGTGTTAGCAAGAAGTGGGTGCTGGGATTAGAATTCTGGTCCCCACAAACTGGAGAGATGGCTAGGCTATTAAAGGCTAGCCTCTCAACTAAAAGTAAAAGAATGTGGTCCTCATGAATGAACAGCAATCATTGTGAGCCACTGAGCCATCTCCCCAGCTCTGGGTTTGGAATTTTGAAAGTGATATAAAGTTTGTTGTTGTTGTCATCGTCGTTGACATTGTTACTTATGTTTAAACACTTCTGAAGTTGAGTTCAGGATCAAGTGAGCATTGTTTCTGCCCTGAAACCCACCACTTCTGAGTGGGTAAGCTTGGGGCTTGGGGCTAAAGGTTGGAAAGAAATGGTTGGATTTTTATTTTCTCATGAAATAAGATCTATGCAACAAATTTTCCTGTGTTCAT
Source organism: Phodopus roborovskii (assembly GCF_943737965.1). NCBI lineage: Eukaryota > Metazoa > Chordata > Mammalia > Rodentia > Cricetidae > Phodopus > Phodopus roborovskii. The sequence goes on from NW_026125281.1 coordinate 29,301,703, forward strand.
TTCTTTGTGGGTCAATTGCTGATTCTATTTTCCACAAAATGGTGATGCACGATGCAGGTAGGGAATAGCTCAGTTTATTCTTCCATTAGAACAAAGCAAAACAAAACAAAAAAGCAGAACAGAGTTATCTTTGGTGCTCCTGACTGACCCGCATTCCTTTCAGGGTGTGCAGCATTGTTTGAGTAGACATAGGACTGATGTATACTAGGAAAGCATAAGTATATTCTATGGCAATTTTTTCCCCAGTTTGAAAGCTGAGCTCTGCCAGTCCATTGTTAGCAGGCCCAGAGATCAATGGTGTGCAACTGTGACATGCTTTACAAAGCTTTGCTCAGTGCTTCAGGTGACCTGTATGAACTTGCAGAGTTCACAAGGATCCCCTTGGTGGGTGGATAGGACTGGAGTACCCCTCGCCTATAGAAGTCTTACTAATGCCATGGGTAGGTAACAAACACATGCTTTCTTTGTTGCAGTTCTTTACCTGGAGCTTAGATTTCTGGCCTTTGAAGAATTTTCTGAAGTCCTGCAGCAGTGATTGCTGGAAATAGTCAGTACCTTGACCTTCAGAGTAGTTATGGGAGGTACTGAAAAGTGGCTTATGGGAAAGGGACTCAGCTGTTCGAGAGCCAGTAGGCAGTGTGAATTCAACCATTCTGGCTTTTGCAGAAGCAGAGAACCTCTCCAGATGTGGAATTTCCAAAAGTCATCATGCTAGACCATGACACTATAAAGCTCTGGCTTCAGGAGGATCATTGCAAGATATCTAGTTTGTGTGCACAAGAAGGGGTCTTTGCACTAGGGAGACCAAGTACCGTTACAGTGCTTGGAATTCTGTGCATAGTTAATTCCAGCATTGCCCTAGCTCTTAAAAACTCCACTGTCCGTCATTACCACTTTAGCTATTCTAAGACAATCCAGAGACTGCTGAGTAATATACACATATACTTACCTTGACCAGTTCATTGTATACAAAGTAGTATTGCTAAATGAGAATTCATCTCCCATCCTCTGCCAGCAAGCATTCATTTTCACTTATTTGCTTTTTTTCTGTGGCTCCAAGATACTGCATCTGTCCGTAACATTTTTCTTTATTTAGCACTTGAGCTATCCTTTCATCTTTAAAAGATGGGTTTAACTGTAAATTGCCATGTTTATTAGTGCTGCCCAAACAGGTGACATGTTTTTGTGACTCCTGTCCAAGTGGTTTTGCCTCAGTAGTAAGCCTCCTTAGATAAGGTCATGCCAATCACAAATGGTTTTTTTTTTTTTTACCTATTTACCTGCACTGTATTAAATGACAACTCAAGTTTTAATTTGGGTGACCGTTTCTTCGTGATGGTGGTTGGGAATATGGGCTACCAAGTCCTTTTCCTGGGATTCTTAGCCTTTCACTGAGACAGGAGAGAAAGAAATGGCAACAGATATCATGACTCAGACAATGGCATGGTGTGTCTGGGTTGGAGATTTGCTGATCGTGGACAGATTTTTAGGTGATGGAATGTTATGAAAATAATAAAAAGCACAGGCTTCCAAATGAAAAACAAATGCAGTCTGCCCGGTGAAGGATCGCCTCAGGATATACGAGTGGCCAGTGTGGGAAGTACTGAAGTGATGTTTGTCTTAATCTTAATCATAGACACAGTCTCTGAGTGTGTAGTGCTCTTCCTCTCCATCTCAGTGCTCATGTCCCAGTACTGCCCTGCTGAGGCTGGTTTGGCAATTTGCAGAGCGACTTACATGTCCTGGCCCAGTGTGTTTACTCCTTTGATTTTGCAACTCCATTCTAGTATAAAGTTATGACACTTACAGAAAATGTACAAAGCAATTGTATTTTATTCAAGAATTTTTTTTTAAATGTTTGGAGATGACATCATTTATATTTAGGCACCTGTCCAAACTGTTGTATTTAATTTATCTGTAGAACTCTCTGTGCTTGTCTCTCTGCATTTACTGATGATAAATGCAGATGGGTATGTGTGGACATTGCTGTATATGTGTATATGACCCTACTGTTTTATAATGTTCATTTCAAAGCATCTCAGACCTAGACATTAGAAAGTGAATATTCTGTAGAGTTTAAAGAATTGAGAAGGTTACTTAGCTAGCACCTTGAAGGCTGTAACTGATTAGAGAGTGTGTCTGTAACCCATGTGGCAAGTGGACAGATATGGATGCATAATTTCGGTCATGTTATTTCCTAATTTTTATGTAAAGTAGTTGACAAGAAAAGTCAACAGTTAGATGTCACTTGTTTTCCTTTGAGGTAAGATCTCATGTAGCTAGGTCTCACTTTCAAAAGAGCTCGTTTTAATTCTGTTTTTGGGAACACTTGGTCTACAATGCCTTGACAGTTATCAGTACTAAGGTGAAAACAAGAAAAACAAGGTAGATGAACCCCAATTATTGAATAAAAATGCTTGCTGGAGAATTTGGGTACCATTCTAATACCTGGTAATCACCATGTCATCTCACCTGTGTACCCAAATGTATGGAAGATGTCCAGGCTCACCCTCAGAAAGCTGAGATAGCAAGAGCCTACATTGGCAGGATTTCAACCCACCTTTCAGCAGCTTGGGGCTGATGGAGGACATTTAGCTGTGCCATCTGGTTTGCAAACACGATGAATAGCCTCTCATTGACCAAGGGCCCCGATATGGAGGCATCATACAGTGTGTATTTCTGGAGCCATGAGTTAATTTAGCACAGTTGCTGTTAGTAGTTTATAAAGCCATACTTCCACTTGTACACTTGATTGTAAGATAGGTCTAAATCGTGTACTATGTTGATTACTCTATATAAACGTGGAAATTCTGTATATCTGGTCTTATGCTGTATGTATTTGATGTGTAAATGATAACTAATGGATATGAAATAGCTTGCTGTGGATCTCTTCATTCCAATCCATTTCTCTTGAAGATTCAAATGTTTAATCTTTATACCTATGGGAAAATATGAAAGTTTGCATCAAATATGCTGTTACGTGGCAGCCTCTTAGATTAGGGAACGTTTTAGTTGTAAGGCTATTGCACAATCGGAACAAGGTAATGACTTTGTTAGGCATGTGACTTCCTGCTCTGATTTTAAATGGGTGTATTTCTTTAAGAAGAAGCACTGATCTCTGGATTATGTAGTCGTCCCTTTTCTGCTCCATGTGGCCTCCAAGAACACTGAGGAGTGATAACCCTGGCCAAGAAGCAATCACAGGGATAGCTAGGGGAACATCTTAAAGCTTTAGCTGTGGCTAGACCCTGTACTGAACCCACTTCTTGTGTGACATTGCCTCTCTTAGTTTCTATACTTCTTCAATAAAGTAACCATACTTTGCATTTACAGGCAAGGGGGTGGGACTTGCATATGGCTAAAGTGTGGACAATAACACGGAGTCAGAGATGCACAGGTGAGGTTTTGGAAGGACAAATCTTGTTACTGCATGTTCTACAGTATGTGTGTGGCATTGAACCTCTGTGGGTAGCTGGACATATGTCAGGTTCTATGGAGCTATGCAGAAACCTTCAAATATAATACTCAAATCTGATCCTTTACTAATCAAATAATAGCGTTTATCATTTAGGGAAAATTACAATATGTTAATATCCAAAATCTACACCACAATCAGAATATCTACTAAGTAGGAAATGAGAGGAATCTCTGATCTCACTTTTGAGATATAATGGTTTGAATTCTGTCCCCTGAGAACTCATGGGTTGGGTTGCAGCTCAGTGACAGAGTATTTGCCTAACACTCCAGAGTCTCTACCACCCCATAATCACAAATCTTGCTTAAGAACTCTGTCCTCTCCCTCCCTTCCTTCCTTCCTTTGTTCTTCCCTCCTCCTTCCCTCCCTCGACCCCCCTTTTGTTTATTCAAGGCAAGTTTTCTCTATGTAGCTATCCTTGAACTCAGACATTTGCCTGCCTTTGCCTCCTTAGTGTTGAGACTAAAGGCATGTACCACCATTACCACACCAGACCCAAGATCTCCATTCTTAACCATTCAGCCATGATTAGTTTAAAATTTTTAATATTTTTTGAGACAGGGTATTACTATGTAGAATTGGATTTCCTGGGGCTTGCTATATAGATGAGGCTGGCTTCGAACTCACAGAGCTCCTTTTTCTCTGCCTTCTGAATTCTGGCATTAAAGGCATGCATCACCATGCCCAGCCTCCATCAGATATATAATTTTATCAGATACATTTGGTGGCAAATATACTTTATACAAATATAAGTTGGTACCAGACTATAGCACAAATAATAAAAACCCAGAGACATTGGGTTATTATTGGGGTTCAAGCTGAAGATCAGATAGGCAAAGCAGCCAAGCCATCAGAGAGCTCTTACTCTACCAAAGCTGGGGAGGGTCCTGTCTTCTATGTGGCTAGAGACTAATTGCCAGAATGCGAGACCCTGCTCCTATCTTATATACCTCTCTAGTGCTGGGATTAAAGGTGTGAACTCTGTTTCTCTTTCAGACCGATTCAATCTCCTGTCCCCCTGGGTGGCCTTGAACTCACAGAGATCCATCTGCCTCCATCTCCTGAGTCCTGGGATTAAAGGTGTGTGCCACCACTGCCCAGCTTCAATGGCTGTGGCTAGCTTTGCTTTGTGATCTCCAGGCAAGCTTTGTTAGACCATAAACAACATATCACCACACCAGACCCTTCTAGAACTTGTATGGGGAGGAGAGGGCATATGCTCTAAACTTGGCAGCTGCCTTGTTAGGGGGGCATTGCTGTGATTGCCTTTAGGACTCACTAAGGGAGGAACTGTTTGCCTTCCCAGCTTGTCCTGCTAGAAGATGAAGATGAACACTTTGCTACTTGTACTGAATGCTCCTTGACTCCATTTGGTCTCCTTTCATGCAATGGGGAAGATGGAAGAAAAAAAAAAAAAAAAAAAAAAACACTCACTGTGCTCCAGGACCACCCTGCTTTGACAGCTCCTGCTGAATGTCTTCCAGCTGGGCTGCTTCCTTTCTGCAGCAGCCTTCTCTTTTAGAGATTTCCTATGGACAAAAGGGAGTTCTAGGGACTCCCTTCCTGGGGAGTTAGTGTGAGACTGCTCTGTGTGCGTGCTGGAGGTGCTTGGTTGGTGGATGCTAAAACTATCTATAGAGGAGGCCTGAAACTGAGGCCTGCCTACTTGGGGTGGGGGTTGTTTGGGCTTGAGCAAGTGTTCTGTAGTTCACAGTCCATGATGTATCCTGAATTCCAATTAACACCAAGACCCCTGGCAGCCTTGAGAAGAAGGAGAGTCAGAGAAAGGGTGAAAGGAGCAAGAGCCTTAGCTCCTGCCCTGTGAGGTTCACGGTAATAGCGGCCCACACTTGGTTTCCTTCTTAGCCCCGGAGACCTCTCAAAAACTGAACTTGAGGATTCAGGGAAGGTGACGGAAAGTTTATGCTTTTACTCGGTGACATAAAATAATTCAGATTTGCTGGTGGCTTAAGCATCAATGGGATATGTGAGGAAGTAGGACTATTCAGAAGCTGTCTCCATGGCTACAAAGAGGGCAAGAGGGCGTCTAACATGGGGACTGCATTTAAATGAGGTTTACATGGGGGACGCCCGAGTGAAGGAATAAGCAGAGAAGAGGCCACAGTACTGAAGAGCAGCACCAAATTTCCATGGTCCAGTGAGGCAGGAGCAGGCTGCTGGGTATGCAGGAGGGGGAGACTGCGGTCTTTTGGATGGGAGTGTGTAGGAGACAGAGGAAGGTGATGCTGAGGTTCCTGGCCAGGTTGGGGAAAGGGGAGGAAGGGGCAGGGAGAGTTTCCTGCTAGCCATGTTGAACCCATCCAATAGGAAGCTGAGTTTCCACATTTCTCTCTTTTTGCATTTCTTTATTAATCAAAATTTTCATCTATCTTATATCCTGAGAGTTCTCAAACCTCCCCGATGAGATAATGGAAGTACAGGGGCAGAGTAGAGAACAATTCCTGTGTTTGTGTGGCGTTTAATTGTCTTTAGGATAGTATCAGCCACACCTGGACCCTTCTGTATAAAACGAGGAACCTTCCATGTTGACCTTTGAATTCTCCCAGCCCAAGACTCCTCCCACTCTTCCTGGAAGCTGACTCCTCTGTAAATACTGACTTTACCTCCTGCTTTGATGGTTTTTACAGCACTGGAAAGAGGAGTTAATTGACCAAATCAAGTAATTACAGCGAACATTAACAAATCACTGGGCACCAAGCATAGTGTCCTTAGCAGCCTACACATATAACTCATTCAGTCATCACCACAGTGCTAGGAGATATGTTTTGTCCTTGTCACCATCATAGTCATTATTGTAAATATTCACTTCTCTAATGGTGAGTTAATAATGGTTTATTTTATTAACCATTACTTTAATTTTACGATGGCTAATTTTATGTGTCAGCTTGAACCAGAAGGTACCTTGACGAAGCATTGCTTTTGAGTGTGTCTTTGAGGGTGTTTCTGGGTAAGATTAGCATAGGAATTTATATACTGTGGGATAAAGCTAACATGCTAGAAGGCCTTTGAAGAGGAATTTGGCAACACCATGGTAATCTGAGGACATACATACTCTGTTTCCATTCGTATGTATGTATGTATGTATGTATGTATGTATGTATGTATATATGCATTTCTGACCCAAACCCACAAGAGTAAGGATGCTAAACAGCAAGGTGTGGAGAGGGACGACTGGTGATGAGAAGATGCAGAAGAACCAGACTTGGGTCCAGGAGGTCTTGCATGAATTGATGGCTCACGTGAGGCGAATGTATTAAGACATTTTATAAGAAGTATTATACAACATTTTATATACAGCTTGCTGGGAAAAGAGGGACAGAGTCAGCAGAAGGCTGTATCATACAATTGACAAAGTCAGTGGGACGCTAATCAAGCAATGCAGTACAAAGGGAACCCGGGTACCTTGAGTGCATCACAGAGCGAGCACTCGGCAGCCTTGGGACTGATAGCTGCAGTCCTCTGTGGGAGGAAAGGTCAGCTTCCCAGGAGTGGAAACCTTAATTCCTTCGGGGTCCCAGCCCCTGTCCCAGCCCCAGACTGGACCTTGCTAACTCTGCCCCTTGGCAAGGACACAGAGCTTAGCATTTCCCTTGTCCTTTCATCAGGACTTTTGAGAAAGCCTTGGGTCAGCCTGGCACCCAACAGGTTCCAGAGAAAAGGAATTCACAGACTCAGCCAAAGCAGACTTCCTTATCTATGAGGGTGGGCATCATTCGTTTCACAGAGGGCCCAGAAAAGACAGCGGGTGGAGGGAGGAAAGGGGCAATCTCCCACACTTGTCTGTCTTACCACTTCAGTTGGAACTGCCTTTGTGGCCTGTCCTCAGACTGGGATTTACATAGTAGTTCCATGGTTTTCAAGTTTCTGGACTCAGGTTAGATTCTCCCACCTTCCAGGATCAGTGATATATGTAAAGATAAGCACTGACCTCACTCTCAGTGGAAGGTAAGGCATGGACTTACAAATGGGATTAAACATAGATGCTGGTAATAAGATGGTCTGGGCTCCACAATGGAGCGAGTCCTTTAAGCCTGCAAACACATGCTTGCAGATGCCTTCCCAGGCTTTTTAACTCCACTATTCACCTGCCTTCATAGCATTAACAGCATTAACAATCCTAGAATCCTCCTAGAACAATCCTCTCTCTAGGAGAGAAGGAAAGAAATTTAGCTTTCTTTGGTTGGAAAAAAAATTAAGCCAGATATTAGAAAAAGGCTAGACGGACATGACATGAATACTCCCCACCCCCTTCTTTTTGTCTTTGGACAAGATAAGAGACTTCATTTACACATGTTCTGGTTCCTTTAAAATGTACACAGAAGGAAAGGTTTGATGAAAATATGTAAAAAGCACAGGAAACAAAGACAATTTCTGCTAAAATCAAGAGTGCCTGGTAGTAACTAGAAGCAGCCATCAGAGGGCTAGAGCCATGGAGAGCAAACGTACCAAATGTCCTTGCGCCCTGCTGCCTCTGCTGATTTTTATTTCACAAGTTAATATGCATCTCAGGAGTGTCCAAATTCTTATTTCTAATCATCCCACATAATAATAGTCTTTCATTTATTAATGTACTATCAGATAAGAGATTTCTTATATCCATAAACTACATTAAGCAAACTACTTACTCAATGGAGCTAGCAATTGTAAGAGAAGATATAACTTGGAAAATAATACTGAAATCCAGGCAATGTTCTTTTAAGAGGTGGTACTTAAAGCCACACTTTATCTTCTTCTATGTACAGGGGAAGTTCCCTGGATTCCTAGTGAATAGTCACTAATGACATGGGGTCTCAATCCATAGGGTAAGACAAAGGGTGTTTGTTCCCTTTTCTCAAGAATCCTGTTTTCTGATTTTTCACTAGACATTCTCAGTAGGTGGCATTAGAAATAATGACAACAGGGAAGACAAGTGCCCAGTAATTATTATCCATGAGACAATTGCTAGAAGCTTTGGATTTTGCATATAGAAGCTGAGTCTGGATGGCTTTTTAAATTCTTTGCACATTCAAGCTAGTTCATTTCTCCATCCTGTAAGAGATTTCTGAAGGCCATATAGCAAAAAGTCTGCCCAGTAGGAAATGGGTTCTACTAAGGAAGAATCCCCACTGGTACCACTGGTAAAGCTTGAGGACTTTCTGCTCTGTCCTCCTGCTAGGAGGAAAGTCTTGTGCTTGTTGATGCTGTATGGATCCCAGAGGTTTCAGGACCACCGTGATAGATGTCCCTTGGAGGGAGTTGGGCCTGCTGAACTTCTCTCAGTCCCTTTAAATAGGCTGTAAAAGTCATCCGTAAAAACCCCTGAGGAATATCGGGCAAGTCACTCTGTGGATGTGATGCCACAAGTCACCACTGATGGGTATTGATTGACTCTGCTCCTGAAGTCACTGCAATTGTTAAACCCAGTCGAAATATGTTTTGAGAAGGTGTTGCCCATTCTCTTCCAAGATCTCATTAGCTGGAAAGGAAATACCCTTCTTCTAGTTTGCTAATTGATGTAACATCACCCAGGTCACCAAGTTTATATATCACACCAGCAGAGAGAAGCCAATCAGCTAGCTTCAAATATAATCTCTTCTGGGTCTCCAGGAGCATCACTTTGCATCTTATGACAAATAAGGACATTACTGGGTTTGATGTCCAGGTGTACCATACTGGAGGGCTGTATGTACTTAAGCCTCAAGGGAATCTGTAGAAGGTTGCCTTTGAGTTTGGGCTCTTGGAAGTGATTACCAGATATAGTGTTAACATTTTAAATACAGCAGCTTGTGAGCTCCCACCAATAATTTATTCATTTTTGAGAAATTGTGCAATCATCTTCTGTAGAGGAAGAATAGTAATGTACCACGTGGGAGTGATGGTTAATGACCATATGAACATTAACTTTGTGCAGATTCAAGCTCTGATTTGATAATCCTGGAAAGGCTTTTGTAGAGCACTTTGTTGAATAAATGCATCCATCTATCAAGCCTCACAATGCACTTGTAGACTGCACCAAATTCCTCAACTCGAATTTCTTTTACTTCCAAGAATTCTTTTTTCATAGCAGGAGGCCATATTAGTTTTTTTTTTTTTTTTTTTTTTTTTTTTTGTAGAACACTTTCCTTAGCAGGTAGCCACATTCTGATTTGCCTTCCCCTTCTGCAATTTCCTCAAGCTAACTCCAGGTTTCCTCTTGCCCTTTGATTGAGGGAATAATGTTCTATCAGACTCTGGAGTGAATGATTGATATTGATGAGAAGCAAAGAGGTCTTATCAATGAGGCAAGTGGGCGTGAATCTCAGGTGTCTAGAGCTTTGGGCAGAGACCTTCTTGTTGAAGAAATCTCTGGTGGGCTCAGCACCTTTGGGAGTGTCTCTGTTGGGCTCAGCACCTTTGGGAGTATCTCTGTTGGGATCAGCACCTTTGGGAGTGTCTCTGTTGGGCTCAGCACCTTTGGGAGAGTCTCTGGTGGGCTCAGCACCTTTGGGAGAGTCTCTGGTGGGCTCAGCACCTTTGGGAGTGGAGGGGTTGTCCTTGGGCCCACTGCTTGCTCTTGCTGTGTAGAACTGGTGTCTCCAGGCATTTGGGAGAGTCTGAAACTGGAATCTGGAAGTTCCAGGATTGCCTAAGTCCTCATCCTCATACTATCTTTGCCTCAAGATCCCCTTGCTGTTTTCTTCCCTTAATTCTGTCTTTTCTCCACAAAAGGAAAAGTTTAATTTTGTATACAGCCCCTAGTTAGCCCCTCTGTTGGCCATTTCAGGGAAGGTCCTCTCAGTGTGGCAGGAAGGTCTCTGAGAAAGGAACACTGAATCCACAAAGGAGGGAAAAAAAACCAATAAATAAACCCAACCATCTTTCTCAACTTTAGCCCATCCTTTCTTCTACCAATTAGCAGCTATTGACCTGATCCTAAATGATAAGTGTGAGATTCTGCTCTATCATCAGCTGGGGTGACTCACACCATCAAGGATTCTTTATAATCTGCGTCTGACACTAAGTAATGTTTACAATGAAGGAAGAAGGATGTAACAATGCATCTTAAAACAAGATCTGCAGTGTCTTCAGTAGGAGAGAACCTGATTTTACCCAATAGCATTCTAGTTGCCTGGAGGTCAGTGGTATGGACTGATTGGTGTCTGCCTTCTATTTTAGCATCATCTAAAGTTTTCTTCAAGAGGCTTCCTTAAGAGGAGCATTCCAAAGTCACTGTGCATTAGCTTTCTTTCTCTCAAGTAGAGTCCTGGGAAACTATTTAGCACCCCAAGGATGAAATGCCCTGAGAATCCCATCCTGAAACATTTGTAGTTCTGTCCTGAATAAACATTTGCTTTCATTTTAGATGTCAATAGGTACTTATTTTCTAGGCAGGATTTTCTCACTGACCCTAGGATGTCTGACTCCTATGCTGGATAATATGAAGGACTTAAAGCCCACAGCAGCTGGAGGTCCAAACAGGACCACACAATCCACTTCTCCCCTCAGCATGACACACATAGTAAGTGCTGGATGGAGATTTGCTCAGAAGTGGACAGATTCTTGGGTAAAAGACAAATCAGATTGCAGAGAAATATCCAAAGTTTGAAGTTTCACACAACATACTGTGCAAAGGGAGTCAGTAAATTACTCATAAAACAAACCACAGGTGGCTGAAATACAGGATAGTAATTTTTGTAGGCTCAGGTGGTTTATGCTGTCTTCAGCATCTCTTGATGGAATTATAGCCCCACAATTCAAATAGCTCCTGCTTCCCTGAAACACATATAGAATGGATATGAATTCCAAATCCCACCCATGGCTGGCACTGTGTGCCTTTACTGCTGAACCCTTCTGCTGTCCAATAAAGCCTCTCAGTGTTAGGTGTCTTGATTTCAGATTAACAAAAACACAGGTATACCCAGAGTTTTCTTTGTGTTAATTCAATAAAGCTACACAGATAAAAGTGTTATAGATTTCTCTGAGGTCTCAGAAGTTGATTAGTGGCATTGTGGTATTGCTCAATGGGTAAATGCATTTGCTATACAAGCCACTCAGAAGCCAAGGTGGAAGGAAAGAGCTAACCTCCACATGTGTGGTCTGGGATCAGTGGTACAGTGGTATATGTAAACACACACACACACACACACACACACACACACACACTTACCCATGCACACACTAACAGTAAGTAGTATAAAACAATTTTAGAAGTAAGTTCATTCCTGTTAGCTCTTGGCTCTTGCATCCTATAGGAAGTAGAGTGAGGTTAGTGATGTCCCTTAGTGTACATCAGTGCCTGTGCATGTGAATGTCCCTTAATCTCTGCTCACAGAAACTGTGGGAGAAATTCCCAGGTGGTAGGAGATAACGGGCCCTCTCTTCCTTTTCCTCTCCTTTATTTTTTCTGTAAGATGAATTCCAACTCATAGCAATGTGGTGTTGCTTTGGGTCCTCCTTCCCATGCTATCTGATGTGTGTAAGCAGTATCTCACAGGTGCAACTCCACGGCAGCTCTGGGAGTTTGCTAACCCCAGTGTTGGAGGGTGCATCAGGAAAGCCTCATTACGTGTGCTATATTTACTCTCAGACAATGAAGAGCTGAGAGGGAAATCTGTAGGCCCTCAAAACAGTTACTGTTCTATTGTTAATATGTCCATCAAAGAGTTAACCCGAACCTCACTCACCTGCTGTGCTTGGTCCCCATCTGAAGAACACGGAACTTTGAACTTCTTTCCCCAGTACAGGTTCTTTGTTCTATCAGTTTTGTCTCCATCCTTTCCTGTACTACCCTAAGTTCACACTGACTACCCCCAGCTCTCAATCATAGTTCTTGATTTTTTTTTTCAAGTTAAAATAGAAGATTGTATTGAAGGAGCATCTCATTTGCCTAACACCAAATGGTTGTAGATATTTACAGATGTATGAAGATGACTTTCTGGGGGCATTTTTACAACCCCCTTGAAGACTTCCCAGTACTGGAGATCTAGTACATTTAATAGAGCAAGCAGCTCTCTCTCCCTTTGGCTGGCTTCACTGAGAGGCTGTTGCTCCTGGGTTTGGATTCTACCACTCTTCCAGATCCATTCTGGCAAAGTCTCTTTAAGATGGTGCCATTCAGAACTATGGAGAGATAAAACATTTATTTAAAAATTTGAGAGAATAATGTCATTAAAAAAACCTTTCATTTCCCCCAAGTAAGGATGGTTCAATTAATTTTTAAAAAATCTATCTTTATGTTAAAACAAAGACATCACCAAAGCATTGACTCTTCACTAAGCCTTGGTCTCTAAACTGGGGATGAATTCAGACTTCACCCATTTTGAGGTACATGTGCAGATATGTTCTAAGGCCTTGCTGATGGGAGTGGGATTAGCTGGTACCTACTGTCTGCTGTTCTCAGTCAAAGGAGAGGTCACAGAACCAACATTACATCTTATAAAATGAGCATGTGCAAGGTAACGAAATGCTTTCTGGACTGGCCTGTCTACATGGACAGGACTTTGGCACCTGTCCTTTCCAAAGCTCAGTGTCGGAGGCAGCGAGGCCTCTGCCCTGCCAGGCCTGTTTCTCTCTTCCTCCTCACAGCACCGTTGGCTCTCCTCAGCATTGCAAAGTAAAAGACCGAAAATCGCCCATTAGCCTAAGTAACTGGTCACTGTGGGATTCAGAGTACTCTACAATTTCTTTAGCAAGTTTGCTAGCTTGGGCCACTGAATCTGGTTTAGTACAGTAGCCTGACTCAGTAAATAAGTAGGCAGCGGCTGAGAAAGAGTCCTGACATTCCTGAAACCCGACATCGCTGTCTGGCATCTGCATGCATGTGTGTATACATACATGTGGCCACCGATATATGCAGGCTTGAGCCACCACTCCCCACTGCTTAACTGATTTTGAAAGAAAAACCCATAGAACCTTGTAGTTAGCGACTTATCTTAAGTTATTGTTGTGCTCATTTTTATCTTTGTGCTGTTCAAACTTTTGAAATGATGGGTTCCACATACATTCAGACTCTTGGGCAAAGAGCTTCTTCCTTTTATTTGTTCTAAATTGCCCTTTATGCTGATGATCCTATTTAAAGCATAAGGTCTATATGCCTTTTAAAGGTTAGGGCACTGTTTAGCCAGACACCCAAATATTTATACACAGAGATCTACATGAGTGTTGTCTGATTAATGCTTGTCTTCTTGGGAAAGCTGTGAATAATGTCAACATGAACTACATTATTCCTGCTAGAAATTCTCCATTTAGTTTAACTTGCATGTAACGACACCGGAAAGCCAGGAGCTGTTTGCTGAGTGCCCTTGCAATACTGTTGTAGCTCATTCGTAACGAGTGGTGCTGCCGAATCTTCCGCATACCAAATGGCAGACTCTGCATAAGTGGGAAATTTAGGTGCCGCCGGAAATCTTTACTATGCGATGAATATAAAGGGGGAAAAGCAACAAGTCTCAGGGAAATCCTTGTTTGGACAAAAAGAACCTTTACTGACAAAACTGAATCAGAAGTTAAAACGATGGTCCTAGCCACGTGACTTGCATTAGTGCCTTTGAGATTTCGGAAGGAGCTTGGGATGGCACTGTGAAGCAGGCCAGGAACGGCCAGGGAGAGGCTGAGCTCCACTGCTTTGTCTACCCACTTACCTCTCTTCTGACGTATTATATTTTAAATTCCCTGCTGTTGTATGACTTCTGTTTGTGCCTTTCTTTTGAAAAGCTTTCTTCCCCTGGCCATTTAGCCGTGGCAGAGACCCTTTCTTCCCATGCTTCCCCTTCCTGCTCTCCGATGCCCCTTTGCCTTGTAAGGTATGGAATTCTGCAGTGCGGGGGAACTTGGAGCCCTTACATTAGTCTTCTTTTTAGAGGTGAGGGTGAAAAACCCTACACAAAATCGGCTACACTGATTAATGAGTCACTTGGGACCAGAGACCCTCAGTTGAGGGATTGTCTCCACTAGACTGGCCTGGGACAGGCAGGAGAGCATTTTCTTTTCTCTCTCTATATACATATATATGCACACGTATATATGTGTGTGTGTGCATAACATATACACACATATATTTAAATTTAAAAGACTCGTTTTTTTCTAATTTAATTTTTAAAATGTTTTTGAGATTATAATTTTCCCTTTCTTCCTTCCAAAACCACCTGTGTACCCTACTCTTCCTCTCTTTCAAATTCATGGCCTCTTTTTTCCTTTAATTTTTAGCATGTATACATGTGCATTTGCATGTGTTTGCATAAATACATAAATACATATATTTATATGTTTATATGTTACGAGATATATAAATACAATAAGCTCAGTCTATATAATGTTACTTGTATGTATGTTTCCAGGGTTGACCATTTGGTATTAGACACTAAATTGGGGAAGACCATTGCTCACACTCTGTGACTGAATTCCTTCATTGCCTGTACTGATATGTGTAGGGTTGAGGCCTCATGAGATTTCCCCCTTCTGTGTTAGCATGCCATTTCTTAATTAATGACTGATGTGAGAGGGCATGTGGTTCATCCTTGGGCAGGTAGTCCTGGTCTGGTTGAGCGGGTTGAATAAGTCATGGAGAACAAGCTGGTAGCAGCATTCTCCTGTTCTCTCGTAGCCTCTTCCTCCAGTATCTGTTTTGCCTTTCTTCTAGGATTGACTGTAAAGTATAAGAGGAAATAGAGCTTCTCCTACCCAGGCTGTTTTTGGTCATGATGTCTATCATAGCAACAGAACCAAACTAGAGCACTTGCCCAAGCCATGAAGATGATGAGTGATAGAACCCTAGGAACCCACCACACCACATCTTAGTGTGGAAGGAAACTGAATGGCATCTCTGTTGCTCATCCATCCAGTCCATGCAAGGGGATTTCCAAATATCCCAGCACAAACTGTTGGAGAAGAGTACCAGGAGAATAGCCCTCTACTGGCTTATGTGTATTGTTACATACATATACTATGTTGTTGGAAAATTTTCAGAGAGAGCTGCTGTTCTTACTGACTCTGCTTCCATGCTCTGGAGCTACAATCAAGGCTTTCGTGTGAGTCTTCTTTTCTTTTTAGAACATTTTTGACAAGGTCTTGCTTTGTAGGCCTGACACTAACTGTGTAGGCCAAGCTGGTGGACCCAGCTGAGGACCCTGCTGCTTCTCCCTTCCCAGTTAGTGCTGAGCTCTCAGGCACGGCCCCTCACACCTGCCTGCCTTGCTTTTATTTTTTCTCTGACGAATCAGTCAGGGTCTCTTATACTTTTCTTGGCCTCATCAGTCTCGCCTCGGCCCCTCATCCCATGTGGTTTACGTGTCTCTCATCACCTTAGAGCCCTCATCTGGGTGGTCCTTAGCCACTGCTGCAGGGTGACAGCAGATTAGGGCACACCGTGTCACGTGATAGTCAGGCCACACGTAGTATAAATCTCCAGTATCCATCCTGATCTGGGACTTGATCCCATGTTACTCCTCATCATGTGTGTTCACAGTGCTGCTTCACACCCATCTGGGTTCCATGGACTTCTCATCATGCACTTTCATGCCCACCTGACATCTCCAAGTCTCTTCATGCCAAGAAGCCAGATCCTGTGGACTTTTCTCATCTGATTGTGGTGATCACAGCATCCATTCAGGTCTTACAGGTCTTTCTGTAAAATCTAATCACTTTGACACATGCCTGCCATCCTATTACTTGGGGAGCTCAGAGAGCACCAGCAGGAGTTTGAATCCAGTGTGCCAGATGCTACTAGGCTGAGTCTCAAGAAGATGAAAACCCCTTTTAAGTGTTCCTGGCCTTTGTATCACTTCCCCAGCCCTCTGGGTGCTTTCTACCTTGCTGGTTTCACCTTTGCCCCCGTACTTGACATGCACAGACAGCTTCCTACAGGGGAACAGCTGATGTTGATCAGAGAGTAAAAATATTCTTGGGATAATTAAATCCCACAATTCTACAGTGGTGCCTGTAACGGCGTGGTGTGCTTCTGAGAGGGATAGAGTGCACCCCGTCTGGTTTGGTTTTGTGTTACAAGCTCTAGAATCATTCATAAGAACTCTGTTGCATCTTACAAAAGTTTAGGAAGAATGTTGTTTTCTAGGGACACGTGACTGCCAATATCTTCCATTTACCTTTCAAAAAACAAAAGTTTATCATTTTGCCTAGGACTGTGAACCTAGTTTGGGTCAAGATTTGATTCCAGGTTTCCTAATCCACAGTTAAATTTTCTCTCTTATGCGGAAGAGAGAGGAGACTTACTTTTTTGGAAGCATCATTTCTACTATGGTAGGTAGAATCATGAAATCAAAGGTCACCTTTATTTTACAAATAATAGTTTTCCATTTTTAGAAAGTAATATTAACAACTAAGAAGACATTTTTCAATAAAATGAATTTTAGTGAAGAATAGTTAACACATTTTCTTAACTTATTTTGTGTTACTGTAACACGATAACCAGAACTAGGCAACTGACAAGAAAATTTATTTATCTCATCTCTTTATTCTGGTGGCTGGTGGGTTCATGTTATAAAATCAGTAGACTAATGCTGAAACTCTTAGCTATCGGCAGAAATGAAGGAAGAGGAGTAACCATGTACCAAAGGGCCAGCCAAGTATGCTGGCTGGATTCACATGTAGACACATAGAGTTTCAACTCATTCTCTCATTAATCCAGCATGGGGGTGATGCCCCATGACCCGATTACCTTTCAGTAGGATCCACTTTTTAAGGTTCTACCTCAACACCATCTTACTTGGGGACGAAGCTTTTAGCCCATGAATCTTTGGGGCAGGGGGGACACACAGAAAAGTACTGAATAGTTTACATAAAACAAGCATTATGGAATTGTTCATAAGAGACCATGTATTACCCATAGACAGATGACCCTTGGTTTATCAGTCTATCATTTTTAACTTTGTGGTGGTATGAAAGTGATAAGCATTTAGTTGAAGCCATATTTTGAATTTTGGTATTTTTCTGGAACATTAAAATGTAGGCAATACCCTCTCAAAATATATTGTCAATATAGTAGCCATACCTGCTTATCAAGTACTTAAAATATAACTACTGCAAGGGGGCCATTTTGAACTATAAATGAAAAAAGGTAAACATGGCTAATGGCATTCATACTAGACAGTGATACTCTAGAATACAGGGGCTAGATCTGTGTCCTGGAAGGGACAGATACTATCAGGTACGACTTTCATGGATTCTCTATTTGAAAAATTATTAATATGAAGCTATTCCTTTGCAGTGCCAGTGTAGTTAACCAAGTGAGAAAAAAAAAATGAATTAGCCAAAGTTTACATTTAGTAGATTTAGAAACAAATGGCCTTAGGATGCAGCATGTTCCCAAAGCAAGCTTTTCTGTTGTGAATACACTAGCGGGGTCAGAGTGGGTGCACCTGAGGGGCCACCACGCCAGCAATTGTGATATACCAACAAAAGGCAATAGTAAATAAGGCACTGCTTTATGAAGGTACTTCTCTCTCTCCTCATACTACTCACATATACAGTTGCATTTCTTTTGCAAGATTTCTGAAATTTCATTTACATTTTAAGAATGTAATAATTTAAAAATAGCCATTCTGTTTTATTTGCCTGTCACTAGTTAAGTTGCAAATGATGTAGGAGCCAACAGGGGAATCTTAAATCTTTCATTAGCACAGGCTTCTCTCTAGAGGGGCTGTGGCCTGCACTTTGGATTTATTCCAAGTCCAGGAGGATATTTTTCAACATTCCTAAAGACAAAGCCAATTCTCTTAGCCGTTCATGGGCCAAGAGTCTTGTCTGTCATCTTGAGAACATGACTTGAGTTCCAGTGGAAAGGGACACAGCGTCTGTCCCCGCCTTAGCCTTGCCTCCCTGCTATTCCTTAGAGCCCAGGTTGATTTCACAGTTGCTCTGATCCAGGATTTCATAATGGCAGTACCCTAGAGAAGGTATAACCCCACGGTACAGCCTGGAATCCTTTTCTTCTATCTTCCACTAGGCTGGCAGCCTAAATCCAGGTTCGTGCCCTAGGAGAGTGATAGAAACTGTGACAAATCAGACTTTGTGATTTTTTCCCTCCCTTTCATTTTCCTGAGGCTGAGGGTACAGTGCAAATTTCCTCAGGGATACTTTTAATTCAGACAGAACTAGGCACCAGTTGGATGCTTGTGAACCGAGGAAGCACTGTTTCCTACATTCTTTGGAGTATGTTTGGACTCCCTAGTCAGGATAGGACCCCGTATCACCCACAAGAGGGCAGCAAATGATTTCCAATCTTGTTTTGATGCCTTAAAAAAATCATTTTGCTTTGCTTCCAGAGAGCTTCTATTTAGTCAAGAAATAAAAATTTGAGGCTGCTGGGAGGAATGGGACCTGCCTCTTATTTCCCTGCACATTCCTGTTAGCACAACTTATCACTGGAGCGTAGCAAGTGTGGGCTGGTGGTCTCTAGGCCCAGAGATGGGTGGAGATGGCACCTCTTTGTATGCTCAGCTTTTGAGGTCAGGGTTTATTCCCAGGGAAAGGAAGGATTTTACACTGCATTTGGTAGAGCCAAATACATTTATTGTTTTAGCACCCCTTGTTCCTAAAGATCTTCCACACTGTATCAATTACCAAATTATTATATTCTAATCAGTTGACAATTTGCCTACCTAGGAGTGTGACGCAGGTGTTTTGGAGGAGCCTTTTCCTTGTTGATCATATGGTTAGACATTGTCCTGCAAGTGAGTGTATATCATTACTTGTGTTTCCATCATGGAAGGCACAGACAGGCATAGGATGAATTATGCGTTTGGCCCTTCCCTGACATCCTTTCATTTCCCTTCTCCATGTCCTTCTGTCTCGTGGGAGGGTCCTTCTATAGCCTCCACATTCAAATCAATGAATATTTATTAGGTACTTCTACAGGAAAATCATTGGGTACATGCCTTAAGGGACATAAAATAATACCCACAAAAACTTACATATTAGATATGTGTGCTTAGTTCATTTGCTGACATTTCATTATCCTCCAAACAATCCTATAAAGTAGGTATTATTTCTAATATACAAATGGAGAGATGGAGGCTGTGGGATGTCAGTTTGTCACTTAGATTGTCAACAAGAGGAACAGGGACTTGCATGTAGACTTCACTGACTCCAGACCCCTAACCATAGTTGTATTCCTAGAAAAGCATTTAATACCGAATATCTTCTAAGTTAATGCAGTAGCTTTCTGATATGGATGAATATAAGAAGTATCTAGGGAGCTTTTAAAATCCAGTATCAGCATCCTACCCAACAAGTGTGTGTGTGTGTGTGTGTGTGTGTGTGTGTGTGTGTGTGTGTGTGAGAGAGAGAGAGAGAGAAAGAAAGAGAGAGAGAGAGAGAGGAGAGAGAGAGAATTTCCAGGCATTGGCAGTTTGTAAAGGTTTCCAGGTGATTTTTGAGTCATAGTTAAAAGCCCTGCTTTCATAGATGGGAAAGGGTGTAGCATGTGAAGTGCAGGCATGACAAGAAAGAGAAAAGTATGTTTGTGTGTGTTGGAGCTGCTTGTCGGTGTTGTTCTGTCTATTCTATGGGTAGGTGACTATTCCTATCAAGATGGGCACTCTCATCTGATAAAAAGTTATAAATAGCTCATTTTCAAATGTCTGTCTTTATCACAGCTTCTAGTCTACTCACATTAACCCTTTGTTAGTAACATTCCATTTTATGGTAATCATATAAATGGGTTCATTGTCTATTTTACCACAGCTTAGTGTTAAAACTTACCTTGTCATCAGGCCTAAGATATGCTATGTTCTCAGATACAATATATTTTATGTATGCTAAAAGGTAAGGAAAAACATAATCAAATAACTATAAATCATCTTAAATTATGACTTTGCAGAGATACAAAATGTGAAAAAAACATTTCTTAAAGCTAATGAGATGGAATTCACTCAGTGGGTTCATGGCAGAATTTGTGGCTACACTTAATGAACATTTTCACGAAATTAGATTAAGAGAGAAATCTGAACTCAAGGATTTGGGGCTATGTGATTGCTTTTCTACTGGTTTGGTAAAGATGCCAAATGCCAGTGCACTGGCTAGAAGTTTTTTTCTGGAGAAACTGGAAAACATCAGTGACACCGTGTACAGTAGTCTTACTGCTCAGGCTACTGGTCATCTAATTAAAACAAAGAAAGAGAAATTAATAAATTTTCCTATGGTGGCTGCAACTAGCTCATTGCCCTGTTATTTTGGCTGGTAGAGCTCTTGTCCCAGCTGTTGGTGCTCCTGAAGAAGGAGTTGGGACAAATTGCAAGATAGACCCTGGCCTCATTGCATCGAAGCTGTTAGAGAACAGGCTCTGCATCTTAACTTCTTAGCCACAGGAGCTGCTATAGAGTACCTCAACCGTGAGTGTGGTGTGAGCAGAGCTATGAGAACAATGAAGGAGTTGCGATAAACCTAGATAAGCCCATATAATACAAAGCATAAAAGAAAAAGAAGATCTTGCTGCTTAGAGCTTCATATGCGGTGGGAGATGAGGCACATTATGACAGGAAGAGCTTGTGAAGTGAAGTTGTGACGAGCTCACTAAGAAAAGCTTTCAGGGTGTTAATAAACAGTGAGAGATTTAGGAAGAGGGAGACAGGCGTCTGGAACTGTTACTTAGACATTTATGTACAAGGAGCTCTGTGCACATAGGATTCTGATGAAATGTAGATTCTAAGATTCTTCTAGGCCTGGAGATCTGCATTTTTAACAGGGTCCCAGCTGTTGTAGACACCTCTTGCCCCAGAGGAATCTTGCAGAAAGGAGAGGCAGGAGATGCGTTTTATGGAAGAAAAGAGTATGTGGGACCTATAGGTAGTGCTGATGAGCACTGCAAACCTGGTCCTGCTCCTTTAAATCCCACCTTCAATTCTCCTAGTGTATTAGGATTCCATGTAACTAGCAGCCCCCTTCAGATGGTATCAGAGGGAAGTAGGAGACTTTCTAATTTTTTAAACTATTTTGAGATTGTGAACAGATGTTTCTGTTGTTCAAAATTTGTTTGAAGATTGACATGACATTGCAGGACCCCCAAATTGTCTACAAAGATGAGAAGTTCTTGAACACCCTAAAGAATATCTCTGATGTAGGAATGTTACTCACTCTCATTTTCCTTAAATGTTATGGCTTTCATTTCCCCAGCTAAATATAGTGAGAAGTCTGAGCTTTGTGTGGTTGCTTCCACTTCTAGAATATGCTCCTAGACCTCCCTGGGGCAACATCATCCACCCACATGAATGAAAACGAGGATATTACTTCTCCAAGGTATGGTAGAGGAGAAGGATTTCAGTGTAAATAAGAGAGAGAGTACAGCCAGAGACATCTGGAAAAGTCTGGACTGAACTGGGCTTTGAGAGGAGAGACAGAGTAGGGGGAGAGCTAGAGAAGAGAGAAAAGAGAGAGCAAGAGGGCCAAGAGAACAAGAGTGAGCCAGGAGCCAAGCATGAGAGGAACCAAAAGAAAGGTGAACTAAGGGAACCAACGGGATGCGTGGCTCGAATGGCAGGGTTATAAAAGAAAGAGAAGCTTGGGAAGGGAGCAGACGCCCCTAGGCTGGAGGAGTTTGGGGGGGGGGGTGGAGGAGGAGTTCAGGGAGGAGCCACACACAGAGTGAGTGAGCCTGGCAGCTCTTCAGTATGTTAATAGGCACCACAGCCATTTGTCCCCGTTTCCTTAGGACAGGACACTGGCCTCCAATGCTCAGTGTAGGAGCTGCAGGTCTCTCGTCTTTACTGTGGCTAAGCAGGACCCTGTGTCTCCAAGGTTGCTGGGGTCCCTTCATGGTGAGAGGTGTAGACAGGCGGTAACAGGAGGGAAGTGCCTGCAGACCTGTGTGCCTCCCCACTCCTGCCAGCCCCAGCCACTGTTGAGACAGCGGCTATTTCCTGTTGCCACATTTCCAACAGTATTAGGATATGGCAGTTGGGATCTCTCAGTGATATATTTCGAGCTCACTTGGTGGTCTTTGTTTCATAGTAGTTATTCAGGTGTCTGCTTCCAAGCTCTGTGAACTGTGGTATAGAAAGTGTTGATTTATAACACTCGTTTGCCAGATAATTGTTTTCTTCGGTCTTATGTTGCTATGAACCATGCCAGAGAAAACTAATACAGTGTCTCCTTCCTCTATTGTAGTCTAGCTCAGATAAGGAAACATGATTTCAGATCTTATCCAAAGCCTATGCAAACCACTCTGGTTCAGAAAATTGGTCTGTAAATCTTACGGAGTCCAGGATTTTCTTGGGCACTTACATAGTTTCAGGTGGGTCAAGAAATATTGATATAGTCTGCCCTTAAAATTACAACATGGGTTTCTGAAGCCAGCTGGTAATTGCAAATGCTGGAAGTGTTCTGAAATGGAAAGGGGGTTCTGAGACGCTGTGAGCTCTAAGAGAACTTCTGTACTGAGGGTTAAGCTTAAGGACTTTGTATGCAAGGCAAGCATGCTATCCCTGAGCTATGTCCCAGGCCTTTAAAATGTTTAAGATGGAGTCTCGCTATGTAGCCTTGACCTAGCGATCTTCCTTCATTGGCTTTCTAAGCAACTGCATAGAGGCCTCTGTCACTGTGCCAGGCTTAAAAAAGAACTACTATGACATTTCCATTGGAGTCTCTCCGATGACAAAGCATACTTCTGTCCAGCCTTCATAAGGGAAACTTTGCTTTTGCATGTTCTATGGGGTACGAAGTTTGGTGACTGCTGCATCTGCCATATTTGGTGGGGTTGAGTGGTTTGGGGTTCTTATGGTAGCTAGGTACAGAGAAGGTGACAGTAGCATATTCATTGCTGAAATCTTGTCTGGTTGGGGAATAAAACAGTGGAGAGTGCTCCTCTTATTCTGCGTTTGCCTCACTCTTGGATTTGTGTAACCACCAGATTGTGTGTTTCCCTCAGCTGAACTGGACATAGGCGTTTTCATTCTCAATGCCCAGTAGAAGAACCAGACCCAAACAAAAGAGGTCTTTAATATCTCCCACAGGGGCATTGCAGGGCTTTGCCAGGGGCATTGCAGGGCTTTGCCAGTCCAGCTGACTTTAATAGCACCCACCACTACCCAGTTGGCCTCTACATCCAGCTTCTTCTATTCCCCTTTGCTCTCCTGTCTTATTCCCCAATCCTTTTTTTTTTCTCTTAAGAGAGTCAGAAATGGTGATAGAGATAGAAGGAGAATGAGCAGAAAGAAATCCAGGAAAAAGTCTAAGTAAATTCAGGCTGATGCAATAAAGTCGCTTCATCATGGTTTTCCAGGCTCCAACACATGTAAACATGAAAAAAGTTATGTGTATGAGCGTTTTGCCTGCATACATTTTAGTCTACCACATGCATGGAGTGAACAAGGAGGCCAGAAGATAGCCTTAGATCTCTGGAGCTGGTGTTACAGATGTGAACTGTGAACTGTGAACTGAGCTGTGGGTACTGGGAGTCAAATTCAGGGCTGTTGGAGGAGCAGCCTGAGCTCTTAAACACTGAGTCATCTTTCCATCTCCTCATAAACATATGCAAAAAGATCAAAATTATGTGTCTGTGTAGGGCGATGTGAACAGGAATGTAACTCCCCCTGGAGACCAGAAGAATGCCTTGGAACATCTAAACCTAGAGTTACAGGTGTTTGTGAGCTGTCTGATGTGGACTCTGGGAGCCAAATTTTGGTCCTTTACTGGAACGATTGAGCCACTTTTCTGTACCCTAAAAATAAAAAGTTTTAAAGTGTGTGTGTGTGTGTGTGTGTGTGTGTGTGTGTGTGTGAATGCATGCGCAGGATTTTAAAGGCCAGAAGCATAGGATTCCATGGAGCTGGAGTTGTAGGCATTTTGAGCTATCTGACATGGATACTGGGATTCCTGTATCCTGTTCTTTGCCTGCTCAAGTGGCACGAGGAAAGCAGGCGAGGGAGAGAGAGGGTATCTGGGGTTGCTACAGACTGCAGTGGTGTGGATGACGCAGGTCACAAGTGATATGCTTGTCTCTAAAGAAAGGTCTTTGCCTTCTGTCATGCCATTCAAACTTGGTATGTATTTTGTCTTTTGTTTTCCTCAATTACAAGGAGCCAGACTTCTGGGGAAGCACACCTTCACCTTTGTTAGTTCCATACTCTGTCTCAAGGGCAAAGATGCTGCTACAGCATGCCTCACAAAACTGTGGGCTGAGGTCACACAGACCCTGCTTCTGGAAAAGCAAGTATTCCTCCTGAAACTCTTCCATAGTAACTTTGGCTTGCAGGGCAGCTTGCCTCCTGTCTTTGAAACCGGGCTTATTTGTTAAGCAAAGGCAGCACCATTACATCTTGCTGATGCTTGAAGCAAACATCAGTAGCAAATGATCCTCTTAAGCAAGTGCAAGTGGCTGCAGGCAATGCTGGGGGCTAAAAGTACAGAATGGACGGAAACCAAAACAACTGCTCAACCTCAATGCCACCAGGCATCAGAGGGACCTTTCAGAATACTGATGTGGGGAAGGCTTTTCAAACACAGCTGATGGACGAGGAGAGGGGCTGCTTTCCCTATGAGCAGACTCCTCTCATTTGGGGGCACCAACTCATGACTTCAGCTCTCCCCATTGTCTGGCTACACAGAGGCTCAGCTGCTTGGGCCCTGGCTAATGGTGTCAGAGGTATGGACCTGAGCTAGAAAGGGAAGTACCCTATGCACATGATGACAGTATTTCTGTGCCCAAATGAGTCATTTCCCTACCTAACGGAAAGTCCTTATGCTGGGTGATCTGACTGTAATCCCAGCACTCAGGAGGTTGAGGTAGAAGGATTGATCCTAAACTAGTACATAGCAAAAACATGCCTCAGAAAAAGCCAAACCAGAAACAAATAAACTGCCATCAACATTTTACCCTACATATTGCTGGAGCAAAATTGTCTGTTTGGGGGTTGGAAAAGGAAATCCCTGGATAATTGCCATGCAGACCTTGATCTGTTTTAGCATTCCTGTCTGTTTCTTTAGGAATTCTCTTCTTGATAGAGGCCTAGGATATGGCTCATCACACAGAGAGAAAGTTAGGAAAGATTAGTGCCCAGCAGCACCTGTGTTACTAGGTTAGTAGGGCCAGTAAAAGTGGGACTACCCATGCATCCATGCTCCTTAATCATAAAGCATCTGTGGAGTGCATGTTTTAGATGACTGATGTAATGGTCCATGGGACTTGATGTTTTTGCTCAGTTCCCTTCTAAGTGGCATCACTAGGATCCTGTTTCCTTCCTAGATTGTCTGGTTTCTAGATCATGTGAATTCCCTTCCTGCAGGATAGGTCTTCCTGAACAAACCTCCAGTTTCAGTTTCTGGTCTATCTGTACCTCCAGACAAGAGGGGGTTCAAAGACTTTAAGGTTTTGTAGCAGATTGCCTTTGGCACCATTCCAGTGCTGCCTTGACATCATGTCCCAATTCTGATAGCTAAAGTTAGGTGATAGTCCTAGAACATTTCACACTGTGCCTTAGGTGATAGTTGAGTTTCACAAGTCCCCTCTTCAAGGCTATATGAACAGTGTCAATTGATAGCAAGAGAGATTCTTTAGTTGGCTGAACTGGTCCAAATACTTCAAGGATTCTTATGGAGATAGTTTTTGCAAGAGGTCACCCTTGCTGGGGTAGAGGTTTATATGCTGCAGCTGCCTTAGAGTCACACATGCGTCTGTGGTGGCCACAGTAAGGCCAGTGGTTCACTAAGGCAGACTTAGATTGACTAATTTCTCTGGTGTGCTGTTGGTGTCCTATCTGGATGCACAGATGTTTGCTCACTTCTCTCTAGGAATGCCACACAATGGGAACTAAAGATCCATTTACTGTTTCACCTTGTAGGAAAAAAAATAATTTGTGGCAATTTTCTCTTTAGATTTTTTTTATTGTTTGTCTAGGCATAAAATTTTCTTTTAGCTTGATTCTTCCAGCATGGGAACTGTGCTCTTACTAGACTCTCTTCTGCTTGCTTTCTTCCTGTGAAGCTTTCACTTGTTGATGGTTTAAAAAACTTTCACTCTTGTGCTACCTGTGAAGACCGCGTCTCTCCCATGTCACACACGTCTTCTGATCTGCTGCCTTGATAGGTAACATGATTTGTCATTTTGGATCTAATTCAGAATATTCACCCACCCATCTGTCCATGCATTGATCCATGCACCTGCCCATGCATCCATCCATGCACCTGCCCATGCATCCATCCATGCACCTGCCCATCTTTCCATACATTCATTCATGTGTCTGCCCATGCATCTTCCCATGAATTCATCCATGCATTTGTCCATGCATCCATCCATGCATATGTCATTGTATCATCCATGCATTTGTCCATGCATTCTTCCATATGTCTGCCCATTCATTTATCCATATGTCTGTCCATGTATGCTTCCATCCATCCATGAATTAATGAATGAGTAGCCATGGCATTCTGGGCATTATCTTCTGTGACATTGCCCTTCAGATCACATCATCCTGGCAAGCTGGGTTTCCTTTCTGTGATTGTAGTAAGGTTTGCCCATAAACTCTGTTGAGAGGACACAGCATACCTTTTCTTTCCTGATGTCAATTCTTTCCAGCTGCCTGCTGCATTGTACCTCTACTGTGATTTGTTTCCCCACATGAGACAGAACCATGATTTCAGATTTCTTTAATCACTTTGATCATTGCCATGAATTCAATTATTATTATTACAACTCCATAGAATCCCTTTAACTTTGTTCATTAAGACATAGGATCAGGCTACTATAAACATGATGCCACTATTCCAGTATGTTCAAATTAGTGCACACTCAGGGGTTTCAGCGCAAATCGCTGTACATTCAAGTAGCTGTACATCTACTTCTTATTCCCACTCTATGTTTGTCTCAGTAAAATTTAATATTGTATTCCAAGAAATTTTATACAATTTTCTTACAATATATCATATTTTCAGACCTTGATGAATGGGAAAATGAGGTAACATTGTCTTACTACTTCACTCAAGGGAATAACAAAATGTGAGAGGAGATTGCTCAGCCCTTTGTCTTCAGATGACTCAACAGGTGGTCACGTGGAGCTTTGCATAAACACATTGTTTAAAGTTATTCCTTGTGAAGTTAGGGTATTCTCAAAACAATAAAATGAAGGAAAATGTGGGAAAACTTAAGCAACTTAATAAAACTATTTGATTTATGGGAATAGAAAAAGACATTTCGTGATGTGAAAATCTGGTGAAATAAAATTCTTTCTTCCTTAACATAATAGAACATATCATGCATTGGTCCAAATGTAACTGAAGCACTAAATTGAGTGAAATGGTCAAATGAGAAACATGGCAAGGAGGGGACATTAGTGCATTTTGAGGAAGATGATTGTAATAAGGGTAGCATTCTAGACAAGGTGCCTGGGATGCAGTGAAGATTTGATGACAAGCAGATCCTGCAGGTATGGTGGGCACTTTTCATTGTCTAGACAGAGTGTTCTAAATGAGCATGTGGATGGTTCCTCTGGGCAGACCTTAGATGTGGTGGCTGAAAGGCAGTCCTTTATCTCCAGCCCCCCTTGCTTAACTCTATAGCAATTCACTTGATTTCCAAACAAAATGCTGCTCTTAGTCTTTGATCTGCACGTCAGCTTCACATTGACTGTGCTGACCGCTCTCCTCTCCTTGTTGTAGCATCTGAATGACATGTCCCCTTCACCTTTGAATGATTATAATTGAAACTGCTGTCTTGACATTTTCCCTATTGTGTCCCGTGTTCCCACTCCCTCTAGGACAGGGTGTGGAGTTAAAGAACCCCAAGAGTTTATTTCAGGTAACAAGGTAAGATGAATTTCTTCTTACATGTACCGTGTATTAGGGCACACATGAGGGGGACATCCTTAAATATATGAACACAGACAGGCAGGCAGACAGACAGATGCATGCATATGTGGGCACACACATGCGCACATATGTTTCTTTAAAATGTTCCACATTCATTTATCGTGGTTTAATAAGGATCATGATAAACAATTAGGCCAAACAGATGTTTATCCAGGGAGAAATAACTCACAACACAGACAGGTGAACACCAACAGGTTCTTGCTTCCAAGAATTCCTCCGGAAGTCCTCCTGTCCCTGTGCAGCTTGCAAAAAAAGCTCTCTAGTGCCTCCTCCAACTTAGTTCCCCAGGTCACTTCCGCTCCCAGCTCCACCCCCAATGGGTGTGGTCAGTGCCACAGAAGGAGACAAAGTGAATTTCCCACTACATACATTCACTTAAAGTAATTATATATGATGGTTAGAAAACTCAAAGTTCTGTGTAGGCGTTGAATAATTTAGCTTCTTTAGCTTTAAAAAGTAATTGCTTACTCAAGTCTGACTGGTGCTGTTTTATGTGTTCTATATTATAGCATGGTATATGTTATTTATTATGGAAAAGCACTGAAGTATGTATATGCTATGATGGTCATAATCATTGACCTTCATCAAATTTAAAATTACATTGGGTTCTACTAACGGAACAGTGATTTTTCAAACTTGGATGCTGCATCTCAGAATCACCTAGGGAGCTTTAATTTGGTGTCTTAATTCCTCTCCCCAAATTGACTGCTTGAAACTCTCAGCAGATGGGACCCAGGCATCAGAGTTTTTTAAGTTCCTTAGCTTATTCCAAACTAGTGAAGTTTGAAAACTGAGATGGAAAGCCTCACTGTGGAGAGCTTGGTCTGTGGCCCTGCAAACCGTGTGAAGAGTTACTGGTAGCTTGTTGGAACCCTCAACCCCATTTCATTTTTTTCTGAGTCAGAATTTGCATTTTCTCAAGACCCAAGATCTTTCCAAAGTTGTTGGCGCATACATGGACATTAAAGGGCACCGTGCTAACCCTTTTCCCCATTTGTTCATAAGTTGTTGATTAAGTTACCGTGGTACATGGTGCAAGCAAGGGATCAGTTCAAGCTACTTACAAGGTGGCATTTCAATATTATTTTAAGAGGAAACTGGGGGTCCTGTGCAGGTCAAGTACTTCCAAATGGAGTCAGTCAGGATTTGAATTCTGGTCTCTGTTGTTCCAAAATAGAACCTTTCCCACAATGCTACATTGCTTCTCAGTGTAGCATGGTTTTTTGGTATTTTTCTATTAAACCAAGTAAACAATGCTTTCTAAGTCTTCATTGTACTGATAAAATATTTGAATCTGGTTATTAGAGATGGAATTAAGGGTGGTTACTTGGTGAAACAGATAGTTTGGGGTAGCTGCCCAGTGAAGTGAAGAGTTGATTTTCAGTTACTAATGCAGAAAGCAGGAAGCAAGACGAAAATATTCCCCCTTGGTTATGAGTGAGTCCCAGGGGACACACTGAATATTCATTTTAAAGAGGGAATATTTTCAGTTAGTTATGTGGGGACTCTAGCAAGCCTGACTTCAGGTAATGGGTCTGGATAAGCCATAATTGCCTGGAGGGTAGCTTCACATAATTCTACAAGCATTCCTGTCTTTTGTCTGCCTCAGGGGCATTGTTCTGAGGCTACTTGTTCGGAGAGTTTGTGTAAGCAATTCACAGGGACTGTGGTAGCTGCGATGGGAGGGATATTTGATATGACTGGAAATGTGCTTAGTGATGTATATTGTATGTACTGGTATTATTTTGGCTAAATAACAGGAATAACCTGTCACTGTATCTCTCTTATACATGCCTAACTCTTGTGTCAGTTTTCTTCCCAAATCCAAGTTAGTTTTAGTGGATCATTCCTAAGCTATATTAAATAAACTAAGTGGAATCAGAGCAACAAACCATACCTTTTCATGTAATCCTAAGTAGTTGAAAATCATAAATGTTCAACTGTCTTTAAGATTACTGTTTAAAATTTGGTTCTTCAGACACATCATAATTTATTTTATCAGCGTTTTCTCTTTGGGCATTCTCCTTTTTCTGATTTTTATCTGAACATTGTTTTCTATACACCTTTGTTCTGAAAGTAAGACTTTCTTTAGGGTCGATCTGTTTTATAAGTAGAGATGGTGTGTCAAAGACTATGAGGATTAAGGTTAGAAAGGAACTGTATTCATTTACAACAAGAAATGCAATTCATCAAAAAGACTATCCCTCAACGTATTCACTGCTTGTCGTGGAAAAGTACAGACATTTGGAAGGCTCATCACACTCCCTGTAGAGTTGCCTTCTAGAGAGGTTTCTCCAGTGAGCATCTGTGTTAGAGGTAGTGCCAGATTTGAAGACCAGCTGCCCTGCAGGCCTGCTGCTGAAGATGGTAGCAGGATGGGGAGTGAGCTCAAGCTAGCTCTGCCCCTTCAGCCTTTCATTATGAGCAACCGTTGGTGGTCACTATTTTCTATAAAACCCGAACTCAAATCAAACCAAACTAAAAACAAACAAACAAACAATGTCAGTACAAGCAACACCTTCAAGATCATAAGCAAAAACAAGGGTTCCACGAGGATATCTCTACTGGCGCCAATAGGTCAGTATCTCTTTTTCTTAAATTTCCTTTCTTTGGCTCATTTTTCAGGTGACAATATATATATGCCTAGGTAGCTTCAAACACTTTCATATTTCTTATATGTAGCAACTTAGTGTGTTTCCTCTGAACTATGCCTTCCACCCTGCACAGTTAGTCAGCTTTTTAAACAAAATTTTCTAAACAGTGGGTTTATTACTTTTATATCTGAAAACATATTGGACATCCATCTTCTGTAATATACAAATCTATCTTATTCTTTTAAGACTGAAATAGGACCAAACCCAGGGCTATACCATGTTTTATTTAACCAGTGCCCTTTGCATGGGTATCTGGTGTGTTTTAGGATTTTCTTATTATAAACAAACAATACACAGATGTGGATGTGTTTGAAAGATGACTTCCCATGTGTGGAACTGATATGGCAAACAGCATTCAAAGCTTGATACACAGTAATCCTATTTCATGTAGTCAAGGATCATTTCTAAATTCCATGTAGATTTGGAGTGGTATGTTAATATTGTAAGGACTTTGAGGAGTTGTCCAAGAGCCATGACAGAACAGTGTATGACACAGTTCTGCAATAGTTCTTTCTGCAGTAAGTTTTACAAACTTACTGTACACGAGACCCTTGGTTAATATAGAGGGGTAAATTATATACACAATTCTTAGCCTCTCCTTTTTTATTTATGTATTAAGTCTACAGTGTTCTGTCTGCCAGAAGAGGGCACCAGATCTCATTATAGATGGCTGTGAACCATCATGTAGTTACTTGGAATTGAATTCAGGACCTCGGGAAGACCAGCTAGTGTTCTTAACCACGGATCCATCTCTCCAGTCCTCCTCTTAAGGAACTAAAATGGGTATTATGATTACCAAAAGAGAAGTGATGCACTAGGGATTTAAAATGTGGAGGCTGGATCTTACCTGAATTAACTAAATTTAAGAGAAAGCAATGTTTCTACTAAGACTCCAAAATAGTTGGTTAGAGGGAGCCAGTAGATATTCGAGACAGAGGAATGACTTGTGGGAAACACAAAGCCTAGAGATGAAGAGGAGGGTGAGGTCCTTTAAGGCATCCATATTGGCTAAAATAGAAAACCAGAGTGATAGTTATGAACTTGTAGATAGGTGGGGGTCAGCTAACATGCATCTTGTAGACCATGGAGGGATTTGGAGTCTTGCTAAGCCCTATGGAAACCAAATTAAGGGATCTCCCTTTCCCTCTCTGTTATGTGCATCCATATTTATGTGCACATGCACTTGGCATTGTTCTTATGCATGGAAGCTGGAAGCATGGAACGTGCTGTTTACACAAGACTGACTGGCCAGCAGGCCCCTGGAACCCACCTGTTCTTACCCTCCATCCCTCAGAGCTGGAATGCAGGTATATACTACTGCCCTGGATTTTATGTGGGTAATGAGGCTGGGAATTCAGATCCTCATACTTGTGCACTTTACCCCCTGAGCCATCTCCCCTGCAAAGTAAGATCAAATAACATTGAAAAGAATCTCCCTTCCTGATGGGGGATGTTCTCCTGTATATATGTTTCTCTTATTGGTTGATGAATAAAACACTGTTTGGCCAATAGCCAGGCAGGAAGTATAGGCGGGGTGACCAGACCAGGAGAAGGATGTGTAGAGGAAAGAGAGAGAGGCCGCCAGGAAGGGATGCCATATAGAGACCAGGAAGATAGGATGAGCCAGGCATTCTCTGGCAAGATAAGGCCACATAGGAATACAAAGATTAGTAGTTATGGGTTAATAATTAAGAGAGAGAGCTAGCCAGTAAGAAGCCCCAGCCATCAGCCAACAGTTTTTTAATTAATGTAGCGTCCTTGTGTTTATTTGGGGCTGAAGGGCAGTGGGACCTGGCGGGACAGAAACCTCCATCTTCACTTCCCTGTGGATGATGGATTGGAAAGAAGAGACTTTAGAGTCATGAAGTCCGGCAGAGCTATTTCAGTGGTCCAGGCAAGAACCAGGACGCTTGGATGAGTTGCGGATAGTGGAGGCAGAGAATTAAGAGTAAAAATGGGAGATATGCAGGGGAAGAACCAGGCAGACTTGGATTTAGAGGTGGGAGAGGAGTGAGGGGTGCATTTGAAAGAGAGTTGGCCTAGACAGCATTCAAAAATCCTGTGCATGTCTGAGACAATAACACTGTGTGAGCCTTGACCATATACAGGACAGAACAAACTTGACTTTTTTTTTTTACTCTAAGTGGGGGGTGGGGGGTGAAGGTGGGAAAGACAATCTTTATTCTCAAGAATTGTTGCTAATTTCATTGTTTTCTGCCTGAGTAAAAATAAGCCTAACAATGATAATCATGCTTGTGTATGACTTTTTAATATTTGATGATTATTCATTTCTCAAAAGATTTATTAGGATATAAATGGTCTTCAGCAATGTCATATTTAAAGACAACAATTTTATAAGTTTGACATATATATTATGATATATATATATACATAATACACACACATATACATACATACATACATGATGCCATCATCACAAGGAAGCTGTGATCCCTTCTATCACTTTCTAAGCCTCCTCTGGCCGACTGAAGCTTCTCCACCCACTCTATCTCTTTACAGCTGTTCACTTGGGTTTGATACCACGGACTACTTTGCATCTTTGTAGAATCTTGTGTAAATGGAATCATGTAGTATTGTACTCTTTTGTGAGGCAAAAGAGGATTAGATTCTTTTATTTAAGAAAATCTCTCATGGCTATTATCTCTTTTATTAAGACAGTATCAGGAGACTGGTATTCAGAGACTCAACTTCAAGGTCCTTGACTAAGTGGATCATGTTCACTGTCATGTGCCATTGCCTCTTTGTGATTTGAATACACAGGGCAGGGGCTTAGCCTATATTTTGTGGGTGTGGGGATTGGGATTATGGTTGAGGTGTATGAGATGAGCTGCTGACTTCTCACAACAGTATACAAGTCAAGAATTCCAGTGGAGGGGCAAACAGATACAGGTGGTGTGAAGTGGTGTGGGGCTTCCCTTGGCTTCTCACCAGAATTCGGAGCAGACCTGTGCTCAACAGAAGGTGGGTGAGTGGAATGTGGAATGATGGGGAGATGGCTTAGTGGTTAAGAGCACTTGCTGTTCTTGCAGGGGACCTGGGTTTGGGTTCCAGCGCCAACATGATAGGTTATAACCATCTGCAACCGCAGTCCCAGAAGATCCAATGCCGTCTTCTGGCCTGTGCCGAGTGTTTGCACAGCATGCACATGGTGCACGTATGTACATGCAGGCAAAAATACCTATGTATAAAACAAAAACAAATAAAGAAATTCTTTTTAAAAGAATGGGAGGAGGATTATTTTTTGTTTGTTTACCTCTGTGTTGACTAGAACAGCTTGGTTCTGAGCTACTTGTTACTTTGTGGATGAGGGTGAGCATTCATTCAACACAAGTCCTTTGTGTTCAAAATGGTTGGAGAGCTGGGAGTGTGTCTCACTCGTAGTACTCTTGCTTAGCATCTATAAGGCCTTGGGTTCAACTTCCCGTGTGAAGAGTAAAGGCTGTTAAAAGAATGAAGTGATCCAGTCGTGGTGGTATACCCCTGTAATACCAGAACTTGGGGAGTAGAGGCAGGGGCATCAGGAGTTCAAGATCATTCTTGGCTACATAGAGAGTCCAGAGTCAGTAGAGATTACAGGAGACCCTGCCTCAAAAAAGGAGTGGTGGTGGAGGGGCTGGAGAGATGGCTCATTTGGTAAAGTGCCTGCTGTGTAAGTGTGTGCAACTTTAACCCAATACTTACATAATGTACAGGCACGGATGGGAAGTTAGAGGTAAGAGGCCTGGGGCTTGATTGCCAGCCGGACTATCTGAATTGGTGCACTCCAGGTTTAGGGAGAGACTCGATCTCAAGAAAGAACCTCAGTGTTGACTTCTGGCCCCTATATGAATGCACACATGTATGTGCATGCACCCATACACTTCGGTACACACACTTGAACGCACGATACAGAAAAGTTTGGAAAGCGCTGGAGTAACTGAAGATTCAATCTGGAGACTGTAACCTGAGGCCTTAACTGGGCTGACAGATAAAATGTAGATGCCTAATCAAAACTGAATTTTAAACGAGCAAAGAATAATTTCTGGGTATAAATTGTTCTAAAATATTACATGTGACATACTTATATTAATTTCCACCCTCGTTTTTCCTACATGGATGGGCATGAACTTTCCTGTCCAAGAGAAGGCCAGAGGTGAAGGGTGTCAGGAAAGTGCCCAGTCTAATGAGTTGCAGTCGGTCCACAAGTGGTCCTTGCCTGGAGTGTCTTGTACTAAAGACCTGGTCCTCCCTTGATGTGAACCCAGGAATGGCTTCCAGCAGACCCACGCCTGCTCAGGGGCTGGCATGAGGAAGGATGTTGGATGCAGACTGGGTGAGTGCCATCTAGCCTGCACTGTATCTGCCGCCTCCCTTTTTGCCCCCTTTCTTACCTGGGTTCAAGGGTAAGGTATGCAGCACAGGGCTTTGGGGGATGAGAGAGACCCTGGTCTGGGCACTGATGCTTGGTGGTGGGGCACACTGAGTTCTTGTTTTGAAAGCTTCCATTTTTTTTTTAAATCTGGAATTTGAGAGCAAGAGGCATACTTGGAGGGAGGAGACGAGGAGGAGAGAGATGAAGCTTGAGAGTTAATAAGCAGAATCACTCAATGCTCTTTCTTCTTCATCTTCCCTGCCCTGGCCTCATTAACACAAGGAGGCTAATATTTGGCTCTGGAGTGCGGGCAGGACTGGAGCTCTCTCCAGGGGCTCCGTTAAATGTCATAAATTGCGAGCGTGCAGTTAGAGGAGTTTGTGAATGGCATCTGAGCCTGAGGCCATCTAGTAATATTTATACGGTGGAAGTTCAGGCTGCTTCCCTTTTAGAAAAAGTTTCCGATTTGCTTCATATGATGTCCATCTCAATCACTGTTTCTGGGCTGCAATGGAGAAGACACTCCGGGAAGTTCCAGGGGAAGGGCTGTGGAAGAAGCAGGTTTTGTGTTCCGGGAGGACTCATAGAGACCCCACCCAGGGTGTTTTATTCAACCTCACAGGAGGTGAGTCAGGAACCAGGTTTCTAGCTATTAGGAGTAAAGGGAATCATGCTTATTTTAGTCTATAAAATCCAGAGAATAAATTAAATATGCTCTCATAGCCATGTTCAAAAGTCATGGAACCCCATAGCAGGCAGGATTAAATATTACCAAAAATAATAAAATTTCAACTCACTCATTCCTGGACTTTATTTTCAACCACTGTTTAAAGTTGTATATAGAGACAGTCATTTATTCCAGGATCAGTACTGTGAGGCAGATAACTCCCATTTTAAAAACTGAGGATCCAAGGTTCAGGCTTCTTCTAGAGAGACAAACACAGGATCATGCTAGCTGCTTACATAGGTAGGCATCTCAAACCTACAGCACAACATCATAAGATGCTGTTTTGCCCTAACCTGAATTTTTACCCTAATCTCATTCAGCATATGTTTGACCATGTGCATGTTGAGAATGTTGCTTCCTATTTTATACAAAATTAAAAAAAAAAGCAAAATCCATCTCACCTTTACCCAGACATCACATGGCTATGACAATTTCAGTCTATAAAACCCAGACAACAGATTAAACATGCTGTCATAGCCACAAAGGCTCTAAAAGGTTAACTGTCCCTTGGTTGTTTCTACCTGTATGACTTCGAAGTTGTTTTTTGTTCTGTTACTCAAGTTTTGTGTTTTTTTCTTAACAAATCATCTGTCTTCCGGCCCCATAACTGGGCAATTCAGGAGGGACAAGGCTGTGCATGAGCACTATGGTTTCTCAGTCAGAGACACTACAGAAATAAGGGGCCGAGGGCTTTATTTTACAGTTTCTGACTCATAAGAGGATCACAAAAGAGGTAAGTATAGCACTTCATGGGCAATTGGGATGCTCATGGTGTCTTTTGGAATGGCTAATGTCTTTGATTAACACTGCATGTAAGCAGATGGCTCCTTTACTTATGGTATACTGGTTTACACACATTCTCCTCCCTTCAAAGTGTTCTGTAAAACAATAAAACTTTAGAGTTACGGGAAGCCAGGAACATAAAATCAACCATCGTGAACAGCAGCAGCATCCATGAGTAGGTCTTGCCCTTTCTTTTTCTGGATAACTTTGGTTGCTGTAGAATTCATGATCAGTAAGTGTTAATTGTGGATTTACCTGCTAATCACCATAGGTTGCCTTTCCCATTAATTGTAGAACTGTGGTTCAGAAGAAGCTGAAAGCCTGAGTGAAGTCAACTTACGTGATACCAGCTCTGACTGTGGGTCTAGTCATGGGTTGGTCATTACATTTACGGCTCAAGTTTCCTCTAGAATGTGGCAGGGAGCCCGGAATGGGACGGACAGGAGCAGGAAAGCACGCTGGAGGGCTTTTGTCTCAAAACTTGGGTCTCAAGACTCTTTCAAGTGAGTGATTGGGCATCTCGTAGTAACAGTCACCGAGAACTGGGAAGAATTCTGTGAGGTCTTCAGTCTCACCTTTGTGGTACTTTTGGCCTTTGGCCTGCCCTCAACTATCTCCAGTGCCTAGAGAGAGCTGTTTGTCCTCATCCAAGGGGGAAGAGAACATTTGGGTACAGAGAGTAATGGCTGTTTTTCTTCTATATTCGTCACAAAGTTTGATAATTCACATACAATTTCTACACTGGGGTGGTAAGTATGAGTAATTATGGAATAATTAAATGTGCAAAGGGTGGCTAGGACTGTTAAAAGAGCAATTATGTAGCTAGCTCCTCTGGGCTTCCTTCACTTTGAGCTGAAATGAAATCATTTGAAATATACCATCAGATTCCAGAGTGAACATTTTAGATTCCTCTTCAAACTGTAATGGAACTTTCTATCTCAAAATTTAATGAACATGTATCAGTCCCAGAGCCTCACACAAAGACAGGGACAAAAGGGGTTCAGATTGTGCCACAGTAGTGATGTTCTTAGTGATAACTCCCTTAGCAGATGCAAGGGAGCGACGCAAGGTGATGTGATCCCCAGATACTAGTGGCTTGAATCAATCCAGGTGCCTCTTGAAGTCCTGTTCACTGTCATCTGCTTCACTTTTGGTGCAGTTTGTCTTAGCCCTGCCTCACTATCTTCACTCTGGGATCCAGTCATGACATTCATAGAAGAAACATAGGAGGTAAGATAGTAGAACAGTGCCACACCTTCTAGGGTTAGGGTGTATGCCAGATGTGGCATACACCTTATTAAAAATTACATTTTGTCTGTGTGTGTGTGTGTGTGTGTGTGTGAGAGAGAGAGAGAGAGAGAGAGAGAGAGAGAGAGAGAGACCATGAGAGAGAAAGGAGAGAGAGAAGGAGAGAGAGAGAGAAAGAGAGAGAGAGAGAAAGAATAATGTATGTATGCCTTGATATGTATGTGGAGGTCAGAGGACAATGTGCAGCAATTGGTCCTCTCCTTCCCCCATGTGAACTCTGGGGATTGAACTCAGGTCCTCAGGCTTGGCAGCAGGTACCCACACCCTCCAGCATCTTGCCTGCCTGGCACATGTCTTTTCTGCTAGCAAAGTGGAGAGTATTTTTTTCCCTCAGGCTTCTGAAGCTGACCTGAATGATAAACATTCAGTGGGCATGGCAGCTGGCAAGCTAATGCTCATGGGCTAAGTTCTGCCCGGCACTGGTTTTATGTAATCTGTAAGCAAAGAATGGTGCTCACATTTTTATTTGAAATAAATCAAGGTAAGTAAAAAAGAGAAAACTGTTTCCTTATATATTAGAAGTACATGAAATTCAAGCTGAAGTGTTTTTAGATAGTGCTCTTTTTTATATTTTCTTCGTATGTGTATTCCTGTGTCTTTGGATGAAGCACACGAGCTTGCAGACAGAGGTCAGAGTGCAATCTTCAGTATCATCCCTCTGCCACTATCCACCTTTAAAATTTTATTTTGCCTTTGAGAGCATAACAACGCCATCTCCCCTTTTCCCTTTCTTCTCTCAAAATCTCACTCTCTTTCAAATTCATGGTCTCTTTTTTCATTAATCATTGCTCCATATATACTAAATGTAACCTGCTCAATCTATGTGTTACTTGTGTGTATGTTTCCAGGGCTGATTATCTGGTATAGGGTAACAATATGTGCTGGGGAAGGCCACTTCTGCTCCCAGGATTCCTCTGTTGCCCTTAGTTCTCTGTGTAGGGTTCAGGCCTCAAAGATTTTCTTCTCTCTGTGTTAGCATGTCTATTATTGTCTTTGTTCAGCTCATGTTGGTGAGATTTTTTTTTTGTTTAACTTCTGACATTACTAGGAGACACAGTGTCATAGCAAAATCTTTTTGAGATGGTCTCTCACTAGTCTGTAATTATCCAAACAGTCTGTTCTGGCTGGTCAGTGAGCTCTGGGGATTCATGCCTCTGCCTCCCCAGTATTGAGGTTACAAATTATACACGGGTCTTTAAAAATGTGGCTTCTCAAAAGATACCCAGCCTAAAATTTACAACCCCAGAGAAGCTAGATCTTCTTCCTGAAGCAGATGGAAGCAGATATAGAAATCTACAACTAACCAATGGGCCAAGCTCTTGAACTACAATCGAAATGAGGGAGGAGTGAAAATATGAACAAAGGAATCAAGACCATGATGGGGAAACCCACAGAATCAGCTGACCCGAGCTAGTGAGCAATCACTGACTCAGGGGTGACAAATGGGGAACCTGCATAAGACCGAACTAGACTCCCTTAATATAGGTGACGATGGAGTGACTGGGACAATATGAGGCCAATGGCAGTAGGTCCAAGACCTAACACTACTGTGCAAACTGACTTAGTGGAGTCCATTCTATATGGAGAGATACCATGCCCAATCTAGACACAGGGTGTGGGGGTGTGGAGGTGTCTTGGTCCTGCCTCAACTAGATGATGGGACAGACTTAATAGACTTCCTAGGGGAGGCCTTACCCTCTCTGAGGAGCAGATGGGAGGTGGGAGGGAGTGGGGGAGAGGGAGGAGAAGAGGGAGGGGAAATTGGGATTGGAATGTACAAAGTAAATTAATAAAAATATTTAAAAAATGTGGCTCTGGAAAGCAAACTTACTCTTACAAGGCAAGTACTTTGCAGAGGGAGCAATCTCTCCAACATGGCGTATTTCCTGTGGCTGTTTTCATGCAGGCTTGAGTATAGCTGCAGAAGATTTAGGTCCTCAGAACTGAATACCCACTTTATGACCTTTTACACAGCTCTTTCCTGCACACTGTCTGGTGTCAATGATC
This sequence comes from Phodopus roborovskii, assembly GCF_943737965.1. Taxonomy (NCBI): domain Eukaryota; kingdom Metazoa; phylum Chordata; class Mammalia; order Rodentia; family Cricetidae; genus Phodopus; species Phodopus roborovskii. The sequence continues at coordinate 29,341,818 of NW_026125281.1, forward strand.
AGAAGTCAGCTTGTCCAGGTAGAAGGTCCAGAGTTTGCAGCAGTCTTGCAGTGAACTTGTAATGGTGCCCACACCCTCTTTGGGCGTGGCCTCAGGCAGATTGAAAGAGGGAAGCTTAGGCGTGGCTTTGCTTGGACCAGTCTTTCTGGGGGGTCAGCTGATAGGCTAGGAAGGGCAGAGAAGCACCACTGAGGCTCTTTACTATTATCTGTCTAAGTGTTCCCCAATAAACACCGGTTCATCATTTATCTTGGATCTAGTGAAATAATTGCAGACTTACCTTCAAGAATTTCAGCTGCATTTTTCTCCTTTTCTATCTTTGCGGGTCATGTGCTTGGCCTCCAGGGTCACTATCTGTACCTGTGTATAGCAAATAGTGTTGCTAAAATCACCAGATTATCTTAGGGTTTAACTGCTCTGATGAGACACCGTGACCACAGCAGCTCTTATAAAGGAAGACATTAGTTGGGGCTCACTTATAATTCAGAGGTTTAGTCCATTATTGTTAAATTGGGGAGTATGATGGTGTGGAGGCAGATGTGCTGGAAAAGGAGCTGAGAGTTCTACAACCAGATCTGAAGGCTACAGGAATAGCAAATAAGACACTGGGTCTGGCTTGAACTTCTGAAATCTCTAAGCCCACCTCAAGTGATACATTTCCTCCAACAAGGCCACACCTCCTAACTGTTAACTATTCAGGCATCTATACTGGTTTGCTCTTGGGGCTCTGACAGGATACGCCCTCAGCTGCAGCCATTAAGAGCACCACCTGTGCACATTCACTATGTTCCCTTTTAAAAGGGTTCAGCCGCCTCCCATCTCTCTTTCTCTCCCCATCCCTTTCTTCCTTTCCTTCCCTTCCTCCTTCCCTCCCTCCCCCTCGCTCTCCCTCCTTCCCTCCTTCTCTTCCTCTCTCCCTTTCTCTTTCTCCCTGTTTCTCTCTCTGCTTCTCTGCCTGTCTCTCTGTTTCTCCTCTCCCTCTCTCTCTCTTCCTCTCTCCCTATCTCTCTCTTTTCTTCTGCTGTTCCTGTCTCCAGAAGCTTGTCTACCCTCTCCACTCACCCCCTTTCCCATTCACTTTTCCCCAATTAAAAAAACAAAACCAAACAAAAACAAAACCAAAAAAGCCCTCCACCCGCGCTCTGTTGCATGGCGTCTTTCTCTTGAATGCTGCTTTTTAAAATGATAGCATGAATAGTGCTGCTCCCTATGAGCCTGTGGGGTCATTTTCATTCAAACCACCAGAAGGACTGATGCCAACTCCTTTCTCTATACAGGAGGTTTCTTTCTTCTGTTTTGGAGTACATTCAAACTGATATATGAATGGGAAATAATACCAAAAAAAGTTATCCTAAATAATATTCAAAAGCAATTATAGCCCGTGGGGTTCTATTGTTGGTAGATATGGTAGGCCAATGAAAAATTCTCACAAATTAATAGAGAAAAGATAGGTACTTCAATATAAAAGATTTTAAACTATTTAATGAATATTTAAAAAGCCTATGACAAATATTGTTTTGCTAGTAATCAAAAAAAAAAAAAAAACCAATTAAAAGAGAGATTTACCCATTCATTAAAAACACGGAAATGCCCACCAGTGGAACAGCTGCTGGAGTACGGCACACTTGACAGATGTGTGCATCTTTGGATAGTGGTGGCGGTTTGATGAGTTGTCCATCATTGATCTTGGACATTTTAATGCTTACTGAATGCCTGGTTAGTGGGTGACTGGGAAGGGTTAGGAGGTGTTGGAGGAAGTGTTTCACTGGGGGGGGGGGTCCATGTGAGCTTTTGAAATCTTCCCACCATGCCCAGTGTGAACGATGTTTGTTTCCTGCTTGTGTTTGAGGCATGGGCTCTCAGTTGTTCTTGCCATATGCCTTCGCTCTGCAACCACAGCCTCTAATGCTCTGTAACTGTGAGCCCAATTACATTCTTTCTTTTGTAAGTTTGCAGGTCATGGAGTTTTATCACAGCAACAGAAAAGTAACTAAGACATCAGGGAACTTGTTAATAAACATCAAAATCTTAAAAACATTGACGTTCTCTGAGTTTGTATCAAGGATAAGAAGGGATGCATGTGGTGATTTATGCATAAGAACTTTTATTACTGATGTTATTTCTAACAGAAATATCCAGTAGTAAATTCTACACTTGATCGTAGTCAAATTCTTTCCTGCCATTATTATTAAGCTGTGAAAAGAAAAGAAGTGCTGTGGGAAACTTTAAAGGTGTCACTAAGTGGCATAAATAGGACACGAATAATATTTATACTGTGCTCCCATATTTGAAAAATGAAACAGCAAAACATGGAAGACAAATATAAAATAATGGACATATTTTAAAATCAAAACATTATAGTTATTTTCTCTAGATTGAAATTGAGTTGAAAGTTTCGACCTATGATGTTCATATACCTTCCAAATTTTCTATCATAACATGTCCTACTTTGGTAATTAGGAAAAAGATCTAGCTGGTGGCACATGCCTTTAATCCCAGCACTCTGGAGGCAGAAGCAGGTAATTCTCTGTGAGTTTTAGGCCAGCCTGGTCTACAGAGTGAGTTCCAGGACTGGCTACACAGGGAAATCCTGTCTATCACCCCCCACCCCCCCGCAAAAGATATGAACATTTTAGACTGAAAAGATATTTGTGTTTGCAGGGCGCATGAGTACTCGGGAAACCATATAGTCTACCTTTGTTATATAATCTCCTTCATTGCTTCAATTTTAAGAAGATTGTCTATAATCTACGGTTGAGGTAAATGCGTACTAGAAAAGTGTGGTTCCTAATCATGTGGGACAAGGAACCTTTCCCTCTGTTCTGGCTCTCCAGCCATTTAAAAGAAAATTTCTTAACTTGAGTCCTCTGAATGTCTTGGAGGACTGCTACACCTCAGCAGATGATTTTATTTCTATTGCTGTGTCAGAAAGACAACTGGAGACCAGAGTGCTTTTTGAAAGAATGAACTAGTTTTGAGCAGAAAGAATCTTCCAGCTTGGGGGAGTGAACTACAGTGTGTGGTTTTCATTGAGAATCCACATGCTTCCTCATTCCCTGAGATGAGTGGGTGCCTCTTCACTCTGGGTGAAGACATCTGGGTGGCAGACATTGCATCGTGCACTGGGACCTCACTTTGAAAAGGCTAGCTTTACTTCTTCATTTCTTGTAATTGATGTTTTGGCCTTGGCCATCCTCATTTGGTAAGAGGATTTCTAAGCAAAGTCTGAGAAAACTGAGTATTTTTTGGGTTTCTCGGACTAGTTATCTAGAAAGTTCTGGGAAAATCTTTATTCATTTTCTTGGTAGTCAGCTTTTGTTTGGCCTCTTGAACATGCTTCTTTCATGGTCTCTGACTGGGCATCCATGCCAGGATGTTTCTCTTCCTCTCTGGAATTCTGCTGTTCTGGCTGAGGTACCCACAGAAAGATGAGAGACTAAAGAGAACCAAGAGACCAATTATACCCTTCACAAGTCAAGAGAGTGGTCTGACCAGTGCAGCCAACTCTGAAGAATAAGAAAATAGACCAGCACAGCAGCTGTCAACAGAGAGGTCCCAGCAGAGTCTCTGGGTAGTAGGATTCTGGACTCCCTATGGCTAGTCAGTCCTCTACTACCAGCAGAAAGGGGTTCACAGAATATGTGTACTTAGTATAAGAGCAGAGTAAAGGTCTAACCTTGGCTGTGGAGTACACTGAAAGTAACTTGAGCTTTGGTGTTAACCAGGAATTGATCTTGGCTTCACCACTGATTCTCATTTGATTTGCAGTATCATCAGGCATTTGGCCTGTGTGTAGTTCTAGATCTCTAGCTCTGGAAGATAGGTTGTATGTTCAATGCATGTAGGATGTAATAGACACACAATGGTACTTCCTTGTCTCTTAGATGCAGCTTGGGTTCAGAACTGAGTGGTGGTAAGCTTGCCAAACACGTGCCAGAGGTCCCAGCCAAGGGCTTTGCTGTACTTAGGCTCATAGGCAGTTTGTATTTCAGTGTGAATGTTAGTAAAATATCACCATTGGGTTTTCTTTCTTTCTTTTCTAAGGGCTTGTTTGTTTGTTTTTAAAGCATTTGAGTTATTTCATTTGATTAAGGTCTGAGATGGTTATAAAAGAATGGGGGGGTCTGAAGAGCAAGTGAAGTTCGACTTGGGGGGGAATTCAAGAAACAGCAGCAACTCTCACAAAGCAAGAGAAGGTAAAAACAGACTGTTCATTTGCCTTTGCTGTTCAGTTTTAACGGGAAAAAAGACCAACATGGGCCTATTCTTATGGTTTTATAGCCTTTGCAAATGATCTAAAAAGATGACTTGGGTTCAAGTTTTCTATTAGTCCATAAGGTGATTCCCTCCAGCATAACTGCATTAAGAATACTCCCTTTCCTGCAATCATTGTACCGTGTCTGCTACAGCATGCAGGGGATGCAGGGTGGTGTCTATTTCCCTGCAGCCCAGAGGCAGCCACATGCACCTCTGTGTCCATGACGTGTACGGTTCTTGGCTTTCGGCTTGGTTGGAAAAGAAGTTAAAATTCATACTACAAAGGTTTGTTGTTGTTGTTGTTGTTGTTGTTTTTAGTTTTACAGAGAAATAAAGACTTTAGGGAGAAAATTTCTGTTACGAATAAAAACACCAGATAGAATACCATCCATTTTGGGGGAACCATTAGTAAGTATCATAAGCATCCTTGGCTCTATATAAATCTAAAACCTAAATTTCCAAGACCAGAACACTAATGTTTTTTCATCACTGGTCACCTGCAGAGCCTCCAGGCTGCCTCTGTGCCTCACACATATGGGTAATTTTGTTGTAGGTATGGGAAAGCCTAGAGAGATAGTCTAGATCACTGTTGGCATGTGCTGTATGGCCTTCTAGTATCTTCCATCCTCAGTTTGGGAGGTTCTTCCTGTAGAGAGTTGAATATCCTTCTGGGTTCTTGGACTGCAAGGAGATATTCCAACCCCAGAGGAACCAAGGACAGAGAAAGATTGAGGTAAAGAGTGACATATCCTTCAAAGACCATTCCCATAGGAGACAACACAGGGTTGGCTGTTCTGCTAGACCATTCACCCTAATAACTTCATTTGCTTTTCCCTGAAGTTATTTGGTAATATTAGGAGCTCCACAAGGACATATTTGAAAATCCTCTTGTGAAAGACTGCTAACAGTAAAATTCATGGTCAATATTGGTGAGCACTTAGAAAACAATTTGAGAGAAAAAAAAAATCAAAGTTAGTTTGATTAAGCTTTCCTTGGTCTGGTCTTTTGCTTGGATTCCTGATGGGGCATGTCCTTCTGAATATATGTTTCCCTTATTGGTTGATGAATCAAACACTGATTGGCCAGTAGCCAGGCAGGAAGTAGAGGTGGGATGGGATGAGGAGAAGGCTGGGGAAAGGATGCAGAGAGAGGTTGAGAGGGGAACATCATGTAGCTACTGGGGAGATAGGACACTATTGGTGTTCTCTGGTAAGATAAGGCCATGTAGAAATAAACAGATTAATAGTTATTGGTTTCCTTTGTCTTTCTGTCTTCCCTGCATGCTGTAATGTTCTAAGATCGCCCTCCTTTCCCTCTGTTTTAGTCACTGTTCTGTTGCCATGAAGAGACACCATGAGTAAGGCAATTCTTATAAAAGGAATCATTTAGTTGTGGGCTTGCTTACAGTTTCAGAGGTTTAGCCCATTATCATTATGGCAGGGGACATGGTGGGAACACAGTGGCAGGTAGCTAAGAGCTATACCCTGATCCATGGGAGTGGGGGTGGGGGTGGGGGTGGGGGTGGGGGTGGGAGTGGGGTGAGGTGGGTTGAAATCTTAGGCCCACCCCCAGTGACACCCTACCTTCAATAAAGCAACACCTCCTAATCATTCACATTCTTCTCAATAGTGCCACTCTCTGATGACTAAGCCCTCAAGTACATGAGCTATGGCCATTCTTATTCAAATCACCATACCTCAAACTACTTTATCTGTATCTTTATCTCAGGACCTGCTTTGTGTGTGTGTGTGGGGGGGGGGTGGTGGTATCCCAAGCTCTAGACAATGTCTATGATGTTACAAATGCACACATAGCTTTCACTCTTCCTTGCTTTTACCTTAACTAGTGTATTTTATCCTATTTTAGAGAAAGCTGCACTTGTGACTTGCAGTCTATATAAGGGTCTCACTGCTTGAAGGTGGGAAACCTGACGAATTTCCTTTTGTTTCCCATATTGCAGAGCACAGCTCTGCACAGAACAGATATTCACTCAGCCTGTAGTTGTGGAATGAGGGTGTAAATTAGAGATGGATGATGACAAAATTCCTTCCCACTTTATGCTTCATTGCTGAAGACTTACGTAGACAGAACACATATCATAGGACTGCATAGGACTGCATAGGACTGCAGTCTTCCCCACATGAGCAAGCTCAGAAGATGTTAGCAGAATAATAGAAACCCCTATTTGGTGGAAGCAAAACAACTCTCAGGTGGGGCAGTGTAGTTTCTTATCCGACCTGTGTCTGCTTTGTGGTCAATCATCGGAACGATCATAGCCTTCATATTCCGGTGACAATAGGGCCTATTTTCTGCTACATTCAGTTAGATAGGACCTTGTGGAAACTGCCAAAACAGTCTTGTCAGACTGAACTCTGTCCCTGTCTTTGTGCATGAGCCTCAGGATTGGCCAGCAGCAAGAAGATGGCCTGTCTCTCTTGACAGCTGTCAGCAGCCCGTGGATGTAGTGAACCAACTCAAGTTGTAGCCTGAAAAACTCGGAGTGCTCTGACACCCTGAAGGGAAGTCTTACAATTCTTAAGACAGTGCCCCAGGGCCTGATCTCAGCTCCAGGAAACCTTTAGGGATGTGGTTCTCCTGGACTCCACAGACTGGGGGAGGGGAACCCAGATAACTTCTTTTTTGAAGGGATGGTGAGACCTTCAATTCAGACTTTCAGCTGCTTGAAATAATGTCACACTAGTGGCCTGTGTCTATAATTCAGGATCCACATCAGTAGAAGTGACGTTTAATTTATAAGGAGAATTGGCATATTAGGATAAGACCCCCAAAATGAAGTATGGAAACAAGGCAATATGATGCATTAAGATACTGCCTAATGGAACCACTATCAGGAAGTGAACTTGGGAGCTGCCATTGACCTGAACCACATGCAAATTAATTACCTTAACACACTCAATGTTCAGCCTCCCATGTTGCTGAGAACAGCATCAATTCAGGACAACTGAGGGATGATGTTCCTGGCCACAATAGATACCCAAATGTATGTCCTTTCTTTTCATGGTTTTGTCTTCTCTCTTTCTCCTTTTCATTATACTTTAAGAGAAAGAAGACTAACCTGCAATATTCTTGAAGCATGTTGTACTTTATGTGGCCCATTAATAAATTATTAATAAGCCGGTAGTTGACTAATCTGTTTCTTGGATGCTACTAGAGGCAGTTGCATGACTAGGAAGGCTCCCAGCTTCTTGTCAAGAACAGTAACAATTAGAGTCCTTTATTTCTAGTTCTTTTTGGAACTGCCTAGGTCTCAGGTTTTGGGGTTTCTCCATGGTTATTGCGGTTTAATAAGGATCAGGATAAACAGATAGGCCAAATAGATGTTTATTCAGGGAGACATAACTTACAACCTAGACAGATGAACACCAGCAGGTTCCACCGGATGCTCTCTTCTCCGCATCCCACCAGCAAGAGAGCGATCCCAGGCCCCTCCTCAGACCTAGTTCCACAGGTCACTTCCACCCCTGGCTTCACCCCCAGTGGGCGTGGTCAGTGCCACAGGAGATAAAGTGAATATCCCACTACAATTCCCCTTTTAGTCTAAAGAAAAGATTTAGGCTTGATACAAAACAGTGAATAACAAGTGTGCTCTAAGAAAAGGAAAATTGAAAACAAAACGACCTACATATCTAGACCTAGGGTGAAGGCATAACGGAGTTTACAATAGAGTTGTCCTAAGCTGGAAAGCTTAAGTCTAGTAATCAACATATCTAACTAGGAAGAGAGAATAATAGTTGTGATAGTTTAATCTTCCACCTTATCAAGACCTGAGAAAGAAAATAACGATACTAGGGTAGACAGGAAGTGCGGATAGGCAACTTCCAAAAGGTGCAGTGAGGACAGAAACAGCAGGCAACCTGGACAGTCACCCTAGTTCTCACAGCAACGTTGGTACACCCAGTTTTGGCTAAGGCCAAGAGAACTTGACAGACCACAACAACAGCAGGGAGGTAGAAAGGCTGCCTTACCCTGACTTGGCAAGATTCAGCAGTCTTCTATATTTGTCTCCTGCAAGCATATAGGACGGCATGTCCAAATCAGTGGTCAAGGTGGGGGAAGTTCTTTGCCTGAGAGGCCATTAGCCAAAGCAAGGATGAACTCCAGAAGGAGCAACATAGTATCCAACATATTTTCAGGAAAGTCTACAGCGCTGTAAGGAGCAACAGTGTCTCATGTCAATGAAGTACTAATATTAAAACATTTAAATGCCATGTTCTGCATGTCTATGAAGTGATTGAAGATTAAGCATCTATGTCTGACTAATCTCATAGGTAAAGGAAACATGGGTGAAGATAATCTGTAATACTCAGGAACTTAGCTAAAAAACTGATTAAAACTTCCTTGAGTAAAGCAGGGATAAATACCTAAACAATATATCTATATTCATATATATATACATGCAAATCCCTAAAATAGAGGTAGAGTAGAAATGTCTAGACAAGGGGTAGAACTATAAAGGGCAGCATGATAAATATCCCAAATTGTATCAATATACAAAATATCTTGAACACAAGCAAAAGTATACATACATAGAATATGGTAAGGATAATGTGCATAAATTGTATCAATATACAAAATGTCTTGAATATAAGTAAAAGTATACATAAATAGAATACTGTAAGAATAATGTGCATAAAACATCATAAATGGAAAGATTTCACACAATATGACAAAATATAATATACAATTCTTCTGGGAAGGGAATATAAACTTAATTTTACATAGCTTACTGTAAGGAGTAAAGTTTTTCTGCCCGCTGCTGGTCTTGTTCTGCCGCCGTGCCAGCCCCAATTAACATATAGAGACTCTGTATTAGATATAATGCTGTTGGCACGTTACTTGTTTCTTATCGGCTAGCTCTGTCTTAAGTATCAACTCATTTTTATTAATCTAGTATTTCCACGTGGTCTTACCAGGCAGTGGGGCCGGCGTCTGGTCTCCCCAGCCTTTTTATGCTGACTCCTCTTTTTACTACTTCTTCTTTTGTCTTCATCTCCTAGTCCCGCCTATCTAGCTTTCCTATTGGCCAACAGTGCTTTATTCATTAACCAGTATGAGAAACATATTTACAGAATGACATCTCCCATCATCTTACCACAAATAAGAATATATAACAATGTAAGCTGTATAATACTATTATCTCACTCTTCCTAAATAATTCACAAGAAGATAGGCTAATCTACCTATATCCCATCTAAACCATACCTTTCCCAACCATACCCTATTCCTGTCTAAAAGAGATACCGCGTCTAAGCATCACCTTCCATACCCAACCCTAAGTAACTAAAACCAACCCTAAGAAGATGAATATTACCCCTAAATTCCAAGAGTGGGGGGAAGGGGGCCTCATTATTTTAACATTACTTCCTGCTGAAATGGGGCAATGGTTGCTCCATGGCATCCTGTAGGAAGAAAATTTTTAGCAACCAAATTTCTCAACAGGACTGGCTATGACATATGTAGCTAGTGACTGTGTGGCAGGAAATGCTTGACTGGAGTTCTGTTTGAAACTCTGGCCAGGGTGTAATAAGAAGGTGCACCATTACAGCTAGCTAGTCATGAGTTGTCTTCAGCAAAACAGTCTCAAACCGGTTTTAGGGTGAAGTTTATAGTCCAGATGCATCAGGTTGAGTCAAGTGGAAATGTCGAATTGAGGCCTGTAAGGAGTAAGGTTTTTCCTCCCACCGCTGGTCTTGTCCCTCAAAGACCATAGAAAGATAATATATAAACTCTAGAAATGACTGCTGATTCAAGATGGACATTACTACAGAGTTCCTGCTTCATAGAAGAGTCTGCCAGACAGTCTACAGGACACAGAGAAAAGTGACTGACGAACTGCCAATACAGGTGGACAGTTTAAAGTTTCCTTCTTTCTTGAAGAGTCTGTCAGACACACTATGGCCTATCGGCTGAAGATGGAAGATTACAAAAGAACTTCAGGTGACTGACCAGGCAGTGAGTTGTCTCTGTCATTTCTAGAGCTATGTATTATCCTTCTGTGGTCTTTGAGGAGTTGAAGACAGATAGTTATGGTTATCCTTAGTTTTCCTTAGGATTAAAGATAAGTTACATATAGGACTTTAGACTCACAAAGATAAAATAGATGATGGAATATTTTCTTAAATCTTACTGAATGTTAATGGACTAAATATTGTTAACTGTGATTCTTATTTGATAATTGTTGTGTGATATATTTTGCTATGTTAAGGTTAAAACCCTTCTTTTTATTTAGACAGAAAAGAGGAGATGATGGGAGATGTCATTCTGTAAATATGTTTCTCATACTGGTCAATGAATAAAGCACTGTTGGCCAATAGGAAAGGAAGATAGGTGGGACTAGGAGACAAGGAGGAAAGAGGAAGTAGTAGTCAGCATGGAGATACTGGAGAGAAGAACACCAGCTGCTCTCTCTGGTAAGATGAGACCACATGGAAATACTTAGATTAATACAAATGGGCTAATAATTAAGACAGAGATAGCTGATAAGAAACTAGTACCTGGCCAACAGCATTATATCAAATACAGCGTCTCTGCATGTTATTTGGGGCTGGTGCTGCGGTGGGTCCAGGCCGGCAGGAAAACCCTTACTTCTAACAATCCAGCATTATAAAATTATCTGCCATAGGTATGGAACAATTGATCTCAGATATTATATTAGCTTAAACTGCAAAGGATGGTACAATAACTTAGGTTTAATTCTGCTGTCCTGGAACTTTGATGCTTTTAGTTGTAGATCTCAACTTGTGGTAGTTATGCCTAGAGGTGTACCACCAAATAGCGTCCAGCAGCAGAGGATCCTTCTGATCTTGGTCCCTGTAGAATAGCTCTTAACAAACTAAGGCAAGCGAAATTTTGTTAAATGAAGGAGTGAAACGAACCTTGTACAAATTGCTGGGACCACAGGGCTAACAGGTGCCACCTCCAACTGGCACCACCAGGCTGCAGGAATGCACAAACAGGGAAGGCCCAGAATCTGGGCCTTGCTCAGGAACACAAGAGGGGGCCTGGGGCCGGAAGGCTCTATGCAAATGCAATCTGAGGCAGAGTTGGGAGTTTGATAAAGTGGAGAAATCACAGAAGCACTTGGTTCAAGGAGGTGGCTATGTACATTTTTACCTTTAGAATGGAAGCAGAAAGCAATGGTTGGTTATAAAAGAGACTTATTTGTTGGGGTGAGCATCATGTAATTTAGGAAAGCAATTAAGGATGTCTTAAGTTTCAGGATCAAGAAGGCTTCCCACTTCAAAGTGCCCTTGGTTCGAGCCTGTATGGAACTGACCTAGGCCCTCTACACATGTGTGACAGTTGTGTGGCTTGGTCTATTTGTGGGACTCCTAGAAGTAGGATTGGGACCTGTCCCTAACACTTGAGCTACTTTTGGGAACCTATTCCTCATACTGGGTTGCCTTGCCCAGCCTTGATACAAAGGCAGGAGCTTTGTCCTTGTTCAACTAGATATGCCATGCTTTGTTGACACTCATGGGAGGCCTACTCCTTTCTGAAAAGAGGAGGGGGGATGGGGGAGTTGCAGGGGGAAGGGGGAGGGACTGGGAGAGGGGAAACTTTGGTCTAGTTGTAAAATAAATGAAGCAATTTAATTAATAACACTAAAAGAAAAAAGTGTCCTTGGTTAATAAAGAAACAGAAGTTCTGTATAGATAAAGATCTTCAACATGTCTGGTTTTTTTGCAAGATTATGGAGACAAATGAGAGACAGGGAGAGAGTAAACAAACATTTGTAAGGCAAATCTACTTTAGAGAGAAATAATTTGACAACTTCTTTCAGGAAAGAGCAAGAGCTGTCTTCTATCATAGCCTGGCTGGTGGCCACACCTTCCCTTACTTTTAATTTAATTTACCTATAGGCTTTTTTGTTTGTTTGTTTGTTTGTTTTTTGTTTGTTTTTAATGGATCAAAGGGCTCAGTGTGTCTATATTGATCTTTGTCAGTGTGGTGAGTCAAAATATAGCTATAGTGTTGTGCTCTGTCCTGGTATGCAGACCTGTCAATCAAATGCTAATGGCCTGAGGTGTGGACTTAACCCATTGTAAACTCCAGTGGGAGTTGAATGTTGACATTTCAAATACTCCTTTACTTTTGCACAACGGAATGACCTTAATATGCTCATGTATGAGAAAATGTAAGAACAAAGAACTGTCTGTCAGGCTCCACAAACTCCAGTGTATTTGTGTTTAATTGCTTACAGCTACCCTGCACCTGTAGTGATGGATTCAGTCACCAATACTGCATGCCACCTTGAAGGACATACCTGCAGTGGACATGAAAGTTGCCTGGCCTCCGAGGAATAGAATATTTGCTGGGGTGTCATACAGATGGTCAGGGACAGGGGAGACACTTTTCCTGGAAGGTCATTAGCGGTTTAGTCACAGTGAATGACTCCGGTGTCTATACTGATATAGGGAATTAAAGGACAGTGTGGTTTCATGCAGGAGGAAACACATGCAGCATGGAAGGCTTGTGGAACCCGTGGACTGTAGAAGATTAAAAACAAAAAGAAACAAAGAGAATCCAGATAGCTTGGCACAACAGAGTTCTTCCATTAATTGTGGAGTTATGATGAATATAGTTGTGCTGGTTACATGTCCTGTTTCTGTGATGAAACACATGACAAAAGTGGCTTGATGAAGAATAGCTGTCTGTTCCAGGGTTCAGCCCACCATGTTGGAGACATCTTGGTGGCAGGAGTCCAGGAAAGCTTGTCACATCTCAGTGGCACCATAGAGCAGATGAACACGTGTACATATTTTCTACCTTTTATTTACTCTGGGACCCTAGCCCATGGAATGTGTGCTATCCACATTCAGAGTGGGTCTTCCCACCTCAACCTAATCAAGATGGTCTCTCACTGACATACAGAGGAATTCATTTCCATGGCAATTCTAAATCCCAACAATCAAGACCCACCATCACAACAACCATTCTATAATGCCATGGATGGAACACTATCCTTAGTAATTATGGTAGGCAGAATATTGGTTACAAGATATCTATGGTCTAATACCTGAACCCTGTGAAGGTATTATCATTACATGGAAAAATGGGCTTTATACATATTACATTAGGGACATTGAATTATGGGGGGTTATCCTGGGCTAATCCAGTAAATGTGATTTAATCACAAGGGTTCTCAGAAGCAGAGAATCTTCAATGCTTTGGTGTGGGAGATATGACTACAGAGAATGATCAGAGAGATGCAATGTTGCTAGCTTTTCAGATGGAGGTTTAGACTCCACCCAGGGGTGAAGGCTGCCTCTATAATCTGGAAGAGGCAAGGAAATAGATTGTCTGCAGAGCCTTGAGGAAAGAAGGCAGCCTTGCTACCAACCCAACATGAGTCAGTGTGATCCATTTGCATTCCATTCTACAAATAGCAATAGCAAAGTAGTACAGCAACAGAGAACTGAACTGAGTTACTGTAATTCTGCTTCCTGTTCCATTATCCTTAATCCAAACTGGCTTATTAGCTATTTCCTCCCAAGGAGAATAATCTTCCCATTAATTTCACATACTTCCAGGGAACATGACAGCATGAAGCATTTAAGTCAAGACAAGTAGATTTAATGGTTAGCGTTAGCTTATCTTTATTGTTATAAACATTTTCACATTGATCAAAGACTCGTTTCTTCTCTCTCTCTCTCTTTTTCTTTTCAGCCAGAATATACCACATAAGACACACTGCTTTTGAAATGTATTCAGTTATGCACCTCCTGCACATTGCTGAGGTTTTGTGCTCTAGGACCTTAGGAAATTAACTTTCACATGTTTCCTCTCAGCTGCCAAGGTGGGTCACTAACACCTTAACAGATGAGATTTAATTAAAATGTGAGTGACAAGGTGACAGTGTGATTACCTGAGCAAGCCAATGAGGAGGGCTCAGCATGGCCCCGATTCTGAATGAGTCAGTTAGTTACAAGAGTTAAGAGCTAAGGATGCAGGCATAGGGCAGTGTAGTGTGAACCTCACTTCTTAGCCAGCCACACAGGCGTGCTTCAGGAATGGTCCTCCTGTAAAAGTGGCCAGTCATTAAAGTGTCTACCATGGCTGTTGGTAAGGATTAAGGTGAATTTTTATAGAAAGACCATTGTGTTTATCCTATTTCTTCCTGGATTGTTCATCAGGAAACTTAAGAGATGGGTTTCGTTTCCTTTTTTTTTTTGAGACAGGGTTTTTCTGTAGCTTTGAGCCTGTCCTGGACCTCTATTTATATATTTATTTATTTATTTTTATTTTTTATTGTACATGTCGATCCCAGTTCCCTCTCCCTCCCTCCTTAACTCTTACCCTCTCTGCCCCCTCACATGCACCCTGACCACCCTCCCCTCCCATCCCCCCACCCCAATTCCATATGTAGGGCAATGCCATCCAGGTGGGGTCATGTAAATCTGTCAAGTCATTTGAAGTAGGGACTAGGACTTCTCTCCTGTCTCTAGGATAAGGCAGTATCCCTCCATGGGGGATGTGTCTGCAAAGGTTCTTTTGTGCACAAGGAATACATCCTGGCTCCACTGTCTGAGGTCCCTTAGACTGTTCAGTCCTTCTGGCTGAGACCCATATTCAGGGGGTCTGAGTCAGTCCCATGCTGGATTCCCAGCTATCAGTCTGGGGGCCCGTTTGCTACTCCTTGTTCAGGTCAGCTGTCTCTATGTGTTTCTACAACCTGGTCTTGTCCTCTCCCTCTGCATCTGGATTCTAGTTCGACTCAGTGTTTAGTTATGGATGCTTGCTTCTGTTTCCAACAGGTACTAGATGAGGGCTCCATGATGGTGGATCTCACTATCCGGGAAGGCATTTATGGTAGCCTTTCCACAGTTGTTCAAATTGTTAGTTGGTGGCAGTCTTGTAGGTCTCTAGACCTTTCTTTAGGTTCAGTTTTCTCTTCAAACCAATAATGGCTCCCTCTTTTATGTTCTATCTATCTCTATCTCTCCCTCTCTCTCATCACTCTCTCTGTCTCTCTTCTGTCTTCTATTCCTACCCTGACTCAATCTTCCTAGTTGCATGTGCTTTCCTCTCCTCCCCTTCTCTTTCTCCTAGTTCTCTCTCCATTCACTGTCCCCCCCGCAACTTCCATCATGTGCTCTGGGGGACTTGTCCCTTCCCCCTTCTGTGAGGGACTTTATATGAATCTCTTAGAATACACCTTGTATCCTAGTTCCTCTGGTGGTGTGAATTATAGGCTGGTGATCCTTTGATCTAGGTCTAAAATCCATATATGAGCGAGTACATACCATGTTCTTCTTTTTGTGACTGGGTTACCTCATTCAGGATGGTTTCTTCAAGTGCCATCCACTTACCTGCAAATTTCAAGATTCCATTATTTTTTTCTGCAGAGTAGTATTCCATTGTGTAGATGTGCCACATCTTCTTTATCCATTCTTCATTTGAGGGGCATCTAGGTTGCTTCCAGGTTCTTGCTATTACAAAAAATTCTGCTATGAACATAGTTGAGCACATGTCTTTGTTGCATGGATGTGGATCATTTGGGTATATGCCTAAGAGGGGGATTGCCGGGTCCTGTGGTAAACTAATTCCCATTTTCCTGAGGAACTGCCATACTGATCTCCAAAATGGCTGTACGAGTTTGCACTCCCACCAGCAGTGGAGGAGTGTTCCCTTTTCTCCACATCCTCTCCAACATGAGTTGTCATTGGTGTTTCTAATTTTAGCCATTCTGGCAGGAGTAAGATGGTATCTCAAAGTTGTTTTGATTTGCATTTCCCTGATAGCTAAGGATGTTGAGCACTTTCTTAAGTGTCTTTCAGCCTTTTTGATTTCCTCTATTGAGAATTCTTTCTTCAGTTCTGTACCCCATTTTTAAATAGGGTTATTTGGTGTTTTGTTGACTAGTTTCTTGAGTTCTTTGTCTATTTTGGAGATCAACCCTTTGTTGGATGTAGGATTGGTGAAAATCTTTTCCCGGTCTATGGGCTGCCATTTGGTCTTGTCCACTGTGTCCTTTGCCTTACAGAAGCTTCTAAGTTTGAAGAGCTGGACCTCTATTTATAGACCAGGCTGGTCCTCCAGAATACTGGGACTAAAGGTGTGTGCCACCACTGCCCAGCCTAGGGGTTTTCTTTCTAAAGATAAAAAATAACTTCATTCCTACTTTCTAACAGCTAAAAAAAATGTGTCTTTGATCAATTATTCTGGACCAAGAACCCACAATTCTTTCAAACCGTCGTTCTCCGAAGCAGTTTTTACCACAGGTCCATAATTCTTTATGAAGTCTTTTCCAGGGGAAGGCATGCCTCTGTCTCTGTAGACACCCCAGAACTCCTGCAAGGCTCCTGGTCTAGCACTGGAGCCAAGCAAAATCTATCCATGACTCAGATTGTATTCTGGAGCGTGTGGGAAAATGGTTCAATACAGCTTTAAGAGGTGATAGACCTCATAACAGATCGACTCATCATGTGCCACAGCCTGCTATGGATTCAGGTGTAAGTCCAAGGAACACTGTATAAACCACACTCAAGTGACTAGTTGCTATTTTTATGTGTTGCTTTTCTTCCTGGGTTTTCTTGGTAGGATATGGCATTTTACTTATGATTTGATTTTCATAAATGATGATCTAGCCCAAGAACCTGTGGCTGAGAGGCCAGAGATCCTAGAAGGGGCTATTGTACTGCTAAGTGGTCATGTTGTCAAACTGCCTTCCAAACACTCATGTTTATAGCTGTTTGTATTTAGTGCTATGCTCAGCCTGCAGAGAAGCTATTACTGCAGCAGGCAGGGGTTACCAAAGAAATCCATAACCAGACAAGATGCCAAGAATAAATGATGGTAGAGAGCTTGACCCCAAATGGGAATCTATACCATCCCTACTCCCCCAAGGCTCAGGGAACATTGCAAAAGTGGAAGCAGAAAGAATTTAAGCACCAGAGGATGGGGAAATGTGCAGTAAAATGATGTCTTTTAGATATGACATAGCCATTGAATTGTTCAATTTACTGTAGCTGTGGTTATCTGCACAAGA
This sequence comes from Phodopus roborovskii, assembly GCF_943737965.1. Classification (NCBI taxonomy): domain Eukaryota; kingdom Metazoa; phylum Chordata; class Mammalia; order Rodentia; family Cricetidae; genus Phodopus; species Phodopus roborovskii. The sequence continues at coordinate 29,359,087 of NW_026125281.1, forward strand.
CCTGTTCTAGATTGGGCTCATCAAAATCTTACCATGAATCTGAGAGGGACCCATGAGGCCCCAACCTTTCTTGAGAGGCTATGATGTCAGTTAGTGGTTGCTGGGGAAGGGGTTATCATTTCCTTCAGTGGTACAACCACTGATAATTGCTTGTAAATAATCTTCCACCTATTAAACTCAGGGGGCCACACACAAAAGTATTCATTCAGTCAGTCAGTCTATTAACATTCATAGAAAGGAAGATTTGACAGTATAAGTTTTAAACTAAAAAAGACACAAAGCTTGGGGAATAAAGGCCTTCTGCTTCTAATACTTTATAGTAAGTCCTAGATATGTGCCACCTCTCCAGATGGCACAGATGGCTACAAGAAATTTTGTCTGGCAAACAGGTGACTGACAGGGCCTTTGCCACAAGGTCTTTGAATATATTTCCTAATGTTCCTGGAATCCTGACATTTATGTAATTAGTGACCCTCTCTCCTCACTCAGAATGCCTTCGGTGTACCCCTCACTAGAGATTGGGGTGTCTTATAAACATAACGCTTTCCACTCTGAAATATTTTTATTGATTGCCCAAAGAAATTATTTTGGGGAGTTTTAGATTTGCTTTTCTTTCCCTTTAACAAAAGAGATACTGTCACCTCTTTGTGTGCATGCATTATACATTTGCTGATGCTATCCACCTTCACAGAAAATCTTTTCAATAAAATGCATTCATACTGAACAAGGATAGACTCTCTCCTTTTCCATCATTTTCCTAAACAGCAAGTATGGTGTCACGGATTGAATCTGAATGTCCCTGCTTAGTCCCTAGCTGGTGCTGTTATTTTGGGAGATTTTGGAAACTATGGGAGATGGGACCTTGCTGGAGAAGGTGGATCCCTAGGGGTGGCTCTTTTGAGGTCTAGCATCCTTGACCCACCTCACTTTCTTCTTCCTGTTCACAATGAAGTGTGCCACTGCCATCCAGAACATACTGTCATTGCCATGTTTTGTCCTAGTGCATGGGGCACCAAATCTTCTGAAATTGTGGACCAAAGCAAGCTATTCCTCCTTTAAGGAGCTTCTATCAGACTGTGAACTATACTAGAAACACAAAAATGTTTAGTAGAATTTATTTCATTTATTTGTAGGTGAAAGAGGAGGAAGAGTTAAGAAAAGAAACTTTGGCTACTAGTTAGGATAGGGAGAGAGAGAGAGAGGGAGAGAGAGAGAGAGAGAGAGAGAGAGAGAGAGAGAGAGAGAGAGAGAGAGAGAGAGAGAGGAAAGAGAGACTAAGGTACAGAGAGTAATTTTCCATTACTATCGCTGTGTATTTCTCTGATGTTGTAGGTGTACTATCCCCCCTTAGTCTCAGTCCTTGCTGCCTTGCCTGTAACCACACAGTCACACTCAAAGACACACACCACTTCTTCAATGTGTGCTTCTTACTGTCACTAGGCGGGATAGTTTGAATGCTTTTAATGGGATTATTTAGGAATGATTAGGTGGTATGGCCTTGTGGGAGATGTGTCACTTGGGGTGGGCTTTGAAGTTTCAAAAGCCCATTCCAGGCCCAGTCTTTTGTCTCTGCCTACAAGTTTCAGGTCAGATGTTAGATCTCAGCTACTTCCTCAGCATCGTGTCTGTGTGCCACCCCACTCCCCACCATGGTGACCATGGACTAGCCCTGTGAAACTGTATGCGAACCCCATATTAAATGCTTGCTTCTGTGAGCAGCCATGGTTGTGGGGTTTTTCACAGCAATATAACAGAAATTAAAGCGCTGGATAAACTTGCTTTGAACAATTTAGCAAGGAAGCCCAGGTATCCTATTCTATTCTGTAAAATGTTGACTTTATCTGCATCTCAGATCTGAAATACACATTGTTCTGGAATTAAGTTTTATAAATATTGCCTGGAATATGAAATTTAAATGAATTCCTTCCCAGAAGTGGCTAAGACTTTATGCTTTGGTCTCACACTCTGCCTCTGTAAATTCTTTCTTGCGTGTGCATGCATCACTCCTATGCAGTCTTCCCAATTTTCCTGTCTAAATGTTAGCTTTTCTGCCATGATTTTAATTAAAAGAAATTTGACAATTGTATACATGAATACTGTATTTATATCACTTCCCCCCTCTAACCTGTCCCATGAGCCCCCATGTCCTTTTAAATTCATGACCTCCTGTTGTTTAATTATCATTGTTCACACACACACACACACACACACACACACACGTGCACTCACACACTCCTATGGAGTACAGTACATGTACTGTACATGTGTGTAGGTTAGGACTGGGCACCTGGGATAGGATAACACATCAGGATGCTTGTTCCCAGATGAAACTGATTCTTCCTCTCATAGCAGCCATTGATTGCCTGTAGCTCTTCACATGGGATGAAAACTTGTGATATTTCCTCTCTCTACATTGGCATGTTGACTGGTGTTGTATTATACAGATCTTTTTTAGATGATATATTGTTGAGATTTCACAGATGCAGCTTCTGAGTTAGCGATACAGCTTTTCAATGATAGCATTATTTCACTAGTTCCAATTATGGGAATTCATTTTTTCAGGTTCTCCCCTCTAATTTCAATAAAGTTATGATGCAAAGCCTTGGGTAGAAATCTGGTTACCCTTCTTTTCATTTCTGTTCTATGAATTCTTGGAGAAGAGTTATTGAGTCAAATCACACAACCATTTAAGGGCTCTAGGTGCTTGCATTGTCATTGCTTTTTGGGTAAGTTGTCCCAAATGGGGGCACCTATTTACTCATGGTGTTAGCAGCCTTACTAAATTTGTCATGGTTGGTTACTGAACTTTCCCTTTGGAGAACTGCCTTTCATGTGTTTTTATTGGTGGGAGAGGAATGATCATTTCCTATGAGAAGGCAGGTGAGAATGTGGGAAATGATCATTCCTCTCCCAGTCTTTCAAGGTCTTTGTTTTCTATGCTTCTTTCCTTCTTCCCTATCAGGTCATTCTTCAGAAAGCTTCTGAAGGACTTTTTGAATGTTTAACCCTTCCACCAATGAAAAGAAGGATGGTAAAATGGGGGGGGGGTCTTCCTAGAAGGAAGGGATTGAGTTGAGAGTTCAGATTCCAGCTGTACCTTCAACTATTCACATACCTCAGTGACATCACACTTACTTTATCTTGTAGCAATTGCAAAGGAAAATCTTTCCTTTCCCCCTCAAGTTAACTAAGACAAAAAAAAAAAAAAAAAAAAAAAAAAAAACTGTAAGGCTGACACATAGCACATTCTGAGTGAGACCCATTTGCTGGCTAAGCAGTAGATCAGCACAAATTATGAGCACTTAGACATGTGTTAACCTATTAATTGAGGAAGGGGGACACTAGATAATGAGGTCTCCCTAAATGTCCTTGACCTTCCCCCTCCCGATTCCTGAAGCACCAATTAGCACTCTCAGTCAATACTAGAAAGCATATGGTGACAATAGACACTCCCCATAAAGAATCTCACCCATGAGTGTCACAGGACATTAACAGACCTATGTTGGCACCCCTAAGGGGTTGTACTGCACCCTGTAATGGAAATGTACTGTTTTCTTGTTTAACTTTCTAGCTGAGAAAATGGGTCTTTTGACACCTAAGGACAATACAAGAAAGTTGGTGTGTGTGTGTGTGTGTGTGTGTGTGTGTGTGTGTGTGTGTACGTGTGTGTGTGTGTGTTGTGTTGGGCCCTTCCTAGCCTATTTCACTGTTATTCTTATTCACATGTAGTCTTATGCTCTGCTTTTACTTTGGTGTAAGGTCAATTTCATTGCAAAGGTGGGCTAGGAAGTAAACATGATATATTTTGAAAATTCATCAAAGTAACTTCTGAAACAAAGTCTGAAATTTTATCAGTGGTAAGTCATCTCTTTCCACTAACTGTGGCCCCTTCCCTAGGAGGTTCCTATGTCATGGAAAGGACATGAGAAATTCCTTAGAATAAATGAGTTCATTATGTCACAGTGCTTGGAGCCATCCTCCGGGTAGGGTGCACTGGTGACCTCACTTTGGTGAAGAACCTTCCTGGTACCCTAACTGTTGGCTGTCGTTGGCAGTAATGCCTGTCCTCATGATACCTTCTCCACTCCATCCTGTTCTAGTGCTGCCCAAGATTCTGGAGCTTGGCTACTTCTACTTTGTGTCTACAGATAGCAAACTAGCAGACACACACACACACACACACACACACACACACACACACACACGCAGAGGCAGAGGCAGAGGCAGAGGCAGAGGCAGAGGCAGAGGCAGAGGCAGAGGCAGAGACAGAGAGACACAGAGAGAAATATCCAGGTCCGAGTATTACAGGACAAAGAAAGTTAAGATTGCAGATGGATGACACTTGTTAGTCAACCTTGATGTAGTGATATTTTGTTTGTGGTCTAACAAATAAAGCTTGCCTGAGGATCAGAGTATGAAGCTAGCAACACTAGTTAGCCATAGACTTCAGGCAGTGGTGGCATACACCTTAAATTCCATGACTTGGAGGCAGAAGCAGGCAGATCTCTGTGAGTTCAAGGCCACCCTGGGCTACAGGAGATTGATCCAGTCTCAAACAGAAACAGCAGGTGGTGGTGGCTCACATTTTTAATCCCAGTATTTAGGAGTCACAAGCCTTAATCCCAGCACTAGGGAGGTGGAAACAGAAATGATATGGCTGGGTGGAGAGAGGAATATAAGGTGGGAAGAGACAGGAGCTTATTGTATTCAGTCTGAGGATTTGTAGAGACAGGAGCTCAGCCCTTTCAGTCTGGAGATTTCGTAGAGGTAAGAACTTTAGTAGCTGGCTGCTCTACTTTTCTGATCTTTCAGCTTTCATCACCTAATATCTGGTTTGGGTTTTTATTAAGACAAGTTAGAATTCGTGCTATAACTTGAAATGGAAAGATGATATTGGATTAACCTGGCAATCTTGGGTCTTTATTATGTGGAAGGGAGAGACAGAAGAGAAAAATCTAAGAGCAACCAGACCTGACACTGCTAACTTGAAGAGGGAAAATTGGATGCATGAGACAAGGAATTCTGTTCACCTCTAATAATTGGGAAAAGCAAAGGAAGAAGTCCTTCCCTAAAGCCCTCAAAAGAAATGCATTCCTATTGACACTGATATTTTAGATTGGCTAGTGTGATGGTTTGAATAAGGATGACCCCCGTAGTCTCATGTATTTGAATTCTTAGTCAGCAGGGAATGGAGCTGTTTGAAGGGGTTAGAAGGATTAGGTAGCCTGGCTTTGTTGGAGTAGGTGTGGCCTGTTAGAGCAGGTATGTTACCGGGTTTGAGGTTTCAAAAAACTCATGCCAGTCTGTCTGCTGCTTACAGATCAGGATGTGAAGTCCTCAGCTACTTTCTAGCACCTGCCTGCTTGTCCACATTTTGATAATGGACTAACCTCTGAAAATAACAAGCTCCCACTTAAATGGTTTCTTCTTCTCCTTCTCCTCCTTCTTTTTTTTTCTTCTTTCTTATTTTATATATCAATCCCAGTTCCCTCTCCCTTCCTCCCATGCCCCCCTCACCACCCTCAAACCCCCCCTTTTTACAGAGAGGGTGATGCCTTCCAGGAGGAATCAACAAAATCTGTCAAGTCTTAAATGGTTTCTTTTATATGAGTTTCCTTGGTCATGGTGACCTTTATACCAATAGAACAGTGATTAAGATAGTGAAGCCCATTGAAATATCTAAAATCCAGAACCTTAAGATAATGAGTTTGTGTAATCTTTAGCAGCTGCATTTATGGCAGTTTCTCACAGAATTAATAGGAAGTTAATACAGTAATCACATTGTCTGCTCCTGAGCCTGGGAAAACATTGAACCTGTAGAGTTGTTGGCTGAACCCCACCCTTCCAAGTTCCAGGTTGTTGTTATTCTCTGATGCAATATGCTGGGTGTTTTGTAGAGTCTAATTGTAAGGGATAGGATGCCTGAGAAGCTGCTGTAGAACATTAGGACATATCAGCTGGTTTGGTGAGTGAATGAGAAATGTAGGGCTGATACTGGAGGCCTAAAGCCTTACTCCGTTCATAAGTACTTTTGCCATCCCTCTTTAGATCATTAACTTCTATGTTCTGCTTCCTAATTTTCTTTCTTTCTTTCTTTCCTTTCATTCTTTCTTTTTTCTTTATGTTTTATTTTTGAGAAAGGGTTTCTTTTTTTGTTGCTGTTGTTTTTACTGTTTCTCATTGTTATTATTATAATTTTTTCTTATTTTACATATCAATTCCAGTTCTCTCTCCCTCCCTCCCATGCTCCCCGGCCCCTCCACCCTATTCCTCCCCCCACCCCCGACTGCACAGGGAGGATGATGCCTTCCAGGAGGGATCATCAAAATCTGTCAATTCATTTGGAGTAGGGTCTAGGCCCTCCTCTCTGCTTTTAAGCTAAGGGAATTTCCCACCATGGGGAATGTGCTCCCAAAGTCCTTTTGTGCACCAGGGATTCATCCTGGTTCCACTGTCCGAGGTCCCTTAGACTGCCCAGGCCTTAACTGAGATCCACCTTCAGGGGGTCTGAGTCTATATAATGCTGGTTTCCCAGCTATCAGTCTGGGGGTCCATGAACTCCTCCTTGATCAGGTCAGCTGTCTCTGTGGGTTTCTGTAGCCTGGTCTTGACCCCTTTTCTTATCACTCTTCCCTCTCTGCAACTGAATTCCAGGAGTTCAGCTCATTGTTTAGCTGTGGGTGTCTGCTTCTGTTCTCATCAGCTATTAAATAAGGGCTTTATGATGGCATATAAGTTAGTTATCAATTTCTTTATCAGGAAAAGGCATTTAAGGTAGCCTTTTCACTTTTGCTCAGATTGTTAGTTGGGGTCACCATTGTAGGTCTCTGAACATGTCTCTAGAGTCAGTTTTCTCTTCAAACCTATAATGGCTCCCTCTATTATGGTATCTGTTTTTTTCCACTCTTGTCTTTTCACCCCCTAACTCAATCTTCCTGGTCCCACATGTTCTCCTCTCCTCCCCTTCTCTTTCTCCTAACTCCCTCTACACTCACTGTCCCCTCCTCTCTACTCCCAATGTGCTCAGGATCTCTTGTTCCTTTCCCCTTTCGTGAAGGAACTTGCATGAATCTCTTAAGTTCTTCCTTGTAGCCTAGTTTCTCTGGTGGTATGTATTATAGGCTGGTGATCCTTTGCTCTATGTCTAAAATCCATATATGAGTGAGTTCATACCATGTTCCTCCTTTTGTGACTGGGTTATCTCACCCAGGATGGTTTCTTCAAGTTCCATCCATTTGCCTGCAAATTTCAAGATTCCATTGCTTTTTTCCCGCTGACTAGTAGACCATTGTGTAAGTACCACATCTTCTTTATCCTTTCTTCAGTTGAGGGGCATCTAGGTTGCTTCCAGGTTCTTGCCATTACAAATAATGCTGCTATGAATGTAGTTGAACAGATGTCTTTGTTGCATGGATATGGATCATTTGGGTATATGCCTAAGAGGGGGATTGCTGGGTCCTGTGGTAGACTGATTCCCATTTTCCTGAGGAATTGCCAAACTGATCTCCAAAATGGCTGTACAAGTTTGTACTCCCACCAGCAGTGGAGGAGTGTTCCCCTTTCTCCACATCCTCTCCATCATAAGTTGTCTTTGGTGTTTCTAATTTTAGCCATTCTGGCAGGAGTAAGATGGTATCTCAGAGTTGTTTTGATTTACATTTCCTTAATGGCCAAGGATGTTGAGCACTTTCTCAAGTGTCTTTCAGTTCTGTACCCCATTTTTAATAGGGTCATTTGGTGTTTTGATGACTAGTTTCTTGGAGATCAGCCCTCTGTCAGATGTAGGATTGGTGAAGATCTTTTCCCACTCTGTGGGCTGCTGATTGGTCTTATTGACTGTGTCTTTTGCCTTACAGAAGTTTCTCAGTTTGAGGAAGTCCCATTTATTAATTATCGATCTCAGTGTTTGTGCTACTGGAGTTATGTCCAGGAAGCGGTCTCCTGTACCAATTTGTATGAGGGTACCTCGTACCTTCTTCTCCCATCCAAGTACTAACCAGGCCCGACCCTGCTTAGCTTCCAAGATCAAAAGAGATCGGGCGTGTTCAGGGTGGTATGGCTGTAGACCCACTTCCTCTTCTAAGAGGTTCAGTGTAGCTGGATTTGTATTGAGGCCTTTGATCCATTTGTGCATGGTGATAGACATGGGTCTATCTGCAGTCTTCTACACACCATCATCCAGTTGTGACAGCACCATTTGTTGAAGATGCTTTCCTCCTTCCATTGTATACTTTTAGCTGTTTTGTCAAAAATCAGGTGTTCATGGGTGTGTGGGTTAATATCAGGATTTTTGATTCAATTCCACTGGTCTACCTGTCTATTTTTGTGCCAATACCAAGCTGTTTTCAGGACTATAGCTCTTGAGTAGAGCTTGAAGTCGGGGATGGTGATGCCTCCTGAAGTTTCTTTATTGTACAGGATTGTATTGACTATCCTGGGTCTTTTGTTTTTCCATATAAAGTTGATTATTATCCTTTCAAGGTCAGTGAAGAATTGTGCTAAGATTTTGACAGGGATTGCATTGAATCTGTAGATTGGTTTTGGCAAAATTGCCATTTTTACTGTGTTTATCCTACTTATCCAAGAGCATGGGAGATCTTTCCATTTTCTGATATCTTCTTTAATTTCTTTCTTTAAAGACACAAAATTCTTGCTATATAGATCTGCAGTTGTTTGGTTGAGGTTTTTTATGTTGCCTAGAATGTGGTCCATTTTAGAGAAGGTTCCATGTGGAGCTGAGAAGGTATATTCTTTTGTATTTGGATAGAATGTTCTATAGCTGTCTGTTAAATCCTATTGGGACATAACTTCCGTTAGTTCTTTTGCTTCTTTGTTAAGTTTCTGTCTGGTGGTCCAATCTAGTGGTGAGAGGGAGTGTTGGAGTTTCCCACTATGAGTGTATGAGGTTTTATGTGAGCTTTGAGTTTTAGTATCATTTCTTTTATGAGTGTGGGTGCCTTTGTATTTGAGGCATATTCAGAATTGAGACTTTGTTCTGATGGATTTCTCCTGTGATGAATATGAAATGACCTTCTTCATCTCTTTTGATCGATTTTGGCTTGTTAGATATCTAACTTGTTATATATTAGGATAACTATTCCTGATTGCTTCTTCTTCTATTTGATTGGAAGATCTTTTCCCAACCTTTTACCAGGACATAATGTCTGCCTTTGAAGCTTAGATGTGTTTCTTGTATGCAGCAGAAGGATGGATTCTGTTTTTGTATCCATTCTGTTAGCCCTTGTCTTTTTATATGTGAGTTAAGACCATTAATGTTGAGGGTGAGTAAGGACCATTGATTGTTAATTCTTGTTTGTTTTAGATTTGTTGTTGGTGTTGGTATTGTCAGTATATTTGCCCTGCTTTTTCTTTTATGTTCTGGTGAAGTGAGATTATCTATTCCCTATGTCTTTGTGAGTGTAGTTAACTTCCTTGTTTTGGAGTTTTCCTTCCAAAGATTTCTATATGGCTAGATTTGTGGATATGTATTGTGGAAAATCTGACTTTGTCATTGCATGTCTTGTTTTCTCCATCTATAGTGATTGAGAGTTTTGCTGGGTATAGTAGCCTGGGCTGGCATCTGTGGACTCTTAGTACTTGTAGAACATCTATCCAGGATATTCTGGCCTTGAGAGTTTCCATGGAGAAGTCAGGTGTAATTTTGATAGGTCTTGTTGTTCTTTTGATGCAGTTTATGCCTAAGAGACACAAACACAAGACTCAGCACCCACGTGAAGTTTATTGAGAGAAGGGAGAGAAAGAGGGGGTAGCTGGTGGCCAACTGAAAGCAGGAGAGAGAGAGAGAGAGAGACAGAGAGAGAGAGAGAAAGAGCGGGGGGCAGAGAGAGATAGAGCAAGAGGGGGCAAGAGGGGGAGGAAGAGAGAAACCAGAGAGAGAGAGAGAGAGGCGCATTTGGCACACTTGCTTTAAAAGGGGGCCTTGCGCATGCATAACTGAGTCCTCTGGCAGCCAGATAAAGCTTGAGCCACCAGATATGGCTGAAGTAGTGATGACACAGCCATGAGCATCCTGCCCATCATTGGGGGCGGGGGTCAGCTGGCTGCTAGTTCCTAACAGGTCTGCCTTTATATGTTACCTGGCCTTTTTCCTTCGCTGCTCTTAATATTCTTTCTTTATTCTGTATGTTAGGTGTTTTGATTATTATGTGTCGAGGGGTCTTTTTTCTTTGGTCCAGTCTATTTAGTGTTTGGTATGCTTCTTGTACTTTCATAGGCATGTCTTTCTTCAGGTTGGGAAAGTTTTCTTCAATGATTTTGTTGAATATATTTTCTGCACCTTTGAGCTGGGCTTCTTCACCTTCTTTTATGCCCATTATTCTTAGGTTTGGCCTTTTCACGGTGTCCTATATTTCCTGGATATTTTGTGTTAAGGATTTGTTGGATTTACGATTTCCTTTGGTTGATGAATCTATTTCCTCTAGTTTATCTTCAGCGCCTGAGATTCTGTCTTAGATCTCTTGTATTCTGTTGGTTATGATTGTGTCTGTAGTTCCTGGATATTTGCTTAGTTTTTCTATTTCCAGCATTCCCTCAGGTTGTGTTTTCTTTATTGTCTCTATTTCAATTTTCAAGCCTTGAACTGTTTGAATTGTTTCTTTCATGTGTTTGATTGTTTGTCTTTGCTTTCCTTACTTTCTTTAAGAGATTTCTTTCATTTCTTACATTTTTTGCTTGGTCTTTTCCTCTGTTTCTTCCATTTTTTTTTTTTTGGTGTTTTTTCTTCCATTTTTTAAAGGGATTTTCTCATATCGTTTTTGAGGGCCTCTATCATTTTTATGAAGTTATTTTTTAAGTTGTTCTCTTCTGTTTCATCTGCTGTGGTGTGTTCAGATCTAGTTAGTGTAGAGTCCCTAGATTCTGGTGGTGTCATGCTTGTCTTTATATTATTGGTGTTTTCTTGTATTACGGTCTTCCCACCACTTCTTTCAGTGGGTGCAGGTGGATTATCTCTCTGCCCTGCTCTCCTGGTGGGAGTAGGTGGGTCAGTAGTTTGATGTCTGTAACTCTGGATGGTCCAAGCTCTCTAGGAGGTCTCTCCTCGAGCAGAGTGCCAGTGATGGGGTCCAAAGATCAGGTGGATATGGCCTCACTGTGGTCTCACCTGGATAGGCGGGCCCAGTGTGCTCAGAGCAGACCCAGGAAGTTCCACGGAGGTGCAGGGGTTGTTGGGCCCACACTCTGGTCCAATACTCACTTGGAGCAGCGGAGCAGCAGGCCCAGTAGGACAAAGGGTGGGGCCGGAGAAAGGGTTTCCTCTGTGTAGATTTGGGTCCTGTTCTGGAACTCACTCTGTAGACCAGGCTAGCCTCAAACTCACAGAGATCTGCCTGCCTCTGCTTCCCGAGTGCTTGCACCAAAGTTGTGAGCCGCCACTGCTTAGCCTATATTCCATTTTAAATCCACCATATTTATTATTATTATTATTATGATGATGATGATGATGATGAAACTTTTGGCTTGTTACTGGCTAGCTTTGCCTTAAATATTAAGCCATAATTACTAGTATATGTATTTCTACATGGTCTTATCTTACTGAGAACGCCACACTTACATCCTCTCCTTCTGAGATCTCATTGCCACTCTACTACGTTTCCCAGAATCCTCTACCTCTCCTAGTCCCACATATCTTGCTTTCCTATAGGCCAAAAGTGCTTTATTCATTAACCAATAAGAGAAACATATTTACAGAATGACATCTCCCATCATCTCCTCTTTTCTGTCTAAATAAAAAGAAAGGCTTTAACTTTAACATAGTAAAATATATAACAAAACATTTATTCAGTAAGAAACACAGTTAATAATATTTAGTCCATTAACATTTAGTAAGATTTAAGAAAATATTCCATCATCTATCCTATCTTTGTGAGTTTAATGTCTTATATATAACTCATCTTTAATCCTAACTAAGGAAAACTATAACCATAACTATCTGTCTTCAACTCCATCAAAGACCACAAAAGCATAGTATATAAACTCTAGACTTGACAGAGACAACTTGCTGCCTTGTCAGTCACCCGAAGTTCTTCTGTAATGTTCCATCTTCAGCCTATAGGTCATAGTGTGTCTGGCAGACTTCTCAACAAACAGGAAATTTCAAACTATCCCAACTGTGTTGGCAGTTTGTCAGTCATTTTCCTCTGTGTCCTGCAGACTGTCTGGCTGACTCTTCCGTGAAGCAGAAGCCCTGCAGCGATGTCCATCTTGTTTTAGCAGTCACTTTTCTGAGGGTCCTGCATATCCAGTTTATACAGCACAAACAGTCCAGGCAAGAGCAGTTTCTTGCCCAAATGGCGAGTTTTGCCATATTGGAAGTAAACTTCATAAGGAGTTTCTTCTATGTCCATCTTCCTTTCTGATGCAATTGGTGTTGCCAGGAGCAGTTGTGCCTAATTGTTAAGAAAAACCCTAAACCATTTTAAATGCCATATTTTTTAGGTCCTTGAAAGATTTGAAGAATGCCTATCCAATTGAAATATATCTCTGTATATCTAGAAAACCTAACCAACCTAAGCATAAACTTTGACTATCATAGGTAACTATCTACAATCTATACTTTATTATACATTATATTTTAAAATGAGCTATACAAACACAATACCTAAACAAGAGGAGAAACATACATATCACAAAATTGACCTTAAATTTGTTATTAATAACTGAAAATCTATTCCAATACGAAGTATTTATTTCTATACCATAATCCCCTTTTGCTTTTAAAAAGAGATTGGTTGTGACCATTAACCATTTATAACCAACCACATTTAAATGAAAACAAACATTTATTAACAATATTTGGGAATTGGGTATCGTTCTTTCCAAGCTGCTTCCTGCTGGTTGGGGATACTGTAATACCATGGGAATCCTGAGAAGCTGCAGAAATCGTGGCTCTAGTGGTCTGCAAGGCTGCCTTGTCCCAGCTGATTTGAATGTTGGACCACTTGGGACACTGTTTCAGGGGGTCTTGCTTGATCAAACCATGTTAGTCTGGAAGGAATCCACAGCTTTTCGTTTTTGAAAATGCCAGACTCATGTCCTCTCCTGAGATCACATTGTGACTCTCAGTCCCCCATGTTTTAATTCACCCTAGACAGTTGCTCCAGGAAGTTTGTATTACTCAAAACCACAAAGAATTATTCAATTCCTATAAGCATCTTTACATTTGCTGATTTCTCCAATGTGTATTAACAAGATTTTGGCTGTATAAGCTGCTGTGAGAGAGTATTTCCTCAGCTCAGAAAATGTAAACTTGAGAGCCATGACATAAGATCTGCCCTTGAATCACTTAGCCTCTAGTTGGAGAACTGAAGTAGAAAATAAAGCTGACTCTAGTACAAGGGAAATTGTGCTATTTTCCTAAGAGTTTATTAGTGGGGTATGGTGGGAGGTCAGAAGAGGGAAGGAGTGGTCCCTTAGTATAGGACTGATGTTGAATACATGTATTCAGGAATTGGAGAAATCATAAAAGCATGCATTTGCAGATCATCAGGAAGTAAAATTGTGAGATAGCATGACCTAAATCTCCCCAAGATGTTTGGCTAGGAGTCAACAACTGTCCTATTAAGACCACTCCCAATATGCTCAGGAGATTTTGTTCCTTTCCCCTTCTGTGATGGACCTTGTATGTATCTCTTTGGATCCACCTTGTATCCGATCTAGTAGCTGATGGAAACAAGTAGACACCCACAGCTAAACACTGAGCCAAACTGGAATCCCAATGCAGAGAGGGAGGACAAGACCAGGCTACAGAAATCCACAGAGACAGCTGACCTGAACAAGGATGAGCTAATGAACCACAGACTGATAGCTGGGAATCCAGCACTGGACTGACTCAGACTCCCTGAGCATAGGTCTCGGTTGGTAGGTCTGGGCAGTCTAATGGACCTCTGACAGTGGAACCAGGATGTATCCCTAGTGCACGAAAGGACTTTGGGAGCACATTTCCCATGGAGGGATAACTGCCTTAACCTGGAGGCAGGAGAGAGGGCCTAGTCCCTACTCCAAATGACTTGACAGAGTTGGATGACCCCTCCTGGAAGGCATTGCCCTACATATGAAGTGTGTGTGTGGGGATGGGATGGGAGGGTGGCCAGGGGTCATGGGAGGGTAGAAGAGAGGGAGGAAGGGAGGGACAGGGAGGGAACTGGGATTGATATGTAAAATAAGAAAGAGGGAGAGAGAGAATGACAGTGCTAATGTGGGCCTTTATTATACATACCTTCTAATCTTAACTTTTCATTCATAGCTCAGATTTTGGGAGACGGATGATTTAGCTATCATCAATGCTGTTAGACACTCTCCTGTGTCTGGCCACTTTCACTAGGGAGCTGAGGACCTTATGACACCTGGAGTGAGTGTTATTGATGTAACCTGCTCCATAACTCTCTTGAAGAAACGACATTACAAATGCAAACAACATTTTGCTTAGCCTGGTCAATACCTGCTTCAGCCAGCACCAGGACTGGAAAAGTTCACTTTATACTTGACAAGCCTTAGTAACCTTCACATACCTCACCACAGATATTTTTGAGCTCTTGTCAGTGGCTGCTCTGGGCTTTTTAATTGTCATCTTTAATTAGATCAAAAAGTGAGGAGCACTCCACCAGGACCTCAGCAAAGCTTGTGATTGACAGGTACAGGGCCATACCTATTCATAGTTTATGACTGGTTCTTCCCTAAGGCTGTAATTGGTCCTCATGTGAGGGTTGTGATCTAGTAAACTAGAAGCTGTACTATGATTGGTGCAAATTACAGCCCTGAATTTGCATGTCACATAAATGCCATATCTTCGTATAGCCAGACTAGTCCCTGGGTTTCAGAAGTCATCTGGGAGATTTCCTTCTGTGTGATGCCCCTGGTGTTGCAATATATGATCCCATTATCCAAGGCTACAAAAATATAATACTACTCATTTTGGGGGCACAGCTTCCTGACATGCTAGATGCAAGAGCTGTAACATAAGCTGACACTGGATACTGCTGGCACTAGCTGATAAGATCTGGTGAGCGCTAGACCGCTGGCAGTCAAGGCCCAGGGTAATAAGCCTCTTACCTAAAAACCTAAAGCTTGAAACCATAAGCCTCTAAGTATCAGGGCTTAGAGCTATAAGTCTCTAAGTCTGCCAGGTCATAAGACTTGGGCAATGTAAAGTCCAGGACTGAAATCCTAGAGGGACCACTACTAACCTAGTCACTGCATCCATCCTGGTAGAGCAAAAGGACACTAGCCAGGTGATTACTAACTATTGGAGTCAAACAGAGGGCTGAAAAGGTCTTAGTTCATTCGCTTACTGGTTATTAGGTCTGGGGTAAGCTCCTATGTGTGCTAGGCAATGGACTAGACCCAGGCACACAGTATCCACAAGATTTATAGAAATGACTATAATTTTTATGGTGTTCCATGAGCGGAAAGAACTAAGTGTTGGGAGAATATGCACCATTCAGCAGGTCATAAGCATTTGGGTTGGAATACGGATTAAGTTAGAGGAAGCAGTGGAAGCTTCTACTGTGTAGTGGTTAAGTGAGAATCACCCCGGGCTTGGGGGCTTTTGCAATAGCTTGGAACATAACTGCTATAGTGAAAGGTAAGGGCTCCATCAGCCTCGTTTTGAAGGAAGGAGAGAATTCTCTTTGGTAGATATGAAGCCACCTTTAGGCATCCAGTGCTTGCTTCCCCCAGTGACCTTGGAGAAAAGACAAATATGCACCCAGGAATGCTAGAATCATGCTTTAGAATAGCACAGATCCATCCATCGCAAAAGCTTTATGTTCTTGGGAAAGGGTTTTGTGATCAGTGCAAGCTTGAACGATCTTGTTGGTGTAGCCAGATGAGCAAACAAGTGGTTACAGCAGGGTTAAATTGTTTTTTTTTTTTTTTTTTTTTTTTTTTTTTTTAAGAAATGTGTTTCTACTGATCTTGTTCTCCCTCTCTGCATCTGCATTCCAGTTTGGCTCAGTGTTTAGTTGTAGGTGTCCACTTCTGTTTCCATCAGCTACTAGATGAGGGCTCCATGATGGTGGATGAGTTAGTCGTCCATCTCATTATCAGGTAAGGGCATTTAAGGTAGCATTCACACTGTTGCTCAGATTGTTAGTTTGGTCAGTTTTCTCTTCAAACCTATAATGGTTCCCTCTTTTACGGTGTTTCTCTCTCCTCTCGTCTATTCCTCCCCTGTCTCAATCTTTCTAGTCCCACGTGTTTTCCTCTTCTCCCCTTCTCTTTCTCCTAGCTCCCTCTCCACTCACTGCCCGCCCCCTGCTCCCAATATGCTCAGGAGCTCTTGCCCCTTTCCTCTTCTGTGAGGGACCTTATATGAGTCTCTTAGAATCCTCCTTGTATCCTAGTTTCTCTGGCGGTGTATAGAAACACATAGAGACAGCAGACCTGAACAAGAAGGAGCTAACGGGCCCCCCAGACTGATAGCTGGGAATCCAGCATTGGACTGACTTAGACCCCCTGAACATGGGTCTCAGCTAGAAGGCCTGAGCAGTCTAAGAGACCTTGGACAGTGGCATCAGGATGTACCCCTGGTTCACAAAAGGACTTTGGGAGCACATTCTCCATGAAGGGATACTCCCTTAACCTAGAGGCAGGAGAGAAGGCCTAGTCCCTACTCCAAATGACTTGACAGATTTAGATGACCCCTCCTGGAGGGCATTACCCTACATGTAGAGTAGGGAGGGGAGGGAGACAAAAAAAAAAAAAAAAAAAAAAAAAAAAAAGAAAAAAAGAAAAGAAATGGGTTTCTCTTTTTTAGGTAACACGGTGATAGTGCTAGAATATTGTAATGGCATAAACTAAGGTAGCAGGGCTGTGAATGCAGGTGGTCAGAGTGTAAGCCATGTCCTAAAGTACAGGGCCATAGAAAGGAACTTTAGAGTAGTTAAATCGAGTTGCTTTGTTATCTAAGCTCAGGTAATGAGTCAAGGATGTATCTGTGAGTCATCCTGTTTGTTTCCAAAACAGACTCACTGACTTTATTTAAGGCATTTAAACAGAAGAAGCCGACGTTTGCAAATATATTTAAATTATTTGTCTCTCAGGTATCGAACATGTTGGGACAACTTTCTTTCTTTCTTTTTTTTTTTATAATTTTTTTTTTTTATAATTTTTTTGGGACAACTTTCTACTACCTTATATGGTAGTCTAAGATCTTTGTTGTTTTGTTTTCTTTATATTGAGAAAAGTCTTTGGAGTGTCCTGCAATCATGAGTACAGTAGACAGCTGTTGCAATGGGTTCCTATGAAGTTGATTTGACTCTACAAGGAGTCGGCTCTTGTCTCCTGACGTAACCCTCATATGCTTTAAAAGCCTCTTTACCCTCAATAACCTAAGAGGAGATTGTTAATCATACTTCTTCTTTTAGTCCTGGAATGGGCATCTACTATTTACACCTCTCCTTCAAAATGCTGAGTAGGTTGGGCATCTGTGCCAGAAAACTGTCTCATTAGCCAGTGCAAGTGGAGGTGACAGGATTGATTCCTCTGCATCTGGGTGACTTTTCTTCAGTTGGAAGGGACTTTTGAGTGATTGATAGATGCTCTTTCTTATGACTACTCCATTGATTCGGGGAAGAAATCAAAGCTCACTGGTAGTCAGGGGCTCTGCTGGTAAGATGGGCCTTGCTACACCTTTGTAAAACCAAAGCTACCCAGTGGGACACACTAGGTTTTATGTTCTCTAGACAGGCTGAATTCTCCCCAGCTTGGGGCTCTGTTTGGGGAGGGGCATATAGGTAGAACTATTTAACAAACATTTTTCATGTTGGGGAGGCAATGTTTTTGTGATCCTGAGGGTTTTACAGTAGGCACGAGGGTTGGAGCTCTGAGAGTAGTGTTTACCATACTCAAAATAGTCGCTCACTGGTTTGGCCTGGATAGTCAGTTTGCCAGTCAATTTTCTCTGTGTCCTGGAGAATGTCTGGCAGACTTTTCCATGAAGCAGGAAACCTTCTGGACTGTCCAGAAAAAGATCAGGTTTTAGCCTGAAACTCACCCACAGTCCTCCTTTAATGAAAAATAGTGGCCTGGGACGAGGGAGGCCTGTTTGGAGCACACATAGCTATTATTACAGTTTTAGATAACCCAGTCTAACAGAGGCCATGTGATTGAAAAGACAGATGATAAAATCTAACTACGAGTCAAGCCTGAGGATATGCCCTTTCTTCTAGAGCTGACTGCCTAGTTCTGTTTGTTATCTGACCCTGTAATTAGGATGGCATTCAGAAAATAGAGGGGAAGTTGGTATTCTCTGCAGAGTACCCAGTCTTTGCACTGCTGCGTGAAACTTTTGGCTTCAGCTTTTCCCTGTTCATTAACCATGCCAAAATTTTTAATCTAACACCACTGTTAAAGAGTGGCAGGCTTCCAGGGAAATATATCAGCCAGGCTTATTAATTTCATGCCAAGTGCTGGAGGCGTGAATGTAGAGAACGCTGTTTGACTTTGGATAATAGGAATCAGGAAGCTTAAAGGCAGGGGATAGAGATCAGGATCCCCGTGTCTCAGGAGGAGGAGCAGGTGCAGGCTTCAAGCAAGGCCTCCAGGCCCAAAGGGGCAGCCCATGCTTAAAACAATCTGCAGTGTGCCCTTTTTTCCTTTTTCTTTCTTTCTTTCCTTCTTCTTCTTTTTTTTTTTTAATTTGGCGTGTGCCTCTCTCAGCTTAACAGACCGCTGCTCCACAAAGAGGGGTAAACAGAGAGAGGAAAATTAAAAAGGGAAGTCCCAAGGTAGACAAAAACAAATTAGGGCAAACAAATTACACAGAGTCAACAAATAAACAAGGGAGCATCTGTGAATATATTTCTTGGGTTTTTCTGATTCTGAATGGAACCTGAAGGATGGCAGAGGGACGTGGACGGTCTGGCTCAGTAAAGTCCTCTTGGAGGAAATGGGCAGTGTTCAAGAGTTGGAGGGACCTAGAAGGTGGCCGCTCCTTGGGGTACTAGGAAGAAGCTCCTCAGGTGGGCAATCGAGCCCCTAGAGCACCCGCATGGGGGAGCGGGGGAGGACTGCGCCAGCAGCATGATTTCCTGATTCACCCTTGCTTCCCTCGCAAAGCAGTCGGTGCTCTGTGTTCCACCAACCGTAGAAAGGGCTGTGGAAATGCGAAAAGGTAGTCGTCTGCTCACATGAGCAAAACAAAATAAAATTAAGCAACATTCCAACACGGCACACGTGTTCACCTTATCCTCCCTCACATCTGCTGCAGCGGGTACACTAGCTCTTTCAGCCAGCTAGATGCCTGCCAATGTTGACTAGCTGTTGGGGAACAGTTGAGCTACTCCTTCTGGCAGTTCGGTTGTTACTGACACAATTCCCTTCTACCCTGAGGCTGGTGAGACAGTTTCAAGGTTTTGAAGGAAGTTCAGCATATTGCATACTATAAACCAAATACAGGGCTGAATTTAGAGGCAGATGAAAAGAGTAGGTTTTTTTTTTTCTCCCATGAATCCTCTCCAACCACAGAACACAGGGAATTGAAATATGGGGGTGAAGAAATAACAAATACTTGGCTTATTCATTGCACAAACTCAACTGATAATTTGTACAATTTCTCTTGGATTCTTTCTAATCTTAAGAGTATGCCATTGTTTAGGGTCTACATCACTATTTTTTTGTGTGCCAAATGCCCTGCTACCCATCCGTTCATGAACGTTTTTCATGCGCGTAGCTGATCACTGTAAACGTTCAACAATGTGAGAACTATTTTGCAGTGTGAAAATGCAAGAATGAGATAATTCCTCCACTCACATTATTTTGCTTTACTGTTTCTTTTCTTTTCTGAGTGGGACATAACCAAAGAGCAGTGCAATACAACGGCTAATTAGATGTGGTCAATCAGCAAATGTGAGAATGATTAGACTACGTAGGGCCACTCCATCAGAAATAGCTGAGTGGCAGGAAGCCGATAGTGGGGACATATCTAGACCCTTTCCTAGCTGAGGTGGGCATGGAACTTTACTGAAACGTTTGGTTTTTGTGTGCTTGTTGATTTGTAAAGTAAGAAAACCACACTACTTAGTTTTAAAGCAGGACGTCCAATCAGTATCATTCAGACATTCCCAATTTAGGACAGAAACTGCCCACAAAATGTTAGCTCCCAATTTATTATTAAAACTCAAGTCACAGGGCTGGCAAGGCTAACTTGCTTTCTGTCTGGTGGAAGGGACTTGTTATTTGGGATCCCAGAGAAGCACATTGATAGACTATGCCAAATTCCTTCCTATCAGCATATTAAGATGAGGTACCCAATTACTATCATAGTCCCACTAAAAACTCATTGTAGGATACAAGAAATCAATAGCGTGAAATATTGATTGGGTATCTACTGGGTGCCTTGGGCTTCATTTGTAACTCTCTACTGTGGGTTAAAGTTAAGTTCCAGAGACTATTCCTTGTTTATTTAGTAATTTTCCTCCCTATTCAGTTAAAAAACATCAACCCACCTTAGATTCATTTCAGAAGCCAAATATACCTCTCTGGAATGAATTGGTAAGAAATGGAGGTGTAATACCATTTCTGGGCAGACTATTACTTCTAAGGCTGCTGCTACAATAAACGCGAAAGGACCAGGAGGCCATTGTTTACAATACTAACTGTTTCACAATACTTGATGCACTCTGTTCTGCATCTGCTGAAGTACTTGCTGTCTTAAAGTCTGGCAAAAATTATTTCACTATAATTATGTTTTTAAAATCTTTGAGTGATGTTGCTCTTAGTCCACTTTCTCTGTTTGAGGAAGTCTCTGGATCAATGCTTTGCACAGACCTCCTATTTTCCTCATCTCTGTAGGACATAAGAGTGGATGGAAATTATATGTTCAGTATGGACCCTGGTGTGGATATTAGGAGTATGCTTCTTGAGGTTCCAAACAACTATTGATTTTGGTGATCAGCATTTAATATTTGTTTATTCCATTCCCCTGGATAATTATGCACCTATGAACTCACTTTATTTCCTACACGACCTAAAATCTATGAATTAGAGCTGAGAGAACCAGTTATGGTCTTTTGTCAGTGGGGTCAGTGGTTTGGAGTCTTTTCGAGAATAGCACAGTGAAAATTCAAGGTAGTTGTTAGTTAAATTAACCAATTAACTTAATGAATCCAATTAGATCTTAACTTGGTGTTGCTTATGGCCTATTAGAAAGTAATTACCACTCCTACTTTTGATTAAGATTAACTGTCCAGTAGCAGACTAAACCTCCTGCTCAGCATAGGTCCAAAGCAGATATGTGTAGACAACTGGAAAATCAAAGTATCCAGAGTTGGGAAAGTCAAGATCCCTGGAAGGAAAACACATTACAGAGAGCCAGCTATTCCGTCACTCACTGTCACTAAAGCACTGCATTCACTTTCTTTGGGGGCACTTACCAATTGTTGATTCTGAACCCAAAACATGGAGCAAAGAATCACATTTCAGAGTTCAGGGATCACAAAACAACTAAAGTTGAAAGACCTTTAAAGATATGAGGGTGGGAGGAAAAGGCAGTATAGAACACTGAGCCCAGGGTTAAGCTTGCATTTCCCCTTCAGACACTTGTCACATTCTGAGCAGTGTACTTGTGGGATGAAATGCTGATAAACTTAGCAGAAAGGAGCTGCAAGAAACTAAAAAGCTATGTGCAGAGCAGACATCTCCATAGAGTTGGGAAACGCGTTTAGAGCTCAGGAGAAGGGGAATCTATTAAAGAGCTAGGTACTTGCTTGAGTCTTGAAGGGCTAAGTGTCAAGAACAAGGGAAAACTGTAAGTACATTGATCTTACCTGGATCAGATTAGCTTCCAGACGTGCAGTTACACATATGTTGAGGGCTAGGATGATCTGAGGCTTTCCCAGTGGCCCTGACATATGGAGAAAGAATGTAGCTCCTTGTCTAAATCCAGGATTTAGTAATGACGAGGGGTTCTGTAACTTCATCCAGAGAACCCAACTCTTCTCTCCTAAGGTGTTATGGTTATCAGTCCCGAGGCTTCTGTGTACTTGGTCTGGGATGCATTTGGGGTAGCCTGCTGTATATTACTTTTATTATGTTTAGGTATGTCCTTTGGATCTCTCCATGACTTTTACCTTGAAGAGGTGTTAGATTTTGTCAAAGGCTTTTCCAATATCTAATGAGATGATCATGTAGTTTTTTTTTTCTTTCAGTTTGTTTATATGGTGGATTACATTGGAAAATTTTCATACATTGAACCATCCTTGTATTTCATCCTTGTATTTCTGGGATGATCCTACTTGGTAATGGTGGATTATCTTTTTTATGTGTTCTTGGATTCAGTTTGCCAGTATTTTATTGAGTATTTTTGCATCTATGTTCACATGTGAAATTGGTCTGTAATTCTCTTTCTTTGTTGAGTCTTTGGTTTTAGTATCAGAGTCACTGAAGCTTCAAAAAAGAATTTGGCAATGTTTTTCTGTTTCTGTTTTGTGGAATAATTTTAAGACTATTGGTATTAGCTCTTTTTTCAAAGCCTGGTAGAATTCTACATTAAAACCGCTTGGTCCTGAGCTTTCTTTGGTTGGGACACTTTTAATGACTGATTTTGTTTCCTTAGGGATTATAGATCTACTTAAATTGTTTATCTGGTCTGGATTTAACTTTGGTAAGTGGTATCTATTGAGAAAATTGTCCATTTCTCTTAGATGTTCCAGTTTTATAGACTACAGGTATTTGAAGTATAATACAATGATTCTCTGGATTTCCTTGAAGTCTGCTGTTATCTTCCCCTCTTCCTTTCTGAATTTTGTTTATTTGAATATTCTCTCTTTATCTTTTAGTTTGGATAAGACACACACACACACACACACACACGTGCGTGCGCGCACACACGTGTGTGTGTGTGTGTGTGTGTATTTAATTTTCTCAAAGAACCAATTCTTTGTCTCCTTAATTCTTTATATTGTTCCCTTTGTTTCTATTTTATTGATTTCAGCCCTCAGTTTATTTCTTGCCATCTACTCTTCTTAGATGTGTCTGCTTGTTTTTGTTCAAAAGCTTTCAGTTGTGCTATTAAGTCACTAGTATGAGACCTCTTCAAATTCTTCATGAAGTTATCTAGTACTATGAATTTTCCTCTTAGCATCTCTTTCATTATGTCCCACAAGTTTGGGTATGTTGTACAGTTTTTTTTCATTGACTTCTAGGAAGTATTTTGTTGTGGGATATTTGTACACTGTGAAAATGTATTGCTGTGATTGGTTTAGTAAAGAGCTGAACAGCCAATAGCTAGGCAGGACATGTAGGTGGGACTCCCAGGCAGAGAGAAGAAGTAGGATGAGATAATGGAGGTGCAGAGGAGATGCCAGGAGACTTGGAAAGGAAACAGGATGTGCAAGATGAAAGAAAGATAAAAAGCCACGTGGTAAATGCAGATTAATAAAAGCAGGTTCATTTAAGTTTTAAGAGCTAGTGGGACAAGCCTAAGGCAAGGCCAAGCTTTAGAACACTAATTATAGTCTTTTACGTCCTTCTTTATTTCTTCCTTGATCCAGTGATAACACAGTAGAGCATTGTTCAGCTTCCATGAGTTTGTAAGCTTTCTGTTGTTTCTGTTACTGAAATCCATCTTCAATCCATGGTGGTCTGGTAAGATGGGGTTGTTACAATTTTGTTTTGTATCTGTTGAGACTTGCTTTGTGACAGAGTATATGGTAAATTTGAAGGAGGTTCACAGTGTTGCTGAGAAGGTGTATTCTTTTATGTTTGGGTGAAATGTTCTGTAGATATCTGTTAGGTCCATTTGAGTCATAATGTCTGTTACTTCCATTATTTCTCTGTTTAGTTTCTGTCTGGATGACCTGTTCATTGATGAGAATGGGGGTATTGAAGTGTCCCACTAATACTGTGTTGGGTTCTATGTGTTATTTAAGGTTTATTAATATTTCTTTTACAAATGTGGGTGCCCTTATACCTGGGGCATAGATGTTCAAAACTGAGACATTATTTTGGTGGATTTTTCCTTTGATGAATAAGGAATGCTCTTCTCTATCTCTTTTAATTTATTTTGGTTGGAAGTCTATTTTGTTAGATATTAGAATAGTTATACCATCTTGTTTCGTAGTTCCATTGGATTAGAAATCTTTTTCCAACCCTTTTCTCTGAGGTAATGCCTATCTTTGATGCTGAGTTGTCTTTCTTACATGCAGTTGAATGACATATCCTGTTTTCATATCCATTCCATTAGTTTGCATCTTTTTATTGGTGAATTGAGTCCATTGATATTGAGGGATATTAATGACCAATGATTATTAATTCCTTTATTTTGTTGTTGTTGGTAGTATGTGTGCTTCCCTTCTTTGGGTTTTGCTGATGTGAGATTATCTAATACCTATGTTTTTGTGGGTGTAGTTAACTTTCTGGGGTTGGAATTTTCCTTCCAGTACATTCTATAGGGCTGGATTTGTGGATATATGTTCTTTAAATTTGATTTTGATATAAAATATCTTGTTTTCTGCATCTATGGTAATTGACAGTTATGCAGGGCATAATAGTCTGGCCTGCATCTTTGTTTTTTTAGAGTCTATAAGATATCAGTTCAGCCTCTTCTGGATTTTAGGATTTTGGTTGAGAAGTTGAGTATGATTCTAATAGGTCTGCATTTATATGTTTCTTGGCCTTTTCCCCCTGACACTTTTAATATTGTTTCTTTATCTGTGTGGTTAGTGATTTGATTTTTATGTGGTGTGGTGATTTTCTTTTCTGATCTACTCTAGTGTTCTGTAAGCTTCTTGTACCTTTATAGGCATGTCCTTCTTTAGGTTGGGAAATTTTTATTCTATGATTTTGATACATATATTTTCTAGGTTGTTGAGCTAGGATTCTCCTTTCCCTATTCCTATTATTCTTATGTTTGGTCTTTTCATAGTGTTCCAGATTTCCTGGACATTTTGTGTTAGGAATTTTTTTAGATTTAACATTTTCTTTGATAGATTAATTTATTTCCCTCTCTTGTATTCTGTTAGTGATGCTTGAATCTGTAGTTCTTGTTAGTTTAACCAAATATGACAATCTATACTTTTTTTTTTCTTAAGTCCACACACATTGTTAAATACACTGTAAAAGGTTTTTCCTCCTGTCTGAACCTGCTTTACTGTGTATCTGTAAATCTTCTTTGTCTGAATGGGAAAAATCTTAAACTGCCATGCATCTTAGCTCATGATGCACTGGAGGCTCAATCCTACAAGCAGTGAGTGAGAGACATGTCTCTGTACTGAGGTCTGAATGAGACACTATAGGACTAGGAAGCCTTGTTTGGCTCCGTTTTTGTGTGCTTAGAACCTATTTTTAAGCTTTGTTGGGTCTTATGTGGAAATATATGCCCTCACATTGGACACCATTTGTAAGGAGTCTTTGTTTGCCCTGCTTGGCAGCTTCCAAATAACCACACAGAGACTCATTATTAATTATGAAAGGTAGGCTGATAGCTTAGGCTTGTTTCTAATGAGAGCTTATAACTTAAATTAATCCATTTCTATACATTTACTTTCTGCCTCATGGTTTTATTATCTCATTTCTATAGTGCCCATCCTGCTTGCTCTGTGTTCCCTGGCATCTCCTCAAGTTTCTACCCTTCTTCTTCACAGTGTCCTCTGTACCTGGGATTCCTTCCTAGGTATTGGCTGTCCAGCTTTTTATTAAACCGACCACAGTGACAAATCTTACACAGTGTAATCAAATATTTTGCAGCAGATGCTATAGTTTCTGTTTGCTATTTGTAACATTTATTTTATTTTGTTGTATTATTTATTATCTCTTAGAAGCTCCCAAGTCATGACTTCTTATTAATAGGTTTTCTGTAACATGATAACAGGTTTCTCCATCAAAGCAGTGAGCCATATCAAACAAAACTGGAAAAGCAAAAGAATAGGTTTATTTGAGAAAGCATCTCCCTGGTGAGTCTTCCAGCCCCAGAGATTGAGGCAGGAGAAGTCATGTGCCTGAATTAAAGCAGGCAGCTCATATACCCTGTAGGTGAGAGGTGATGACGTGTTCTCCACAAGCTGGGTTTGTGGCCAAGTATGGTAAAGAACTGACCATTTTAGGCAGGGGTTTTGGCCTACCAGCAACTTCAGGGGAGGAGCTGCCATGGCCACCAAGAATGCAGAACTGGGCTTTTTGTCACCTTTTCTTCTTTGGAGATTCTCTGAGAGAACAGGATTTGGAGAGAGAGGACTGGGGCTTTCTGGATCAAGCAGAAGTGAGATGGAGGTTCCAGCCAAACAATTGTCAGTTTTGTGTTAATTTGAAATGAGCTTAACCTGTCTCTCTTTATCTACCCTTTGTCTTGGGGCGCTTTACCTTTCTTTCCTTCTGTATCCTACTTTCACTGTTTCTCATGTCTGTCTGTCTGGTGAGTGCAAGCTAGAGTCACTAGAGAGGAGAGAGCCTCAATTGAGAAAATGTCTCCACGAAATGAAGCTATCGGTAAGCCTATAGTGCATTTTCTTAATTAGTGATTGACGCCATTGTGTGTGTGGCCCAAACCTGGGCAGGTGGTCCTAGGTTCTATAAGAAAGCAGACATGGAAACAACCTAAATGTCCCTCTACCAAGGAATGGATAAAGAATATATGGTACACTTACACAATGGAGTATTTCTCACCTGTTACAAACAAGGACACCAGGAAATTTGAAGATAAATGGGTGGACCTAGAAAAAAAAATCTTCCTGAGTGAGGTAACCCAGACCAATAAAGACAAACATGGTATGTACTCACTCATTAGTGGATATTAGCTGTAAAATAAGGGCAACTATACTGCAATCTAAAGACTCAGAGAGACTGACTCACAAGGAGAGTTTGTGGGAGGACACCCAGATCTCCCTGGGAAGGGGAATAAAAGAGATTTCTTGAGTGGACTGAGGGCTGGTTGGGATGGGAACATGAGCAATAGGTCAGGGAGGTTTGGGGCATGGGGAAGGAGAGTGCTGAGAAGGACTGCTGGGGTACCTTTCAGGGTTGGGTAGAAGCCTGGCAGGGAATCTCCCAGAAGTCTATGGGGAGGACCTCAGCTTAGACTACTAGCAATAGTGGAAAGTAGCCTGAACTGGCCTTCTCTTGTGACCACATTGGTGCCTGGCCCAATTATCATCAGAGAGGTGTCATCCAGCAACTGATGAAGGCAGATGCAGAGACTGACAGCCAAATATTAGGTAGAACTTGGGGAATCTTGCAGAGGAGGAGGAGAAAGACGTGTAGGAGCCAGAAGAGTCAAGGACACCACTGGAAGGCTCACACAATCAACTAAGCTGGGTTCACAGGGGCTCACAGAGACTAAACCAATAACCAGGGAGCCTGCATGGGACTGACCTAGGCACTCTGCATATATGTTGCAGTCGTGTAGCTTGGTCCTCTTGTGGGACTCCTAATAGCAGGAACAAGGGCTATTTCTGACTGTTTTACTGACTTCTGGCACTCTACTTCTCATCCTGGGTCACCTTGCTCAGCTTTAATACATGAAGAGGGGCTCACTCTTACTGCAATTTGATATGGTATGTTTTATTGATATTCATGGGAGACCTGCCCTTTTCTAGATGGAGTCAAAAAAGGAGTGTATTGGGGGTTGAAGGGAGGGAGGATGGAGGAGAGGAACTTAATGAAAACAGAGGATTGAGGTGAGCTTGGACTGGGATGTAAAATAAATAGATGAATTAAAAAGAAAGAAAGAAAGGAAAAGGAAAGAAAGAAAGGAAGAAAGAAAAAAGCAGGTTGAGCAAGCCATAGGGAGTAAGCCAGTAAGCAGCACTCCTTCATGGGCTCTGTATCAGTCAGTTCCTAACTTCCTTAGAAGATGAACTCTGTTGTAGAATAGTAAGCCCAATCAACCCTTTAATCCCCAAGCTGCTTTGGCAATGGTGTCTCATCACAACAATAGTAAACCCAAGACAGATGCTTATCAGCACTTCAGCACTATGCATGGCCTTTGCTCACTAGAAACCAGGAGGAGTCCTTACTCAAGGTGTGATATATGTGTCAATTAATGTTGTATTGCTTAATTTCTAAATATTTTCACTATATGACTGTAGATATATGCTTTCTTTGTACATGCATGGAAAACACTATGAATGTGCTGGGCCATAAATCATTCATCAATAAACTTCAAAAATTTAGAAATCATGTAGAGTATATTGTCTGACAAAATGGAATTGTAGAAAGGCGTCAAAAGCATTAAAGAAGAAGGAAATATACTCATTTCAATAAAGGAAGAAACAACACTTTATAAAATTTGATAAGAACTCATGAAAAAGTTCTAATCATACACAGAAATGAAAATGCAATTTTCTTAATAGTAGAGGGTAATTTTAAACCCCACTAATAGCAAATATCACTCTTGGTTATTAAATGGAAAAATGCTTAATCCTGATAATCAGGAATGTGGCCAGGCTATCTCCTACTTTTATTCATCATTGTATTACACTTCCTAATTGTTGTTATGAAAAAACAAAAGGAAGTAAAAAAATTAGTATTATGTAAAGATCTTTTCAGGTGTTATACTTTATGTCAATTCTTTCAGCACTTTTACTTCCTTTTGACATAAATGAACAATTATAATTAGTTAATTTAGTAAATTAGTTAATTTAACCAGGCTACTATATACAATAAAATCAATATATAAAACCCAATATACTTATACACATCAACAAAACCATATACAAAATTTCTACCACCCCCAAAAGTAGTATACCCAGCTAGGGATATTAGTGTGGCAACACATGAGACTGTGGATGGCACCTCTGTCTCATGTTCACACTTTGACCCTGGCCTCCAAAGGTTCACACCCTATTCATAATGTGAAAGTCTAAGTCCAAAATCGCTTCTGAGCCTGTGGCAATCTCTTTTATGCAAACTCTTGCATAACAAACACAAAAATGTTTGCAAGATTCAGTGATATAGAGTATTCTCCTGTTCCCAGTGAGGAACAGGAGAATACCAAGAAAAGGCTTAGACCAAATGAAGATGGAAACACAGTGGGACAATCAATAAATGTTGTAGCTCCATGTCTGGTTCCAGGGCATGTAGTGTTATGGCATGTGATCCATAACATTGCCAAGCTCAGGCCTTACAGTCTTCCTGTTTGTAGTCCACATTGCCTCTCTCTTTGACTGGCTGCACTTAGTGTCTATATCCCGGAATCTTAATTTCTTGGGGCCTTCACTGAAGCTTCAGCATCATCCTACAGCTTCTTGCTCTGCCTTCATAGGCTATTTCAGGGATACGGATCCTACTATACCTTGTGGTCTAACAGGCTTTCCTTTAAACTCTGTGTAGAAACTGTGATCTTGTCTTAATGTTTTTCTCTGTGACAAAATACCCTGACAAAAACATGTAAGTAGGGAAGGGTTCACTTTAGTTCACAGCTCAAAGAATTGTCTGGCAGGCTGGAGCAGCTGGGGCAGCAGGAGCTTGAAGCAGCTTGTATGAGTCACACTTCTGTTGCCAAAAGCAACTTAAGGAAGAGCTTCTTGGACTGATGGTTCTGGAGGGCTAAATGCTGTTTGATCACATTTCATCTGTATTCAGATAGGAGTGGGAAAAGGACGGGAAGTAGGGCGAGGCTATAAATTTCCAAAGCCTGCCCCCATTGCACCCAGTGACACACTTCCTCTAGCAAGACTCCATCTCCTTAACGTTCCATAGCGTTGTCAAACAGTGCTGTCAACTAGGGACCAACTGTTCAGATTCCTGAACCTAATAAAACATTCTTATTCCTCACTCAGAAGAAGAGTGCAATTCAGGTGTATTTGTGCTCCTTGATAACCTTGCAAATGGCCCCTTCCACAGCGGGGGCCTTGGTTGATGCCATCAAAATAACTGTGAGAAAACAGTTTCCTATGTGGCTGTATGTAAACAGGATCTTTTTTACTTCCTACTGGCTTTTGTTGCTCTTGCTCTTCTAGAAGCCCAGAGGAAAGCAGTTGGTGGAACCATGTCTCAGACTGAAAGCTAGACTGTTTGGCAATTTCCTTTACTAGATTAGTCTATCGTCTTTAAATTCAGCCTCTTACAAAGTCTTAGGACATGTACAGAATGTAGACAAGCAATTTTCTGTTTGTTTGTTTGCTTTTTTTCTGTTAGAATATATTGTGGCTCTTAGTTACTTTTCTTTCGGAGTCCTTATTGCCTTGTAAAACCTCACAGATGACAACAGTCTTCACTGCCCCGTTCTAGGTCTTGCAAGCTCCCACCAGAATCAACCATTCAGCTTTGCTTATGCTTCTTTATGGTTTCTTTGGCCCAAATCTCTAATTTTCCTAAATTCTTCCTACAAACCAGTTTCATGGGCTTTAGAGTCACACAGGGATGAAGTTACCACAAAGGCGACTTCACTGGTTTAATACCTTAGTGCTTTATTTGTCTTTGTCTGTGACCAAATACATGAAAGAACAACTTACAGGGAGGAGTCATTGGCCATTCATTATTATACTTTTAAGTTTTTGCTTATAATATTTTTTAGTTTAAAGAATTTATTAGTGTATATTAATTGCATAAGATAAAGGTTTCTATATAATATTTTCATTTATACCTTGGCCATACTTACTCCTCCATTAACTTATCTTGTCTCTTTCATCTACCACCTACTGCTTCCCAAATTATGTAATCTTATTTGTTGATGACACTGATATGGAGAAATGGATTTCCTATACATTGTCAGTAGAAGAGTAAATTACTGAAATCACTTTGGAAAATACTGAAAATATTTTATGAAACTAATGTAAGTGTAATCGGTGGGTCAGCAATTCTACTTTTTAGATGTAAGCCTGACCCACCAGAATGTTGGAAGTTTCTGGTATCATTATTAACTATTGGCATGTCTATCAATAATAGAGCAGATAAATTCTGGGATATGAATATAATAGAATCCTACACAGCAACACAACTCCCATCACAGTGTAGGTTCATCTCATGGATATAATACCTGAGCAAATGAAATCAGTCATAAAAAAGCACAAGAATATAAAATTCAATCAGGATATTGGTAACTGTGATTGATAATGTCCCGACTTTGACCTGATGCTACTTATACAGTGGTGTTTAGTGTATAGAAATCCACAAGGTGTAGTTATTATTTATGCATATTGGTGTACTTACCCATCAACCAAGACCTTACATACTGTGCAGTAAACTGCAGGGAAGCTAGGGCCTCACTTTTGTAGGAAGCTTCTTTGCCAGGCTTCTAAGGACAGCCTTGGGAGGGACCAAAGGCCTTAGGTTCCTCTGATTCATCCTCAGTTACCTGGGTGTCACATTGTTATGCTAAATATGACTTTTTTTTTTAACAATCTGGCTGATCTACTGAATCTAGTTCAAAGACAAAGGGATATTTTAAAATGTAACAAGAGCTTGAAATTAGCACATCCTTTTAAAACTCTTTCTTTGGAACAAATGGGCCAGATTGATTCCATAAAGCTTTTCAAATGCTTGGACTTTAAATAAAAGAAAAAGTACCTCCAGCCTAGCATTTTGGGGCACAGTAACGAGACCCCTGAGAGTGAGAACATAAGGGTGTGGTAGGGGACCATGAAGGTCCAGGAAAACAGTATTCCCAGCCTAGGAGGCTGGAGTGTGTCTGAGGCCCAGAGCTCCAAGACTGCTGGGGAACCCATAGTGAATCTGTATTTGTTCATTTGGATATGTAAAATACCTTGGGGAGAGAAAACAGGTGTGATATGAATGCATTAATGGAAAGAAATTGAGGCCTGACCTATGAATAAATATTCAGAATAGAAACATTTTAAAATGCATGTTGGTTTTAGGGCACTTACTGTGTCTGGCACTAATTCCAAGTTCTCACGGTTGCACACACTCACAGGTGTGCCAGCCTTGCATCTGCTTGAGATGCTCATAGAACAGAGCCGGGTCTGCATGCCTCCCTTCCCCTTTTCTGGCACAATCATGTTCCTATTATAAACATAGTTTGTGTAAATTATACAGAATAGGACTCCCTCCCATATGAATTCAGATTATCCAATTATATCACCAGAAGTCATGTTTTGGAGCTAATGCCCCCAAAGCTATCCTGGAAGCAGGCAGCCACATCTTCCTGAAGAGATTTGGTAACACTGGTATTGTGGCTTCAGATATTGCTTCAGTCCAATGATCAAAAATGTTATCAGAAGTCCATGCAATAAAAGATGTTTTCCTCCTTTGAAAGGTTAGTGAGATGGGTCAGCTGGCAGAGGGACCTAGAGCCAAGCCTGCTGATTCTCAGATCACACATGATAGAAAAAAAGAACTAATTCCCCAAAGCTTTCCTCTGACCTCTACACAAATACAGCAGCACAAATGTGCCCTCACATGTATGTACACACACACACACACACACACACACACACACACACACACACACTAAATAAACTAAAGTGGCAGGTTGAGTTGAGACCTTCAATAATCCAGTCTATGGGAGTGTCACCAATCACAGTGAAATCAGTTTTCACAACAACCTTCTCAGTTTGCAGATATGCAGAGCTCTCAAAATTGAACCCCAAAGCTGTCTCCCTACACCGAGATATGAGAACAGAAAGGGCCTTTCCTGTTTAGAGCAATGGCCTACTGCTCTTCTGCACATTATTGGGCAGTCTGCCTTTGACTCAAGAGAGACATTGGTGGGAATGGATTTAGATGCCCTGTGGAAGTTCATTGTCCAGAAGCAGCACTGCCTCCCATTCTACAGCAATGCCCCAGTTTACCCTCTGTGATGCTCAGTGTCTGCTGAGCTCTTTATCTTAGTGTCCTCTCCAGCCTTTGGGAGTGCTGTCATTCTTGAGTGTCTTTAGAGACCCTGGGGATTGTTTTCCTGAGTCATAGTTCTACCTTAGCTAGTAAGCGAGATTCTGTATCAGATAACAAAACAAAACAAACTATCACACTTACAAAAACCAATTGACCAACCAACCCAATCAAAGAACCAACCAAGCAACCAAACAAACAAACAAACGAAAGAAGCAAATTTGCCTTTCAACTTTAGCTGATTGAAAACTGATTCTTTTTGCCCTAAGCTAAGGCTTTCCCATCTATAAGCAGGAGTTGGTCATCTTCTACTCTACTCATTTTAACTATCTGAAAACCTCAGGCTTGCAATAAATGATACCCTACTAGGTTCAGAAAGAAGAATAAATAAGCATCTGTAAACAAGAAATGTAAATGTAACTTGTAACTGCACAAGTGAAAGAAAAGTGGTAGTAATAATATCACAAAGGAAATGAATCCAAGTAGCTGCTATTCAGCTTCTGAGCTCTGTAAAATACTATGATGTCAGTGGTTTTTCCACATTTAGATTTCATGCAGTCCTTCAGGTTCCAGAGAAGTGATGCTAGGAGTGGTCACAGGGTCAGCTGGATATGGATGCTTTCAGAATGATCCACTTTCACTTTTCTGAATGCCCCTATTCTGAAATTTCAGTTCGCAAGAAGATTTTAGTTAGTACCTGACAGCAATCGACTGAGTTTCTCTTATGCATTTGTGCTTTGTTTGACTAAGAATACCATATTGGCATTTGAATAAGGCCACTATGAAAATAAAAGCACAAAACAATTACCAATTGATACATGTGCTGTATGAAATTGCTTACTATAGAGTACACAGAAAAGGAAGAAACAACTCATTCAAAATATGTATTAGAGTTTAATGTGCACTCCCCTAGATAAAAATCTCTATTATGTACAGACATACATGATTCCAACAAGGCCTGGGGGCTTGTATAGACATAGACATATATGCACCTAATAAGGACTGGGGATGTGTAGAGACATACATGACCTAATACAGATTGAGGATAAATATAGGCATGCACCTAACATAGACTAGGGGTGTGTACAGACATCCATGGGTTTCATATTATTTCCCACTTTCTCTTCTATTGGGTTAAGTATATCTGGATTTATATTGAGGTTTTTCATCTACCCGTACTTGAGTTTTGTGCAGGATGATAGATGTGGATCTATTTGCATTTTTCTACATGCCAACATCCAGCTAGACCAACACTACTTTTTTCCATTGTATAATTTTGCTTTCTTTGTCAAAAATCAGGTGTCCATAAGTGTGTAGATTTATGTCTTGGTTTTCAATTTAATTCATTGATCCACTTGTCTATTTTTTAATGTCAATTCCCATTGGTTATTATTACTAAGGCTCTGTAGAAGAATTTGAAATCAGGGATGGTGATATCTCTGGAAGTTCTTTTTTGTACAGGATTGTTTTAGCTATCCTTGGTTTTCTGTTTTGTTTTGTGAAGTTAAGTATTGTTATTTCAAAGTCTGCAAGAATCGTGTTGGGATTTTGATGGGGATTTAGTTGAATCTGTAGATTACTTCTAGTAAGATGGCCATTTTTCTATGTTAATCCTACTGAATAATGAGCATGAGAGATTCCATCTTCTGATATCTTCTTCAATTTCTTTCTTCAAATAATTGAAGTTCTTATTATACAGATCTTTCACTTGCTTGGTAAGAGTTATACCAAGAGATTTTATATTATTTGTGGCTATTGTGAAGGGTGCTGTTTCCTTGATTTTTTTTCTCAGCCTGTTTATCATTTGTGTATAGGAGGGCTACTGATTTTTTTTTCAAAGTTAATCTTGTGCCCAGGCACTTGACTAAAGTTTTCTTTCTTTCTTTCTTTTCTTTTTTTTTTTTTTTTTTTGCAGGAGTTTCCTGGTAGAATTTTTGAGGTCATTTATGCATATTATTATATCATCTGCACATAATGATACTTTGACTTCTTCCTTTCCAATTTGTATTCCCTTGATCTTGACTTCTTCATTTCCAATTTGTATTCCCTTGATCTCATTTAGTTGTGTATTGCTCTAGGTAGTACTTTGAGTAGTATGTTGAATAAATATGGAGAGAGTTGACAATCTTGTCTTTTGTCATTAGAGCCATGAACTGACCTGGAGATTGTCTAGCCTGGGAGGCAGGAAAGGACAAGATCTGTTCTGTGCTTTGCAGCAGAATGGTTCATGTCCTATGGATTTAGGCAGATCTGAAAAGGTGAAGGCAGTGAGGAGGAGGGGGCTGAGGTGGATGGCCTCCTTGCCACCTGGGGCTATGGTGACATCTGGGCCTGAGCAGCTGCCAAATGCCAAGTACATGACCCTACTGCAGTCTGCGTTGATGTCCACGGCTCTCATTACCACTGAAGGTTGAGAGGATAGGGCTGCACAGAATTGGCCCTGTCCTGCGCACTGGCTGAAGCACTCAGGAGAGCAGGCCCAGCTCTTAACTCCTGGCAGTGCAAGCGGAGCTGGTCCCATTACTCATCTGTCATGTGGTGACATGGGGGAGGGAGAGTTGCCTCCTCCCCTTGCCTCTCACCACCTGAAGCAGGCAGGAGAGCTGGCCTGGGGGGCGTGAGAGTGGGAGAACTGCCCCTGCCCCTCACCAGCCACAGCACTCAGGAGAATGGCTCCTGCGCCTCACCTGGGCAGAACAGTAGAGATGGCTCTGGTGGTGTAGGTGTGCTTGAACTGGCTCTGCCTCCTACTGCCTGCTATATAGGGTGAGCTGGCTGGGATGGTGCTGGAGAGCCCACCCCATGAGCCCACCCCAGTGAGCCCACTGCAGTGATGGGGATGAAGAAAAGCTGGCAGGCTGACAAATTCAGCTGCCACCCAGGTCCAGAACCAGGGCTATGAGTTGGCTCACCCCAACATCCATCCATCTATGATCTGCTGGAACATGTGAAGGTACGGGACATGCAGATCCATCTGGCTTTCCTATTGGCCAACAGTGCTTTATTCATTAATCAGTATGAGAAACATATTTACAGAATGATATCTCCCATCACGGCAGGATCTCCATGACACAGAACAACACAGGATATCCAAGAGGAGCCTCAGTGAGGACCCAATATCCACGGTATAGCAGAAACCAGAGGCCTTGAACCAGACCAAGCACTCTTTGCAATGGACACTTGCAAGTAAAGCTATATGAGATAAAGGGTACACTCTGTCACTCCCCTGTGTCCCTTGTAGCTTCCACAGTGAGATTTTGTTGTTCTTTTTCCTTTCATTTAATTTTTATCTTATTTTATTTTGGGGAGGGAGGTTGCAAGGGCAGAGGACAGAGATGACGGGATGGGGAGATGGATGGGATTGGAATGCATGACGTGCAAGCCACAAAGAATCAAGAAAAAGTTTGCAAGATGCATCTTCTTTATTGGGATTTGAGTTCATTGGTCAGTGATTGTTATGTTTCCTTGCATCATTTTTATCACTTTCTTTAGCTTTACTCTCTCAGGATTTTGCGGTGTGGGGTGTGTTTTCTATGTCTTCTGTGGTCTGTGTGGCTCACATCCTGTGTGAGGTTTCATACTACTTATCAAGTATGTTCAATTTTTTTCAGTGTACGTTTCATTGAGGATCATGGAATTTGCCTTTTTCTTGCTCTTCTACTTGATGTGATTTTGAAGTGCTAGCTTTTTAGTGTTGTTTTTACTTGCATCTCCATTTTCTGCTAATTTTCACTAATCCCCTGCTTCTAGTTTGGGTCTTATCCCCATATGTGGGAATTCAGGTTATTGTGAAATTACTTACTTTTACTTTTCCATCTTTCCTTAAGAAAATTTCTAAGTATATGTATTTGATGTTTTCATCATTTTAAACTCATTATTTTTGTCTTGACAGCTTATGATAGTCCTTTTGAACCACAATTCTGGTTTACCACCCCTTGGATTATAATAAAGATACACACACCCCCAATTCTGATTTCCTGAGTGGGCCCCTCTGTGCCTGAGGCTATTCTATTTTCTTAACAAGTGAGTGATAACTTACCTGGGTATATAATTGTAGAAGTTTTAATTTATTTATTTAATTTTTTTTTGTATTTTGTGAGTATATGGAACACACATCTGGACTTAGGTTGAGTGTGGTTTCACTCTGTAGAAATTACCTACCTTATTTGTTTTTCTATAAGGTTCCCTCCTTCTTCTGTTTAGGTAAATTGAAAAGGCACTAAAAAATACAAAGAGAAAATAAGACTCATATATTTGAATTTGCACTGCCTCTGTCTTCCCTACTTAGTAAATGTCCATCACTACAACTATCCAGCTCTGAAACCAGAAGCAGTGGTCTCATTCGCCTGCCCTGGCTGAGGCTGCTTAGGAATGACCATTATTAAGAATTTGAAATTTAATTTTCAAACCATTTCTTTATAATTTTACATATGCTTATATATATCAATGGGTACTATATATCATTTTACATATATTTATTCACCCATGAATAATCCATAACAACATTTTGAATATGGAAGTGCTTGGTAAGTGACATCTCAGCACACGTGCTATTCTGTGTTTTCCCTTTAGAAGTACTCATTTCCTCATCCTTTTAATTGCTGGGATCAATTGAGTTGTATTCTTTTCATTCATTCTGTTGTTTAGATTTTTCTCAGCTCAGTCTGTTGTTGTTATACTTTTTGTTTATTCTGACCAGATTGTTTCAGTCTTCCCTTAATGATGCTGGTGATACCCACCCTAATCTGTAGACTGGCTCAATTGGTGACTGCACTTTTTCTTACACAGGTTTTGTTGGAATGATAGTAATCTGGGCTCAGTGTTACACATGTGAATTTCTGACATTCAAGTGTGCACCACTGACAACATTTTTCAGACCATAAGAATCAAAAAGTTTCATATGATTCATTTCTAGTCTAATTTTTTCGCCCTTCAACTTTTTATGTTGGACAATCATGTTGCACTACAGAGGGACCATTTTTAGCACTCATTCCTTCTGCACAGAAGGGATGAAGTAAATGAACAAACACATATCTAAGATCCCCAATGTCAGCTGGCTCCAGTAGTCTTTCCTTCTCTAGTCTAAACCACCTCATTTATGAACATGGAGTACACTTCCCAGATTGCTTTTCAGAATCCCCACTCCCATTTCTCTCCAGAACCTACCTGGATTTCTGGAGAATACTATCAGAATGAATGAGAACACATTAGGGAGGAATAGGTTAGAGAATGCTTTTATTTATTTATTTATTTTTACTTATTATATATACAGTGTTCTGCCTATATTTATCTCTGCAGGAAATAAGAGGGCACCAGACCACATTACAAATGGTTGTGAGCCACCGTGTGGTTGCTGGGAATTGAACTCGGGACCTCTGGAAGAGCAACCGGTGCTCTGAACCTCTGAGCCATCTCTCCAGGCCTGGGAAGTCTTCTCTATTCTGCACAGACCCTGCAATGAGCTATGTATGAGTTAAGTTCTTGTCTTTGGCTGGTAAGATGAGAGTTCTGACTCCCCCTGCATTCTTCCTTCCCTACTTTCTTCTGGCCGCATGCCCTCCTACTTCTGCGTCTTTGTCTCACAGTCCTCTCTCCTTAATATTATTTTTAAGATTAATTGCCCAACATGGACACTGCATCCAGTGTGACTGTCATGCCTGGCTGGGAATCCTCTTACCTCACTGTTTAGAGCATCCTTGAACTAGGATCCAAAAGAACAATTTCTTGGGTAGCTAAGGGCATGGTAGCACCACTGGGGCCTCCATTCTAGAGAGAGGAAAAGACAGTGGGAAGAAGGCAGAAGGAAAATAGGGTGTGGGGAGTGATGAATTGTTGGTGAGACCATCTTAGCACTAAGAAGCTGAGCTTTACTGTTGGATTATCTCCACTAGTTACTCCTAATGTATATCTTTGCAATCAGCAAAACACTTTTCCCTTTCTTCACCTACAATGTGAGGATAATGAGAGCAGCTAGTGAACATAACTATTGCAAAGATTAAAGACTCTGCTGCATTCTTAGTACAGTGTTAAGCTTTATTAGTATTACCGTTCATGTTTCTCTTTGACCCACAATATTATTGATGCTGTAGTTATGATCAGAAGATAAAGGATCTTACATATATAGGTGAGGGATTTGGGCCACGAGAAACCATAAAACAGAGCAGGAACAGGTGTGTTACTGAACCTGTGTTGACATGCCTGCTATGCTCTGGAGAACATCTTGGATATAGAAAGTAGGGGTACTTGGTGCTGTGCAGCATGGCTGCTCAGCAGCTTCTGAGCTACACACAGACATCATCAAATATTAAACTGTTAAAATCAAAGACAACCCACAGGAAGGAAGCTTTTCATTCTCTAAAGATCTTACGATATTTTACTATCGTCCACGTTTCTCAGAATCTTATAACTAACTGCATCTGCATGACAGGACACCCTGTGATGATGAGTCATTAGCTTCTCTTCTCAGTGCCATGTGCCAGCAATGAGCCAGGGTAGAGTATTTACACCACGGAAAGTGGCAGAATCTATAAACCAGGACTTTTCCTGCCTCCTGGAATACCACTGCTCCAGAGATATCACTTCAAGAACAATTGCAACACTATTTAGACAGAGTCTTAGACCTGACAGACACTGTGGTGTTCCAATCTTTGAGACGTTGTTACTGACAGAGCATAGGAATAAGGCAAAGCAGTGAAGACTTAGCCTATAAAGGAGGCTGGCTTATCCCCCCTCCCCTGTTGCTTTTGATAGAACAAACTGCTATATTGTAAGCAAGGCCCTGGCAGCCAGGAACTAAAGGTGACTTCTGACTACCAGCCACCACAGGGCTGAGGCCCTCATTGAAACAGCCTGAAGGAACTAATCCTGCTTCAGCTATATGCTTGGAGATCTTTCTTCAACTGAGCCTTCAGACCGAGCTCCAGGTCTCCAGCACACTTTGACCATAATGTCTTGAAAAAACTTGAACTACAGGATCCAGCTAAGCCTGATGCCCAGTCCCCCTAAACTGCAAGGTAGTAAAGGCAATGTGTTTCTTTAAGCTACTAAGCTTCTGTCAATTGTTCTACAGTAACAGATAGCAGATACAGTTCTTTGTTATTGCTCACCCCTGGGAGTTACCTTCTGCTTTGCCTTGTGGGTGGGCTGTCTAGAATCTGGTTGTCAAGTTCACTGAGCAGTTCTGCAGTAAAAGCAGCAGTTGGGACCTTGTCCTTCTGATGGCAGGTGAGAGAGCTTGGGGCTTCTCCCTCTCTTCTGCTTCTCTGGTGTGCACCTAGCAAAACTGCCAGGCTTCTGGAAAGTGATGAGTCAGTGGTGCCTGCTGGGAAATCTGGGTGGCAGTGATGGATGCTGTAGGTTGGGCTCTGGCAGGTAGAAAGCTGATTCTGATGCAGCATCCTACTGCTGTGCTCAAACTCTGAACCC
Organism: Phodopus roborovskii; assembly: GCF_943737965.1. Lineage (NCBI taxonomy): Eukaryota > Metazoa > Chordata > Mammalia > Rodentia > Cricetidae > Phodopus > Phodopus roborovskii. Next base: position 29,399,254 of record NW_026125281.1, read on the forward strand.
CCCAAATCACCAAGAGACCCATCAGATGCAAAAGCAAAGAGTCTTTAATTTTATAAGTTAACTTGGGTTCCCCCATCCTTCTGACACAGTGGGTGAAGCAGGAGAACCCCAGGCAGTAATGGGGCAGGGAATATATTGGGGTGGAGCAAGGGGAATGTCTGTGAGTCCGCTAGTTTCATAGCAACAGTTTCAGGATTGGTGCACCTTTAACCTATCCTGTGTTGATTGGTCAGTCGCAGCTGAAGAAAGGTTGCCTTGGCCTAGAGGACCTCCCAGGATGGTGGCTATGCTCTGCACTCCACTGTTATCAGTAAAGCACAGCCAGAGCCCACCAGCTAACTTCTGATTGGTTCCTTGCCACATGGAGGATATCTGGCTTCCTAGTAATTAGTGCAGGGTAGGTCAAGGTTGGGAGCTCAGCACTTGTTGCTGAGTCAGAGGCCTACATCTTGCTGGATATTTTCTGAAGCCTGACATAGCTGCCAAGGCAGGCGGCTGAGTGAGGGTCTGGGCCCTTTATTACTCCATCACCTGTCATGACTCTTCACTGCTCAAGCCAGTCTCCTTTGTGGTGGCCATTAACATGGGCCGGGGATTCACATCTGAAGGTGTACTGACTTTCTAGAAGTAGGCCATGCTCTCAGGAGAAACATGACTGATTTCTGCCACTGATTGTCTGACAAGACGAAGACTGCCTGCTACCATGAGTTCCTTCCTTTTATTTAGCAGAAAACATTATTGAAAAAAATTCAGGCAGATTTTCTTGTTGCAAATTGCGGAGTACAGAGAAAACAGGGGCACATACTTTGAGATGCTGCTAATCACAAAAGGAAACAAAGCAGCAAAAATGAAGGGTCAGCATCTTGCTCCCAGCCTTCCGGGGGGAAAGACTCCATGTGTGTGACTCTTTGCTCCAGACATGGTATTTAAGAGGGACTGTGGTCACGACAGAAGTCTGCAAAGGTGACTTATTTTCCCAGTATCCCATTTGGAAAAACAGAAATCTAGCTGCCCCTGGGGAACCGGAAGAGCAAAATAATGTAATTTATTTTTAAAACCAATTACCAGCATTTAAAAGGCTGTTTTTTTGGGGTCAGGGTGAGTCTGTCATTTAAACTAACCTCTTAATAACACACTCATTCAAATATTTTTTCCCTGAAACTAATTTTAAGTAAGCAATTAAAATACTTTTATTATTTCTTTGAGAATTTTGTGCAATCTATTTTGATCATATCTGTACCCTTCCCCCATGCCTCCCAGACTTAAATAAGGGTAAAGATGCTCTAGAGGCTGCCCAGTTACAGTAAGGAATGCTTTAGCCTGCTGTGTAACAAAACACCAGGGAGCAGGCAGTTGAGGGGCAGCTTGTGGACACGATCAGGGCAAGGCCTGTTCTCCTTTGTGTTTGTGCTCTCACAGTCACAAAATGGGTGTTGCCCTTGCCTTCAAAACAGAAAGATGGGTAGTGGGATAAGACCAGTCACATTGGTCTCTTTATCAGGAAACTAGGAGCTTTCTCAGAGGATCCCCACTCAGAGGATTTCTGCTGCATCTTATTGAACAGTTCCATGCCACATGGCTCTCTCCACCTGCAGAGGAGCCAGGGAAAGTTTATGTAGGCATCCCATGCTTTATAGTGGAAAGTCTAGTGAAGTCAGGAATTGTGACCGGGCCTTGCATCAGCCAGTCAGCAAGGGTGCCACAGGGATTGTAGAACCACAGCATTAAATTCAGTGACTTGGTTTCAAAACTCTCCTTAGACCCACCTCATGTCTCTGCTTTGGAGAAAGGCAGAAGCAGCCCCACAGCAACAATATCAGGAGGAATTGCACAACACAGGGAAGCTTAGATTAAAATGAGAAAACAAAAATCAATCAAACAAACAAAAACAGCAAAATGAAACCAGTAACCAACCAAACCACTTGGAATTGATAGGAATGGCCTGATGCCTTACTGGGACTGGGGAAAATGGGTTGAAAGGCACATGGCTCCTCCTTGGAAGGAATGGTGGAGGTGGTAGTGATGGTGATGGTAGTGGTGGGATTCTGGTCATGCTGCAGTATGTTACTTGTAGGTGATTAAGGACCACGAATACTAAATGAACTAGAAAGCCACTGTTGGGACACCCAGGCAGAAAGGGTTTGATGTTGGCTTCAAACAGAATGTTTACTTATTGGTGGCTGGAAAAGAAGGGAAGGAGTCAGCTTTGCCGCTTACTAGATCCTCACCAAGCCCCCTGCTTTGGCCGCTATGACAGGCTGCAAAAAAGACCCAGCAAGTTATAGACCTCTGACTCAGCAACATATGCTAAGTTCCTGACCTTGCCTGACCTCAGAAATCAGATACTTCCACGTGGCAAGAAACCAATCAGAAGTTAGTTGTTGTTTATTCATAATCATTCCATTTGCCTTGTGGCAGGGACCCCTTGAAATACTCCCTATGTCTACAGGCTGATACTCAAGATGGACAGGCATCTATCTATTTATGTATGTATGTATGTATGTATGTATGTATGTATGTATGTATCTATCATGCACATGTTTAGGCAATGTTGGAAACATGCATCTTCAAAGGGATTAGGAGTATTGCAGCTCAGTTTAGGTGGTATCTTAGTTAGGGTTACTATTGCTGTGATGGAACATCGTGACCAAAAGCAACATGTAAAGGAAAGAGTTTATTTAGCTTATACTTCCTTATCATTGTTCACCATCAAAGGAAGTCAGTACAGAAACTCAAACAGGGCAGGAACCTAGAAGCAGGAGCTGATGTAGAAGCCATGGAGGAGTGCTATTTACTGGTTTGCTCATCATGGCTAGCTCACTCTGCTTTCCTATAGAATCCAGGACCACCAGCCAGGGGTGGTGCCACCCACAATGACCTGGGTCCTTCCCCATCAATGACCAATTAAGAAAGTGCCCTATGGGCTTGTCTATAGCTTAATCTTTTTATGATTAAATGTTTCTTTTGTTTGTTTGGTTTTTCAATAATATTTTTTTAAATTTAAATTTGAAACAAGCTTTTTTTACATGTCAATCCCAGTTCCCACACCCTCCTGTCCTCCCCTGTCCCCCCCCATCATCAATCCCCATCCCACTACAGCTTAATTTTATTGGAGCATTTTCTTAATTACAGTTCCCTCCTTCCTGATGACTTTATCTTCTGTCAAGTTGACATGAAACCAACCAGCACAGTTGTCGTTAAGAAAGCTAACCTTCCAGTTGACAACTAAAAAGTTAGGATATTTTCATAGGTTTATTTGAGAGAATATGTGATGTGTTAACACACTTGGCTAGGATGTTAAATAAGGCAAAAGCCCCATGACTTTCATTGTATCTGACTGCTCCATAAGCCATAAGAATAAGTAATTTCAATCTTTATGCATCTCTTGGAGGGTTAAACAGAACTTATGCTCTGTGGATCAGGGCCTCCAAGTCCCAGCCTGGCTTTCCAGAAGCTGCTTTAGGCTCTATCATTTTTTAAACCCTCCTTTTCATTGTGGCTTCCCCTACGCTGTAGGCAGTTTCCTTTCTGTCTTTATTGCTCTCTGGTTTCTTTAGAGCATTATCAGGCTTCTTCTTTTATTTTGTTTTCTTTCTCATAAACTGTTTTTCTTGACTTTCCATATTAAAGGAAGTCCATGAACTATCCCATGAAGATTATGTGTCCACCTTCCTCTTACAAGGTAGGCTATTTGAAGCCTTTTCAGTATGCAAGCCATGGGGAAGGCAACATACGCAGAAATTTTGCCTGGAGGCAGAGCCTTTTGGCGATTACACAAGTCAGAAAGCTGTGGCAGGTGTTAAAGGTGGACATTCTGCTTTATTCTAATTATTTTGCAGAAGCGGGCTGGAGAGAAGGAGGAAGAAAGGGTCTATGTGTGCCAACAAGGGAAGAGAGTAAATTCTGGTAACTTCCTGAGGTCAGAGCAAGCAAACAAGCACTTAATCTTGTTTTTACTTAAATTAAATAGGGAACATTTAATATGATGGATTAATAATGTTAATTGGAGACCTGGATAATGGGGATAAGCTAATGAAAAGAATTTAAGATACAGAAAGATGTAAACTTCCTTCTCCCCTAGCCTCCCCTGGGGAACCCCAGGATGTCATCTTCTACCCTCTGGAGTACTAGACCCAAGATCTTTGTGGGAGAGGGCAGGGCTGTGGCTCTGTAGGTAGCAGAGGCTGAGATGTTCTGCAACAAGACCTTGTTGGAACCTCATGTCTTAGAATACACAGAACCCCAACCGAGACACTGGGTACTTGCACACTTGCAACCCCCCAAAGGAGGTTGGGGGTACCTACAGGAGGCCAGCACTGCAGAAGTCTTAGGAGGGACTGTGAGTATTGCAGTGTGAACTATGTGCTTTGTAGAACTCAGTTTCTTGCTTCTTAAATAATCACGCAGCTAGTTCATCCACCCCACCCCCACCCCTAGGTAGGTAACTTGATTCTGTGGGGAAATGGCAGAAACCATTGCAAACTGTTTTCAAATGCTTGCATCTGTAGGAGTCTTTCCTGGGCTGGAGGTTTGTACTCGGTTAAAATGCAAATACCCCGCAGAAGAAATGGCATGTTAAAGCTGCTATCAATCATTTATACCTTGGTGTCACGAAGGTACTGTCTCCTCTCCAGATAACAGCTTTGATGTGATTGTTGAGGGTGGGAGGGGAAGAGAGGACTTTGGGTAGTGAAGATCTTTGAGGGGATATTCCTAACCGGTGCAGACAGTGGACAATGGGAGCCTGGGTGCCAGCCAGGACCTAGACTGCTCCACAAGGCAGGGTGCCCTGAGATCTGTCGAAATATCAAATGTATAAGCCACCTTTTTTGTAGGACATTTCTGTTTCTTCTCTTTTCTTACTTGCTTCGGGGAGGTTTATGGTTTGAAAAATTAAAGTGTGGATCTATTTTCATTACCAAAGGATTTGCAAAACGGAGCTGGGCCTGTCTGAGCTCACATTTGCATCTGCCATCCCTTAAGCTGATTTTCGGTGCTCAGCAGCTATTTTAATGTTTTCAAGAACCCCCCCCCTTTTTTTTTTTTTTAACTCTTCCTTACTTGTGTTATCTATTTCTGCAGTTAAAAAAATTCCTCTGTGGAAAATCCCAATGCCAGATACTGACTGAAGTCACAGGTGTTTGTTCAGAGAATGTTGGGCAGCTCTGGCAACCATCCTAGGGTGGTTTATTGCAGTAGGCTGCAAGGGGATGCTGACAGCATATCTGAGGTCTCAGAAGATGCAGATGACTTCAAGGTCTCTTTATGATTACAGTTGATATTCAAAAAGCATTCGTTGAATACATGAGTGGGCTAAAGGAAAAGTTGCTGTGTTGTTCAGTAATGTTAGTAAATGGCTTATCATTTCCAATTTGTACAGGAAGCCTGTAGAAACTTTTTCAACTATCACACTGCTTGTCTATCTAGCCAGACCCCTCCCTGTTACCTTTATTGTGTGTGTGTTGACCTGTAATGCTGTTCCTGGAAGGGTCTTCCTGATTCCTGGAGGGGACAGCTACTCTGGACTCCCATTAGAACTTGTACATAAACCACTGAAGCAATGATTAACTTTTCTTTTGTTTTTAAACATACTATTACTTGATTTAGTTGCTTGTCTATCTCTCTGCTTACTAAAACTTTGTTTCCTCAGAATCATCTCTTTATTTTCAAGCACTTAGTTGTTTCCTGAATGGTCAAATATAATAGGGAGCTATAAACTGTATGTAAATGAAAGGGGCTGGATTCAGGACCCTAAAAGGGCTGGTGGCTTTTGGGCTACTGGTTAGGGCTGTTGGTTGTGAGCCTTGGCATCTAATGGAGAAAATCAGGTGGGGAATTATGAAACAGGAGACCAGCCTGGTGCTGATCCCAGGGCTCTCAATAGCATCCCTGCTGTCATGCTTTCAAAGAGAAATGACTATGGTTGACATTAACAACAACAATCAATACTTGTCCTGGGTATTTCTGTGGAGTCCTGAAGATGGAAGTTTCTGTCCCACCTGGTCCCACAGCTGCTTTGCCCCAAACAAACACACAGATGCTATATTAATTATTAAACTGTTGGCTGATGGCTAGGGCCTCTTACTGGCTACTTCTCTTTTAATTATTAATTCATAAATATTAACCTATGTATTTTCATATGGTTTTGGCCTACTGGAGACTGCCTGAACCTGTTATTTCTTTGACAGCGACATGGCGTCTCTTTTTGGTTTCCCTCTGCTTCCTCTCCCCAGCCTTCTCCCGGTCTGGTAGCCTCTTCTAACCTTCCTGCCTGGGTATTGACCAATCAGTGTTTTATTCATCAATCAATAAGAGAAACATATATACAGAAGGATATCCCCCATCAGAGTCCCCTCACTTTCAATCATATTTTTATCTTTTGCCTAGAAGGGAGTTTCATTTATTTAAAAATAATGAAAGCAATCTAAATGGGAGAGAAAACGTGGAGGTTCTCTGGCCAGAGCAGGGTTTGAGGATGTGAGTGAGGTCTTTGAAATCAGTCCCTCTTTGCTTTTGAGGACAGTGGGTCCACAGACAGTTGGACAGGGTTGATTTGTTTTAGGGAATGCAGTGAGTACAGGAATCAACCCTTTTCTTATATGTCAGCAACATGTACTTACCAAAGCTTTCCATAGTTCTCTGAACCATTTACCTACAAATCAGCTTCTTCAGTTTAAACATTTGGTATTGAAATAGTTACTCTGGCTTAATTTTAGAAAACTCAGGTCAATCAATATGTATGACTTTTAAGTTTAATCCTTCCTTTGGGGCGCTCAGAAGCGCCTTCTGGCTCCAGCTTGCTTTGATTTTCTGATTGTGAAGGGCAAGGTGGGAAAGAAATAAACAAGGTGACTAGGTTTCAAGGCTGGCTTTCTTGGCATGAATGAGTAATTGGAAAGCTAGCATAATCAAAGTAATTTCATCCATCATGTACAGAAAGGGAAATAGAATTCAGGTTATTAAGGTTTCACAAAACTGCATATTGAATGTATGTACATATTTCCTGCTAGGGGCTAGATAATGCTTCCCATTTTTATTTCTAAAAGTTATAGAAAAAAGACAACTGAAAATAAAGTAGGAGCTGTGGTCTCAAAACAAAAGTAGAATTAATTCATTGAAGAAGAAAAAAGAGTCTTGGGTTTTCCCTTTGGAAGGAAGAGACTTACAAATCCATGTACTTTGCTCTTTGCACTGAAGTCTTCTCAGCCTCCATATTCTTGTGGCCCCTTCCAAGTGCAGGACCGCCTCATACAAGGCAAATGGCTTACTTCTCAGCTCTTCAGACCCATGGGCCAGAGATAGGAATGGCATGGCTTAATTCATACTTCCAAGTTTCTTTTTGGAATTTGGGGGGACAAACAAAATGGGGGGAGCCAATGAGGGAGAGGTGACGAGACCGTCAAGGCCAGCTAGATGTGATGGGGTATGTGCATCTATACATATTTCTCTTGTTGGTTGATGAATAAACAGTGTCTGGGCAATGAGGCAGGAAGACAGGCGGGCCTAGGATGAGAAGAATTCTGGGAAAGGTAGGCATAGCGAGTCCGCCAAACACAGTTGCTATGTAGACCACAGAGGAGTAGCAGGTTCAGCCCCTTCTCCAGTAAGATAAGACCACGCGGAAATACATAGATTGATAGAAATGGGTTAATAATTAAGACAGAGCTAGCCAATAAGAAGCCTTAGCTTTTGGCCAACAATTTCATAATTAATATAGCATCTGTGTATTCATTTGGGGCTAAAGGGCAGCGGTGGGCCCCAGGTGGGAAAGAAAATTGTCTTCAACATAGATGCCTTAAGTGGGGCTACCTGGGAAGGCAAGGAGGGGAGCTCAATTTTGCAAGGGAACCAGCTGAGGAAAACTATGCATGCAGCTGGATGAATGTCTTTGTGGAATACTGTAAAGTGTGTTGATTTCAATAACTCATGGCGATCGGCCAACATACATTTAAAGATTTCCTAATTGTATTCTTTTAAAGGGCCCTAGCTGAAGAACTGTCTGTGCCTTGGAATGAAAGTTCTGAATTGTAGTAACTCATTGTGACTGCCCACCTGAAGCAGTTGTAGGTGCTCAATGAGCAGTTTTTAACCTGCATGGCTCACTTTTCTCCTCTTTGGTTTTCGTTTTGAAAACTAAAACAAAAAAAGAGTCAGTAGAGAAGGCTACTGCCTACTCCCAGGGCTATGGTACTTTCTCTTGTGGATGTACTGGAGACAAGTTTTGGTTCCCTTCCTCCAAGGCAAAGTACAGGAATCCCAGGAAGTTTTTCCCAATGATCCTCCTTTTAATTTTCCTTCTATGAGCAACTATGACATTAACTTATTACTTAATCATGAACCATGGCATACAATTCCCTACTTGATGTTTGCGGTTCTTTTCTCCCAGCTAGATTTTAATTTCCTTGATGACAGAAACTGTGCTCTTATGATATTAAGATGCCCACCTCCTATAGCTCCTTAGACAGAGGTCTGTGTGTATGGGGATCTGTCTAGTCAGTTCCTCACACTGAATGCTTAGGGAGATCTTGTACAGAATTGATACTGGGCAGGAAAATGAGCAGACCTAGCTCTTTGCTTTGCTGAAGGCCAATATGTGCTAAAGAGTCCTCAGAGTTTTAGGTCTTTTGGTCCCCACCCCTGCTGAGAGAGGCTTCTCTCTTGAGAAAGGGAGCAAGTGCAGGTGGAACTGTTTGATCTCTAGCTTGGACACCAGCATTTGTCACAAAAGCCAGATGTACTACCCTTTGGTCAGCATGAGACAAAAGTAAAACAATACAAAACCAGTAACTTCATCATCTAGGAAGTGGGATTATTGTTATTTACTTACTGTTATTAATAGCTGAATATTTTTTCTCTATCCTCTAGGGGCAGAAATAAACACCAGACATCTTAATTATATATAATGTCACACTCTCTAATCTATTATACTATACATGGTCTGTAAGCCCCATTTAATGAGAGTATATCTGTCTTCTATATCTTTCTTCTTTCATTTTCACACCATAACATATCTGAAAGCAGAAAGTTAGAGAAGGAGAGAGAAAGAGAGAGAGAGAGAAAGAGAGAGAGAGAAAGAGAGAGAGAAAGAGAGAGAGAGTTAGAGAGAGAGAAAGAGACTCCCTTGGCATTATCTCCAAGCCTGACAAGCTTTACTTGATATGTTATTTTTACAACAAAGGTTTAAGGTTCCCTGTGACTTTATTATTGTTACTCGGATGGTTCATTCATGCTAATATGGAGATGAACAAGCCAAAATATAATTGTGCTTGAAATATTGTTAGCTTAGTGTCATACTTTTCTAATCTGTAGATCTTAAAATCATGAAAAGATGATGTAAATTTAATTTTAGTTTCTTCTTTAGTCACAAAATTGAATTTTAACAGGGAGCATTGTATGCTGTCTTCACCGAGTTTGGACCTTGGTGTGTACGGATAAATCCTTTTACTTATGGAACACTAGATCAGTTGATTAGCAATGGAACCTGGAAACTACAAGGGATTCTGGGTGCAGATCAGCAGCACCTAGGGAAGGTAGGAAAACTCTGGATACTGGATTTCTTTTCCCAGAGTGTCTGCCTCAGAGGTACATGGCAAGGCATGACACTAAGATTCTCTTGTAGCCACCCAACTTGCAAAGTGGAACCACTAGTTTGCAGTTTGTTCTGTGGGATTCCAGAAAGATTGTGTAAGAGAATGGCCGCCAGGAGTCAGGTTCTTCACTCTGGCACCCCCAGTTAGATCTTCATTATCATTTAGTTTAGCAGGTGTGGAGCTCATTGTAGAGACATTGAGACAGAGCTACACTGTAAGGCACTCTTTCTCAACCTGTGGGTCACAACCATCAGAAAACACTTGTGATTGGCTTAGGAATGCCAAGCACAAATTTATTTTCATTGCTACTTTGTAGCCAATTTCGCTACTGATATTTCTGAGACCATCTGAAATACAGTTCTTCAATGGTCACAACCCACAGGTAGAGAACCACTGCTCTAAGGGAACACAGTCTCACTATTGGGCAAGTCATTATTGCATTTTTGTTTACATGTAAGTAATAGGCTGGTAAGTAATAGGCTGGTGGCCATCAAAATGGGAGATACTATCAATGTCTTGTTTTTCAACAAAAGTAGCTATATATTCTCTCTAAGGGAAGTGTGAATCACCTGGTTTTCTAAGAACCCTGGTATTTTAATAATTTTTCTCCTGAAGGACTCTAGAAAGCCCCATCTTGCAGAAGACCCTTCTCTTTGGCTTTCTGTGTCGCGGCCCCTCCCCAGACTTATTCCTCACCCAGGCCACTAGATTCTCACTCTTTTCCTCCTGCCTGGCCTATTTCCTGGCATACAGCTGCCCCACCAGACATACCCTGTAAGTCAGATCAAGCTCCAAACCTCTTCTTGTTGCTTTTGTGTATTATGAATGTCTTTGCCTTCTTAGATTAAGCCAAAAGTAACTTAACTTCTTTCTAATGATAGCTTACGACATCCTGCTGAGCTCCAGTGCCCTGGGGTGGAGGTTGTTGGATGTAGAAAGGTTTTGTTCTGCACTAAATGTTCCTGAGGTGGCATGATTTTTACTTCCTTTGTTTGCCTGCCCTCCCCTTTTCAGGCCTTTCGGTGAAGCCTTCAGCCGCTGTGTTACTATGTTACTGATGGACAGTGTCTAGTCTGTTTCTTCAGTCTCTTCTTCAAGTTTTCTGCTCAGTGGTAAACCCCACCTCTAAGCCTTGTTAGCGTTTCTGTAGGGGAAAGACAAGCCAGGAGCAAGACCCCAGGAAATGTTACATGGTCAATTTCACTAACAAGGGAGGATTCTGTGGTAGAGAGGTTGGCTGCTCCAAGGTCTCTTTTGTTTGTTTCTTGGTTTTCAGCTGTTTCCCAACAAGGCAAGTGCCAAGTACACAGTGCCAGTGCATCGAGAGGGAAGTCACCTTGGCTTTCTCGGCATTGCAGCTTCTTACCCTTCTTAGTGACTGGGAATTGCCAGGCAAATGTTTTTGCCTTTGTCTTTCTCCTCTTAGGAAATAAAATTAGCATGTAATCCTGGAAACCCAGAGCAGTTTGGGCTTCTTTGACCCATAAAGGTAAGACATGTTGGTCCTTGTCCTTGGGAGCCATCCAGAACCAGGGACTACGACATAAGGAGTGGAGTAAGGCAGGTAGGCGTGGATGTCCTTTACCACTCCCCAGATGTGTTAGGCAAACCTTTTCTCTACATGGCCAGAATCCTAACTTCAAACTTACGATACTGTTAGTATTCTTCTCAGGGCATTGCAAGCTGTGCTCTCACAGGATCACATTCCAGCTGGGTGGCCGTGGCCACGGGAAATGGCCCACTTGCTCCTTGGCCTCCGTTGAGTCTCAAGAGGAATTCCTCCTCCTCCCTCCTCTCACTTGCCCACCTTTTTATGCTTTACACTTTCCGAGGAGATCGCTTACTGACCTTAGCCCCATATGATTTGAATAACTTCGTATAAACAAAAATACTCCCCGAGAACACCACCTTCAGAGAAGTTACACAGAATCCTGTGAAGGCAGTTGCCCATCGTGACCTCCTTCCTACTTGTTGCTTCTCACATCCATGAAAACTGGCCTGTGCAGTTTTCTTTCACTCCAGATTTGGTCCTTCACTCTGTGTCTGGCCTCTCAGAACTGGACACTAGGGTGGAGCCTGTGCACCTTGGTCTGAACCTGGGTCTTCCTTGTAACCAAGGCATTGAGACCCTTTAGATATATTCACAATGTCCAAATTAGAACTGATTGTCTCTTGAGGTAGGGAAGCTGACTTTGCAGCTAAGAGCACTTGTTGCTTTCGAAGAGGACCTGGATTCAGTTCCTATCACCCACATGGTGGCTCTCAACCATTTGTAATTGCCTTGCCAGGGACCTGATATACTCTTTGGACCTCCATGGGCACAGAAAAGCACATATGCAGACAAAACATGCATGCTCATTACATAAATAAATCTTAAAAATTTTATACTGAGCCAGGGGTGATGGCGAACACCTTTAATCCCAGCCCAGAGGCAGGTGGATCTCTGTGAGTTCAAAGCCAGCCTGGTCTACAAAGTTCCAGGACAGCCAGAACTACAAAGAGAAATCCTGTCTCAAAAAACATAAATAAATAAATAAGTAAATAAATAAAATTAAACTGCTTTACCTCTCATCCTAAAACAGTAACCTTAGAGACATCCCTTTCATCAACTCAAAACAAACTGTACTTCATATATGTATTCTCTCCTCAGTATACCTATTGTTTATAGTTGTACTTCTGTCTTATAACAAATTCTCAAAATTTTAGAGGTGTAAATCAACATCCCATCCATGTGGTACCCCAGTCTTATGCACATCAAGAGTCCTGGCACATCTTGCTTGGCCCTTGCCCCTTAGAAGCCTCTGAAGTCATCATCACATGGCCCCCATAGGCCCTCTCTAGTGTAGAAATGGGGAGGGGGAGAAACAGGGCCCGTTATTCCTAATCCCTATGCACTAGCTACACACACTTCAGGGTTCACCAAATTCTGTTGGACTCAACCAGGATAATTTTGCTTTTGATGAAGTAAAAACCAACTGGCTAGAGACTTCAATCACATCTACAAAATTCCTTTACCTTTGTCATATGATAAAAGTGAAATTCATCATTTAGTTACAAGGAGAAGGGGTTATATTGAAAGACTTAAACTAGCAAAGAAATGAAATGAAGCCCAAATAATGCTGGGCAGAATTTGCTAACCACCAGCCCTGAGATAGCAGGATACAAAGAATTCACACTGTCCCTCCTTTCAGTGAGTCAGCAGGTGGTGAATAGGGTCCTTAAGAAACAAAGAGATAGCTGCAACTCTAGTTTGCCCAGACAAGATTAATTAGCACACCCTGAGGCCCTAAGGTCTGTTGACCCTAACAGGGAGACCATTCGGCCTCAAAGGGTCACATACTCAATGGACAGAGGGTCCCACCCCCTCCCTAAGCTTGTGGGTTTTGCCTTTAAAAACACCTGTGCCTGGGGAATGGGGCTTCTCTCTGGCCTGTTTGCACAAATGATTCCTGTTCATTAAAGCCTCTAGCGTGTTGCAGCAACTGGACTGGACATTGAGTTCTTGGGGGTACTGAGTGAAACTGGGAGACTCCTCATCCTGAGGGTCTTACAATATAAGAGGTATGAGTACTATAGGGGTGGAATTTTGGGGCCATCTCATGATTTTTCAGTATCTCCCTTCTCATTCAGAACTTCCTTCCTCTTTCTTTTCATTTTTAAATTGAAAAAAATTTAATTTTTGAAATTATAATTATGTTTCTCCCTTTCCTTTTCTCTCTCCAAATTCTCTCATATGCCCGTTCCAACTTTCCGTCAAATCCATGGCCTCTTTTTTCACTGATTGTTGTTGCATGCATCTATGTATACACTTCCGTGTTCCTAACTATAACCTCCTTAGTCTGTATAGCGTCACTCGTATGTATGTTTTCAGGACTGACTGTTAGACTGGACAACACCAATTGGTGTGATTGTTCCTGGGGAGGGCCTGCATCTCTAGCTCCCAGTTTTCTTCAGTTGTCAGTAGTTCTGTGTCCTTGGTTCCCTGTGTACCCCTGTCACAGCTCCATCAATGCTTTGGTGCGTACTTTGGGTACCGAAGAGGAAGTGATATGCTTCACTCATGCCTGTGGTCGGGCGGCAGAAAGACTCCATTCAAGTGTGCGGGCATTGAAGCAAGGTGCCTCAAAGAATTCAAACCATCTTCTCTTTCAGATTCAGTCTGAATTGGTGGCCATAGCACAGCTGACAGAGTGGTTGGGTTCAAGAACGTTCTAAGAAGCCTTTGGGAGGTCTGGTTTTGTTTCCAAGCCACACTCACGTGACCTCATGCCTGAAGATCTTAGTTCTATGGTTGAGACTACACATTTTTCTTCATTAATTTATGTCAAATTTCATTAGGTTTCCTAAATGTGCTAAAACTTGAAGGAGAGTGGGTTGTATGTTTATTCCTTACCACAGACCTGTAGACAGAGTTTCTTTCGCACCTGGTCCCATAGCCTATTACCCCAAATAAACATACAAAGACTTATATTAATTATAAATTATTTGGCCGATGGCTCTGACTTAATACTAACTAGCTCTCTAGTTATTAACCCATAATTATTAATTTACGTATTTCTACATGGCCTTATCTTATGAGAGAATGCCTGACACATCCTATCTTTCCTGTAGCTACATAGCATCTCTTCTGGCGGCCTCTCCTCAGAATTCTCCTCATTTGGTAGTCCTGCCTATACTTCCTGCTTGGATACTGGCCAATCGGTGTTTTATTCATCAACCAATAAGAGAAGCATATATACAGAAGAACATCACCCATCACAAATTATAGACTGGCTTTGGTTCTAGGAAGATAATGGACTAAGGAGGAACGGAGAGAGGAATTATCAGAGGTACGGGAGAGTGTCACGGGAGTTACAGTTATGGAAACAGCTATAATCGGGTCACAAGAGAGGCTCTGTATTCTAAAAGACTACAGCTAGTAGCAGCTGAGAACTGCCATGAACAACAAGGCTCAGTGTGGGAGTCTTTGCTATGAAGCACACTTGCTGACCAAATGGGGAATTTACGTTGCTTACCTAGTCTCTATTAGAACCCATTGCTCTTGTGCTGGTCTCTTCAGTGCACATATGGTTTTAGAGGCCAGCCCTAAATTCCTTCTCCTTGATATATGTGTAACTTAACAACTGTTGTCATAAAGAAATGGATAGAAACATTCTGAACATACACTGGGATTGCACGATTAAGTTTATGTAGCAGTCTGGAGGTCTACAGTTGCCTGTTGCAGAATTAAAACCGTCCTACCAATGTGTGCATTCATTGGATGTCAATATGAAATTCTATTTGGGTTGTGTGAGCAAGGCCTGGCCTATCTGTCTAGCCAGTGTAGCTAGTTTTCCTTTCTTGCTCTCCCTGCAGTCCGTGATTGGCCACTGGAGCTAGAGTGTGGGCCATATGGAAACAGTTCCAAAGAGGTTCATGCTTTGAAAGTGACTGGCACTTACAATCTCTATGTCCCCTTCCTGATTCATGTGTCCCTGGCTGCTGTGTCAAACTGATCCTGTTTGACCATGAAATATGATGTGGCTGGAATCACCAAGAGCTGGGGAGGGCTTCGTTTTATTGGATTCAAAGTTTGGCAAGGTTACATATGTGAGCAGGAGCTCAGGACTAGATGTGCAGAGACATTGGTCAGCAATTTGTATGTGATTAAATGACTGTTTCAAATGTAATTCCATTAGCTTCATTTTTTTTTCTTTATAGAAACAATTAGAAAATTCAAATTCTGTATTCATTAATTGCATCTGGGACTTGATGATGTTTTTTTCTGTCTGAGATGCCTCTGTGAGGTGCCTTCTCGTTTCCACGTGTGTGTGTGTGTGTGTGTGTGTGTGTGTGTGTGTGTGTGTGTGTGTGTGTTTAAGTGCTTGAACCTAATTCACATATGGGTCAGAGTAAAAGCACTTAGTACAATCTTTCAACCGTAAGATTGTTATCCATAGAGGTCTTGGAGTCCCTGTAGAGAGCCACTCTTGATTCTCTTATAAATAATAATAAAAGTGAGCTTTCAGGAAATTTGGTAAAATGGCTGAATTTTAGGGATCTATTGTTCTTGGTTGTTTTTTTCTTAATTAGGTGCACATATGTTGAAAACATTCATCTCACCACTGACCTAACTTACTATATTTTGACATTGAATGGAATTTGGCTTGGCTGGCTGGGGACAAATTATCATGATTCTTGTAGCTTATAGGAAATTTCTTTACCAAATGCAAGATGCATTGGGTACTTGAACCAAAGAGTGTTCTGTCCTTTATTTTCTTGTATAGCCAACAGATATTGTTGATGATCATAACTCTCTGTGTGGTTAAAGAGATTTTTACTTCACTTACTTATTTAGTTTTGTCACACTTATTAACTAGAAGAAGTGTGTTTTACTACAATTTATTGTGGGTATTAGATATCAGTGGATTTTGTCTTTAGAGTTGATACTGTTGGCACATCTCATCTGAATTTGGTCACTATAGGTTAAATCCTATTTGTCAAAAATGTTGAGTTCCCTGAATTTATGTTCAGCCAGGGTAAACACACAAAATAATCAAAACGAAATAGCAAGACAGACTGCTCTGTTACTGTTGGGTGTAGGTCTACAGAAGGGCTTTCCAGTTCAAGATCTTGTTGACTATTTTAGTGTCACACATTGCCTAGTCTTCTCAAGAATTCAAACTGTGAATGTTGCTTTAATTTTTGTGAAACTACCTGCCCTTTCTAAATGCCTTTTTATTCCATACACAGATCAATGATAAGAATATGGTTTTTAGAACTAAACGAGTAGAGGTTCAAATACTAACTCATCTGAGAGATTCTTGTTACCATATTTTAATTATATAATAAGGACAATAAATACCTTCTTGCATGGTTTTTCTTATTGTTTGTTTACTTTACAAAGATGGAATTGTGTGTATAATGTGCCTGATATGCAGAGGGTCTGATGTTTATGGGAACTTAATGAGTCGTATGTGAAACTGATTTTGACATAGTCATATATGTAGAGTTGTGCCTCAGTGTTTCAGACAAGCTGGGAAGACAGTTCCCATGGCATGTGGCAGCTGACACTACAGCCTTTGTTTGTGTCACACACCTTTACCAGCACTTTCAGCAAGCATGTTTATAAAGCAGCTATGCCCCAGCAGGCTGTGCCAGGCTGCCTGACTTTGCTGCACCCCCATGCCTTGAAAGGGAAGTGGCGGAGACTCCTTAAGATACTGAGAATGAATTTGTATGTCTTCTTTGTGAACTGGTGCTTTTTGTAAATCTTTGCACACTAAGCCTTTGCTGGAAGGAAGCATGTGGCTGTTTCCTGGGAAGACCCGCTGGCTGGATCTCACTAGAGGCATGACTTCCTTAGGAAGGAGGGGAGGACATTTCCCCAATCCTTTTTGTCAACACAGTGGGAGTTATCTGAATTTTGTTTGGGTATTAGTTGCTGTGTGGGTTGGGTATCTCTCTGTTAGTGGAGCCTTTCTTAGAGGATTAAATCTACAGTTGCTGGGAAGCACTATGACTCTGTGGGAGGATTTTTCCATCAAGTAACAGGGTCACAGTTTTGTCTGTATGTTTTTCTAGCAAGCCCAGTTCTTAGAGTCCCAGGCAACTCTACCACTTAGCTGGAGACTGAGAGAACATTTTCTTTCTTATCACCAAGGTGCTGGACCACTCATCTTAGAGATTATCCAAACTTGATTTTGTGCAGCTAGATGCACAACCTATTTAGGAGTATAGAGTTCAGTCGTAAGGGGAAGATTTCATGTAGACAAACTCCATGTAAAACCTTCAGCCTTATAGTCATGTGAAGCAGGCTTTGTGGGAGCGTTAACTCACTCTCAGAGGTCCTCGAGATGGATTTTGTATTTTTGGAGAGCTCTGGGATTGACCAGAGTGCTACACTTCTTTATGTGAGTGGGAAGCTGACACTGGACTGTGGAGACAGTCCAGTCTGGACCACTGGGACATACAGCGGCTCCTGGAGCCCAGAACCCAAAAGCAGGGTTCTGCTGCTACGTCTACCCAGTGAGGAGAAATGTCTGAGTGCCTGGAAAACCTAGCATCTGCTCCTTCTTGGCTTCTGATGTTTTTAGAAAACCTCTAGAAGTTTCTATTGGAGTTGGATGAGACAAGGATAGCATATTTTCCATCTCTCCAGAAGCCCGCACCCCACCTTAGGAGCCTCATTTACATGCACAACCAATGCTGTCTGACAGCCTTGGACTGTACCTTTGAGCAGATCCGGTGGGAACCCCTCATGCATGTCAATGAAGCTCCCTTCACCACAGCCCTGCTCTGAAGAGGCAAGGAGGAAGCTTTGCCTGGAACTTGTTACTGTGACAATCTCTAACCAGACACCACAAGAAGGATTTTTTTTTTTTTACCTTTTAGTGTGTATGCCAAGAGGACACCGTGTAGCTTGGTTTTCCAGACCAAAGTAATTTATTTAAACGTGCCTCCTTTGAAGAATGGGAAGGGATACAGGGCCTGATTTTAATCCCTGCTAACATGGAGAAAAGAATGCTCATGTCACAACTCAGTGAGTGTAAAAATTAAAAAAGGCTGAGACTATTGTTTGAAAACAGGCAAAATAATTAAAATTATTGTGGAATAATCACATATCAGACAACAACCTCCCACTCTTATGAGCAACAATCCAAAACAGCTCCTCCAAAGCGGGCCCAAGGGCAGAGGTTCTGTATATCATTCAAAGACCATCTGTCGTGCAATTCCTGTAGCGCCTTTGCACTGTTCTGAGGGCAGGCTGAAATTCAGCCCTGGCACTTCTCTTCCATTTGCTAACAAACAGCAGCGATGGCAGATAAATATGGCAAACAATAGGCGCTTGTAATGAACTGGAAAGGGATGAGGAGTTTTGGAACCGGCACTGGAATAAGAAGTTTTGGGTCCTTTGCTGGGCTCCTGAGACCCTCAGGGCTAGTTCCTGCCATGTGGCAGCTCAGACAGACATCTGCGGGCTGAGAGAGGCTGCTGTGAGCTCAGCCAACCTGCTATGAGTCTGATTTAAATAAAGTTCTTTTTTTTTTTCTTAAAAAAAGTAGTAATCGTGGAGACTTCGAGCTAGAGTTCCATTGTTGCAGGAATCCCATACATTGATGGTTCCCAATGCTTGCCCTTTCATTTACTACCTTTCCTGAAATTCAGGTAGGTCAGTCTCTCTCTCTCTCTCTCTCTCTCTCTCTCTCTCTCTCTCTCTCTCTCTCTCTTTCTCTTTCTCTCTGTGTCTCTGTCTCTCTCTGCCTCTCTCTGTTTCTCTGTCTGTCTGTCTGTCTGTCTGTCTGTCTCTCTCTCTCTGGTTTCATAGACAGGGTTTCTCTGTATTGCTTTGGAGGCTGTCCTGGAACTCACTCTGTAGACCAGGCTAGCCTTGAACTCACAGAGATCAGCCTGCCTCTGCCTCCTGAGTGCCTGGCTTTGTGTGTGTGTGTGTGTGTGTGTGTGTGTGTGTGTGTGTGTGTGTGTGTGTGTGTATGTGTTCTCTTAAAGCTGCCCAGGCTGCTGAGCTCTGAGTTGTTGCCTTCTCCTGGGTCTCCCTGAGTCAGCTAGAACAGGGTCTTGATGTTTTGATGATTCCATTTGGTAAGGTGCTTCCTCATCTTGTTTTGTAGGAAGAGATTTGTGATGTGATTGTATGATAATAGACTAGGAGAAGCTGCTACCAGCCTATCCAAGCCACAGGTGCCCTGCCCCGGTGCCCAGGCCAGCCTGAATGAGCATGCACAGCAGACACTTCCTCCCTACGCCAAGCCTGCCTCTATGTCCAGAGACTGCCACCAAGGTGGAAAGGACAACCCAGAAGAGCCAGTCACCTGAGCCAATGGGACCTTGGGAGGGGTATAAGGCAGGTCTAACTTCCTGAATAAAGGAGTCTGCAGCATGCTCTGTTACTCACTGCCTGAGTCATTGGTGCTGTGGATTCTCATCCCCTCCTGCAAGGTTGTCCCAGCAGGGTAACCCTCAACAAAAAGGTGTTATCACAGAACTTCAATATTACACTTTTAGTTCTCAGATTAGCGGTATCTAAGGAATTCAGGACCTGAGCTCCTCCTTGGAATGTGCAGATCAATCTAAATTTCTGACTTAGGAGCCTCTTGGAAAATTATCTGTTCATCATTTTACTGTGATCTGTAACTATGAACACTTGGGCTAACACTCTGGTCCTTGGTCCTTTTTTCCACTCCTTTTCCTCCTGTCCCTTTTCCTTTCCCCCACTTCCATCCGTATCCTTCTCTGTCTCTGTCTCCACACCCCTCCTACCCCATCCCTATCTCTGTTCTGTCTTCCAGTTGGTCAGAAATAGTGTCCAGAAATTCATGGTAGGTTCAGGTGGGGGATGCATAATGACTAAAGAACACTGCTGTTTGTTCCAGGCCCAGGCTTTTAAATTTAACACCTTACACGAAGGAGGCCTCCCACCTGTACTAATAAGAGACCAGGGAGATCTTAAATAGTAAGGCAACCTTGGCCGTGCTGTCTGCGTCCTGGATAGGGGTGGCATTTGGATTTATATTTCAGGCCATTGAAGGGACTGCAGTGGGATGGCTATGGACTTAAGAAACAGATGCTGGTCCTCCATTATGAGAATTAAAAGGCATGGACTTGATTCCTAGGGGTTTTCTGAGCCCCTCCTGACTTTGCTTTTCACTGGCAATTCACGAGCATTGTGTGTCATCAGTTCCAAGATGAAAGCCCAGTGATGTGTGTGCCACAATTCCAACAGGTTTTATTTCCACCAGTACAGGAAGGGATATGCTTTAAACTCCAGAGAACTGAGGTGTGTCTTTCCAAATTTCCATTGTGAAGCCCAGCATTTGTGAGCCAGCAGGAGACATGGGAGGATTGTTTACTTTGTAGATGTGACAAACTCAAACTTAGCAAAGTTACACATCTTCTCTAAAAGCATCTGATGAGGGTGTCTTCTGAACCTCACAATCTTAGGTCAGTGCCAGGCTGATTTTGCTATAGCACACCATCCTATCTGATCTTGGTGACAAGGGCCAGCATCAGGCCGTGTTTGGTGGTGTAAAGTGTTGTAATGGGCTGTAGGGTGGTGAGAGTCCTGTAGCACTAGACATAGCCATGTCACCACACACACATTTGAGACATCTTTTTATTCTTCTTGGGATAACCACTGAGCCCTTATTATCAGTTAGTCGGTGTTGTATGCTATGGACCTGTTTATCTGTCTGGGTCCTAGAATGCTTTCTTTCTGCACTCCTCCAACAGTTTTTCCCCTACAGAGTGAGGGAAATCCAGTTAGCTAACAAGGGATAATTTTGCCACAAGCACATTCTTCCTTCTCTACTCAGTGCTGGGCCGAAGCCAGCTTGGAGTACTTCTATCTTTCCGAGGTGGGTGGTGAGAAATTTTACAGTTCATTTGTTAGATAGTCAAATTAGCAAAATGTGGTGGTGAACACCTTTAATCCCAGCATTTGAGAGGTAGGAACAGTCAGATCTCCATGTGTTTAATGTCAACCTTTTCTGTATAGTGTGCTCTAAACTAGCCAGGTCTATATAGCAAGACCTTATTAAAAAAAAAAAAAGAAAGAAAGAAGAAACAATTTTTAAAAAGAGATTAATTGAACATGGTGGAGTATCTACACCAAAGAAAGTGACTAATATTACTTATTTTAGATTTTTCTAGAACTGTTATGGCTAGCATAGACAATATTTGTAATATTTAGCATGTATTTAGGCATGATATAAAGAGAGAATTCATTAAGAGTTCAGTGGGTTATTGTTGTTTTCCTTCTTCAAATTGAGAAATGTTAGCTCTTAGGAAAAGAATACCTAATAGAATGGCATTATAAGTCCATAACTCATGCACTTTAATGTTTGTGTACACACACACACACACACACACACACACACACACACACACAGAGCAAACTGGACCCTAATAGCTCATCCAAATTAACAATGCTAAGAACAGTTTTGCACCTCTTTCTGTTTTTCCAAATTCAACACAAATTCATGCACATTTATTTGTTCCAAATGAAGGCTGAGTGCTTTGGCTATCCACTTGTAAGCTCTCAGTTTTGAAGAGGATGTTAGAATCTTGCCACGCTGAGGGTAGAAGACTCTGTGTTCCAAAGCCAGTAGAGAGCAGATTAAACAGCAGTGAATGGCAGCTGGTCAGTTTAGCAGACAGTTCTAACGTGGAGATGTTCCTAAAAAGAGAGCCTCGTGTTTCTATCCCATCCCCGGAGCTGGCCCATGCTTCCAGAGTAAGTTCAGGCTCAGCCTCTGCCAAACACAAGTGCAACCAAACTGCCCATTGAAAGCAGATGCTGTTAAAATTCAGACGGGAAAGCATACTGCTCCAGAATCTCCTGGATAGTGGTCAAGACACCAAATACACAGTTCAAAAATTAATGCCTGGTCAGCTAAGTCACCAGACCCAGTTAGTCAGGTTTCTGTTCCTTGAAAGTTATATGTGCATTGCTGGATTGTGTTGTGTCTGTCCCCTGATGTCTTCTGTCCTACCTTAGTGTAAGTGAAGTGAGTAGGGTGTTTATCTGAGGATTGTTTTCTACAAAAAAAGACCAAGGAGGTGATCTCTTTCCAGGTCAGTATTAGCAAAAATCTTTTTCCCTGGACAGGAAGTATGCGTTGCCTGAATAGCATTCCATTATAACATGGAACAAAACCTAGTTCTAGTTTTATTTTGAGGAAGCAGCCCATGACACCGGGTGAATGATGTCCTCATTAGAGCATCAGCTAGCCCACTCTCTGGTGAGACTGGAACCAGGAGACCCAGGCCCCAGTCTGCACAGCGTCTTTTCCATAGAATCAAATTGATTTGACTTCTCTGAAATAACTTGCAGTGTTATGAATGAAAGTTCCCTTGTTCATAGCCATGCTTATTCAAGGAAGTCCACAGAGCATCTACCATTTTCGTAGCTGTGAGTGCTTCAAATGTGGTTTAATTCCCAGAGGGCTCATTCCTCAGCAAGGCAGTGACGAGATGTGGAATCCCTAAGGCAGTGGTTTTCAACCTGTGACCTGTGAATTCTGTCACTTTGGGGGACCAAATGACCTTTCACAGGGGTCAACTAACACTATCAGTGTTGTGGTGTTTCTTGTCCTACCAGGTCCCACAGCTAATTCAGACCTAAAATAAACATACAGATGTTATATTAGTTATAAACTTTGGTCGATGGCTAGGGCTTCTTATGGCTAGCTCTGTCTTAATTATTAACCCATTTCTATTAATCTATGCATTTCTACATGGCCTTATCTTAGTACTGGGGAACGCCTGGTGCATCCTGTCTTCCCAGTCCCTCTATGGTGCCTTCTCTCCATCTCTCTCTCTCTCTCTGCCTACCTTTCTCAGAATTCTCCTTATCTCCTAGACCCACCTATCTTCCTGCCTCATTGGCCAAACAGTGTTTTATTCATCAACAAATAAGAGAAACATATACAGAAGGTCACGGGTCAGAAAACACAGATATTTACATTATGATTCATAAAAATAGCAAAATTTCAATTATGAAGTATCAGTGAATAATTTTATGGTTGTGGGTCATCACAACATGAAGAACTTTATTAAAGGGTCACGGTGTTAGGAAGGTTGTGAACACTGCTTGAAAGGCTAAAGTCTTTTGGGAAGTGGTAAGGTAACAGGGGATTCTGTCCTTGGAAGGATAAAAGCAATTATGGGTGGGGGATAGGGTTAATTTTCTTGAGAAGGCTGTATTAACAAGCACCTTCACAACCTCCCCGCCACACGCCTTGGCTTCCTGACTTTCCAGGTGAGCTTTCCCTCTTACACATTCTCATTATGATTCTGTCTACCATGTGATACAACCAAGATAGCCCTCACTGGATCTGAGAAGATGTTGGTACCATTCTCTTAAAACTCTGAAACTGTGAATGAAATAAACCCATTTTCTTCATGAAACTCCCCACCTCAGATAATTCCCTGTAGCAATAGAACTTGGATTAAGTCAGTCTCTTAGGGAATTGTTAGACATGTATTTCTCAGAGCTGGAGAGATGGCTGAGAGGTTAAGTGCATCTGTTGCTCTTACAGAGGACCCAGATTCGGTTCTCAGTACCTGTGTGGAGAACTCACACCCACCTGTAACTTGAGCTTCAGGGGACACGATGCCCTCTTCTGGCCTCCACAGGTGCTGCAATTATGTGTATAACCACCCTACCCTCCCACACATATGGGTATAATTAAAAAAAATTAAAAGTTCTACAAAGAAAGAAATACAATCTTCTGACACATACACTCCTTAGGTGATGCCTAGAGTCCAGTTTTTGCTGAGCCTTCTAGGCAGTTCTAAGATTTAGAGAGACTCGGGAGCTATGTGAGGAATAGCTGTCAAGATCTCATTAGTTGTCGCGGACAAAGTTCTTTCTAAGTTCAAGTGCCTGACCCACAGGCCAGTTCTAAAGAAGCATGCTGGGTACCAGCTGAAAAAGTAAAGAGTCAGCTACTGTGAACCATCAACACCAACACATGGAGCGCACTCTTACATGTGCATGTTTCTCCACATCTGCTCTTAGAGCTGTTGGGTCATGAGAGCACGTGCTGCTGTGAATTGGGGCTTATCGGTTTAGTCCTGATTTACATTTTAGGGGGCCCAGGTGCATTTTTCCTGCAGTGTAATGATGTTCAAACCCTCAGTTACAGCTCCCTCTCTCTCTCTCTCTCTCTGTCTCCCTCTCTCTCTCTCACACACACACACTCACACATTCTCACATACACATATACTCAGACATGTTCACTCACATACATATACACTCACATTCACACTCACACACACATACACACACTCTCACACACGTTCACACACTGACACATACACATACACACACACTCACACATACTCACATGCACTCTCACACACAGTCACACACACTTCTGGAAGCAGAGCAACCATCTTTACTGGGGAATTGTAGATTGAATAGACCAATTTCCAACTGCATAGGAAATAATTTTCACATTTAAGTCACCTAACTCCATGACCAAGCGAGTCACAAGTGAGGATGGAGAAAAGGCTCGTCTGCCAGCCCTGGGTGAGAGAGGCTGGCTGAAGGGAATTACTCAATGCCCGACATCAGAAGGGGCTGCTGAATCCCGGGACGCGTGGCCCTCTGGCCTTTCACTGCTGTGACTGGCAGGTCATACTCCCTTGGTTTTGACTAAGACCTGTCACAGCTGAGAAGACAGCTAGAGAAAGGGCATGACCCCCAGTGTTGCCAGCGTTGCCACCTACTGAAGAGTTGCAGAGCTAGGGACAAGAACTCTCACAGCAGCTGCATGGGGCTGCGGTAGCTGCTGAGTGAGTTGCTTGCCAAGTGTACAAAACGAGGCAGACTGTAACCACCAAGACTGCCAAGGCGGCACATTGCTCATGAACATGCTGCCGTGTGAGTTATTATCACATCTTGGTACACCAAGGAAAAACTGTGTTGTTTTGACTACGGCTCATGCAACAAGCCAGAGAATAGCTCACTGACGTCCCGACTGGGCAGGGAATCTCTAAGGTATATATATAGAAAAGTGGGAGGGTAGTGTTGACCTGGCAGAATAAAGTTGTTGGCTTGTACACAGTTCAGAGCCACATATATTAATAAGTACAGGTGTGTATTTAATTGGCCTTAAAATAAACGTAGGCAGGAGTAGATGAGCAAATGCAGTGCCACTGTGTCTTCACACACACACACACACACACACACACACAGACACACACACACACACACACACACACACACACAGAGAGAGAGAGAGAGAGAGAGAGAGAGAGAGAGAGAGAGAGCCACTGGTGGTGGTCCTGAGCAGTTCAGATGAGTGTGGCTCTTGTGCAGATAATTCAGTGTACTCCCACTCTACCTGAGAGGCATCGGAGTGGTCGAGCCATAGGGGCCTGGTCTCTACTTCAGTTTTTCCCCAAGCAACACCTCTATCCTTCCTCTTCCCGCTTCTTCCTCCCTCCCTTCCTTTCTTCTCTCTATCTTTTTATTTAAAAATCTTGAATTAGTTACAGGACACGATTAGAACAAGAGAAAAATAATGTCAAATCCGATAACATTAGTGAAACACTCCTTTAAAGGGATTAAAAACTATAAACCCATACGTGTGTGTATCTAGCTTTAAAATCTTCACTCCCCTTTTTCAGAGGGCACATTGATTTTCAAGTGTCGTCCTTGATGAATCCGGAGATCAGGAGATACACCAGCGCACGCTCATCACAGGGGGAAGGTTCACTGAACGGGTTCAAGAGCAAACTGTACCTAGAGAAACCCGCGTTCTGTCAGAAAAAAACAAGTCCCTGGAAATGGCATCCCTCTCTTGTCTGGGTCTTGTTCTTTCTTCCTTTTTTTTTCTTCTTAAAATTTCAAGTCTTATTTTTTTTCTTTCTCACAAGTACCAGCAGAAGAAGATTAAGCTTTGACATTGATATTTTTAATTTTCTGGGTGAGTTGTTGTATATGTCATAATTAAAGACTGAATTCTGGCTAATGTCCACCTGGTAAAAATGATTAGCCTACTAATTAGACACAGTGCCTTTTATTCTAGGTAATCAAAGATTGTGAGTTACTTCAGCTTTTGTTATTTCAGTGAAAAGGACAGTTAATTTGAATTTCTACAAACAGCTTTAAGTTTGATGTCTACTTCAGAACACAACAGGGACCCAGGTTTGATCATGTCTAATAGCCAGACTTCTTTTCTTAAAGCTACAAGCGGTCATCCTCAATATTAAACATTTAAACAAAATTCACAGTGTGTGACTGACTGCTTTCTGAGAGGGGTGTTGTTTAGTATCTAGCTGTTTCATACATGGGTTTGTTCCTCTCTCCGGTGGTGGATAGTTTTTCACCATCTTCAGAGTAACCTGTGGAGGGGGACCGGATGTTCATCCTGTACCACAAGCTCTGTGGGTGCTGATCTTTCTTCTTCCACACACTAGGCCACTTTGCTCTCAGCTGTGTAAATGTGAGGTCAAATGACAAGAAGGCTAGAAAGCCTGTCACTAAATAAACAAATGCCCCAGCCGACTCACCTAACAAATTTATTTTCTTTAGAAAGAGGAGTTCCACTGAAGTAGTTGTTTACGAGGACACTTTTCTATACAGCATCAGAGGAAGGCTGTGTCCATACTGGGACAGCTTGACTTGATTGTGAGATCAATAATAAGCCAAGCTGTGGCTTGTCGATTTTTTTTCCTTTCCTTCCTTCTTTCCTTCCTTCCTTTCTTCTTTCCTTCCTTCCTTCCTTCTTTCCTTCCTTCCTCTTTCTCCTTTCCCTTCTCCCTCCTTCCCTCTCTTCCTCCTCCCCACTCTCCCTCCCTCCTTTCCTTTTCTCCTTTCTTCTTTCTTGTTTTTTTTTTTTTTTCCTCTACAGATGTGGACAGACAAGAGTAACCAAAGAATTCTGTCATCTTCCCATTAGGTTTTCATTTAGTTGTCATCACTCTGTAGAATCAATGGGAGGCCAGACTTTCATTTTATTAGGATCTCAGTGATCTGTAAACATGCTGTAGTGTTTGCATACTCCTTGAACATACTTAGTTCTGAATTAATTTTCTTTTTAAGAGTTTGTTTGGCAGCAATGGTGATCCTCCATTTTAGGCAAGCCTGAGCTACCATGATGGCTATGCATTTCTAAGTAAACAGGTTTGAGTCTTACAACTCTAAATGGTCTATAGTAGTAAATGCAGTTATATCAACCCCTATAAATACTAATTTCAAGTGCAACACCTATGTTTATTTCCTGGATGTACCTAACCCTTCCATAGTTTGTGTGAACGATACAAGTGTTAACAGACACTGAACCAATTCCCAAGACAACTAGTGGCATGTAGTTTGTTTTCAACACAAGTTCTTTTGGAAGGCCAGCATATAACTGGCCTTTACATATTTTCTTAGCATATACTTAAAGTTTATTGTAGAACATAATCAAACTAGAAACTACCTTTAATTTACCTTGTTCAGATAAACACTATCATTATTTTGAAAGAACTTACTCTGAGTATATTTTTCCACACAACTAAAAAGCTGGGGTCTTCTTATGGGGCTTAAGGAGTTAAAAGGGAAAGAGGGGATTACTCCACTTCTTGCTTATATTTTCAGTTCCCTCAAGGTCCCCTCTTTAACAGGCTGTCTCAGGAGTGATTTGGGATGCTGAAGCAGTTGATCACTGAATAAATCTTCCCCGACTCTGAAAATGTTACAGTATTATGCAGCACACACAGCATGGGTTGCAGCTGAGCCGCTCTGTGGCCAGAGATGATCTCTCGGTAAAGAAATTGCCTGGAATTACCCAGGGGAGTTTGCATTTCAGTAGCAAAGCAGTAAGTACAGGGATGGAGTCGAGCGACTTGGTTGAGATTTTGGCCATATAAACACTAAGCAAGGGCTGGTGGAATTCAGGATAAAGAAATCTCAATGTCATTTGATTCAAGGAGGAGAAGGACATTTAATAAATGCCACCCATTAGAGAGAGAGGTCCAGAAATGGGCCGTTTCAAATATATCACCTAACCATTGGCAGAATGGAATGTTCTTGAAATTCCATTTCTCTTGGAGCCACTCTGAACGAGAAAAGCATGTAGCATGAGGTAATGTCTACCGCAGTTTCCAAGCTCCAGACATTGGCTTGTCCTCTGTATGAGTCTTGGGGTTTGAAAAGTGGGGGAGGAATTGTTCACAGTATATTCCCCTACAAACATAGCTCCCCAGTTTCTGGGTGGGGAAGAATTTCTTTTTATATTTGGATTTAGGAGAATATTTTGATGCAATTTCTGACCATTAAAATAACTTTTAAATATGTTCCTCTAGACCATGAGTGACTTCTTCAGTTCTGGGTTCTTGGTGCTGAAGCCAGTGACTAGAACATATCAGGTACTCAATAAAAATTTGTTAACTGAATTAACAAGTGAAAGAGTATAACTCATGCTGACATAGAGAAATTATGATTAGGGGAGTGTGAAGCCATAGCCAATAGGAAATACATTTCTTTGGCCTTTCTTCTTCATGTGCAAGCGAAAGGGAACTTTAAGATCTTGGCAGTATTTATTATCCAGTTCATTGGGACTTCATGATGTCAGCTCAGTAACTGATGCTTTTTTTTTTTTTTCAGGGGTACAAGGTGAGGAGAGGAGGCACACATGACTCGCAGCATTAGAAGACATTCTTATGCTAAATGCCTTTGGATGGAATATTAATTTTCTCATATCCCAACTTCCATTATCTTATTCACAAACTTTCTTCTTTACTTGTGAAGGCATTTGAACTTCAGACTCTTGGTACAAAGCCTCTTCATATACCAGATCTGTGAGAGAGAGCATGGATGTATCATTTCAAAAGGAAGATCAGACACTGGTGGCCTGCGGGTAGTCATTTGGGCATCAGTGGCATAGAGGAAGGGATAATGTGACTTTTTCATTTTCCTGTAACTTATGTGGATCATTTAATCTTAATGTCCAATCGCCATGCAGTAACATTTCAATCACATATATGTTGTTAAATGTGTTCTTAAATAACTTTATCATAGGTTGTGTCTCAGATAGCTGTATGTGTTCTCACATGAGTGTCTGGGTCTTTAGAGGTATTATGAGCAGAGCATTAGAAATATTAAAGGGAGCACAGTTTTGATCTACAACTGAGTATTGGCATTTGTAACCTTTTGTATATATATGGTTAAGCTGTAATAGTTTTTCTCATTTGAAGACTTACGTTGTAATCTGGTACATATACGCTGCTATCTCTTCTGCAGTTTTTGCATTCTTATTTCTGTCAGGCTTGCAGAAGGAAGAGCCTAGCCTCAAAGCATGCAGAGAGACATTCTATGTGATGGCAGTCCTCTCTTGGCTGTGACTGATACCATGGCAGAAGGTATTTGGCAGTGTTGGCCTGGCTTGAGAATACTAGGTTAGCCAAGATGGTTTGACTCTGAATCTATACTGAATTCACAAATCCATGACAAGGGCAGAAGAACATTTTGCTTAGGCCAGGCTCCACAAGTACCTAGAGGTGACACTCTTTCTACTTGTACCAGGAATCGACAGGCACTGGTTTTTTTTATAGTAGTTGGTGTCTCCAAGTCACACGTTAGCAAGTTCCCATCATTTCATGTCTTTCCAACAAAACAAGCTTGCATGCAAACAAACAGCAACAAAAGCAAGGAGAGAGAAAGCAGAAAGGATAGTCTGGGTATAATGCCTACAATGGAACAGAACTAAAGAAGAATCATTGTTCAGACAGCTGTCAAGAGTGATAGACGTTAGAATTCTCTAGAATAAGAAGGACTCTGTCTCTCCTCTCTCTCTCTCTCCAGCAGAAGGTGTGACCCAAATTAGAGGTTCCTCTTCCCACCTCAAAAGATCTGACTTAAAGGTGTGCCTTTCCATGTCAAAGATCAGAATGTATCTTCCCACTTTAAATGATCCAATTAAGGAAAAAAAAAAAGAACCCTCACAGGTGTGCCCAGCTATTTTGGGGTTTTAGTTAATTCCAGATACAGTAAAACTGAGAGCCAAGAACAGCCACCACAATAGATGGGTAAGACAGGCCTCCCCGAGTGTGCTGGGGAGAGGATAGCTGTCTGTTCTTCCCCTTTGGGAGTTTTAAATTTGTCAGATTTTCCCTGGATCCCCAGTCGTTGTCTTCAACTGGAACCCCTCTTCTGGGATTAGTCAGCTACCCACTGACATGAGGTTCAAAGAGGAATTGAGTGCCAGCAAATAGAGAGATGTGCTGTGTTTACTTCACTGTCACCTTTAGTGTCCCCGGAGGCGATGATGGTACCTGCACAAGTGCAGCCAGTGCTACCTTCTGGTGTGAACCTGGGCATGCTGTTTCTGTAGGAGCTGTAGCACACGGTTACACTGAGGAATACACATGCTTGGGTTTGCACAGTAATGTCACGCTGTGGTGGCCATTTTCTTTTGCTAGATTCTGCAGAGCTAGCTCAAGGTTGTCTTGAGGCCAGGGTGAGGCAACAGATCCGGTACCTGTGCAGAAGAGCACATGAGGTTTTTGGATGCTAGTGTGGGAGTGTTCTCCAAACAGGAGCTCCAAGCAGTTCTCTACAATCAGGGATATTCATGAAAGACTAAATCTTTCCAGAAACACGCTGGACAATCTCCTCACAGGTCTGTGCCCTCTTAGGTATAACACAGAGGCTTGAAGAGACACTGCTTCCTTGCATATACACCACGGGAGCAAGATTGTTGAGAAACCAGTGGAATTTGGGGTTCAGGTGGCTCTTGGATCTCCTGGGAACTCTGGTTGTTTATAGCAGTGATTTAAAGAGAAGAGAGCAGTAGCCATATGTCTTCTGTCCTTTGCAGTCCTGTTCACATTTTTACCTGAGCCTTGTTCCAGTGTCAGCTTCTGGGAGGCCACCGTCTGATGCCTCCCACCTTGCTCTTTACCAAGCCTGTGACACTTCACCCTCTGCATAGATACTTTGATGCGATTCCTTTTATTCTCTCTTAACTAACACAATTACTTCTTGTTTCTAGAATGTGAGCCAGTGGAGGTTTAGGTTTAGAATGACATTTACTTTGTCATTCTTTCAGCTCCTAGTCTGAATGTGCCAGTACAAATGTATCAGGAAATGCAGACTGAATGAGCATGAATGAACAGGTGCTCATTTCTTAAGAGGACACTGAATGTAATCGATGAAGTCTTACCATGTCTTAAAAGGCCAGAATTCAACAAAGAGTGATTGTATTATCAAATCTCTTGGCCACGTTTATTTAATTCAAAATATGGAGCAAAATTGAAACTTCATATGCTAGAATGCCAGGGTTGCAGGAGGTCACACCAGACCAGAAATGAAGCTGGGATTTTTTCCTCCCCTATGTTCTGTGATATTTTTTTAAAATTTCCATCAGTTCTTTTCTGACTGTGCTTTCTCCTTTGTTAATTTTTTAAAAAATGATTTCTAAGTCGTAATATTTCCCAGATTTTATTTTCAATGCAGAGTTTTGTTATGTTCATGAAAGCTCCTTATAATGTTCCATACCTATCCTTTGGAAGTTGTACAAATTGATTAGTGAATATTTGTAATGAACTTTTTTATCATTATTGCTTATTTTGGCTAGACTAGAAAAGAATTTGGTAAATTAAATAGTTGTACCAATGAAGGTATTTTACCCACTTGAGGATTCAGAAAAATAATACTAAAAATATTTCATAACAAAAAATGCCATCCTAAAAATCTTTATGAAAACACATTTTTACTATTATATTCTAAAAATGTTGCCTTTGATTTAAGAACCTCAATTTTACATAGCTGGAAAAGGTGGAGAGACTATGAAGGAAAGTGATGTCTGGGATAAATATATTCCTTTCCTAGTAAAATAATAGACAGTATTATGAATGTTCTGCCTGATTAACTTCTGATTATAACATTCTAATTGGAAAAGTCCTTCAGGTAAAATAGGACAAGCTCCACTATAATAAGCTGAGAAACATGGTTTCAAGTATGTTCAGGCAACAACTATTTAAGAATTCTCCTGGTAGGTAGATTCTGGGGCCTTGAAGAGGAGTGCTAAAATTTGGACAGATCTAAGCATTTGCATTCTGTTTTGGTGCCTGTATTCCCTAAAGAGTGTAACACCCACCCACTCACCCATCCTCCATCCATCTTCCCATCCATCTATCCACTCACCCACCGAGTTTTGAATGAGAAATGACCCATCCCCATAGGCTCAGGTGTATGAACACTTGGACCCTAGTTGATAGTTCTGTCGAGAAGTTGTGGAAACTTTAGGTACACCCTGGATGAATTACTTCACTAGGACAGGCTCTGGGAGTTTATAGACCTCACCACACTTGCAGTTTGCTCTCTCTGTTTCCTACATGCAGTTGAGAGCTGTAATCTCTCAGCATTTTGTTCCTGTTGTCATGCATTCCCTGCCATTATGGACTCTAGTCCTTTGGAATGGTAAGCTGATATTAATTCCTTCCTCCATAAGTTGCTTTTGGTATCATCTATCTATCTATCTATCTATCTATCTATCTATCTATCTATCATCTATCATGTATCTATCTATGAATCTATCATTCCAACAAATAAACCATCCCAATCAAATTTTTAATTTTGAAAGCAAATGATAAAACATCAGCCTTTTAAAAATTAATTTTCCAGGTTCCACTGCCCTGGGAATTTTACACTGGCTAGTTCCACTTTGAACTCAGTGCTGGCATTCTGATAACTCTTGGCCTGCCCAGGTTTTTGTTTTTCTTAGCTAAAAATAACAGAGCATCTGCCTGCAAACATCTTTGAATTATCTTATGAACAGAGGTTCATATAAAAAACCAATCAGGGGGGTGAAATATACAGAAAAACACAACCAGACTATCGAAATTTCTTTCAGACTCTGAGCTTTGGTTTGTTCTGAAAATATTTAAGGATAGTCTATATCTTCTGCTTAGTTCTCAAGTGAAACTATTTGAGCAAATCGATGAACTAGTCCAAATTTTGTTGGAAATGTGGCGAACAACTTGCTCTCCCAGGTATTGGAGAGGTGTTGAGAGGCCTTGTGTTGCTGGAAGAGCAGTCCCACTGATACTCCTGTTATCAGACATTATCAGACTGTTTCTAAGGGACCTTCTGTAGACAGGCATTTCAGCTGGGAAGTTACCTAGGAGAGATGCCAAATAAATTAATCTGTGTTAATGTGCTTTCTACCTGATTAACTTGTGGTTGCAGATCTGCCTTGGAGGTCATATGAAAGGAGTACCAGAATGGTTGGGCAGGAAGGTAGTCCCTCTGCTGCCCTGAGGGCAGTTGTGTATGGAGAAGGTGATTTAAGTAATTGGGGGTTCAGATTATTCATATGATTCCCTTTTTAAATGTATGGAGTACCTGATTGTATAGTGTTGATAATTCACTGGAGAGATTTGAAAACATTTTATTGTCTTAAAACAAATCTCCCTGGCTGCTGTTACTTAGTCATGATTTACCACTCTTTGATTAAGTATATTGATCATATTGTTTAGAAATGAAGACTGAAGGCTGAGATGGAGAAGAGGTCTGTGGCTAATGGCTACTATCTAATACTCGGGTGTTATCCATCTCTCAGTTGCTATGATAAATGCCCTGGAAACACAGCATGAAAGGCCGAGGATCGCTATGGCTCACAGCCTCAGATACCTTAGTGCTGAGCTCATGGAGAGATCACGTGACAGAGCTGCTGCCGACTTCACTGCCACCAGAGAGCAGAGAGAGGGGAAGGAAATGGCTTCCAATGTACCTTTCCAAGGCATGCCTCAACTTCCTTCCAGAGCCCCCACTTCCTAATCACCTGCAGGCAATGCACAGGCTAACTCGAAGCCCTTAAAATGGGCTTTTGGGAGCCACTTAAGTTCCAAGTTGTAACACATGGACATGGGATATGAGGTCCAGGGCAAGGACATGGGTCCTGCGAACTTTCAGACTTGAAAGAGGAAGAGGAAGGGGTGGGAGCTGTGTCTGTGTTATTTTGCCTGTTTCAGAAAATGACATTTGGTTTCCTTCAGTGTGGAAGCTACCCTGCCTTGGAGAACTCAGTGGCTCCTTGGTTTGCCAGGCACTCCCGGGCAGAGCAGATACCAGAAGCTTGCCCTACTAGTAATGAAACAGGCCCCCAGTGAAACTTCCTCTTGGTTCTCAGCCAGAGGATTAGCAGCAGCATGAAGAAACACAGGAGTGCACTTAGAAGACAAGTTGTTGGCATTGGAGTCAGCCAACAGCTGGCCTTCAGGAGAAATGCAATCCTTTAATGCGAAACCAAAAATAGAATTTTTCAAACAGGTCCCGAGAGTGCATGGTGGCAGTCTGGCACTTAGTATGAGGAGATGACATGGAATCCTGGTTCAGTGCAAATTGAGTGGCCTTGACAAGTGGAATCATAGCACGGTGGTAGGGAAAGTAGTGGGTGGTTCACAAGAGGGGCTGGAGACTGTTGTTATCTCAGATGTGATTAGCACTTCCCAAGTGGCTTTCTTTTTGTAAATAGAAGACAGTAAGTGACCTCCCTCATTCTCTTCTGCCTCTTTTTTTCTCTAAAGGGCTGGTCAATAGGGGGAGCTCTGGGCTTGGCTAAGATCCATAGGTAGCTTAGATCAGTCACAGCAGAAATGTCAGAGAATGCATGAGCTCATCTTACATTCTCTTTCAGGCCATGCCTTTTCCTCACAGTGGCAAGCAGTTGCTTTAGGATAGCAAGATGGCTCTGAAGACATGCATTTGGGGTTGGTGCAGTCCTTTCAAACAAGAGGCATCTTTGTTGGAAAAGTAGGATGTGGGCATTTGAGAAGGATGTGGGAAATATGAGAACCAGAAGAGAGGAAGAACGATCCATTCCAATGAAGAGTCTGCAGACACATGACTTATGTGAGTCTGACAGAGGCTGACATTTCCTACTCCATTTGTTTGCTGTAGATATTGATTCTACTCAGGTGTCAGTCACCACTGTAGCAGCTACCCAGTATGCTGCTACAGAACAATGCTAATAGCCAGCAGTTTTATCATATTAACAGTGAATTATTGCATCCTTTCCCAGTGGATAGTGAATGCTGTGAGCAATTGCATCCATGCCAAGACTTTGGTAGAACCCTCTCAGATTGTGTTTCTGTGTTTGAAATCTTGATTTCATTCTCAGTGAAGACAAAAATCTTGAGATGCAAGGAGGCTCTGTAAGTGTTCTTCAACACACAGAAACAGTCTGTGTATGGCCATTGTAACGAGGAGGAGTCCAGGGCCCCAGCCTTCCACTCTGTGAGAAGAGTAAACAACACTGCTTATTTTCATTCTCATTGGCTAGGAGAAAGAGGAAGAAAGAATATGCTACCAAACCACTGGTTTAATTAAGTAAATAAACCACAATAAAATCTTTACATAAAATGTTCCTCGAAGCCCAGGTTTCTAGAATCACCTATACATACTTCCTGAATAGATGAATCAGAAAAACTATAGACATTGGGGTGGGTAATAATATTTCCTTAAAATACTTTGGAGAAGTGAAAGTCATTTCGAAGGGCTTTAATTACCATGGGGTGATTCTACTTTCCTATTTAGGACTTCGGAGCTGGTGGTGACGCAAGTCTCACGATACAGCATGAGTGCTGTGAACTGGCAGTTATTCCAAGTGACTGAATGCTATAGCAAACACTTGGGATTCTGACCAATGCAAGGAAAGGAGAGGATGGCTTGTGTGTTTATTTTAGAGAGGTACAATTCAGGTGTAGTTTTGGACCCAATGGAGGCCATGTTAGAACGATCTTGGGAAGTGTTCAAAGGTGAAAGGTAGGGGATTCTGGCTGGTGACTTTTGGGTTAGACTAGGGGAATGCTTCACTTGCCCTCAAGTGTGTATGCATGCCTATGTATATGTATGCTGTATGTGTATGTCTGTGTGCTGGTAGGTGTACCCAAGTGTGTGCCTGTCAAGACCCAAAGCCAGCATCAGGCTGGCTTTCTCCATTACTGTCAACCTTATTTATTTATTCGTTTATTTATTTATTTATTCGTTTATTTATTTATTTATTTATTCACTGAAGTTGTCTCTCCCCTCCTGTGCTGGTGTTACAGGTGCTAGTTCATGGCCACACTCATTTTCTTTCCGTTTTTCTTTTTTTTAATGAGGATGCTGAACTCTAAACTCAGGTGAGCACGCTTACACAGTGTGGTAGTTTGAGTGTTGCTGGCCCCCATAAGCTCATAGGCAGTGACACTATTAGGAGGTGTGGCTTTATTGGAGTAGGTATGGTCTTGTTGGAGGAATTGTGTCACTGGAGGCAGGGTTTGAGGTCTTATATATGCTCAAGCCACACCCAGTGTCTCAGTTCACTTCCTGTCACCTGTGGTTCAAGATGTAGCTCCTTCTTAGAGACCACAGGGCCTCTGTCCTGAAAGGTAGCTGAAACAAGGACAGCACAGGAGTTCCCTGAGCTTTCACTTATATTCTCACAGGACCTTCAAGTTCTACTTATGGAGAAGTAGATGCACAGAGAGGTGAAGCAACTTATTCAAGGAAGGTCGCACAGCCAGGAAGATTTGATCATAAGAGGCCGAGACAGCCCATGCAAACTTAACTCCATGGGAAGTCAGTATTTGTTTCACCGAATCACAAGCCAGAGATTTTAAAATTTCCTTGTCAAGGAATCCCTGGGTATCATTCATTAACCAGGTGCAAAAAGAATACATTTCCTACTTCTTAACTCTTATTTGGGCTCCTCTAAAATTCATCAGAGGAGCTGAGCTCCCAGCCTGGTGAGATGGCTCAGCTGACAAAGGTACTTGCAACCAAGTGTGAGAACCTGGCTTCTATCCTCAGGACCCACCTGGTAGAAGGAAAACCCAGCCCCACAGAGTCCTCAAATTGTCATGTGACCTCCACACCTATGCTGTGGAATGTGTCCTTTCCCCAGATGGGTGAATGAATAAATAAATGTAATGAAAATTAAAGAAAGCTGTTATAGCATCACATGATGACGTTTTATTTTAACACTGACGTTGGAGCACATTGGAAAGGCTCTGGATGAAAATCTAATGAACAGCCTTTCAGACAGCAGTGGAATCACACATCACACAGCTCAGTAAGAAGACTGGAGGCTTGGGGCCCCAGTAGACAAAAGCAAGGCACTGAACCCTTTGGGTCCCTGTTCCCTCAACCATGTAAATATGGATAATACGATCAACATCATAGAGATGGGGGCTGAGGGCCCACAGGAGATAAAGGTGCTTAGGGCCAATCTCAGCATCTGGTATGAGGAAGGAGTCAGTTCCTGTTTCTGGAAGGTGGAGGAGAGACACACTTCCCATGAGACAGGAGCCCGCTGCAAGCAAAAGCTGTACCCAATCCCAAACCAGAGAAAAAGGCAGTGGGCAGAGGCTGAAATGTGTGCTGTTTTATCTTTATAAGCACTGAGTCGCAATCATGTCTACTTCTTTGACAAGTTACCCAGACGTATGCTAGTCATTTTCAAAGAACACTTGGTATGTGAGGTGCTCTATCAGGCCCACAACTCACGGCTGTATCTCAGCTGTCACTTATTCATTGTGTGACTGCATTCTCAGTCTCTCCCTTGGTATGAGAGAGAAAACAGTGTGGGCTGCTCAGCAGGACTGAAGGCAGTCAGTGTTTCCCAAGTGCCTTTCACGCAGTAAGTGCTCAGTTAGCGCCATCTTTAGCCTCCCATGCTATGAGGTAGCTTACTATTCACATTGTACCACTGGGAAGACTGCTTTAATGAGCGGAAGCCCTCTTTCTTTTTGTCTCTGCGCCTGCAAAGTCAAATGGGCAAAGAGCACCTATCTCAGTTATTAGAGGAGAGTGGTGTGAGAACTAATGCTCATAGTCTTTTGCTACGCAGGCAACTGCATCCATCCAAGTCTAATTTCGCTTCTACTCCTGCAAAAGCCACATCCTTCCCAACTTTGATTTCTTTCGCAGCTATCCTCCTAACTGGATTGAAGTTTCTTTCTGACCACAGTTTGTATCCTTGTTTGCCCATAGCTGGGACTAGAGATTACCAAGATCCTCAGAACAGGAACAGCCTAGAGAAATGAAGTGACGAAGAGAGCCCAACATTTGCTTGCCCAGTAGGTGAGTGGTGGCAGAAAGTGGAGCTTTGACTCAAAGGGTGTAAAGTTCTTTTTAAAATTTAAATGAAAAACAATCTTATTTTACTACCAATCCCAGTTCCCTCTCCTTCCTGTCCACCCATGCCTCCTGTCAACCTCCCATCCCACACCCCTATCCACTCCCCAGGGAGGGTGAGGCTTCCTTCCCATGGGGGATCATCAACATCTGTGATATCATCTGTCATATGCCCTCCCCCATGTATCTAGGTGGAGAGAATATCCCTCCATGGTGAATGGGAACCCAAAGCCCATTTGTACACTAGGGATGAATACTGGCTTCATTGTCAGAGGCGCCACAGACTGTCCAGTCCTCCTAACTGACAGGTCCTCCTAACTGTTCAGGGTGCCTGGTTCATTCCTATGTTGGTTCCCCAGCTGTCCGACTGGGGTTCGTGAGCTCCCATTTTCTCAGATCAGCTGTTTCTGTGGGTTTCCTCAGCCTGGTCTTGACCCCTTTGCTCATCACTCCTCTCTCTCTACAACTGGCTTCCAGGAGTTTTGCTCAGTGTTTAGCTGTGGGTGTCTGCTTCTGCTTCCAAGGCTCTAGGATGGCACCAATCTCATTATAGTCATTAATCTCATTATTGATGAAGGTTATTTAAGGTAGCCTCTCCACTATTGCTTAGTTTCTTAGTTAGGGTCATCCTTGTGGATCTCTGGACATTTCCCTAGTGCCAGATTTCTCTTTAAACTTATAGATAGATATGCTGGTAGGAGTGCAAACTTGTGCGGTCACTTTGGAAATCAGTATGGTGGTTTCTCAGGAAAATATGAATCAATAAATCTACCAAAAGATCCAGCAATTCCATTCTTAGGCATATACCAAAAAGATGCCCATTCTTACAACAAGGACATCTGTTCAACTATGTTCATGAGTAGCATTATTTGTAATAGCCAGAACCTGGAAGCAACCTAGATGCCCCTTAACAGAAGAATGGGTAAAGAAAATGGAAAATGTACATTTATACAATGGAGTATTACTCAGCAGAAAACAAAACAAAAAACAAAAAACAATGGAAACTTGAAATTCACAGGCAATGGATGGAACTAAAAAAAAAAAAAAAACCATTCTGATGGAGGTAATCCAGTCACAAAAAGACAACACAGTATGTACTTACTCATATATAGATTTTAGACATTGAGCAAAGGATCGCCAATCTATAATTCACACCGCCAGAGAAACAAGGAGGTCCCTAAGAGAGACATACATGGTCCCCCAGTGAAGTGGATAGGGCCAAGATCTCCTGAGTGAATTGGGATGGAGGGGGTGTAGGAGGAGAGGGAGTGGGGAGGAGACATATCAGGAAGATCAAAGTGAGAGAAGACTAAGGAGAGAAAGGAGAGCAAGAAAATAATAGAGGAAGCCATTATAGGTGTAAGGGTCTTTAAAAACACTTTTTATCTGCTTTAAGTACTTTCAAATCCATGGAAAAATTACAAGAGTTAAAGTAGTGCAAAACTTTACACTGTTCTACCCATTTTTTTTTAACCTATCATTTACTTCAGTTTGTACTCTGCATTCTTGTGTATGTTGGAAATATTTAATGGTAATTTGCATAGATTATGGTCCTTTTCCCCTAATTGCTTTAGTACTTGTTCTTAGCACAGGGATATTTTGTTATATAGTGTTATATAGTTCCAGTACTGCTCTCTGCTTCAGATAATTTTATAGTCACTGTGCTTTTTTTTTTTTCTTTTTTTTAAAATGTAAGTTAGCACCATGTTTTCATTTTGTTAGTTGGCTCAATGGTGGCCTGTGTGGCATTTTATCCACTCAGTACTGAGTCCTGGCTAGGGTAAGCTGGTGTAGTGAGCTGTCATCTTTTGGGCCTTTAACATAGCTCCTTTCTGTTGCCACTTGGATATTGAGTGCTGGGCCCTCTTTGGTTAATGGAAAATTCCTCATACTGTCAAATGCTTCCTGGTGGTTAGATTCTAATGCCAGTCCATTGTTTGCCACTGTGCTCCATAGTTAGCCTCATGACACACACAGGCAAATGGCTGGCATCAACCCTCTTAGATGATGTTAATTTTTGTCACTTGGTGAAGATGGGTCCCTGGATTCTCGATTATGTGATTATTTCTCCTGTGGCTAAGAAGTATGCTTTGGCGATTTAATACCACACATATGCCTTGCTCTCTCTCAAGATTTCCCCTGGACTCAGGGTATATGGATTCTTACCTGACTGTATTCACTGACTGGAGAGCCCTAGGCTTTCGTAGGCTGATTAGCTTCAAATATAGGTAACTAACAGCTGGCATTGACTTGCAAAGTAAAAAGGCTCCTTTTCCTGTCTTTTAAACACAGCTTCCTGAAGATGGGTGTCAGTTGGCAGGGGGTGGGGGGGTGGGGGGTGTGAACAGTCTGTGGGGCCTCTGGCTGTGGAACCAGTATTTATCCCTAGTGCACAAATGTGCTTTAGGAGCCCATTCCACATGGAGAGACACTCTCTCAGCCTAGATACACAGGGGAGGGCCTAGGCCCTGCCCCAAATGATATGCCAGACTTTGATGATCCCTCATGGAAGGCCTCACCCTCCCTGGGGAGTACATGGGGAGGGTGGGATGGGGGGGTTGGTGTGCGGCATGGGAGGATGAGAGGGAGAGAGAACTGGGATTGATAAGTAAAATAGGTTTGTTTCTACATTAAATAATATATATATATATATATATATATATATATATATATATATATAAAATAACCCATTGAACATGTATCTATTTGTGCCTAAATGTCTAATTGCCATACAGTTAGTTTATGGTGGATAATACAACAAGAACCAACCTGTTAAGGTTAACTCCTCAAACTCCCTGTAGCAGCCCATTATGAGATGCATCGCTCCCTCTCTCTTCTTGCAGATCTCCTGCCTGGCTTTGAGGCTTGGCAAAGGTGGTGTGGATTAGGACCACAGGGCTCAGGGCATTCGGGTTTATTAGTTTTTTTTTTTCCTTCTGTCCTGCCTCAGTGGATTGATCTACACTTGGATGTCTCAGGGTTTCCTTTAGTTAACTTGATAAGTGGTTTTTCTTCTCATGACTCCTGACCTTGGGGATAGTAAGGAGGTGAGTAGTAGAGAGAGACACTTACATCTCAAATATTGACAAAACAGTATGTAGACAGAATAAGTAAATAAATAAAAGAAGGCAGGCAGCCCTGCCCTCTGCAGGAGCTTGCACTTCGGGGCCCACAATTCCCACATTAGACCAGATAAGCAGGAGAAAAACAGGGCTGTGCCTCTCTACCTGAGGGGGGTTACTCTTCCTGTGGCAGAAACTATCTGTGCTCCCCAGTAAGTCCAGGAACAATCTCCACTTATTACTTTAGCTCAAAACCCA
Source organism: Phodopus roborovskii (assembly GCF_943737965.1). Classification (NCBI taxonomy): domain Eukaryota; kingdom Metazoa; phylum Chordata; class Mammalia; order Rodentia; family Cricetidae; genus Phodopus; species Phodopus roborovskii. Next base: position 29,440,779 of record NW_026125281.1, read on the forward strand.
GGACTGTTTACAGCCTCACGCCGACAAGACACTAACCCTCCCTCATTATCGTCACGGTGGGGATTTATCTGCTCCACACTCTCCTTGCATGGGGCCCACATTTTCATCCAGTAAAATCACATACTGTTAACTCAATATATACAGCAAAAACAGCATGAATAATGGAACCTTTAATCCTTATTTCTCAAAATTAGATTTCCACTTTATCCTTCTCCCCTTTTCTCGCTTAAAAAAAAAAAATTCTCAGTGCCGAGCAGAATAGATGTTGTCAAGACCTTAGCTGTAAGCAGAGTCTGTGGTGTTTCCATTCCATTACCAGGTACCTTTGCAGATCCAATTTCTCAGTGGATTGATTGTATTTCTTCCCCTGGTCACTTCACACGTGACTCATGAGGAATTAACATCATCCTTGCTACCGAGAAAGAGATGGCCGGCCCATTGACACGGTATGTTTCAGGAAATGGAGTGAAATTGTTATGTCTGGTTAACCTCATATCTGTAATATCAGAATGCAAAGACACTTCCCTGTCTCACTTTCTGACTCTTCCTTAGTAAAGAGATTTTTCACACCAGAATTATTTGGGATATTAAATCGGTGTCTACCAATACTAAACCAAACTTGGGGGTAGGATTTGTCAAAGGCTGGTGGGAGGTATCAAGACAATTTTGTTAATATATATATAATATATATATATTATATATAGTTATATATATATTATATAGTGTGCAGACATATGGTGAGGATGTGAAGTTTGTTAAATTTCACCACACCACAGATATATCAATAAAGCCAAGTGAACCAGATTTTCACTGATGCTAATATGTCTATATGGTAGATTAGGAGCCAGCTCCTTTTACAGTTTAGAAATGGCCACCTTCTTTTCTTAAGAAGCATAGCTCAGAACTTATGAGCACAGCCATGTAGACACACACATATGTGTACTGATTATACACTTAGTCCCCATGTGAAGTGATGACTAGATAACATGTGTTACATGAAGTATGCCATGGTGGATAAAAGGGCAGTCTCTGGCAGCCAGCGACTTCCAGTCCTAGCTCTAATTTTCTCATGTCCCCATCTTTAAGCAGGGATGAATACAAACACTTCTGGCAAATGTGTCACGAGGACTTAACATTGCAGGGCATGTGGAATACCGGCATGGTGTCTGGCACAAAAGTGTACAAATAAATGTAGCCACCATTATCTGAGAGACAATTAACATGGAATAAATTAATTGAGCTATTCATCATATGATACTGATTGGAAACTGCTATCTCAAAAACCAAGTAAACAATACTAAAACAACACACAACCAAATTAAATAATAATAATAATAAAAAACCCAATCATTAACTACTCAAGCTGAGCTAGATCTACACTGATCATGGAGATGGCTAAGGGGACTGCATGGTCAGGGTTCATTCCAGGAGTTTATATGTGTTTTAAAAGTTTATATAAAAACATTTTGTTTATTTTCTTATGAGTCTTGTTTCAAGGAGATCCCCCCCCAATGGAATGTTTCTGTGTTTAGCTGGTTTATTGTTTATTACTTATTTTTAATTGTGTGTGTGGCAGCTGCAGCTTGACCACTTGCTGATTTGATTATCCCCTATCCCCCATGGCTCATTATTTAACAATTGAAAGCTTCCCTTGGTGTCCCTGAGGAGGTATAGTCTCCCATCAGGGAAATTCCCTGATGGGAGCAAGGCAGCTTACTGTGGTCTTTCCTTTCTGTACAAAGCTCTGCTCACATGCCAAGGTAGACTCTGGTGGAGTTGTTCTCTGTTCCTGCCGGCTGTCAGCACTTCCTCGTTTTAGAGAAACAAAATGTCTGTGAAGGAGGGAGAGGGAGATGGGGTTAGACCTAGCCCTAAGGTGGTACAGAATGCCCGAGGGCATTACCCATCACCAGAAGACCTGGACCAGCACTTTCCACATTGCTGTGCCCTTAGCATCTTTGTTTGAGGAGCAGCAAAACTCTTCTGTCAGGAAAGGAGACATTTCCATTTTTACTTCATACTGCGTGCGGAAGATAAAAGTGAAGGGAATGAAGATTTGCCTCATGCATGTGCCTGTGCTCGTGGTGAATAAACCCATTCCCCAGTGCAGGGATCTTGATTTTTGTATTTACCCTATCCAGTTGTCCTCTCCTGTCTTTCTAACCAAGTAACAGAATGACCAGAACCAGGACACTCACTCACACCTGCAAGGAGTCCTGTAACTTGTGGCTTCAGAAGCTTTTCCGTGACTTTGTCACAATTACAAATCACTCAAGACAGATAGATGTATACACGCATGTGTCCATAGACGTGTGTGGCATTGAGCTTAAAGATCAGTGCCTATCCAGGGAGTTTAACCATGAGAACAGAGAGGGGGTAGGGCAAGTTGAACAGTTATCTTTTGTGAAATTCCTGAGTTTACTGGCTGCTCCTATGTTGGCCTTCTCTTTTGCCCTTTAGAGTCTTCTCACTGGACCCATTGCTACAATCTACACTCCCCACCCCCATTGCTTTGAGATGATGGAAGCCTCTGTTGTCCCAGAATGCTAAGCTCTGTTGCCCTGTGGAGATCAGGTTTGGTCATCGCTGGCGGGTGCCCATTAGCAGATGGACAGTTTTGCAAGTGACAGCATTGCTTTATTTTTTTTTTTAGTCTGCCCAGTTCAGACCCTGCAGCAGATTTAACAAGTGAATGTGTGACTGCTTTAGTAATGTGTCATCTTCCCAGAAAGTAGATTGAGTTTCATTGGGGCTTGCCAGTGAACTTGTAATAGTGGCCACACCCTTTGGGCATGGTTTCAGGTGCCACTACAACTTTATTATGTCTTAACAGCAAAACAGGTGCATTGAGGTTGCAAATGTGGATTAGAGACAAACAGTCCCACCTTGGTTTTTAGTGGGAGACAGATATTATGTCAGTGATTAGTCAGTGAGTCTATGTTCTGTGTGCCTCTATGTGTGTGTGTGTGTGTGCATGTGTGCATGCATGAGAGAGAGAGAGAGAGAGAGAGAGAGAGAGATTGAGAGACCAAGATTGAGAATAACTGCATTATTCAATGAATTTGATGTCCATTAATTTGAAATCCAACTTAGGTTTTTCATAAGCCATGCTCTGATTTTTTTCAAGCCCAAAGACCCTGTGATGAATGGTGATCCTGTGATAAAATCTTATCTGAATTATGCAGAGTGGGTCATGCTCATTAGAACTTAGAGGAACTAGAAGACCAGTCAAGTTTCTCTTATGCTTTTATTCCCCTTGAATCCGCACAGATTTTGTTTCTCCTCATTCCTTTGTGGCCAGCAGGGGGTAGTCTGACATCAGCATTGCTTACAAATGACATGGAAAGGAGCCTGTAGTCTCTGCTCTGTCTGGTACTGGGGGAAGATCCCTTCATTCCCCCAAATCAGCACAGATCTTGCTACTGTGATGAATCAGATCTGCCAGTCACATAGTGTTAAATGATACCAGCATACACGCAATTAATTATTCAATAGGTTTAAACTGGAACTTAGCAGGTGAAAGAAAGAAACTATGACATTTAGTCTCTTGCACAAATGTCCCCTGCTTTGGCAGGGTCACATTTGTTTCCCCTTTCTGGTTACACATATGTGTAAGGCTGTATCACGGTCCGTTAACCCTGCCTCTGAAACACTCTGAAACACTGCCCCACTACAGGTAGACCGTAGGAATTGGGAGACTGGCATTTCTCCCTTCTTGGATCATGTCTCTGATTTCAAAGGAAGAGTTCAAACTTGAAACACTTGTTAATGATGAAGAATGAGTAATTAAGGATACATTGAAGGTAAGCATCCACTTGGAGAGTGGAACTGTGCACACATGGGTCATGCACATCATGTCAGAAAGTTCCGGAGAACAGAAGTGCTGTAGAGGCAGGCAGGTGGTCTGCAAGTTGTTATTGTGAGCGCTGAAGCAGACATTTCCCAAAGACCTTCCACGGTGCTACTCTTTCTTTTAGCTTCCTCGCTAGGATGAGGAGGAACAGGACTTCCATTTGTCTCTGCCGTCATCAACAGTGTTGGTGTAGTTAATGGGCAATGTCGATGTCTCCAGGCAGCCACCATGCCCATCACTGCCTCCTTTGTGACTGCTAGAGTTAGAGTAGCTAGACACAGATGACAGAAAACACTGGTTAAAAAATTGGAAAGAAGTGGGGAATCAGATTACAAACTAGTCTGTGCAATCAGCAGCATTTCTTCTACCCAAGTGTGAGCAAAGAAGCCTTGGCTTCAGTCAGGAGAAAGCTGTAAACCTGGTTTATATTTTACAGTTATGGAAAGCCCTTCTCCACACTCATTTTTTTTTAAACTTTTATCTTTGTTTCTTCATCACACTGCAAGGGCCTTGTAACACCTGGAGAGAGTTGGAATGACAGCACTTATTCAAGGGACTACATAATACTGCCTGTTTCCTAATTGCAGAGACAAGGGATCTACAATGAATGCATCCCCTTTTTCCCCCCAAATGTCCCAGTTTAGGTAATAAATTATGTGGCCACTATGCATGCTGTATAATAAGTTCTAAATGTTTACAAATTGATTAAATTTGTGAATCCCTCCTTGTTAAATATTTTAGTTTGCCATTCCCTCTGAGTGGCATGAAGCTCCTTTTAATGTCACCAGCAAACTTTTTATTTTTTCTTCCTTTCTGCTCTAATAAAAAATTAATCATTTCAGGAAGTCTCCTGTCTCCTTTTGGGACTGATCCTGTTTCTGTCTCTTTATAGGGGAACTGTCTAAAATTCAGAGAGGTGATTCTGTGATTACATTTGGATTTGCACATTGCTAAATGGATGGCTTTTGATATCACAGGACTGCCCTTTGACATGGTGCTGGTGTGTTTCATGTTACCCCAAGCTGTGCTCCTGGGCCTCAGTTTTTCTATTTATTAAGTGCGGCTATCCCTGCTTAGAAACTGCCTCGTGGGAATATGATGGTGAAAAATGTGTGTGTGGTTTTTTTTTTTTTTTTTAGAGCTTTGAAGTTTCCAGATGAAAGATATTTTGAGAATTCAAAGCATTAACTAAGGAGACACGCCAAATAATTTTACATATGTATATTTCTTCCAATGGATAGCACACACCCCTGAAATACAAGAAGTCATTCTTCATGTCTTCTTATTAGTCGCCACACCAGTGACCTGAGGAAATGATTGCAGATAGCTATGCCGGAGAAGAAGAGGCACTCTTTCTCACCACCTGCAAATCAAGGAAGCGGACATTTTCTCAGGGCACAGTGAGGCAGCAGCCTCTGACAGAAAGACAGCTGCCTAAAGGCCCTGCCCAGGATGCACACGGTTTCATTTGCATTTTGATTTCTGCGATTCAACTGACAGCTCAGGTTGTCTCTGCCAAATATCCTCAGCCTACCGAGGGACCACAGGTAGAACTGCCCAGAGCAGACTGAGTTGTGAGGACCACTTGCAGCAGCCCCACTACGGCATCCCCAAACATCTAGTAATAAAAAAAGCTGTTGTTCTTTGGTCGCCAGGACTTAACAAGCCTAATCCCTGGGAGAGACGATAAAAATTCATTAATCTAATTAAATACTTCTTATTGCCAAAGTGACTTTGTAGAGTAGCTTTGCTGAAGGATAAGTGCAAAGTAAAACGGGGTCCCAGCAGAGAAACAAACGTTAGACTTGAGCAAGCTGGTGCACGCTTCATTAAACTCATAATTATCCTTTGGTTCTAAGTAGCTGATAATATTTAATGAGTATCCAAGATAATTTAAAGAAAATGTTTACTAATGAGATACAAACAGTGCCATGCAACATGGATACCTAGGGTGCCATAACCGTGTATCTTCCTGCTGAATCTTGTTCATAGAATATTGGGAGAGAGACCTCAGGCATTGTCGCAGACATCCAAGCCAAGTGGAGTAAATGGGAAGGTAAAAACACATTGCTAGAAGCCAAATGTGTAGAAAGTTCTATGAGGCAGAGAGAATGCTAAGGGGACTCATTACCAGAAAGGGGGTTTGGAAAAACAAAGCACTAAGAAAAGACCAAATGCCCCATTACATGAGAAATAGTTGGATAGCTGAGCTCCTTGTGGAATTGTTCCACAGAAAACACATAGACTTGTCCCCATTGTCATTAGGATCTAAAATGTGTACCCGCAATAATCAATATGATAGTGACTGAAAACAGCATGTTTTTAGATGGGGAGGTGAAGTCCTGAGCATTGGCAGGTGGTCATGGTGGGGGGGAGATTGAAGAGAGAACCAGAGTTTTCTGAGATTCTACTGCCCTTCTGTGTTGACAGTTATGTGTCTGCTGAACTCAAGAGTCACCGTATGACGTTCTCTGGTCAGTGTAGTGTGAGTAAAAGACCTAGTCTGGTTTTTGGTGTTGCTCTCCTCTTACCTCAATAGCTGTCACTGTATTAGCCTCAGTTCCAAACAACTGCAGTGTGGTGAGGAACTTCAGGTGGCTCATATGTAGCATGCGCAGAAACAGATCCTTGATGTTTTTTTGACATTGAGAGTTATATTTTATTGCAGCATAATAAAGACTATTCTGTATTTATATGACCTTTAAAACCGTTTCCATAACTAAGGTTTTAAATATACATTGACGAGAGCCATTTCAGGATGTGATGTCACTTGCAATTTTTCCCTATTTCGTTATCACACTTTCCCCTCACATTAGAATTGTAATTGTCAAAGGGCATAAAGTGAAAAAAAAAAACCCACCAATCACTGAGTTGATATGTAACTCAGTAACAAAATGCTTATCTAGTATACACAAAGCCTGCCATGGTCCTCAGGGTGCCCACTCAATATTAACTGCCAAATGGAAAATAGTTGAAAACACAAAAACAGATGTGTACAGTCTATATGCATTCACAGTGGAAATGGTTGGATTGCTTTTAGGGACTATTTTGCATACAATATCTTTCCTTAAATTCTGGAATTACATATGGCTCACACAACACCTGTGTTTTGAGAGATACCAGTACGGTGAGGCCAACTGATGAAGGGAACAGAAAATGATGTCTTCCATTCATGCCATGACTTCCACATTCTCTCTGCCCATCACACTGCACACCATATCTGCCAAGGCTACATGTGCTTTTCTGCAGTGTGGGCATACTGAAGTTTTTCTCTTCTGTTTTGTAGTGTGAGGGTTGGGAAGCAAGGACAGAACCTAAACCCTTACCCAAACAATTTCCGGTCACCAGAATATAGGGGAAACTACTAAACTTGGCCAATATTGCTTTATGTTTATTGACTAGCATGAATTTTTGAGGTTCTCTGTATGTGGTCTTACATACTTTCTTACCCTCATCATCTGTCATTCTTTACCTTTGCCAGGTGACAGGGCAATGAATTTTAAGCAAACAGGCAGCCACATTCCCTCAATTGGGTTGAGCTATCAACAGGGAAACAAACAAACATAAAACAGACTGACACACTGTGAAGGATTTTGGTGATGAAAATGAAAATGGGTTCGTTTTAGCATAAAGAATCTGAACTGTGCCTTGTTTTCTTGCCTAGTCACCCTAGGAGGAATCAAATTGACAAGGCATTTTACAAGCTCCTCTGATTGCCAGCAGTAATGTCTGAGTGTTGATATGGGAAGGTGATGGGATAGAGGTCAAAGGTGAGTGAGTGACTGGACTACAGGAAAAACAAGGCAAAGCTAGTCTTATCCAAGTCTCCAAACAGTACGAAGGTAGCACTTCTCAGCACAGAAAATGTTAAATAATCCAGCCATCAATGTCAGCTGGTGATTGCCAAAGTGTACAAGGATCAGTCCTTAAAAACCTGTAGCTAGCCTAGGTTTAGGGTCTTGGTGTTGTGGTAAGTTGAATAATGGGCACTCAAATATATCAAACCCTAGAACTTGTAAATGCTACCTTGTTTTAAAAGAGGGTCTTTGCAGGCATGATTATTAAGAATCCCAGAAGACTATTATTTCTTTTAACTCTTGCTTTTTACTTTTTTTCCTTATTTTACATATCGATCCCAGTTCCCTCTCCCTCCCCCCCCTCTGCCCCCCCCCGCTACTCTACAGGGAGGGTGATGCCTCAGATTATTCTAAATGTCACTATATGCCCTTATAGAAGAGTGGCAAGGTAACAGGAGCAGAAGAAGCTCTGAGGCCATAAAAGTAGAATTTGGGCAGGGACTTGTCACTGGAACAGTAAAGGGCAAGAACAGATGTCCCCTTGGGTCCTGGTGGAGAGTGTGGCTCTGTGGACCCTTTGATCCCAGACTCCCCTTTCTGTAGCTCTGTGAGGATACATTTCTCTTGCCTTGAGCCATCCAGGTTGAATGCTTGGGGACTGCTTCCGTAGCCCCAAGAAACAAGTACAGATTTCTAATGAGAAAACATAAGATGAGTCCTAGCCACCGTGTCTTCAGGCCTGCTGGCTGAGCATCCAGCTTGCAGGGAAATGACAAAAATCTCAGGAAGAGTTCTGTGTTATCTCCAATTTTACCAAAGGGCTCTGGCTTTGTTACAGGGAGCTCCTTCATTGAAAGCAGCACAGGTCCTCCAAGGTAGCATAGAGCTGGATTAGGAAGGAGAAAGTGGAAACCAGGAACAATAAACTATGGACACACACCACCTTGAGATGTCCTCTTATGTAAAAATGAGTCTTATGGTTAAACTCTATATGCATGCAAATTTCAGACTTTTCCAACCCGATGGGAGACCAGTTGCCTAATAGATGGGAATTAGGGGGTCTATAAGCTGTAATGGCTTGGTGTCAGTTGCTTCGCAAGAGGCAGAATCCTTGTTAATAACAGAAGACCGGCCACACGCCCCATGATGTTTTTAGAAGATGGTATATGCAGAGAGCTCATCGGCAGGTAAGATGACTTCTTAACGGTCCTCACCAGGCTCACAACAAGGGGTGGTTTTAATGCAGGAAGAGAGGAATTTTAACATCTGCCCTGTCGGTGTCTTAGAGTGGTTTTGCAGATGTGTTACCTATTGTGTGGCACAAAAAGTGCTGGCATAGTAAGCAGTCATCAATACGGAGTGGGGAGCTGCCTGCTCACACCCTGCAAATACAGGCACACATAACAGCCTGAGTACTTCATCCTGTGGACACAGTGAGACTCATAAAGCTGCCGTTTAGCCATTTTAGAATTGAATCTTCCTCACCCTCCAAAGCGCTCCTTCAAAAACTAGCAGGCATTTTACAACTGAGCCTAGAAGCAGGCTTTTAAAGCCGCTCCAAAGGGCGTAGTAAATGGAAATAGCTACCTTAACTTCAGGCCAGTTGGGAATGCAATCTCTATTTTATGTAAAATGAAATGATACCTGGTTAGCTTTATTTTTTAATACTCGTCTTTATTTTTTCCTGAATTTTATGGATGCTAGAGACACATTCCATTTATAAATGTATATACTCAGTGCTCAGTTATGCAAAAATTCTTTAAAGTGATTAGGAACTTTTCCCTTTCAGTTCGTTCCTGATTCACCCGCCCCTTGCCACGTACATTCACCACTAGGACCAGTAAATAGCTTTTTCCAAATCCATTCTTGTCACATGAAATAGAAATTTAAGGCAATTTTCTGGGTAATTGAAAATGCAAAACCTCATTCTGTCTTGGAAGTAGTTGGGGCAAATTATCTGAATATTTTAATTTATACTTTCCCAAGTTAAGACCATTTGCATTCTATATTCTCTGGCCCCATCTTCCTTCCATCCCCAGAACTTACCCTTTACCAGCCAAGATAAGATCTAGGTTTTTGCTAAACGAGATGCTGGGTTTTGTACTTTGTTTTCTAGATTTGTTTAGGAAGAAAGAAGATTGAAGAATTTCCCTCTGAGATTTTAACATTTTAGGGTTTTCTTTCCCATCCTGTATTTTAGGAAATCATGCATCTTGATTTGTAATAAAAAGTGTGTGTAATTTCTGTTATTTTCCAGATATATATATATATATATATATATATATATATATATATATATATTTCTTAGGAAATGTGTGTTGGTTTTGAGAAAAGAATATGCTCTAATCCCAGCTAAAACCAGCGCTCCTCTCAGAAGCTGTGTGCAGATGAGTAAGCATTTCCTCTCATGTTTGGTGAGAGAGTAAGTACAATGATACAAGCTGAAAAGCGGAAGACAGGAATAATGACCTCAGCATCTTCATGTTGCTGAAAGGAACTCCTACTGCCTGCAAACCAGAAAGAATTCAGTGCACCCTCACTGTGAAAGAACTAATTACGTCTACTGGAAGGGATCGTCAGCCCTGGGTGGGCTTCTGCTGCATTTTGTTGCCAGGAGAATGCATTGTCCTGCATTACTTGAATTTCACATGACCTCACCTTTCACCCCTGTCCTTGAATCGTCGTTTGATTTCTGGCACATCTTGTAGCTACTTCATTCTGCACCATCCCCATGGGCTAACATGCAGGTCTCCCAACACACCGTATCAGAGCAGTTAGGTGGTACTTTCTTGGGTCACTTACTTATTTGAGGAACTGCTACCAAGGCTATGGGTTCTTTCCCTGTTGATATATTTTACACACATAAACAACATTTTGTGTATTAATACCCTGGAACCCATATAGGAACTCCCATCAATAATCCAGGCTTTAGATACTGTTTCATAAAATGTAAAATGAAATGAACAATCTATATCCTATATACATTGACTCAGAAAGCTATGACCAGGGAGTGATTTATTATCTAAGAGTTCTGGCTACCTTAGCTTAATGGACTGAGGGGCAGTGGGGACCTTCCCAAGCATTATTGACTTTTTGTTTCATTCACTTACAGCAAAGGAAATGAATATGGTACATGTAGTAGGTATACTATAGGATGTAATGTTCTAAACAAAATAATTAGACTTTTGTTGAACAATTTTCTGTTTCTGTTGTTTTAAGAAGGGTATTGATGACAATTTCCATTGCTGTGGCTGGTATTTTTCTTCAATCCTAGACAACATAGGCATTTATGTTATGAAACATGGAGGCTTGGAAGGACAATGCATGTAGATATTTATGATTTATTACTTCAATTATTGATCAACTCACAGAATGTTTATTAAGAATCTCTGGGTACCTGGCCCAGGTGTTGCTGAGGATACAGTAATATGATCTGGTTATGATCTAGAGTAATCTTTCTCATTTTTTTCAAAGAGAAACCATTTCTGCATGGGTATGAAAAATTAGAGGAGCCAGTATCTATATTATATTTTTTTCTTTAGAGGATTAGGGGAAAAATGCTCTAAAAGAACATGTGGTGAGACCGGAAGAAGAGAGCAAGCATGAGGACTTTTTTCTTTTACTCTCGTGTTGTAATGACTGATGTCAGGGATGCCCTAATGCAGGGATGCGCTAGTGCAGGAATGCCCTAGTGCAGGGATGCTCTAGTGCAGAGGACACTGAGAAGCTTGTGTTATAAAGTAGGAGAAGGGAGGTTCCATGAGGCCTGGGAAATTACCCCACTGCTTGTGTGGCAGGAGGAGCTTTGCATGGTAATAAGCTGTATGCTGAGGAGGCTTTCTAAGAGACTGGAGGAAAGTCTAGTGAATCAATTATCTCCAGAACCTTAAAAGAGTCTCTCTTTTTGTAGACAAAGACGAGAACAGCAATAAAGGCATTAGAGGAGCCGACACGCCAGCTGCCAATAATATGCCCGCCTGGCTCTGGAAAAGGCTGACTGCAGGTGATAAAGCCGTCAAAGTGTAAAGGACACTTGCCAGGACTGGCAAAGGAGACACACGGAGTGCCAACACCTCCTGGCCTACTTTACTTAAAAAGGAGGCAAGTAGAGAAAGATCAAAAGCTGCAAGAATAAAATGTCAACTGTAGGTTTTTCTATGCGTGGTAAAAACATAACTAGGAAGTCATTGATATTAGAATTGTTGTTATTTTATTTCTTTAAGTCGGGTTCTTTCTGTGTATCTCAGGTGATTTTGAACCCGTGACCTTCCTATCCCAGCATCCCTAGTGGTGGGATGAAAGGTAGAGATCAGCAAGTCTGGCATGCTGTTGTTGAGAATAATTTTACCTGATTTTGTCTTCCCTTTAATGTATGGTCAGTGCTTTTATAAGCAAGGTGAAAAAGGTGACTTGAAAGTAAAAGTCAGAGATAAGTTAGGTTTTGACCTATACCACAGCATTTCTGTAGCTGCTCATATGATAACCAAGAATCCTGGGAGGTTTTAAATAATAAATTATGTCAAAATATTTCCCCCCACTTTAGGGGTGAACATGTACGCCAGCTTTGGTGAGTTGGGTAGAGTCACAAGAACATCAGTTTTATAGAGGAAGAAAGAAACCCAACCTGGGCTTCTGTCGTGTGAGGTTACCCAGAACCATTTCTGACCATTCCTAAACGCTCACAGTTCTTCTGTAGTGAGTATTGTCTTCCTAAGTCCTGACTGCAATCATTTTTTTTTTTTCTTTTTGACTGATGGTTCCAGAGTCTTAGCAGGTGATGGTGACTTCTTGGCTTCTGGTGAAGGCCAGGTTCTGTGTCATGTGATGGCAGAAAAGCAGAAATAAGAAGTGGGCATGTGCAGAAGTGGTATGGAAAGGCCAGGTGACGTCAGTCTCATGAAAGCTGCATTGTTGCAACCATGCGCTCTGCTGTTAAGTCCATATTAATGCTCTCATGAGGGGAGACCCCTTTGTTGTCAACTCTTAAAAAGGCTACTCCTCTTAATATTGTTCAACATGAGCGGAAGCCATGTTGAATACTAAACAATGTAAGAAGGTTAGCAATTGGGTTGGAATTAGAAGTTGGAAAGAGCTCTAGAATTACAGCTAGACCGCTTCATTTCAGCTTCTATATGAACTTAGTTTAGCAGTGGATCCGAAGTTCACGCTCTTGACCTTACTGCTTAGGCTAAGATACAGCCTGGTTCTCTTCCCACCCTTCTTCCTAAAGTCAGCAAACCAAGTTACAGCCCATTCTTGTAAGTAAACTTTCATTAGAACATGATATTTGTTTATGTGTCATCATGGTAAAATAGTTGCATAGAAACCACATGGCATGTGAAACCTTAAATGCCGACTGTCATACTCTTTACAGAAAATGTTTGTTGACCACTGACAAGTGAGCCTGGCATGTGAAATAGAACCTGTTTGCTTTTCTCCTCTAGCATGCCCTATTAGTCATCCATTGGAGCTTTCACAAGTAGTAACAGCATTTAGCATGATTTCTGACTAGAAGGCAAGTGGGAATGTGTGTTGAGTAGATAGATGTATAACTAAAGGAAGCAACCCACACCGGTTAGAGAATGTATACATTCTGTACATGACTTTTTAAAAATTAAAATGAATAGCTTAACAATGTGTGTTTTATCACTTTGTATCTGATTATTTTGATAGATTTCAACTATGACTAGAAACAGAAAAGAAATTTCAAAATCACTTCTTTTACCAGCTGGCATTCAGCAAATGTCTTCGATTGAATTAGACATTGTGCACTTTTGGGTTAAGGGTGTAATGAAAACCTGTAGAACACAGTTTCAGATCCAGAAGGTCAATAATGTGCCAATACTTGAACTTTTGACAGTAAGTGTTCCAGAAAAGAAAAATCTTATTTCTTACGGTAGGAGTAAGTTGCTCAATTGACTGTATTGCTCATTAAACCCTATTTTAGTTTTCAACTGAGAGAAATAATTAACATTTTCCAAACTCTGCCAATTTGTCTTATGGTTTGAGGTTTTGTGCACACATGTAGCATGTACATTCTTTGTTGGTGACCCTAGCCCAGCATCATCTCCTCTCTGGAGCTTTCTCCATCCCCCTCCCTGGGCCTCAAGTCTCTTGTCTCCTTGGGTTGTTTCCACACTGTCTGAGTTATTTATCTCTTTGTTCTGAGCACATACGTTTATTAAGAGAAGTAGTGCTAGTTCTGCAGGGTTAGAGCTCCTTGTGAAGTGTCACACTAGGAGACTTGGTTGCATGAGCTTTTCTGTTGACTGAGAGCAGGCCCTCTGGGACTCAAAGAAAAGACAACCAGGAAGAGAGATAGCCCTCACCAGAAAGCCTATTTGCCTTCCCCCCATCCCCCAAACAGCCTGATGGGAGGGGAAAAAGAAGCAGAGAGGGAAGACAAAGGGAGAAAAAAAGCAGAAAAAAACCGAGAGGATTAAAAACAAAACAAAAACAAAACAAACAAAAAACATAAAAACATTTTTGTGGCCCAGAGGCAAGGTCATCTGGGGTTTGCTCATGTGACTCTCTCTTCAGGAAATGATTCTAATGTGGTGGCATTGCCATTCACTCCTTTGAGCCAGTTTGTGACCTTCCAAATATGTGGAGTTTTAAGGAGGGAAAAGGTAGATCAAAGCATAAAGTGTAAAGTTTGTGGGATTCTGGGTGCTTTTTGTTTGTTTGTTTGTTTATTTTTTTGTTTGTTGTTTTTTGTTTTTTTTTTTAAATGTTCACTTTTATGTATGTGGGATGTGTGTTTTCATTATTCATTTTTATTTTTTTTTATGTGTATGGGTATTGCGGTTGTATATTTGTGTTCCATATTCACACAGAGCCTTTGAAGGTCAGAAGAGGTCCTGGATCCCCTGGAACTAGATATGATGGTTTAGAGCCATGGTGTGGGTTCTGGGAATTGAAACCTGGTCCTCTACCAAAACACCTAGGGCTCTTATATACATGTAATCTTATATACAGAAAACAGATGTTAACAATTTAATAATTTAAAACAGTGAGGTAACTTAAAAAGTTGTCAAATATTATCACTTCTTACAATGTTAAAATGGTTAAGAATGTTACCTTAAGCATATTATTTAGCCTTACAATTCTAAATATTTAATTTTGTATATGTACTCTCACTGTGTGTGTGCATGTATGTGTCTATGTATGTATGTGTGTCTGTGTCTGTGTGTGAGTGTTTGTGTGTGTATGTGTGTGTGTGTGTGTCTGTGTGTGTGTCTATGTGTGTGTGTGTTTCTGTGTATGTGTATGTATGTGTCTATGTATGTATGTGTGTGTGTGTATGTGTGTGCATGTGTGTATGTGTCTGTGTGTATATGTGTGTGTGTCTATGTGTCTCTGTGTATGTCTGTGTGTGTGTGTGTGTGCAAATGTGTGTGTGTGTATTTATGTATGTATGTGTGTCTGTAGGTACCCACTTGTCACGTAGGGTACAGAGGACATCGCCAGTTGTCAGTCTTTGCTTTCTATCTTGTTTGACATTGAGTCTTTCTTATGGTTTGCTGGGAAATACAGGCTAGGAAGCTTCAAGCTTCTATGATTCTCTTGCCTCTGCCTTCTATCTCTCCATGGGAATGCTGGGATTACATGGGATTACATATTGGCATGTCTGGCTTTTACAAGGGTTCTGAAAAGCTGAGCAAACCTAGGTGGTCAAGCTTTCTTAGCAAGCACCTCTACCCATTGAACCAGTTAAAAAATTCCAAATAAAATATCAGCAACCAGGAAACAAAAGACTCCTCCATCCATCCTTCAATAATGATGTCAAAGCGTTAAGATGGAAAGAAGGAATCTTAGGAATTGTGAGCTTTGTTTTCCTCCTGATGTTTGTTCCTGATCGGGTTCTTTGTTTGCTTGCCTTTTCATTCATCTCAGTGAGCATGGATAGAGTTATCTCTATCAACAAGTCCTCTGTATCCTGTAGAAAGACACAAACAGAAAAGATTTCCAGAAGCAAACCAAAAATTTCTAGTTCCATAGATGCAGGAAAAATATTTGCTTCATGCCTGCCAAAGGGAACATGTTGAAGCTTCCAGGCCTAGCCATCTGTAGATACCAATTACCACAATGAGGCCCTGGTCAGGTTACTGACCACAGTAGAAGTGTGAGCCAAATACACCCTTTCCTCCCCAAGTTGCTTTGGTCACAGTGTTTCATTACAGAAATAGCAGCCCTAACTAGGACAGTGGGTGAGAGCTACACTTATCTCTGTGTGTAAGGTCAAGTGTTAAGAATGCAGTTTGAAATTATACTTGTTTAGGTATGTGGCAATAGTAGTTTTTTTCTCTTGGGTCCAAGATCTCAGGTGTCACTGGTAGTTGGATAGGCTTATAGTAATAGGCATAAATTCTCTAATATTCAGCAGACTTTATGTCTAATTAGAGAACTCTTGGCTAACCCAAGATAAAAGTGCCACTAGTGCACCTTGAGCAAAGGGTATTTTTTTTTGGCTATGATATTTATTATTTGCTCAGGCCATTTTGTTTTTGTTAGGTGATATTAATAAAATAGCTTCCAAAAAGCTGTCTTCCACTGGAGGCTTCTGTACCAATTATTCTGTGGCCATCGTTCCTTCATTTAGCTCTATAACAAAAACTATGTGACTGGCACTGTTCCAGGCACTAGCAACACAATAGTCTTTTTGCTCATGAAGGATGAGTGGGGGAGGCAAAGGAAAGGGTAAATGAATAGACAGAAAAAGACAAATAAGTTGATGAAGCAAACAAACAGGGACTTCACAGAGAGTGGTCTAAGGAGATGACTCTTTAAACGGTGCTTTCTGGGAAGAAGACTAAAAGATACTGACTTGAGCATGAAGAGTCTGAGAAAGGATAGAATTTAGCTGCTCCAAGGCAAAAACAAAGACCCCACATGCTACAGGAACAGGAAAATGCTCAGAGGTCTGAAGTATTTAACTTATCTCAGGGGTTGGAAAAGGGCCAAGGAAGGAAATGATTCATGGGTGTGGTAAATTCTGGGGCCAGCTTGGGTCCTGTAAACCTCGGTGGGCAGCAACAATTCTTGATCAGAACACACTGGTACAATTACACTGATTGTTTAGAGTGAATGTCTTTTGATTGATCTAGGCCTTGTGTTAGCTATTTTTATTCTCATTCTGACCATCGGTCATAACAAGGACAATTGTACTGTAAAAGCATATGTTTCATAACTTCTCAAAGAATTGCTTTAGGTGAACTGCCAAGAGCTGAGAAACTTGGCCCCCTGACAGTGACCGTGCCAGCTCTGAGAACAGGAGCTGGAATGGCATGGAGGTTGTTGCCGCTCATGTTTTGACCTTCCTGTTTATCCAGACTCATTCTCAGACACTTGCATTTCCTTTGGCAACCCACACAGCACTTAACCTCCACTATGCAAATAATATCAATCTATCAAGAATTCTATCCCAGCCTGGCTTTTGTCCCCATTAACCTCTGGCTAGCCCCTACGTTTCACCAATAAAAGGAGTTCCATTTCCTAATCAATGGTCACTTCCCAATGGAAATCATAATTATGATTGTGTAGAATTTGGTTAGCAAATTCAGCTTTATGAGTATAACGGACAGGACTGTGGCAACAGGACACAGCAGCTTGCTCACCCCAGTGCTTTGCAGGCTACATAGGATGGCCAAAAGTATTGTTCAAAGGAAGCCAATTTTGAGAGTGAAGAGGGCGCTACTCATAATTACATGAAGTAGATAGCATCCTCACCTCGTATGTCTAGAATCTTGTATCATGAGTATTTGTATTTCTTAGGCTTAGCCATGTAACAGTTCACAACAGTCACACTTTTATGCACCCTTTCTTGACCCTTACAGTCAAGTAGGCTAAATCGTTTTACCTATAGACAGTAACGTAAAATCACAGACAGTTCTTCTCAACAGCTGCCTTGTACTTGTGTTAGGCTAAGCTTAATGAAACTCAGTCAAAACATATAACATCAGCACTGCCCCGGGATTCTAGCTTGTGAGGATAGTAACTAAGATGTTTTAGATATGTTTGCTTCTTAAAATCCTATCTTATCCCATTGTCTAAAGAAAGCACCCCTGAAATTGATGAAGTGCATATGGGATGGTGATAATTTGCCTCTGGCTAGACCAGCCACTTGTGGCCTTGAAGGCAGAAAAGGAGCTAGCCTCAGGACAGCAAATAATTTGCCCCAAAGAGAACCTGTTATACATTGAGATATAACCGGGCAATTGAAGCTGGGGAGATTGTTGTTCTTTTGATGCAACTAATGACTATAAAACACAAACACGAGACTCAGTGCCCACATGGAGTTTATTGAGAGAGGGGAGAGAAAGAGCGAAAGAGCAAGGGGGGCCAGAGAGAGAAAGCAAGAGAGAGCAAGAGATAAACCAGAGAGAGGCGGCTTGGCGCGCTTGCTTTAAAAGGGGGGCTTGCTCATGCCTAACTGAGTCCTCTGGCAGCCAGGTAAAGCTTGAGTCGCCAGGTAAGGCTGACGTAGTGATGACAGGGCCATGAGCATCCCACCCATCGTTGGGGTTGGGGGTCAGCTGGCTGCTAGTTCCTAACAGAGATGGCTCTCAATTCTTAGCATCCACATGGCAGCTCACAACTGTCTAACGTTGTTTCCAGTGAACAGATGCCCTCTTCTGGCCTCCACTAGCACCAAGCACACATGTGGTGCAAAAATATGAATGCAAGCAAAACATTAATATACATAAAATTAAAAAATAAGAGAAATAAAAGAAATGGATTATCTTGAAGGAATGTAAAGAATGGGGTAAATTTTGTCAATATTGATATTATTGGGGGGATAAAGCCTCTGGATAGTTTTGGTTGGCAAAAGTAGCTCTTTTTAGATAAGCTTCCTAAGAAGTATTGTTTAAATATATATATTTGCTTATTCAAAGAGTACAGTCTTTGGATAAATTTCACATTACATCCTGCTTTGTAGCAACCACGTTTCAGTTACACTTTATCAGCCAAGTTAAAGATGCTCTTTACATAGGCGAGGGCTGTAGTTCTGTGGTAGAGCTACATACTTAGCATCTATGAGACCCTACTGGCTGGTAGTCCTTGTGTGTGTGTTTAGGGAAGGGGTGCATTCAGCCGCTGACCTGCAATGAGTCTGTCACAAAGATGGCAGTGTTCTTGAAGGTACTAATTAATTACAAGCAGAATCTGTTTCTGTTTCACACATTTTCTAAGAAGAATTTATTTTCTTCAGTATGAGAAACTGAAGGCATGTTGTGAGGTGATGATTTTGTTAGATGATTTAAACTAACAAAGTATCTTGTACTACAATTCCCCACTAGGCATTTTGTAAGCCATGTCAACATACTATGGTATTGACATTTCTGGGGAAGCTCACTGAATACTCTACTGACCTAGCTCTCTTTCTCCCAGCCTACTGTTATTTCCCACTTTTTCCATTTTTTTTTACATCTGCAAGAAAAATGAGCCTTCTCCCTTGCTATACCCTAACTGTATATTCAGCTCTATGCAGCACAGTCCAGAAGCAAATATTCTCATAGAATTCATAAATAACACAGGGATGGGTTTGTGACTTGATCACACACACACACATACACACACACACACACCCCAGAACAAACCCGAGATGAAGGTCTAAGAACTAACACCTAGACCAGTATGGTGTGTAGTGGGATATCCACCCCACCCACACCTGTTGCACTGACCACACTCATTGGGGCGTGGAAACAGGTGAGGGCATGCCCTGGGGGGACCCAAGCTAGCTCTCTTCCTTCCTGCTCAGAGACAGAGAGCATCCAGAGGCATCCTTGGGACAGGGACCCGCTGCGGTCATCTGTTTCTAGTGTAATCCAGCATGTTACTCCTTTGGCAGCTCCATGGCTTCTCTCTGCCAGCCTCTCTCTGCCTCTATCTGGAACTCTCCTGAACTGGTAGCTCTGCTTATACTTTCTGCCTGGCTACTCAGTGTTTTATTCATCAACCAATAAGAGAAACTTATGTACAGAAGAACATCCCCCATCATATATGCACAAAAATGGACATGTACACACACATATATACACATATAAATAAAGTGAAGAGTGACTGAAGAAGATATTTAACATTGACTTCTGTTCTTCACATGTGCATATACACATACAAACATATATACATGCAAGTGCACATGTACACGAACACTCACAAATAAGGCAGAGAGCAATGAAGATACCCAGTGTTGAGCTCTGACCACCACATGTATGTGCATACGTATGAACACACACACTCAATAAAAGGACAGTTCTTCAAACTCATATAAATGTTAATTACTGGTATTCTCCTTGTTTTTCTCTGAAACTTTCTGTCACCAAAGAACTTTAACCCATGATAGTTTTTATCTTCCAGTAAGTTAGAAGCTCTGAAGTTTATTTTTCAAAAAGCTATTTTCTCAACACGTTTCTTGCACGCTCCCCCCCCCACCCCCCCGGAACACAATGTAGGAAGTGATGACTCAAGTAATTTCTTTGTCCTGGAACCCCTCCCTGTTTGTTTTCCTGTTAAAATTCACTTCATCTTGCAAGGTCCAGATTCAATGCAGATGTGTAGTCTTGGTGCAAGTGTCTTGTGGCTTGCCCAGGTCATGCAATCAAACCTATTGTCAACCGTCTTTATTCCTTATGCCAAGATTCCTTTCAGGTATTAAAGGGCTACAGTTCTGGGCTTTCAGAGAACTGTGATCATCATGTCATGGACATTCAGCAGCCCATCTCATATAAGAATAGGGTGTGTGTGTGTTTCCCCTTGAAGATAAAGATGTAGATGATTTGTTTTTTTTTTTTTTCTTTTTCTTTTTTTTTCATTTTCTCAGGCCCTCACTATGTTGAAATGTGAGGAGGAGCTTGTCTAGTGTTCAATTAATTCTCAACCCCTGAGAACCATTCTCCACTACTCTAGAGTAGTCATAAACATAAATACAGCTCCTTTGTCTTCTTGGCAGAAGTGCATCTGTCCCAACGTCTCTTGTCATCATGTCCGGGTCTATAGGTTTACTGGAGGGAAGACAGCAGCCCGGGGTAGCACTCCCATCCTGTCCCAAGTGCACTGGAACCCTAAGAACTCTGACAAATTCCTTTTCTTCTCTGTCCCAGGTGAAAGGTCCGGAACACTCTTCAGAGACCCCCCCCCCCCCTAGGACATCCCTAAAGCACCGAAAACCCAAGACCTGAAATAAGTGGTAGAATCATCTCTCTGGTGCTTTGTCTTCAGTTGTGAGTCAGGGGAGGGTTGACTGCTTCCTCTGCGCCTGTGATTATTTCCTCAGCTCCAGCCACAGAATAGGCTTTCTCTGCTCTAAAAGGACTTACAACTGCGGCTCCCTTTTTCTGATAGAGCCTGCCTGTGGTGAAGGGCAGCAGGGAGTAATGGCTTTTGTCAAGGAGTGTCTTCTCCCCTACGGAGGTGTCAGCTCCCCTCGCTGGGGCTTGTTCCCCTCTCTCCTTGTGGGAAGAACTGTCAAAGGCTGTCAGGATAAATTCTCTGCTCTTACTTGCTCTTTTTCTTTCTCTCCCTCTCTCCCTCCCGCCTCTCTTTTGATTCTGTCTTGATGTCATCTCTTCAAAGTATACTACCTGTAAAATATTGATTCACAGCAGGCTGCATCTGCCAGGATCAGATTTCCCTTCTGCTGGCAGCAGTAATAAACTACCCCAGACACAGCAGACCTGGTGCCAGCTTCATCACCACCTCACATACACAGCCGTCTGTCTTTTGCTTGACTCTACATAATAAAATGGAGTCCAGAGACATTGCAGATGTAGGGAGACCAAGTAACCATCGGTGGGGACATAAAAGAGCCAACGACACCTGCAAACAGAGGATATAAAGGTCTCAACCTATGCAGCACATGAATCAGAAACTCCCTAGTCTCCCAGGGCAACTGGAGAAATAGCAAAGAAAAACAGAGCCACCCAGCTCATTGCTAAGCATAGTAATGTCCATCATCCCCACTTCCCATCCTCCCTCCTTTCCCCCAAATCCTGAACCAGCTTGTGTCATGGTGGCTTGGATCATAGATAATTTAGGAGCACAGGATGGCATGAATGTGGTTTATCTGAGAATAACAGACACAGCACAGAGGGGCACAGTAGGTGGGCTGAGCCTGGGGTGGGGCCTGGGGCTGTTACTTTCAATCCCAGTTTGAGCCAAGTCAGCACACTTCTCTGTTTTGGCTTCCTTGTTGATATAATGGGATTCATAGTTGTAAGGCATTTAGAAGACTGTTCCACATATACTACTGTTAAACTAGTTTTATCTTTAAGAATATACATACATTTTTCCTGGTTAGAATTGGAATGTCTGGGCTATGGAGAGAGTGTTGGCTTGCATTTTCCTTCTGGGATGTATGAACCTCACGCTCTTGGAAACACCCTGAGGAGACTCATCTGGGACTGGAGTGGAGACCAGATCGTGCTGAGTGTCTTCTCCTCACCTGTCTCTCTTGTCCAAAGTGTCCCTGCCTCCGAGGAGGTCAGCTGTGGGAAGACTTTGCTGATCTTCAATGGCACAAGTCTCTGCCATTCACAGGCTGGCTGGGGGAGGAAGGTATTAAAAAGAGAAGTGGCCATCTAAAGTCAGTAAATCCGTCATCAGGGATGACAGCTGTGGGTTTGCATTCTTGTTTTACTGCGACTTTGAGCAAGTTGGTGAAGGTGGCTGTGGCAGGCATCCCTGGCCTGTGAAGAGTTATGATTTCCTACTGTACTAAGCTACTGAAGGGACTCTCCCACTTATCACCCTCTGGGGAGCCTTCCCTTTTGCAGTACAGGGGAATTTACCCCTTGTGGCCAACTGTTAAGCTTCCTTTGAAGCCTGTTTTAATTCAGGTTTGGTTCAGCTTGTGATGGCTTCAGAGTCAGTGGGGAAAACATTGATGATTTGACAAACTAGCAACCTGTTCTTTTTACATAGTGTTAAAGAAATCACGAGTCTTTTATATTTGTGTTCTTTTGCTTTTATTGGGAGAGCTGTCCTTTGAGACCCCTCAGCTCCTCACTTTATATTCTTTCTCCTGTTCAAGCCTCAAAGCCTTCTCACACAGTAGCAGGCTTCCCTTTGATGAGGCAAGCTGGAGAAAGTTTCATCTGGAGTCTGCCACAGTCAATGATCTGGGGTCGAGTGATACTGTGGAGTCAAGTGCAGCATGCATGTGTCCCTCCACTGTGTGTAGGAGGAGTTGTTGCTTTAGAATGAGGCAAAGCCTAACTCTCTTGCAGACCTTGAAGCACACTGTGATGATGCAATGGCTTCTCTTCTCGTAGGCGCACTGTATTCAGCCTGTCACACGGGCATGCTCTGTAGAATTGTTATGTTCGTTTCCCACCAGGATTCTAAATTATTGTGTTTTCTTTAGGCTATGGAGTAGGAGTTGATCCCTATGCAAAATAAACTCTTGACATCTACTGGTGGGGGACATGAGAACACAGAGTGAAGTGTAGCGTGAACATACAAGGCTAAACTTCCATCCCGAGCTAGGTTTCACCCAGATCCTATAAAGAGAATGACTGTTTTCTACCGCAAGGGTGTGTGTGTGTGTGTGTGTGTGTGTGTGTGTGTGTGTGTGTGTGTGTGTGTGTGAGAGAGAGAGAGAGAGAGAGAGAGAGAGAGAGAGAGAGAGAGAGAGTTAAGGTATGGCTGTCTAGAAAACAGATGCACTGGCATGATTTAACTGCCTGGGCTTGGATCTCAGGCTTGCTTTTGCATTATTACAAGGAAAATTACCTTACCTTTCCACCTTTAGCTCCTCATTTCACAGTGCTTTGTTATGGGCTCTAGGCCAGGACACAGACTGGCCCCCAGCCCAGCTCAGATCACCATTAACAACCGGATGGGTTACTATGTAGAAGCATTGCAGAGCCATGAGTTTTTCAGGATTGGGTCTCTTCGGAATGTGTCAGAGAGAGAGAGAGAGAGAGAGAGAGAGAGAGAGAGAGAGAGAGAGAGAGAGAGAGAGAGAGAGAGGGAGAGGGAGGGAGAGAGAGAGAGAGAAGAGAAAAAAAAAGAAAGATTGAAAGGCAAGTTGATAAAGAACTTTAAAGTCATTATTGCTTTTTATATATCAGCAGTGCATGCCCATTCTTTCTGCCCCTTAAAATCCCTGGCAGGAAGGAATCTGTAGAAACTCAAGTGCTTTCTTCAGAAACCAACACTTGGATGCCCACCTGTGAGCACATTGTCACTAGGCAAAATCTTTCATCACCAGCCCCACTGATCTGGTTACAACTTTATTGTTCCTTTCAATTAGAAACATATCTTTCAGTTGTTGACTTTGATCTTTTCCACATGGGAGTCTGGGCTAATTTGCACAATTGGGTTAACCTACCTCTTGCCAAAGGTTTCTGTGTATTCATTTAACTAATATTTATTTTGAATCTTCATATTTCCCTAAGTGCAAAGGTTTAGTCTCTATTTTCATAATCCAAAAGAATGAAATAGACTAGAATAATTCACTGTGCTAAATATTCAGGCAGCTATAAATAGAAGCTGTTATGTAAATGCAAAGGATGGGAGCTTTATTTTATGACCTTGTGAGTGTGTACTCTTGTGGTGATCAGGGAACAAGGGAAGGTAGCCTAGAAATGATGGCATCTGCTATTCTGATAGTGACATTACATTTCAATGCCTAAGTGGAGACTTTCTCAAGGAACAAAATGTCCTACAAAGTGACTGGCTGGAGTCGGCTCTGTGACAAAGGGGTGGAAACCCTAGTGTGAGAAGTTCGGCATTCAGCTTTGCAAGGTATAAAACAAAAGAATATCCTTTGTCAATGAGAGTTTGGAGGGCAGCGTGATGGGGGGAAAATAGCTTTTATAATGAACTGAAGCTCCAATTTCTGATGGCAGGAATTTATGAACGGGTATTGTGTGTTTCGTAGAACATTTCTGTCATAGTTTCTATTGAGAGGGAGAGAGAGCACACTGTTTTGTACTGACTGACACCTGTCAAAAAATGCTAAGACTTAAACAGAAACATCACTGTATCTCTTTTATTAATAACACCAGGAAGGGACATACCGTGGCTGCCACATTACTTAGGAAATTGCTTGGGTATAAAAGCCCTTCCCTTCAAAAGTAAATAGAGACAAGGGTGTTTGTGTCACAAAAAATCCAGTTCAGGTAATGGCCTGGCAGCACCCACAGTAGCGAGGGATTGGAAAGCAAAGAGAAAACTCATTTGAAGAAGAAGGAGAATCGATAATGTTAGCTAGCAGGCTTGCTCATCTGTAAAATGAGGGGTTTGGGGCTGGAGCGAGTCCAAGATTCTTGCCATGCTTTGACACTTCATGGACCTATGGATCCAACAAGGAGCAGACAGGCAATACAAGGAGCTGCCTAGCCCATTAATTAAAACTTATCATCCCTTTTTTTCTCAAGAATGGAATGTCTCACATACACTGCTCAAAGTCAGGGCTTTTTATTAGCTTAAAAATTATATAGTAATTAAGTTGGTTATTTGACAATTTCATACATGTAGAGAATGTATTCTGTTCTCTGTTATCATTCTCCCACTCCTACGGAGCTTCCCTTCTCCATACGAGTCTATTTTCAAGATTTAAGACTTTTGGTTTGATTTTGTGACCTAATTAGCTTAACCAGAGTCCTTGGATTGGGACTATCCACTAGACCTAGGCTACAGTCACCAGTGGGTATACTGTTGAAGGAAATAACTATTTCCCTCCAGCCTATCAGTAAGAAACAGCTTATAGATGGGTGATAAGGCCCCAGAGCTCCTCTTCCATCCATGCCTTGCTGTTGATGGGCCCATTCTCATGTAGATCAGTGTAGACATCCTTAGTTGTTGAGTGTTCATTACTGCAATGGTTGTATATTGCCCACAAGGAGATAGATATTTTACAGCTATTTTGTCTGACTTCTAGCTCTTACAGTCTTTCTGTCTTCCCCTTTGCAATGCTCCTTCATCTGTCCATGGGATGTAGTAAATGGCTTGCTGAGGGCAAAACACTCAATTGTTATTTATTCTCTTTTCTGGCCATAAGTCTGCATTCACTGAAGTTCACTAGGAAGAGTGGATTCTCTGATTAAGTCTCAGCTTAACAAATAACTATAGATATGAACATATATATTTAGAAGGGGGTTGGATGTTGTATTAATTTAGGTAAAGAAGAATTAAACTTCTTCCTAGAGCTTATGACCTTCCCTATTATGGGCTTTTCTGTGGGTTTACAGTACCAAGTATAAGTTTCCTCATGTGGAGTGGGCCTCAAATCTAATGAGAGAGAGTTGTTGTTACCCCCCCACACAGCAATCATGCCACTGTTTTACAAGGGGCTGGCAGGTTGGTATCATAGTAGTGCATAGAATTCACAGCTGAAAAAGACCACAGCTGCCTTTTCTCCTACAGAAGACTGCATAGCATTTTCTAGCTAGCAGGAAGTATTAGTTCCGATTCTTGTTGCTGTGACCAAATACCCAAGAAGAAGTCATTTAAGGGAGGTAGGGATGACTTTGGCTCATGGTTTAAGAAGAGATAGTCAGCCATCATAGGGAGGGCATGGCCATGGGAGCTTGATATGGCTGGTAACCATGTATCTATAGCTAGGGAGCAGAGAAGACTGAAGTGAGGGCCATATAAGCCTCAAGATCCATCCCCAGTAGACAACCTACTCCAGTGAGCCTCTCCATCATATGACAACGTCCTACACATTTTAAGACACCACCTGGGGGGACCAAGTGTTCAAACACAGCAGCTTGTGGGGTGTATTTCTCATTCAACAAGATGTTCATAGTGCAGTGTGATGTAATCACAGATTCTGCTTTCCCTTTTTAATAGAGCATAGAGGCCTGAGCAGCAACAGAGGAGAGCTGAACTCTAGAACAGAGGAAATCAGAACTCTCGCACTTGAAGGAACTCTGCTGGTCTACCAGGAGGCTTCTCCATAGTTGTTGTGAACAAGAATGACTTTCAGAGACTTACCCATCATAGCAATTACATTGTGCATGTAGGTGTCAAATCTCCTGGTCTTGTACAAGATGGTAAAAATTTGTTCACTAGAGAAGCCCTGTTCTAGTTAGGTTTCTGTTGCTATGGGAAATACTGACCAAAACCAACCCAGGGCAAGAAATGATTTATTTGGCTTACACTTCTATATCACAGTCCATCATCCAGGGAAGCCAGAGTAGGAGCTCAAGCCAGGAACCTGGAGGCAGAAACTGAAGCAAGGCAAAGGAGAGATGCTGCTTATTAGTTTGTTCTCCTCATTTACATTCTTAACCCTGGACCACCTGACCAGGGATGGCAGTGTCCACAGTGGACCAGACCCTCCAACATCTATCGTAAATCACGAAAATGCCCCCATAGGCATTCCCATAGGCCCAACTGATAGAGGCAATTTCTCAATCAACATTCTCATTTCTTGGGTTTCTCTAGTTTATGTCAAACTGACAAAAACTAATGTGCAAAATAAACACACTCTGAGTTATGGAGGATGGAGCCAATTGGAAATCTTGACATGTCCTGTCTTGATGCTATGAGGAAAGAGGAATCAGGGACTGTGTGGTGTGCTCTATCTAGCTTTCTTATTGGTTGAGTGGGACACATGCTTCAGCCAATTAGAAGCATTAAAAATCCATTCCTGATAGCTGCCAGCCTGACTGCTAATTTCATTATCATATCTGTATAAAGAGAGAGAGAGAGAGAGAGAGAGAGAGACAGAGAGAGAGAGAGAGAGATGAATCTTGGGAACCAGCAGCTGAAATTGCACTCTTACTTATTGTTTACTCTGTTAAAAAAAAGAGGCATAGCATAATTTATAACTACAGTCTAAATATTTATTTCTATTTCCACAGATAGATAATTATAGGTACCACTCCTCATTAAAGAAATATCTTGCAATAGATTATGGAAAACCATAACCAATCAAAATGCAGAGAACATGTGACTGTTGGAGCCCAGCCCTAACTGACACACCTATAACACAACTCCAACACCTAAGCATCAGGGATCATAGTGAAAGAGGGGTTATAAAGATGATAAGAGTAACAATCAACCAAACAACCCAACAACCAACCAAACAAAACCCCAGGAAGTTTGCTGTGAGATTGTTTCTCCTTAAAATGTCAGGGACGCTATACCCATGAAGCTTCACCACCATAGCTGCCTGAACAAGACTTGACAGTGTGAAAACAGACCTAAAGTCTCTCCTAGGACATATATAACAGTCCCCAGAGACATCTGTGTTCTAAGCACCTCAGTGGTTCTCTTTCTGGATGACTTTTTGATGTGTGACTCACAAGAAGGCTCATCAGGTCCCGATTTCTCTCAAATCCCCGTGGGAAAGGTTATTAAAACCATCATTCTTAGAAGTTTCTTAAACATTCAGTTCACACTTTAATAGACTTAAAACTTTGACGCATTTTCACTGTTTTGTTTTTGTTAACATGTATTACATACATTTCATTATAATATTTTCAAATATACACACACATATATATATACATATATGTGTGTTTATACATATATATACATATATACATATATACATATAAAATGCATTCTGAGCTATTCATCGCATATTCTCTCTTGTCCTTTCCAATTCCTGCTTATTTGTTTTTTCTTCCTTTCCCATCTCCCCCCCCAACTCATCTCTCTTTTTTATGTCACAGTGAGTTTCACTAGAGTTACTCACAGGATCATGGCTGAGGGACACGAGCACCATACCAGTGGTTGTACGACTGAAGAAAATGCTTATTCTTCTATCATCAGTCATTGACATCTGTCTTTTGAAAGAAGTTAACTGCATGCTAGTCCAAGTTAGGGTGAGGGCATGAAGTGTTAAGGGCCTGAAACCCAGGGAATTCTTCATTATCACATGGCATTTGTATTACCTGAATGAGTAGCTCCTTAAATGTGACATCAGCATTGCATTCACCTAACCACAATCCCATCTCCATCTCTCCCAGATAAACTAATATGAAAAGGTGTGCCTCTGAAGTATTCAGGGCAACTTTTGACTGCTTGGAGTTTCTGCCCGATTTTGGGTATCTGGTAGTAACTTTGTAAGGAGAAATGCCAGAAGAGCAGCTCCAATGTCAAGGTGAGTCCCTGCTGAGCAAAATGGCATGGGAAGAAGAAAAGCTTCTCTTTTGGTCTTTACTTGAATAATAATAATAATAAAAGACCTATAATTGGATTTCCTTAAAGACTTGGAGACCTAACATCTTTGTAACTTTTTGGATTGAAAGTTAGCCCTTTTGAATTCTATTAACTTCACATCCTACAGGTTTTAGAAAGTGGGGTTATGTAGCTTCTGAGGAAACCAGGGACAATGAAGAGAGCAATATTTGCATTCACAAGCTATTCTGTGTTGGCAGATTGCCATCTTTTGTAGAAATACCACAGTTTTTCAAAAGGACCACTTTGAAGATAAAGAATTATATTTAATCAATTTTTTTTGTTAATAAAAGTGTCATTTTTGAATGCTCACTTTGACGATCAAAGATCCCATTGCCCTTCCTATGCTGCTGCTCATTCAGGTAGACAAATCCCAAGGAAGGGCTCCATCGCTCACCTGTCTTCACCTCAGGGAGAACAATGGCTCATATTTGTCCCTTTCCTTCCAAACATTTCTAAAGCATTCATTTCAGCAGAAGAATGAGAACTTAGTTTATGGGGAATGTCCTTCTGCATATATGTTTCTATTATTGGTTGATGAATATAACACTGTTTGGCCAATAGAGGCAGGAAGAAGACGAGGAGAATGACCTCGAAGAGATGCCATACAGAGGTAAGATAAGGCCATGTAGAAATACATAGATTAGTAGTTATTGGTTAATAATTAAGAGAGAGCTAGCCAATAAGAAGCCCTAGCCATTGGCTAACAGTTTTATAATATTACTTATAATTATACACTATATTAATAGTGTCTCTGTGTGTTTATTTAATGCAACCCAGCAGCAGGACCAAGCTGGAAGAAACATCAAGCAACACTTAGTTTTCTAGGGAAATTCCTAGCTTGACATCTAAGGAAATGGCAGCAAACAGCTACAGCAGTTAAGAATGGCTAGGAAAAAAAAAAACCCCACAGGGATGGAGCAGTATTATAGTCTGAGCTTAGTTTATAATTCTAAGCCGTAGTGACTTGATACATGGGAGAGTCAGCTCTTCTTGGAGACAGCAGAATAAACAGGATATCTGAAAATTTTCCTTATTCTAGAAGTATTTCAAGAAATCACAATTAGATTGAGGCTTCACTTTTAGGAAATTGTCGATTTTTGTACTTTCTAAGAAAGACATTGGTATTTTTGCACCCGCACCACTGACACAGTGATGCAGTCAAGGCAGAGAAGGAATCACAAATTAACCACTACACGGAAAGCATCATTTCTATTTGGGAAAAAAATGCTACCTTATGTTCCTTCTAGTTGGCCTTTTTTTTTAAAATTAATTTTTATTTAAATTAAAAACAATCTTATTTTACATACAAATCCCAGTTCCCCCTCCCTCCTGTCATCTCATTCCTCCCACCAATCCCCCATCCCATCCCCTTCTGCTCCCCAGGGAGGGTGAGGCTTTCCATGGGGGAACATCTGTCTGACACATCATTTGGGGCAGAGTCTAGGTCCTCCCCTTGTATCTAGGCTAAAAGCCCATTCCAAAGCCCATTCAATCACCAGGGATAAATACTGATCCACTGCCAAAGGCCCCATAGATTGCCTAGTTTGTCTTTAAAACAAAGGTCAGCGAAAGAATTTTCCTCTGCCCCACAGGAACCTCCCACTTACTCTTAAGTAATATTGGTATATGGGCTGCAGGTAAATTTAAGGGTTTGCAACATTATCCAAGTCATCTTAAGACTATTATATCATCACTTCAAGTAAAACCACAGTATACTAAATAGTGATACTGTTTTACGTCAGTGAAAGATAAAGCGTGGCAAAGGATTATAATTCATTGCCTTAAATGCTAGACTATTAATTTAGTCCTTTTTGAAAGTTTAAATTCCCTCCATGAGTTTTCACCTTCTTGCTGACACCTATAGTTGATTTGATTTGTTCCCATTTGCCCTGCTCATTTCTGGGGTTCTTCTCTGAGGCTTCCTTAACTTGGCCCTGGCTACTTTGTATTCTGTATAGTCCCATGTCTCACCCTCCCTGCAGCCCATTTTACAATGAAACCTGAGGGTGGAGGACTCTTGACACTTGAGTCACTGAGTGATTATCCCAAAAGAAAACAGACTGATAAAATAGCCAGTGTTTGAATAGTTCTATTTAAATCTGCTTGCTATTATTTCTTTGGTAATCAGTCTGCAGTGACTCCTGTTTTATCCCATGTATGGCTCACACTTAGCTATATGGCCTGGAGTGTGTGAGTTCTCACTACTATGCTTCTACAGAGACATCTATGGGCCATAGAGCCCTTTCTATTGGTTTCCATACTGCTATGATCAAGACAAGAAAAAACTCAAGGGAGGAAGGATTTACTTTGCCTCAATATTTGGGGATCAATTCGTCATGATGGGGTCGGCATAGTTGTAGGAGTGGGTGTGTCAGGAAGCACAGAGAGATGAGTGGCATTCATAGGACTTATTCATCCCCTGCCTGTACTTCAGGGTTGGTGTTAGCTCCTCTGTCAGCCTAGTTCAGAACTGCCCCAACAAAAGTGTGCTTCAGTAATGCCCTAGGCACTTATTAATCCAATCAAATTGACAATTAAAATGAACCACCACAGACCCACTCCTTGTTGGTTTGACACCTTGGTACATTCTTTAAACCACAATATTACACCTCTGAACCCTAAAGTCTCGAGTTTATCTTTTAATGCAAAATGTATTTAGTTGAACTCCAAAAAGATCCTCATAGTCTTAATAGTTTCAACATCATCCAAAAATTCAGCACTTGAAGGTTGCACACACACACACACACACACACACACTAATGAAAAACAAGGCCATGAATTTAAGGGTGAGCAAGGAGGGGTATATAGGAGGACTCAGAACGAGGAAAGACAATCTTTTAACTTTGAACACCTGTCAATCAAAACAAAAGCAAGTTACACAATTGCAATCTACAATGCACAGGTTCCACATTCCTTCCAGAAGAGAGGAAGCATAGAAAAATTGGGACAGAACCAAGACTGAAGCACATCAAGGCAACACTGAGTCTTGTAACTTGATGTCTAGCATCTGGGACTGGTGATGGCATCATCAGACTCCCCTCGGCAGCTGCGTTTTACCCAGTCTGGTCTCTATATTTGCTGACATTTCCCATTAAGATGAATTGGTATTATTATACTCTGGAGTTCTTCTGGGGATCTTTTTGGGTAGGGCTTTGTCCTCAAGTCATTTTTTTGATTGTTCCAATAGAGGCTAAGGCTTCTTTTTGCCAGTATTACACCTTAACCATTACAGCTAGCTGAAAAACCCCTCTTCACGCTTAACTGGGTTTAAGTTTTTTTTTTTTTTTTTTTTTTTTTTTTTTTTTATCAAGCCACACAGTTTGTACATTTTTCTGCCACATCACATAAGTTAGGGTAAATTTAGTAATCAATGACCAACAACCAAGTGACAGTCTAGATGTTATGCTGTCTTGCAATTTCCCCCATCAAGTTAGCCCACTGCTTTTGAATTAATTCAGCTTCACTCATATTTGAAGGACATGGTCAGAATGTAGTCAGATTATTTGCCAGAATATAACATTTGATAGGTCGGGGACTTTGGGTAAAATAAAATAAAAAAAAAATACTAATTTACAAAAGGAAAAACAAGGATAACATGACTCCTAATGACAGTCTACTATACTCATAGATCAGTGTCATGCTCAGCCAGCACCAGAGAATCTTGCTCTGCAGCAGATTGGAACAAATACATTACACAGAGTGAGAGACCTTGGAACACTCAGCCTCAAATGGGATGTCTCAATCAAATGTGAGCAAAGCTCACAGAGACTGAAGCAGCAAGCACCGGGCCTACACGGGTGCACCAGGTCCTTTGCATGTATATTATGGCTTCCAGTTTAGTGTTTTTATGGGGCTTCTGAGTGTGCAAATGAGCAGGTCTCTGATTCTTGTTCCTTCTCTTGGGTTCTTTTCTGTTTGTTGATTTGTCTTGTCCATCTTCGTTGTGATAGTTTTTGTTTTATCTTATTAAACTTTATTTTGTTATATTTAAAAAATGAATGAATGAAAACCTAGGCAGTAGGGTACAGGTTAACAATGGAACTGTCATTTATACCTACTGGGAAAGGGAAAATCAGTTTTCATCCATGGAGTGACACTAGGTATATCAACCACTCCAGGACAGGCCTTATGTTCAGGAGTAGTTGACTAACGTATAATGATTCTGCAGATTTTATTTTTTTTCTGGTGTGTGTGTGTGCTTTTATTTGGCTTCAGTTTGTTTTTTGTTTTGGGGGGTTTATAGTTGTATTGGGTTTTTACTTGCTTTTAAAGAAAGAACTTAAAGTAGGGATGGGGAGAGGATCTGGAAGACTTGGGGGGAGGGAAAGAATATGATAAAAATATATTTAAATTTGAAAATTGTTTCAAATAATTAAAATATAATGAAAAGAAAAAATAAATTACAAAGTTCAAATTCAAATGATTTCTAAGTGTTAATATCTCTGTTATCCACTATATGTCATATGAAAATCATCTTATAACCTGTTAATCTGACCCTTTTCTTCCATGAGGTCGGTCCATACCTGTCCCTTTATTTCTTCCTCACTTTTTCTGCTCCAACACATCTCTTATCCTTTGTATAAAATGTGCATATATTTAGTCCCTTCAGTGTGGATTTTACCAATATGAGGAACATAATATTCTGTTCATAAAAGCCTTGATGAAGGAAAATATTTTAAAAATTACCTTGCAGGTGTATTTTCAAAGACAATTTATTTTGGGTGCAACTCTTCCCTTCTCATCTCCCTTACCCACTTGCTCCAGACTCTTGCCTCCCCACAAGCTGCCCATCTGTTTTCATTTCACCTCTTCTCTTCCTCTGTACCTCCTTTTCTAATTTCTTAGTCTCTTTTGTAGTGTTTTATCTTTTATTCAGATGCATATCTCTTCATATGTATGCTACACATATGTATATTACATGTAATATATTTTGTATGTATATAAGGCTATAATCTGCTTTATCTTTCTTTGTCTTTCTTAGTTCAGATCGCCTTGCTACATAATGTTCTTCAGATTCATCCATTTATCTTTTGTGGAATATTATTTTAAGATGTGTGACATTTGTTTATGCTGTGGAATATTTGTTTTAATGATACACAGATGTGTTGCATTCTTTTATGTTCCATTTCTTCAATTCTGCAAAGCTGTGTTATGTTGCTTGTCTGAAACACCTGATTGGTCTAATAAAGAGCTGAATGGCCAATAGCTAGGCAGGAAAAAGCATAGGCAGGCAGGGCTGGCAGAAAGAGTAAATAGGAGGAGAAATCTGGGAAGAGAAGAGAAAGGAGTGAGACAAGAAGGGGTCAGACATCCAGCTACACAGCCAGACACAGAATAAGAAGGAAAGAAAAGATATACAGAAATAGAGAAAGGTAAAAGCCCAGAGGCAAAAGGTAGATGGGATAATATAAGTAAGGAAAGCTGGCTAGAAACAAGCTAAGCTAAGGTCGGGCACTCATAACAAAGAAAAAGCCTCCATGTATTTATTTGGGAACTGGGTGTCAACCCCCTCCAAAAGGGTAAAGAGAAAAACAAAACAAAACAAAAAAAACCCTACATTCATCAACTGTCATAATATCAATTTCCTATATAGTCAAGTAACACTATCATGCATATGAACCACATGTTCATTATCTACTCATCTTGATAGGCATCTAGGCTGATTTAATTACTATTAACAGAGCATCCACCAACACGGATGTACAAGTATATCTCTGGTAGAATACAGAATCCTGTTTGGTATGTATGAGAGCAAACAATCTTAGTAAAAACACTTGCCTTAAAAGAAGAGCATAAACCACCCAAATGGAGCAATTGTCTGTTTCTTGCTTTATATTTAATTATTTAACATGTATTACTAAATAACTTTGTACATGTGTGGTATATGTGTGTGCACTTGTTTGTGTGTGGGTATATGCACATATATGTGGAAGTATTGCCCCAAGTGTGCACACATGCGTGTGGAAGTGTCAATGCAAGTATCAGATGTCTTCCTCAGTCACTGTCCACCTTGCGGTTTTGATGCGGGGTCTCTCACTGAACCCAGAGCTCACTTACTCAGCTAGGATGGCTGGCCTGTGAGGTTCATGGGTTCACCTGGCTCTGCTTTCACAGCCTGGGATTACAGAACACTGCTGCACTTAGATTCCAGTGGGGGTGGGGTTCCAAACTCAGGTATTCATGTGTGTAATAAGCATTTTACAGCCTGAGCTAACCCTCTAGCTCATTTCTCAATCTTAACAGTTCCACTGAAGACAAAATGTTGATGGGAGCCTGATCTTGCTTTCCAGAGCTTACATCTAGGGAAAACAACTTGATACTTGACCTTTTCACCAAAATTAGTTTTGGTACAAGCCCTGGAACTGCTAGCTTTCTCTCATGATGAATATGTCAGTGGAAGTTATTTGTAAGGTGGCTAATTTCTCCTCATAAAGCACCAGAAGGTGATAGTAGCACGTGGCATATGAAACTCAAACCCACAGTCAATTGTTTTATTCATGACATACGATTGGAATTTACCTGACAATATACCTGTCCCCCTGAGCCAGGCACTCTTTTATTATTACCTTCTAATTTTAAGAGGATTCATTTCATCTAGTCACTGATTTAAGCAGAAAGCTATTTCTTAAATTGCATCTTCAGGGTTTATTCCTTCATTTATTTACTCCATAAACCCATCCTTGTGGCCTACCCTGCAACCACACTTTCCATTCTGTAACTTTTTGCGTCTGATGGAACAGAAGTGAATGGAATCGTGTTTTCCACTCAAGCTTGTCAATCTTACAGGTTGGCTGTATGCAAATGCATCTTTTTATTCAGTACATTTTTTTTTCTTTCAGAATGAAGTACCACCTTTTATTTTAGGCAACTGGGAAAATTCTCTGTAATATTTCCTAATGTTTCCCTAACTCTGTGCCCTTTTTGTTTTGTGCCCTTATAGTTGTGGGACAGCCTCTCATAATGTAACACTGGCAGACCTTTAACTCACTGGATAGACCAGGCTGGTCTTGAACATACGGAGATACACCTGCCTTTTCCTCCTGAGTTATTTTTCTTTTTTTTTTCTGTTCATTTGTATTCACTTCAGTCTTTCCTATTCTTCATGTACAGTACAAATGTTTCCTTTACTGTTTATCCCCCAGTGGGTTGTCCCAACCCCTCCAAATAAAACAATGTAAGGCAGCATGTGGAAGTCTTCAAATCCAGTACGTGTTTGCTGAATTTGTTTTCCCTCGAATGGTGGCTTTTCCTGTGTGGCAGAGAGAAAGGAGATGTTGGAACTGGGCTCCCAGATGATTTAACTCAGCATAAAGTCAGCAAGAAATAAACCTCTGCCTGGCATGGCAGTACATACTTGTAACTCCTGCCAAGGAGGTTGAGTAAGAGAATGGCGAATTTGAGGCCTTTTTGGCTACATAGTGAGACCTTGTCTTTAAGGAAAAAAGAAGAAAGAAAAACTAGAGATACAGAGAAAGGATTTAAGCTACAGAGATTGTAAGGTTAATTTTAAAGACAGTTAAATTTGACTATCAACATCTGTACATGATCTTGATGTCTCTTTTTGTCCAATTCACTTTTAAAAAAAAACTGTATTGACATCCCATGCGGTTGTATTTCAAGATGGTGGCAACTGCAGCAAATGTCTCACTTCTTAGTGAGATGGCATCCTGAGATGGCATCAAGGGAGATGTTAGGAGGAAAGCAAAATTTTAGGTCATGTGATTTTTTTTAGTGGCCATGGAAATTCTTCAGAAGTTGTCATTTGTGGATGAGTAGTGTTGGAAGTGAACAGGACAGACATTCTTTGGCCTCTGTCCTAAAATCCGATGCTCCTGTGCTTCTGATGTGACCTTCCTCTTTTCTCTATGTACTCTCCTTTAATCTCAAAAACTATCCCATTATTTCAACTACAGTTTATATGCAGATTCTTACATCTGCTTCTCTAAGCCAGTTTTAATTTTCAGACTTGCAATATCTTCTCCTGTCTGGCCCTTGTTACATACATTCTGCCCTGTCATGTAAGGGGAGTCAACCTTATGTGTCCTTACCAAGGCCCCTGCCCTAATTTGACTATTGAGTACATACACCTGCTAAGTGTTTTGTGCTGAATAATTTGGATGGCTGTTTCAAAATCATCCTCATCAGTAATGAGCAAGCAAAGTTGCCTTTCTTGCTATCTGTGTGAAAGGAAGAGGGGGCCACCACAGGGAAGGTGGTGTAGATTTTCCTGTGATTCTGATGGCAAAATCTTTAGAAATGTTTCTGTGAATTCAGGAACTCACTTCAGTTCAGGAACATGGCAGCCGTGCCTTTTCCTGGCAAACTATCAGTGCTGCTGGAATGGAAGAGATGATGTTGCCTGTGAAGGCTTGGGCTGGACTGTGAAGACTCTGGAATGCGCCATCCTCAAGGACCATAAGGAGACATCAGCATTGAAAAGAGGATTATAGAGAAGTAGGGCTGGGGTTGATGTTCTGAGTGGATGTCTTACAAGCAACAGTCCTGGGGTCAGGAGACTTGCAGTGTTCCTAGAATCAAGAGGAAGAGGAAAGGAATGTGCAATCAGACAGAGATGAGGAATATGGAGAGGCAAGCCTCTGGATACTTAACAGTAGTAGATGAAGCACACATAATGCTCGGCACTCAGTCCCCTTAGAATATATAACTATGGATACAAGTCAGTAATTGTGCAGAGTGGTCTATGTGCTGGACAGTCCAAAAATAGAAATGTTGGCTAAGCCTTACAATAATTGTAGAGGTGGGTACACCAACCACCATCATTTGCACAAGGAACTGTGGCACAGAAGACGATGTTCAGAACTGTACAGCCAACCAGCATTGCAGCTGGGGTTTGAGCCCAGGCAATTTACCATTTAAGACGATGCTCATTTCACTCATTCTTCATACCCTCTATTTATTTTCAGAAATCACAATCTTTTTTTTTTTTTAGTCTGATCAAACTTGTAGGGTTTTGTAGAACATCATTGGATACTGAACCTCATTTCTCAATTGCTAATAAATGACCACCCTTCCCTGACTGAGGAAATAAATCAATTATATTCTGGGTCTTTGGAAGCATTTTCTGAAATAGGGTCTGTGTGGGTCAGCCAAGAGCATATTAAGTAGGATAACAATATCATTACCACTTAGACTCTGTTTTACTAGATATTTGAAAAAATGATTGCTCTATAAATCCATATATAGAATTTAAGAGAATTTTTAAAGATGTGGCTTACATGACTTTTTTTTTATGTGTAGTGAAAACTTACATTTCAAGGTGACCTGCCTGATTACAGACATACCATTTACAGGAAAGATGAACAAAAGTATACTGCAGACAGAAACAACCTGAACACAGCACTGTTGGTTTAATAGCATGCATTTCTAGTTTTCTTTGTAGCTTGTAAGATCGTAGCTACGTGCACTTCTCTGTTAGAATGTGCATATCATTGGAGGAAAGCT
The DNA here is from genome assembly GCF_943737965.1 of Phodopus roborovskii. Lineage (NCBI taxonomy): Eukaryota > Metazoa > Chordata > Mammalia > Rodentia > Cricetidae > Phodopus > Phodopus roborovskii. The sequence continues at coordinate 29,479,035 of NW_026125281.1, forward strand.
CAGAATCAAGTTTGACAGTGGTTATGGATACTTCACATATGCACGATGGATTTACCTGCAGGACTTTTACACTGCTCAAGAATGACTTACCAATTGCACAGTAATCCTTTCCATGTTTACAGAGAGTATATGTGATGTACACAGAGTTTATCAATAAGTTTTAATCTCTTGTTCAAAAAGAAGAGGAGAAACCCAATGTGTCAGCTGGAGTTCCTGAGACAATCTACAAGCTCAGGCAAGCTCACTGACTGTTGATGTGTGTGCATCAAGATTTATCCTGTGGCTTCCATGCACATTTAGATGGAATCCTCCCTTCCTGCCTCTCTCTGTTCCTTCCTCCTCTCCCTCTATTTTTTCTCCTCCTCTCCTTTTCTTCCTTAAAATGTTCAGGAGTGACTCTAATCCTGACCAACCATTGAGGGGAGGAAGCCTAGCTTCACTTTCTCTCTCTCTTTTCCTTTATAGTTAATATGAAAACACAATTTTCTTACAGTATTTCCTGATTTACATTTCTGCTCCATTGGTGGGTTTCTCCCTTGGTGTTCAGCAACATCTCACACCTAATGACTATTTATAGCCTCCCAGGGTTTCTGTGGCCCTAAGTATCACCATGGAATTTATCAGAGTTCTTGCCTATTCTGATTGCCTAGGTACACCTGCTGTGGGATTTATAGCCTTGAAAATAAGTACCAAACACCTAGTGGCTTCTGAACTTTTTTCTTTTTAAATAAGTCTTTCAAGCAGGTTGCTTTCCACCCTTCCCTCCTTAGGAGGCCCACAGTGGCTGTTTCTACAAGATGTTGAATCATCCAGATGAAAAGGGAAAATTCTGCCAATCTCCTGTGCTCAGCTGCGGTTTAATGTAAGAGGCATTTGTATGGTGGTTGCGATGAAAGAGGACGGGGAGAAGGAGAAGGGACTGGGTCTTTGCCTTCCACGTCCCCCTGTCTCTCTCCCAAGGCACACAAGTCCCACCATTGTCACCTTGTGGCTCAAAAAGGTAGCATTTGCTTTTGAGACCAAATATGGGTACTCAACTCTCCTGTTCCTCATTTTTCCCTCCTCACTTTGTCCTGTGTGTGAGGCCCTCCTAAGCACCTCTCTGTAGTCGTTTGAACAGAAGCTAAATATTTGTTACATTCATTTACTCTTCTGCCCTTCACAGAAAAAATAAGAACCCTTGGGCTAGAAGGATTCTAGAATGCTGTTATGTCTATCATTTAAAAGAAGGGAAAATATGAAGGACAAGAGCTCCCTAATGAGCCACAGTGAACAAATTGTCTAAGCTATGATTGTTTGTTCCAACCGGGATGTCAAGAAGTAGGGGAACTGGATGCAGACTCCATTCCAGGCAAAGTCAGTGTGTGTGGCTAATGTGGCAGCGTGATTGTTTCAGAATCACCAATGCTCTTCTCTGTAGCCTCAGGACTAATAGCTGTGGGCAAAAGGTAAGTGGTGTGTCTAGGATGCGTTAAGTAGAGCTTAGTTTGTTGTGCCATCTGGGTTCATCTTCAAAGAAGCTACAAGCCCACAGTTTTTTCCTTGAGACAGAAGGGTAGGCTCTACCTTTTTTCCTGTTGAGTTGGTGCACACTTAGAATGAGGCCTTTTATTATGACTTCAGTGTCAAGAAGGCTTGGCTTGGTAAAGCAATAGGACCTGAAAGCTAGAGTTTCCCTCCAATAACTCAGGCCTTAGTGGGAGTCTTCTGTCACCTTCAAGTTGACCTGACTTAGTCTCCTGTTCATCCTTGCTTAACCCACCTGTTTATCCTAAGCAGTAAACACTTCAGTGTTTACTGAATACTGAAGTATTTCATTTTGCTCTCATGGAGTTCCTAATCTCAAGTCACCTTTGTGGTTCTTTGGGAAAACCCTTGCCATCCTGGGAGAGATGTGTACTTTCAGCTCACACCATGATCACTGGAGATCCGGCCTGCTTCTTGTCACAAGAGGAAGGAAAGGGCATGCCAAAGCCTCATGGATAGTAAAGGAATTCCCTTACACTATGGCCAGCAGCTTACAGTAAAGAGAGGTGTTTGTCCTAACATCTAGAGAGATTTTGCTATCCCATGTATTCTGGCCCAATATAGGCTCTGAAGTCTCTCATGCTTAGTGAGGATTCTTTTAATTTTCAGATTTGGGCTATTTGGGCTTTTCTTTAATAGTCATTATTCTCTATTTATGATATGTTCATTCTTACCCTCCACTCTGCTCTTTGGGGGTAGCCCTGGCTACCTGGTCATTGCCACACCCTTCATATATTTAGATCCTTTGTTCTTGCCTCCGGATATAATGCTAGTGAGCTATCTTCCCACACCCAGCAGCTTCCATTGCAGCTGTCTACGAATCACCCTCAATGCCATCACATGTCTTTACACAGAAGTACATCATACATGAGGGATTGTGGAGGACTGAAGCTTCTCCACAGGCATCATAAAACACATCGACACCAACACCTGCCTCACCAACTACAAACGTGTGGACCGTGAGGCGGGGCATGGCTCTAGAAGAAAACCAGCATACCAAGGGTTTGGGGACCTCTTTGCAGAACTGCTCAGACACCGTGAACAAATTTTCACTCAAACTGCTAACTGGGGTGCTTTAATTGGCTTAGGTGGGAAATGGTTGACCAAAGTTGCAGGCATTTCTTTCAAACCATCACAAACAAAATGTAGCTGGCTGTTTGGTTGTCCTTTCGGACCTCCCGGGATATATCAGCAAAATGATTAGGCTGTTCAGGATTAATCTGTCACCTTTTGCCTCCATTTTATTTTCCACAGTCAGCAGGTGGGAATGCTGGGGCAGTTTTGATCTGTGTTGGAGACAGGTAACATGACACTTTGAACTTTGTGCTTTCTCCAGCAATTCATTGTTTCTGCTGGTCGTCCCTTTCGCTAAGCCTTCCTGCCAAACACATCATACCATCCTTTTGCGGTTCTTGATTCCAGCTGTCCTTGAAAGCAGCTTTGATCTTCCTTCTTTTTGTCAGCAATTCGTTTTGGTGGAGTTGCTCAATGAATGACTGGTAACTGCTCTTATCAGAGTCTGAAATTACATCTCTGGGGATTCTCTGCAGCTTCCTTGTGTCAATGAATACTTGTCCAAGAAGTCTTTTTCCCTACTGCTGAAGAGTTTATCTTTTGCCTATAAAACTCACATCCAGTAGCATATGTGCATAGACAAATGTTCACATATATGCACATACAATGTAATTACATTGGAGAAGTTATCACTGCTATTGCTCACTCATTGCAGTCATAATTCATATGTGTGTATTATTACAAAAGTACTAATGACATCACCCTCATTTGATAGATATTTATTAAGTAGTTCTCTTGTGACATATACTTGTCCACTGGTCACTGGTGTCATAATGTTGGTCAAACATAATAAATGCCTATATTAAGTTTATCATAAACTGACAATAATTTACATCAATAAATGTCAAATTATGAAAATAGGGGTAGTACATTGAAGTCGATGTGGTAATCCAAGAGCTTTTATGAGTATTTGATGTTCAGTGATATGAATATTTGGTCTTCGGTGAATGAAGAGTGATAAAACATGTGTTTGGCAACATTGGACAAGGTGTGGGAACTACAACTGTTCTACATTAGCACCCTCTTTTTAAAATAATTTTTTATTTAAATTAAACCAGTTTTATTTTATAAAGCAATCCCAGTTCCCTCTTTCCCATCCTCCCATGCCCCCCATCAATCCCCCATCCCACCCTCCATCCACTTCCCAAGGAGGGTGAGGCCTCCCATGAGAGATCATCAAAATCTGACACATCATTTGGGGCGGGACCTAGGCCCCCGCCCCTGTATTTAGGCTGAGAAAGTATCCCTCCACTGGGAATGGGATCCCAAAGCCCATTTGTGCACTAGAGATAAATACTGGTTCCACTGCCAGAGGCTCCATAGACTGTCCAGGCCTCTGACTGATACCTACATTCAGGCAGCCCAGTTTGGTCCTATGCTGGTTCCCCAGCTGTCCATGAACTTCCACTTGCTCAGGTCAGCTGTTTCTGTAGGTTTCCCCAGCCTGGTCTTGATCCCTTTGCTTATCACACTTCCCTCTCTATAACTGGATGCCAGGCGTTAGGCTCAGTGCTTGGCTATGAATTTCTGCTTCTGCTTCCATCAGCTACTGGATGAAGACTGATGGCATTTAAGGTAGTCATCTGTCTCATTATAGGGGAAGGGCATTTAAGGTAGCCTCTCCACTATTGCTTAGATTCTTAGCTGGGATCATCCTTGTGGATCCCTGGACTTTTCCCTAGTGCCAGACTTCTGTTTAAACCTGGAATGGCTCCCTCTATTAACGTATCTCTTTTCTTGCTGTCTTTACCTAGTCTTCCCTCGACTTGATCTTCCTGAGCCCTCATGTTCTCCTCCCCCTTCTCCTCTTTCTCCTCCCTCCCTCCCCCTCCCCTCCGTGCTCCCAATTTGCTCAGGACATCTTGTCCCTTTCCCTTCTGTGGGGGACCATGCGCGCCTGTCCTAAGGTCCTCCTTGTTCCCCAGCTCCTCTGGGGTTGCATTAGCACCCTCTTTGTGCTTTTTGTCCGCATATGCCCTCCCTGTGAACAAGGTGGTGGGTTCAAAGGGACAGCAGCCAAAGGCAAAAATCAACAGACCACAGGAGCGAGACTGGCTTTTCACTCCACCTTTGTCCACAAAAATCAGCCTGCCCATACAGATCCCAGGAGTAGTCCCTGTGTCTCTCAAGGGTCTCTTTTCTGGAGAAGAAAATGAGAAATGGATTCAGTGGGATGAAGTTTAGTTCTTACTGCTGCTGTTGGCCTTGGTGTGCAAATGTACTCATCCTAGCTTTTCTGCCTGTCCACTGTAAAGCTTATCCTCACACTTAGACTTGACCTTGGCTAATCCGAGAGGTCAAACAGCCTCTCTGGGTTACACTAAGTCCACTTCATCCCTTCGCCCAGCATGTCAGTTTCGGGTTGACTGTGAGGAACGCTGACATAAGCCTTCTCCTTTACTAAGTTTTCAGTGCTTGTGCTGGATGCCTTCTGGTGGGCTCTTGGGGGTACTGCCAACGTATTCATGCTTCCTGGCCATTTGCTTATGTTCAGTTGTATGCCTCATTCAAGCCCTTTTGTCTTAAGGTTCCTTCTGGGATCTTGACTAACAAGCCATTGCTGAATAATCTTATATATGCTTTCATCTGGGACTATCTCTTTCTATGTGATATGAATGATAAGGTATACTAACTGCATGTCCAGATATGAAGGTACTCTTTCTCCACCATTTTCAAAGTCCTTCTGATTGTGTTGGTGGCACAGTTGCATACGCTTTCAAATACCAAGTGCACACTTGTAAACGAAGTTTGTGCCCCTTTCTCTTCTTTCACCTGATCATACAGGAATTCTGAAATGGTAGTCTGTGTGAGCTGAGGGATGAATCGTGGCTTTGAGCCCTAAGTTGGGGTATCCCATTTCTATCTTGCAACTGTCTGTTTCTGGGTCAGCCTACGTGTGTGACAGGATAGAACAGACAGGATTCATCTCACAATTAGAAAAGACATGTGATATCCAAGTGTGCTTGTGCTTCTCTGTTGTTGCAACAAAACACTGACCAAAGACATACAGGAAAAGAAAAACCTGTCCACCACAGTTCATCATCAGGGAAAGCCAGGCAGGATTTCACACAGGAGCAGAGGCAGAAGGATGCTTTTACTGGCTGGCTTTCTCCCTGACTTTCTCAATTACCTTTTTTTTTTTTTTTTTTTTTTTTTTTTTTTTTAATCAGTGATGGTACTTCCCACAATTGGCTGGGACTGGCTGGGACTTCCATATCCATTATTAATCAAGAAAATGTTCATATAGACTTAGCCATAGGCCAATCTGATGGAGGCAATTCTTCTATTTTATTGAAAAACTTTTATTCAGACAATATAGTCTTACCATACTTTCCTCTCTTCCAGTTCCTCCTCAATCCTCCTAATTTACCCTACTCACCCACATCCATGCCCTTTATCTCTCTTTTTAGAAAACAATCAGGTAAAGAGAAAAACAAAACATAATAAAAAACAGGAAAAAGAAAAGCAGAAGGCACACTCACACTCAAAATTTTAAAAAGCAAAGCCACAAAATTAGAAAACATAGTAATTGTATATGACAAGTAAGACAAAAGAAATCCCAAACAAAAAATGGTGAAACAAAAGTGTAAAAAACACCACTGAGTTCATTTCATGTTTGTTATCTATTCCTGGACACAGGGAGTAAAGTGTGGTTACTCAACTCCATGAGACTTTATTGGAAAGGAATTTCTCCTTCGTAAGTGGATTTCAATTGCAGATAGCTTTATGGTTAGGGGTGGGAACCAGAGTTCACTTCCTCCCCTCAGCAGTGGGAGCTTACATGGCTTGAACCTGTGCAGGCTCTGTGCATGCTGCAATAGTCTGTGAGTTCATATGTGCAACAGTCCTGTTCTGTGTGGAAGACACTGTTTCCTTGAAGTCATATGATGGGTGATGTTTTTCCGTATATGTGTTTCTCTTATTGGTTGATGAATAAAACACTGTTTGGCCAATAGAGTCAGGAAAATAGGTGGGACTAGGAGATAAGGAGAATTCTGGAGGGAGAGAGAGAAGCAGAAAAAAGATGCCATGTACGGTTTGATAGGATAGGACATGCTAGGCATTCTCCAGTAAGATAAGGTCATGTAGAAGTACACAGATTAGTAGTTATGGGTTAATAATTAAGATTGAGCTAGCCAATAAGAAGCCCTAGCCATCAGCCAATAGTTTTATAATTAATATAGCATCGTGCATTTATTTGGGGCAAGGCAGTTGCTGAACCTGGTGGGAAAGAAAAACTGTAGCAACAGTCATGCATCCACTTTGACTCTTACAATCTTTCTGCTTCTTTTTCCCATAGCTCCCTAAACTCCTCTTCTACAAAGTTCCTAAGCTCTGAGGGTAGGGCTTTGATGAAGATATCTCGTTTGGGACTGAGTATTCTTAGGTCTCTCACTTTCTGTACATTGTCCGCTTGTGGGTCTCTGTGCCAGTTCCCATCTACTGCAAGAGGAAGCTTCTCTGTATGGGGTTCTGATCTATGGGTATAGCATAATATCATTAGGAGTCATTTTATTGCTTTGTTCCTTTAGCAGAACATTAGTATTTGCTTTTTTCCCTAGACCCATGACCTATCCAGTTTCAGGCTCTTGGCCACACTATCAGTGCCAGGCATGGGTTCCATCTCATGGAGTGAGTCTTAAATCCAAGCAAAGAGTGATTGGTTACTTCCACAACGTTTGTGCCACCATGGCACCAGCAAACTGCTCAGGCAGGTCAGTCACTATTGTAGATTGGAGGGTTGGTGGTTACTTTTCTCCTCCGGTAGGATGCAGGCTACCTTTCAGCACCATGAACACTAGTCAGTAGAGATGAAGGATCTGGTTAGGAACCAGTTCAACTACTCCATGCTCAATGAGATATGTAAGTATTGTTGTCTTAGTAGGGCTTTACCATCAGTTTATGGAGAGAAATCAATATCCTTGGTAGCAGCCTGAGATGTTTGGGGGTTTCCATGGGACCCCTTTAGCCCATGACTGAATGAGAAGTAACCCATACCTTACACTGGGGGTTTACTTGGTGATTAAACATGTCCATTTGGGGCAGTGTCTCCTCCATTATTTGGTGACTCCATTTATATTTCTCTAACATATGTATATATTTTCTAAAGCTTCTACAGCAGTAGGTTTGTTTCCATATGACCCCTCAAATGGTCCTTAGTGTTAGTTGTCCTTCTCCATATTTCTTCCCTTGCCTCTCTTTCCCATCTCCCTCCCCATTTAATATTCCCATTCTAGGCTTCTTCCTGTCCATATATTCTATTACCCTCCTTGGAGTATTATTTACTTCCCACTAGTCCCTTACTTGATACCCAACCTCTGTGGTTATGGATTGTAGTATAAAACTAAAACTCATAAGTAAATGAAAACATACAATATTTATCTTTTGGGATCTGAGTTACATCACACAGGATGATTCTGTCTATTTACTTGCAAATTTCATTTTTTAAACATCTGAATAATATTCCTTTGTGTGATTATATACATTTTCATTATCTGTTCCTCAGCTGATGGACATCCAGCTGCTTTCAATTTCTCATTGTTAAGAATAAAGCAGAAGTGAACATGGATAATTAAATTCCTCTGTAGTAGCATGTAGAGTCCTTTGGGTATATGCCCAAGAGAGACATAGCTGGATCATGAGGTAGAAATTCTTCAAGATTCCTGAAGAATCAGCACATTGATTTCAATAGTGTATGTAAAAGTTTTCACTCCCACTAGCAATGAGTCTTCTCCTTTGCCCACATTCCTTACCAACACTGCTGTCATGTTTTATTGATCTTGATCATTTTGATGTAAATAAGATGAAATCCCAAAGTAGTTTTGATATGTGTTTATGTGCTGATTAAGGATGTTGAACATTTCTTAAACTGTTGTTCAGACATTTATGTTTTGTCTTTGGAGAACCCTGTGCTTAGTTCTTCATCCTATTGTTAATTGGATTCTTTTCTTTTTTTATTTAAATTTTTAAAAAATTTTTCATTTCACATACCGTCTTCATTCCCCCTCCCTCCCCGTCTCCCACCCCGACTTCTCCCTTTTTCCATCCTCCATCCACTCCTCAGAGGGGTTTAGGCCTTCTGTGGGGAGCCAACAAAATCTGGCATACGAAGCTGAGGCAGGACCAAGCCCCTTCTTGCCTGTATCAAGGCTGAACAAGGTCTCCCACTACAGGGAATGGGATTCACAAAGGCCAGTTCATGAACTTTGGATATGCCCTGATGTCACTGCCACTGTCAGCCCCTCCCCCCAACAGGTCAAGCCACATAACTGTCACCCACATTCAGAGGGTCTAGTTTGGTCCCACGAAGGTTCCCCAGCTGTGAGTCCATAGTCTGAGCTCCCACTAGCTCAGGTCAGCTGTCTCTGTGTTTCCCCATCATGCTCTTGATGCCCCCTCCCCTGTTCGCATGATCCCTCCTCCCTCTCTTCAACTGAACTTCAGGAACTCAGTGCTTGGCTGTGGGTCACTGCATCTGCTTCCTTCAGTTACTGATGTAGGTTCTATGTTGACAATTACTAATCTAATTAAAGAGGAAGGCCCACTCAAACAACCTCTCTACTATTGCTAAGAGTCTTAGCTGGGGTCATCTTTGTGGATTCCTGAGAATTTCAATAGTACTACATTTATCCTTAACCTCATAATGGCTTCCTCTATCAAGAAAATCTCTTTTGCTGGGCATTGGTGGCACACACCTTTAATCTCAGCACTTAGGAGGCAGAGGAAGAGGCAGGCAGATCTCAGTGAGTTCCAGGCCAGCCTGGTATACAGAACAAGTTCCAGGACAGGCTCCAAAGCAATACAGAGAAACCCTGTCTCAAAAAACCAAACAAAAACAAAAACACAAGAGCAGATAATCTCTTTTATTGCCTTCCCCCTCCATTCCCCAACAAGGTCTTCTTGATCCCTCATATTCCCACCCTCCATTCTCTCTCTTCACACCCTCCAACCCCTTGCAGGTTACCCAGGGTACCTTAACTATTCCTCTTCCTGGGGCTCTCCATGTATCTCTCTTAGGATCTCCCATTTTACTTAGCTTCTCTGGGGTTATGGATTGTAGCCTGGTTATCCTTTGCTTTATGTCTAATATCTACTTATAAGTGAGAACATGCCATATTTGTCTTTCTGTGTCTGGGTTACCTCATTCAGGATGGTTTCTTCTAGTTCCATCCATCTGCCTGCAAATTTCAAGATGTCACTATTTTTACCACTGAGTAGTATATATACCATTGTGTATATATACCAGATTTTCTTTACCCATTCTTTAGCTGAGGGGCATCTAGGTTGTTTCCAAGGTTCTATCTATTACAAATAATGCTGGTATAAAACATAGTTGAACAAATGTCCTTGTGCATCCTTTGTGTATATGTCCAAGAGTGGTATTTCTGGGTCTTGAGCTAGAGTGATTCCAAATTACCTGAGAAACCAACATACTGATTTCCAAAGTGGCTCTACAAGTTTTGTGAGCTCTCATTTATTAAGTGTTGGCCTTTGTGTCTGTCCTGTCAATGTCCTGTTCCTAAAGTCATTTCCTGTGCCAATAATATCAAGACCATTTCCACTTTCTCTTGTATCAGAGTCAATGTGATAAATTTGCATCCTTCCACATGCAGCCATCAAGTTTGACCAACACTATTTGTTGAAGGTGCATTTTCTTTTCCAAAGTGTACTTTTAGCATCATCATAAAAAGTCAGATGTTCAAGATGTTATATGGATCTTCAATTTGATTCTATTGATCAGTGTGTCTGTTTTGATGTCAATAACATACTCTTTTAATACTAAGCTGTCTAGTACAACTTGAAATCAGGGATGGGTGAAACCTACAAGCAGTTCCTTCATTTATTCAGGATTGTTTTCCATTTATTATGTTTTCATATGACGCTGAAAATTGGTTATTCAACTTCTGTGAAGAATTGTGTTGGGATTTTTAAGGGATTTTTGTTGAATCTGTAGATTGCTTTTGTTAGGATAGCTTTTTTTTTTCTGTGTTAATCCTACTAATTCTTGAGCATGGGAGATCTATCCAATTTCATTTTTTTCCGTTTGTTTTTCTTTTTCTTTGATATATTTTTTAAAAATTCAAATTTGAAAACACGTTTGTTTTACATGTCAGTCTCAGTTCCTGCACCTTCCTTTCCTTTCCTGTTCTCCACCAACCCCCATCCCATCCCCTTTATGCTCCCCAGGAGGGTGATGCCTTCCATGGGGAGACTTCAAAGTCTGTCATATAACTTGGAGCAGGACCTAGGCTCTCCCCCATGTGTTTAGGTTGAGAGATTATCTCGCTTATGTGAGATGGGCTCCCGAAGTCCATTCAAATACTAGGGATAAATACTGATCCACTACAGAGGTCCAGTAGACTGCCTACTCCTCCTAACCAATATACCCACATTCAGAGGGTCTGGGTGGGTCCTATGATGGTTTCCCAGATATCAGACTGGGAGCCATGAGCTCCCTCTTGTTCAGGTCAGCAGTTTCTGTGGGTTTTTCCAGCCTGGTCTTGATCCCTTTACTCATCATTCTGCAACTGGATTCCAGGAGTTTGACTAGTGTTAAGCTATGGGTAACTGCTTTTGCTCCCATCAGCTAATAGATGAAGGCTCTAGGATGGCATATAAGGTAGTCATCAATCTCATTATCAGGAAAGGGCATTTAAGCTAGCCTCTCCACTGTTGCTTAGATTGTTACTTGGGGGGGGGGGTCATCCTGGTAGATCTCTGGAATTCCCTAATGCCAGATTACTCTTAAAGCCTATAATGGCTCCCTCTATGGTATCTCTTTTCTTGCTCCTCTCTATTCTTTCCCCGACTCAATTTTCCTGCTCCCTCATGCCAACCTCTCCCCTCCTCTTCCTCCTAACTCCCACTCCTCTTCCCCATGCTCCCAATTTGATTGGAAGATCTTGTCCTTTTTCCCTTCTCTGGGGGATCATGTCCCTCTGAGGGTCCTCCTTGTTTCCTAACTTTTCTGGTGGTGTGAATTTGAGACTGGCAATCCTTTGCTTTATGTCTAAAATCCATATATGAGTGAGCACATACCATGTTCCTCTTTTTGTGACTGAGTTACCTCAGGATGGTTTCTTCAAGTTTCATCCATTTGCTTGCGAATTTCAAGATTCCATTTTTTTTTAATGCCGAGTAGTATTCCATTGTGTAGATGTGCCATATTTTCTTTATGCATTCTTCAGTTGAGGGACATCTAGGTTGCTTCCAGGTTCTTGCCTTTACAAATAATGCTGCTACAAACATAGTTGAACAGATGTCTTGTTGTATGAATGTGTATCTTTTGGGTATATGCCTAAGAGTAGAATTACTCTTGAGGTAGATTGATTTCCATTTTCCTCAGGAACTCCCATACTGATTTCCAAAGTGGCTGTATGAGTTTGCACTCCCACCAGCAATGGAGGAGTGTACCCCTTTCTCCACATCCTCTCCAGCATAAACTGTGTTTGGTGTTTTTGATTTTAGCCACTCTGACAGGAGTAAGATGCTATCTCAGAGTTGTTTTGATTTGTATTTCCTTGATAGCTAAGGATGTTGAACACTTTCTTAAGTGTTTTCCAGCCATTTTGGATTCCTCTTTTGAGAATTCTGTATTTAGTTCTGTACCCCACTTTTTAATTGGAGTATTTGGTGTTTTGGTGACTAGCTTCTTGATTTCTTTGTATACTTTGAAAATCAGCCCTCTGTTAGATGTGGGGTTGGTGAATGTCTTTTCCCATTCTTTTCTCCACTATATAATTTTAGGTTCTTTACAAAAATCAGGTGTTCATTGGTGTGGGTTAATATCAGGGGTTTCAATGGATTCCATCTATTTTTTGTGCCAATACCGATCTGTTTTCAGGACTATAGCTCTATAATAGAGCTTGAAGTCAGGGATAGTGATACTTTTGGAAGTTTCTTTATTGTACAGAGTTGTTTTGGCTATCCTGGGTCCTTTTTTTTCCATATAAAGTTGAGTGTTGTCCTTTTAAGGTCCATGAAGAATTGTGCTGGGATTCTGATGGTGATTGCATTAAAGTTGTAGATTGCTATTGGCAAGAGTGCCATTTTTACTATGTTCATCCTACCTATCCAAGAGCATGGGAGATCTTTCCATTTTCTGGTATCTTTTTTAATTTTTTTCTTGTAAGACTCAAAGTTGTTGCTATACAGGTATTTCACTTCTTTGGTTAATGTTGCCTCAAGATATTTTATGTTGGTTTTGGCTATTGAAAAGGGTGATGTATCTCTGATTTCTTTCTCAGCCCCTTTGTCATCTGTATATAGTAGGACTACAGATGTTTTTGAGTTAATATTGTATCCTGCCACTTTGCTGAAGATGTTTATCAGCTGTAAGAGTTCCTTGGTATACTTTTTCTGGTCACTTATGTAAACTATCATATCATCTGCAAATAGTGAAAGTTTGACTTCTTCCTTTTCAATTTGTATCCCGTAGATCTGCTGATTTTAGAGGCATTGTGTTGAGTTTATCTCTATTTATTTTGATGTTGGCTGTTGGTTTATTATATATTGCTTTTATTATGTTTAGGTATGTTCCCATTATCCCTGCTCTCTCAAAGACCTATATCATGAAGGGGTGTTGACTTTTGTTAAAGGATTTTTCAGCATCTAGTGAGATGATGTGCTTTTTCTTTTTCAATTTGTTTATATCGTACATTACACTGATGAATTTTCGTATATTGAAACTTCCTTGCATCCTTGGGATAAAGCCTACTTGGTCAGAGTGATGATTTCTCTGATGTGTTCTTGGATATAATTTGCCAGAATTTTATTGAGTATTTTTGCATCAATGTTCTTGAGGTATGTTGGTCTGTAGTACTCTTTTTTTATTTGTGCCTTTGTATGGCTTGGGTACCGAAATAATTGTAGCTTCATAAAAAGAGATTGGCAATGACCCTTCTGTTTCTATTGTGTAGAACACTTTGAGGAGTATTGGTACTTGCTGTTCTTTGAATTTCTGGTAGAATTCTACACTGAAACCATCTGGCCCTGGGCTTTTTTTTGGTTGGGACACTTTTGATGTATGCTTCTATTAGGGATTATAGGTCTATTTAAATGGTTTACCTGTGCTTGATTTAATTTTGGAAGGTGATACCCATCCAGATATTTGGACCTACTGTTTCAGTTGGGTTTTGGTTTGCTATGAAGTAGCTAAAAGCACGAGATAGCCTCAGGCTGGTAGCCCCATGATGAATAAAAAACCTAATGGAAGGGTAAACTTTAGTGAGATTTGGATAACTGTCATTTCAGTGAAATTTTTAGGAGGGGGCTTAGAGTGGCTTAGTGTTAAGCCACAGGGTCATCTACAAAATGATGGATTCATTACTGAATCTCATATTCCCTGCTATAATAAAGGAAACATACTCAATTGGCTTTCTGGGGTCTATGGGAACCTATACCATATACCATATCTAGAAAGAAGGCTCAGGCCCTGACTTACTTACTTACAGGATGCCTAAAAGTGAAGTACGTGTTAGATTACTTTTGTTTTGGTAACTTGACACAAGCTAGAGTCACCTGGGAATTTAATTGATACTCAGCCATTGAATATCATCATTGAATTGAATCACCATTTGAATATATCATTGAATATCATAATTGAAATTAATGTTATAAGTGCCTATATGAAAAAGTAGAATAGATCTCATAACTTAACAGCATACCTGAAAGAGTTAAAACAAAATGAAGTAATCAAACATAAAAAAAAGAGTAGGTGCAAAGAAATAAACTCAGAGTTGAAATCAATAAAATAGAAACAACAAAACTACGAAGAATAAATGAAATGAATTGGTTCACTGAGAAAATCAGTAAGATTTTTAAACTCTTAGCCAAATTAACTAAGTGGTGGAGAAGATACAAATTAATGAAATTAGAAATGAAACGGGGCATTACAACAGACACTAAGGAAATTCAGAGAGAATCAATAAGGGCATACTTAAAAAAAATCTATACTCCACCAAACTGGAAAACAAAATAAAAATGGACTTCTTGACACATACAATCTATCAAAGATAAATCAAGATCAGGTAGGCAATTTAAACAGATTTGTAATTACTAGTGAAATAGAAGAGGGAAAAGTCAAAACAAACAAACAAAAAACAGGACCAGATGGATTCAGTGTAGAATTTTACCAGATATACAAAGAAGAATTAATGCCAACCCTCATCAAGTTGAAGCTGAAGGAACATTGCCTAGTTCTTTTTATGAGGCCACAATTACTCTGATACCTAAATCACACAAAGACTCAACAAAGAAAAAAATTACAGAGCAAAATTTCTTATGAAATAGAAAAATTCTCAATAAAATACTTGCAAACCAAAGCCAAGAACACATCAAAGAGATTATCCATCCTGATCAAATAGGCTTAATCCCATAGATGCATGGGAGGTTCAACATATGTAAATTGAGAAATGATGTGATCCATCACATAAACAGACTGAAAGCTGCATGATCACCTCATTAGAAGCAAAATAGGCTTTTGGCAAAAATCTAACATCCTTTCATGATAAAAGTCCTGGAAAGACTAGAGATACAAGGAATATACCTCAGCATAGTAGAGGCATTATATAAAAAGCCAGAGCCTATACTAACTAAATAGAAAAAAAACTAAGGGTTTCCACTCAAATAAGGAACAAAACTCTCTCCATAACTATTAAATACATTACTTGAATCTCAGCTAGAGCAATAAGACAACTGAAAGGAATCAAGAGGATACAAATAGGAAAGGATGAAGTCAAAGTATCTTAATTAATAAATATGATTTTATATGTAAAAATTGGTAGAAATTCTACCAGAAAATTTTCAGTAAAGTAGCAGGATACAAAATTAACAAACAAAAATCAGTAGCTTTCCTATATACCTTTCAAAATAGCCTCAAAAAATAAAATATCTTGTAATAACTAATCAACCAAGTGAAAGACCTGTATGACTAGAACTTCAAGTCTTCAAAGAAAGAAATTGAAGAACATATTAGAAATTGAAAAGATCGCCGGCCTGCCTTCAAGGGCCCTGCTCAGAGCTTCCCGAGTATGGGGGACTGCTTGCAGAGGAGCCAGACATGGCGAACCGGCCCATCTGGAGTCTTCCAGTGACCTGGTTCCACCTCCAACAATGGTATGAGAAGGTAAGTTTGGGCATGTTTCTGGCCTGCATTCTGGGTTTGAGCCTTCTTTCTAGATATGGTATATGGTATAGGTTCCCATAGACCCCAGAAAGCCAATTGAGTATGTTTCCTTTATTATAGCAGGGAATATGAGATTCAGTAATGAATCCATCATTTTGTAGATGACCCTGTGGCTTAACACTAAGCTACTCTAAGCCCCCTCCTAAAAATTTCACTGAAATGACAGTTATCCAAATCTCCCTAAAGTTTACCCTTCCATTAGCTTCTTTATTCATCATGGGGCCACCAGCCTGAGGCTATCTTGTGCTTTTAGCTACTTCATAGCAAACCAAAACCCAACTGAAACAGTAGATCCATAGACTGTACTAATCAGAAATATTCCCACTCTAATCAGTCAAATGGCTTTTGTCTTACTCTTACAGCCACCTACAAAACTTGGTTCTAAATACTGCTAAATTGATCAACCATTTCTCAGAGTAGCTCTGTTAAACAGATTTTGCCTAAAGTTCTTCTCTTGATACTCTATGGAGTATGAGATTTGTTGTCAACCTGTTCAATCCACATGACACCACTGATGTAGTGGATCAGTGTGGCTAACATTCCGTGGGACAGCAGGCAGTCCAATCATACTCAAACATACCATTTTAATATAGAGGAATGCTGGCTTAGGGTTTTCTATAGCTGCGAAAAGACACTATGACCACAGTGACTCTTACAAATGAAAACATTGACGTGGGTGGCTCCCTGGTGTCAGAGGTTCAGTCCATTGTCATCATGATGGGGAGCAAGGCAGCATGCAGGCAGATGTGGTGCTGAAGCTGAGAGTGCTAACCCTGGCAGGAAGTCAAATGCCTGCCACACAGAATGAAGCTTGAGAAGAGAGACCTCAAAGCCCACCCCCACAGTGGCACACTTCCTCCCACACCAACTCAACAAGGCTATACCTCCTAATAGTGCCACTCTCTTTGGGGGCTATTTCCTTTCAAACGCCACAAATGCTATCACAATTTAAACATAGCTCCAGGGAAAAACTGTTGACAAACACTGCAGTGCTTACAATTTAATGCAAACTATTTTCAGTAGGAATGCCAAAAGAAGGCATTTTCCAGACTAGTGGCAGCATGCTATGTATGTTAGAATTTGTTCTTCCACTTAAACCATATTCCACTATGATCTAGTGGATCACGTCAGGTAATCTACCTGGCTGAACTAAGTAACAGTCAGACATAGTCATCCTTGAGTATGCATTCATCTTCTCTTTGTCCATATTGGTAAACATGTGGATGTAAGAACTGTCAGGCCAGGACTGTATCCTTTCATTTGTCCTTCAGTCTGTTACTTGTGACATTAGTTTCTTATCATTTTTTTCTCAGACAAAATGATGTATTGGCTTACTATCTTGGGTGTGGCTTGTGTTGTCTAAGACATTTCCATATGTACACTCTCACTATGAGGTACTCAATACATGGGTTATTTCAACTCCCTAGGGTTCTGATTCTAAGCACAGACTTCAAGAATGACAACTGTGTCTCTGTGGACCCAGTTGGACAGTGGAATCTGAGTCTCCTCAGCACAGCCTTTACTGTAAGATCTCTATTGCCCTTCAAAATAAGAAGGCAACTATGATGACACTTTGGAACCTGGAATATCAATATCAACTGTATCTAATAATCTTCAAAATGCCAATGACAAGGCAATAATTTATTGTTTAATAGAGGTTATTTAAATCTACAGAGTTAGAAGGGTGTGAAGAAAAAGAAAGGGAAAGGTTATAGACCAAAGGGAAGCTGGTAATATAAGAAAGGTCAGAACCAGAGGCATATTAAGTACTTGAAATGCACTTTGAGTAAATATTGATAATGTTAATAATGACATTCAACTTTTTGTGGAATGTTTTTAATATTGGGATGATTTGTGAAAGTATAATGGCTATCTGCCCGTCCTAGTAATAACTAACGGTAAAATTATGTGGAGTGCTATATCATTGTTTCCCCAATGACCTTAGAAATATTGTAAAGACTGTGCTCTTAAGGGAGGTCTCACATTAATTTGGAAAGTGGTGGTAGTGGTGCTGGGAGAACTCTGGGATATTTTTAATAAACTAGATTTAGCTATTTGATATTTTCATAGAGGATAATAGTATTTAATTGACTGTGAAGTAACAATTGCTTCAAATTTCCCTGTGATTTCACAAACGATTATTTGCCTAATGCAGGTGTATAGTGTTTGTGCCTAACACCTTGTACAGTGAAGAGACTATTGCTAGTGTTTCAGCATTAGTTTCAAGGTTAATGAATACAACAGGAAACAGCCATGTCAACTTGAAATGACCCACAGCTTGAAAGTCCTTTGCCAGGCACAGGCTCATTTTGCACATGTATTAACCTTTAGTGAGGCTTTTTCTGCAGTAAGTTGTCTTCGTCAATGTGAAATGGGCAAAGGCATAAATGCCCAAGCCAAGTCTTTATCTGAAAAAAAGAAACACAAATAAGTCAGTAAACAAACTTTGTTTGCAGTATTCAGGAGTTTGCTAGCCATAAGACCACAAATGTACAGTGGCTTTGTGTACAGACTACAGACAAACTGCCTGACTTGAAGGCATTCTCTGTTTCTTACTGGGATTGGTCATGGGTGAGTTATTTCAGTTGGCCTCAGTTACTTTCTCTGTGACACATAATTGATCAGGACAACCAATAAAATCTTCCCTGGTCCTTTTTTATTTTTCAAATGTTTTTAATTTAAGTAAAATTACATTAGTTCCTTTTTATTGTTCTCCCTGCCCAGTCCCTCCAAGGCTCTCCCAGGTCACCCCACCCTCAAGCTGATGGTCTGTCCTTTGGTTATATTTGTTACACACGTATGTTTGTATATGGGTATGTATGTACAAATACATACACATAAATAAATTCAACCTACTAAGTCTGTTTTTGCTTTTTGTGTGTTATGGCTTCAAGGTTGCTTTGGGCAACTCATCCCTGGGACAGGCTAACTCACCTCTTAGAGTCAATAGTTGCCCACAGTTCTTTGTCTAGGGATGGAAGCCCACACAATTTGTCTTCTGTTCTGTGCCAACATGTCCGTTGATACTTCCATTGTTCCAGTCTTGTGTATGCATCCTTTTCTAGGAGAGACTTCCACAGCAGACTTGCTGACATTCTGGGTCTCACGAACTCTGCTTCCTCTTTTTTGATGTTCTGTGAGCCAAAGATGCAGGACATGTGATGCAGATCTATCTGCTAGGGCTGAGGTCACCACGATAGTTTGATCTGTGCATTGTATCCAGTCACAGCCCCCCCCCCCCAGCTGTCTCCTTTCCCATAAAGGGAGGATTTCTTTTATAGGGAAAGGGGTGGTAGCTGAACTTATCTGTGGGTATAAAAATTAGACATGGAACATAGTAAGAAATTATGCTGGTTTAGCAAAGAGCAAAAGTAGATGTTTTCTAAGGACCAGGAAGTTGGCTCCTAGATTATTTGCTACAACTGCATGGTAATTTCTAAATTACCAAAGAAAACTCATTTTTTTCTAGGAAACTTAGGGGTTGAGTTGGCTAGATGTTACCTTTTACTGTAACCATTCACATTGGTTCAAGCTTCTCTATGCTGGGAAAGGAAACAAACAAACAAAAAACCAACCACAAAACAAAATGAAAGCTAAAACAAAACAACAAATAAAAAGAATTTGGTAAAGTGTTCATATCAAAGTGAGTCACAGACTACTTCTGTCCTCACAAAAATGAGTCAACTAACAAGTAAATAAAAATAAGAACACACATACGCGCGCGCGCGCGCACACACACACACACACACACACACACACACACACAAAACACAATGAAAATCCTAGCAAAAAACTTTTAGCAGTTCATTGTTGTCAAGTACACATACTAGGAATCACACGGGTAACTGCTTTAATATTCTTGGGAGTGTTTACTAATGGTGATGTCTGAAGTGTTTCATTATCCCTTAATGGATAGCTGGATTTGACTGGAGCAGTTATTCTTAGTGATTCACTTGTAATGGACTACCATAGCCTCAGGCCCCAGTTAAAAGAGCAATAGACTATTCTGTTAAACCAGCCTTCAGTGTTTCCATGGCAAACCACTTCATCTGGATTCCAATTTTTGGTGATACAGTAACTGAAAGAAAATAAAAACTCCATAATTGGGGCACTAAGATTTTTATTAAAAGAGTTATATAAATAATGCATTTCTGCAGCATATATATGTGGGAAAGGGTTTAATGGTAGAAATTAAACCTGTCAGGGACATATAAAAATGACATTTATCTCTAGTTTGTATCTTGAGGATGTTGATGCCCAATAAATTTTAAATAAATGAGTTCAAGCCTTTGATTAGAATTAAAAAATAAGTTTATTATTCTTTCTTATATATTCTTTTCATTATTTTTGTAGAATTTTTCCTATGATCTTCAATAAAGTCTTAAGTAATTTGCCTAGATTAAGCATAAGTTAGCATTAGCTTTTTAAGAAAATTTATTTTGATTCTGGCTCTAAGGTTAAACTTGAATAAGTTTCAGAAAAATATTAATGTTATAAAAACGACAGATTTTCACTTTTAAAATTAATTGATATATATGTTGCAACGAAGCCACATTTTTATCATGTTGTTAGTCTGATAACATATTGTAGGATTTTACTGGTCATATCGAGAAGCATTCATGCATACAAAGTTTAGGAAATCTGAAAAATAATAAAAACTTTCTTTGACTTAAAAAAAAAATCCCAGAACATTGGTGCAAGTAAGTTTTAAATAAATGAGTATGAATCCTGAACTATAATTTTCAAAAAGATTTTTTTCATAGCTCTGTCTTTTCAGGTACTAACATAGTATCTGGCAGTTTTTATCTGAAAAATCAACTTAAACAAATATGCTAATGACTGACAATTTACTTTTTATTTCTTCTGGGCTGTTTGTTTTGTTTCAGGCCTTCAGTAATGGTGTAGGAGCTGGGTTAGGTGGTTGTCAAAATTCCAAGCTAGCTCGAATGAATCTTTTTGCCTCAAGTTTTCCGATTGTAAAATGGAATTAGTCATATGACTTACAAATGAGATTAGCCATGTAGAACCCACCCGTAACTACATTATCATGGAAGAGGTGTGTATGGTAGAGATGCAGGAGTTTGGAATTTTAGAGATGTTTTGGAATAATGAAACACTCTTAGGCCACACAAACAGTGCCTCCTAGCAGTTTCCCTGGTGACCTGTAGTTACTGCTGACCTTGAGAAGGCTGCACTCTGGCCTCTCACCTGATTTCCACTGTGATTACACTGGAGACGAGAGAATCTGACATCCATCCATGAACACTCATTTAATACCTTATGTGGGCTTAGCATCATGCAAGGTACTAACTAGAGACCCAAAAATGAATATGGAACAGACAGCTTGCTGATCAGCATGTTGATGCCTTGGGATCTTTTCCCTCTTCCTGCTTAAGCAGCAGTTGTTACTGGGAGAGCAGCCTGGTGGTTTACTTGGTCTGTAATACAGGCATATTCTTGTGCTTCCTTTATGACTGACTTTACCTTGAAAAAGAAGAGATGTATTTCTTTTCATCTTCCCAGTGTGGCCAAAGCCCGTTCTTATCCTTTCCAGGTCACTGCCGTGGCACCACCTTCCCTGTCCAGTGGAGACACCCCCCACCCAGCCTACCCCTGTTGTGACAGCTGAACTGGTCATGTTTCATTCTGACAAATAATGGGCCTTGTCACCGCTCAGTGCCTTCCTGATTTACTCACAGGTCCCTGGGGGGCATCACCAGTAAATACATTGCTTGACTTACCGTGGGTTCCCCTTTCTCCTACTGAATTCTTGGTGCTGTTTGCTGACTCCTTAGCTGGGATGCTGATGTCAGACCCTGAATACTTCCAACACTCTAGATGCATGACTGTCTGGTGGGCAGATTTTTAGAGGCTTTGATTTGTTGTAGCAGAACCATTACTCTGTGAGTCTTCCAACTCAATATCAGTGTATGCTTAATGTCTGACATTTTATTTGTTTTTTTTTTTTTTTTTTGTTAACCTGAAAAAATAGGTTTAGGTCCCATATGGGCTGCCCATTTGCTCCACCTTATACTCCAAGAGCCAACTGTGTCTCTATGCATGCACACAACACGATCAGCTAAGCCTCCCTGATTCCTCAGAAAGCACAGGTAGCCAGTTGGGATGCTGGATTGCCACCTTGCTTGTATATACATACATACATATACACATATATGAGTATGTATATACACACATATGTATATAGACATATATACATGTAAAATCTTTGCATTGTGTGGTGGCTTGAATAGGAATGTCCCCATTGGTTCATGCTTGGTCATTAGGAAGTAGCATTATTAAGAGGTGTGTCCTTGGGGTAGGTGTGGCATTGTTGGAGGAAGTGTGTCACTGGAGGTGGGCCTTGGGGTTTCAAATATTCAAGCCGGGTCCTTCTGTCTCTGTCTCTTTTTGCTGCCTGTGATTCAGACATAGGACTCTCAGCTAGCTCCCTAGTACTGTGTCTGCCTGCATGCCACCATGCTACCTGCCATGATGATAATGGACTAAAACCTCTGAACTGTAAGCCAGCCCAATTAAATGTGTATGTGCTTTTTTGTTTTGTTTGTTTTTTAATGAGAGTTGTCATGGTCATGGTGTCTCTTCACAGCAATAGAACATTGACTCAGATGGGTGGTATGTGAAATGGAAGAGACCTGAGTAATGGCAACAGACTGACATCTTTTCTTGTGGTTTCTAGCTCCATGAATGTTGTCTGTTGATGCCAACCCCTGACTATTATTGGTTGACCCTTCACACGTATTTTGTCTCATTGCTTTAGATGAATACTTTTGCCTTCATAAGAGAAGGCAACTGAGAAACCCACAGGTTACCCAAAGAAATCACAGTAGGTGACTACCTGGGTTTGGTCTATTCTGTACACTGTCCCATAACCCTTCCATATGATTCTGAAGTGAATTTTGCCTTTAAGTGCACTAGCATCAAAGAAATTCCCATCAGATGATGTTTCTAATCACTTCAGACAGTCCAGGCTTCTTCAAAGCCTGTGTTCCAGTTTAACATTTTCTGGTTTGATCCATTAGTAAATAGGGTGTCTGAAACTCAGCCTATCTTCCAGGGCATGCTCACAACTTGGAGAAAGAGGAGGAAGAATTCTACCAACACTTTTGGTAACCAAATGCCAGCTCCACATTTCACCCTCATCCTTCCGGGTAACCTCGAGGCAAGGCACCCCCTTCCGTTCATTTCCCCCCACTCTAAGCCCGGAAGCCCCTGTTAGCAGTGACTATAGAGTGGATATTATCGAAACGCTCAGAGAATCACAGCTGACAGCGCTGCTATTTCTAAGCCACAGAATCACTCTTTGAACAAAATGCAAGTGCTGTGTCTTTTCAACCTGTTCTTCAACAGCGGAAGCAGCAGGATTCCAGCACTGTATAATAACTGTCAGAAACAATTTCTGCTCTGTAAGTGAGGTGAAGCAAAATGTCAAAATATTTGAATACATTTCATTGAGGATATCTTCTTTTAAATTAGTGAAGGCTGGAGGAGAAGAATCCCATTCTTTCGCATAATAAATATGCATGGAACTGAGGAGCCACGTGCATTCTAATAAAGCCGAGGCCTGGCGTGTTAATGCATTATAGGTCCACAACAATAAAACACAATAATTACTAGTTAAAGCGATGCCAGGGTTGGCCTTTTACCAACATCCCTGAACATATAATTCATAATAAATTTAGTGAGGCTGAAGTCAGCCTGTTAATTAACCTATTTTATGCAATGACTAGGATGGAGGAAGCAATCCCATAATCCAGAGAGTCACACATCCAAATGTGTACAGCTCATTGTTGGCTGGACTCTGCTTCTCTCTCTCTCTCTCTCTTTATCTCTCTCTCTCTCTCTCTCTCTCTCTGTCTTTCTTTTTGGATCCACGATCCTCAAAAGATAAAGGATCCTTGTTTGTGTTAATGTGGGCAAGAAAGTTTGGGGAGAAGTGGTAAATTATATCACATTCTTAAACTACCAGACTTAAAAAAAGTGGCAAGAAAGTATAGACATTGGTGGTGTTAAGGGCTTCTTTTTCAAGCCCAAAGCTTGGTTATGAAGTGAAAAGTGCTGAGAGAGGGAGGAGACTTGGTCAGGAGAGTGCACTGTGTATATGGACTCTTCTTTCTTTGTCTCAAATGATTCTGTTAAAATGACTGAAAGGGTGCAGGCACATCACAGAGCTGATAACAGGAAGGAGTACCAGAAATGACCCTGAACGATCAGAAACAGAAGGGATAAAATCCATGAGAGCAGCCAGTCGGTGGTGGTGCATTTGAGAGGCAGAGGCAGGTGGATCTCTGTTAGACCAGCCAGGTCTACAAGAGCTGGTTCCAGGACAGCCTCCAAAGCCACAGAGAAACCTTGTCTCAAACAACAAAAACAAAAACAAAACAACAACAGCAACAAAAGCAAAAACAAAAATTTGTGAGAGCAAAGGGTGCCATAGTAACAGAAACTAAGAAAAAACCTCTTCTGAACGTATGTATTCTGAGTTGGCTACTGCTACCTTATGAACTGTAGTATTCCTGGCATTTCCTGTCCTGCCAGGTCAGGCTGCTTCAGTCCCAAATGAACACACATGGGCACTATATTAATTACAAAACTGTTAGCCAATGACTAAGGATTCTTATTGGCTAACTCTGTCTTAATTATTAACCCATAACTACTAATCTATGTATTTCTACATGGCCCTATCTTACCAGAGAAAGCCTGGTTCATCCTATCCTCCTGGTCTCTACATGGCGTCCCCTGTGGTCTCTCTTTGCCTATATTTCCCAGAATTCTCCTGATCTAGTCCCACCTATCTTCCTGTATCTACTGGCCAAACAGTGTTTTATTCATCAACCAATAAGAGACACTTATATGCAGAAGAACATCCCCCATCACTGTAGACAGAATAGATAGAAGATATGGGGCAATAACCAGGACACAGCATGTTTTCAAAAGGTTTTAGGCCGAGGATATGCCCCCCTGATAGAGCACTTGGCTATGTGTCAAGGTTCTGGGTTCAAACCCCAGACTGGAGGAGGGTAACCAAAACAGTGTTTGAGAATGTGTAGATGTGTTGTCTCCCTCATTTTATCACAACAAACAAAAAGTGGTGGAGGTGTTAGCCACAGGCTAAAAGCAAATAACTGCCCTAATCAGGAAGATGAACATGTTGCCCAACGGGTACTCTAAGGCAAGTATCAACTGGCCCCAAGGTAATTGGCATAGGAAATGTTGAATAAGCATAAGCACAGGAACACCTTTGAGCCATTGATGTTCTTATCTTACCAAAGGAGAGGTAGTGTCTAGAGAATGTGCTTGTGAAGCAGAGAGGTTGTCTGAGGAGTCTTCTGCCTCTTCTGAGCAGTGGAAGGGTAGAATAAGGAGGCCACATCTTAGTTTGCTTTCTGTTACTGTGCTAAAGTTCTGTGATCAACACCAACTTGGAAAGGAAAAGGTTGGTTTGGCGTATACCCATTTCCTCATCATAAGCCATCACTGAGGAAATCAAGACAGGAACTCCAGTGGGAGCCTGGGGGGGGGGGGGGCAGGAACTGAAGCCAAGACCATGGATGAGTGCTGATTACTGGCTTGCTCAGGCTCATGCTCAACTGCCTTCCTGTCACCTTCCAGGACCACTGGACCACAGGTGGCATCACCCACAGTGGGTTGGGCCTCCAGCATCAATCACTACTCAAGGAAAGGCCCTATGACTGACTTGCCAAAAGACCAATCTATTGGAGGCAATTTTTCAGTGTAGGGTTCCCTCTTCCCAGATGATGACCCCAGCTTATGCCAAGTTGACAAAACACTAAGTAGTACAAATAGGAAAGCCTCCTTAGTTCTGTATATTAGTTAACCTAGCACACCATTCATAAGATGAATGGACAATCAAGGAGCACCAACATCTGATGAAAATAACGTCAGGAAGAAACAGAAACATAATAAAACTAGCGGTGACTGGCAAGAGAGGTAGTTCAGAGAAATGAAGAAATGTTAAACCCATCCTCATCAGGATCCTTAAAGAGCAACACAGCATGCAGCTGTGAAAAGAGCCGTCACCAAGAAGTAGGGGGCCCTCAAAAATTCAAATGTTCTCTATAACATTTAAAAATAAGGGTTAAATACAGAATGAACAGAGATAAAAGCAGATCATGGAGCTGGTAATTAAAGTTGAGGCACTCACTGAGAACGTGAAAAGAGGATAGAAACATTGCATGAAGTGAGTGAAGGCCAGTGGCCACTTTACCTAAGGCCAGTTCAGTTGGCTTTTCATGATCAAGTCAAGGAGGAGAGAGAAAATGCCTTCTAAGTGCAGTGTTTCAGCTGGAATCTCAGCACAATGAAGAGGGCAGAGACTGCAGAAGGGTCCACAAATCATGCGGTAATGTAATGTGTTCAGATTAACTAATGAAATTCAAATCTTTTAATGCTCGAAAGATAGGCAGTGTGTTACTAGAACAATGCATACATTCACAACTGTTAATGCTACAGTACTGGGTGAATGAGACCAAAAGTGATCAATGCATATAAATAATGGCACATAAAATGTAAGTGGGTATGAATATGTGCTTTCCAGACAAGCATGCAGAAGTTTGAGAATGAACAGAAGGCAGGCTCAAACTAGCTCCTAGGAATACACAATGGAAAAGTTTTTCAAAGAAGGAGCTTGGTATGTATCTAAATTTGAAATGCAGAGACTTTGAGGAGAAAAAAAAACCTCTCTACATATCTACTTCAGGTGTAAATAGGTGTCTATTTATGGGGGTTGTCTTCATCTGAGTTTGGAAGATATTCACTGCCCTGTTACTTATAATAGTAAAAACAGGCAGTAACAATGGCTGTATATTTGTACACACAAACACACATACACACACACACACACACACACACACTATTTGAGTATAACAATTTTAGAGTGGGGGGCATCAGGGATATGAGGAAGGGTAATTAAGAGGGGATGGAGGGAGAAAGGAAAATAAAAAATGGGCAAAATAAATGATGTATTAAAAGTGAGTACCAAAATGTGCTGGGTAGTTTGTGTGACACAGTTAGAGTCATAGGAGAGGGGGGAACCCCAATTAAGATAGTGCCTCCATAAGAGCAGGCTGTGGATCAGCCTATAAGGCATTTTCTTAATCAGTGATTGTTGGAGAGGGCAGTACATTATGGGCAACCCCATCCCTGGACTGGTGATTCTGGATTCCATAAGAGAGCAGGCTGATCAAACCAAGAGGAGTAAGACAGTAAGCAGCACCCTCCATGGTCTCCCCATGGACTCTGCCTCCAGGTTCTTGACCT
Source organism: Phodopus roborovskii (assembly GCF_943737965.1). Classification (NCBI taxonomy): domain Eukaryota; kingdom Metazoa; phylum Chordata; class Mammalia; order Rodentia; family Cricetidae; genus Phodopus; species Phodopus roborovskii. The sequence goes on from NW_026125281.1 coordinate 29,506,120, forward strand.
CACTGATTTGATGATGAACTATTATTGCATGGAACTGTGAGTGAAATAAACCCTTTCCTCCCCAAGTTGCTTTTGATCATGGTGTTTCATCACAGCAACAATAACGCTAAGATAAAAGAACTAGCATAAGAAAAAATGTTTGAGATGCCGGGCTTTGAAATATTAAGAAAAGCATGTGTTTGAGGGGGAGGGTAGGTAGGCTGGGGTGTTGCCCTTCACAGCTTGTTCTGTTTCCTGGCTGGCCTCTTGCTCCTCCGGGGCCCTATATGGCCCGATTGAATGACAAGTTAGCATCATGCTTTTTTCTCTCCCATCAGCTTGTTCTCTAAACTCTAGGGACCGAGACCTCATATCACAACAGTCTTTCCCTGAGGCAGCTTTCCTTCATAATGCATTCTCTCCATAAGTTAGCACTATACAGAAATAATTTTCTTTACATAATTTTTTTCCTCAGATAATCTAAAGCTTACATAAATTGAGTTTCATTAAAGCCTCCTGTGTAGGAAATTTCATTGCAAGGGGTTTTACTATAAAATAATGTAGTGCTTTCTATTCTATACATTACTGCTAGATGCCAAGAAAGTGTAATGTGTATGATTTAGGCCAACACAAACATTATTGGTCAAGAATAGGCCTTATGCTTTGAACTTTTAAATTTGCTTCTGTATCTGCTTTCAAGGGTGTCCTGAATGATGTCAATGAAGTCAATGAATCTGCTGTGTCTATCCCAAGTGTATTTGGGTTCTTGGAACATTCACAGTTGAGTGTCCAAGTTTCCTCTTCCTTGTAATTCTTCTGGATATGGCCCTTGATTCCAAATGTGAGATGAGTTGGGAAAATGGGTGAATGTGACCTGGGCAATCTCTTCTCTCAGCCACAGTTAGTTGCTGTGGCTTCCAGTGGACACAGACTGAAGCTCATTTCACCCACTATGTAGCAAGGTTGCCATGTTCTTTGGTAACTAGTGGCCTGGAGGCACAGATGTTTCCTAGAAAGGTGCCTTCTAGACTCTCCTGCTGGATGGGTCTCTACATTTGCACTTCTCCACGGGGTAACATGGAACCAACTTTGTTGCAGGCTGATTTTCTTTTCAGCCTTGAACACAATTCTACCTACCTGGGAGAATTCAGGAATGGCCTTGGCTCAGGCTCTTCTAGGTAAGCCTCCTTATGTCCCTGCTATCCTTCCCTTCACAGACAAACAGCAGATCTTAGGCAGAGTTTGCTAAGAGCAGGTAACAAGTAAGGCAGAGTCCATTTCCTTTCCTTGAAATTATCTCGCTTGTCAAAAGAAATTCCTCTGGATACCACTTCTCCCTTCCACCTCTAGCAATGACTCTGTCCCTACCTCAAACCTCCCCTGAAGAAGGGACATCACAAGCTCCCTCACCTCCTTCTGCCATAGTGCCCTCTAGTTCTTTCCCAGCACCCTGACAACTTGAGTGCCAAGAATAACACATATTTTAGAATGTGCTTGATTTCATTGAGATTCCCAATAATGAAACAGTATTTTGTTTTCATGTGCAAGCAGTCTTCAGGGTATTCTATGCAATTTCTGTTTCAAATCTGGGGCAGAAAATCCTTTGATGGTCTAGAATGGGGTAAGTCACCATTAATCTTATCAAAGAAGCATTATTAAAGAGAACTTCGCGAATGAAGAGCTAGGAAAGAAGATTGAGAAATGGAATTCACCATTTCCTTCAGTTCTTTACTCAAAATCTGCAGGTGCCTGTACTTCAGCCAGTTCTCAAGGGGATCCCCTTGGTCGCCCAGGTTTCTGCAGATCTTGGAGAGTATTTTCTTTGCCTGCATATGGGACAACGAGGGGCACCCTATGAACATTTCTTGTTCTCAAGCATTTGTGAGTATGTTATTTGTGATAGATGTCATTGGGGAGCTTTGTTCTCAGACCAAGAGCAGCAGAAAGTAAATATGACTAGACAAAGGGGTTGGAGGCAAGAAGGCCAACTGTGCCTCAGTGAGTTTGTGTGAAACATGACTGTTCTGTAGACAGACCAGGGGCTTCTCTTCAAGGCACCCACTTCTTTTCATTTTATTTTAGTTTACATGGTTACCTAGGCCTTAACCCTCCTAAAGGGGTAAAAATTGGCTCTTGGACAGGGGAATGAAACGAATCTGAGACATTACAGTACTTTTCAGCCCTCTGAAATGCAACTCTACCCAACAATATCTTATTAATTTGCATTTAGTTTTTCTCATTAGGGACAAATTTAATTTAAATTTTAATTCATTAAATAATTTAAATAATTTAATTTAAATTCGTTGATTAAAAGAATTTTTTTTTCTCCTTCGGGGAATGATAATGAAAGGAGAGGTTGAGAAACATCCAACAAAATCTGGCTGAGGCATAGATAGTTTCCCTCAAATGTTTACAAAGCAAAACAACACAGAATATAGAGAAGCAACACAATTCTCAGAGTCTCTCTGAGGAGTGTTAAATTCAGAGGGCAGAGTACATTGTTAGAACAGTATGAAGGAATCTACATTTCATCCACCCAAGAAAGAGAAGTTAGAATTGGCTCCTGTCCAATAATCAGAGGCATCTCATGGGTATGTCAACCACACAAAGATGTCCCTTTCTTTGTTTTGTGCATAAAATATAACAAAAGCAATTTATGACAAGTACAGTTAGAGCCAATCACTATTTTGTAGCTTTGGTGAGGGTGAGGAAAATAATATATTTATTTTATTATTAAACATAAAGATTGATAAAGCTCTATAAAATGGGACCTTTTCCTATGCTATGATCAGTTTTTCGGCTTCAGCTTCTTACGAATTCTGAAAAACAACAAAAAGAAGCTATTTCCAGTGGTTAGGAGATTTCCTGAAGGGGTCTGTTGATTTAAGCTAACATAGCTTATTATAAAACCAAACCAGCTAAGAGGTGGTAGAACACATCTTTAGTCCCACCACTTGGGAAGCAGAGGCAGGTGGAGCTCTGTGAGTTCGAGACCAGCCTGGTCTATAAGAGCTAGTTCCAGGGCAAGGGCAGGCTCCAAAGCTGTACAGGGAAACCCTGTCTCAAAAAAAAAAAAAAAAAAAAAAAAAAAAAAAAAAAAAAGACAAAACAAAACAATAACATCAATAAAAAATCAAACCAAACATCCATTACCTATATTTTAAAAAAGAACCTAAAGAGTTGGAAAATTATCTTCTTGCATTCCAGTACCACCCACAGCATCATCTGAATTGGAAAGCAAACCAGGTAAAGGCCACTATTCTGCCTCATTAAAAGTCTCCACCACTCAGAAGACTCTGGTCCTACCTACTTCTCTATAGTCTTTATCACATTATTGCTGCCTCACTAAAACTGTTACCCTCTTATTCATTTCAATAGCAATAGGACTTCTTTGATATTGTAAATGAGACTCTTCTTGGATCTTCACATGTGTCGAGGTAATTTTAATCCAAAGTATTTTGTGGTCTCTTGACTAATTGGTTAAGAGGCTCCTTTCTCTCCCTGCTCATCTACTGTAAATAGTCTTGGCTCCTTATACCAGATAAGTGAACTTTCAAGTTGCGCCATTCAGTCCTTTTGCAATGAACTAGAACCACTTATCTAAAAGAAACCTGGAATATAGGCTATTTTTAAATTTGTAGGCTACACTAATCTAAAGTGGATCGCCCGATTCATTTTCTTATCTTATCCATACAAGATAAAAATACACAAATATATTTATCTTGAAACTATTGCATCATGGCAAAATCCATGTGTTGTGTGGGTAACATAAATGTCACAGATACTTATTTACAAATAAATAAGATGCACTGTTATCTTAAGAGACAGGAAATGTGATGCAGAGGAAAATTAAGACAAAGTCAGACATCTGCTCTATCTTAAGCGCAGCCCTGAGAATGAGAGGTCATAATGACTTGATTTTTCCCAGGACCAAGACAGTTTGTGTTCTAGACAGGAAAGAGGTAGAAGCTAGAGTGGGGCATACTGAATTATATACTGAAATATTGCAGTTTGTTTTGAGTCAGGGTTTACAATTGATATATGCAATCCTTTTATGTTACCTCAACCTGCCTCAGTACTGTGGGGATGTGAATAGGAGTGCCATCAAAAATCGTCGGAGGGCAGTTTACTTTATGATTGAAAAAAGCCCTGTAAATTTTCAAGGACTTTCTTTTTGCATAATACTGTGAGCATACTGGATTGCCCAGCTGTAAAGGGTCTGCTCACTGTACTAACTTTAGGAAGGTGCGGATCATCATTCATGGCCTGACTAAGCTTATTCTTACCAAAGCTTGTAACTGGGGGAGTGTCTGCATGCAAGTAGAGATGACATACCAACAACATAAAAATCAAGGCAACAGTATCACTCCTTGGATGTCTGCTACTGCCATTAGAATCTCTTCCCAGAATCAGACATTGCTTTCCAATTAGGTTTTCTTAATATATCATGCCCTGCACCAACAAGCTGGTATAGATGCAGAGGACACCATAATGGTAGGAGCTGCAGAGTGACCCACGATTTCAGGCTGGTTGGCAGTGAGAAACATGCTTGTGTACATAGTTACTAATGAAGATGGCAGGATACAAATGCATTTGTTAGCAAGAAGAAATGTCCATGTTTGGAGAGTGTGTTAAAAATGTATAATTGCATGAGACTTGTATCCCGTTTGATTGTGTTTTAGGTTACCAGGAGTCCATATTGAACCTGGACAATTTCTATGATTGTTATCCATTGCCTTTGGGGTGTCATCTGTAGAACAGAGCACACTAGCTGTTGTCAAGTGTGTGAAGTCATTCTCATAAGGAGGCTGCCTACCGAGCTGAATTTGGAGTCTCAGAATCTTCAATATAGATGGGCAATTCACAACTCTAAGGGTCTGGTGGATGAAGAATAGTAATTACTTGTTGAAAAGTTCTGCAATTAGTAAAAACATTAACTGGGAACTATGGCAGCAAGATGGTATTCCTAAGAAAAAGAATTCCTGTGGTGGTTAACTATATGTGAGAAACTGGAAGAACCGATCCCATCACAGAGCTGGAAGTGATAGATGCAGGGCAAGATGTCAGTGCAGACATAGACTGATACACTCCACACCCCTCTGCAGCATTAGCAGTAGTTCTGGTGATAGAGCAGGCACATCATGGGACTGGACACCTCCAGAGCCTGGTGTACCGTGCCCAGTAGTGAAGGAAAAGAGTCAGACATTCATCCTGTCCTAGAGGCCATTGGCCCAGTGCAGGGTAGACCACCATCATCTACAATTGCTGGGAAAGAAAATGGCAGATGTGACATAATGAGGTGCTTGTTTTCACATGGTAAGGATTCAAAAGATCTCTTAAATATGGATACATTGTTACTGGGAGCAATATTACTTAACAAAGATCAACGCCTTGGCTTACTGAATAATCAAAATGAAATTCTAACCTCTCTATGAGACTTCAACTATTTGGCTTCCAGGGAGAATTTGCTCCCAGAAACTGATAACTTGGCAGTAGGCCAGCTCTATCTGCATTTGGGAAGCTGTGAACATAATGACCTTAAGTGTGTGAGATGATGCACCTGTCATTCTTCAACTCTGATCATAGATGCTCGTGAAAGAGTGAGCCGGTGAAGGTCCAGCTGGGAAGCTGGACAAAGCTGTGCCTTACTACACAGGATAATCATCACCACCAATTTTCACATATTAATTCAACAGCTCCTAATGTTTTCCAAAAGTTGTAACATAATTTTAAGTGTCATCAGTAAAAGCAGGTGAAGAACATTAAGAAAAACTTCCCAGTGCTAAGTTAAATTTCTAAACAAGGTCCATTGATCAGATACACAATGTTTGTGTCCCCCTTTTCTGATGAGGACTCATCTTGCCTCCCTGGGGATCAAAGCATCTGGGTGCACATCATTCAGGACACCCTTGAAAGCAATCTCGAATCCCCACATTTAGCTTTAGCTCATCACCCTAGGAAATGACACTGCAGTCAGAAAACCCTGAGGAAATAAATGTACCTTTAAACACACTCCTGGAGTCTTTATCATCACCAAGCAAGAGATACAAAAAATCATTAACTGACAGACTCTGACCTGGTCTGCTGAGGAATCTAAGACAACTACAATGTGGTCAGACAATGACTCTCCTCAATCCTTAGAAGGACACACTCATTTGAAGTCACTGTGCAATCCTCAAGGCATCAGGAAGCAGAACTACTATCTTGATACATTAATCATTGAGGTATAGTAGCTGAACTTAAGAGCCAGCTTCTGGACAAAGGGCTCCCCAACCAAAATATGAAAAATTTGACCCAGTGGGTCAATCAATCAACTTGTCTTTGATGTTTCCCAATTGCTTTCCAAGTTTTCATATATAACGGTCATGGCAGAACATGTGACATTAATGCTGACACAAACATGAGCCTTGGGTACCTATTTTGAGTACATTAGAAAGACTTGGGATTACAGATCATAAAGATCCTGTGTGTTCTATTCCCAGCTATGAAGAGTCTAGGAAGGATGAAGAGAAAATTCTGTATGCCACCTGGGTGACAGGAGGCAATTTTTCCTACCTTGACCTTAATTCCAAAGCTTTTTCTAAAGCATCTAGCTAGGCGTTTGGCCAGATATCACACAGATTTTCAAGAGTCACTGAGTGCCATTAAAGATGCAGTAAAAGTTCCAGTCATCCTCAAGATGCATTGGATGAATCCAATCAAAGGCTTGAAGGCAGATCCTCAGTCCACAAAGCTATCCTAATTACAATCAGGTGAATCGATGTCCCACATCAGGGAAAGGATGGGTTTACATCTGCACAGCCCAGGAGGGAATGATAGGGTTAAAAATCTAAGGGAAAGTTGATGGCACTGTGGGTCTTCTCATCTGGATTGTCAGTTGTGTTAATTGTTGCCCCACATTATAAAACAGCCATTTGTGCCTTTAATTTATATGACCACCATTGAGAAAAATGTGACTCAGTAATGGAAGAGGCAACAATAATGAGTAGTCAAGATCTTCTTTGACATTGCAGATCTGCTATTGGAATTATGTAGATCACCTGTCTTATAGGTAGACATGGTGTTTATTTGCAAAAGAATCCTTTCTCAGTATAAAAACAGACCTGGAGGCCATAGCTAACACCTGTGTGATGGAAAGACATTGACTTCCAGAAGTAAGCAATGACATGGGAGGGGCGGGGCAGGGCAGGGCAGGGCAATCTCAGTAGCAGGGAGGCAGAGACAACATTCTCTAGGATTATGGGCCAGTCTGCCTTCGGACATTGCTAAATTTCAGATTCATGGAGGGATTCTGCCTCAAAGAAACATGGTGGAGAAAGATGGATGGAGATACTTGACATTGGCTTTTGGCCTCTACAATTACACACACACACACACACACACACACACACACACACACACACACACACAAAGCATAGTAATCTGAATATACAGGTACCATTCTTGACATCATAACCAGTCTGTCCACACGTCACCTCAAATTTCATACAGGTAGGTCAGAACTTTGAGTCTGTCAAGTTTCTATACCCTGGATCAGTCCCTTCTATCTCAGAAGAAGGTCTAGTTGTTGCTAGTCACTCAATGCAGACATCTAGGCATCAATCATGGTTTCGCTTTCACATTCCCTTATCAACATGTCCAGTTCCTTGGTAAGCTTTATTTGGTCAACTAGACATGTGTTCTGAATCTGTTCTTCCCCTCCCCCCATCTCCACTGCTATTACTCTTGTTTAGAGGGCCTTCATATATTTCTCCCTCAGCCCTTTTTTGGCTCTAGCAATAGGAACTTTAGTGTCCCTCTTTAAATTGTTTTATTCAATACAGCAACCAAACTGAAGTTTACAGGAAAAATAAAATCCTACTTCTCCTTTATTTAAGGTTTGTTCCAGTACCCTAGAAACAAGTTCAAACCCCTAGCTGTCCAATTGTACCAGCATGACAACCTTGACTGTATTTCATTCTGTGTTCACCACCAACCCGATCTCTTCCTACACTCATGCTCTTTCTGTCTTATAAGCACACAAAGCTAGTCTCCCCTTAGAAATGCCTGTTTCCCCTGTCTAATGTTTGGTCTTGAAGTGTCACTGCTGAAATGACCTGACTCTAAATCCTCTCTTCATGGATGCTTCCCTGTCACTCCACCCACCTCTGCCAGATATCAGATCATGGCTTCCCATTTCTCACTGCATAACTGATTTCTCTTTTTTCTCCCCCTTTTTTGCTAAAGGAGTTTGTCTGTTGGCTCCACCACTCAAGGATCTCCATGAGTGCAAGGATCTTCCTGTTTTATCCGTTTCTAGTTTTTGTTTTTAACTTTGTTACAAAAGAAAATGTTGAAATAAAAAACCTACCAAAATTAACAAGACCCAAAGACTATGCAATCTAATGACTTATATCCAGTTAGAATTAGTGTTTCAACATGGAAGTTGTGAAGAAGGCTCACATTAAATTTATGCTCCTATCTACCACCAAAACAAAAACAAAATCATTTCCATTTTTCTAGTACATAGAACATTCCATGCTGCAAGTGCTTACAAAATATTATTGTTGAAAATATTTTCAAATACAAATCAGTGAACAGAAGTTTCTGTGTCCTACCTAGTCCCACAGCTGTTTAGTTCCAAATAAACGCACAGAGGCTTGTATTAATCATAAACTGTTTGGCTGATGGCTCAGTATTCTTATTGGCTATCTCTCTTTTAATTAGTAACCCATTACTATTAATCTGTGTATCTTCATGTGCTCTTGGTTTACCTGGTGATGCTTGAACCTCTTGCTTTCTCAGCAGCTACATGGTCCTCCCTTGAGACTCACTCTTCATTCCTCTTCCCAGAATTCTCCTGGTTTTGTAGCCCTGCCTATACTTTCTGTCTGGCTACTGGCCAATCAACATTTATTCATCAACTAATAAGAGAAACATATATTCACAGAATACAGAAGGACATCCTCCATCACAAATATGCTCTGAACCAGGGTACAGACCTGCTTGTACAAATAATAATACCCTGTGTAGTTGGCAAATGTGAAGAGTTCAAAGGCATTTGAGAATACAAAGTCTTTTGTAGTATAAATGTAGGATAAAGGCATGTGACAAGGATATCACATATTAAGGCATGTCTATCTGCATCTCCTCTCCGGGGGCTTTTAAGGACTCCAAATTTTGGCCTTATCATGCAAATCAGAGTAAGGAATAAGGAGAACATTGAAAAAGAAGGAGGTTAATTTCACAAATGGAGAGCATTATTCATTGAAAAAGACAAAGGGCAGCCAGACAAAAAAAGTGAGAGGACTATGGACTGAGAGTTGTCTGGCTGAGCGGGAGGTGGCTCTGGAAAGCCTGGAACAGGCGAGAATCACAGTGGGCTCTGCTGTGTTGTGGAAGGGCAAACAACACTGAGGCGGGTATAGAAGGAGAAAGAGAATTTTCAATAGACTTGCTGTGGCGTATGATTTTTTTTTTTTTATTTTGGCATTTCCATGAGATGATAGCAAAGACTAAATTTGTTTTTCAATTAACTTTTTGGCTGTCAGATTATTTTCTGGAATTCATTCTTCCCCCCCCCCCCCGGGGATGGTCTTGGAGGTAGAAAGAGGCTTGGCTTCATGAGGGTTATAAATCAAATGTGTATTCTGCCAACATTTGAACAAATTCTGTGAACTTAAACAGGACACTACATGTCTAAAGCAGGAACCTTCATTCTGGAAAAATGAGGGATATAGAAGGTTGGGAGTTTGGAGAAGTTGGCTAACACACCTAAGGTCATACGGCCAAGCCAGAATTTTACTTGTCACTTTTTGCCCCCAGAAAAGGCTCAGTGGTACAATGCCTTCTAGCAGCTGATTAAGTAAAAGAATCTTGGTCTTAGCACAGAAAAGTCCAGAGATAGCCTGCTTTTGGCTTTTAGCAGCTGTGCAGCTTTGGAAACATCACAGGAAGTTAACCTCATTTTAAAAATGAAAAGTTGAACCAGGTCAGTGGCTTCCAGACACCAGTCTGAGAGCCAGAGTCAGTCTGCAAAGTTTTCATTGGTCAGTGACAAATTAAAAAACTGGAAAAGATAATGTTACAGCTAACATCATTATATATTTGTTACCGGAAGATTGCTAAGCGGGTTTTCTTGGAAATAGATTTTCTTTTCTTTTTGGAAAAATAACCTTTATTTTATGATATCATGATGATATAGATAACTATTCCTTCTGAAGGAAAAATTGTCTTGGCATATCATTATACAAAGTTCATGACCTTTGTTGCTTCACAAACATCTGTGAGTTCATTGAATTAGATTATTCCTAATGCCTTTTCTAGTTTTAAAAATTTTTGACTAGAGAGGAGAATTACAGACAGAAATGCTTAAGGAGTTTAATCAAGTATGTGAATGTTGAGTAAGGCTTGGACAGGACACTGGGTGCCCCACTGATCATAACAGCCCAACTTAACAAGGACCACTCCACTGTCTTTTAAAGGCGTACTGAAACCTCAGACCAATGGCACACAGATACCATCACTGTTTTGTAAACCCTGTTCCATTGTTTGCCACCATTTTTCTTGAAATTCTAATGGTCTGGCTTTCTGTTTTAAATTCCTGCCAATATGTTGCAGGGCATTTAAAAATAATATTTAATAATTATGTCAGTAAAGCTACATTGTCTTGTAGATCTTAAAGGATTTAAATCACTATGGATATAGTTTGACCAAGAGCTCAAAATATGTGCTTTTTGGCTTAGCTAAAGATTGTAGAGTTAATTGAAGGCTGTTCAAAATACATGAAAACAAAACAAAACAAAAACAAGTGCTAAACTTCTGCATGGACAGTCACAGTATACTATTGTTCAAGAGTTCTTATTACAGCTCATTCCTTAAATTAGTATTATTTGGTTACTTATTATTCCTGTACTGTGGTCCCCACAAAATCAGTGGAGCAAGCAGTTTGGCTATTGGCTACATTAAAATATCTCAAGTACAAGAACTGATGCCAGTATCACAACTTCCTGAGTTCATGAACAGCACTGCAGACTTTTCAGCATATCCCCCAAAGTTCTAGTTTTGTACATTTTCAATTCTGTTAACTATTATAAAGTGTTCTCCTTCTGCAATGGAACTTTAATCCATCTTCCTTACTTGGGAAGAGGGAGCAGAATCAGCTACTGAAGAAATTATTCCCAGAAGATATTTAGAATGAGGAGGTGCATCATCAATCTATCCAAGCCTTTGTTTTGATGGACAATTGTAGATGGGTTACAAAGCAGAAGCTTCCAGAGACATACCTCCAGGCCCTTTTGTCATCACTTTCCACAAAAGTCCAGTACTGAAGGAAAAAGAGCATGATAAGTTTGAACATTATTTGAAGCAACACTGACCATCAAAAATAGGAACATTGGAGAGCTAACCAACCAAGCTCCTTGGTTAAGAGGTGTGGGACTCGCTGCACAGGGAACAATTGGAGGCCCCATAGCCTGTTCAAACCAGAGCCAATAGGCATTTCTCTTTCCCTACTCCAGGGTAAGCACTATGCATCAGTTGCCATTAGCCATTTCAAGGCTTCTGTTCCTTACTCCTATGCCTCTTCTCTCCATTTCAAAGGGTCCCAAAGAAGTCCTGTATAGCACTGCCCATCCCCTTCTCCTTGCCCTGTACTGCTGTAGTGCTTGTTAGGATCCATTAATTGTGGACAGTTGTCACTTCTCTATGATAATACATTTTTCAGTTTTGTAATCTGTGACAGTGTCAGACATTGTCTTGGATACTGTCACAGAGTGTACTGGACACACAATAGCAAAAGATGCATCTTTGTCTTTGCTATTTCTGCTGGTGGTTTTGCAGAGACACAGAAGCAATAGGGCACATCAGTTATGGCTATGGCTAGATCTCCCTCACCAAGCTCCCCACCACTTCCATATCTGGTGTGTGTGTGTGTGTGTGTGTGTGTGTGTGAGAGAGAGAGAGAGAGAGAGAGAGAGGAGAGAGAGAGAGAGAGAGAGAGAGAGGGAGACTGTGTGAGTGTATGTGTGTGTTTGTATGAACATGTGTGTGTATTGTGTTAGCTCTGTCTTATGTTGTACGTGGTTTTGTGTGTGTTGTGTGTATGTGTGGTGTGTGGTGTGAAGTGTGTGTGTGTGAGAGAGAGAATTTGTGTGTGTGTGTGAGAGTGTGTGTGTGTGAGAGTGTGTGTGTGTGAGAGACAGAGGGAGAGTATGTGTGAGTGTATGTGTGTGTTTGTGTGAAAATATGCGTGTATTGCATTATCTCTGTGTTGTGTTGTATGTGGTGTTGTGTGTGTGGTTTGAAATGTGTGTGTGTGTGTGTGTAATGAGAATTATCTCATTCAGTTAGGGAGGCAGAGGTGTTCCATGCCTATATGTGTGTTCTGGAGAATCAGGAAGTGGTAAAATCTATTTTGAGTTGGAAGGCTTCAGAATAGGGAGGGTGAGCCCTAATAGTGTGAATTTCAATCTGAAGGCACAATCAGGAAGACTAATGTCCAAGGGAAAGAGGAGATGGAGTCCTAGGTTAAGCAGGGAAGACAGTATACTAATTTTTTTTTATTTTCTTTTGCTCTATTTGGACTGTCAGTGGGTTGGATAGTGCCTGTTTATATTGGCAAAGGCATCATCCTTAGACATTCAAATGCTTATCTCTTCTAGAGAAACCATACAGTCATACCCAAAAATGACACTTTGTCAGTTATTTGGGCATCTTTAAGTGCACAGAAATCGACATATGGAATTAACTATCACAATATTGTTGTCATATGGTTGAAATCTATTAATACATATCAACCACAAAAAGTAAATTGTTGGTGGATGCTGGGACAGTAAAGGGGACAAGGAGGCTTTTGTGCTGGTACTGGCACAGTGAGTTCACAGCCAAAGATTGGGTGTAGTGAAGCTCTGCCTTGAGTACGTTTTATTAGTTCTTTATATTCTAGGCCTTTTGTTTGCCCTGGGTGGTAGCATACATTTTGATTGCTTCCTTTAAGGCTACAGGGCTGTCACATAAAGGCTATAGGAACACAACAGGGCTATGTATGCATATTGAGTAAACTACATTTTTTTCCTTTGTTTTCTTTTTCTTGTTACTGCCCTGAGAAATTCTTACCCCACATTCAGGTTTTTGCATAGAATATTAAATACCTTTTTAAAGAAATTAATGAAAGGGAAGGCTCATATTTTATACTTACTGAAAGATTTTCTACTATCTTGCTTGTCTCTTTAAAATGATTATAGTTTATGCCAATTGAAGAAGAGAGAAAAGAAAAGGAAAGAGGGGAAAAAGAAAACAAGGATAATAAAAAATTAAGCCCACAGAAGGCAGATAGCCTGTGTGGTTTTGAATGGTATGTGTGGTTGCCTCTCTGTGTTGGCACCAGGATGATATCATGTAAGTGATTTGTGCCCTGTCTTTTGTATTGAAAGCATTGTTTTTTTTTTGTTGTTTTGTTTTGTTTTGTTTTGTTTTGTTTTTTCCCCCGGACTCACTTGGCTATCTTCATGAACATCATGCTTTTTAAAGATGTCTAACTTTCTGTTAAGCCTATTTCATCATTAGCATGTTTTTAAATTTCAGATGTTATGTTAGAGTGAGATAGAGTTTTGCATTAGTCTTTTAAAAAATAGTTTAGTTGTTTTCCCAAATATCCCCTGTATTTATTTGTTATATCCATTTTACTGTAAGCATATTTACAAATGTTGTAAAATCTCCCAGGTTTATATTAAAGTCTATTTATTAAATATTATGTACATTTTCCTGCTTGATCTCTGGCCTTGTCCTACTGTACATTGTGTACAATAAACGGGGAGAAGCAGGGAGTGTATACTTCTTCTTGGGCTGTGTTTGACATCTAGTGTTTGCATGTGCTAACTGAGTCTACTAATAAAGATAGGTTGTGAAAAAACCTTAAAATCAGTCCAGTACAAGAGTTCTCTTTGATTTTGTTCCCCTTATATCAACATCTCTTTGCTTTGTTACTTGTTGTTGTTATTTGTGTGTTTGTCTCTGTGTGTGTGTGTTTGTACACATTACTGTAGGTATCCATGGAGACAGAAGTGTTGCACATGGGTGCTGGGAGCCAAACCTGGATCCTCTGCAGGAATAGTCAGTGCTCGTAACTGCTGAGCCAACTTTCCAACTCTTATCCTTTTACCTTTTCTGTGCAACAAACATAATCACTGTGCCTAAGATGGACCTTCATGCCAACATCACCTCCTGTGAATATCAGGTTTGACTATTTCTTGACTTTAGAGAAAAAGATAAACATTTCTTTTCCCATAAGGTTTCTATCAGAAAGAATTGTCCTTGATACCATTCAAATGTATTCATAATTGCTCTCCTGGATGCTTGCTCGCAATGATTAGAGATAACCTTAAATTTGAAACCTCTATTGTTGTCTTCTAAAAGAATTTATGGCCTTGTTACAGTATACATTGAATGAAATTTAAACCTAGTATTGCAGTTAATTTAAAATAGATTCATGACATGGCTGTTTGAATTGGACTCGTCATTGTTATCTTACATTTAAATTGAGTATTTATGTTAATATCATTCATCTTTCTGCATAATAGGGAAAAGAATTTAAAATGGAAATGAAACCCAGGGATATATTGTAATGACAATTGTTGCCAACAACACACTCCATGAGTTCTCCCTGACAGGAGAAGGAAGTTAAACCTCTTCTCTTCCACCTGGTCTTCCTCTAACATATGCACAGGCCTACCCAGGATCGCTGGTGAGAAGTTTCCACTGCCAGTGTCCAGGTGCCCAAGAAAGAGACAAAGAGCAGAGGAAGCAAACAGAGGGGGCACTGAGCTCAGTAAACGGGAGCTCTTCTTTTTATTTTACCTTCCACACTGTTGTTTCATGCATTACTTTCTAAGAAAGGATCATCAGGGTTTCTTAACGTAGGCTCCTTTCATCTTCCAGCTTGCCCCTCCCACACAGATGCCAACCTTTGCTATGAATGAACCATCTTGTTGCTGACACTGAAATATTGCAAGGAAATTAGGTTTCTCAACAATAGCCAACTCCACTTAAACTCTCTGATAGGGGATTGTCTTCTGTATATGTTTTTCTTATTGGTTCAGAAAAACACTGATTGTCCAGTAGCCAGGCAGGAAGTTTAACTGGAGCTACCAGATGAGGAAAATGCTGGGGAGAGACAGCATGTAGAGGTAGAAGGAATAACATACCAGGGCATTACCGGGTAAGCCAGGGGCACGTGGAAATACTTAGATTAATAGAAGTGGGTCAATAATTAAGGGAGAGCTAACCAGTAAGACGCTCTAGCCATCAGCCAAACAGTTTGTAAATTAATATAAGTCTTCGTCTGTGAGGCCAGGCAGAACAGAAACTTTGGTCCACAACAATCCCCATCCCGCATATTTTATGAATATTTTATATACACCGGACCAAATACAAATTACATAGGTTTAGAGATTCATTTCAAGAGATTATATATTTTCTTTAAATGTATTTTATATGTTTTTTTTCTTTGACAGACTTATTCTCTTTTTCTACTCTGGATTTGTCACATACTAAGGTAAGATCCTGGTAGGACAGGAATAATAATTATTATTAATTAGCATTGTCTCTCATGTTAAGAATGACATTAAGCAATTAGTAACCAGTAAAAGAGTAGAACTGTTTTTAAAAGCCAGAAATAAAAATTATACATTAGTTTATTTCTCTCATGTCTAAAGGAAGTCTTAAAAGTAGGTAGTGTGGTTGAATATGAAAGTTTTGTGATTATTAGGCATTAGGCTTCCCGGTACTTTTTTTTGTTATCTTAGGGCGTGCCTTCCAACTTTATACCCCCAGAAAGTTGCCAAGGCACCAGCTATTATGTATAGGAAATAAGAAAGGGAAAGAACAAAATGGATATCTGTAGCAAGTCAGTCAACTCTCATCACACAAAAGTTCCACAGAGCATTTCCTGTATTATCCTGTTGGCTGGAATGCGAATTACACAACTGGAATTTGTAGAAGCAGAGAGTAGAGTGATAACAGCCAAGGCTTTATTAGTAGGAAGAATGAGAACATGTTCGAAGGGTTAACAGTGACACAGGGTGAATACACATTTAGAGTTCAACAGACAGCGTGATGACCACCATGTCACTGTATACTTGAAATTTGCCAAAGGTGTTGATCTAATTATTTCACAATCTATTCAGAGCAAAACATCACATTATACAGTTTAAGCATATGTAATTTTAATTTGTCAATATATGCCAATAAATTGGGAGAAGAGCCCTTGTAGTGAGGTAGTCCTTCTGTAGCACTGACCACGCCCATTGGGGGGTGGAGCTATGGGCGGAGGTGACCTGAGGAAGGAGGTCGGAGGGGGCCAGGAAGGCGCTCTCTTTCTGGCGTGACTCGGACAGGAGAGGATCGGGTTGAATTTCCTGGTGTTCATCTGTCTAGGTTGAACCGGGATCAGACGAGCCTGGGCGGCTAGGCGCTATTTGATGACACACCTCCAAGCGTAGCTACCACAAGCGGAGATATACAACTAAAAGCATCAAAGTTCCAGGACAGCAGAATTACACCTAAGGTAATTGTAACATCTTTTGCAATTTAAGCTGATATAAAATCTGAGATAAATTGTTCTATAACTATGGCAGATAATTTTACTATGCAGAACTTTAGGAATTATTTTACTTCATATGTAGAAGGGATTTTAGCAGAAGAAACTTATGACTGGACCAATATATACTTTTATTTTGTAATAGCAATGGGTTTCATCATTAACATGATATTCTTAAAGAAATGGTTTGAGATTACAGCAAACAATAAGGAACTTGTACAAACTATGGGAGACTTAGTAACAAAGATTCGAAACATTGAAAATGATAAAATTCAAAGCATAGAGACAAAGATTCGAAACATTGAAAATGATAGAATTCAAAGCATAGAGACAAGGATTCAAAACATTGAAAATGATGGAATTCAAAGCATAGAGACTAAGATTCGAAACATTGAAAATGATAGAATTCAAAGCATAGAAAATATAGAAAGAAAGATTCAGAATATTGAAGATGGCGTTGGCGAGCTGAAAGGTATAATTTGTTTAATGTCAGATACTTCAATAACCAGAACAGAAACAATGCAATGCATTAACAAACTAGCAGAAACAGCCCACTCCTGGTCGGAGGAAGCTACTAATAAGTTTAAAAAACTGGAACATCAGATAGAAAGACTAGATGACAGAATCTCTTCCATGTCTGAGGATAATGACAAGCTAGCAGATAGAACATTGTTTCTGGAAGGCAGTTTACACGCCATTCAGATAATATCTAAGGATGATAAGATTAAAAACATGGAATCATTTGTAGTTGGAGAAAGTAAGAAACTGACTGATACAATGAAGTCTCTAGAAAGTTATTTGATTCAAGAAGTTCAGACACTCAAAGAAACAATGGTGAATAGATTTCAGGCTTTAGAAGACCTTCAGTCTGATACATCAGAAGAAGAACTACAGGTAATAGGGCATGAAAAAGATTTAAAATTTTCCACACCATTTAGGGTCAGGGGAGCTTTCCCTGTATCTATTCATGAAAAGCCAGCAACGAAGAAACATCCAAAAGGTGTCGTTGCATATCAGTGGGAACCAATACGTATGAAAGATTTAAAAGGTATAAAGGAAGCAGTAGTCTCTTATGGCATGCATTCACCTTATGTGAAGCAATTAGTAGAATCATGGGCATGGAATAACAAGGTAACCCCTAAGGATTGGGATCAATTAATATCAGCTGTCCTTGAAAGCGCCTCTCAAATAGAATGGAGGGCTTTATGGAGAGAGGAAGCAAAAGCTCTTGAACTTCAGGGCTTAAAGAAAGGGTATAAAGCTCCCCAAGATAAAATTCTTGGTGAGGGTCTCTATGCTGACCCAGAAACCCAAGCTGCCTATGATGAACACATCTTGTCTCTATGCAGTACAGCAGCTTTGAATGCTTGGGATAAGGTTCATGAATTAGGAGAGAGGATAGAACCTTATACCAAGATAAAGCAAGGACCTAGAGAACGTTTTAGTATCTTTTTAGAAAGATTATCTAGGGCAGTACAATTAGAGATAGCAGACATAGATGCTAGGCGAATACTCATAGAATCTTTAGCTTATACGAATGCGAATCCTCAATGCAAACAGGTGCTTTGGCCTTTAAAAATGCGATCAGCACCCTTGGATGAATGGGTCCTATATACAGGCAACATTGAGTATAATGACAATAAGACTGAAGCATGGATAGGAGAAGCCATATCTAAAGGTCAGAGAAGATATCAAGATAACAGAGTTCCTTACTATGGTGACTTAGAAGCTTGGGTAGGAGAAGCCATCCCCAAAGGTTTGAAAAGATATCATAATGTCAGATGTTATAACTGTGGTAAGATAGGACATCTAAAAAGAAATTGTAGGCAAAGCTTCCCTAGAAGTAACACCCCCAGGAATGAATCAAACAGAAGGCCTCAGCCTTCTGGGTTATGTAGAAGGTGTGGCAAAGGCAGACACTGGACAAATGAGTGTAGATCGACCAGAGACAAGCAAGGAAACCCTTTACCATCGGGAAACTCCTTGGGGGGCCTCTCGAAGGCCCCCACATCACAGGTGGTTCGAACATTCCCAGTCACAGTGGAAGACAATCTCCCACAGGACAATTAGAAAATTCTGTGCCTATTATAAAAACTCATACTGCTCTGGATGACGAACTAGTGACGGAAGTTGAATCAAACATGACAGAAGGAAATGAAAAACGTATATTTTGGCAAACTGCTATAAATAGTCATAGGCCTAGATTGATAGTTAAGATGAATAATAGACTGTTTGAGGGTCTGGTGGACACTGGAGCTGATGTAACTATCATATCTAATAAATCTTGGCCTCAAAGATGGCCCCTGCATGAGGTAAATGTTCAATTCTTAGGGATTGGAACCCTGGCTCAGGTAAAACAAAGCACGAGATGGATTGACTGTATAGGACCAGAAGGACAGAGAGGGAGGTTGAGACCATATGTGGCTGATGTAGTGATAAATTTATGGGGTCGTGATCTATTACAGCAATGGAATACACAGATTAACATTCCTCCTGTATTAGATAGGAACCATAGACGACCTCATGATTGTGGAAAGAATACTGTTAAGTACTATACAAGACAGAGACCAAATATCCAGGCAGTACAAAAACAAAATACAAATGCTGAACAAACAGAGGAACCAAAAGCCCTACCTTTAAAATGGCTAACAGAGGAACCTGTCTGGGTAGGACAATGGCCTATGACCTCTGAGAAGTTAGAAGCTTTAGAAAGCCTGGTTCAGGAACAGCTAAATGCTGGACATATTGAGGAATCAACCAGCCCTTGGAATTCTCCTGTATTTGTGATCAAAAAGAAATCTGGTAAATGGAGAATGCTTACAGACCTGAGAGCCATCAATAAAGTTATCCAGCCAATGGGCTCTCTACAGCCTGGAATGCCCTTGCCTTCTTTGATACCCAAAGAATGGCCTATTATAGTTATTGATTTAAAGGATTGCTTCTTCACTATACCTTTACAAGAACAAGACAAAGAGAAATTTGCCTTCACGGTACCTAATTATAACAATTCTCAACCGGTGAAGAGATATCAATGGAAGGTTTTGCCACAGGGAATGCTAAATAGCCCCACCCTGTGCCAATATTTCGTACAAAAGCCGTTAGAAATAATTCGTAAACAGTTTCCACAATCCATAATCTATCATTACATGGATGATATATTGTTAGCTGACTCTAAAGGAGAAATATTAGAAAAAATGTTTGAGAAAGTAAAGGAAGTTTTACCTCGCTGGGGATTACAAATTGCACCTGAAAAAATACAAAAAGGAGAGTCTATCAACTACTTAGGATATAAAATAGGTCTACAGAAAATTAGACCACAAAAAGTACAGATCAGAAGAGATCGCTACCAGACTCTTAATGATCTTCAAAAATTACTAGGAGAGATTTCTCAACTGCAAACCATAATTGGAGTAGAAGGGCATGATTTGAAAAACTTGAAAATGGCCCTAAAAGGAGATAAGGACTTGAATAGTCCACGAATACTATCAGCTGAAGCTGAGAAGGAATTAGAATGGGTAGAAAAGAGGATACTAGAAGCACATGTGGACCGTGTGGATCCAAACCTAGACTGTATTCTGGTTATATTACCATCTAGAGAATATCCTTCAGGGATTTTGATGCAGAGAGAAGATATCATATTAGAATGGATATTCCTACCACATAAACAGAATAAAAAACTGAAAACATATATAGAAAAGATCTCTGACTTGATTATAAAAGGTAAATTAAGACTTCGTCAGCTAATAGGAAGGGACCCAGCAGAAATTATAGTACCTTTAACTAATGAGGAAATTTCTTCCTTATGGAAAGATAACGAATATTGGCAGAGAGCTTGCAGTAACTTTTTGGGAACAATTAGCAACAACTATCCCAAAACTGAGAGAATCAAATTCATAAAGAAAACGATTTGGATTCTTCCACGCATTGTAAGAAAAACACCTATTTCTGGAGTTCATACATTCTACACTGATGCAAATAAATCAGGTAAGGCAGGATATAAATCAGGAAATATTAGTAAAGTGGTTCAAAGCCCTTACAATTCTGTACAAAAGGCAGAATTGTATGCCATTCTCATGGTACTTATGGATTTTAAAGAACCCCTCAATATAGTTACTGACTCTCAATACGCAGAGAGAGTCGTTTTACACATTGAGACTGCAGAATTTATTCCTGACAATACAGAATTAACTTCATTGTTTATACAGTTACAAGATACTATCAGAAAGAGGACTCATCCTATATATATAACACACATCAGATCCCATACGGGTCTGCCAGGTCCTCTAGCACAAGGCAATGATGAAATTGATCGTTTATTGATAGGAAGTGTGCTAGAAGCCTCAGAGTTTCATAAGAAACACCACGTGAACAGCAAAGGTTTAAAAAAGGATTTTTCTATCACTTGGGAACAAGCCAAGGAAATAGTAAGGAAATGTCCTACTTGCTCATTCTATAACCAAACTCCTTTACCACCAGGCAGTAACCCTAAAGGTATAAATAGGAATGAAATATGGCAAATGGATGTGTTTCATTTTGCAGAATTTGGAAAATTAAAATATGTACATCACACTATAGATACATTTTCAGGGTTTCAGTGGGCTACTGCTCTGAGCTCTGAAAAGGCTGATTCTGTTATAACGCACCTTTTAGAGGTAATGGCCATTATGGGCATACCTGCACAAATAAAAACTGACAATGCTCCAGCATATGTCTCCAGCAAATTGAAACAGTTTTTTGAGTATTACAAGATAAAGCACATAACTGGTATACCACACAATCCTACAGGACAAGCAGTGGTTGAGAGATCCAATCGTACTTTAAAAGAAATGCTCCATAAACAGGCAGGAGGAACCAAAACACCCAAACACAGATTACATAATGCTTTATTAACATTAAACTTTCTTAATGCTGATGAAAAAGGAAAAACAGCTGCAGAAAGACACTGGACAATAGAAAAAACTTCTGAACTAAATCAGCCAGTGTATTTCAAGGATGTACTGACCTCAGAATGGAAAGCAGGATATGTGTTACGTTGGGGTAGGGGTTTTGCATTTGTATCTACAGGAGAAGAAAAACTATGGATACCATCTAAGTTAATCAAGATCCGAGTTGAACAAGAGAAGCATCTTAATGAAGAGAAATGACAAGTCATCCAACAAACTAGGTCCTATGAGGTGTGCGGAGGCCTCTCAAAGGTAGGGGAAGTGTTCTGTTCTTGTTTTTACAGGAAAACAGAGAAAACCTATCATCAAACAGCCAAAAGACACTGAACATGTAGGTGCCTACAGAAGAGAAGACAGCTTTTCAGAAACAATCACTTAAGGAAGCAGAATCTGATATAAGGGAAAAAAAAAAAAAAAAAAAAATTTAATTGTAGTAAACTATTTCTATATAGAAATCTATTTCTCTCTATTATCTAGTATTCCTGAAGTCCCAAATTTTGTAAACCAATGCTGGCTTTGGAGTTGGATTTGGCTTTCCTTCTCTAAATTCAAGCATGTTGTTAAGATTAAATTCATGGTTTCTGCCTTAAATCAAGAAGCCAATTGGTGTAAGGCAGAAGAAACAAAATCTGGGGACTCATATCTTATGCAATTTTCTCTCTGAAATCCTAATTTTCTCACATACTTTTAATGCTTATTGTTGTCTTTCCCTAATGCATACCTTAAAACTTGAAAATTTTACTTTAATATTGATGTGTAACTTTTCCACAAGGAATAATAATGATTCCTAACAGCAGTCTTTGAACTTTCCGGAAAGAAGATGGGGCCCCACATCATCATTTCCACTTGACTCAACCTGATGCATCGGAACTACAAACATCACCCTAAAACCGGTTTGAGACTGTTTTGCTCGAGACAACTCATGACTAGCTAGCTGTAATGGTGCACCTTTTTATTACACCCTGGCCAGTTTCAAATAGAACTACAGTCAAGAATTTTCTGCCACACAGTGACTAACTACATATGTCACAGCCAGTTCTGTTGAGAAATTTGGTTGCTAAAAATTTTCTTCCTACAGGATCCATTGGAACAATCATCGTCCCATTTCAGCAGGAAGTAATCTTAATATGACTACGCCCCCTTTCCCTACCCTTGGAAATTTGGGATAATAGTCATCGTCTTTGGGTTGGTTTTAGTTATTTGGGATTGGGTGATGCTTACACTCGGGTTTATCTTTTAGACAGGAATAGGGAATGGTGGGTAAAGGTATGGTTTAGATGGGATATAAGTAGATTAGCCTATTTCCTTGAGAATTTGAGTTTGAATGAGATAGTATTTTACAGCTTACATTGTTATGCATTCCTATGTGGTAAGCTATGTAAAATTAAGTTTATATTTTGTTATATTGTGTTAAATGTTTCCACTTATAATATTTATGCACATTATTTTTTACCATATTCTATGTATGTATACTTTTCTTGTGTTCAAGACATTTTGTATATTGATACAATTTGGGATATTTATCTTGCTGCCCTTTATAGTTCTACCTCTTGTCTTGACACTTATACTCTACCTCTATTTTAGGGATTTACATGTAGGTATATGTAAATAGTTATATTGTTTAAGTATTTGTTCCTGCTTTACTCAGGAAAGTTTTAATCAGTCTTTTTAGCTAAGTTCCCGAGTATTATAGATTATCTTCACTCACATTTCCTGTACCTATGAGATTAGTCAGATATAGATGCTTAATCTTCAATCCTTCATAGACATGCAGAACATGGCATTTAAATGTTTTAATATTAGTACTCCTTTGACATGAGACACTGTTGCTCCTGACAGCACCGTGCATTTTCCCGAAAATATGTTGGACACTGTTGTTGCTCCTGCTGGAGTTCAATCTCGCCTCAGCTAATGGCCTGTTGGGCATAGAATTGCCCCCACCTTGACCACTGATTTGGACATGCAGTCCTATGTGCTTGCAGGAGACAAATATAGAAGACTGCTTGACCTTGCCAAGTCAGGGTAAGACAGCCATTCTATTTCCCTGCTGTTGTTGTGGTCTGTCAAGTTCTCTTGGCCTTAGCCAAATCTGGGTGTACCAACGTCGCTGTGAGACCTAGGGTGACTGTTCAGGTGGCTTGCTGTTTCTGTCCTTGCTGCACCGTTTTGGAAGTTGTCCATCCGCATTTCCTGTCTACTCTAGTATTGTTATTTTCCTTCTCAGGTCTTGATGAGGTTGAAGATTAAACTATCACAACTATTATTCTCTCTTCCTACTTAGATATATTAGGTACTAGACTTACGTTTTCCAGCTTAGGACAACTCTATTGTAAACTCCATTATGCCCTCACCCTAGGACTAGATATGTAGGTCATTTTGTTCTCGATTTTCCTTTTCTTAGAGCACACTTGTTATTCACTGTTTTGTATATAGTTTTGTATTAAGCCTAAATCTTTTCTTTAGACTAAAAGGGGAATTGTAGTGAGGTAGTCCTTCTGTAGCACTGACCACGCCCATTGGGGGGGTGGAGCTATGGGCGGAGGTGACCTGAGGAAGGAGGTCGGAGGGGGCCAGGAAGGCGCTCTCTTTCTGGCGTGACTCGGACAGGAGAGGATCGGGTTGAATTTCCTGGTGTTCATCTGTCTAGGTTGTAAGTTATTTCTCCCTGAATAAACATCTATTCGGCCTATTTGTTTATCCTGACCCTTATTTACCGCAATAAGCCCTCTCAAACAAACACAAATAGCCTCTATAAACCTTTGGTCTTTCCACAAATGCTTATTTCATTTAGATATTTTTGTCTGGAAAACAAGAGGCTATAAATGTGCTCAGGATTAGAGCAAAAGTATCATAGACTAACACTGGAATTAAAATGAGCAAAACGACTCAGAGGACAAAAGTACATGCTACCAAGCCCGAGTTTGATCCCCAGGACCCACATAGTGGAGGGTGAGAACAGACTTCTCAAAATTGTTCTCTGACCTCCACATGCATGCCATGGCATGCACTTGTGTGTGTGCACCCCCACACATGCATGCACACATATGCACGCACACACACACATGCACACATGTGCGCGCACACACACATGCACACATATGCACACACACGTATGCACACATGCATGAGCACAGTGCACATGCACACACATGTGCACACACACTATATGTAGAAAAAAAGAGGCTCAAGGACAGATTTTACTTGACACCTGTCCAAGGATGGAAAGGTTTGCCTCTGGATACATGAAATGTCCAATCACTAGAGAAGTTTGAAAGCGACTCTCTGCTTCCAGTATGTTTTTCAAAGAAGTAATCAGAACCATTTGCAAAGACAGATCATCAAAATCCCAGTGTTTAAAGTATCAAAAAGTATTATACAACATAGTTCCTCAGCAACACAGGATTGTTTGGATAAATTATGGCTGATCCATATAGTCTGCAGGCTATGTAAAATATATATTGACAGGGAAAGAGGTTCATGACAGAGATTAAACAAATAAGGGCCATGACAAATCTTGTGTAATTTTGGGCATCTACAAATAGCTGGTGCTCACACTGATGGTGAGTTTGAGGGGACATTTTCTTCTTCTTTGGAATAATATAATAGATATAAGTATACACTTCTCAATGAAAATAGCCAAACACTTAAGCAGAAGATAAGCCTGGTGACCACTTCCCAGGAACAAGGAAAAGAAGTTAGGTCAGGGTTAATAGACCTTTACAGTTCCTTCCAGCTCAAATGTGTGCTTATGGCTAAGTGCACTGGCTGATTGTCACATGTGACAGTTAATCTTGGTTGTCATCTCGACACACCCAAGATGAGGGAAACTCAACTATGGAATTGCCTCCACCGGACTGGGCATGTGGGCATTCCTTGGGGGCATTTTCTAGATTTCTAATTGATGGAGGAGGACCTATCCCTCTGTGGGTGGTGCCATTTCTAGGCAAATCAGCGTGAACTATATAAGAGAAGTAGCTGAATGTGATCTTGAGAGCAAGCCAGTAGTCATCCTTCTTCCTACTTCAGGCTCCTGCAATGAGTTTCTACCTCAGTTTCCCTGCATGATGGTTGACCTGGTAGTGTAAGCCCAAATCCTCTCCAAGTTGCTTGTGGTCATAGCGTTCATCATAGCAGTAGAAAGCAAATTAGAACCCCACATAAGAAATGTATATACCACCAATAAGTAAGAAGAGAACTCCTAGTGTTGTTGACACACTTAGAAGGCTTGGCACCTTGTGCCTATCTAGTCACAGCAGCTCATGACTTAATGGTATGCCTTCCAACACTAGTTTTGTACTGTAATTCTTCAACACCATGGAAGATGACCAACAGCTATGATTTTCCAAGAAAGCAACCCACTTCCATCTGTTCTATTTACAGACTGTTCCCTGCTTTCTTCCTTCAGACACTCTAACCCTGTACTTCAAATCATATTGGCTGTAAACTGACCTGTTAAAAAGTTCTCAGCCAAAGCTGATGGAAGCCCTGCAAGAAAGAGGGCCAAACAACAATAGTGATAACAGCCCAAAACTGCTAAGGGTGAGCTTGGAAAATACGTTATCTTTTAAACAATTTAGTAGTTTGTGATGTTAGCAAATGTGTTGTTTATTTCCTCAAATGATACTTAAATCAATGTGGGCATCTTGTCTACCTCAGCACTCACCCAGGAGTGCGAGTGGGGTTCCGCAGATCAATGCGCCACCATGCACTTCCATGTCCTTCTCATTTGACATCAAACTACAGGGCTAGCTGGGTTCATACTTATATAGCTCTTCTATATGAAGAAGGTATTATGCTGAGTCCACCTTAGTATTCAGTCTTGGCTGGACAGAAATACTGTGCTTGGAGTCATTCTTACCTTTCCCCTTCATACTTGCAAATAAAAAAAAGAGTTGAAATTGTTAGGTATCCAAGACAGCATAACGAAAGGCTAATGAGAACATTTTTGCAACTATTATTTTCAATGTAATCTGATTCGTGTAAGAGGTCCTGAAGTCAAAACACGGGCACCGCATAGGATTATTTGAGATGGGGACAATTGTGATATTATTGAAGAATTTTAATGAATAGTGAGCCCGTTTGTTATTTATTTTCTTCCAAATGGTAATAAACAGTTCCAGTGATAATTACTGGTTTCTATATTTATGGAAAACTGGCATTTCATAAATATCAAAATGTGATGTTATCTACTTGTGTGCTGGGTTTCTATGAATATATAAATGTTGTAATTACCTCTAGAAATACAAGGTTTTTTTTTTTTTTGTAAATCAAGGAGGAAAATGATAAGCCTGTTAAAGTTGTGGAGTCTGAAGTATCTTTTCCATTGTTCTTTATAAGAGCTTATTTAAAATAAAGCCATGAAGTGTCACAGAAAATGTAGGAGGCAAAATTTTTTATTAAAGCTACCAGAATGATCATCAAAACTCAGTCAGCACTCAGGCATTTGACAGGGATGTACACAAAGCTTTCTCAAAAGACCAGAAGGTTAAGAACATGGTCTCATTCCCAAATAATCAATCAAATAATCAATTCTTAAAGGCTAACCAATGTTCAGGGGTTATACTAATTCAAACTAGTAGAAGACTTCATTTTAAAAGGAAGTTTTAGCTTATTTTTCATCCAAGCAAGAGACATCCTCACTATTTTACTATTAAAATGTATTCTCTTGGATAGGATTGGCAAAAGCTTTCTATTAATATTTATTTTTAGAACTTTAATCCATTTCATGGCTCAGTAGAGAATTAATATTTAGCAAATATGCGATCAGCTTTTTCTGTCTTATGGCTCAAATTCACCATAGTCTTTCCTGGGCAGGTTTTGTTTTTGTTATGAATTTTAGAATAAGCATGCATTTCCGTCAAACTGTCCTGAAAAGATCCTTCTTATGGGATACAACTTTTATTTTGTTTTCAAAATAAACTCATACTAATTTGGAAATTTTTAGTAGCAAAAAAGAGACTTTGGCTAGAAGAAACTTGATCTTCTGGTTAGGGATTTGATTCCTAAAATACAGTGAGAATAGCTAAGACTGAAATGTTAATTCAAGATTATAACAAATTTCAAAAAGGCAGGTCGGGCATTGGTGGCGCATGCCTTTAATTCCAGCACTCAAAAGGCAGAGGAAGATGGATCTCTGTGAGTTCAAGGACAGCCTGGTCTACAGAGAGAGTTCCAGGGCAGGCTCTGAAGCAATTCAGAGAAACAAATTTCAAAAAGGCTAGTAAAGATCTAGACATTAATTGAGTAGTATTAAAATTTCCTGTAGTCATCGTATCGTGTGTTTTATCAGTTCATGACAAGAAATTGACTTTCTTCGGTTAAGTCCAGAATTGGCACCTATGCTGGTAAGGATGGGTTTTGCGGTGACAAGGCTCAGCTATAGCTATCAAAAAGCTCACTTATTGTGGGATTTTGATCCAATCCGATCCATTTAGCCAGTGAGTTTGGGGGCAGCAAGCCCTAGGATTTGGTATTGTCTGCCTATGTGACAGTTTAAAAGCTGAAGAAGAGAGTCACTCAGTCTCTTGCTCTGGCACTCTCTTGCATGGTTGGAGCAGAGCAGGTGACAGACAGGCAGCTTGCAGTTGGTGCTTTTCAGCTCTGGGCAGAACCACTGGATTAAGGCAAGTGGATCAGCGGTAGCATCGGCATCTAATTGGTTCTGCACCAGTGAGTGTTTATCCCTATCCTATACCTAAATAAATTCTTGAGACCCTTTAACAAACTCTCCTGGTTTCACGTCACACTCTCTGATCTGACAGATCTGCAGTTGTGAATCTAGGTGACATACCAATGTTACATCTCAAGAGTACTCTAACCAGCAGGCAGGGGCAAACACGTGCTCAGCAGCCTTTCCAGGTGGAGTTCCAGTCCCATTCAGCCAGCTGGCTCAATGGGAACTCAGCATTAGCTCAAGCTCCTCATGCTGCTTCTTATTAAAGAATTAACTCTACTTATTGATGTGTTTGAATAAAATTCATATATGGCTCAAGGAAAGTTGAGCATACTACAGATGTCTGCTTTTCTAGATTCTGTTTTCTGTGGCTGAAATTGATCAAGAAAGATATTAGCTACACCTTTGGTCTTCAAATTTTTTAATAGTTATTGTTTGAGAGTTATATACATTCATATTATGAGCTTTGATCAAATTAATTTCCCTGTCCTTGTCCCCTGACTCCTCCCATATTCCCACCATCACTTTTCCCTCCTGATTTTAGTATCCTTTGTAAAACCCACTGACACCACTTAGTACTGATAGCATGTGAACTGGAATGGGACTCTCCAGTGGAGGACTCATAGCTTCTCTGGGACTGCATCACAATTATTAAAGCAAATTGATTAGATGGCTCCCATGATGCACATAAGCATCAGATAAGTAGTGGCTGGACCTCAGAAGACACTGCATCATACTTCACCAGCTCTCTTGCTAATAGCCATAGTATGTGTTGCATCCAAGTGAGGAAGACGCCTAATTCAGTGTGCGTATGCATACTGTGAGCAGACACAGAATTTCTTTACGTCACTCCTTGAGTCCTAACTCATTTGCTGATAAAGCAGTAGCTATTTTCTTCCTTTGGAGTATTTTTTAATTTTAATTTTTTTATCTTCAAATTCATATTCATTGTTTTCTACTGCACATTGTCTTTGGTTATGATGCTCAACATTACATTCACTGCTTGAGAACTCCAAAACAAATCCAAACTTCTACAAATTTGTAAAAGCTACTCATCACCGTGTCATCATAGTCTGGGAATGGTTGTTGATGGATCTTCTTCTTGTCCTTGCTTGTCCTGCTGCCATTCTTAGCCCCAAATAAACACACAGATGCTATATTGATTATTAAACTGTTGGCTGGTGGCTAGGGCTTCTTATTGGCTAGCTCTTTCTTAATTATTATCCCATTTCTATTAATCTAAGTATTTCCATGTGGTCTTATCTGACCAGAGAAGAGTCTGAACTTGTTACTCTTTTGCTGGCCTACATGGTGACTCTTCTGGTGGGACCTCCCTGCCTACCTTTCCCAGAATTCTCTTTATCCTAGTCCCACCTATCGTCCTGCCTCATTGGCCAGACAGTGTTTTATTCATCAATCAATAAAAGAAACATATATACAGAAGAACATCCCCCATCAAATAGTGGCTCATACCTGTGTCCCCAGCACTCTGGAGACTGAATCAAGGAGATGAAGGGTTCAAGGCCAACTTGGACTACATGCATAGTGAAAAATCCGTCTGAAGAAACAACAATCAGATAATTTTATTGGAAGAACTCTCTTCCTATTAAAACAAATACTGGTCAGAAGTTCTACATAGTGTGTCAATTATTCCAGTTATTATTTCAGTATCTTATTTCTGGTATTATTGCAAATAGGTATCATCTGGTTGACAAAATAAGCGCCTCTAATAAACATCTTCACTGGCTTGTAGATATCATCATAAACAATTTCTAAGTGGTTCAGGTGATGGCTTGATCAACCTCCCAGGGAAGCCTTTAGGAGACCCTCTTCAGCTTTCATTGTCACTGAGATATTGACTCTTTAGTTCACATTCTAGTGGAATCCATTCAATGTTTTGAAGGTGAGGATGCCCGTGTTCTAATTCTGAAAATGTATGGGGCTGCACGTAAGAGAGATGTCAACTTTTGAACCTATATTCATGTATGGATTTTTATCTCAGCTTGCCCTTAAAACTGAATATCGCTAGGTAACCCAGAGTATTGACTGAATCTAAATGACAAGCTCTCAGGAAGAAGTATAGGGCTCATTTCTCTCCATCGACTGTGACTTTGTGGGCATTGCGAGTATGCAGGACTGGAATAACAATAGTAATGGCTCCTAACATTTACTGGGCACATTACAGACAGGCTCTTAATGCTCAAACAACCACCTGAGTCAGGCTGTTTTAATAGATAAGAAAATAATACTTGGTGAAGTCAAGAAACTTGCCCATGTTCAAAGAACTGGTCAGGAGACAGGCCTAATTTATGATTATAAGTATAAGGGTTTTTTGTTTGTTTGTTTTGCTTTGTTTTGTTTCCTGTTCTGTCCTCTTACTGGTTAGCTCTTTGGTGAAATAGAATCCAAACATTTTAAAAAATCAACTCATCCATTTAAAGCAAAGATCTACTTACCTTGGGTACTGCATGACACTACAAGAATCTAGCTAAGCCTTGTTATAAAAAAACAGAATTGGTGGGACTTTTGTTTTCGATTCATTAGGAGGGATGGTTTGTTGTTTGTTTGTTTGTTTTTCAGTTCTGCTTTCAAAACCACAAACAACAGGATGACAACGGGGTCTCCAGCAAACAACTCTATGAAGCCAAAATAGTAGGAGTTCTAGCCTGGAATCACATCCTCTGAACTTGTTAGCAATTTTTGAACTCTGTACTATTTCATGTTTCTTATTTTCAGTATTTCCTATTTTCCCATTATTTTTGGCAGGCTTGAGTATATCGGCTTGGAGGCATCAGGACTCTACAGCTCTGGAAATGCAGGTGTCAGTTCTTCAGTTTGAACTGCTAAAATTAACCCCAGGAGCACTGGTGATTTAGACAGAAAGATCTGTCTCACTTTTATCTTCACATGGACATGGCGTGCTCCCTCCGATGTTGGTGTGGAGGCCATAAGACAACTTTCAGGAATCTCTCCCTTCTACCATAGAGCTTCCGGGACCAAACTCAGACTGACAGTGTGCATCTCTATCCACTGAGCCACATTGCTGGCCCAGGAATGCCAGTTTTCAAGAAGTATGGATGTTTTTAAGTGGGAGAATTAAAAAAAAATAGTCTTGATTAAAAAATAAAAGCTACAGGATGAAATGGACTATCTGATTCCACTGATTTAAAGATAATCTCAGTGCTATAAAATAGCACCACAAAGCATTTGTGGATTCGTGTATGTATGGAAGCAACAGCAAGAACAAATGGAAAGACAGGCAACAGGATTACGACAGTGGTTGCTTCAGCAGAACAAAGGACACCTTAAGATTGAAATATTTGGTTTATAACTAGAAATGTGAACATGTTTTATGTGGTAGAATATAGAAATATATTTAATTTCTAGATAACTCAAACATTTTAAACTAAAATTATTTAACTATTTAACTATTAAACTAAAATTATTTTTTAAAAATGAATTGAAACAAAATGGAGAAGGAAGATGACAAGGTCTTTTCTAAAGAAATGATACACTGTCTCAGTCTAGACAACTGGCCTTCTTATTCTTTGGACTCTCAGTTTAAATGGCTGAATGTTTCTGAGTGAATTAAGGATTACTTTGGGGTTAAAGCAGTAAGTCTCATGTTTTTGCATGTAAGGTCAGTTTCTTTTTTCTTTTTTCTTTTTGGACAGGAAAGGGTCTATATTAAGCAGTAGCATAATAAATGTTCTATTTACTATAAGTTTAACCTTATTTCCCTAGATTCTCTATAGTCCCTCCTTATTTAAGAATCTATGATTTTTTTAAATTTTATTTTTAAAGGTCTTATTTGTATATAGTAAGGTTCACAGCATAAAAGCCATACAATGAAATCATCTTTCCCATCCTTGACTGGGTCTCCAGTTTCCTTCGGCATTTTCTTGTGGCTCTCTAGAAAAATCTGGATCCGATCTTGGGCAGAAAATAGACATGCACACACACACACACACACACACACACCGCGGACACAAACACTACCATTTCTCTACACGCGGATGACCTTTTTTATTTTTATCACATAGAAGGCCAGCGTGGTGGGTGGTACATCCCAGCACTCCAGAGGCAGAGGATCCCCATAAGTTGGAGGCTAGGCATAATGAGTTACTGCTATAATGCAACTCTGTCTACAAACAAAAACACTCCTTGTAAATGGTCATTTCACACATGTGAACTGAAAAGCCATTCGGTCTTCTAATTGATTGGATTTGTTATAACTTTTCAAACTAGTCACCAGTTAATTGCTATTTAGATGGTTCTTAGTCTCTTGCTAAGAAAACAGCTCAGTAAATAGTATCCTGTAGGAGGAAGAGTAACCAGCAGTATCCTGTAGGAGGAAGAGTGGCCAGCAGTATCCTGTAGGAGGAAGAGTGGCCAGCCCAACTATGCAGCAATCTCCCTGATCTAGCCCCCCATGCCCAGGCCAGGCCACCATGAGCAGTCACTTCCTCCCTAAACCAAGCCGCTGACAAGGAGACACCTGACCCAGAGTCACCAATGAGGAAAGGACATAAAGCAGAGTCAGCTGTCTGAGCCAATGAACCTCAGGAGAGGACATAAAGGCAGGTCTAACTTTCCTAATAAACTTCTGCAGCATGCTCTGCTACTGACTCACTCGCTCCCACTGCCTGAGTCATTGATCTTCTCGCCCCCTCCCCCAAGGGGTGTCTGAGCAAGGTAACCTGCAACAGTATTCTTTATCCCTGTCTAAGCACATGAGATGCATGGAAGTAGCCTCTTTTTTTTTTTTTTTTTTTAAATTAAATTCTGGGACTTCATGTTTCTTAAGAAGGAGTCCCTTTAGCTGGCCTGGGTTTCTCTCACTAGTAGATGTTGCAGAATTCTGTGTTGCTTCTATATTCATGCACAGGCTTTGCCCTTTCACTTAAATCCCAGCGGAAAAGCCAGCAGAGTTTGGGAAAGGTCAGACTGGGAAAGATAGGTCCAGCATCGAGAACATTGTGACCAAACTCTCTCACTCTCACATCCATGTGTAATTCAGTAGCACATGGTAGAAGGTTGGGAGTGGCTTTCTTTTCCTCCTTATTCAGTGTTTTCTAAACACACACAAGGGGCAAAACAAGTAAAACAAACAAACAAAACCAACTTTGTTCAAACAAACCCTCAAATAAACAAGCAAGTAAGTGTAAAACAAACTGAAGGAATAATCCCAAATCAGTCTTGAGGGATGATGCAGGCCCTGGGGGCTGTCCCTTAACCTCAGCAAGGGGCTGTGAGAGAGAGAGAGAGAGAGAGAGAGAGAGAGAGAGAGAGAGAGAGAGAGAGAGAGAGAGAGAGAGAGAGAGAGAGAGAGAGAGGAGATCCCTGAAGGGAGTGTGAGCCAAAAATTTTCACCTGAGAGGATTAGCTGGAATGAGAGGTAACATTCACAGAGCTTTAGCAAAAGTCACTGGGAGACACTTTTAGATTTCATTAGCAGTTATAAGCTTCACACTCATAGAGATACAAAGAGAGCTTTTATTTATTTATTTGCTTATTTGTTTCTTTATATGTTGGCAAGGTCTCTTGCTGGCTGGACTGGTGTCTAACTCCAGGCCTTCCTGCCTCTGCCTGCCTGCTGCTGGAGTTGCAGCATGCACTACCACACTTAGCACGCTCCGAGGACTTTGTCTGCAGCCCTGCCTCTTCTCCCATGTCACCATTTCTGATCGAGGAGGAGCCTTAGATCATCACAAGGACAAAGTGATGTCAGTTACCGGAGCTGTTCTCAGCCCTTCTCTCTGGAGAGACCCTTGTGCTTCCACCTCGTCCTTTTGGATTTCAGTCACCCGTCTGCTTTTAATGACCTTAGGTGCTTTCTGCACTTTTATCCAGATGAAAAACAATGGAACAAATTATTTCTTGGACCATGCAAACATGGTATGAAAGTCCTGTTTTAAGGGGCATAAAGAAGCTTTGTTTTGAGTTAGGGAGACAGCTCAGAGGCTGCTCTCATTTCATTTCTGCTACTGTGAATTAAATACCTCCACAAAAAACAACTTAGGGGAGAAAGGGTTTATAAGTTCACAAGTCCAGTTGGGGCAATGGAGACAGGTGTGCCCACAGGCCAAGCTGGTTAAACAAGTCATCTTGAAGACGCTCTTCTGTGTGAATCTGGATTGTGTCAAGCTGGTGGTTAAAAGGAACAGTCGCAGAGGGTAAGGGAACCGGCTGCTGAGCCTGACACCAGACTTCTGTCCTGAGGACCCACATGGAAGGAGAGTGAAAGGTGTCCTTTGATCCTTAAACCCGTGCTGAGGTACACATGTCCCTTTTGATAAATAAATAAAATGGGGGAGGGCGGGACCGTGACAACTTTGCTAGAGCACACTGATGCCCACCCATGTTATACATCACCTCTCATTGTTTCCATATTACAGTGGATGGATTGAATGATTGCTGTGATGGTTTGAATAGGAACAGTTCCCAAAGGCTCATATATTTGAATGCTTGATCATTAGGGTGGGGCACTGTTAGGAGGTGTGTCCTTGTTGAAGGAAGTGTGTCACAGGCAGTGGGCTTTGGGATTTCAAATATTCAACCCAGTCTCTCTCTCTCTCTTTCTGCTGCCTGTTGATGAGGATTCAGAGTGCTCAACCACTCTCTAACACCATGCCTGCCTGCCTGCCTGCCACCTCTGAACTGTAAGCCAGGCCCAATTAAATGTTTGTAAGACTCACCCTGGACATACTGTCTCTTTATATCAATAGAAACCTTAACTAAGACAATTCTATAGATACTAATTTTCAAAGTAAAAAATATTTACAAGCTAACCCTCTAAATAAAGGGGTTGCAGTTCAGAGCTTAAAGCTCTATTTGCTACCACTGTAAAGGCTCTCACAACGAGAGCATCCCTGGCCACACTGAGGATTCCTTGTTTGGCTTTGTTCCTGTGCATTGTAGAGTATCAGAAACTTACACAAGGTCTATGGTTCTGGAATATATCACCTGGAGATCTACTCTCAGAAGACCCCCAGAACTTTAAGTACTTTAATACCTCCTGCCTTCTCCAGAGATGAATGTAAGGCTATGCCACTTAGATCATGCTGAACATGGAGCATGCTGTGCAGTCCGTTGGCCTTTCTTCTGAGATCTGTTAGCAGAATCTAAGGTTAGGGAGGGGGCAGTGAACGGATGTGCTAGCTGGTCTACAGGCAGGCAGACACCAGGACAGAGGTTAAAGAGAGGAGGTTCACTGTAGTAAACACCAGCAAAGAACTAAGTTGAAGAAATAGGAACTGGTTGGGAAACTATAATGATGATGTTAATTCCAGACCTTTCTCAGTGAAGAGACATGTGGTGGGTCTGATGAGAAGACCCTCAATGCATAGCACTGGCAGGAAAGCCTGACTCGGGCTTCTGAGGAAATTCAGAGCAAAGGTTTCCTCTTAGAGGAGTCCTTCATGTAAGTGTCTGGGTCTATGTGTTCTGTATTACCCAGTCACCCTCTATGACCAGCCTGGGGTTCTTAGCAAGAACATCACTGTGAGTCTAAAAATAGAAAGTGGGTCCCAGCTGTCGAAGCTCGGTACTATGCTCCTGTCTTAGGGCAGGCTATCACTGAAGGAGGTCAGGGCAGATCAGTAGACTTCCATGGCTGCTGCTGGTCCTGTGAAGAGAGAGACAGAGAGAGAGAGAGAGAGAGAGAGAGAGAGAGAGAGAGAGAGAGAGAGAGAGAGAGAGAGAGAGAGAGAGAGTGCATGAATGATTGTTCGAATACACAAGAGAGAAAAGAGGGCTGATAGAAAGCTCATTGCTTTCCTATCTGAGCTACCCTGGTGCCTCTTAAGTTCTCACAACACTTCAACTAATTAAATAACTAAGTGTGTGTGTGTGTGTGTGTGTGTGTGCCCCCAGTGCACATGGATCAGAGGACAATTTGCAGGAGTTTGTTGTTTTAACTTTGGCACAGTGGCTGTGCCTTCATCTATTGCTTTTTCAGCCAGCAATTCTGCTGCTTCTCTGGTAATAGGCTGCAGCCTGAAGGGAATTTTGCTCCTGTAGGCACCAGCTCTGTTTCTGCTAAATTTAGCTTTAACTTTTAATCTCTATCATTTTATTTATAAATAAGACTCAAGATTCAAAGGCTAGGGTAAAAACCCTACACGCTCAGAGAGGCTGGGTTGCAACTAGCTAACCTTTGTCTCTTTGTTAGTGTCTTTGAAAGCCCAATGCATATTTTGGAGATCAGTCCTCTGTCAGATGTGGGGTTGGTGAAGATCTTTTCCCATTCTGTGGGCTGCTGTTTGTTGTGTTGATTGTGTCCTTTGCCTTACAGAAGCTTCTCAGTTTCAGGAGGTCCCATTTATTAATTGATCTCAGTCAGTGTTTGGGTTACTGGAGTTATGTTCATGAAGTGATCTCCTGTACCAATTTGTTCAAGGGTACCTCCCACTTTCTCTTCTAAGAGGTTCAGTATGGCTATATTTATGTTGAGGTCTTTGATCTACTTGGACTTAAGTTTTGTACATGGGAATAGATGTAGATCTGTCTGCAGTCTTCTACACACTAGCATCCAGCTACGTCAGCACTATTTGTTGAAGATGCTTTATTTTTCCATTGTATAATTTTAACTTCTTTGTCAAAAATCAGGTGTTTGAAGGTGTGTGGGTTAATATATGGATTTTCAATTTGATTCCTTTTGTCTACCTGTCTATTTTTGTGCCAATACCAAGCTGTTTTCAGGACTATAGCTGTATTATAGAGCTTGAAGTCAGGGATCGTGATGCCTCCAGAAGTTCCTTTAGTATATAGGGCTGTTTTGGCTATCCTGAGGTTTTTGTTTTTCCATATAAAGTTGAGTATTGTTCTTTCAAGGTCTGTGAAGAATTGTGCTGGAACTTTGATGGGGAGTGCATTGAATCTGTAGATTGCTTTTGGCAAGATTGCCATTTTTATTATATTCATCCTACCTATCCAAGAGCATGGGAGATCTTTCCATTTTCTGGTATCTTCTTTAATTTCTTTCTAAAAATACTCAAAGTTCTTCTTGTACAGATATTTCAATTATTTGGTTAGCATTACCCTAAGATACTTTATGTTGTTTGTGGCTATTGTAAAGGGTGATGTTTCTCTGATTTCTTTCTCAGCCCATTTATTGTCTGTATATAGTTGGGCTATTGAATTTTTTTTGAGTTAATCTTGTATCCTGCCATTTTGCTGAAGATCTTTATCAGCTGTAAGAGCTCACAACTAATCCAGGTCACCCTGAATGTGCATACAACACTACTGCTTCGAGCTCACACAGAGGTTCAAGACTTGGAATGTAGAGCAGATAGGAAATGATGGTGTGGTCTACAGGGGCTACTCTGCCTTTTTGCTGACATCTTTATATGATGTCTTCCAGTACTTAACGAAAACAGGTCACTCATACTATTACTTTAATTTTGAAAATATACTACATTTTATGGAAGTTTGAGGTTTTTCCTTTATCTCTTTTTCCAACATAGCTTCTTCCTTCACCATCAGTGTTCCCACCAAAGTGGTGAAGCAGTGACAAGTAATGAGCCTACAATGAAACATTGTTGTCACACAAAGCCCATAGTTTATGTTAGAGTTCATTCTTTGTTTGTAGCCTATGTGTTTGGAGAATTAAAAATGACAAAAAATCAAGCTACAATATGATCATATATAATGTTTTCCATTCTTTATAATTTTCCTTTTCTCTGAATCCCCTTTTACATGGATAGACACTGATAGCCATACTGTCTCCATGGTTCTAATTTTTACACAAAGTCATAGTTATCTTCATATAGTATGTGGACTTTTCAGATTGGTTTCCTCTGCTTAATAATATGCATTCAAGTTCCTCTCATTTTTCTTGTTTTAATAGCTCATTTTGTTTCAGTGCTGATAAATAGTCACTATCTGCATATACCATAGTTTCTTTAGCCATTCACCTACTGAAGGATACCAAAGTTGCCTCCCAGTTTTGGAATAAAGGCACTAAAACATTGATATGAAGGTTTCTATATGGACAGAGTCTTCCACTCAATGTGTCTTTAAAATAGCAAATACAGAGCAGACAAAATATAACGTGGACATCAGAGCGTGAGTGATGGGAGATGTCATTCTGTAAATGTTTCTCTTATTGGTTAATGAATAAAGCACTGTTGGCCAATAGGAAAGCAAGATAGACAGGACAAGGAGACAAGGAGGATTCAAGGAAGTAGTAGGGAAAAGTCAAGATGTAGAGATTGGAGAGAACAGAGGTCCAAGCCCTCTCTCTGGTAAGATAAGACCACGTGGAAATACTTATATTAATAGAAATGGGTTAATATTTAAGACAGAGCTAGCCAATAAGAAACACTAGTAACAGGCTAACAGCTTTATATCTAATACAATGTCTCTGTGTGTTATTTGGGGCTGGCGAGGCTATGGGACCAGGCTGGCTGTAAAAACTACTCCTGACATAATGGAGCCTTCAACATGGATAATAAGAACTTCCACTGAAAACTTAAGAAAAGCTTAAGAAAGGTTTTTAGAAACAAAAGAATAAAGACAAGCAAGGCTTCTTGGTAACAGCATTTTTCTCGATTGGACTGTTTTGCTAGAGACAAACAGAGATTTGCACTGCTTCTTTAAGGGAGATTTCCTGACTCAGCATAAGCAGCAAAAAGCCACAAGGCCTTTAAAGAGCTCTGCTAACAACTGAATGGTGTGTACGAGAGCTGGCAATGGCAGTGACCACATCTCCAAGCTGGCAACATGCTGCTGGATGGCAGCATAGACCAAGGCAGTGAGCACAGCTCTCATGCTGCCAGTAAATGTACCTGCCGCCATCTTTGATAGACCGTGGTTAATACAGTTATGGCTTTCATTTTTGCAATATTGTTGTTTACCAGATAAAAGACTCATGGCCAGAAAAAAGATAAAGATTTACAGTAAAGACAGATTCAGATAAGAAAAACCTCTAAAGGTTTACAGTGTGTTTTAAAATATATGTAGGCTTGGGAGAGAAAAAGAAACAGGATAAAATGGTTTAAGAAAGAATAATAAAAAGAAAGAGTAGCTGGGTGGGGTGGCACACACCTTTAATTCCAGCACTCAAGAGACAAATCAAGCAGATCTTTGTGATTTCAAAGTAAACCTGGTATGCAGAATTAATTTCAGGACAGACAAAAGTTATACAAAGAAACCCTGTCTCAAAAAATGAAAAAATAGAAGTAGAAGTAGAAGAAATAGAGTAATAAAAAAGCCATGTAAAGATGGAAAGCACAAAAAGTATGGATATTGTATTCTATGGTATTGTGTTTAAATTGTTTGACTGCTGAGGAAATAACAACTGTCAAAAGAAATGCTGCTGGAGTAATTAAATTTATATATTTTAGAAATGCTTTGACTCCAAAATTTAAGTCTAAGGACAGGTTACTGGGGAAAAGGATTTTTATTTTTGTTTTCACAGAAAATGAAAAGCTGTGGATTCCTTCCAAACTAACATGATTTGACCAAGCCAGACCCCCTGAAACAGCGTCCCAGGTGATCCAACATTCAGAACAGTTGGGACAAGGCAGCCTTACAGACTACGCCAAGATTTCTGCGTCTTCTTAGGATCCCCATGACAGCGCCCCCTAAGAGCAGGAAGTAGTTTGGAAAAAATGATGCCCAAATTCTCAAATATTGTTAATAAATGTTTGTTTTCATTTATAGGGGATTGGTTATAAATGGTTAATAATCACAACCAAACTCTTTTTAAAGGTAAAAAGGAGATTATGGTATAGATATGAATGCTTTTTTGGAATGGATTTTCATTTATTGATAAAATTTAAGGTCAATGTTGTGATATGTATATTTCTCCTCTTGTTTAGGTATTGTGCTTATATAGCTCATTTAGAAATGTAATGTATAATTTAATACAGATTATAGATAGTTACCTGTAAAGTCAAACTTAGTTAGGATTTCTTGATATACAGAGATGTATTTGAGATAAAGAGGAATTCAAAGACCTACAATATATGGCATTTAAAATGGTTTAGTATTTTTCTTAACAGTGAGGCACAACTGCTCCTGGCAGAAAGGAAAGTGGACATAGAAGACACATTATGGAGTTTGTCTCCAATATGACAAGACTAGCCATTTGGGCAAGATACTGCTCTTGTCTGGACTATTTGACTTTATGTTGTATAAACTGGACATGCAGGACCCACAGGAAAGTGACTGCTGATACAAAATGGACATTGCTACAGGGTTCCTTCTTCATGGAAGTGTCTGCCAGACAGTCTGTAGGACACTGAGAAAAATGTCTGATGAGCTGCCAATACAGGTGGACAATTTAAAGTTTCTTGCTTTGCTGAGGAGTCTGCCAGACACACTATGGCCTATGGGCTGCAGATGGAACATTACAAAAGAACTTTGGGTTTATATATTATCCTTCTGTGGTCTTTGAAGGAGTTGAAGACAGTTATGATTATAGTTTTCCTTAGTTAGGATTAAAGATAAGTTACATATAGGACTTTAGACTTACAAAGATAGGATAGATGACAGAATATTTTCTTTAAATCTTATTAAATGTTAATGGACTGAACATTGTTAACTGTGATTCTTATTTGGTAACTTGTGTGATATATTTTGCTATGTTAAGGTTAACACCCTTCTTTTTATTTTAGACAAAAAAGAAGAGATAATGGGAGATGTCATTCTGTAAATGTTTCTCTTATTGGTTAATGAATAAAGCACTGTTGGCCAATAGGAAAGCAAGATAGACAGGACAAGGAGACAAGGAGGATTCAAGGAAGTAGTAGGGAAAAGTCAAGATGTAGAGATTGGAGAGAACAGAGGTCCAAGCCCTCTCTCTGGTAAGATAAGACCACGTGGAAATACTTATATTAATAGAAATGGGTTAATATTTAAGACAGAGCTAGCCAATAAGAAACACTAGTAACAGGCTAACAGCTTTATATCTAATACAATGTCTCTGTGTGTTATTTGAGGATGGCTGCCAGAAAACATACTCATAACAGGTGAGAATTCTAATTTGAGGTGTAACTGCATCTTCAGAAAGGGTACAATACAACTGAATAGTATCAGCTATGGCTTGACTATGAAATGTCCTTCCCAGGATCAGGGTTTGAATACTTGGTGCCTGGCTGGTGACACTATTTTGAAAGATTCTGAAAACCTTAAGAGGAAAAGACTTCTCTGGAGTAAACAGGTCACTGGGGTTGGGTGGGCCCTTCAGAGATGCTTGACCTTGGCCTCTCCCCCTCACTTTTCTGCTCCCTGTCTACTGTGTTATAAACTTCCCTGACCATAGTGGACTGACACCTGTGAATCACAAGGCATATGCAACCTCTGCTCCCTTAAGTCATTTGTGTTGAGTGTATTGTCACAGCAGTGAGAGAAGTAACCAGGACAGTGCTTGTTTGAATGTGCTGATATATATATATATATATATATATATATATATATATATATATGTGTGTGTGTGTGTGTGTGTGTGTGTGTGTGTGTGTGTGTATGTATGTATGTATGTATCACACCCACATAATCCTGCACATAACATAAAGAAGGGTTAACATCACATTAACCTTGAAGTTTAGGAGCCTCCATAGAACAGCTGAAAGTCATATAAGGTGTGCCCTAAATGTGCTGGCTTTGTTGACTTGTCACTGTGGTCACCTAATCAGCTGAGAGCTTCAGATGACACACTGTATCCTGTTAATTTGCTCTGTCATCTTGGCTGTTTTCCACAGCTTCTAAAATCAATAAATAGAGCACTGGAAAAAGTTCCTGGCAGAGAAATTGTTTTCAGTAAATTCTAGAAGGGCAACTGCAGAGTGGTAAAAGGAAGCCAGGACTAGGATGTTCTTCCTGTCTTGGAAAAGTATCAGTTTCCAAGCCCTCATCCTGACCATGAAGAAAGGCTGCTATGCAGTGAACTGGTAACTTTGGTGAGAAAATGTCTAATTTTGAAATATATGTTCCTTTAGAGGCACCTTTTTCTTCTTCCTAGACAAGGTCTTACTCTATAGCCCTGGCTGGCCTG
This sequence comes from Phodopus roborovskii, assembly GCF_943737965.1. Classification (NCBI taxonomy): domain Eukaryota; kingdom Metazoa; phylum Chordata; class Mammalia; order Rodentia; family Cricetidae; genus Phodopus; species Phodopus roborovskii. Next base: position 29,548,293 of record NW_026125281.1, read on the forward strand.
GAAATAATTACGCAGAACAGGCTGACATCCAAATCACAGATAGCTTCTGCCTCTGTCTCCCACATGCTGAGATTAGAGGTGTGCGCCAACACAGTGGACCCTCACCAAATCTTGAAACCATGCAAGCAAACCTTTGGTTTTACGAATTCATGACAATTGGTCATTCAGGATATATAGGATTTTATACACATGATTTGTCCTCTCTGTGGTTTTTCTTGAAAATTTGGCTTAAAAAGCAAAAATCAAACAACAGCAAAAAACCAGTCTTCATGCTCTTTTAGCCACACAGTTGCTAACCTTTAAAGCCTGGCTTCTGCTCTGTTGTTCTATTGACAGTATCCTCTTGAGCTACCTCCCAAATGTCATAGTCCATCTCTCTCTTCTTGCTCGGATCTTCTGAACCTCCAGTGTCATCTGATAACATCTGACACTCTTTCTCTAGTGTCATTTTCCTGTGATGCCCTGCTATTTCTCTCTTTCTGTTACATTTCAGTCTTCTTCATGAGTTTCTTTTCCACTCCAAACATCCTTGTTGTGGCTACACAGCCAAGATCCATACTTGGATTCACCCCTCTCCTCCCCAAGCCCCATCACTCTGCCCCTCCCCACCTTTATGCTGATGGCAACATAAAAACATAATATCAAAGGTACACAGATAGACCATGCTCCTGCACCTGAATAGGTCACCCCATTTTCTTTCCTGGATGGTTTTACTTCCTACATCCCAATTTTAATGTCTGATGGATTGATCAACAAACACAGCTTCAGTTTTTAAATTCCCCATTTCCTGGAGCACAGGAGCCTGTTTTTCTGAAGCACCCATTCTTAGTTTGCATTTTAAAAAATTCTGTGAGCAGATAAAGCAGCCAGGTGACCAGAAAAGCTGCTGAATAAAGTCTGGAGCTATCAGTTTGTAGAACTGGGGCTCAGAGAAAAACGAGACAGCTTTACTTATTTTTCATTATGGACTTGATAGTCTAGACATTAATTACACCACAGTCCTTGAAGTCTCCAGAACTCCACGGAAGAGCCCGAAAGTAAGAGGTGATATACAAGGTCCCAGAGTCTGACATTTTAAAAATATATTTCTACTTGAGGCTTCCTGGACTGGTATTCCCACACAGCTTGTCTGTCCATTCTTTCAATCCTTATGTTAATTACTTCAATTTGAATTTTCACATGTCATGAAAAGACATGCAAAACATTCTAAGGATAAAGTCATCTTGGAGGTTGTTGCTGGTGGTGGTAGTGATCAATGGCTGGTGTCAGAGACAAAGCCAGGCCACAGCAAGCTTCTGTCACTGTTCAGGACACCAGATGAGGACAGAGCATGTGACCTATGTGGAGAACATTTTGTGTGCTGGGGAGAAGAGGAAGCTGGCTTTCCATAGCCTCTCCTGATTATCACTGTGGGGGAGGTTTCTGCCTTATTAATGTGCCCATAAACATGCTGTAGCACAAGATACCTGGGGCATAATGATAAGGAAGCAAGGCCACTAAGACCCAAGGGCTGTGATTAAGCAAATAACAATGGCAATGATACGCTTCATTAACACTGGAAACAATGTTGTCAAATTAAGGTGTCCATAAATTTTAAGATACATCCAAATTTGAGCTTTTAAATTAATTGAAAAAACATGCCAGCCTAAGAATTGATAAAATGTGGTTAAAGGCATCCATCATGAAAAAGAAAGGATATGCTAAAGGGGAATTTCTTTTAACTTCCTTGCCCCTTCAGGTGGGCAGCCAGGATGAAACTGCTGCAAAAATCTATAATTCATGAGAGGTGGCCCTGCTTTGATTGGCACCATGTGTTACCTGGGTCTTTCTGTCACCTCTGATTTTTTTTTTCTGGCAACTTCTAATCTTAAAATATAAGATAAACTGTTTTTATTCCTGGGGGCACATCTTTTTTCTTTGGCATTTGAGGAAATTTAAGTTTCTTTTAAAAATTAAGATGTAGTTAAGTGAAAAGCCTTTTATGGAGCACAGACCATATGATACTGGGAATCTGCAAGCCTGTCCACAGCTGCAACTTACTAGGTGTCTCCATCAGTCAGCAGAGCCTAGGAAGGGTGCTCTGCACACAGCTGCTGACAACCAAAAATACCTACCTGGGTTTGACTGATTTCTTCATGGGCTAAGTTAAACGGACCACTGCCACAAATCAGAGGAACCAGCCAGTAGACAAGGCCTGCTTCTGAGGTAGAAGTATGTAACTGTCTTACTTAGGGTAACTATTGCTATGATGAAACACCATAGCCAAATCAACCTGGAGAGGAAAGTGTTTATTTAGCTAACTCAGTACTAAAGGAGGTCGGGACAGGAACTCACACAGGGCAGGGAAACTAGAGGCAGAAGCTGAAGCGGAGACCATGGAAGATGCTGCTTAGTGGCTTGCTTCCCATGGCTTGCTCAGCCTACTTTCTTATTGAACCCAGGACCACCAGCCCAGGGATGGCTCCACCCACAATGAGCTGGCTCCTCACTCATCAATCACTAATCAAGAAAATACCTTATAACTAGATCTTATGGGGGCATTTTCTCATTGAGGTTCCTTCTTTCTGGTAACTCTAGTCTGTGTCAGGTTGACATAAGATTAGCCATCACCCATATGAATGGAACTAGAAAAAAAATCATCCTCAGTGAGCTAATCCAGATTCAGAAAGACAAACACAATATGTACCCACTCATAAGTGGATATTAGATGTAAAGCAAAGGATAACCAGACTACAACCCACAGCTTCCCAGAAGCCAGGTAACAAGGAGAACCCTAAGAGGGACACATGGATTGCCCCGGGAAGAGGAAATAGATGAGATCTCCTGGGTAGCCTTGGGGTGGGTGGTGGGGGAGTACAGGGGAGGGGAGGGGGAATAAGAACATGAGGGAAAGGAATGATCAAGTTGCAGGAGGGATGGGTGGGAGAGAAAAGGAAGAGATATCTCTATAGATGGAGCCATTATGGGGTTAGGGAGAAATCTGATGCTAGGGAAATTCCCAGGAATCCGAAAGGAAAACTACAGTTAAGATTCCTACCAACAATGGAGAGGATGCCTGGACTTGCTTACTCCTGCAATCAGATTGGTGACTGCCCTAATTGTCATCATCCAGTAACTGATGGAAGCAGATACAATGATACACAGCCAAGCATCAGGCCTAAGCTAGAGTCCAGTAAAAGAGAGAGAGGAAGGATTATATGAGCAAGAGGGTGGGGGGGTCTGTCAAGATCATGATGGGGAAACCCACAGAGACAGACCAGAACTTTCGGGGGCTCATGGACACTAGATTGACAGCTGAGGAGACTGCATGGGACCAAACCGGGTCCTCTGAATGTGGGTGACAGTTTTGTAGCCTGGTCTGTTTGTGGGAGCCCTGTTAGTGGGACCAAGATCTATCACTATTGCATGAGCAGGCTTTTTGAAGCCTATCACACATAGTGGGATGCCTTGGTCAGCCTTGATATGGGGATGGGAGGGGACTTGGTCCTGCCTCAACTGACTGTACCAGACTTTGCTGACTCTCCATGGGAAGCCTATCCTCTCTAAGGAGTGGGTGGAGGTGGGGTGGGGGGAAGTGGGATGAGGCGGAGGAGGGGAGGGAGGGGAAAAAATATATATGATTAGCCAGCACAGTAACTGCTTTGTTTTAAAAGGTTTGTTTCATTTTTAAAATTATGTGTATCTGTATGGGTATGTCCTCATCAGTGCTGGTGCCCATGGAAGCCAGAAGAGAGCATTGCATACCTTGGAGCTGGAATTATAGGTGGTTGTTAGCTGCCCCTCAGGTCTTCTGGAAGATCAATATCTGTTCTTAAAGCCCAGCTATCTCTCAAAATCAAGGAAGTTCTTAAGGCTGTTTTCCTTACCAAAATATCTACAGCTTGTTTTCCATAATCCTAGATTGCACAGCCTCTCAGAGATATCGGGAAAATTGCAAATTATGACCAGCTTGGCTCCTGGTTTAGGCATCAGGTCCAGTACAGCTAAAGACTCTCATTTAAAAACATTCCTCGGTTGAAGACTCTATTCTTCACAAAGAAAATATGTGTGTGTGTGTGTATGTATGTATGTATGTATGTATTTGTATATGTATATTTAATTTTTTGTGACAGGCTCTCAATGTGTAGCCCAGAAGCTTGTTCTCTATCCCAAGCTGGCCTTGAACTCACAGAGATTCACCTGCTTCTTCAGAGTTGGGATTAAAGGTGTGCTGACCACTCCCCGCTGGCCCCTCTTCTCTTATTGACTCTCTGACTTCATGTAGGAGATGGGAGAATAAAGCAGCAGGATGACTTGTTTGACATCAAAGGCAGTCAAGGGAAGAACTATTGTTTTTCCTCTAAGTGATATGCATCACGAAATTACAATCTTGCACTCCTTTTTATTTTGTTGCTATATATCCGAGAGAGATGCTTTTGATTGAAAATATAACTCCTGAACACTTGATATCAGATGTCAGATTTTGATACTTTGGTTGATAACATTTTGCTAAGCTATGTCTTCTGCCATCACTTTGGGATTTTTTCTTTACTTTTTTTAAAACTCAAATACTGATACATATACATGAAAATTACAAAACAAAATTTAATTCCATTTTTTAATACAAGTGTCCTTAATGTCCCTGATATATACCATTGCCATATTTATGTTTGGGGACTGAAAATATAAATGAAACTGAATTTTTAAGAAGGTGCTTTGATCAAATTTTCATACTCTAAACCAGTAGTGATAAAGCAATATGGAAACTGCAGATGGTTTCAGCCTTCTCCTGTTTACTAATAGCAGCAGCATTTTTTATGCAATCAAGCTTTTGTGTTCTGAGGTGAATATAATATAATGATTGCATTTGCATTTTCAAGTATTGATCATGTTAGCATCTTCTGCAACACACCTGTGAAATTTATATTTTGGAAAACATCACTTCGTAACGTGAGGAGACATGATGCTAGTCTGACTGTGTTAGGGTAGTGCTAAAAAGCTGTGGCTGAAAACAGAGATGCTTTGGGGCCAGGCAAAATTATGTTTTAATCCCAGATTTGTAATGCCAGTGGTGTGCTCTTAATATATGAAACTAAACTTGTTTAGCTTTGGTTTTCCCATCTGTGCAATGGAAGTGACAGTGCAGATGTGTGTGTGTGTGTGTGTGTGTGTGTGTGTGTGTGTGTGTGTGTGTGTGTATGATTCAATGAGATAAATCATGCAAAACCCTTGGCACAGAAACGTATACTCAGAAAGATTAACAGCCATTGGCTTGTGATACAGATAGTGCTGATGAGACTGCTGAAAGATGACCACTAAAAAGTCACATTGTTGGCCTCTGATCATGGGCAGAATGCTGAGAACACAACCCATGAAGAGTAAGTGGTCCACAGTATGGCAGAGAAGTGACAGCTCTGGAGATTCTTTGCATTTATTTGTTCTGTTTCATCAGAGTCAGAAATTCTTCTTTTGAGGAAATGGGAGGGGGGTTGACCCAACACTGATAGAGACAGAGCTCTGGAACCCAGGTTCTTGGCCTCAAGCCCATCTTGGAACCCTTCTCAAGGGTCATTTGGGGTCTCATGGATTATTTAGAATTTAGAACATACACAGAGAGACACACGTCTTTTCTTATTTGCTAAAGTCTTCCACTTTTACAGAGCTGATCCCATTATGAAAGACAAGGTCATAAAGGATTTGATCCTCAAGCATGAAAATCAGAGCAGTCACCAGTATAAACTACAGTTCAGTGGTTGGTTACTCAACTTGGAAGAGTCATAGAGCACTTTGAAATTTAAACGGAGTTTGTATCCTTTCTCCACTGTGTGTGTGTGTGTGTGTGTGTGTGTGTGTGTGTGTGTGTGTGTGATATAAAACAACTAAAAACAGAATTTGGGGGGCATAAATGTGGAGGGGGCAACAATTTCTGAAGTACCCAGCATATTTTAGGATGAGAACCAAGATATTTTTCTGACTATTGTTTTTTGTGTTCTATTTTAATGACTTTTTATTTATAATTTATTATGTATATAGTGTTTTGTCTGCTTGTATGCCTGTAGGCCAGGTGAGGGCACCAGATCTCATTACAGATGGTTGTGAGCCACCATGTGGTTGCTGAGAATTGATCTCAGGTCCTCTGGAAGAACAGACAGTGCTCTTAACTTCAGAGACATTTCTCCCACTCCTATTTTAATGGATTTATTTTATTTGTAATTGTGTGTGTGTGTGTGTGTGTGTGTGTGTGTGTGTGTGTGTGTATGCATGTGAGTGCCTGCAGAGGGCAGAAGAGGGTAAGGAAGGGGTCCCTAGAGCTGGAGTAATATGCAGTTGCAGCATGTATGGGAGCTGAAAACTAAACTGCCAAGCCATCTCTTCAGCTCATTTTTTTTTTCTTTTTGTCCTATCATATCTGCTAACAACTTAATGGTGTGTATCAGAGCTGGCAATGGCAGTGACCACATCTCCAAGCTGGCAACATGCTGCTGGATGGCAGCATAGACCAAGGCAGTGAGCACAGCTCTCAGTTCTGGCAGTAAATGTCCCCTGCCAACTTGGATAGAACTTGGCTAATACAGCTGTGCCTTTCATTTTAGCAATGTTGTTTAGCAGATAAAAGACTCATGGCCAGAAAAAAAGATAATGATTTACAGTAAAGACAGATTCAGATTAAGAAAAACCTCTAAAGGTTTACAGTGTGTTTTAAAATATACATAGACTTGGGAGAGAAAAAGAAACAGGATAAAGTGTTTTTTTTTTAATATAGAGTAGCTGGGGCATTGGTGATACACACCTTTAATTCCAGCATTTGGGAGGCAGAGGCAAGCAGATCTCTGTGATTTCAAAGTGAACCTGGTGAACATATTAAATTCCAGGGCAGCCAAAGTTATACAGAGAAACCCTGTCTCAAAAAATTAAAAAATACAAGTAGAAAAAACTAGGGTAATAAAAAAGCCACGTAAAGATTGAAAACACAGACAGAGTCTGGATACTATGCTATCCTGTTGTCTTTAAATTTCTAAATTGCTAAGGAAGAAATAATTGCTACAATATACTTGATTATCAGTGCTGCTAAATTAATCCAATTTATATATTTTAGAAATGCTTTGACTCCAATATTTAAGTCCAAGGACAGGTTACTAAGGAAAAATATTTCTATTTTTGTTTCCACAGAAAATGAAAAGCTGGATTCCTTCCAGACTAACATGGTTTGGTCTAGCAAGACCCCCTGAAGCAAAGTCTCAGGTGATCCAACATTCAACAGTTGGGACAGTTGGGACAAGGCAGCCTAGCAGACCACTACAGCCAGGATTTCTGCATCTTCTTAGGATCCCCATGGCAGTGACCACTGCCCCTACCATCAGGAAGCAGTTCAGAAAGAATGACAACCAAATTCCCAAATATTGTTTATAAATGTTTGTTTTCATTTAAATTGGCTTTGTTATAAATGATTAATGACCACACCAAAGTATGAATACTTTGCCTTAGAATGGATTTTCATTTATTATACAATTTAAGTCAATTTTGTGATATGCATATTTCTTCTCTTGTTTAGGTATTGTGTTTATATAGCTCATTTAGAAATGCAATGTATAATTTAGCACAGATTATAGATAGTTACCTATGATAGTCAAAACTTAGAGTTAAGTTAGTTAGGATTTCTAGATATATAGAGATGTATTTGAAATGGATAGGCATTCTTCAAACCTTTCAAAGACCTACAGAATGTGACATTTAAAATGGTTTAGGGTTTTTCTTGACAGTGAGGCATAACTGCTTCTGGCAACATCACCTGCATCAAAAAGGAAGATGAACATCAAGGAAACTTGTTATGGAGTTTACTTTCAATATGGCAAGGCTAGCCATTTAGGCAAGATACTACTCTTGTCTGGAATGTTCGACTTTATGCTGTATAAACTGGACATGCAGGACCCACAGGAAAGTGACTGCTGATACAAAATGGACATTGCTACAGGGTTCCTGCTTCATGGAAGAGTCTGCCAGACAGTCTGCAGGACACAGAGAAAAGTGACTGACAAACTACCAATACAGATGGGACAGTTTAAAGTTTCCTGCTTTGCTGAGGAGTCTGCCAGACACAATGAAGATGGAACATTACAGAAGAACTTCGGGTGACTGACCAGGCAGTGAGTTTTCTCTGTCATTTCTAGAGTTTATATATTATCCTTCTATGGTCTTTGATGGAGTTGAAGACAGATGGTTACGGTTCTAGTTTTCCTTCATTGGGATTAAAGATAAGTTACATGTAAGTAACAGCTACTATTGTTCTTTGATGCAGCTTCGGACCATGAAACAGGATCCACCAAACTCAACAAAGCCACATGGAGTTTATTAGGAAAGGGAGCAAAGATAGGGGTAGGTGTTAACCGATCAGGAGCAGAATGGAAACAGAGAGAACAGGGAGGAGGTGCTTGCTTTTATAGGGAATGGGAACAGTGTAGAAAGAGTCTCAGCAGTTGGGGCCTTTGAAACTGGAGTCATGGAGCTGCTGTTGGCTCAGCTCCAAGCAGTCCAAGTTCCTCATGGTTTCTGCATGCAGAGTCCTTATGCAGCCACCCAATACATGCACAATGCAGCCATGCTGGTTTCTGCATGCAGAACCCTTATGCGGCCATGCAACCTTTGACACCTGTCAGTGAGGAGCCATCAACTGTCAAGGATGGATCCCAAGGTGAGGGAAGTTCACCCAGAGAAGAGTGATCCCTGGGTGGGGACAGAGCCTGAGGACTAGAGAGGCCCCTTGATCAGGAAAGGCTCCCTAAAGAAAAGGCCCAGGCCCAGGAGGGGGCTGGCATGGAGTGACAGGAAGGTACTGAGGAGAAACCACAGGGCAGGAGAAGAGGAGTTGGGAGCAGGAACAGGTTTCCCAGGACCCGGGGAGAGGGAGAAGCCAGGATATCACCAGCTACTGTGATATTGAATATAAATGTGTCCCCCAACAGCCATGTTCTTTGGTCCTAGAGTGGGAAATGGGACTTTTGCACACATCCTTAGGTTCTCGGGGCTGCGCCTTCAAAGAGGCTGCAGATGACCATCTTTTCCTCGGTCTGTATTTTTATCCCTGGCTTGTCACACACTTGATCACGCATCACTTACTGGCACCTCCATTGGAAACGCAAACCAATGGGAGTGCTTGACCATGGACCCAAATCTCCAAAACTGGGACCTGAACAACCATTTGAGAAATGAGCAAATACCCCAGGTGTTTTGTTATAATAACACGACATTAATACAGTTGTCAGAAAAAAGTAAAAGGATTCATTTCAGATAAACTTCATGATGATTACCCATCTGCTACTGTTTGGAAGTTGATGCAAAAAAAAAAAAAAAAAAAAAAAAAAAAAAAAAGAAAGAAAGAAAGAAAGAAAAGAAAAAATAAACAAAGCGTAAACAAAATACAAAAAAAAAAAAAAAACAAAACAAAGGCGTGAGAAAGTCTGCAATTCAAACCCCTTTATTTCCCTTTCTTTGCATGGCTCTTACATGGCTGTATGTGGTCCTGGTGTGCTATCCTTCCCATTTTAGAAGACTGGAGGAAGCCTAAGGTCACTACATGAAAATGGAAATGGCCGTAGGGTTCCCCAGCCACTTGCCAGACTGAGATTCTAGTCTTCCTAAGCGGCAATTGCCTTCAACTCCATGCATGTTGTTTACAGATTACAGGTCTGTGTGTGATTTATATGTACCTGAAAATCCACATCTCTAAAGCATTTCAAAATTGTCCATGTAAACTTGACCTTCACCCTTCCACAGATCTTTCAGAGTCGAGAAAAAAAAAAAAAAAAAAAGCAGCCATGTTTACGATTCAATGTGTTTCTGATAACACTGAAACTCACACAACAAAATCTCAGGATTTTAATAGCAAACCTTTGGGTAGTGCTTTAGAACACCCTCAAGTCCCGTATTTCATCACAACGAATTTCTTAGAACTCATTTTATGTTTAGAGCAAATGAATACTCTCTGTGCTGTTTCTGGCCCAAGCTGACTCAGCATTTTTTGAGACCCTGAGACTGTAAGTGGTATGGGAAATCTGGGATTTATTTCCTCTCCGTTGGGGAAAGGCTCTTTCCCGGCTATCAGACACCCAAACCCTTTATGACTTTCAAACTGCATCTTATTACAAGCATCTTGGAAAGGGCAGAAGGGAGGTAGGCTTGAGAAGGGAATAGAAAGAGGCCATATACCAAAAAGGGCACAGTATCTCAGACATGGTCATGTTCCAGCACCATAAAAAGTCACCTGATTAAGGGGAAAGGTCCTGAGAACACATTGTCTGTAGCCCCTTTACTGAACCCAACAACCAGATTTCCAAGAAAACTTTTGAACCTCCCCTCCTTTCCTGTTTCTCCCCAGGCTCCCACTCTTGTCCTTTGACCACACACTCCAATTAATAAATTGATCATAAGTTCTAATTTGCCTATAATGGTACTTATTTAAATTGTTCAGGAGTAATTATTAATAACTTATTCTATTTATCTTAAAATTGTCCCGATTATCTCTTTATTCGGTAATTACCTGCTCTATAAGAACTTCAGGAAATCTTAGGCAAGTACAATCTACCCCATTAAAAGGAATCTAGGTCAAGATGGATCGTGAAGGCAAGCAATAACGAGAAGCTGCTAAGTGCCTACTGTGAGTCAGGCAGGCGCTGTAGGAAAAAGCATGGGAGGAGGCAATGATCTCTGTGAGATCCTCACCAGCCAGTAAAACAGCATTTAATGATAAATTCAGAAAATAATTAGATTGCATAGAATACTTAAAACAGAGCAGGGAGGGAAGAAAAACTGACTGAGAAATTGAGACTAATGAAGAGGTTGGTTGCAATTTAAGGTGTAATGGTCTTAGTGGGTGGTTAGCATCTAAACCAAGGCTTGGAAGAGGTAAGGGAGTTTGCAACAGACAGAAGGGTGGGTCACTCCAGACAGAGGGTACAGCCAGTGATGCATAGACCCTCAGAGTGTGTCCAAGAGAGAATCAGAAGGCCAGCATGGCTGGGCTTGAATAATTGGGGGTGACATATGAAAAAAAAAAGCTTAAGAGACAATGTGAGAAAGTCTGTTTTAATTTTTTTTTAAATAATTCACTCCCTGTCATCAGATTAAAGGCCTTATGCTGATTGCCCCACACCTGGGTTTCTAAATCAGTTACTAGCAAAACATCAGAAACCACAAGCAGCCCACACTTGACGTACATGTCTCAGGACCTATCTTTGGAGCTGAGCTAAAACTCCAAGCCCTTGCGCTGTTGCACATCTGGGAAAAGAGAACAGAAGCTGGGATCATAATTCTCCATGGTAATAAATCCTATAGAAAGACTCCAAAAATTGTCTTTAAAAGTTGGCCTGTTCTTGACCAAATAGTTTTTCTGTTTGCCTGTTTGCCACTGGCCATCATCAAGTATTTCTAGTAGAAATCAAAGAGCAAGGAAAACTCCACAGCAGTGGTTTCAAGAGCTCATGTTCTTCCTAGCTTTGTTTTTTTCTGACCTGGTACCGAGGAGCATCGTAGACTTACAAGAGGTAGGCCCACTCCTGATGGCCTTCCCTTGCCTCCACATTAACTGCTTGCCTCCTGGTATCAGCTTGAATGCACAAGCACTACAATGTGAGTTTAGGGGTGATCTCAATGCACATAGATGACCTCAGTGTTCTTGGGTTTCGAAAATGAGAACAGTGCAGCAAAGTTAGGGACTTGCCCCTGTGATCACTGCTAGGGAATCGTTTTCTACCTTAACCCAGAGCAGATTCCGAAACACTAAATTTACTGCTACCCATTTCTGGAAAATGGTCCATTATTGCAGATTGACTATATTCTGACTATAAACAATAATCTTGAACTTGCTTAGGTAGTGACTGACAACTCCTGTGAACAGAAGGGGTTATCTAAGAACTGAATCATCAAAGTTGATTAGGTAGTTACTACTCACTTAAAAGATGGATTGGGGCTCTGGGAAAATGTAGTATACACGTTGTAATAAAACAGGACAAAACAAACAACAAACAATGGCTCCAGAGAGAAAGATGCCAAGCAACAGAGTTCAAGCAAGGAGTTTTTGTTTGTTTGTTTGTTTGTTTTTTGTTTTGTTTTTATTAAGGAAAGGGATCATAAAAAGGGGAAAGGGGAGAGGGGAAACTGGCCTCCAGGGATTGAAGCAGCAGGAAAGAGTAAAGAGAGGCAGAGAGAGGAGGGGGACAAACAGAGAGAGGGGAGAAGGGAGGGAGGGAGAGGGACAGGGACAGGGGGAGGGGAAGAAGGGGAGACTGGGACAGGGAGATAGGGAGGGAGTGAATCTCTAGTGAGGAGCCATTGAGGAGATTTGACCCTCCATTCTGATGGAGGCTGCTGGTGAGGAAGGAGTAAGAACTATGCAGGAGACAACAGGATCCTCTGGTTGTGTGGACTGGAGAGATTCAGAGCAGAAACAAAGCCGCATTTGGTTGAGTGAGATTCAGAGCAGAAACAAAGCCGCATTTGGTTGAGTGAGATTCAGAGCAGAAACAAAGCCGCATTTGGTTGAGTGAGATTCAGAGCAGTAACAAAGTCGCATTTGGTTGAGTGAGGTTCAGAGCAGTAACAAAGCCGCATTTGGTTGAGTGAGGTTCAGAGCAGTAACAAAGTCTCATTTGGTTGAGTGAGGTTCAGAGCAGTAACAAAGTCTCATTTGGTTGAGTGAGGTTCTGAACAGTAACAAAGTCTCATTTGGTTGAGTGAGGTTCTGAACAGTAACAAAGCCTCATTTGGTTGAGTGAGGTTCTGAACAGTAACAAAGCCTCATTTGGTTGAGTGAGGTTCTGAACAGTAACAAAGCCTCATTTGGTTGAGTGAGGTTCTGAACAGTAACAAAGTCTCATTTGGTTGAGTGAGGTTCTGAACAGTAACAAGGCCTCATTTGGTTGAGTGAGGTTCAGAGCAGTAACAAAGCCACATTTGGTTGGGAGTAGAACTACTCTCTTACTATGGAGATCACAGTTGTTAGAGAGACCTAGAAGCCATACAAATGCTCCTTTGTGTGTGTGCGTGTGTGCGTGCGTGCGTGTGTGTGTGTGTGTACACTTGTGCATGTGTGCCCTGCCATATGAACACCAGAGGTCAACCTCAGACATTGTTCTTCCTCTGTTCACTGAAGATGGAGGTTTCCTCCAGGTCCTTCCACCAATTCAGCCCCAGATAGGCACACAGAGACATACTAATTATAAAACTGTTGGCTGATGGTTAGGGCTTTTTACTGGCTAGCTCTGTCTTAATTATTAACCCATTTCTATTAATCTAAGTATTTCCACATGGTGTTATCTTACCAGAGAAGGGTCTGGACCTGTTATTCCTTCCCCTGCTACATGGCATCTCTCTGTGGCCTCTCCTTCCTCCTCCTTGTTTTCTTGAGACAGGGTTTCTCACTGGCCTGTAATGCATAGATTTAGGTAGGCTTGGAGATCCATTTATCTTTAAGCTAGGACCATAAATATGCTTCGTCATATCTTTTTCTTTTTTCTGATTATTATTTTTTTTATGTGTAGGGTGTAGGGGTTGAACTTAGGCTCTCATGTTTTCAGTGCAAGCACTTCACTGACTGGGAATTCTCTCCAGCCCACATTCCTTATTTTTAGAGGTAATACACACAGTTGTTAAGACTGACTTCTAGATTAGGCTGCTTCGATTCTAGTTCTGATCTTGTGGGGTTTAGTGACATGTCCTTGTACAAGTTATAAAAGTCCACTGTAGTTCTCTCATCTGGAAAATGAGATAGCATTAGCCTCGAGGTTTAGTTTAAGAATTAACTGAATTAATTGATACAGATGTTCTTAGACTAGCACCTGGAATACAGTATGAAAACTGCTCCTATATCATGTATTCCAGTAGGGTTCTTTCTTTACACAATAATAGCTTTGGATACACCATATCATAAGGCATATGTATTATTCCTGCTTGTATTTGAATCATGTATGAAAAGAGGAAGAGAGAGGCTGGCCTCAAGGTTCTCTTCTTCACCAGCAAAAGAAGAAAGTAACTAAGAAGGTGAACTTTAATGTACATGTGTGTGTATATTTCATATATGAAACTATCTCAGCATGACTTTTGCTATATTGACATTTGCTCATACGATAATAGTTATCTTTTGCTTCTGTTTCTTCATGTTGCCCTTACTCGAATCCCATTTTGGAAGTTGACTTCAGTTCCTGCAAACTTTAGCTGGGTCTCACCACCTCCTCTACACCTTCTGTGGGCCTCTGTGGGCTTATCAGAGGGAAACTCGAAGGCCACTTTCCCAAATTTCTCTGTGTGTCATTTAAGAAAGCATCAAACCAGAGGTTTTTGTAGAACAAGGATAACACTAGGGCCAGGCACTGTATCCTGGGATTGCATCTCTTCATTCTGGAAGTGAAGTCTCAAACTACCCCATTTTACCCCAGCAGGGTTTGCATGCCCTCTGCTCCATATGGGTCCTATTTTTTGTCAAGATGTTGACTGGAAAGACAGCCAGAGCTTCCTGGAGAGCTTTCATGAGATCAGCCTGATAACAGCACTGGACAGCAGGTTCGGATTCACAGCGCTGGATGCACATTGTCCTCAGAGCCCCATGAGAAGTAGGGAGATTCTACCTCCACTTCACAATGTGCTTATATGAATCAAGGGACAAATAAAGGGTAGCTGCTGCCTCTCTGTTGGATAGTTGAGGCCGCTTCTCAAGTCTGGTGGAAAGCACCGCATAGGAAATCGAAAAGAAGTGGTTTATACGGAAACAAAACAAAGAGAAAGACATCCAGGAATCTTAGATGACAGAGTAAATGGGATAGCATGTGTGTTCTACATGGGAACCCCAGGCGAATCAAAGGGTATTTCACCAGAAGCACACCTGTCACTTTCCCCTGAACCTTAGTAAGTTTGCTCACACCTTGGCTCAAAGGACTCAGAAATGCTGGTTACAATGTATTTTACAAAAAATGTACTTGCTGCAATACTGGAAGGTCAGAGGCCTTAACAGAGTCTTTTTGTTTGTTTGTTTGTTTTGTTTTGTTTTGTTTTGTTTTTTGAGACAGAGTTTCAACTATGTAGCCCTGGCTGTCCTGGATCTTGCTCTGTAGACCATGCTGGCTTTGAACTCACAGAGAAATGCCTGCCTCTGCTTCCCAAATGCTTGGATTAAAGTGTGCACTACCATTGCTGGCTCTTTTTCTTCCTTCACTCCGTCCTTCCTTCCTTCCTTCTTTTCTTCCTTCCTTCCCTCCTTCCTTTTTTTTCAGATAAAGTCTTTTGAGGTTTGCAATATCTTGACTACCTTATCTGTGATCTCAAGTCAGAAAACAAAAGAAGTCAATCTGGGTGTGTTTCAAGGGATCACCTTGCCAAATCTCTATAATGCATAAAACTTGTATGTATTTAATATTTCTGTATTAAATCCAAATAGTCCTCTCCCTTTTGGGTTCATAGCTCCTTTAAACTAATGTCTAATGATCTTGTGATTGGAGCATCCTGTTAAGGACAAGGCGGGATTAATTGGTGCTCTTTCTTGCATAGCCATCAAGGCGGAGTTGTGGTCTCCATTTCTGTTCTTCTTTGGAAGTTTACGGACTAGACTGATCCACAGAGCTCTAGAGACAAAGAGGTCCCCAGGAAGAAGAGGTCAGGAGCCCAGGGCAACCATTGTGGATGGATTTCTCAATTTGCACTCTAGCCAATCAGAAGGATTTCTTCTTTCTGTTTTTTTTTTTTTTTTTTTTTTTTTTTTGCAGTAGATGGGAATGCAATCAGATCACACACACTTGGTCGTGTTGCACATCTGGGCCTGTCCAGAATTCTTGGTCATTGTGCTAAAAATTGGGTCACAGAAGTCATATCTTTATTTCCCTTCCCAGTGAAACACCTTGAGGCATGGCTTCCACTAGTCTCTGCTTTAAGGAAAGCACACAGCAGTCACAAAGGCAGGAGAGAAGCAAAATATTTACTGAGCCCATTATAGCTCATCTTAGTATATTCATTGCACGGAAACTAAATAGCCAGTGCTTCTGAAAGGCCCGTTTTCCCTAGGCACTGAGCTGCTTAACAGTACTGTCACTCATACCTCTAGCAAGAACTTATCAAATACCTACCTGTAGACACAAGGGGATTGGAAGATTTGAGAGCCAGTATTACTGGCCACTGACATACTTCACTAATTTGATTCAGATGACTAAAAGCTTTTTTTTTTCTTCTTTTTAAAGCATCTCTTACAGTACTTACAGTATCATTTACTTGACTTAGCAGTAATATGTATCAATTCTCATCAGGAGGGTAATTACTATAATTATTACAGTACTTGTTTATCTGCTCTCTAGTCTTAGGTATTTCAATTGCATGTTTATCTTGAATGGCCTTCTCCAGGGGCAGAGAAGTGAATGTAAGAATGACAAGTAAACCTTGTCCCAAGGGTTTTAGCATTAGTGTCTTCAAGTGTTTTGTATCATCTATTAATTAAAATCAACTGAATCAGTGGCTGTGACAGCTGCTTTAGATTCCTAGTTTTCATAATGTACCATGGCTATAGGGATTTTAGCATCTTGACTTCCATAAAGGCACCAAAATTCAAGCCATACTTCTGTGTCATTGAGAAACCTAAGCATGAGTACATGAATAAGGACGAGATCCTAGAGATGAGAACAAGAACGGATGAGTAAAAAGTGGAAGAGGTAATTGTGGATCCTAGCAGATGGCCACCAGGCTTGAAGACAACCAGAGGAAATCAGGAAATAGATTTATTTTTATATTTATATGTTGACATCTTTATTTAAAATATAACTATATTGCTTCCCTGTCCCTTTTTTCTCTCCCATTCCCCCCAACCTATAACTTTTCTTCCTTTATTATTGTTTTAATTTATGTTGGTGTGTGCATAAGTGTATTTATGTGTGTGCACACATGCACAGATATAACCTGCTGAGTCTATTTTTGTTCTTTGTGTGTATGTGGTTTCAGGAATGACTGCTTTGCATTGTTTCCTCTACTCTTTTTTTTCTTGGTCTATTCTGGGTTAGATATACAGATGATTAAGATCCTCTCCCATTCTGTAGGTTTTTTCTTCAGTCAATATTTTATAAACATAGCATTAATATAATGATCTCTTGCCCCCTTATCTCTCTCTCAAGATAGTAAGAGCCCACTTGGTTAATAAATGAGCTATTGTAATATTACAATATGTGTGTGTGTTTCAGTAATCCCTATTTTACTCAGAGATGCCCCACAGCACAAGAATAATAATGTTGGCAGTTCAGACATGTTCAGCGCTTTCTTTGGTTAAGAAGGGGGAAATTCTTGGGTTAAAATTTTAAAACTGTATGTTCGAGTTGCAGTGATGGATTGTAAGAACAAATCTTCCATTTGTGAAATTATGAAGAAAATGGAAGACGTATGTTTATACATGTAGGAAAAAACACAGCATACACAAGAATTTTTACTATTTGCATTTTCTGACATCTACTGGTGTTTGGGATGTATTTCCTACAGATCAGAGAGGAATACTCTACCATTGTCTCCATGTCCCTCCTAGGCTATTACAACAGCCTTCTTATACATTTCAAAGCCTCTAATTTTGTTCCCACCAATCTGGTATTCTCATTATAACCCCTCAGTATGAGACTCTGACTTAATTCTACTCATAATTGTTCATGTACACAAAATATTTTTACTATCTCAATTAAGAAAATATATAGGGAAATCTGGGGGAGAGAGGCTGACCAACCCAGCTATTAAACAGGCCCAGAACTAGGGTTATGAGTTGGCTCACCCTAACATCTACTGAATCTACAAACTGCTGGAGAGGTGAAGGGGATGAACCCATAGATCCAAAACCATAGGATCTCCATGACAAAGGACAACAACAGACTATCCAAGAGGAGCTCTAGTGAAAGCCCATTATTGGTGGTGTGGCAAAAGCCAGAGGCCTTGACCAAGACCAATGATAGCAAGGAACACTTTAAAGTGAAGATGAATGGACTAAAGAGTTAACTGTGCCACTCAACTGGCCATACTACAGCTTCCATGATAAGATATTCCTCCTTCCTTCTCTCTTCTGTTTTGTTTGGGGTTTGGTTTTTCTTTTAAATTGGGCTTTGTTTTGGTGGGGAGGTTGCAAAGAAAGATGGAAGATTCGAGGTGACAGGGAGATAAGTATAATTAGATTTTATGATGACCCACAAAGAATCAATAAAAGTAAAAATAAATGAATGAATGAATAAATAAATAAATAAATAAATAAATAAATAAATAAATAAATTAGATATATAGGGGTTGGAGAGATGACTCAGTGATTAAGAGCACTGAATGATCTTCCAGAGACCCAGGTTTGGTTCCAAGCACCCACGTGGTAGCTTATAACCATCCATAACTCCAGTTCCAGGGGAACTCAGTCATCATTTGACCTCCATTAACACCAGGCATACATGTGATACACTTAAATAAATACAAGCAAAACACCCATAAACATAAAATAAAATGATCTTTCTTAAAAGTAAGAAAATATATAGAATATCTTGGAAGATACGCTAACATTGCAGTTGTATGTACCTCTGGGATAAGATTACTGATAAATCTTCAAAATTTCTACATAATGTACATATATTAATTTCATAATCAGAAATAATGGGTTTTTAAGGAATATGATATGAAGGTAAACCAAGGCCATATGTTAAGATAAAACTCAGCCATTGTTCCTCATCAACATTATATGATGTAAAGACTGGTAATCAACTGTCAAAAAACTTGATTTGACAGGAGTAGACAGACATTAGACAGAATACTCATATTTTTAAATTTTGTTGTGAGCCTCCTAAACTAGAACACAAAGGGAGATATGGAAGATAATCAGATCTATCAAAGTCCATGCATGTGTAGTATGTAAATTTATGGCTGCTGCAGACATGTGAAATTCATTACAAGAGACCTAGCTCTAAAGAATATCACTTTTAAGAATAAAGAAGAGAAGTTCTTTAACATTTGCAAAGCTTGTTGTAAGAGCATCTTCACCAACACTCATGACTGTATACTACACGTATGCCTGGTATCATGGATGATGCTGGATTTCTGGAACTGGAGTTACAGACAATTGTAAACACTAATGATGGTGCTGGGAACTGAAGTCAGATCCTCTTCAAGAGCAGCAAATTCTCTTAACTGCTGAGTTATCTCTTAAGGCCCTCTTACTCTTACTTACCCCTTCCTACTTTGACCCTGTTTTTGTCTCCCTCCCACTCCCCCTTGGCCACCTTGCTCTTCCACAAAAATTCTCCCATTTATTTATTTTTTCTCATTCTGAGACGGATCTTTCTATGAAGGCCTGGCTATCCTGGAACTTGCTATGTAGACCAGACTGGCATCAAACTCATAGAGATCCTCCTGCCTCTGTATCCCAAATGTGGAGGTCAAAGCTATGCACCACTACACCATGCTCAGCCCTCTTACTTTCATGTCATCATTTTTAACCCAATGGTTTCATTAAGGTTGCTTACAAGAACACGGTAAGTGATTGTCTCCACAAGAACAAGCACCTTACAAATGGCTACAACAATGAAGAAAATTTCTGTCTCTTCCCCATCAGCCATTAAAGGTAAGCAAATCCTGAGAAAGAGATGATACCTCATGAGCTCCTCTCCCCACCATCATAGGATGTTAATAGATCCAGATGATGGTGGATGTCCTTCTGTACACATGCTTCTCTTATTGGCTGGTGAATAAAGCACTGATTGGCCAGTAGGGACAGGAAGTATAGGCAGGGCTAAGAGATGCTACGGAGAGAGGTAGGGAGGTGGCAGAGAGACACCATATAGAGACCAGGAAGATAAGACACAACAGGTGTTCTCCGATAAGATAAGGCTATGTAGACATACATAGATTAATAGCTATGGATTAATAATTAAGACAGAGCCAGCCAATAAGAAGCCTAGCCATTGGCCATCAGTTCTATAATTAATATAGCATCTGTGTGTTTATTTTGGGCAAAGCAATTCTGGGACCAGGTGAGACAGAAACATCTATCTTCAGACCCAATCTTGTGCAGATTGTATGGAACTAATGAAAGCTACTGTGAGGTCAAGAGTGCATTTCCTGGAAATCGGGGTTCCATACCACACTCTGCCTTCCTCTGGCTCTGACATTCTTTGTGTTTCTTCTTCTGTGACATTCCTTGAGCCTTGGTCAGGGTAACATAGATGTCCCATTTGTAGCTGAGTAGTCATTCACCACTTAGTCTCATCATTTTGAGGAGATATGAAACTGCAGTTACTGCTGCTCACTACAAAAGAGAAAAGATTCACTGACCAAAGCTGATAGCCCCACTAACCTACAGCTACGAACATGGTACATATCAGTATGGAATCCATAGTTTATCTATAGGTATGGAAGGCAATCTGATAGCCACACTATGTCCATTTAGCAAAACAACAGAAGAAGCTTTTCCCCTGGGGCCTATAACCTCCACAATTACTGGCTTTGTCTGGGTTTGCAGTGCCAGTCTTGAGTTTCTTTCTGTGGAGCAGACTTCAAATTCAACCAGAAAGTGGTTGGTTATTCCCATAATAGATTTGCCACTGTTGTACCTAAGAGCCCATCTTTCCTGCTGGGATGTAGTGCTTCATGCAGGATTAGGAGCCCATTAGAACTGCTGATGAAAGTTCTCCAACATCCTGCCTGGTATCCTCTTGACGGGGGATGGCCTACCTATTGGTTGATGAATAAAACACTGATTGTCCAGTAGAAGTAGGAAGATAGGTAGGGCTAGGACATGAGGAGAATGCTGGGGAGAGAGGCAGAGAGGAACCGTGAGGAGATGGGATGTAACCCCCGAAGGAGTAACAGGTCCTGGCATTCTCCAGTAAGCCAAGACCACGTGAAAATAAATACATAGATTAGTAGTTATGGGTTAGTGAGAAACCCAAGCCATTGGCCAACAGTTTTATAATTAATATAATGTTCTTGTGTTTATTTGGGGCTGAAGCAGCTGTGGGACCAGGCTGGAAAGAAACTCCAGCAACACTCTCTGGCACTATGAGAGCTAGCCAGCAGTGGGGGAACCAAACCTTCCAGTGCAGTTCTAACTTGGATTCTTCAAATAAAATTTGAAATTAATAATAACAGTGCTTCGGAACATTTTACATACATTTTAGGATTGGAATTCATTGCTTAGAAAATTGTAAGGTAAGGAGAATTTTAACATTATATTATAGAGGAGGCAACTGGGGTCCATAGAACATGAACAGCTTAAACAACGTCACTCAGCTTAGTTGGGAGACATCTGAACCTGATGAGTTCAGACCTCCTTTGGAAAGCTCACAGGCAGCACTATACTTACACAATTGGGAAAAAGTGCATATGGATGATGGATTCTGTAATTGTTGAAAAGAAGAATGGCTGAGATGGTCGTGTTACTAATTATATCTCAGGAATACTAACAATAAAACTAAGAAGAAATGCAAGCTCTTCTACTCCTTAGAAAGATTAAATAATTGTCATGTTATCTGTACATTTAACTTTAGATCAACATTTGTTTGTTTGCTTGTTTATTAAGGCAAGGCCTTACTCTATATTCTAGGCTGGATTTGGACTCATTATATAGTTTAGAATAGCCTCAAACTTGGAATTCTCCCACCTCAGCCTCTCAAGTAGCTAGCATGTTCAGCTAGATTAGTGTCACTTTAACTGTGAAATGACTTGTGTCTTTAGTTCTTTAGTGAAGACAAAAATTCAAAACTAGGACAAAAGACATAAAATAACTAAGAGGACATGTACTTTGCATCAGTGCTAAGTTGTGACTTCCAAGGAATTTCACTTAATCATTATAAAATAGCATGTGATACACACACACACACACACACACACACACCAAACAAACAAAAAACCAAAACCAATAACAACAACAACAAAAAAAAACAAATCCCTTTGTTTTTCAAAAGTATACTTGTCCTTCTTCTTCATGGAACACTCTCCAACATTCCTCAGGCCTTAATTAAATTAGAATAGGCAGGAACATTGGGCTTGGGGTTAGGATGAATAGCTCAGGTTCAAGTAGGGGATGCTGCTTTAATGACTTGGAATGTGTCCAGAAAACACAGACTGGCTAGCAGGCAAATGTGACAGCTGCTGGATCTTGCGGCACTAACATTCTAACCAATTAAAAGCTGAACTAGAAATAATGGTTTGTCACTGGGAGGTGTTTCAGAAACCAATTGGACCAGATAAACCAGAGAATTAACTTTTCTAACGGAATTGATAGGTCACGAGAAGCCGGATCTAATGAGAGAGAAAGCATTCGATTAGAAGGGAGCAAACTTACATATAGGAATTAGGTTATTAGATCATCTATGTTATTTATAAACAAGCTATGAAAGCCCTGTGTTTCCTTCTGTCAGAAGTTCATTGTCAGGGATAATTGTTCCCATTTTTAAAAATAATGTTTTTAAAGAGCAATCATCTACTTCTAAGATATTCCTCTAATGGAAAGGACACAGATGGGCTTCCCACATTCACAAGTGTGTTCAACTTTAAAAAGTGTTCTTTCCAGGTAATAAGTATAACTTTTGAGTTATACTTAATAATGATGGAATCAACGTCATATAATGATTTGACCTCTGACTTAGGAGATACCGGAAATCAAGTCTCCCGATGGCATTTGGCTATATGGACATGCCAATGGCCCATGCTTATTGGGGTAACTAAAGCAGGCATGAAGAAAGGAAGACATCAGGGCTGGTGAGGTGGCTAAAAAGGTAAGGATGCTCTTCATCAATCCTAACAACCTGGGACCCATCCAGCAGAAGGACAAAATCAACTTCTATAAATTGTCCTCCAGCCTCTACATGGGTGTCCTGGTGCACCAATATTCATCCTAGCTAGAATATTTTCTGAATCAGACTGAATGCTCAACAGAAGCTCCTCCTAGGTGGAAATAACTTTTTTTGGGGGGGCCCACATTCTAGGGATTTTGTCCAGTTGATTTTCACTGTTGTGACTGATGATTGTTTGAGTGTTTTTGTACCAGTAGAAAAGGTTTCTGACTGAAGTACCCCTCATGTTTCTCCAGTGTTCCCAAGCCAGGGGATTATTGTTTCCAGAAAGGGACCTGTTGGTCTCTGACACAAGCCAAGTCATGGGTTGTTACAGAGCTTGGATCTTGCCCCGGTTTATATCTGTGCTGTTCTCTTAGTTACTCATACATAGTCATGGAGGTTGCCTTACTGAGATTTGGCCCAGAGAGGTTATCGTCTTAACTTCTACTGCTTGCAAGTGTATTACCAACTGCATCAGCTATGGGCGAAGCCATAGGTTAGTCTATGGGGCCTATATACACCAAGACCAGGTCCATACATGCCAGTGCAAAGTGTGTAAAGGTTACAGATACAGCTTACTACACTGTGAAAGCAGTCACCTCCATCGTACAAAATATATCTTGCTCAGTGAGTTATTTAAGCTGACCAAATTGGGCAACTGAATTAACTCCACAGTTGGCTGTCTTATTTTCCTCCCTAGGTATAACTTTCTTGTTAGCCTTTTATAGCCAGAAACATGAGAATTTCAAACACCCTGTGCATTAGCAATATTCATCTGTATCTATTTCAATCTCCTCTGCTATCAATGTGTTTCTTCCCTTTTAAGTCAAATCAAAAGAATGACTGGGATCCAATTATCAAAAAAATTTTACATGCTGAACCAATGGCTCAAAGACGACCTTGGCTTCCTAACTGAATTTCATCTCAAGTAATCATCCCTCATGTCTGGTGGCAGATTGAGGCTGAACAGGGTGTGTTCTTCTTCTGAGGTTTAGCTGGGTAACCACTATTGAAAGGTTTTGCCAAGAGTGCCTCAGCAAATGATGATGGAGTTCCTACCCTAGCCAAGCACTCTTCTGTATTGGGGAAATGTGGCAAAGAATAAAACCAAGTCTCAACTTTACTGGATCTAAGAATATTCCCAATCTAGTTGTGTTTATATTGAAAGAATCAGAAATTCCTTAAGCACATAGTATCCTAAAAAGATATGTTGCTGAACTATTTCTATCATTTTTTAATTTGTTCTGATGGCCATACTTTTCATTCTGTATTATGTTCTTATTGTCAGTAAGTGAACCTGGAAATGAGAAAAAAATGTATCAGGAAGATATTTTAGGTTACATTTACTGTTTATTTGTGTTCTAAATTGTTGCTTCTTTCTGATACATGTTTCAGAAAAGAGACTCCATGTTTGTTAGCTGTGGGTAAACACTCAGGTCTTACAACACTGTTTCCCTCTAAGAAGTCTCCCTGCATTGTGCCTAGCCAGCACTCATCCTGTCACCCCTAGGACTCTTTACTGTGGAAGTTCTGTCTTCTTGACAGTCACAGACTGGCTCCTTTGCTGTATCCTTTCTTTTCCACCAAAAGAAAAAGGCAGGAACTGTTAGGGCTGTCTTAGCCTGTTCGGAAGCCTTAACAAAATGCCACAGACTGAGTGGCTTAGAGCCAACAGACATTTATTTCTTATGATGCTGGACTCTGGAAAGTCTAAGCTCAAGGCAGCAGCAGAGTCCATATCTAGTTAGGGACAACATCCTCAGAGACAGCACGTCTTTCCTCTGTCTTGCATGGTGCTGTAGGCAAAGGTGGGTTTCAGGAACTTCTTGTGTAAGCGCGTTAAAACCATCTGTGAGGGTCCCACGTTCATGATCTCGCCTCAGACAGTAGATCCAAGGTGAGGGTTAGAAATAGCAATAGCCCCATGGGGAGCAAACAGTACCCCATTGATTGCTCCATGAATGCTTCTTGGGTCCCCAGGACTACCGCTCACCTCTCCGTCCCACTTTCCGGTCTTAGGACTTTTTGAAACCTATCTCAAGTTAGAGTTCCTTGTGTCTCAGTCTGGTTCTTTTTCTAAAGCCTGAGCTCCTGGACACAAAGACTGTAATTTAGTCATTGTTTGTATTTCCAAGAGCTCCTAGCACAGAGAGTTACACAGAATGGTCACTTACCAAGGGCTTACTGGACTGAGTACAATAGAACAAGTCAGTATCAGTTCAACCTTTTATTTGCTGACTCAAAAAGATGCAAAGGAAAAAAATCTGAGCCAAGCTGAAACACATTCATGTTTACAAAGCACTGTATCAGATGCAAGGATTGTGCTGTATATTTGTTTCAAGGATATATATATCCTTCAATTTACACACGTGCTCTAGGTTGGAATGCTGAAAGGAATGATAAACCCTACCTAAAGCATATGTGGAATTTATAGAATTGCCTGTGCTTTGTGGGACCCACAGAATGATGTGGATAAAGCCCATCAAAATCTCTTGAAAACCACTGGAGAGGAATAAAACACAACAAGGTAATCATGCAGAAGCAGCAGCAACCAGGATTCCTAAGTTGTGTCAAACTGCCCGACTATTTAGAGCAAAGCTCAGGGAGTCTTCCCGCTGGATACTCTAACTTGATTCTCTCCTTTGGCTGCCTTGGGAAGCTCGCCCTCATTAAAAGGGATAGGAAGCTAGCCACATCATTACATTCACTTAAGGCAGGATTTAGCTGGTCAGTTTAGCCACTGTCAGTAATAGCTGTCACTTTGGGGTTCTTGAGTCCTCATTGGCACCACAGTTTGGGTAGGAATTTTTATTTGTCTTGCTTTAAAATTTACATGTCTTCTGAACAACTAAAATTCACAAGAACAAACTAATTAATGGATTCCATTTTTGACAGCTACAAGAAGACGGATGAGAAAGTAGCATGCTTCTGGCAGCGTGTTATCAATTGGGAGGCAACAGTGCATTCTCTCTATGTGGAACAGTGAGCCGGAACCAACCCTGACAGATGACACAGCCCTTTGACAGTGACGCCTGTACGAGCTGACAGCTCCACTTGCAGTCACTCAAGGCCGTGCTTTGCAGTGGAATTTTAACAGGCTTGATTTGCAGAATCTGCTTTGCCTGCTTCTCAGCTTGTGGTAGAAGTGAGGAAAAATTTAAAAGAATTCACATTAAAAGCAAAATATAGCATCTGTTATCCTGCCTTCTCCCCAACCCCAAAGCTAATAGTAATAATAGCAAATAAAGCACAGTCTTGGGAGGGGATGGTAAGACATTGAGGAAAGGGGCAAGACTCCCTTTGAAACCAGATTTTCTACAAAGCAAGGTAAATCGTACATTACTCAAAATCCTTTAGGAGTGGCTAAATTTCCCAAGGTAATTACAAATGAATTAAAAATATTATGTCTGTGTGAGTGTGTATACACAAATCATCACATGCATCTCTGAAACTATCTAATTGTTCTCTTTAAACTTATAAAATATGCAAACATTGCTTCAAAATATTAGAAAGTATATTTTTAAAAGAATTTATTTTGCCCATTCACTTCCAAGTTTAGGTCATATTCTTAATTTGACTATTTTGCAATCTATTCCCTTTGACCAAGATGTATTCATAAAGGTGATTTCTCATGTGAATTTTGTAAAGTGACTATTCTGTGTTTCAATTGTTTCACAAACAAAGTGTTGATAATCACCCTGTCACCACCATCATCCCACACAAGGCTATGGCAAGAAACAAGGGCACTCAGAGTTACAGACCAGTTGCTGAAAGATCAAATTGGAGTGTTATAAATCTTTGCATCTGCATGCCCCTAGGCAGGGCAGGCACTCTTAGTTTGCACAGCCTCTGTTCCCTGCCTAACACCAAGTCTCACTATTCACTCAATAACTTGCCCTGGCCCTGAAGGCAATTGAGTTTGTGACTGTGGCATCATCAACCCTCACCAATCCTCGTGGAGAAACACACAGTAATTCTAACATTGCTGATTTCAAAGTCTCAACATAAATAGAAGAAATAAATAGAATTTATGGTAGAGAAAGGCAATCACAAATGGAATAGACAGACAATTACCAGGAACAGCTCAAGAATAAAGATAACAGAAGGCAAACTGTTGCAAGGGTGATAAACTAGTGTTGAGCTCACCAGCTTTTCCCCTTCCTCCCAGCCACTCTGGATTCAATAAACAAGGTGGAGTTGAAACTGACAGACATAGATACCCCACTTTTATCTAGCCAATTATGAAACTGCCCCCACTATTATGGCTTAAATGCTTGTCCCTCTAAAACTCAGGCTGAAACCTGGTTTCCTTTGTACTCATATTAAAAGACAGGGATTAGGCCAGGAGGGCTCTGAGTTCATGAATAGGATTGGTACTGTCACCAAAAGTTAAGTTTTGCATTCCCTTACCTTTAGATCCTCTCACTTCTCAAGATCTCATAGCCAAAAGGCCTCCACCATATGTTGACACCTTGTTATTGAGCCTTCTAGCCTGAGCTGTGAGTCAGCATGTTTCTGTTCACCACAAATTATCGATTTGGGGACATCAACACAAAATGAAGTAAGGCACTGCATTTGTCTGCTTGTGTTCATACAGTGACGTACCTGGAAGAGCTGATGGCAGGCGGAAGTGCCCTGCTCCTCTCACAGCCCTGGAGGCTCATGTCCATGTGTCCCACATAGGCCCAGGTCTGCTGCTAATCGTGACGGATAACAGGTGGCCATGCTGAACACTGGTTACTTGCTGAGTAAGGAAGTGGAGATTGATGGGTAAGACCACTCCCTGAGGGTGCATTTCAGTGAATTAAGGCTACCCCACTAGGCTACTACCCACCAGTGGCTACACACCAAGCTTTAAATAACAGTCACACTCTTAAACCACACTCAGGCCAAGACAGACACCAAATTTCATCTATATAAAACTGTAAATGGTTGAAGAAGGCAAGAGAGAAAGTATGTAGAGAGACACATTTTTGAAATGTCTTCGAGAATGGTTTATGGATTGTTGAGCAAAAGGAAGAAGTCATTTGAAACAGAGAGAATGGTTCAGACACAGGTTCAGAGGTGAGAGAGAATTCAGGTATCATTACTAGAGTGGAGACCATGCATTTCATAATGGGGAAAAGATGAGGCTGAGTTCCCTGGATTAACCACATATACAAAGTATTACAGCATGCCAATTTGTAGGAAACGCATTTCATAGACTGCATACAAAGCTCAAGTGAAATACAATGACCTTCCATTTGTTTTATGCTAATTGGGCATTTATTTCATAAAGTACTGCCATTATACTGTGACCCGTGATAAAAAGAAAACTTCTCCATTTAAGTTTCACTCATCATAACCTTGAATATTAAAGGAAACTTACATGCTCCATTAACTAGAAAATAATCCTCTTCCTTGCTTTGAATTCATACAGGGTGTGGCTCACAGTGACTACAGGTTCTACTGACATGCTTGAGGAATTCTAATTAAGGTGCTTTTAAAGGGGTGACAGCCATTGTGCCAGTGATATCTTTTTAATGTATGTTTTCTATTCCATCTTTCAACTTTTTGAAACTATGTATATTTGATGTTTAACTTTGTGATTTAATGTTAAAAATTTTTTTCCTATTTCTATCTATTAAATCTTACTAGCCAACTTCACATACTACATATAAAATTATCATAAACTGATAAAGGATATTTCATGAGTTCTTAGTCTGCACAGATTATTATAACAGAAAGTATTTGTTATAAACCACATGCCTTGATAGTGTTTAAAAGGATTATTGGCCTTAATTTTTTCTAGTGAAGCAAATGAAAATATAAACAATTAAATAAAATTATTTTTCTTGATGTTAATGCTTCTGCTGGGTTTCTCTTTTTTCTTAAATTTCTGAACAATCACTTTCTATTTGTAAAGCCCTTGAAAAGTTGTATGATCAAATAGTTTTAAAAGCTACTATTCTGACTATAAAACCTTTAAATAAAGGAATCAGTTAAAAATATTATAAGAAAACTTCCCAATATGGATGAAAAAAAGTCTGAGAGAACCAAACTTGAAATATCACCAGTAGGGAGGGTCTGTGTCAGAAACAATGCAAATATGCCCAAACCATTCAGGGCGCTTGTCACAACACTTTGGCCACTCATGAAGCCTCCAGTCCACTACACTCGCCTTGAAGAACAGGGAGCCTGTTCTAAAAAAAAGCCACAATCCAGACTCAGATCATATGGGAGGGAAAACTAAAGCAATCAGGAAACAGCTGTGAGGTGGGTTACACTGCTAACCCCAACTAGACTCCCACACCTCCCTCCTCCCCTCAACTGAGATTCCACCTTAGAGTGACGCTATATAAATAAATAATAGGTATTCCCCCAGTGAGAAGTGGCAAAGGGTTAAACCTAGTTGTGGTGATACACACCTGCAATCCTAGCATTTGGGAGCTGGGATCAGGAAGAGAGGAACAAGCCCAGCCTGGGTTACACATTGATGGGGGGTGTCCTTCTGTGTATATATTTCTTTTATTGGTTGATGAATAAAACACTGTTTGACCAATAGAAGCAGGATGGTAGGTGGGACTAGGAGACAAGGAGAATTCTGGGAAAGGTAGGGAGAGAGAGACTGGCAAAAAGATGCCATGTAGAGACCAGGAAGGGGGGACTTGAGTCAGGCATACTCCACTAAGATCAGGCCATGTAGAAATGCATAGATTAGCAGTTATGGGTTAATAATTAAGACAGAGCTAGCTAGTAAGAAGCCCTAGCCATTGACCAGTGGTTTAATAATTAATACAGCGCCTTGTGTATCTATTTGTGGCAATGCGGCAGCGGGACCTGGTAGGACAAGAAAACTCTAGCAACAACATATTGTGTTTATATTTGAGCTACACAAGCCACTGTGTCAATAAATAAAATAAAACAAAACATCCAAAAAGGGGTAAAATTTTAGACACACAGAACAACATTTTCCTAAAAAGACCTTTCATAGACTGCAGATCTGGGTTGAAATGAATTATTGGCTCATGTTTCAGCCTTGTTGAAGTGCTGATATACAAATATTTAGGCAAGTTATAAACTGATGTATGAAGGCCACAGCAGTATCTTAACTTCCTGCCCCCTTTCCCTTGTGAACACGTTTCAAACTGCTGTAGCACACTGTCACACCACAGGCGGGTTTCCAAGAAAAAGACATGGCAGTGGCTTCTCTTCTGTCTCAGAGACAGGGCTTTCCAGGCATTTATGCCCTGTAGCATGTGACACCACAGCATGTCTGAAGGTGCCAGGGGAGAAACGAATAGGGCCCTCTCTCCAAGGATAGTAGAAGAGGAGAGCAAACATGTGGCTACAGTAAAAGCACATGTAAGCACGCGCGTGCTCACACACACACACACACACACACACACACACACACACACACTTGCAGTTTTCCCAGGATCTATTGAGGAGCTGTGTTAATGAAAACCAGGCTTAGCTTACATCCTATAGATGATATACATCCCAGGCTAATATCATAGGAAGCTGACTATATATATATATATATATATATATATATATATATATATATATATAATTAGTCTATATATATATATATATATATATAGTCATTGGTGGCCTTGTACTAGATAGCACACAGAGACATGAAAAGAATAGCAGTTCGATGATGTGCAACAGTCTTGTTTTATTTGAGCACCCACATTTATGTCTTTTTGTTGTGACCCATTAACTTTAACCAACACTGTCTGTGGTGTTTGGAGCTGTCCACTGGAACCTAGATAAGATTCACCGATGGGTGCACAATGCCAGACTACTGATAGTAGTTAATAATTCATCAGGGAGGAGTAGAGCCCTTTGTACTGCTCCTCTATCCATGCCTGACTGTAGACTGGGTTAGTGTTGTTCAGACCCAGTACTAGGACAGCTGTCATGAGGTCATGATTGTGTCACCCAGAAGATGCCCTGCAGAACTCTTCCATATCTTTCAGCTCTTGGGTTCTTTCTGCTGCAGCTCATACTATGGATGTGCTTGGGAATATGGAAAAATTGCAACCTATGGTAAGACTATGCTATGGAATTCTAGATAGTTCACCTGCTGAACATCAGTTCAACAGTGAGAATGGAAATATTTACTATTGTTTGCCACCAGTAACCATGATTAGAAGTCAATTATTCTTAGTAGAAATCCATCTAAAGCAAAATTTTAATGTGAGACGATACTGTTTTCTAACAGTATTATCTGGGCCAGAAAAGAGGATGCTAAAGACAAGAAAGCATTTACAGCAAATGCATTGGAAAGCAGTAACACATATAATCTAAGAAGGTCCATATCTGATGCCCAATTTTTAATCATGGTGTGACTCTGAACAAGTCACTTAAGCCTTCTTTTCCTTCAGCTTTCTTATCAATAAGAAAGACATGAGAGTACACCCTTCTCCTAGTGTGAAAAGGATACAATGAAGCAGTAAGTATAGTGCTATTTCAATAGCACTTGGCACAGAACAGACATTCACAGTTACTGATGTTTGTTATTAATTCAATTAAACAAATATTTACTCAATGTCATCCCAATAACGATATTGAGCATTTTGTGAATAAAAGCTTTCTTGTCAAACACCAAGCCATGCACTTCCCCTATATTAGTTCACTGAATTTTCAACAAGGCCATAGAGTTATCCTTTTATGGAAGAAAAAACAGAAATGGAAGGTGACAAGGTTATATGGTATAGACACCAACATTCTACCAGCAGGTGGTCCTGGAAAACAGTGGCAAGAACTTAGGGTCTGTCTCTTGTCCTTGACATGGCAACAATTTAGAAGAAAAGACAGTCATCTTGTTTATGTGTATTGCTGTGATGGAAAAGCACAGGCTGGCCTACTTAAAAATAAAATAAAGAATATAACTGTAAGTTGCCAATGTATGGTGGGAATCTTCATGAGCACCTTCCATGGCAGAATGTGAAAGAGAAAGAGAGAGAAAAGGGTGGGAAGAACACAGCCTCTCATCAACATCTTACCCTTGCACTAGTAAGCCATCATCCACATGCTCCACAATAGAGACCCACCTTGAGTAGTAACACAGGCTACAGTAATCAACCCTGTAATATAAACACCTTGCAATATGTTATTAATTCATTTGCATGGCAAGATCACCTCCTAGAGGTCCTGTTGCTCAACACAGTTGCATGGGATATATATATATATATATATATATATATATATATATATATATATATATATTCATTTTCATTCAATTCTAAAACTTTAAAAATTTTGCTCTGGGTTTTTGTCTTGACCCAGTTTTTATTCAGTAGTGAGTTGTTCAGCTTCCATCAGCCTGAATAATTTCTTCTATCTCTATTCTTACTGATATCTAGCCTTAATCCATGGTGTTTATATAGGATACAAAGTGTTATTTCAACTTTTCTGTATCTTTCAAGCCTTGCTCTATATCCTATATGTCCTCAATTTTAGATAATATTTCATGGGCCACTGAGAAGAAGAGAGATTCTCTAGTGTTTGGGTAGAAAGTTCTGTGATGTCTGCTAGGCCCATTTGATTTATGGCATTACTTAACTCTTGTATTTCTCTGTTTAGTTTTTGTTCAGATGACCTGTCTGTTGGTGAGAGTGAGATACTGAACTTACTCACTATCACTGTGTGAGTTCCATATGCAATTTTGACTATGGGAGTATTTCTTTTATAAATGTGGGTGTCCTTAAATTTGATGCATAAATGTTTAGAATTACAATATCCCCTTGAAGAGTCCTTCCTTTGGTGAATATGTAGTATCCTTCAGTATCTCTTCTGATCAGTTTTGTTTTGAAGTCATTTTGTCAAATACTCAAATGGCTCCACAGGCTGGCTTCTCAGTTCCATTTGTTTGGAATGCCCTTTTCTATCCTTTTCCTCTTTGGTAAAGTTCCTAGGTCCTCCAATGTCAACGACTATGATAGTGAGGAACAAGCAGGCTGGTATGGCACTGAAGAACTCACTGAGAGATTATATCATGGTTCACAAGCATGAGAACACCAAGGGAGAGGGATGAGAGAGAAGGAGGGGGAAAGGGTGAGGGGGAGAGAGAGGGGAGGGGGAGACGAAGGGAGGGGAGAGAAGGAGGGAAGGAGAGAGGGGGAAGAGAGAAGGGGGAAGGGAGGGAGGGAGGGAGGGAGGGAGAGAGAGAGAGAGAGAGAGAGAGAGAGAGAGAGAGAGAGAGAGAGAGACTGGGAATGATGTGTACTTTTGAAATCCAAAGCATACCAGCAATGACTTCCCCTAATTCTTCGCAAATAGTTCCACTAACCAATACTACTAGTATTCTAATTGTAGAAGCCTATGAGAGCCATTCTCATACAAATTACCACATCTGTTCTCATCTTTGTTGAGTAGGTAGTCTGTTTTGGGTTGCTGTTATCTACTCTGGGTCCCAGTCAAGTGTGGTGGCTGTGGGACCCTGGTAGTCAGCAGTTCTGTGACTTGGCAGGGAGTCACACAAGAATGGAAATTGGCTACTAGAAAACAAGCATTGTAGTACTATAGTAGTACATCTGATAACTGAGATGGCTATTGAGTGAGTTCTGTGTGGGTAGCATACACCATGAATACAATGGACAAAGTAATGATTCATTTTTCTGGATGGTACAAAGTTGAATAGAAGATTTCATCATGCTAATCAGAAGTGTGCAAATTTTAGCTAATAAAATGTTTGCTTCTGGCATTTTATAATTAATAGTTTTGTACTGGAGTCTACGAATGATTGAAATTCTGAAAAGTGAAGATATGTATATTTCTCTTCAAACTCCAGCTTCTTGGACCTCCATTCAGGGCTCTGTACTTTTTTGGGGGGGGGTAGTTTGCATGATTATTAGTGCCGGGTGCTTCTAGGTGACAATGAACAAAGAGGCAAGTTGCTTTTGTGGGTTTTGTGGTCCATTGGTGAATCAGACTGTCTCTACATCAGAATATTACCATAGAAAAGAAATAGGGAGAAGTTAAGAATCACTGAATGCTTCAAGCCGGCTCCACTTCCTGCTCATTCCCCTTCCCAGTTAATCTTCAGTCTGTTGAAATTTCTCTCTGAAACTGTCTTTTTCCTCGTAACCCACTACACTGATGATTTTGTTGCCTATACCCAGAAACTGAAGCCACTGGACTCCTTAGGGATCCATACTTCCTGCCAATCCTTTAGAATGTACATCATTTGCCTCTCTGTTTCTACAGTCCTTGGCTATACCCACACTGTAGCATTTGCCATACTCATGGGTAGGGGTAGATCATTTCTTTTTTAACACTGCCCTCCCCCTGCACACACACATCACCACCTTCCACCTCCATCACTAGTGTCACCGTCCTTACTCAGCCACTAACAATGTCACCTTTGTGCATTGGACAAAGTAGAAATTCAACAGCGATTATTTGAGCTGAATTGTTTATCCATTAGCAGTTAGCCTCTCACAATTGGTGCAGTCTTTTAACAGGCAGTGCAAGGGCTCCTCCCATTCCAAGCTGACCACTGGGACAATTTATAAAAAGCAGAAGTGGCTTTCATTGCTCAGACCACCCCCTCCCCGTTTGCTGTGGCCATTGTAAGACTAACCAGAAGCCTTCAAATCCCTTGTCCTCTCACAGTCCACAAACTCCCAGGAAGACAGTCACATAAAGGAGAGGTCTATTTCAAAAAGGCTTTGTGGTCTTAGCTAGCCTTTGAAACGTTATTTATTGTGTTTCATAATACGTCAATTTAGTACTCATGTTTGCTCAACTCTGCTGAAAAAATGTTAGAACTGCAATCTAAGCATCCTTTGTTGGTTTGAATTTTCCATAAAAGAATTTCTCCTATAATGAAAATAACCAAGAGTGCTTTCATTCATGAAAATATTTGAGGCATCCAGAAGCTTCATGCATGTAGGCGGACTTTTGTACTGGCCTTTTTGAAGAAAATTTCTTTTAACTCTTTTTTAACTGTATCTAAAATATTGTGATGGATCTCTCAGTATTTGCCTCCTTGCAAATGACCACAAAATAGATGCTAATTTTATAAAAAGGTAATTTCATTGGGGATAGATGGAGTAGAGGGCAGAACAAGGTTGGTCTTAGTCAAAGAGAATAAAGATCAAACAGCCTCCCGGGGTAGTGTGCAGAGAAGAGTAAACGATGAATTTGCCAAGGCCAAAGAGTGGTAAACCCCAGAGGAAGCTTTCCATGGATTCAGATAGGTAATTTCCATTCTCCTTCCTGCCTGTCATCCTTTATCATCTGTCCAGAGCAGCCTGTTGCAGTTGTTCTTCCTCACACCTCAACTCTATTCACTAGAGACTCCTATACTTGGCACACACTTAGGGGCTCCTTAACACTTTTGTCTCTTCACAACAGATGTATTCTTTGTCATTATGGCAGACTTGCAGAAGACCCTCATCCAACACATCTCCAACTCCCTGGGGACCCCACCTCTTTGTGTGGGCAGGATTCCCATAGTTTTTTCCCACAACCCCTCTCAGCCTTTTCTCCTAGTCCAACTGTATTACTCTATGCTAGTCACCAACCTGCAGAAACACACCCTACCAGAGAACCCAAAATCATCTCATTTTCCTAAGATCCATAGAGAACAATGCTATCAAGGAAGAGATACTCATCTAACAAGATATGACCGGGTATCAGCACCTAAAGCCATCCCAATCATGATAACTCCAGATGCTCAGACAGCAGCCGTAAACCAAGTACAATGTGCTTCTACCAGAACCCACTAGTCCTACTACAGTAAGCCCTGAGAAATGCAATATAGCTGAAGCATAAGACAAGGTTTTCAAATTACCAATTATTAATACAGTCAAGAATTTTAAAGATGATATGAATAAATCCCTTAATAAACTTTGTGAAAATATAAAGAAAAAGATAGAATGAAATAATGCAAACAGTTCAAGACATGAGAGTAGAAATAAAATCACTAAATAAACCTAGAAATGAAACATTTAGGATCTCAAACAAAAACCTCAGTGATAACCTCACCAACAGACTATAAGACATGAAAAGTAGTTCGTAGCACTGAGTGCCTACATTTTTAAAAGCTAGAGAGATCACATATTAGTAACAGTGTCACACAAAAGCAATAGAACAAAAAGAAGAGCTAACAGCCCAGAGGAGTAGATGCCAAGAAGTAATCAAATGGATACAATCGATAAAATAAAAACAACAACAACAGAAAAGCAATGCTAAAGGAGCAACAAGGCAAGGAGTTGGTTCCTTTAGAAAACCAATAAAACTGGCAAGCTCTTAGCTAAATTAACTAAAATATGGAGGAAGAATTAATGTAGAGATCTAAACTAACAACATTAGAGATAAAAATGGGGTAGGCCAACACACACTGAGGAAATCCAGAAAATCATGAGGATGTACTTTAAAAATCTATATTGTACCAAATTGGGAAACCTAAAAGAAATAAATAGATTACATTATATATATGACCTATGAAAGCTAAGTATAGATCAGACAAGAAATTTGAAGAGACTCAAACTTCCTAGTGAAGTAAAAAGAGTAATTAAAATTCTCCCAATTAAAACAAAGTCCAGGGACTGATGGATTCAGCAGCAGTGTACCAGACCTTCAAAGAATCAATGCCAATACTCCTCAAGTTATCCTTCAAAGTAGGAACTGAAGGAGCATTGCCCAATTCTTTTTATGAACCATATTTACCCTGTGACCTACGCCACACAAAGACCCTATAAAAGAAATGGTAGATCCATATCCTTTATGGACATAGTTCTGAATAGATTACATGCAGACTGAATCCAAGGGTGTATCAAAAAGATTATGCACCATGACCAAGTAAGCGCTAACTCAGAAAAGAAGGAAATGGTTAAATATGAATAAATTAGTAAATATTCTCCAACTCCAAAACATACTGAAAGACAAGAGCCATGTGCAGAAAGGACCTTTGACAAATTCCAACAATGCTTTCTGATAAAGCAGAGTCTAGGAATAAAAGGGACACACCTCAACATAACGAAGGAAATGTGGAGTAAGCCCACAGCCTACATCCTCCTAATCAGAGCGGATTTCCACTAAAATTAGTAGGGTAGAAAGATCTCCTATGCCCCTGGTTTGGTAATATTAGTATAGTAAAAATGGCCATTTTACTGAAAGCAAGCTACAGATTCAACAATTCTCTTCAAAATTTCAACATTTTTTTTTCAGAGAATTTGCAAAAACTATTTTCAGCTTCATATGGAAAAACAAAAACTCTAAGATATCTAAAATGATCCTGATCAACAGAAGTACTGTTGGAGGTATCCCAGATTTCAGGTAGTACTACAGAGGTATAGTAAAAAAAAAAATAGTATAATATTGGCATAAAATATTGGTTAATGTAATTGAATTGAGGACCCAGACATAAATCTGCATATCTATGCATATCTGATTTTTGAAAAAGAAGCTAAAAATAAATACTGACAAAGAGAATGCATCTTCAATAAATTTTCTGCTCAAACTGGGTGGTTACATAGAAGAATGCAAACAGAACTCAATGTATCACTCTGCACAACACTCCATTTCAAATGAATCAAGAACCTCAACATAGACCAGATACATTGAATCCTATAGAAGATTAAATGGGCAAAAGGCTTGAACTTATAGGCACAGGAAAAGACTTTCTGAACAGAACACTAATAGCACAAACACTAAGATCAAAAGCTAATAATTGGGACCTTATGAAAATGAAAACTTTCTATATTGCCAAGAACACCATCATTCAGACAAAGCAGCAGAAAGAAAATATCTTTACCAATTACACCTGACAGAGGGCTAGTATCTAAAATATAAGGAACTAAAAAATACTGGACATCAGGAAAACAAATAACTCAATTTAAAAATAGGGTAGAGTTGGCCCTGCCAATATGAGTGAAGGGGATTGGGACCTGAGGTCCCGAGAGCAGAACAGGCCCTGTTCCTTGCTGTAGGATGCATTGGGTGAACTAGCCAGAGGCAGTGCTGCAGGGAAGTGACCATGAGATGAGAGAAAGCTAGTGAACTGACCAACACAGCTACCACCCAGGCCCAGAACCAGGGCTATGATTTGGCCCACCCCAACATCCACCTCATCTATGAACTGTTGGAGCATGTAAAGGGGATGAACCTATAGATCGTTAGGTTCTCCATGACATGGGATGACAGCAGGATATCCAAGAGGAGTCTCAGTGAGAGCCTATAATCAGGGTGTAGCAAAAACCAGAGGCCTTGAGCCAGACCAATGAAAACTCCCAAGTAAAGATGAACAGACTAAAGGGTAAACTGTGTATGTTAATGGGCCCCAGAACAAGCTCCCAGAACAAGATTTTTCTCCTCCTCTTCCTCCTCCTTTTCCTCCTTCTGTTTATTGTTTGTTGT
Organism: Phodopus roborovskii; assembly: GCF_943737965.1. Classification (NCBI taxonomy): domain Eukaryota; kingdom Metazoa; phylum Chordata; class Mammalia; order Rodentia; family Cricetidae; genus Phodopus; species Phodopus roborovskii. The sequence goes on from NW_026125281.1 coordinate 29,586,434, forward strand.
TGTTGTTGTTTTTGGTTCATTGTGTTTCTTTGTTTTGCTTGGTTTTTAGTTTTTCTTTTAAATTTGCTTTTGCTTTTGAGGGGAAGGTGCAAGGGCACACAGCAGATTTGAGGGGACAGGGAGATAGTGGTATTCAGAATGCATGATGTAAAATCTATGAAGAATTGATAAAGGGAAAAATGGGGTAGAGAATTCTCAAATATAAAATATAATGGCTGAGAAACAAAGAGAAGTCCAACATTCTTAATCATCGGGGAAATTCAAATCAAAACTACTTTGAAGTTTCATCTTATGCCAGACAGAAAAGCCAAGATGAATAAAACAAATGACAGTTAATGCTTGCAAGAATGTGGGAAAAGGAACACTTATTCATTGTTTTTAGGAGTGAAAACCTTTACAACTGTGGAAATGAGTGCGAAGGTTCCTCAGGAAATTGCTAATAAATCTACCTTAAGATCCTGCTATATCACTCGTGGGCTATCCCCAAAGGACTCTGTATCCTACTATGGAGATATTTGCTCATCCATGTTTCTCACTAGCCTATTTAAAATAGCCTGAAATTATAAACAATCTAGATGTCCATCAACTGAGAAACAAATACTGAAAATGTGACACATTTACACAATGTAATATTATTATTCAGCCCCTAAAAAAATGAAATTACATAATATCTAGGTGGATGGATATAGCTAGAAAAAATCAACTTGAGTGAGGTAACCCAGACCAAAAAGGCAAATATTACATATTTTCTCTTATATGTGGATTTTAGCTTTTTGGGATTCAGTAAGTGTAAAGTAGGTTTTTCTGCCCGCCGCCTGGTCTTGTCCCGCCGCCACGCCAGCCCCAATTAACACACAGAGACTCTGTATTAGATATAATGCTGTTGGCCAGTTTCTTATTGGCTAGCTCTGTCTTAAGTATTAACCCATTTCTGTTGATTTATGTATTTTCACGTGGTCTCCTTACTGGGGAGTGGGGCAGGCGTCTCATTTCCCCGGTCTCTCCATGCTGACTCCTCCTCACTACTTCCTCTTTCCTCCTTGTCTCCTAGTCCCTCCTGTCTTCATTTCCTATTGGCCAACAGTGCTTTATTTATTAACCAGTATAAGAAACATATATACATAATGGCATCTCCCATCAAGTAAGTGTGTGACAATCTATATAACCAAAGAAGTTGGGTATCATGTAATGATAAGGGCGAGGAGAGGACTCTGTAATGAAGAGGAAGTAAAATATATAGCTGTGGGGGGACTAGAATGATATTGAATAGAGAGGGGCTAGACGAGAGGAGTAAGAGGGGAATATAGGGAGGGACACCTAATTTTAAGCGTTATTGGAGAGGCCATATGGAAACATACTAGCTTAGAAGTTTCCTAAAATGTGCACATATATGAGAGGAAACTAAATGGAGTCACCAAGTAACAGGGGAATGTTATGAGTAGTTTTTCCTGCCAGCCTTGTCTCACAGCTGTGTCAGCCCCAAATAACACACAGAGACTGTGTATTAGATGTAGAGCTGTTGGCTAGCTGTGTCTTAAATATTAACCCATTTCTATTAATCTAAGTATTTCCATGTGGTCTTATCTTATCAAAGAGAGTCTGGACTTTCTTTTTAAGTCCTTAAATCTTGAATCTTCTACTACTACATCTACCAGAATCCTCCTTGTCTCCTAGTCCTGCCTATCTTGCCTTCCTATTTGGCAACAGTGCTTTATTTATTAACCAATAAGAGAAACATATTTACAGAATGACATCTCCCATCAGGGGAGACACTGTTCAAACTAGACATCTTTTAACACGGAGGGAAACTTCCAGTGTCAGGAATGGGTTATTTCTATCTGAGTCATTAGTCAAAGGGGCCTCAGTAGAAATCCAAAGCTATTTGGTTGCTCCCTACAAACTAATGGTGAGGCCCTGTTGCTGAAAGAAACATTTAAATATATCATTGAAATGGAAAAGTTGAGCTGGTACCTAACTACAGCCTTCAACCCCACTGATTAGTGTTCATGTAGTAGAAGATACTCTTAACACTGCCAGAGGAGAAAGGCAAACATAAACTCAGTTACAAAATGTGTGCTCTACAACAATGACCCACATTCAAGGTATCCTGATGCTATAGTGGCACAAGTGTTGTGGGAGTAACCAACCACTCTTTGCTTAGATTTAAGGCCCATTTCATGAGATGAAACCCATGCCTAATGATGCTCAGGGGACCAACCCCTGAGACTGGATAGCTCATGGGTCTAGAGGGAAACCAAATACTATTGTTCTGCTAAAGGAACATAGCAATAAAATGAGTTCTGACTGCATCATTTTATACTCATAGGTTAGTGCCTCATTCAGCTATTATCTTAGAAGCATCCTTTTGAAGTTGATTGGAGCTAATTCAGAGACCCAGAAAGGGATAATGAATAGAGAGTGAGAGATTTTGGAACACTTGGTCCTAAAAGGGATACTTTCATCAAATGTCTCCCCCTCAGAGTTCACAGAGCTAAGAAGAGGCAGAAACAAAACTTTAGATAATATTTCTCTAAAGACTTGACCATAAAATTCTTGGATTTTATAAAACTTTCAGGATAAAAAATTCATATATTAAACTAGTAGCTTTCCTATATGCCAAACATGTTGAGAAAGAAATCAGAGAAACAATAATCTTCACAATTGCTTTAAAAAATTTAGAATAAGCCTAACCAAAAAAGTGAATGACTTTTTATGGTGAAAACTTTAAAATACTGCAGAAAGAAACTGAAAGACACTAGAAGAAAAAAAAGACCCCCAGTGCTTAGATATTGGCAAAATAAATATTTTAAAATGGCTAAATACCAGATGCAGCCTATGGATCCACTGTAATTCCCATTCGAGTTTCATTGTCAACTTTCCTATAAATACAAGAAACACTCTTGAAATTCATACAGAAATACAGAAGACTCCAGATAACCAAAGAAATCCTGAGCATAAAGAATAATGTAGGTTTTATCATTCTTGATTTTAAATTCTACAAAGCCATAGCAATAAAAACAGCATGTCTTGAACATAGATATACAGATCAAGGGGATAGAATAGAGGATACAGACACCAGACACAAACCCATACAGCTACAGACACAAGGTTTTATAAGGTTGCAAATATGTTTGTGTGTGTGTCTGTGTGTGTGTCTGTGTATGTGTGTGTGTGCCTGTGTGTCTGTGTGTGTGTGTGTGTATGTGTGTGTGTGTCTGTGTGTGCCTGTGTGTCTGCGTGTGTGTGTCTGTGTGTGTGTATGTGTGTGTGTGTGTGTGTGTGTGTGTGTGTGTGCGTGTGTGTGTATACTGTCTTTTCAGCAAATGCTGCTGGGGAAACTGGGGATCCATGTGTAGATGAATGGAACTAGATTCCTGTCTTTCACCCCACTTAAAAGTCAACTCCAAATGAACAAGGGAACCTATGACCTGAAACTCTGAAGCTAGTAGTTTGTATCTTAACTTTGTAACTTGATATTTTTTTAATGAAATTTTTTCCCAAATCTGAGGATCTTCTGGTGGAGTCTTTAGGGGGGGATAGATATTGTGATAATATAATTTTTTACACTTACTTCTTTAGTGTTTGTGTGTGTTGTGCACACCCATGAGTACTAGGACATGTACATGGAGGTTAGAGGGAGATGTCAGGAAAACACTTAAAACATTTCAAGAGATAGGTATGAGAACGGATTATCAGAATAGACCTCCACTTGCTGAGGAAATAATGGTAATAACTAACAAATGGTGCTTCGTGAGATTAAAAAGCTCCTCAGCTAGGGAGATGGCTCAGTGAATATGAACATATCCTTCTCAAAGATGAGGTTCCCAGTTTAATTCCTAATTCTCTCTCTCTCTCTCTCTCTCTCTCTCTCTCTCTCTCTCTCTCTCTCTCTCTCTCTCTCTCACACACACACACACACACACACAAATCTACCTAGCACAGTTGCTTGTACTTCTAACGCCATCATTAGCAAGCAAAGACAGAGTTTGTTGACCAGTCAACCTAACCAGAAGTGTATGTCAGTAAGAGATCTTGTCTTCGGGCAACAGAACTAACAATTGCTCTGGTCTTAGTATGCATGCACAGGTAAATCCACTTTATTCTCATATATATTCATTCAACAAACACACACACACAAAGAGAGAGAGAGAGAGAACTAAAAACTTCTACACAAAAAAACAAGTTGAGTGAGAATACAGCCCATTGAAAAGGATTACTGTCTAGAATATATGATACATTCAGGAAAAAAATCAACCATTTTCCTGGCTACAGTTCTACCTGCCTTTAATCCTAGCATGTTGGAAGCAGAGACTGGTGGGTCTCTGTGAGTTCAAGGTTGGCATATATATCAATAAATAAATAGATTAGGGAAATCAACAAATAGTTCTCAAAAGGAAAAGTATGAATGCCCAATAAATATATGAAAAATGTTCACTTTCAAAAACTATCATCAAGTGCAAGTTAAAACAACATTGAAGGTCTATATCTGCAGGTCCACTCTGAGTTCCCACCAGCAAAATCTTTGACTCCCAAAGCAGGACCTCTGCTATAGAAAGAGGCCTCAGCTGGAGAGTGCCAGTTTCCAGTGAGATCCAACTATCTTGCAGAAACTTCCAAAGTTTCAGCTCAGCCTTTGTCCTCTTCTGCCAGCTATTGGCTAGAGGTGAGTCTGGGCCCAATTGGGGCAGCCTCTCCTCTACAACCTTCCCCGCCCCAAACTCCCTGGGTTGGCCCCTGATCCTGCTGCTCCTGTCTCCAGTCCCCATTGAGAGCACCCTTGGAGCTCTGATACACCTCCACCTATCCCTACTGCGAACCTGCCCCCCCACCCTGTGCCCTACCCTGCCCACTGTCCTGCAGCTCTGGTTGAGCACTGGGACAGAGGGTGAAGCCAACAGTCCGCCCTCCTTGGAGAGTTAACGGAGCAACTCTGAACAAAACAGACCTGCCTATCCAAGAAGGACCACCAGTAATTTCCACCTGCTTGGTCTCTGACCCCACCTCCAGTCCTCTGCTGGAGTCCCAGCCCCTCCCAGAGATCCACCTATCTCTGCGGGTCCACTCTGAATTCCCACCAGCAAGATCCTTGACCCCCAAAGCAGGGCCTCTGCTAAAGAAAGAGGCCTCAGGTGGAGAGTGACAGTTCCCAGTGAGATCAGACTATTGGTGCAGAAACATCCTAAGTATCAGCCCAGCCTTTGTCCTCTTCTGCCAGCCAAAAAAAAGGCCATGGCCAGATGGATTCAGTGCAGAATTCTACCAGACATTCAAGGAAGAACTAATACCACTACTCCTCAAACTGTTCCACAAAATAGAAACAGAAGGTTCATTGCCAAACTCTTTTTATGAGGCCACAATAACCTTGGTACCCAAGCCTCACAAAGACACAACTAAGAAAGAAAACTACAGACCAATATCCCTGATGAACATCGATGCAAAAATACTCAATAAAATACTGGCAAACCGAATTCAAGAATACATCAGAGAAATCATCCACCATGAACAAGTAGGCTTCATCCCTGGATGGCAGGGATGGTTTAACATACAAAAATCTATCAACATGATCCACCATATAAACAAAATGAAAAAGAAAAACCATATGATTATCTCCTTAGATGCTGAAAAAGCCTTCGACAAAATTCAACACCCTTTCATGATAAAGGTCTTGGAGAGATCACAGATAACAGGAACATACCTAAACATGATAAGAGCAATATACAGTTAACAAACAGCCAACATCAAACTGAATGGAGAGAAACTTAAGCCAATTCCTCTAAAATCAGGGACAAGACAAGGCTGCCCTCTCTATATATATCTCTTCAATATCATACTGGAAGTTCTAGCTAATGCTATAAGACAACAAAAGGAGATCAAGGGGATCAAAATTGGAAAGGAAGAAGTCAAACTGTCTCAATTTGCAGATGATATGATAGTTTACATAAGCATCCCAATAAACTCTACCAGGGAACTCCTACAGCTGACAAACACCTCCAGCAAACTAGCAGGATACAACATAAACTAAAAAAAAAAAAAAAAAAAAAAAAAAAAAAATCAGTAGCCCTAATTTTTCAGACGACAAAGAGATCAGAGAAACATCAGCCTTTACAATAGCCACAAGCAACATAAAGTATCTTGGTGTAACACTTACCAAACAAGTAAAAGACCTATATAATAAGAACTTTGTGGCTCTAAAGAAAGAAATTAAAGAAGATACCAGAAAATGGAAAGATCTCCCATGCTCTTGGATAGGTAGGATAAACATAGTAAATATGGCAATCTTGCCCAAAACAATCTACAGATTCAATGCAATCCCCATTAAAATCCCACCACAATTCTTCACTGACCTTCAAAGGATAATAATCAACTTTATTTGGAAAAACAAAAGACGCAGGATGTCCAGAACAACCCTATACAATAAAAGAACTTCAGGAGGCATCACCATTCCTGACTTTAAGCTCTATTACAGAGCTAGAGTTCTGAAAACAGCCTGGAATTGGCATAAAAATAGACAGGTAGACCAATGGAATCGAATTGAAAATCCTGATATTAACCCACACACCTATGAACACCTGATTTTCGACAAAACAGCTAAAATTATACAATGGGGCAAGGACAGCATCTTCAACAAATGGTGCTGGCACAATTGGATGAGGGTGTGTAGAAGACTGCAGATAGACCCATGTCTGTCACCATGCACAAAACTCAAGTCCAAATGGATCAAAGACCTAAACATCAATCCAGCCACATTGAACCTCTTAGAAGAGAAAGTAGGAGGTACCCTTGAACAAAATGGTATAGGAGATAGCTTCCTGAACATAACTCCAGGGGCACAGACACTGAGAGCAACAATTAATAAATGGGACCTCTTCAAACTTAGAAGCTTCTGTAAAGCAAAAGACACAGTGGACAAGACCAAATGGCAGTCCACAGACTGGGAAAAGACTTTCACCAATCCTATATTCAACAAAGGTCTGATCTCCAAAATATACAAAGAACTGAAGAAACTAGTCAACAGAACACCAAATAACCCTATTGAAAAATGGGGTACAGAACTGAAGAAAGAATTCTCAATAGAGGAAATCAAAAAGGCTGAAAGACACTTAAGAAAGTGCTCTACATCATTAGCTATCAGGGAAATGCAAATCAAAACAACTTTGAGATACCATCTTACTCCTGCTAGAATGGCTAAAATTAGAAACACCAATGATGACTCATGCTGGAGAGGATGTGGAGAAAGGGCAACACTCTTCCACTGCTGGTGGGAGTGCAAACTCATACAGCCATTTTAAAGATCAATACGGAGGTTCCTCAGGAAAATGGGAATTAGTTTATCACAGGACCCGGCATTCCCCCTCTTAGGCATATACCCAAATGATCCACATCCATGCAACAAAGACATCTGTTCAACTATGTTCATAGCAGCACTATTTGTAATAGCAAGAACCTGGAAGCAACCTAGATGCCCCTCAATTGAAGAATGGATAATGAAGATGTGGCATATCTACACAGTGGAATACTACTCTGCAGAAAAAAATAGTGGTATCTTGAAATTCGCAGGCAAGTGGATGACACTTGAAACCATCCTGAATGAGGTAACCCAGTCACAAAAAGAGGAACATAGTATGTACTCACTCATATATGGATTTTAGATCTAGAGCAAACAATCATCAGCCTATAATTCATACCACCAGAGGAACTAGGATACAAGGTATATTCTAAGAGATTCATATAAAGTCCCTCACAGAAAGGGGAAGGGATATGTCCCCCAGAGCACAGGGGAAGTGGGGCAGGGCAGCAAATGGAGAGAGAAGTAGGAGAAAACGAGGGGGAGGAGAGGAAAACATGTGCGACCAAGAAGATTGAGCCTGGTTAGGAATAGAAGACATAAGAGAGAGAGAGAGAGAGAGAGAGAGAGAGAGAGAGAGACAGAGACAGAGACAGAGAGAGAGAGAGAGAACATAGAAGAGGGAGCCAATATTGGTTTGAAGATAAAATTTAACACAGAGAAAGGTCTAGAGAACTACAAGACTGCTGCCAACTAACAATTTGAGCATCCATGGAAAGGCTACCGGATAGTGAGATCAACAACTAACTTATCCATGGAGCCCTCAACTAATGCCTGTTGGAAACAGGAGCAAACACCCATACATAAACACTGAGTTGAACTAGAACCCAGATGCAGATGAAGAAGACAAATCCAGGCTGCAGAAACACATAGAGACAGCTTACCTGAACAAGGAGTAGCTAACGGGCCACCAGACTGATAGCTGGGAAGCCAGCATGGGACTGACTCAGGCCCCCCCTGAATATGGGTCTCAGTCAGAAGGACTGAGCAGTCTAAGGGACCTCAGACAATGGAGCCAGGATGTATTCCTGGTGCACAAAAGGACCTTGCTAACACATCCCCCATGGAGGGATAACTGCCTTAACCTAGAGACAGGAGAGAAGCCCTAGTAGCTACTTCACATGAACTGTCAGATCTACATGACCCCACCTGGATGGCATTCCCCTACATATGGAATTGGGGTGGGGGATGGGAGGGGAGGGTGGTTAGGGTGCATGTGAGAGGGCAGAGAGGGTAAAAGGGAGGGAGGGACAGAGGGAGTGAGGGAGAGAGTGAGGGAGTGAGGGAGTGAGGGAGAGAGGGAGAGAGTGAGGGAGAGAGGGAGGGAGGGAAGGAGAGAGGGAGGAAAAAAGTTTAAATATAAAAAATTTAAAAAAAATTAAAAATAAAAATAAACAACATTGAAATTCTGTCTTATCTTAGTCAGAATCATAATCATTTAGGAAACAAATAGGGAGGCTAGAGATGTGGTTCAGTGGTAAAGAATGTGTATTGCTCTCGCTGAGAGGCCATGTTGGGTTCCTCCACCCATGCATCTGACAACCTTTTATAATCCCAGATCCAGATGATCTGATGACCTTTTAGGCCTTCACAGCAACTTCACTCATGTACACATTACCCACACACAGGCACAGACATTTATGTCTATTAAAAATAAATTTTTAAAAATTTTAAAAAGGAAAAAATAAGAATAAACGTTGGCCAGATTGTAGACAAAAGAGAACCCTTAAACTCCCAACCACTATGGAAGTCAGTTTTCATTTCTCAATGAAACAAAAATAGAGCCAGTGAGATAGCTTTGCCTGTAAAGACACTTGCTGCCAAGTCTGATGACTTGAGTTCGAGCCCCAGAATCCACATGGTGGAAGAGAACTGATTCCAGCTATTTGTATACTGACCTCTCCTTATGCACTATGGTATGTATACAGTCACACACACAAACACACACATGCACAATAAATAAATATGAAAATAAATAAAATGTAATTTTAAAAAAAATCTAAAAATAGAACTATCAAATAACCAGGCGATCCTATCCCTAGGCGTTTGACCAAAAAACTCCAAGTCAACATATCACAGTGATATGTCCCCATGCTTATTATAGCACTGCCATAATAGATAACTGATGGAACTATAAATAGAGGGCTGAAGAAAGAAAATATGTATAAAACACAAAGGAATTTTTTTCAGCCATCCATAAAAAAGGATGAAGTTATCTCCTTTGCAGAAAATTGATGCAACTGGAGGCAACCATGCTAGGCTCAGAAAGAAACAATGGTGTGTTTTCTCCTTTATGTGGTTTGTAAATGTTTTTATAGATACATAAAATTAAATATGTATACTTATATTATTCATTACATATGTATGTGATCAGAGAGTAGAAACAAAACTATTTATGGAGTCAAAGAAGACAGATGAGGAGAGAGAATGGAAGGCAAGATGGAGAACATGGTCATTGTGCAATATATACTTTCCTGAAAATGTTCTTATACCAGGTGTGATTGACATGCGTGAAGAACTTTTAATAGGAAAGCATTTGGCAGTGTATGTATTTATGATCATTAAAAGCAAGTTGTAGACTAGAAATGCACTGAAAAAGATTCACAAACTGCACTCTTAAACAGAAACCTTCATGTGATATAGATGTATCTAATGTAAGCATGATGTGTTTGCAGAATATCATAAGGAAATTATGTAGCTTTGTGTAGCTTAAGCAACAGAACTTAACTTCTGAAAGCTCCGGTTCTGAGAAATCCAAGATAAAGGAGACTTCTGGTTTGTTTCTTCCTACAGGACCTCTCCCACAGTATCCTATTCTTGTCTTCCTTAGGTGGGAAGACAGGGAGAAACTCTTCAATGTCTTCTCTCATAAATACAATATAACACTATCATATTAATCCCATTTAAGACTTCACTTATTGCTAATTACCTTAGAGAGATCCTCTCTGAAAATCTCTGTGCACATTGGAAGTTACATCTTCAACATATGAAGCATTCAGTACTTTACAAAATATTCAATAAGCAATGCATATATATGGAAAAGAGGTCCAAGGGTATGTATGATAGAGCTGGAGGCAGTTGATATTTTTCTTCCTTTATGAATTCTTGTTTTGATTTTTAAATTAAGCATGTATGTTACTTTTGCATTAGGAAGACACTGTAAACTATTGGTGAAAAAGTTGCTATTTTGTATCTGTAGTTTCAGTATCCACAGAATTCGTCAGCTACACATTGTGAATACTTAGGAAAAATGCATCTGGACCTGGAAAGATGGCTTGGCAGTTACCAGTGCATACTGCTCTGGTGGAATGTATGAGCTAAGTTCCCAGCACTAAAGTAGGGTGACTCACAGTCACCTTTAACTTCAACTCCAGAAGGCTCCTCTGGACTTCTGAGGATACCTGCACATGAGTACATACAGAGAAACATACTTTCAAAATAAAATATAATTTTTTTAAAAAAAATTTGTATCTATACAGAATGCTGATAGACTTCCCCACCGCAGTAATTCCCTAAACAATACACTATCACAATTATTTACATAGCATTTACATCACATTAGGTATCATAAATAATCTAGAGATTATTTAGAGATTATTAAGTATAGAGGAGGGTGTGTGTAAGTTATATGCAAATGTCATGACATTTTGCATTAGGGACTTGAGCAGCCATGGATTTCGGTTTCCTTGGGAGCTCTGGATCTGATCCCCTGCAGACAGTGAGTATGACCATCTTTCTAATCTCACTCCCTAGGAACCAGTCCTCACTGATCGGACCATGTGCAGAATCTGTCCAATGCCAGGCAGACCCTGGAATCACTTTGAGAGATGTATGCACAACACAGCGGGGAACAGAGGGACTTGCTGCGCCTCCAAAGGAACCCATATGAGATAATACAAAGACAAAGCTTTCAAGGGTTTCAAGGAATGACTTTTCCAGGAGAACCTTATTATAAATGGGATTTCCAAAGAATATAAAAGCCAAACAGGAATAACTAATGCTTGAGGGAGACTTTTAACTTCAACAAAGCCATCTCCCATTTACTAATTCATTTGATCTTCATAACAATTATGCAGGCAGGGTAGCTATTAGTATTCCTATTTTAACAATGAAGACATGAAGGTAGTGAGTGATTAAGGAACAAACCCCAGTCCCACAATTAGCAGGCAGGACTAGGTCCTCTGGATCTCTGTCCAATGCACCTTCTCCTCCTCTATTCCTGGTCTTACTGAACCTCTCTGGCAACTCCGCCTCATACAGGATATTCTGAGCTCTTATTAAAACAAAAATCCCCATAGTTTTCTTGTGCATACTGAGCTGAGTGAGACCATGATGCAAACAGCAACTCTGTAGCCTATTTCCATCCAGACAGAAGGCTTCTCAGCTAGAATGTGTTACACTGTTGTTTCTGGGCCTCAGGGTGTGACTTTTTTCATTGACTATAAGCTATTGCTCATTTGCCCTGAGACCCGGACAGGTAATGCTGCTTTAGAAGCTAAGGGTAGCAAATGCCACCACCGCTCTGTGCTTAGGTAGAATGTGTGTTTAATCTCCAGTAGACTAATGAGTTGTATAATATTAAACACACACACACACAATCTTAACTTCTCTCTTAATTAAGAGTTTCCTATTTAAAGACACTATTTTATGTACTAGATGACTTCACAGTTCTTACATGCAGTGTAAGAATATAATTTAAATAATTTTTGTTTTAAACACTCAAATATGGCAGTTTGGGAGATAGTTTACACAACTCTATTTTTAATGAACTGATTTAACTATAGATATTATAACTGCAAATAAAACACATTTACAAAAAGCTGTTGTCTTTAGAATTGTAAATCTGGCAAGGTTTTTAGCAGTGGAATCTTAGATAAATAAAAAGTTGCATCTTTTAAAAGTGTGGGTGCTAATTAGGTTTTTCTTATCATCATGAAGAGTAAAAGCAGATGCTGATCGGAAACAACTCCTTATCATGCACAGTGGTCCCGAGAGATGACTTTTTTTTTTTTTGATGCCCTTATTTGTTCTGATTCATTATCAATCCAATTTACCTGCTGGTCACATACTGAGTCTGACTTGGAAATACCAACCAATGATAACTCAGGAGATAGCTGTTTCCAGAAAGGAAGTATCCAACGAGAATGTCATGAACATGTTTTGCCTGTGGACTACAGCCCGTCAAGGTGAGATAAACGAATCGTTTCACCTTGACGTGCTAAATTAAGTAGTGTGAAGAAATCAGAAGACAATGGTGAATAAAATGAGCTGAGTGAATAACTTGCTATTTCCTTGCATAAATAAGTCTCTTGTGATGATTAAAGCCAAGTGAATAAGTTTAAGGGTGGGGGAGGGAGAAGCGATTATTGCACATACCCAGAGAAAGCAGCTATAATTATTTCATGATAATTATTTGCAGTCAAACAGGAGTAATCATAGTGGCTGTGGTTTTATATTTATCCGCTAAATGAGGAAAGGCCAACTTTGTCATCCCAACTCTGAGAAGTTGGGTTCAAAATCATCTTTCTTGAGATGAAAAATAAACGCAAAGGTGTGAAGTAAGGGAAGTTCAAACACTGAAGGGTGCATGCTGGAGCCTGTGGGTTTTGAGGCACAGTGGATGCATGGGCAGAACAAGAGCCTATTTCTCTTTCTCTTCTCATGGCCTTAGTCTTCTCTCTCACATAGTCCATTCCACTGCAGCAATATTTATCAGGTTCTCACTACCTGTGTGAACCAGCTCTTTGGAGACACTTGAAGCAGTCCTCACACCAGGGGACTTCAGTATAGGGTGGTGGCTTCATTAAGTGACTTTCTTCTCTAGTGAAGTCCCCTATGTCACACTTGGTATGATAGTCGATCTCAAAGCAGCAAACAGAAGCAGAAGAGAAAAACACATATTATAAGGTGAAATATTAATAGAAGGGATTTCTTTCCAGGGGCCTTAGAGATAGTGTGTTTCTCATATGCTCCTGGGGTGTATATGTGAGCATGTACATATATGTGGTATAATGCAAAATATATTTTGCTTTTGTCCCAAGCTTTTAATCATGAGATGCCTAAGTCCTCTACAATTTCATAAGTGATAGGATTATCATTTATTTGTCACAAAATTTGTTTTTGATAACCCTGACTTTATGTTAATGAGGTTATTTAAGGTAGGGTCCCTAAGAAAAGCAAACAACAACAACAAGAAAATAAAGGTTGCAGTCAAAGTGTTGGCATAATGTAAAACCAAATATAATAACCTATAAAGGGGAACAACATAAGTGAGAAAGAAATTTAGGGGCTGGGAAGGTGGAGTAAAATACCTGACTCACAGCAACAGGGATTTGAGCTGGATCTTAACACTATGTAAAATCTGGGCATGGAAGGGCATGCCTGTGATGCCAGCACTGATGAGCAGAGAGACCCAGTTCCTATATTCTTGAAGCTCAATAACAAGACAGCTGAGCTGACCTTAGAAGCACTAAGACCAGTGAGATTCCCTGTCTCATAAAAGAAAAGAAAATAAAAGAAAAAATGTGGAAAGCAACTGTGTCAACCTCTGGTCACATGCAGGTATAGAAACATATGCATACATACCCTCATGCTTATGTGCACATACATAAAAACATGTACACACATATCTCACACAAAAAACTTTGTGGAAATTTTGCTGACAGTCTATAATTACCAAATATCTAAGAGATCAGAGAATTACAGATTTGGAAATTTGAGCCCTATCCACCTTCCTCTGGCAAGAAGGAGCTGAGGGAGAAGATATGGACATGTGACCAGGCCCTATAAAAACAAACCACAATACTGGGTGAGCTTCCAGGGTGCTGAACACATGGCAGTACTGTGGAAGTAGCAAAGAAGGAGCTGGGCCCCAGCTCTCCTGTCCCTTGCCTTATCCATGTCTTCCTGGGATGTTCCTCTATACCCTTGACAATAAACCACTGAACTCAACAGAGTTTTTTCTTGAGTTCTGCTGGCTCAACTAGTAGAATCAAAGAAGGGATTTGGGCACTTGATTTATAGATTTATAGATAGCTTGTTGGAAGTATGAGTGTCCCAGACTTCTTTTGGCTTGACATTGAAAGTGATATTGTCATGTTCAGTTGAGTTCATCTGACCTTATCTCCTGAGGTAACATCAGGATTGAACTGGAGAGCACATTGCTAATACCTGAAGAAAACATCTGCTAGAGAATTTCTTGGTGTAAGAAAAACCACACACATATCTGGAGTCACAGAGTGTCCTTTGAATGTGGGACAGTAGGGAAAAAAAGAGTTTATGAAAGAAGTGTTCTATGTTCCCATGCACCAACAGTTCTAGTCAACATGGCCTGGAATTTTGCAAGTCTCGAGGCTCGGGTTCGAGGCTTGAACAACCTTGCTTTTATAGTAAGCGCTTATTTGACTCTAAAGGTCAGTGGCAAATTTGTGTTACACATGCAGTCTACAAGTAGAAGTCCACCAGATTTTCTTCTGGCTTACCCTTGAGGGTTCTTGCATCTTGTATTATATTATGTTTACTGTTTGCTTTAACTTTTTTCCCCACCCTAACTATTCAGTTCACTCTCTTTTTCAGTTCTCCCTCTAATCAACTCTAAGGAAAAGTTTCATCATAGCTAGCATAGGACACATATATTTAAAGCATTCTTTCTTTATGGAGGTGCAAACCAACAGTGATAGCATCTTAAGATGTTTTAAGATACTGTATTTCCTAATTAATGTTGAGCAAAATGGACCCAAACACCAAACCTGGGCTGCTGCTTGCAAGAGTGCAAACCTATATTACCTGCTTAATGCCATGCAATAAGAGTTCAGCCATGAAAAGAGGCAGGAAGACTCAGAGGAAAGATCTCTTCCTGGACAAGGGGCAGCCTAAGATGAGGAGAAGCAATCAGGAGCTAGCCAGATAAAAAGGTGGTGGGGAGGAACTCTTCAGGAAGAAGGGCCAAGAGAGGCTCCTGTTGGCGAGTGGGTAAAAGCCAAATGCTCCTGGAGCTTTTGTTCAGCTTCATAGAGCTGTCATAACAAAATACCACAGACTGGGTGGGATCAACAACAGAAATTAATTTGTCTTATTGTTGTGGAGGCGAAAGCCATAGACCAAGGTGTTGGTGGTCATGGTATCCCCTGAGGTCTCTGTGCTGTATTTAAGATGACAGCTTCCCCATAAGGTCATTATGCTTGTGCATATTCATGACTGGTGCTATTGTTTTTGGTGTCTAATTTCCCTTTTCTCCAAATACACTAATCCTGTGGGATTAAGGTGCATCCCAACATCATTGTATCTTACCATGATTATTTTTACTTCCCTAATATAATATATTGTTTTAGTTTTTAAAAATCATCTTCACAGCAAACAATAGGGCAGATGGGAGGGGGGAAATCACTAATACTAAGATGTTTGAAAAGACATCCAGAAAGCTACTATTTTATAAGATTCCTAACCATACAGAAAGGTGTGTGTGTGTGTGTGTGTGTGTGTGTGTGTGTGTGTGTGTGTGCGCGCGCGCGTGTGTGTATATAAAACAGTTTAATTAGCATTAGCTTACACTGAGAATAATTCTTCTATGTACTGGCTAGTTTTCTGCCAACTTGACATAAGCTAGAGTCATAAGAGAGGAGGGTTCTTTAGTTGAGAAAACGTCCCCATTAGATCAGGCTGTAGGCAAGCCTGTGGAACATTTTCTTAACTAGTGATTTACAGGAGAGGGCTCAACTCTTTGGGGGTATGAGTAGCCCTGGACTGGTAGTTCTGGGTTCTATAAAGAAAACAAAAAACAAAACACACACACACAAAAAAAAAAAAAAAAAAAAAAAAACCAGGCTGAGCAAACCAGTAAACAGTACCTCTTCATGACTTCTGCATCAGCTCCTGCCTCCAAGTTCCAGCCCTGTTTGAGTTTCTGTCTTGCCTTCCTTCACTGACAGACAACCAGTGTGGAAATATAAGCCAGATAAACCTTTCCTTCCCAACTTGCTCTTGGTCATTGTATTTCACTACAGCAAAGCAGCCCTAACTACAATCCTATCAAATTAAAAACCTAGTGGCAGATGAGAGATACCTCTCCTTGAGTTGTTGGTCAGGAGTGCCTCAGAGGTCCCTCAGAATACAGGCCATTGCCATTTATCTTGCTTGTCCACTAGAACCTGCTTATAAAACCAAATTGGTACCACTAGCTACCTTTCATAGTACTGGAAGTGGTTACATAGGCTTCTGGAAGAGAAATGTCAACAGTGTTATCCAGTTGTGAACTTTTCAACTACAATAATGACTGGGAAAAAGCCAACCACTTTCCATTTGGATTTAAAGCTATATGAAGAAATGCAAGGCTGCTGTGGAACTTTTGAAACATGAGGAGTACTGTGTCCTGCCATTAGAAGAGCTACACTAGGCTTGAGGGACTTCCGTCTGTCGCCTGATGTCTGCCTTGTCAAATGATAACACTGTCCCCTATGTGCTCTTGACATCATGATGCCATCTCAGTGAAGTCTTTACTAAAGATCTTGTCAGTATTGTTGCTACGTTCTTAAACCTCCAGAACTAGAGATAAATATCTCTAGTTTATAAAGCTTACACAATGTTTTTCTTGAAATTGGCAGTTTTTAGTTATTGTCTATAGTGATTTTATTATGACATTTTAACATATGTGCTTAATTTACCTAATCATCTCTTTAACATAAGTCCAGACAAACATATTCATTCTGAAGTCCCAGAATTCAATACACGCTCTTAGGAGGCAGGTATGCAATTTATCTGGGAACAGAGCTGAAGTATAACTTGTTTTTATTAAAGCATTTTAAATACAAATGTCAAATACATGAGCATTTATGACAACATAAGAGATTGTACTGTTCAAAAGGGACTAGGAAGCTCCTTTTGTCCCCTCCAAATGGCACTGAAAAAATACTGAAAATCTGGCCTTAACATCTCAGTCATATAATTGTGGCAGTCTCTGGAATATTTATTAAACCAAGACACAAACAAACAAAATCCCTGCTTTTCGGTGTACAATACTATTTTGGTCTCCAGGGAAGAAATAACCTTACCATGTATGGTTCTTTTCCAAATGCTTAAAGTGACGTTACCACTAAAAGACTAAAGGATCTGTTAGGCAAGAGGTGCTCACCTCTATAAGACAATGTGTGTCATTTTTTTAAAATGTAATGTGCCTACTTTGATAAGGGATGCAACAAGACCTGCAACAAGAAGGGTGCTTGCAATGAAGTTGGGTCTTTGGAGGACATCAGTGTTGTAACCGAAGAAAATGACCTCCAGCTAAGCTGGTAAGAGATCTGAATTCGAGTGCAAGTTTCACAGCTTACTGTGATCTGGGTGTCTCTTCTGGCACTAAAACTCTGTGTCCTATATCTCCAGTGTATTAAACCATGTCCAAAAGGGGCCATAACTAGAATCAAGGCTGAATTAATTCTTTGTCAACATGTCCAATCATAAAAGATGAGGTGCTATCTATCAGAAAGCTGTCCCCATATGCCCCCAGTCCTTAGGCCACACGGATGGCACTATTAATGGTACAACGCCTGCTTTTCTTTTCTGGGCCTCTGGGCACTAGGCAGTGAAATCATGCAAAGCTTGGAAAGCTCTCGCCTGCATGATTTATGGCTATAGCCATTTCTTTATTCCCTCACTTTCAGAAGCACCAACTTCTGTTAGAAAACTTGGGGGAAATCTGCCAATCCTGGGCTATTTTGGGGTTTCTTCATCATCTCTTGACCTTTGATTTGACAAGCCAAATAACAAAATGAAAAATGGGCTCTACAGTCTTGACCATGATTACCAACCAGAACAAGCAGCACCGGAAAGGGAAGCAGAAAAGCCATGGCACTCCCAGTTGGAGCTGAGTGAGTGCAAACAGAGAAACTGAAGATTTCGGTCACAATGTCCCAATAAAGCAAATTATTTTAAGTATGACAAATTATGTTCCTAATTTGCATCTATCTTTATGAGATAGAAATGGAAGCTTAAGAAATTGCCATGCCACTTTAAGTGTCTGGCTGTATCAGGCACATCTTGAAGACTAATTTTGATGCCCTTCACTTGTAGGAGAGTGGAGTCTATACCATCTAATTCATATTGATAATATGTGGAGGTTAATTGCAAAGTTAACGTTTCAGGAGACCGATGATCACGAGTCTCCAGTATTGTGTTATAATAGTGTACGAACATCAAGGTATTTTGGTGCTGTTGACGATTTCCCATTCTTGCTATATATATAACATGTCTAAATTTGAAAGTGAAAGCAAAGTAATGAGGAAATTTGCAAAGCACAGAAATATATCTCACTCATTCCAGTCCTGCATTTTTTCTTTGCAGGTAGGGGAGAAGGTGCCATGTGCGAGTTAATCTATTTAAATGGAACCATGGGCTTTTTACGATTTGAGGGGGGAAATATTTTTTCAGACATTTACATGCATAAACAATTGCTCTATGAAAGCTAAAGTTAGTCATACAGTCTACCTAGATCTTTAGAACATGCGCATATATTAAGCCATTTCAAAAATTAATAAAAGTCTCTAAATTATGCATGGCGCAGAGGGTGAAAAAAGTTGACAACAGGAGCTGCTTGCTGCCTGGTGCTATGAATTTGGTGAGTAACCCTATGGCTATGCACTAGAGAAGAGCATAATAAGGTATAATTGTTGCTTGCTCATTTATCTGAACTCTAAAAGTATATCAAATAACACTTAATTATACACATAGAATCCCATTACAGCAGAGAACTCACACTTGAATAGCTCAGGATAAGTGAGGACATTTAATATTATTTGGCTCCAATAGGTGCAAAAAAGAAAGATACAAAGTAGCAGCTGCGAATTAATTTAGAGTTCTAGACTTGCAACCTCAAAAGAAAAATCTAAAGAATATTTCCCGAAGTTTGAATATGTAAAGTTTTAACTGCTCCATCTGGTACATGCCCTCTGATTACCCAGAATGCTGGCTGGCAGTTTGAGGGACGCATTTGAGAGCCAGCCAAGTTTAAAGGTCTATTGGAGGTAAAACAATGCCCACCCTTTAACAAGAGCAACATTGTTCCTTAACAATGAAGCTCTCTGGCTTATTTGAATGTCAACAATTCAGAAAAGTTGATGTTTGGAGCCATCAAATAAAATGTTTTTGTGAAACAGTTTATTATTTCAGTGGTAATTATTTGAATCATTCATGGTAAAGGATGTTTGCTAATGAGAGCTTGGCTGCTGTAAATTCCAGAGAGACTGAATGCTCTTTGTGCTGACAAAAAGACCCAAATCACTGGAGAGCAACTGACTGGACAAATCATTCATCTATGCAAATGCCAGCCGAAATGGTCAGATGCATTTATTACCCTCCTCATTATAGTAAACAAGGCAGGAATCGTGACTGGCAGTTATCAACTTGCCCTGAAGTATGATTTGTTCTCCTACCACTATTTAAATGAGAGGAAAAAAGGCATGCCACCAGGGACTTTGTTGGTTTATAAAAGAGTAAATGTCACATAGCCCAGTGCTTAAAGACTTTTGATTGACAAATGTTTTATTTGACATATCAAACAATGATGGTTTTCATATCAAATAGTCCGTATTTGTTAGCAAAAATCTTAACCCCTTGAAGTTTGGCCAATGCTTTAACTCACTTCTGCCAATGCTTAGAAACTAGAACACAGATGGCAAGTTACATTAAAGGCAATACCAAATATCTCTACACGTAATGTGCAAAACCTAAAAATACTCTGCATTGGGTGACAGAAATGACACAGTGTTTTATCACAACACATATAGTGTAAAATGTTCCTCTGAACTGGTAATGCAAATTCAAGTGATGTTGACCTACTTGCACTTCCTAAGTATTCTTCTGCTGTTTAGTGCAAGATAAGCTAAACAGTAAAGAATTTATACAGCATATGTCACAGTGAAATCTAAATTGTCTGGTGTAACTCTTCCTAAATGTCACAACAGTGTCACCATGTGATCAAGGTTTTAGAGCTTACAGTTAAAGCCACAGTACACTTATATAACCCCTTGTTCTCAAGTTCTTATAACTTCTGCCCTCTTATTTCCTCTAGTTAACTTTTCTGTGTACACTTTACTTTAGACTAATTAATGCTTACAGTGTCCTGGGTTTGGGATGTGGCTAAATGGTACGGTGCCTACCAAGGATGTACAAGACCTTGGGTTATATTTCTGGTACGGAAAACACTTAAAAAGATTACAGTTATACCTCACTATGAAGAAGCATGCCAGACAGATTCCTGGTGGATAGAATCTATAATCAAGGTTGTCAGTTGATATACATCTTAGCTGATATACACAACTCGTCTCCAAGACACGTAAAGACTGCCTTCCCTTTCCTTTGTTGCTATATTTTCAGCTGTCACTTCTGCAAGAGTGTAGCTCTTCTTTCATAGAACCAAGAACAGAATTGCTCATTTTGAGATGCCAGAGGTAATATTCCCTACTTAAGATCAGTTTCTAAGCAAACTCAACACAGGGTTTTTCCTCCTAGCTTAGACTACCTGTGAAACTTTCTTAGAAATGCAGGATTCGTGAGTTCCCAGTGTGTCATTTGGTTAGGCATGGTTTCAGGTTTGAATGTTATTACCAAAAAAAAAAAAAAAAAAAAAAAAAAAAAAAAAAAGAAGAAGAAAGAAGAAAGAAAGAAAAAAATAAAAGACTATGTTATTTTCATTGATACAGTTTGAGCATTTGGATGTGCATTTCATCAGAAGGGATACTAGTAGCATATTCTTCTTTTCAGTGGATAATGATAAAATTTTGGTAACTTTCAAGTAAAATCAGATTGTATTAGATCTGGAGGTTATTTGCAAAAGTGCTTCTCCTCTGTGTAGTCTGTAGTGGCAGGGGAAGATTTGATTGCTAGGGCAGAACACTCTGGCCTGGCTGCTTCCCTGCTTCCCTTCCTGTAGAAGGCATCCATTCCCAACCCCCAGCCCTTGTCTTTCCTAGTACCCAGTGACTTCTCAGACTCATGCCCTTGGGCAGAACAACTTTTCCTGTCTCACTTTGGGATGCATCTGTCTGAAGGAAATATGAGCACTCATCTGTCCCGGGGTGGGAAGTTTGGTCTCCAGCTCCTCCTAGAACAACAGTAGGTAAACCTGCCATGTGGGTACTGCTTTGCCAAGGCCTTCATGGCTGCATGTGATGGCCACATGTTTTAGTCTTCCCAGTTTGAGCATCATTGCCTTGACTCCTCCAAGGGTGCATTCAGACCTTGTATGAGCAAAAGAAATTATCTTACTCCCCAAGAACTTTTGTAATGGGTGTGAGAATGTGCTTCTTTGGCACAATGTGTGTGTACAGAAATTGAAATAAGGAAGTCTGGACTCAACTGGCTTTAGTAAGTTCAGAAATTTTGAAGCTAAACAGAAAATACCAGAGCATGAGAAGCAGTGGTAAAGAATACACTTCCTTGAGAATTCTTGAGCAGAGATGCAAGAGAGGGGTATTTATTGAATCAGAGTCTCTCACTAAACCCAGATCTTGTTTATTCCGCATTTTTGGCTGCCTATCTTGAATGGGGATCTCCTGCCTCTGCCTCTAAGTTTGGGTGTATAGAAATCCGCTATGCCTGCCTGGCTTTTTATGTTTCTTGGAATTCTAATTCTAGTCTCATGATTATGAAGGAAAACCCTTTATACACTGAGCTATCTCCTTTGCTCCATGGAAAAATTCTAAAGCAGTTAGTCACACGACAATGTCATTTTGGCATAGATAGACATCATTAACAGCCCCAGTCTGCTATGAAGAAAATCACATTCGGGTCATTTTAGGCTTAATACACAAGAACTATCTCTGCTCATTCAAACTGCATTTCATTTAGTGGTTATGACTTTGCTCTTCAACTCACTCAGACTTCTCAGGGTGGGGGCAGAAAGGGATTTCTTTGGTTTAGGTAGGAGGCCATATGAAGATCCAAAGTAAAAGCCTTAAAATGTGAAGCCCCAAGATGAATTTAAGAGGATGCCAGCCTGTCTCTTTCTGCTGGGACGAGAAACGCATTTCTTGATGGAAAGCTTCCCAAGGACATCACCTCACAAGCATCTGCTTTGGCTTCAGCTATCACTTTTGAAGATTTTCACTGACAATGAAATTCCTTGTGCAAATGTGATCTGGATCCTGGTCCAGACCTGGATTTTACTATTTCTTGTGCTGCCTGGAGCCCAAATCTGCATTTTAGTCTCCATGTGTTGGAGAATAACCATTTTTGTCACAGAACTTTTTTTCTGAAGAAACCATTCTTTCTGAAAGGTTATTTCTGTCGATTGTTAGTGATGCTAGGTATGATGTGGTATTCCGTTATTCCGTTCCTCATTTTCTCTTTAGCTACAAGCATGTCTTCACTCCATTGACACCCTCTATTGAAATTCTAACCTCTGAAATTTAGGTTTTGTCCCTTTTGAATGGGAGGATCCTGAGCCATGGGGTTGTTTGCTTGTTAGCCTTTTGGGTTGTTGGGTTTTTTTTTTTTTTTTTTTTTTTTTTTTTGTTTTGCTTTAGTCAACTTCCTTCCTTCCTGCCTGCCTGCCTTCCTTCCTTCCATCCTTCCTTTATTCCTTCATTCTTTTCTTCCTTCCTTTCCCATTTTATTTATTTATTTATTTAAATTTCATTTTTACATTCCAATCACAGTTCTCCCTCCCTCCCCTCCTGGTTCCTCACCACCCCCCACCAGCCCATCTCCCTGTCCACTCCTCCTGAAGGGTAAGGGCTCCCATGGCACATTAAGTTGAGGTAGGACCAATCCCCCACCCCACTGCATCAAGGCTGAGCATGGTATCCTGCCATAGGGAATGGGTCCTCATCCTACTTCCAGGGACTCCTCAGCTCAAGCATCACTACTGTCTCCCACAAGGAGAGATGCCCAATTGTTTTACAATTAGAAAAAGACTAGAACGCTGTGAACAGAAAATACTCTGATTTGAAGGATGCCCCTTGCTGTAAGCGTTCTCCCTCCCTCCCTGCTTCCTGCCTCTCCCCCTCCCTTTTCCCCCTCCCCCCTTATAGTCTCTCCTGCTACTGCTGCATCTCCACTGATCTTATCCTTAATCTCGCATAATTCTTGTGGTTGCAAAATGGCTGCCAGGGACTCTGAGAGCCACAGTCTTTCCTGACTCACATCTGACAAGAAAGTTGACAGTATTTGTTCCAACAAACTCATTAAAAAGCATGAAATTTACTTCGATTGGACCAGTTTAGGTCATGAGCCCATTTGGACTAATTATTGTGGTCTCCGAATCTGATGTATTGATTGGCTTGAGCTTCAGTGTATTGCCTAGGGCTGGGAAGGATCCTTATCTCACCAATGGCAATGAGAACTGAGACTGCAGTGTGGCTCATCACTAACCAGAAATGATTCAAGCAGGAAAGCAACCGTGCCACACTACTCCTCTGTATCCTCTCATGAAGTAGCTAGGACAGTTACTTAGATGACAGGACAGCATGTCCTTAGCACATCCACTCTGTACTGGCTGCTGTGATTTTGTTTTGCAGAAATTTTAAATATATTCCATGTCCTAGAAATTTCATGCTGTTGTGTGGATAACACATTGATTCCACTGAGGATCTTTTTGTTTTTGTTTCTTTATTGCATATAAACCTTCAAGGAATATTAACACAAGGTAAATGTAGTGAGGGATATGGACACACGGCGAGTGTAGTGTGGGTATGGACACACAGTGAGTGTAGTGAGGATAAGGACACACAGTGAGTGTAGTGAGGGTAAGGACACACGGCGAGTGTAGTGAGGGTAAGGACACACAGTGAGTGTAGTGAGGGTAAGGACACACAGTGAGTGTAGTGACGATATGGACACACAGTGAGTGTAGTGAGGGTGTGGACACACAGTGAGTGTAGTGAGGGTGTGGACACACAGTGAGTGTAGTGAGGGTGTGGACACACAGTGAGTGTAGTGAGGATAAGGACACACAGTGAATGTAGTGAGGGTGAGGACACACAGTGAGTGTAGTGAGGATATGGACACACAGTGAGTGTAGTGAGGGTGTGGACACACAGTGAGTGTAGTGAGGATAAGGACACACAGTGAGTGTAGTGAGGATAAGGACACACAGTGAGTGTAGTGAGGATAAGGACACACAGTGAGTGTAGTGACGATATGGACACACAGTGAGTGTAGTGAGGGTGTGGACACACAGTGAGTGTAGTGAGGGTGTGGACACACAGTGAGTGTAGTGAGGGTGTGGACACACAGTGAGTGTAGTGAGGATAAGGACACACAGTGAATGTAGTGAGGGTGAGGACACACAGTGAGTGTAGTGAGGATAAGGACACACAGTGAGTGTAGTGAGGATAAGGACACACAGTGAGTGTAGTGAGGGTGTGGACACACAGTGAGTGTAGTGAGGATATGGACACACAGTGAGTGTAGTGAGGATAAGGACACACAGTGAGTGTAGTGAGGGTAAGGACACACAGTGAGTGTAGTGAGGGTAAGGACACACAGTGAGTGTAGTGAGGATAAGGACACACAGTGAGTGTAGTGAGGGTGTGGACACACGGTGAGTGTAGTGAGGATAAGGACACACAGTGAGTGTAGTGAGGGTATGGACACACAGTGAGTGTAGTGAGGATAAGGACACACAGTGAGTGTAGTGAGGATATGGACACACAGTGAGTGTAGTGAGGGTGTGGACACACAGTGAGTGTAGTGAGGGTGTGGACACACAGTGAGTGTAGTGAGGATAAGGACACACAGTGAGTGTAGTGAGGGTGTGGACACACAGTGAGTGTAGTGAGGATATGGACACACAGTGAGTGTAGTGAGGATAAGGACACACAGTGAGTGTAGTGAGGATAAGGACACACAGTGAGTGTAGTGAGGGTGTGGACACACAGTGAGTGTAGTGAGGATATGGACACACAGTGAGTGTAGTGAGGGTGTGGACACACAGTGAGTGTAGTGAGGGTGTGGACACACAGTGAGTGTAGTGAGGGTGTGGACACACAGTGAGTGTAGTGAGGATAAGGACACACAGTGAATGTAGTGAGGGTGAGGACACACAGTGAGTGTAGTGAGGATAAGGACACACAGTGAGTGTAGTGAGGATAAGGACACACAGTGAGTGTAGTGAGGGTGTGGACACACAGTGAGTGTAGTGAGGATATGGACACACAGTGAGTGTAGTGAGGATAAGGACACACAGTGAGTGTAGTGAGGGTAAGGACACACAGTGAGTGTAGTGAGGGTAAGGACACACAGTGAGTGTAGTGAGGATAAGGACACACAGTGAGTGTAGTGAGGGTGTGGACACACGGTGAGTGTAGTGAGGATAAGGACACACAGTGAGTGTAGTGAGGGTATGGACACACAGTGAGTGTAGTGAGGATAAGGACACACAGTGAGTGTAGTGAGGATATGGACACACAGTGAGTGTAGTGAGGGTGTGGACACACAGTGAGTGTAGTGAGGGTGTGGACACACAGTGAGTGTAGTGAGGATAAGGACACACAGTGAGTGTAGTGAGGGTGTGGACACACAGTGAGTGTAGTGAGGATATGGACACACAGTGAGTGTAGTGAGGGTAAGGACACACAGTGAGTGTAGTGAGGGTGTGGACACACGGTGAGTGTAGTGAGGGTATGGACACACAGTGAGTGTAGTGAGGGTAAGGACACACAGTGAGTGTAGTGAGGGTGTGGACACACGGTGAGTGTAGTGAGGGTATGGACACACAGTGAGTGTAGTGAGGGTGTGGACACACGGTGAGTGTAGTGAGGGTATGGACACACAGTGAGTGTAGTGAGGGTAAGGACACACAGTGAGTGTAGTGAGGGTGTGGACACACAGTGAGTGTAGTGAGGATAAGGACACACAGTGAGTGTAGTGAGGGTGTGGACACACAGTGAGTGTAGTGAGGGTGTGGACACACAGTGAGTGTAGTGAGGGTGTGGACACACAGTGAGTGTAGTGAGGGTGTAGACACACAGTGAGTGTAGTGAGGGATATGGACACACAGTGAGTGTAGTGAGGATAAGGACACACAGTGAGTGTAGTGAGGGTGTGGACACACAGTGAGTGTAGTGAGGGTAAGGACACACAGTGAGTGTAGTGAGGGTAAGGACACACAGTGAGTGTAGTGAGGATAAGGACACACAGTGAGTGTAGTGACGATATGGACACACAGTGAGTGTAGTGAGGGTATGGACACACAGTGAGTGTAGTGAGGGTATGGACACACAGTGAGTGTAGTGAGGATATGGACACACAGTGAGTGTAGTGAGGGTGTGGACACACAGTGAGTGTAGTGAGGATAAGGACACACAGTGAGTGTAGTGAGGATAAGGACACACAGTGAGTGTAGTGAGGATAAGGACACACAGTGAGTGTAGTGAGGATAAGGACACACAGTGAGTGTAGTGAGGGTGTGGACACACAGTGAGTGTAGTGAGGGTGTGGACACACAGTGAGTGTAGTGAGGGTAAGGACACACAGTGAGTGTAGTGAGGGTGAGGACACACAGTGAGTGTAGTGAGGATATGGACACACAGTGAGTGTAGTGAGGGTGTGGACACACAGTGAGTGTAGTGAGGGTAAGGACACACAGTGAGTGTAGGGAGGGTAAGGACACACGGCGAGTGTAGTGAGGGTATGGACACACGGCGAGTGTAGTGAGGGTATGGACACACAGTGAGTGTAGTGAGGGTGTGGACACACAGTGAGTGTAGTGAGGGTGTGGACACACAGTGAGTGTAGTGAGGGTGTGGACACACAGTGAGTGTAGTGAGGGTGTGGACACACAGTGAGTGTAGTGAGGATATGGACACACGGTGAGTGTAGTGAGGATAAGGACACACAGTGAGTGTAGTGAGGATATGGACACATAGTGGATGCAGTGCTTTTGTTGATGGTCTCACCTATTTAGGGAGCAGAAACTGAAGACAAACTTGAGCCCACAGAGTTTGAGAACATCTTGATCAATGTTTGTAAGGCCTCCATCTCAAATTAACTAAATAAAATATGTACATACACATTTATGGTCAACCTAACTTTTCTATGAAGGGACAAAAAACAATTGTGATTAAAACTACAAATAAGGATACAGTGATGCATACCTTAATCACAGCACTGTGGAGGCAGAAGCAGGTGAATGTGTGTGAGTTCAAGACCAGCCTGGAAATACATGGTGAATTTTAGCTTAATTCAGGCTACATAGTGAGATCCTGTCTCAAAAATTGTTGGAGAACATTTACCACTCTTACAGAAGACCTGAGTTTGGTTCCCAGCATCTTTTATGAGTGACTTACAACTGCCTGTAACTTCAGAGAAACTCGTGTATTCAGATCATACATCTCTTCTCCCCTGCTCTCTCACACAGACAATTAAAAATAATAAAATGTGCAAGGTTAATATGTCAGCTGTGATTGTGCAAACCTGTAATTCTGGCACTCAAAAAGCAGAGGCAGAATGGCCAGGAGTTTACGGTGTTCTTTCAGGTACACACTAAGTTTAATTTGAGAACAGCTTTGGCTGCAAGAGATCTTGTTTCCAAGAAGAGAGGGAAGAAAGAAGGAAGGAAAGGAAGGAAGGGAGGGAAGGAGGAAGGGAGAGAGAGAAGAAAGAATGTAAGGAAGAAAGGAAAGAAGGAAGGAAGAAAGGAAGAGAAAGAGAGAGAACCAGTTAGGCAGATGAGGGAGATATAGCTCCATGGTTGAGAACATTTGATTTTCTTCTAGTGGAGCAGTTTGGTTTCTAGAACCCATGTCAAGCAACTCACAGCAACCTATTAATCCAGCTCTAGGGTCATCCAATTACTTTTTGGGAGGCAGAGGCAGGAGGATCCCTATAAGTTTAGGTCAGTCTGTTCAA
Source organism: Phodopus roborovskii (assembly GCF_943737965.1). Classification (NCBI taxonomy): domain Eukaryota; kingdom Metazoa; phylum Chordata; class Mammalia; order Rodentia; family Cricetidae; genus Phodopus; species Phodopus roborovskii. Next base: position 29,614,617 of record NW_026125281.1, read on the forward strand.
CATAGTTAAGTGCCAGGGTGCCAGGCTATTTACAGAGGGATAACCTATCTCAATAAACAAACACACTCTTTAGAACCAAAAAATCACTTTTTTTTCATCGTGTACATCATCTCATGATTCAATATAGAATGGGATATTTAGTTAAAAGTTTGACAAGAAAAAGTTATTAATATCCTAATCAATAACTCATTACTAATATGCTAATAAGGTTAGTATTTAGAAAATTTTGTACTTATAATTTAGTTTCAGAACTGGATTAATAAATAAGAGTCAACTTAATGTATAGAGGCCTGGTTTTAAAGCAGAGTGGGTAGAGTGGATAGAGGGCCTGGCATGTACAAAGTCCTAGTGCCATATAGTATCAGGCATGTTGGTCCTAACTGGAAGCTGCTACAAAGCAGCAGTCATGTGCTTCTGGACAGTGAGCTTGAGGACAACCCATGCTGTGCGAAACCTTGTCCAAAAGACGAAACAATATGTAAATGTCTTCTCTAAGTTAAGAGACTTTTAAATCAACTGTTGATAGATATGCAGTGAGAGACTGAATACACAAACAGAAATAGGATATGTATGTGTATAATTTGTATGTATTTATGTATGTATCTGACTTGGACCCCAAGACCAGCAGAAACTACCAATAAGTCAAAGTCATGACTAGACCAGGATGCCATAAGTATGTCCCATAGACAGTCAGACTAACAAGCCAACCATCAAATTCTGTCATAATTTTATTACAATGGACAGTTTCCCTAGTTTTTGTTCCTGCTTCCAATTCATATTTAACCCAAGAAAGCTAAGCATATGCACTTAACCAATTATAAAGGCTATCTCATTGATAGTCACACTGTCTACCACTTCCCTGTGTGAATAGCTTCCAAGCGTGCTATACACAATGGTTCCTTCTCTTCTATGATAACTTTTTTTCACTCCTCTGCCTGTGTGTGAGTTTTGCCAAATGTGAACAATGACTCTCTTGCTGTGTTATAGCAGTTTCTGAAAAGACAACTACTCCTTGTTTGAATTTGATTGTCTTTATTCATTTCCATAGCCATTATCTGGGAAACCATGTAATTGTTTAATGTATACATCCTGTAGCCTTTGCTGTAAATAAAAAGAAATCTGGAATTTTATTGACTAAAATAATATTTTCAGTTATAGGTTTAATGTACTGACTTATTTAATTAATTAATTTGTGCTCATAGAATATTGAGTTAGATTAATCCAGAAATTCATATATTACATGCTAGGTAAGCACGCTATCAATTATTAAGCTGTATTACAAACCTAGATATTAAAAAAGAAAACAACAACAAACAAACAAAAACCACATTAATCCAGCCAGGGCCCTAATACTGATATTTTATCTTATAAGTGAAGAATCCAAAACCATTAATCATTAGTAACTTACAATGAAGGAAAGCCAGAATTAAAATTCAAACTTGACATTTTGCCTCATAATTAATCTTTTAAAAACTATAATAGGAATGGTAAGAAAAAGTTAGACTACACCTAGGTTTTATTTTTAACTCAGTTTTTGGAAGGACAAGGATGAAGTTGAAGAAAAACAAAGGAAAGGCTGGGCATTCAGAAGGCACGGACAGGTGGGTCTCTTTGTGTTCGAGGCCAGCCTGTTCTGAGTTCCAGGACATCCAGAGCTACACAGAAAAACCTTGTTGTCTGGAAAAGAAAATACAAAAAAAAAAAAAAAAAAAAAAAAAAAGAAAGAAAGAAAGAAAGAAAAGTAAAAGAAAATAAATGAAAGACTTCACTAATTTTACTACTGATATAAAACATGTTTAATTTGCTGTGTTTCTGTTAACTAGCCAATGAGCTTAGTAGAGCTCTACCTCTAAGCACAAGCCATAGACTTCTCATCTTGGGCTTGCCTGAGTAGCTACAGGCAATTCACCTTACCTCTCTGTATTTTAATGTCCACATTGCTCTAAACTGCAGTTTACGACTTTTATCTGGCAGACTACTTTAGGGTTCACTGAGATAAGGGTAAGAGTATGTACAACGGGCATCTAGCATGTATTGGTCTGCCTTTCTTCCTAGTTCCAGATGCAATCACTCAGAACCATAACTGTGGTTCTGTAATCATTATCAATTTGCTCTTCATTGCCTCCCTTGCTTGAACTTCCCCATGCTAAGGGTGAAACATCACTCTGATGGGGGATGGCCTTTTGTATATATGTTTCTTTTATCGGTTTATAAATAAAACACTGTTTGGGCAATAGAGGCAGGAAAGTAGGCAGGGCTAGGAAACCAGAAGGATGCGGAGAGTGAGGGAGGATAGATCACTTCAGGAGTTCCCTGGTAAGATAAGGCTATGTAGAAGTACTTAGATTAATAGAAATTAGTAATTAAGACAGAGTTAGCCAATAAGAAGCCCTAGCCATTGGTCAACAGTTTTATAATTGATATGGCATCCATGTACTTATTTGGGGCAAGGCAGCTGCAGAACCAGGTGGGACAAAAACAAAAAAAAAAAAACTCCAGCAACATCACGCCTCTGCGAACCAGTGCCATATGACTCATGAACCCTGGAAAGAAGTCAATACAGATGTAGAAGGAGACAAGTGCTCAAACTTTAGGGAGCAGGTACTTTTAAAGAGTGAAGTGTGATGTGATTGAGAAATTATATAAGACAGCAAACATTAATTTTAAAAAAGAGTAAAGAAAGGTGGGGGAAATGTCATTGAGAATGGCGAACCTTCTCAAGGTAGACCTCAGCAAAGAGGGGATCTTGGTACTGGAGAAGCACACATGTTATGGTGCACGATGAACATATGAAGGTAAAGATATAGCTATAGACATAAGTCCCTTGCAGGGATGGTAAAAATGACATAACTAGCAGAAAAGTCCTTGCAGGGTGAAGAGAGCAAGATTTTACAAAGATGGTCAGATTAAAGTGAATCTTGAGTTTCCACAAATGTGAAAACTTGCAGCACCCTGCTTCTTTTGCTAAACAGAAGAAGACATTAGAAATGTTAGACCCAAGAATAAAGATTAAGTCTGCGTAGCAGCTCCCATAGCCCTGCTGGTCTGTACTACACAGACATACACATTGGTCTGCTCTGACTTCTCTTACTCATGCCCAGAACTTAACACTGTTTTCTTCCCCTTTTTCTTTTTAACTATTTCTGGAACATTCTGGGCATCAAGCTGACACTGTGTTTGTTCTTGCTATTTTATCTGTCTGCTGTGCTCTTTGCCTGGATATTTTTGTAGTAATGTCCCTCACCCTTCAGTTTTATTCTCTGTTCTTATTTTTCCTCCTGAGGTCTACTTGGCCCTCACATTTAATGCTACAGTTCCTTCATTCACCCAGCTGTCCATCCATTCCCTTTGTTCTTCATCCCATTTTCTTTTCCTCATAGCACCTCCTACTCTATGAACACCAATTTATATTTTTGTTGAGGACATCATCTTATGCTGGAGTGAGTGAATGCTTTAGATTTGTTCAGTGATGATTCTCAAAGACCTGATGTACACTGGGTCTGATAAGCAATCATTCAATGAGAAATAAACACATAGTTTCTAGTTGTACTAAAATTTTGAAAAAGAAGATGGAGCTGGAGTGATGGCTCAGTAGTTAAGAGCACTGACTGCTCTTCCAGAGGATTTGGGTTCAGTTCCCAGCACCCATATGGTTGTTTACAACTGTCTGAAATGTCTGCAACCATTTCCAAGCACATACATGCCACATACATTCCACATGTACACTTACACACACACACACACACACACACACACACACACACTAAAATACATACATATTAAAAAAAAAATAAAAACCCGAGTAAGGCTTCAACTTACATAATCCCTCTCTGAGCTAGTGTTAGGTAATTGGTATTTTAGCTTCCCAGTCTGACCATTTTAGTAATAGCAACTTAGACTTTACTTAAATGTAATCTGGATTTGTAGTTGCTTTTCTCATTTACCTGATGGAAGTCTCTCACTTTATAAAGTTAAGAAGAAAAAGGAGAAAGTAAAGGGGAGTGAGGCACAGACTCGCCAGCAATATTGACTAAAGCAGAGGAGATAAACGCAGAACTGAAAACCCTCAATCAATGAACTTGGTTTCAAATGTGTTTTAAGAAAGCCCAAAGTCTTCATTCCTTTTCTCAGAAAGGGAGAAAGGCCAGGTACCTTGGTGACAGAATTTTGTTTGATCTTTCAGCTGAGGTTTCCAAGTGTTTTTCAGATATTTAAATGTGGATAAAAGGTCAAACATCGTGAACTGAAAGTTTCAGTCGGGTTTGAAATCTCCCCCCCCCTTCAAACAGTTCTGCCAAACAGTTTTCCATAGGAGAGCAAGAGTAACTTAGGCAGAAAAGACAAGGCACTGAAACATTGGTACACTCATGGTAACTTGACAATCGCCTCAGTTCTGGGCAAGAAACACTTTTCTCCTCTAAAGCATAATGAGAATTCTGTGCCAAATGGAGGTAATTCAACCACCCACTAGAAATTCAGAGTTTCTTTCTGAAACCCATAATGCTGTTTGTCTATGGCTGTCTACTCATCTGACTTTAGCTCTTTAGCCAGAAATGAAGTTGGAACATAATAGTTATCTTCAACTTTTAATACACTGAAATCTATTAATCGACAATGAAAGGCAATGATATTTTCTTCTGAAAAGTCACTGGTCTAATACCTTTTCTATTTCCATTGTTACATCTCCAGAAAAGTCTCTAGCTCTTGTTTCTTTCTTATCCAAGGCCTGTAACTTGTTGCCTCCAAAATAATGTTCTCAAAATTCTGCTTCCATCTTAATACAGCTGCATTAACCTCTTATATGTGAACTTAACTATATTGGGCATCATCTCTATCCTCGGTAGCAATATGATGTAGACTTTGAACCATGGAACATCTGTCCTTTTATTTAACTGAGAAAATGGGTGTCAAGATATATTCTTTCCAGTGCTTGCCAGTTTTACTCTCTGAATAGTTTTAAATCTGATTTTTCTTTAATTTCCACTGATGTTTTGTTAGTTTAATATTATCCTTTCCTTAGTGAATACAGTGACCTTATCTGGACTTGTCTTGAGCTGGTCCTTAGTATAATTTTTACCTCTGTCTCCTGTGCCTTAAATCTAAGCATTCTGGTGATTATGGAGACATAACATTGAATAGAAAACATGCTTCATTCTTCAGCAGTACTCTAGCTTTGACAGCAGTCTCCAAAGACATTCAAGAGCCCAAGGAATGAACTGGAAATAGGTTCTTTTCTTCTGATCAAATGGTCTCTTTCATATCAGGCTCATCTAGTCCAGGAGAAACCCAGGCAGGCAGTACATGCCAACATCCATTAACCAAAAGTGAAAAGTGGTTATATTTCCATCCCAAATCACAGTGAAGAACTTCAGGTTCTATCTCTCTATATGGAATATACCACCATATAAGTAAGAATTAGAGTATGGAATGATATCACCCTAGAAATTATTAAAACACCCTACCAAGCCTAAGGACCAATATTTCAGCAGGTGTGTATTTCCTGTTACTTTAGGTTGCCTGCGACATAGTCTTAGGGTGGTGGTCTCCAGATATTAATCAGGTGCAGACCAGATCCTTCCTGAGAGCAATGGGATCCCAGGAGGAGGTTTGTGTTTAGCATTTCTAGACTTTGACCACTTTCCCTTTCCTCTTTCTTGATTTTCCTTCTAATCTCACTGAAGTCAACCATCACCAGGAGTATGGTAGCTTTTTCACTCTTGACATTGGTCTGCACACAAAACCACAGAACCATATTTTTTAAAAAGGTGATTCACATATTTATATTTCAAACACTGTTTCATTTAAGTTTACATCATTATAAAAGATGTCATGACCTTCTACTACCTTAGAGCTGTAGGCTCATTTAATTTAGGATACATTCAGATCAAAGAGTTAAAATATTAAACAACAGCATCTACATGAAACATTCCCCAAAGCAAAACCAGCTGGACATAGATTTAAGTCCTCACCATCCCATACAAGCAGTTATTGAGTGACTCTCATGAGACACAAAGTGAGTTTCTTGACTGGGCCGAAGTTTGATAGGTAATGAAAGTTCTGTCAAAGTAAGAGCAAGGAAAGCAAGTCAAGTTCAGCACAATGGCCAGTTCCCAGAAGACCAAACTTTTATACCCTCTGCAATGAAGAGGCAAATGTAATTAATTTGTCACCTGAAATCTCCTATGTCCCACTCAACCTTGTGCACTAGCAGTTCTGGGCTCTTTGTAGTTCCCACACACAACACCACCGTTTCACAGATGTCCATTGACCTATTGCACTCTTCTGCCTTGCAGGTCTTTCTCTTTCTTGCCCACGTGGCTAATGGCTACTGACATTGTTAAAGGCATACTCTACATCTTTATTTATACATGGTTAGCAGGATAGAAACAAGAGAGTATTCACTGAACTGAATGAAAGAAGAACTCACCTAAAGAAAATGAAGAATAAGACTAGAAGCAGACCTTTAGGCAATATATAACCTTGGGTTCTGGAGAAAAGGAATATGATGGAGGATTTTTAGGGGGACTCTGATCAAGCAATAGTACACTATTACTTTATATCACTTGTATCAGTTTTTATATGTGATGTCAGAGCAGGGGAAGAAAGGGCTTAGGAAGAAGGCAAGTGAACTATCAGACTTTTCAGAGAGGTCAAGTCACTGAGATTGCTTATTGGCCTCATTCTCAAGTTGACATGGCAGCCTAACTATTTCCTTTTGGTCAAGAGGTTAAATCTCTTGTGGAGACCTTACATTTTGATTGGACGGGTCAATGTCCTGGCTAAGGGACTGCCCCTAGCTAAAGAAAGAGGCAGAATAACTAACCCTATAGTGAGGTAATATATTTTTAGTTCCTAGAATTCCTACTCCTTGGCACAGTAGCTTGCAGAGTCATAGACTTGAACCTTTTACATCTGCCTGCTTTCAGAACCATTCAGGGAAGCATAATGTTCCTGTACTTCCTTCTATCTCCATTCCAAGCATGTGTTCCTGGATAACATGTCCTCCTTTACTCTTCCTATAAAGCTCCTCTCCCTGCCTGTGGTTGCTTAAATATTTTACACAAAATATGTATTTATATACACACACGCATACATATGTGGTCAATCTAACTTTTATATAAAAGAGCAATAAACAGTGGTGATTAAAACCATTTGTATACAGGTATGGTGGCACATACGTTTAATCCCATCACTAGGGAGGGAGGCAGAGGCAGGCAGATCTCTGAGTTCCTAGGCAGGCCTACATAGTGAGTTCTAGGCCAGCTACATAGTGAGATCCTGCTTGAAAAATCAAAAAATACATAAACACACTTAAATCTACATGGGTAAAACAAATTAACTTCATGAATTGTGGATGATGGAGAGCATAAAGTAATTCAGAAAGAACGAGGAGGAGGCCAGAATGGATTCATGTAGAGATTTCTGTCTTAACACTTTGAGCTAGGGATGTATAGAGGTTGCCAGAGTCTTGAGTGCACAGAACTCAGGGTTTGATCTCTGGTACTGAAAATGGGTGTGATGGTGCCTACCTTTAATCCCAGCATTTGGGAGAGGAAGGTCAAAGAAACAGGTCAGGGTTGTATGGAGGGACTTTACATGCTCTGGGACAGGCAGAATTAATATTGAGAAAACGGTCTTATCTACAGGTTCAATTCAATTACCATTAAAATTCCAATGACATTTGTTACAGAACAACAACACAATAACAATAAACTCAGAAAACAGGACAAAATACCCAACAGTTCAAAAACTCATATAGAAACACAAAAGGCCACCCATAACCAAAGTTATTCTAAATTGAAACAGAAGTGCTAGAGGTATCACAACACTTGATCTCAGATTCCATCAAGCAATGGTGCACGTCGTGTCCAAGTTGGATTTTACTCAGGCCTGGAGCCTTTGCTTTATATGCCAGTCTCTTCCCTATTCTGAAGCAACGTAAGTGTCAGGGTCATTGTCATTCAAACTGAAAAGGATTGTCAGCTCTTGCAGGGGCATGGGTACTTGGAGAGACTTCCCAGGTGCACCTAAGGTAACATAGCCGGGTCCAAGGCGGTTGAGCTTCTTGGGTTGAACTCCACTGTTTACGTTCCACGACAATCTCTTCACACACGAGCTGGCGATGTCACTTCAAAGTGTAAGCTGCCTTTCCAGCAGTGTCTGCTTCTCTGTCAACTGTTTTCTCCCTGGCAATGGACTCATAAGAATGCCTGTCATGACTGCTTGCTTTCTTAGGAAAGGTGAGTGCTCAGCCACACAGTTTGCTCTCTGGAACCTTTCAGTCAGGGCACTGTGCATTTCTGAGAGGCAGGGACAGTAGAGTTGAACTGGAACAGGCTCATCTACTATTAGGATATATGGGCTTCGATGCCTTTGGTGTCTCCGTTTTATTATAAAAAATAAATAAAGCGGACAATAGTTACATCAACCATGGAGTATGCATTTCTTTTCCTCATCCAAGTTTATGAAAACAGATACTCTTTTTATTTCCATCACAGGGTGATAGGGTCCTTTCATTCTGGTCTTTTACAGTTTCTACTGTTGAGCTATCTCTGTAGGTTCTGAGATGAATCTATCATTTCTTCTTTAATACTTAAAACTAAAGTGATGTTGATCTTATCATTTTCTTACCAGTTTTGTGTCAGTTCTTTAGGGTATCCTGTCTGAAGTCTGTGCTCACTTTGTTGAATAGATGATGGTTCCAAACAAGGAACACAGGCAGCTCCTTTCTTTATGTCATGAACCAATTTATACAGCATAGAAACAATTCATTCCTGGAAAGCTTGAAATAAATTGTTTGCAGAACCATCTGGACCCTGCACATTTTTGAGGAATACTTCTATGACAACTTTATTTTTTTTTCATGAAAATTGATTTATTTAGGTTTTCTACCTCTTTAAGGGCCAATTTTAGTAATTTATGCTTTCCTAGACTACTGTTCATTTCTTTGGGGTTTTTACTAATATAGATGTATGTAAAGTATTTTATTGGAGTTATTTTAATATCCTATCTGTTCCTTTTTATGTTCTAGCTTTGAGTATAGTGTAGTTATGACAGCATAATTTGTTCTTCTATGATAGAAGTCTGGTAACACTTAGGTGAATTCTTTTCATCCTATACATACGGCATTCCAAATTAGAGTCAGGTCCTTTCATGCAGTAACAATACTATGGCAAACATAAAAGTAAATACAAGGAAAGTACAGAGCATACTTGGTAAGTAGAGGTGAATATTTATAAATACATAGATGAAATATTTAGAATAAAGTACAGTTTTTAAATATTCTCCTCAAAGGGTTTTTCTCTTTGTAATTAGACTATATAAGATTCCTCAAAATTAATTCAGAAAGTTTTGATTGGAATGGCTTATTTGTTTTATTTTTCTGAGGGATTCATTGAAGTAAACAGAAGCTGTTCTGCTTTGAATATTTATACTATACAAAGCTATTAGATCTTGGTTGCTGGGTTATCTTATGTTAATTCTGTATGGGTGATCCAAGGACACAATGGGTGCAGGTGAGTCTGGAGATTGGCAGAGCACAGCACCTTCTACGTCATGTATATATTTATAGTGCCATCTATAGAATTAGAGGCCAGCATCTGTAGATAGTGAGAAGCTCTTTAAGAGGTACACTCATTTGTGTAGCCAGATCATAGTGCATCGTAGTGTCTGGTGGTGACAGCACAGTGGGCTGTGGCTTAGAGGAGGGGAGCATGAAGTCAAAGATCAGAGTTACTGCAGTGTTGTGGAGTATTAGTGTAAGATGCATTACATTTGTTTATGCTGTGAAATATTTGTTTAGTGATGCAAAGATGTGTTGCATTCTTTCATGTTGCATTTATTTAACTCTGTAAAGCTCTCTGTTACTTTGCCTGCTTATAAGACTTGGTTAATCTAATAAAGAGCCAAATGGCCAATAGTTAGGCAGGAGAGAGAAATAGGCAGGGCTGGCAGGCAGAGAGAATAAATAGGAGGAGGAATCTTGGGAAGAGAGCCAGGAGCCAGAAAAGGAGGAGAGGAGGATGCCAGGGGCCAGCCACACAGCCAGCCATGGAGTAAGAAGGAAAGAAAGATATGTAGAATAAAGAAAGGTTAAAATCCCACAGGGAAAATGTAGTTAAAGAAAAACAAGACAATTTAACTTAGAAAAACTGGCTAGAAACAAGCCAAGCTAAGGCTTGGCATTCATAAGCAAGAATAAGGTTCTGTGTATTTATGTGGGAGTTGGGTAGAGCCCCCACAGGGTAAAAAACACAACTATGCTATGGCACAAAAATGGGTTTGTAGTCCAGAGGGTCAGACACAAATATCACTTAAGAAGCAGAATAACGAGTTTTAGAAACAAATTGAATGTGAGAGTTAATTTAAAGTTCAAGTTATTCATGTTGGTTTCTATATCACCTAAGGCCCAAGTCTTTGGGTGGACGATGGGGCATCAGTAATTACAATAATTTAGAACGGAAACAGGGGTTCATACAAAGATGATAATTAGTTTTGCAAATATTAAATGTACATTCAATCAATATTGTTTAGAACATTTAAGAACAAGCTGTGTATTTTAAAGTTCAGTGGGGAGGAGTGGGGCATTCTGGTAGGGAGGTTAGAGCTGGTTTGGACATTTTGGTGTGACTAGAGTGACTGACTAGCACATTCTAACATTTGAAGTGAATTTGTCTGGAGAGGGTGTGTTATGTAGATGAGGAAAAGGACCCAGTACCAAAGCCTGACAAACACTGAACTGTAAAAAGAACTGAATTTCAGTGAAGGGTCTTCCTTTATTCCCTTCCCAAACTGGGTCCCTCTTTTCTGATAAATTTCTTCCCAGGAACTCAGACCTGAGTCCTGTAGTCAAAATACAATGTTTTGCCCTCCTTCTGTGCTCATTAAAATCTACTGGTAAGTCTTTCTTTTCTGAACCAATTTCTCAATTCTGTCCCTTTCTTTCTATTTCCCGTACCTTATCCACCTGAGAAGAGCCTTCTAGACATGGAGAACTCTGACCAATAGTTTATCAGTTTTGTTTACACAAGCATTCTGCATTGCTCTTTTCTAAAAATCACTTCAATGATGCACAAAAATAATATTTTAAAAAACTATATGCAAATAACCTTTTGTAAACATTAATGTTTTAACTATATTAGTTGCTACTGTAAGATATTAGTAGGTATTGTACTATTAATAAAATAAACTATAGGGCATAATGGTTAAGTGACTTACCCAAATACATATAATGCCGTGTGTCACCTTTTGTGAAAACGCAATATTTGCAAAGACCATGAATCCTCTATTTTTCTTCCCAGTCTTTTACCTCTGTCTCACTCATCCTTCATTATTCATTTGGTCTTTCCTAAGAAGATAGTTTGCATTTCATAAAAACACTTACCCTTTTTATTTCCATACTCACAAGTTTTAAACATACTTAAAGTATGCATTACAACTAAAGCTCAGAAAGCTCCATGAAAGCATGGGTTCTGACTCTTGTAGAGAGTCCTCCTCTGGAAGGAGCAAGCATGTTGTAATGTGTCTGAGTGTCTCAGCACCCAACAGGCCCCATGTACTAGTCTATGAATATTTCTTTTAAGACAGGATTTTACTGTTCAATTGAGTGTATGGTCCTCCTGGCTCTAATTATTGAATGATGGGATTGTACGTTTATATCAATACACCCAATTCAGCCTGTGGATTTTAGAGACCACACTGAGAGCAAGGTTAAAAAGTCATTTAATCAAGAGGGGGTCAGTTAAGAGAAACTCTACTGGTTTCTGTTTCCAGGCTTGCCAGGCTGATTCATATTGCTCAGGGCTTTCAGGAAGAGGCAATTTTCTAATGGTTATGTCATTCACTGATCAAAGATGAGCATCCATTTCTCCATTGCCACAGAACAAAGTCCTGAGGCCAGCATAGACTCACATTTTCAGCATGGCATTTAAAACCCTCAGTGATTTATCACAAGCTACCACTCCAAAGACATTTGTCCCTTATCTCATCTATGCTCCAGGAATATTAATTTAAACAGAGTTTAAACTTTGAGAATCCATTAATAAACCTTACAAATAATTTCCCTAAGCAAAGACCGATAATATTTAAATCTTCTGTTTCCCTTTTCCTTTAAATAGTAAGAGACACTAAGGGTATAGGAAAAGGAAGAGAAGGGAAAAAACAGTATTATTCTTTAGGGCCCTGTGTCAGCTTGCACTTTCCAAATGCAGCTATGGCAATATTTCTGATCTGCCTACTTTCACCATTATTTAAAAAATACATTTTGTTACATTTTGTGTGTGTGTGTGTGTGTGTGTGTGTGTGTGTGTGTGTGTGTGTGTTCCCATTTCATGTGGTACGTATGTAAAAATCAAATGACGTTTCAGGAGTCATTCCACTCTTCCATCATGTGGGTTCTAAGATTGAATTCTGGTTATCAGGCTTGGCTGCAGATACTTTTACCTTCTGAGCCTTCTCGACAATCCTTACTTTTGCCGTTCTTGGTGAGATGTATTCTTATTCACCATGCATCTGGATCCTGCAAACACTTCCAGATAACGAATATGACAGGAATACCAGCACTATTTGATTTACAAAGATAGGCCATTGGACAAGTCCCTTGGCCTTTGGCTTTTGAACTCTGCCAATGTATTACAATGAAGCCAAACCAGACTTTTTGCAAGAGGGCTTCATGGAGCAGAGCAAGTGAGAGGAACTCAGGTCTCCAGCTATTAACCAGGGTTGAACTGTGAGATGTGAGATGGGAAGCCCAGCTATCAACTTCAAAGCATAGAAAGAGTAGGGTTGAGACAAGACAACCCCATTGTCTTGCTCCAAATTCTGACCCCATTTCCAAGCATGTAAACAGTCTTGCTCTTCTAGTTTTAGAGTGATTTGTTACAGTCACAGTAAGAATAAGTCCTTTGAGCAAAGAAGCAGATAGACAGCATTTTAGTCAGAAATTTGAGCTGGAAGTGACTGAGAAGCTCTTCTGCTTGGGGATTTTTTACTCAGCATTTCACACTGAAGTTTGAAGTGCTACCCTGGTACCTGGTACCCTGGTCTTGATTGACAGACCCTCACCTCAAGCTACCCCTTGTGCCTACTCACTGTCTCTGTGTCACAGGTTTGTCATGTGGTTCCTTTGGGTACCACTATGTCCCTGGTGAACACTTGAAACGTTATCAATTACAATCCTCAGTTGTTTCGGGTCATTTGAATAAGTAAAATTATTTTGTAAATGTGCTCTAGAAAAATCACTTTAGGGTCTGTGAGATGGATCAACAGGGGATAGGTGCTTGCCACGACGTCTGAAGACTTGAGTTACTTTTCTCGGACCCACATGGTGGAAGGAGAAAAGCATCTCTCACAAGTTGCTCTTCAATCACTAATGCACGTGGGGGCTTGCACACACACACACACACACACACACACACACAGAGAGAGAGAGAGAGAGAGAGAGAGAGAGAGAGAGAGAGAGAACTAAACAAATAAATAAGTGTATATTTTTTTCTTATGGCAGAAGTCTTGGCCACAGAGCTGTAACAGAACAGCAGCTGCAGCCTTCCCCGCCCCACCCCCCTTACCATATCTCCTGTGGATCCCTCACAGTCCCCTCCTAACCGCCCTTCCACCCCCTCATTGCTGTGTCTTACACTGCTATGCCAGAAAGCACCCCATGATAACCCAAGGGCCCCTCCTTCCAGGGCAACAAGTGGGCTGAAGGCAGACCCACATCTCTCCTTACTGCTTCTGAGAGCCACTCCCCCAAGTTTTATCCCCAGCTTTGTAGCTGGAAACCAGCTGTGGTCTCCCTTTCTGCTCACATCCCTTCACAAAGACCATCTCCTTCCATTTTCCTTCCCCCAACTCATCCCAATTACCCAGCCTCTAGCTCCAGCAGCCATTCTCTGTGAACGCACCAGCTGAATAGGCCAGGAAAAAAATTAACACAGATATCATACTCTCTGAAAACAGAGGACACAGAAACCAAGGAACAAAACACACAACCAACAAAGACAAACCCAGAAATTAGCACCTTAACCATCCCAAACCCAGATGTGAGCAAAGGGGACTGGTCCTTCAAAATAGTAACTGCAGCTTCTCCGTGACTCCCGGCAACCACTGGATATCCCAGAGGAGTTTCCGATGAGGGCCAAGTGATGATGATGTGCCAGAATCCAGAGGCTTTGAACTAGATCAAGGACTCATTGCAATGGACATTTTATCTTTAGGGAAGATTGGAAGAAGGGGTTATTTCCTGACACACAGCAGCTCCTGATGCCACTACGACAAATGAAGAGGTGTTGGAAAGATGGAGGGTTAAGGTGGGGGTTTTGTTTGTTTTGTTTTAATTAAATTTGGGGGAGCACACTGTAGGGATGAGGGGCAGATATGGAGGAACATGGAGTGGGATTGGGGTGCATGATGTGAAATTTTTAAAATATAAAGAATTATGTTTTAAAAAAGAATTAGCAAGTTATTGTAACATCTGAGAGTGAATATTTGAACATCATAAGTGATAGGAAATACAAGAAAAAATTTTAACACTTTTTATCTTAAATTTAAAAAAGTTTTAGCATTTTGCTATTCCAAAGCAAAATTTACTAGATGTATTTAATAGATATATTGAAGAGGTTTTGATTTTGGGAGTGAGATAAACCACATAAGATTATTGTTTAGCACAAGTGCGCATAAGTGAATTGTTTCTTACAATGTGGTATATAGCATCCATTCAAAGATATTAATATCGACCCTTTCATTATGCAAGATTTTCCAGCTATAGCATTCCAATTAACATAATCATCTATTTTCAAAGGAACAGGAGTCTGTGCTAATTTTGCACTAGTTCTTAAAATGAATAATTGAGAATATTGGATGCAGTGTGTCAAAGAGGTATCTCAGGAAAGAAGTCCTGAGCTGAGTTAATCAAGAAAACTATACATAGTTCTTCATGAATATACTAAGAGTCAGACCATAGATAACATCACTGCATATCCACATTTAAAGGTGAAAAATTCAATCACATGAAGTACATCCTGAAATATCAATATCTTAATTATTCTTCATGCTTTCAGGGACTAGAACCTTCCTGTGGGAAGAGTACAAGTTATTTGCATATTTGCTTTGATTAGCCACATTTAAGAGCAGCTGTCATTATCCACAGTTGACAATGTATCAAAAGGGACAAGTAACCCAGCCACGGTCACAATGCCAGAGAAAGTTCTAAAACACCTGTAGATAGCCTGCTGTAATTAGCATGCCATGTATGTCTGTATCTGGACCCTTCCAGGCTATTTGTGGATCCTCAGAAGTATGTCATTAACCTTTACTTTCCTCCCAACAATACATGTACTTCGTGAGAAAGGGTGGGGAAAAAATGATGAGGTACCCTATGGGAGTTTGGTGGCCCCACTGCAGCAAATAATATAGATAGAAATATGCCACACATTGCATATCCAACTACTGTGAGTGAAAATTTGATCATACATACTCAGTGCCACTGTTATGATAAAGCTCGTGGAGGACTTTGACGGATTCCATGTCAGGTGAGGGTGACTGAGGCAAAGGAAAGCATGCCAGACAGACAGAGCTTAAGTGAGTTTTACTAGAAAGAAAAGGGAGGGGGAGGGAAGAAAAAAGAAGGAAAGGGACACAGAGACTGGGAGGAAGGAGACAGGAAAAGTCCTGTCTGCCCTAGAGGAACAGCAGGGGAAACAGAGAGAGAAAGAGAGAGCAAAAAGAGAGCTTAAGACGGCAGAGGTCTTTCTTTTAAAGGGGTCCTATGAACCTGCGTGCAGACTGTGCAGTCATGGAACCCTGGGCTGACCGCAGTACTGCCTGAGTGCATTCTGCCAGGTGACAGGGGCAGGCCAGCATAATGCCTGAATCCTTACAGTTAGGGCGTAAGGATTTCATCACTTGGGCACTCATGATTTTGGAATATGACACAATGTGTCTGTCTTTTGGCATTACAGGCCTCCCTTGGAACCTTGGAGGACAAATGTCATGGACACAATTCTGAGAAGCCCCCAAATACTTGGGCATAAGGAACTGAAGGTAAAACAGAGGTGCTGAAGTTGAGTAGACAATTGACATGAGTCTAATTTTTGTGTGTGGCTGGTATATGCATCTAGGTAGAGTGGCAGATAATGAAAAGGAAAGAAAATCATGTTCTGTAAGTTAAGGTTGGTACTAGCTTTGGATTGAAAAATGAAGCATATATACCCCCATTTCTATGCCCTTTGGAACTAGAAATAAAAGTCATTTGCCATCTTGGACTATATGGGCTTCAGGAATCCTTCTACACATATAATAACCTTTACCAAATCAGATAAAACACTTCTAAAATTCTAGAAAAATTCAGTGTATTCCCTGTATTCTGGCTACTTGTTTTTTTATTTTTTTAAATACATAGAAATATGGTTAATTTTAAGTGAAGCACCATGAGGTCATATCAACAGCACCAAGAAAGAGAACAAAATGTCCTCTGCTTATACATGTATACAGCTAAGTTTGCAGAGAATGTGACCTGACTGATTCAATGTGTTTCCAAAGGAGAAGGGTATATTAGACTCCTGAAGAAAACAAGGCTGAGGAAACGGAAACTTTGGCCATAAATCAGCAATTACTGGTAGTTATTCAACATCATAGGTTTGATGGAGTGCCAGAGCTTACTAATGGTATGAGAACATTAAGACTTTGGTCACAAAGTCACAGCCAGTCCTTATGCAGATTTACTTTGATGCTGTCTGGACTTGGAGCAGCTGTTCTGAATAACAAGTGTTATTTCTTTTTTTTTCTTTTTTTCATGCCCTCGATTCCAAGGCATCTGGTTGCTCTCGCACTTGCTGAAAACAAAAGCAGGCCAGAATGGGCAGCAGGTACAGATGTGACCTCACTGTACCAGAGCTCTGACACATAGAAGTTAAAGTGTCAAACTCAGGTGATCACAACAGGAGCCAAAGTGTTATCCCCTAAATTCTGCTAATATTGGCTACTGGGTGTCTCAGTGGCTGTTATAGATTTCATGGTAAATGAGCAAAGAACCTGGGTTGACTCTTCCCAGTTATCGGGGCATCTAGAACAGCCTAAAGAAATGAAAATAAATGTTTAACATGAGTTGATTCATTTGTGCCACTCCAGTCTCCTAGCTGAAGTTCAAATATTGCTTTGTATTATTCATGGTAAATCTTTGGCATTTAGGCACAACATTCTATAAGTCAAATAACCTAATGTTCTCTACTCCAGATGTAATTGAGGGTTTTCTTGAATCCATGTTATCTGGGAGCTTTTTGTAAGTTCACAATGTAGACACTGCCATGCCCCAAATCAGTTTTTTATTTTTCCTTTAGAATGATCCCTAAAAGATTCACAAGCACATGAAGCTTGGACAGTACTGGTTGGTACTCATAAGAGAATACCTGGTCATATGCTTTTCCACAGTTAAAAGCACAAAATATAGGCATTGACTATACTAACAATTTGTATTTGAGATCCACTCCTCATTTGAAGTGAGTATAATTTTTAAAATTTTATTTTATTTAATTAAAATAACTACATCATTTCCCCCCTCTTTCTCTTCTCCCTCTAAACCCTCTCATGTTCCCCTGCCATGACCCCTTTTTCTTTATTGTTATTGTTAATAAACATATGAATACAACCATGCCAAAACTCTAGTTCCTTGATTTTAGACATCTTGGTTATTTGTGATATTGAGCCACTGAAGTCTTCTGATATTAAAATGATACCTATTCCTGCCACTCCATGACTTTATCTTGCATCAGCGTTCATTTTTTATGTATGTATATGTCTTCAGGGTTGATCACTTACAATTAGATACTATGTTAGTATCCTCATCCCTAGGTAAGACTAATTGTTCCTCTCTTAGCAGTCATTAATAGCC